>NC_069361.1:103302500-104674166 GCF_021730395.1 Mercenaria mercenaria | reverse complement strand
TTACAATACTGAAACATATGAGCCGTGCCATGAGAAAACCAACATAGTGGGTGTGCGACCAGCATGGATCCAGACCAGCCTGCGCATCCGCGCAGTCTGGTCAGGCTCCATGCTGTTCGCTTTTAAAGCCTATTGGAAATTGGAAAAACTGTTAGCGAACAGCATGGATCCTGACCAGACTGTGCGGATGCGCAGGCTGGTCTGGATCCATGCTGGTCGCAAAGCCACTGTGTTGGTTTTCCCATGGCACGGCTCAATTATGTCATATTTGCTTTTTACATTCATGTTCTTTCTGTGATTTGTTTACGTGCAAAAGTATGAATTAATTTGGTAATGTTATAAGTTTATACAGATGATACATTTTAAGGCTAAAATATTTTTCGTCGAGATCATTGAAAAGTAAGTGAACAGAACAGAATGGTCATTTTGCCTTTTCTCATACGGTCAAAACATACTTGTGCTTGACAATTACCAGCTACAAATTGTAAGCAACGTGCGTGTAAAAACCGACATGAAAATTGATATTTAAAGAATGCAGTCATCCAAATAACATTCCGCATGGAAACAGGAATACGTGTAGGCGTGACATTTAATAGTTACCAAGCGTCATAATTTGATTCTTACGAACTTCAAGGCATTTTAGAAGCAAAATCCAATCGTTTACAGAAGAGCAGGCGTATCACGTAGAAAATACTCGTATATATAAGTAACGTGATGTTAAAACAGCTGATACCCAATTTTTTAATGTATACATCATGTTGGATGGTATGATACGTTTTATTAAAAAGAAATAATATGAAATATTAACATATGAGATGAAAAGCGTCTGAAGTATTGTATATTTAAATTACTATATTGGACATGATATTGATTCTGTTGCGCATACCTTGTGATACAGACTTAGCTAATACCAACTTACACTGAGGCAATGTGAGAAAACAAGTCTCATTACAAGAAAACATGTCCTATACGGGATTCAAGCATTTTGCTTGGTTACAGTACAAGCGCCAAAATCATTTTTTAAACGACACCATTTTGGCTACAGAAATATTTAACAGATAATGAGGACCCTCTTTATAGATTATGACATAAATTATTATTTTATTATATCCTATTTCTACTGCTTCTACAAAGTAGTCTCCCCTTACAGTAAATATCATGAAATGTCACAATGTTTAGGAATTTAAAAGTAAATAATGTTGATTAAATGATAAAATTCTGATTGCAGATTAAGCAAAATGATAAACCTGAATTTAAACAGACATGTTAGTTTAGATTATTCGTGCAACTACAAATTTAAAGTGATTCACATACTGGGAAAATGATGATATATCTGGAATTATTCAAAAGTAGCGAAAACAGATGACGGTCAACGCTTTCGGAACATGAGCATATATATATATATATATATATATATATGCTTGGTCGATCAACACATCGGATTTCAATTTTGTGTCTCGTTGCAATATGACAGTTTAAAACAGTTTAATTACATCTCAAATTACTTGATGGGAATTATCACATGGTGAAATAAATACGGTAGATGATCATTCTAGAACCTCAAAATTAAGCACACGTACCTTGTACTCGTAATTGATAGGAAACCTGTTACTTAAGTGCTTGAAAACGTTTCAATGAAATGTACAAGGTATGATTTCTCCGGAAAGTGTCCTTAAATTTTTAAATATTCATACAGACTTTATGATCAGTTTATACGTACAGCAAAAATAAAAGTATAACGCTCAATCTGTTTCATTGGCTGAAATTTCTTAGTACATCATGATGCTTTCAAAGTTATTTGTCAAAGGGAGGGAGGGTCTAATTGGACCAGGGGACAATCTGACCAACTTCTGACAAGTAACAAGGCTAATATGAACTCAACTGACTAATAGCATCATATTTTTGTTAGATGGACACTGGCAGTATTCAGATATCACAAAATAAAACTCATCACAGACTCGATGCAAAACAACCTAAGTAAAACAATCACCCTACCTTGACACTGATACTATAAACAATGAAACCATTAACAGTTATCTTTCTAATTAATCTTCAGACATTCAGATTAATCCGAGTTCTGTCGTTCACGTAGAGAGGAGCTTATCTTATAAATCAGCTTCTGAAATTGTTTTACAATTCATATTTATGACTCAGGTCTTTGCACTTCTTTCAAACAAATAAAAAATGCATCTTAAGGTTTATTTTCAGTTATGGTAACCATTGAACTTATCAAAGAACATTGGTCTGGTGAAATGGTTTCAAGAGATATATACATCTTACTTGACAAAACAGGATATGTTGGTTTTTAACGCACGTATACCTGTTCAGTCTAATAGCGCACGTTCATATTTCACGGTTGTGCATATACCAAACTGATTTTCCGTAAAATAACCAACATCATTATTTACCATACTTACAACGCACTGATTGTGTTCAAATAAGGAGGCAAAGCTCTCTATATAAACGAAATAGAGATAGGCTTGATATGTAATAGAAAGAGCATTGAAACTCGAGGGTAAACGATTTGTACGAGGGCGGCGTAGCCCCCGAGTATAAATCGTTTACCCGAGAGTTTTAATTATTGACTTTTTCATAGGTTGATATCGGCTCGGTGAATATAACTCTTTTCGGGTTGATAAATCCTGATATCAACCTATGAAAAAGTCAATAATTGTTTTATTACATGAATAAATGTATAGTCAGTCTTGTTATTACAATTGTATTTTAAATAAAGAACTAATAAGGAAATAAATATAAATTTAGACCAAATCAGGTTGATACTGGTTTTCCAAGCACCTACTTCGATCTATTTTTATTTTCGTACTATTTATAACCCAAGATAAGTTGATATGATATGTACTCTTTACTTTTCGAACAGTTTTTAGCCAATCAGAGAAACAATAGAATATAGTCATGTAATAATAAAAAGTAGTTACTAACCAAATAATGAAGACAAAATTAAAGAGTCTTTACTTGTTAGCACTCATAATTTGTGGCGACTTTGCAGTGTAATAAGACTTTTTTGATAGATTTAGCCTAGACGCCTATATGTATTCTAATATTTCAACATTGCGTCTATCAGTAGCATTCGAAAAGCGGCAATAACTTTCTTTTTTCTAAGCGAAACATATAAGTGTGAGCACTCATTTTCTTACTTAGATCATTTCCAAACTTACTGTGGTAGTTTCGATTCAATATTTGAGAAAAATTGTTTTCGAAATATTTTGCACGTAGCATAAAAAAGACAATTCGGCCGTGTTCGCACATGCAAGAGCACCAGAAAAGGGTAATTTAATCCTAACGTATAATTATATAAGCGCCTCGTCTGAAAATATATCGACTCAGTCTTTTAATCAATGCGAAAGTATCAGTCTTTCAACGGGTGATATGAAAAAGTAAGATCACATGTGCAGAAAAACAAAATAACACTGTTGCGCATGTGATATGAAATTATGGATCATATCACCTGCGCAGAAATTGAAAATAACGATTTTGCGCCTGTGATATAAAATCACTGGGGAATATGATATATTATTCAAGTTAAACTAATTTGCACTGGACATTTATGTGAGGTATAATGAATGTATTATGTTCCCTTTCCTCAGTTAGTGAAAAAAAAGTAGCAAAAGCATTTTAGTAATCAAAAGCAAGCTATAAAATGTTCTCTTATCAAAAATATGATGTTGCATATAACAAATCGATGGCTCTATGATTGCATTGCAACTATAGCTTTTTCCAAATTCTATAGTCGTTGCACGACACACGCAATATTTCAGGTGGACGGGTATTGATTTTTCTATTTCGATTCCAGATAGAAAATTGACCTTTTTATGTTTAACCAACATGTTGATATACTGATACAATGTATGGATTTTTCCATTCCATTTAGATTTCAGATAGAAACTATCCTGTGACTAACACCAAAATCATGGACAATGAGATGTATTGAACCAATCCGAGATAAAAGTGGAAACCACTCGAGATGGCTAGGGGGTAGATAGCGTGATAAGCGGATGAAATGACATCGTTATTAATAACTGCATTAAATAGATATTATCTTTCAATATTTGCCGCAGCTTAATGTTTCTATAGTAACGTAGCGTCTGTTTTCGATACATTTGTCGGTTAATTCTTGTATCATATTTTTAAAAGAAGCATTCTATTAAGTTGAGCGTAAACCAGCGGAGACTGCCGTCTATAAACGCCACATCTGTTGAGAGACGCTAGTAAATATTGTCGTACCAGCCAATACTGAACATTGTCGCGATACAACAGCAGGCGGGTGATGGATTTTTAAAGCTCTTGTGGAAATATAGAGATTATAATGAAATGTTTCCCTTATTAGGTAATTTCCGCGTATGAAATTACTGGAATTGAGTGCAATGTCGTAAAAATGAATGTATTACGACATAAAAATAGGATGGAATTTCGTCGGCAGTGAAAACGGCGGAGTTGTCGGTATGGGTCTTGTGGGCCTTTGTTAAGTAATGGCAAGGACCCACAAAGGTTGTTGTTCCACCTTGCATCTTCGAGAGGACAATGCTCGCTTTTTTCTGCTCATGCTAGTTATGGTGGTTTATATGTTGGTTGGCGCTTCGGTGTTTATGGTGCTTGAAAAGGAAAATGAAGAAAAAGAAAAGAAAAATTACGATACTCATTTACAAAGTTTTTATGATAAATATCCGTCGGTTAATAAAAGTGACCTGGAACATTTACTGAAAATCCATTCGGAAGCGGAGTCTGCTGGCTTCGTGGGAAACAAGAGACCAAGGTGGGATTTTTCCGGATCCTTTTATTTCGTCGGAACTGTTGTATCCACCATCGGTAAGTAAATGTCGCGAGATTAGTATCTAAAAGTATCAGTTTGTTAAACTAATGAAGTGTATTGCAAATGCTTTTACATGAAAATCAGTGTTTATTTGAGGGATAAACATTTTGTAACTGAACTTCGCTCCTTCGCGTAATGTTATGTAAATTTATATACCAGGTGAGTGATATTCATCCACAAAAGCCAAAGAACCTTTTATAAAATATGGAAATACAGAGACAAAACAATAAAATTGGGATAATAGCTACATAATTAGGTGATGTACAATTGATTACATTGTCAGGATTAAATTAAGCATTGTTTCATCTGGCTATTGAAAAAGACTATAGCTGTTGGGCGCAAAATTTTCAGATCTTACTTCTAATCTGTTTTTTTTTTCTTTTTCTTTTTGTTTAAATTTTATAAAACAAGAAACTAAAAATGATTTTCTGTCATTCTTTGGTTGTCGTTGAAATATTTCTACAGTTGTCTAAATAAGGCAATCACATTTCAGGTCTTGACAAGGTTATCATGGTACATGACATGTAATGCAGATGATATGATTTTTATACTGTTCTGTATTTCTTAAATATACATGATGCATATTACTACACCACTTGTCACAATGTTTTTTTGAAAAAATGAAAAATAAAATTGCAAAATAAAAATGTAAATGTTCAGCAACAATGGTCTGTTTTCTTGTGTGAATATATTCGAATTCTTTACATTTACTGTTTGAATTTGGAGGAAAGTAGGTCACGACCAAATAACCTAGATAAACTTATAAGGCAACATATGAGCCGTGCCATGAGAAAACTAACATAGTGGGTTTGCGACCAGCATGGATCCAGACCAGCCTGCGCATCCGCGCAGTCTGGTCAGGATCCATGCTGTTCGCTAACAGTTTCTCCAATATCAATAGGCTTTAAAAGCGAACAGCATGGAGCCTGACCAGACTGCGCGGATGCGCAGGCTGGTCTGGATCCATGCTGGTCGCACACCCACTATGTTGGTTTTCTCATGGCACGGCTCATATATTGTCAAATATGGTAACAAGTATCATAAGGTTCACTCAATTCCTTCAATTTTGTTGCAGTTGTTAAAAGTAATGCCATAATAATAATATTATTAATTATTATTATTGTTATTATTATCATTATTATTATTATTTATATTAATAAAATGTGATACAAATTACTGAATACACATATAACAACGGCCTTTTAAAGTGTTTAAAGAGGAAAACAAATTTTGAGTATTGCAATTATGATGATATTAAGACTAACATTTTTGAAAGTTTACATGCATATACATATACGGTAACTTTTAGTATCACGAGATTGTTTCTTAAAGACCCTTAGAAAGTTCATCTTATTAGATGGATTTGTTAGATAATAGTACTATTGTACCTTTCACTACATTACTTAGTAAAAAAAAACTTCACATGCCTAAGAATACACATTATATAATAGTCAGCCTATTTTGTTACTGAAAAACACTGTCAAGTGTATAAGCTAAAAACTGAAACAAACTGGCCAATAAGATCAACATCTGCAACAGGTTAAAGGTCACCTGATATTCAGATGTTTTGTTTGCACGTCGTATCAAATTTACCTAACTTAAAGACTATCAATTTTTTCCTACACCTACTTTGCATGAATTCCATCATGAATTGACGACAAACGAAAGAAAAAAAAACAGGGGGTTGCCTTCATCCCTTGTTAAATGGCAGTCAGTGGTGGGCTGCTACCCTAAAATTGATGCATATTTGCTCTTTTTCGCACAATAATTCAATATTTTTGGTTTCGATCTGCAAAACTTGCCTTCGTTGGAGTAAAAAATATGAACAGCGTCTACACATTATAGCAGTGAAAAGATGAAATTAAAGTACCTGCTTCATATGAAAAGACGCCAAAAATGGAAAATACAATATTTACATAATCTTGAGATCTTTCTTGATCTTATTCCAACATGTGTTTAAATTTACTTCGGCCAGAAGAACACACACGATTATTTATTTATTGTTTATGTTGTGTGTAAATAATGAATGTTGACTTTAAACTTTGACATTTGATGGCTTCAGAGAAATTATGAGTTTAATCCTTTTATGAAACCAGATTTTCCAACGAATAACCTAAATCAACTCTGCAACTGTTTTGAATGACCGAAAAGGTAATTTACTATCTACAATTGCCAAGTTACCTGGCATACTCATCAAAACTTAAAAGTCCGATGTATATGAACCATGTCATAAGCTAAAATGTCTCCAAAAGTATATTTACACATGATTTTGTACATATGAATATACATGCTTACTTATGAAACAGCCTAAAATGCGACTTTTATACTTAATGTGATATTGCCAATACTGAAAGTTTTGTAAAGAAATATTAATTCAAGAAGAAAAGTATCATATGGTTTACTGTTATATATATTCATTTGACTATTTTGGGCAAATACTTCAAAACGAACGAATTCATCAAACTTAAAAACGGGAAAGGGTGTTCGTGGGACGTATAGAAGCTTTTACTATGCATGGTTGCGTCGCTAGATGATTAGATACTTAGCATTATCAGGGAAGATTTAAAAAATATGGGCATGTAACTGCGTCTAAAAGTTTGAATAAATATCGCAATACTTAATTTACTTGAAGAGAATGTTTACACCAATGCGAAATTCGATTATGGCATTAAATCAGAAAACATAGAGTACAAAACAAACACACCACATCTGAGTTCCATGCAAAATAGTTTGTACTATCCTTAAATAATTGCATTCTTGTGTAAAATAGGAGAAATGGCATTGTTAAATGACAGAGTGAAGTAGACGGGAAAGGTCAATTACTGTTGGACAGCCGAATAAAGTAGACTTGTAACTGCAATTAATTTTGCGGAAGTATACGAGAGGCGGGATAATAAAACCATTGATTATTGGTTCCCTTTTTTAATGACGTAAACATTATAATACACACTGATTACATTATGTTGAAAACAAAGCGTCATTGTGTAGTAATCCGGATATTTTTTCGTCTTCCTTTTTGATTCTGATCGTATTAAGATAATAAAGCTTTATCATACACGAGAGTTTTATTAATAAGAGAAATATAGATGGAATTGGGATTTGCCTTCTAGCCATAACAGCACATGTGGCATTATACGGTGGTATGTTTAGGACATGTATTTTTTTTTTAATTAAATTATCTCGTACGCACGACATCTTATCTCGAGCGCTCGGCGTCTTATCTCGAGCGCACGACGTCTTATCTCGAGCGCTCGACATCTTACCTCGCGCGCACGACATCTTATCTCGTGCGCACGAAATCTTATCTCGAATTTAATCTTTAAAAAAATAAATGCATGTCCTATACATACCAGCGTACTTTTCGCATGTTTTACCTCTACTGGTATAACCAAATGCTTATTCAAAATTATACCGCGAAAATATATGGTCTACCGCTTAGCCTTTCTCGTTAGACCCGCACACATTAGCGTACGTTTGGGCTAGGCCGTTTCCAGCAGAAACCTCCTGTTAGCCACCAAAGGAAGGAAAGGAAATGGCTCAGTATATCTCTTACGCTTCGAGGGGCCTCCTTGGTGAGTGGTTGAAGATCGCTCGCTTCGAATAACTTGCCCGTCACCGCTATGGGTTCGAGCATCGCTTTGGATGCGAGGAAGACGTCCAGATTGTTTTTGGTATATTGTTGGTTCTATCTAGGTGATCACCCGTGATAAAATAATGTCCGGAGTGTTACCTAGGGTCTTTCTCCAGCATGAAAAGCAGGAAAGTCGCAATATGAGCTATAATTATGTCGGTTGGACGTTAAAGGCAAAAACAACCCAAAAGAAATACTTACTACTCATTTTCATATTTCTACTTCCTTTATTTTTGAACTGCACTTTCATCTATCATGCTTAAATGTCACTGAAAATATTAACGTTACTATATACATGTTATCTGAACGCTCGTACGCACGGACGCATTATGATTAAAGCGCATATACCACAATGCGTCAGTATCTATCTCTCAACAGCGGCCATATTGGCCGTTTTAAGGGGTCTTTTTAATTTTATATATATATATGAAACGTCTGTAAATAAAAATGAATAAAGGTACACATATTTGTTTTGCATATGTTATTATATATACTATGTCATACCATAGGATATTTTAAAGCTAATGCAGATTAGTGTAGAAATGGTGATATTTGTGTAACGCGGAGGTGCAACGTCAAATCTTACCATGCGACGTCATTTTCCTTTTCATTATGATACAAAATATCATGACGATGGCATTTTCCACCTAGGAAAACTCTATTTCATTTTTGGATTCGATGCCGAATCCAGGTTGTTTTCCATAGAAACAAGGTTGTTTAGGAATCTATTTTAAGGCTTCCGATAGGATCGGTACAGTTTCAAAAAACATTTTGGAGGCCAGCTCGCAGCGACCTGCCGTATTTTCAGTATTGTTTGTAGTAGTAGGAGTGCCTATTCATAAGACAGGTTCAGTAAAGAACTGAATTTTCTAACGGTATTCCAAATGTCAACGTCGATCAGGTCTGAGCTGTTGAACGTTTGCGTGTGTATGTGTGTCCCCTACAAATCAATAGCTGTTGCATTCTCTCTAAAGATCTACTTACAATTATAAATAAACATTTGAATGTTGTTGTTTTTTTTTTCACCAGAAGTATTAAAATACTTTCATTTACATCTTCCATTTTACTTCGTTCTTAAATTCAAAAAAAGTAAACAATCGCGTACCGCAGTTTTACCTCTATTTTGAATGGTTTGTTGAAATATGTGCATGAAGTCACAAATTACGTCGCTGTTAGCTGGCGAAATCTCAGTTAGTTACTTCCTGAAAATATCATGAGCTTAGTTTAAACATATTTATTCCCAAGAGTACATAGCATAGATTTGTATATTTACAACAACAAGTTAACATGATACTAAGGAAAGGATAAGAATGAAAGACATGTCTTGTAGAATTCTTCTCCTTAGGCGGACAATAAAGTTTGTATGTAAACACAAAAGAGCATTATGTCATATTATACTCGTAGTGGGAATAGGTCGTGATACAAGTATCTGTATAGTGTAAAATAATAATGATAATTAAAAATAGAAAATAGAACAACGTTAAGTACTAAAGACTAAAGTAATCAGAAAGAGGAAAGGCAGAGAAAGATAGGGGGGAGTATTGTCTCGAAATGAAAGGAAAGGCATCACGAAAATCTCTTACTCTCAGATATGTAATTCTGAACATGCGTGAATATTATAGTATTATCCTGGTCTGAAAGGAATGGGTTTCCAAAGAGCAATGTGTTGAGATCAATCTCATAGTTTTGTAGCTTAAGTAGTAAGACATGAGCTTACAATGAATACATAAGGATGATGACATATAGTTATGGTTTGTTCAGACTAAAAATCACAATTTTGCCCCACCTGTATAAATCAATGGTTGCCTTGACAATATATATTTATGTTAGCTACATTTCAGCTTAATATTTGTCATCATATTACCAATAAATGGTAGTATTCATGACCAAAGTTTAAAAAAAAAAACTTTACAGATGTTTTTATTAACTCCGTAACCATTAAGATGTTTATACAGTTCTAAACCAACAACGGGATTTTATCATTCCATACATAATATAATATATCCATTCAATGATATTTTTCTATTGCTGAAACATGTATTAAAAAGCAAGGACCGCTGCCCATGTTGTTCTACAGGTCCTTTAATACCTAATTTTTAGAATGAAACTTCAGATACAGTTTTTTTGTTTGAACCTTAGAAAGTTACCCATCTTGGATGATGATAAGCAGGGTCATAACATGCGTGGGGATGATGATTAGCTTGGTGATGTTAAGATGGGAATGGTGATTATAAGTGTAATGTTATTTCCGGGAAATGATGATTAGCGGGTAATGTTATTCGCGGATGTGGATGATTAGCGGGTAATGTTATTCGCGGAGGTGGATGATCAGCAGGTAATGTTATTCGCGGAGGTGGATGATTAGCAGGTAATGTTATTCGCGGAGGTGGATGATTAGCAGGGTATTGTTAACCTTGGGGGATGGTGATTAACAGAACAGAACATAACATAGTAATGTTATGATAGGGGGTGATATTTAGCAGTGTAACATCATTCAAGGGGGTGATGATTAGCGGAGTAATGTCATGTATGGCGATGATGATTATGATTAGTTTCAGGAAAACAAAGGTCGAAGGTTAAAGTAACTAAATGAATAATGAAATTTGGGCACACATAAAATACAAATAAGCGCGCCGATACTACAAAGATTTGAGTAAAAGATCACTTAAAATTTTCGATTTGTCATTCCCTACTTAGCAGTGATTATGAGCTTTGAAGACATGTCCTCCTGACAACTAGTTAATTAGCTCAATATCCTTATCACTTGAAACGAAACCCCTTGGGGTCTTAGCACGTGCTTGAAAGATTAAGATGTTACTATTTTTACGTTATTTTCTTTAAAGGTTCCAAGGAAAAACTGTGTAACAATCGAAACAAGATTGCCTTTTACAATCAGCAAAGCTTAGTGCTGCGAATTTTAGTGGGAGTTTCCATGTAAAAGTATTCATCGAAGATTGATTGAAAGACGTGCAAAGAATATAAAATGAGCTTGTTCCTATAAATGAATAAGGAATGTATTTCCTATAAAGATGTTTTGTCACTCGTTTTGACGCAAAAAGATTGTAAAATTCTAAGCACTGGCTTGATTTAATAAAGTTGAGAACATTGTTATGAATAAATAACCGCAGGCGGCTAGGTTTGAACAATTTAATGAATATTTTATAGGGATAATAATAACCCAAAGCGGCGCAAACTTTACTAATGTTTCAAGTATTCACAGCATGAGAACGAAACAACTCCACTTGTGAGATGTTAACACTAATTTAGTAATACTATATGAT
The DNA here is from genome assembly GCF_021730395.1 of Mercenaria mercenaria. Taxonomy (NCBI): domain Eukaryota; kingdom Metazoa; phylum Mollusca; class Bivalvia; order Venerida; family Veneridae; genus Mercenaria; species Mercenaria mercenaria. Next base: position 104,662,426 of record NC_069361.1, on the reverse strand, counting down.
ATGCAGGATAACATTACTAAAGAAACATACAAAAGGTTAGAGTAAACACTGAATAAATGTTTGTATACCGTAGACATACAGTAAACGTCAGTATTATACATTATATCTTCTAATTAGCAATATTCGTGCTCAACCATTGGAATATACTTTAATGCTGAGTACAAAATGATAAATATTATTTGTGTGTGTGTATATATTGAGATTATTAGAACACTTAAGTTTATCCGGCAAGTCAGTGAAAGGTTTATCACATAGAGGCCTTTCCTTTAATGCAACTTTACCGATGAAAAATATTGCCTTTAGATGTTTTAGGTGTCGTCCCTTAACAAGCTGTTACCGAAAGGCTATTTAAGATTACGTATTGCGTTTATTCTTAAGAAATTAATCATATTTGTTCGGTGTTCATGCGAAATGAACGACAGAATAGGATCGGCAAATCCATGAATCATGTTTAATTTGCCGATCCTATTCTGTCATTCATTTCGCAGGAAAAAAAAGTTTCATTTCTTATATTTACATTATATTTGCTTTCCATTATTATAAATTTCACACGTTTTGTTGCATTTAACATTAAGATCAGCTCCTTCACCAGACGGAACAACTGAGACGTCATCTAAGGAACGTTCTCCACGACTATTACGCGGACGTCGTCAAAAGAGCGGCCCGTTATTACTAAGCAGCGTTGACGTAACTTTCGCACCTTTTCTTTTGCTGTTCATACGAAATGAACGTCATTAGTTTCAATGGAAAAAGAATAGGGCGAATGTAAATATTGAATGATTAAAAGACAGCAGAGAAATAACAATTAATAATTGTTAATTGCCAGAAAATTCAGGAAACGGACACGGATCAATAGTTATCATCGTTAACTCATTTCTATTTTTGTACGAAATATGTGCAATATGTGACCGAAACAACAGGACATAAAATCTCTTGTATAGACTACGGAAATATTCTTCGAATGGGCTTGTCTTCATTTACATTAAAAATCGAACGTTTTAAAGCAGATAAAATAGTACAATGTACATGTCCAAACTTTTAAATCTATTTATCTAAGCTGATCTGTTATGAATATGGTGGAAATTTCTGCGTCTTTGTATAACATTCCTATTGCTTGATATTCACGTTTGATTTATGTTACCTCAAGCTTAATCAAACTTTTATTTATTAGTTTGTGTGCAATTTCTTGTGCGCTTTCAAACTTTCGGAAGAATGATATAATTATGGAGACGTAGCTCTTCAATAGACATATTGTATTTCCCAATGAAACAGTGTCATCGTTTCTCTTAGATAATAACTGTACTCATATAAGACTGTTTCATAACCTCCTTGATACGGAGTTCATTGCGCTGTTGCATATTAAAATCGCAGGACGATCCTTTCATCGACAAAAAGGTCATTATATGCATGGACTTGTATCGATTACTAAATAACAGTTTTGTGACAGACGAATACAAATTAGCAAAACAAGATGCGATGTGCCAATTTACTAGTTACACAAATACACCGAAACTGTGCCAGGGAAATCATTTAGGAAAACGTGTTATTTGAGCAGATGGCTTTATTCACGTTTACCATTTGATTTATGTGTGCACAAATTACTTATCAAGAACATCTATATATTTAAGTTAGTGTTCGGTCATCGTTAGAACGATAGCTTCGTACACACCTTTCGTCAATACCTTTCGTCCACACTTACCAAATATGGGAAAAAACAAATATGTATTGATACAATGTCTTTATCCTGTTTGTAATTGGCAATTTGCTCACAACAAACTTGAAACATTATTACTGTATAAAGTACACTCCTCAAATAGTCACCTTTGAGAATATCTAATTACGGTAAAGGTATCGCAGACACTAACCTACTTCTTGATTAGCCATTAAGCAGGTTTTAAGGTTTTTGACTGTGAACATTGTCACTAACAATTGTAATACATAGTTCATGTTAGTACCAGTAAACGAGGGGCTACGCTAGATATGTGTAGATAGTAGAACAAGAACATCGGCGAACAAAAAGGGTAAAAGTCTTTACGAAGTAGGTAAAAATCTTAAATATCCCATAACATTTTGAAATTAAAGATAAATGTATAACCATCCAGCCCCTACCGCCCCCATCTCCAAACAAAAAATACAATAAAAACAAAAAGAGGAATATTTTTTATTAACTCTGTAACCATTAAAATGTGACATATAGTCCATCCTGGCCAAGTATGAACTGATTATATAGTCGTATATATGTCTGCATTTAACAACCAGAATGCTATTATAAGAGGTGTCTAATGAAAACTTAAATATTGTTACAAACTATAAATCATGCGTAGATGAAAACAGCGATAATTATTGTGGTGTGGATACCGACAATGTCTTGTCCACTGCAATTCAAAGTGACGTGCTTAATAATAATAAGAGGTTAAAAACTCACAGTTTGCGGAAACAGACTTTGAATATATTGCATGCTCCAGTATCTATTAAGCGCCAATTTGTCTTAGATCCATGGGCTTTCGAGATAATAGCATATGTATATAAAGTTTTCAAATGTACGAAGGCCAAAAAAAATGAGGTAAAATCTCTAACCCTGTGTTATGACAGTTCGAGATATTTTAGAACACCCATACACGTGATGAAGACATTTGATGTATTTTCTTTGACAAGTGATTTGTAGTAGGAACTCCCTTTCTTGTATCTAATGGATCATGGTGAACATCAACACAGGATTGGTGACCAATAGTCGATAAGTGTTCAGTCATTGACATTTAATGAAATTTGGTTTTAATTTGATGTGATAAAACAACGATCTGTTTTGTTTATCCAAATACACCACTCCTTAGCGTGTGTGAGCTTACACTTATACCGATCGTAACCATTATCAAATTAGAAATGAAAATAAAAATGATGCTGATGAATATTTCTCAGATATTTTTCATTCTTGCAATTCGTATTTAAATGTTTTGAGTTTCTTTCTATTATTTTCTTTATTTATTCTGATCTAATACAGTGATGTCCGTGCTTTTTGAAGCATGACCATTGTTACCTGTGCATGTTAAGCTCTTGCTGTAATTTTTCATACAAAATTCGTAGCGTACATTTGCGAAAAGATAAACTATAAATTCAATACTATTTCATTGGAAGCAATTTTCTTCAAACTTGACCAAATAAAACACCAACCAGTTAATAAGACCTGCGAGTGTCACTAGCAATAATCTACACAGCCTTGTTTTATAGCATTTTGCTGGACAACATGAAATACATCACAGAATGATTTTAAAACAAACATGCTCCCATCCATAACTTTTAACCCCATTATCATTTTTAACATAGTTTTATTTAATTTAGATGTTCTTTATGATCGATATTTCGAACAACCCGCCCATTATATCTCTCCGCTAAAGTTTTTATTTGTGGCTGACCTATTTTGTGACGTTTTTATCTGGATGCGTTTTCTGTTTGTTGAGTTCAATGCGTCGAGAGAACCTAATCATACATTGGTTTGCTTGTTTCTTCTAAAATAATTTCAGAAAACATACCAAGCCTTTACACTGTCCTTTGAATTTGTTACATTGTGGGAAAGGTTAGGTGCACACCATTAACCGTTTTAAAGCTCCCAAATGGTGTTCATAGCGGTGCCTAGCTGTGTTCCTTTATTTCTTTATTCTGTCCTTTTGTGTTTGTTTTGTCTTTGTCTATGCTTGTGTGTTTTATCGCTGTGTGCTAGTTTTGTGCACATCCACTTGTTCTGGGTTGCACTTTGAGGAAGCTGTGGTTTTGGGATGTGGCTTTTCCTGTTGGATATTCATCCTTGTTTTTATCGTTATCGGTATAACATATCATTTTATTTTTGCGAAAAATACCAAAATGCTCCGTAAAATGTACTGTGAAGTACTAAATTCAAATTACTAATGGGAAAGGTGAATGTAAAATTGATTTATTGTACCTAAAAGACTAGAAGTTTAACTGGTTTATCTTATACGGAGACATTACTCAGTTTTTTTTAAACTCATAGATTTCGACATACAAAACATCATACGACATGACCGCTAACAGTATCAAACTTAGTGTATACTTCCTTTGTTTTACGTAACGGCTGCAACAACATTTTAGTTATAATTAAATTTTATGGAAACAAATAAAGGAGACCACGTTCTTATCATGTCTACATACAATACAATCTGACTAAAGTACTTGATCTTCTAAACGAAGATCTGAGAATGACCCATTCACATTCGTCTTCTGTATATTTTGGAATTCCAGTATTGCTATTTTTATTTCCGCAAATCTGTTTTTATTTGAACCAATCAGACGACTTGTTTCAACAAGCATTTGGCTGAACAATCAAAATAGCGTCGAATGTCAAAGAGTTAAGAAAAATGTGCAGTCAGTCCGGGGCTCGAACCCGGGACCCCTCGCTTACAAAGCAAGTGCCCTACCGACTGAGCTTACCGGTTCTCTGACACTTAATGTGACCAAGCCCGTACCATGACATATGATTTCTCTCAAAACACGAGGGCGTAACCGCGATGTGGTCGTCATAAGAATTGTAAATATGAAAAACCCACGCTAAATGTAGATTTTTTAAGCTTACAAAATGTTCTAAGTAAACGTTCTGATTGGCTAGTGGAAGGGTCGTCAGAACGAGGCTATCAATAGCTCGTCTTCAGATCCTAAGCGTAGCGTAATAGGACATGTACTTTAGTCAGATTGATCTACAATACTACTTTCCCTACGGAGTTTTTTTCTTCTTGTTTTGTGCCATTTACACAAATCATGAGCAGAAACAAAATTATACGCCCTTAAAACAATTATGAAGTACACATTTTATTCAATATATCAATTAATAGTTATGTTGAAAACAAGTTGAATTCGATGGTAGAGCTATTTGAAGAGTGTACACTTGAGACTTTGATTTCATTAGGTAAAGCGAATAAGTTTATCGATTACTTCTTTTTAAAAGAACTATCTGATAAATGATACATTACCGTTTTGAGTATTATTTTACTAAACAGAGAAGCTTTAATGCGTTGCAATTTGATTTTTGCTTAATTTGTCAGAATCAAAAAAAAAGTTATACATTATTTTTAAACTAGCAGATAGAAGCATGAATTTTAACTTTTATCAACTAATACAAGGACTGGTATTGTTCTTTGTTTTTTTCAGTTGCAAACATCTTTATTCACAACGGATTCAATCTATCAAGCGTATAACACCTGTCACACCTGATTATATATAGAATGTGCTCTTCAAAAGGAATAAAAACCATTTTAATCTTGATTGTCCGTAAGATTAGGCTGATATTATACAATGCTGATATCCACCTTGTAGAGAGTTTGTAGTCACTGTTTATCTGAATAACAAATTCCTATTGATCAAACAATATTGAACAGGGATGAGCTAAATATGTTTATAAATAGATCTTCAATCTTAGCGATAAAACAGTACCGTAAATACTTTGAACTTAATTACCCCTATATTACAGAAAAGTAGATCCTTTAACTGTAAATTCAGTATCTTGGTAATGCAAACAATAAAGTATGTCTGACCATAGATTCTCACTAAGGTTATTAGCCATTTTTGTTATTTTGACATGGCAGCTATTTTACAGTATAAGATTCTGTGTTAAATGAACTTTTTCACCGACGAAGAGAATGATGAGTATTTGAAATGATTACATAACATGTCTAATCCCAAATATAGAGCTTTTCAACTACTGTCTGTTGTAAATATCAAGCGACTTGATAAAGGTTAGATGTCGGTATCAAGTTCCCTTTCTCTGTGAATTTTCACTGAATGTTTCTGTATCTCGAAAACCAATGCCATGACGACAAGAACAAAATAATCTGGCATATGATAGAAATGAAAAGAACCAGTCGAGACTGAAAAATGAAAATAAATCAAACTTGTTTGATATCAAATCTATAAGAAGAATCTTTAGAAGAATTGAACACAATTGAACACAATTGAGCCGCGCCATGTGAAAACCAACATAATGCGTTTGCGCAGGCTGGTCTGGATCCATGCTGGTCGCAAACGCACTATGTTGGTTTTCTCATGGCACGGCTCATATGGCATTCCTGTGTCTTTAAGCTTCTAGACTACTGAAAATAACTGAATACCTGTACGACACGTAAATGAAAACGTTCTTTCTAAAATTAATCCTATAACTTTGTTCACTATTCATTAATCGGTAATCGATATTGTATTATGGTATTATCAAGATGACATTCCTACTCATCTAATTATATATTTGAGCTTAACTTCGTCTCTCAATGTTTACCGTATGGAATGAAGCAGTTAATTCAGCAAATCGTTCTTGGTGCAATTTTATTAAACATGTAAATCTTCCTGTGGTATTTAAAATTTCAAAGACACATACAGCAAATATATTTGTAATCAAATGTTCAAAACACTCAGTTATGAGACTAAATTAAAAAATATACATCGTTTTTATTTTCTACGCCATATGCCAAATACAATATTTTAGCTGTACTTATAACACTTTAATACCAATTGCGCAACTGTATCCATGAAGTAAGGTGTAACATTCATTTCAAACGCTTGGCGCCGGAGAAAAGACGAGCTGGCAAAATTAAAGGATTAACTTAATAAGTTTAACAGAGTGTGTGATGAAAACGAACACCACATTATTTATAGAACACAGCACGGTGTTCTCTCATAAATTTTAATGTTTTGAAGCTTATTTATAGTCGCAACCGGTAGCCCATATAAGCGGCTTTTCTGGAAAACTTTATGAGAAGACTTTACGTTACGTAAATGGGAAGAAAATACTGGCTAAGGAAGTTCCAATTTCAGAAACTTCCCTTGTTCTTTTGTGTGCCAGGTATAAGGCACCAATGCAATGGAATATTATCCAAATGTTATTAATTTTTACTTGTAAGAGTGGGGGTTCGAACTCACGTCCTCTTGTCTCGTGGTCAGGAAAGTGCTAAGACAAGATCAAAAGGATCCATTCACACATCTGAGTGACTGTTAGATTGAATATTTGTGTAACGGCTCTCACACACATTATATATTTACAAATTAAATGTAGTGAAGAAACGTGAGGCTTATAAAGTAATTCGGGTGCAGATGTATGGTAAAATAATGGACGACTTGATACTTTAAATCAGTATCGTTTATGCTAGTAGTATATATGTGTTATAGAAATAATTTGATTTATCTTTGATGTAATAACATTTTAAAGGGGCGTCAATATTTTTTTCTGCAGAAATGCATGAAAGTTCTCATAGATAAACAAAGGGAAAAAAGTAAACATTTATTATTAGTGTTGTTTATGTTCGATGTTGACAAGACCAGTTGAGGACCAAAGTGCACTAGTAAATTTCTTTGACTTACACTGAAAATATCCGTTTGAACAGTCATCAAGCAACATAGGCTAGGTTTACATAAATAAAAAATAAGATCACTTGGTAGTCAAAGCATTGCCAACTACTTTAGTATTTCATAAAATTCTTCGCTTAGATCCACCATTTTACATGGAATGTGAAATAGATGATAACCCATGTTATTATTAGTTTCATAATTGCATATCAACTAACAGTTTCCGTTTAAATATCACCATTAACTTGATTTATCTTTGATGTAATAACATTTTAAAGGGGCGTCAATATTTTTGTCTGCAGAAATTCATGATAGTTCTCATTAATTGTACATGAATACTTGCCAGTGATTTTTTCGATTTGCAACTACAGACGCTGTAATAGTAAAATATAATCAGGTTATTGGTAGACATTTCTAAATTCTTTCAAATGTTATCTATAACTAAATCAAATCCTTTGAATAAATTCTAGAATAAAAGTTAATCCCATGAGGGCTTTAATCAAGGACTACAACTGTCATTTTTAATTGTTTAAAGAATAACGATTTAAATATATTCTACACTCAAAATACTGAGGAGGAATATTTTTCTTTCTTTAGGAGTTTTGATTATACATGTTCAGTGCAGTTGCAATAATTTCTCAATAACTATATTTCAGGGTTTGGAATGACAACACCCCGCACGACAGAAGGAAAAGTACTGCTGATATTTTATGGCTTCTTCGGCTGTGCGGGTGCCATCTTGTTCTTCAACTTATTTCTAGAAAGGATTATAACATTTCTAGCGTATATACTACGAGCAATTCATGATCGCAAGATGAAAAGGAAAATGGGACTGAACAATAATAACGATGACAGCCGCCGAGATTCTGGTTCACTTGAAGAGGACTCCTTAACTGAGTGGAAACCTTCTGTTTATTGGGTCATGTTAATTTTGTTGTTGGGAGCAGTTGTTGTGGCCTGCTGTGCCTCCGCTATGTATTACCCTGTTGAAGAATGGACATATTTTGAAGCGATTTATTTCTGTTTTGTGACCTTTGCAACGATAGGTTTTGGTGATTACGTAGTAAGTCAAAAGGAATATTATGATAGCGTCCATTTCTACCGTCTAGGAAACTTCATTTTCATAGTAATAGGATGCTGTTGCATATATAGTTTGTTTAATGTTACGTCTATTGTGATAAAACAAGCATTAAACTGGATTATCAAAAAACTTAATTGTGAATGTCGGGTTCGTCGGCCGCCTACTGGCCGGCGGAATGCAATAACGCCGGGACATCTTAGTCGGCGAACGAAGGGCAATACGGTGACGGTAGATGTTGAATGTGATAGTGATTCCGAGGGCGGCGGTAGAAGAAACTCGGGGGAAATGATTTCTATGCGGGATTTTTTGCAGGCAAACAAAATATCTTTAGCAATGATGCAGAAGCAACTGTATGAGACATCCCAGCGCGCGCAAGGTGGGTCTGGAAATGGCTTTCAGGGTGGAGTAGGTCCTCTTGCAATATTAAATAGAAAACTAGGTCAAGATGATGTGTGATATTCTGTGATGACTTTAACAGGTTTTGCTCAAATTTTACACAGATGAAAACCGAAAATGGTTTAATTCTTGCATCACTTTTGCTTTAAAGCATATATGTGGAATTGCCTTTCGTAGTGGAATGTATAGAATGCAGAAAGGTACGTTCATGAAAACATAAACTTCAAGAACAGATACAAGTTATTCTCGCATATGAGAATTCATAATTTTATCATGTCCAAAACATTGCGGAATGAAACTTATTTCACATTGGTATTGATTACATTTTACTCGGACTTTATCATAGACTCCCTATGTAAAATCTCAAACTTTGAACTAAAAATATAGGTATTAAATCGATATAATATTTCAATGAAACTTCAAAGTTTTGTTGTTTGTAGCATCATCTGGGTCATATGCAGTGAAAAATCTTAATCTGATTTCTAAAATAGAGTGATATTTATTTCTAAAGTCACTATATGTTCATTGTAAATATACTTTTTATACCCAAGTAGAAACTGGCGGGTACTCGAAAATCTAGCTCTCTGATTGACCAATTAGAACCCCTAATGTCCTGTGATGTCATGATAAAGTTATGAATAGACAGATGAAAATGGATACAGATGTATTGTCAGAAAATATTTCATCAAATCTTAAACTTTATATCACTGAAGAAATGAAATATGGCTTTGTTCACAACTGCAAAGAAGTCTTCTTTTTTTACATACTACGCTCGACATTTGATTGTGGCAACTAATTGGCCAACTTTTACAATTGTATGTGATCAAAATAATTAACTAGGTAAATCAATTTTATTTTTTCTGTTTGTAGCTCTTAGTAGATTATGAAACATATTCAGTTCTGACACATTGTTTATTGTTGTTAAATAGTTTTCTCTAACATCTCAACTAATGAAGTTAATCTGTGATTTGTCATACACATATTTGTTATTTTTGAGATATACTCACCGGACTACGAACAATTTTGAGAAATCACTGTATAATTGACAACATTTTTGTTCTAAATGTATAAATGAAGAGATATTCATTGTGATATCTCTTTACGTGTAATAATTATTGATTATTGGTACTGTGTTTAATAATTGCTCTGCCATTGTAATATATACCTTCTGTTATAATCATGTACCTTCAATATAAAGCTTTAGTATATTTCCAATTATTCCTCAATTTACCGTCTGTGTTTAAACGATATTACTACAATTAAAACCCTGTCGGTAGATTATAATACCTTTCATATGTTGTTTAGTTCTATTAATCAGTACAGCCCGCCCGCTTAGCTCAGTAGGTAAGAGCGTTGGTCTACGGATCGCGGGGTCGCGAGTTCGATCCTCGGGCGGGGCGTATGTTCTACGTGACTATTTGATAAACGACATTGTGTCTGAAATCATTAGTCCTCCACCTCTGATAATTCATGTGGGGAAGTTGGCAGTTACTTGCGGAGAACAGGTTTGTACTGGTACAGAATCCAGGAACACTGGTTAGGTTAACTGCCCGCCGTTATATGACTGAAATACTGTTGAAAAACGGCGTTAAACCCAAAACGAACAAACGAATTAATCAGTACAGTTACCATTATATACGTTATTTACATAGTGTTTCACTGTTATTCCAATTCTTCATGTGCTGGCTTACAGAAGGTTGGTGGTTTTACCCAGGTGCCCGCTCGTGATGAAATAAGGCACGAAGGGGCACCTGGGGTCTTCCTCCCCCCTCAAAAGTGGAAAGTCGCCATATGACCTATAATTGTGTCGGTGCGACGTTAAACCCAACAAAATAAATTAATTCACTGTTATTCAATTGCTACAGAATATTTATAACTTGTGTTTCTGCATCTAAAACAATAATTTACATAAATGACAATAAATAATGTGTTACAAATTGTTACCGTAATATTGCAAACAATACGATGCATTGTACGGGCCTTCTAAATTAGAATGGATACCTTTTCTGTAGGAAAACCTTGTTAATAGATAGTTTCGTTTGACTATACTGTTATATTTTACATTGTATTCAATATATTGCTTGTTTGCTAAATTGTACTATACAAGATTCTACTTTTCACTTAAATTGCACTGTATATATAACATTATGTGATCGACTATGTACAGTATTTGTTTTTATTTCCTACTCTGTTTAAATATAATATTATGTGTTTATAAATGCTTTATATATAAATGACATGTGCCGATTTTTCGGACCCTACTTTGACAGGTTGCCTGACAATCTGATGTATATTGCATGTACATTCTTCTACAGATACATATATTAAATAAGAGTGAAAATAATATAACAATTAATAAATTTATAAGAAATACTAAAATTTGTTCTCTTTTATTGTCTACTCCTCTATTCTAAAGCAACATACACAATGTTTCTAGTTCAAAGGAAAAGCTTTTGGTAACGCACACGTCATTGGAAAACAATTTTTCGCATATTCATTTAGTTCTGTCGGCATGTTTTCAAAGGTCGTTTAACTTGAAGAAAACACCAAAATCACTTTGACTTGAATATTTACTACTTGGACTTTTATATATCCCAGACACAAACACTGACATTATAGTAGCCTGAACAAATACTGGTGTAGCGTTATATGTCCAGTTAATAAATAAGAGTATGCAAAATGCGTATATTAAAAAAAAGTATTTATTGGAACTTACATGCGTAGAAATTCTGTAATGTATGTAAACCTAACTGGACCTTTAACGTTAACCAATTTGTTCTTTAATAAACAAAGTAATATGTAGAATAGTCTAAGATTATCTAAAACTCAACCCATCTCAGACTAAAATATGAAATTTTACAGAAATAATATTCAAACTTGGGTTTATTATAATTAAGAAAAGTAGGTTGCTTACCAATTATTCTCGTAATTAGTTTTTATTAAGCAAGTGATTTTTTTTTACGAAAATTATGGCTGCATTTAATTCAAAAGACATGTTAAGAATTGTAATCGATCTTACACTGGTACAAACATATCTCCTCTTGTTTATCAAATACTTTTAATACTAAATATAACTGATGTAATTGAAAACTAACTACAATGTTGTGATAACTTAGGATTGTGCCTTTCCGACGAACATTAGCAAGTACTTCACTAAGATCCATTAGACCTTCATAAACTTCTTTCTTTTGGTAGTTAATGACCAAGTGTTGAGTGTAAAGAAACAAAAGCTAACTGTGTTGCTGAGAATAAATTTAAATTTCTCGGAATATTTCTAAACTACTTTTGTGTTTTCGCAAACATACTGGCAATGTAGAATGGGAAAAACTGCAGTAAATTTCACTGATGACATGGTAACAATTAGCATCGTCACAGTTAGTAGCGGTGTTTTCAAATTACACATATGGGTCCTGCTTACGTAAAGTTATAATTTTATGTGAAAGTCGCTCATGCTAAAATAATGTTCCGTTTGAGAAGAATACCTACAAATTTACAATGGGAATAACATGAAAATGTGTTAAACAAAAGGAAAATATGTAAGAAACGTAAAATAGTTTGATATTTTGTACAAATGCATCCAGAAAGCAAAATTGCATATCTGAACGACTACAATAAGCAACAAGACACAAAAAGAATTTTTTTGACTTTAAGACTTAGACAGCTAAATAGTCAAGAACCTATTATAAAGGGTGCCTAATGACTTCATAAAATCCATGCATTTATAAGAAAAAGTAATTAGTAATCGTAGACGATGGCAGAACTAAACAGCAGAACTCAACATGTACATATAAGCCATAAAATGCAAGTTATTTGTTTTTCTAAGTCGTCGACATGTGGCTTGGTATTTTTACCTTCTATGACAATTTACAATCATTATCAGAAAATTTACAAATGAACCTATACGTCCGTTCGAAATTGAAAATGCTTATAAATCAAAAAGTATTTTAGCTAGAATCACCAAGCCTCACATGATTATCAGTAAACACATGACATTTTCCCAAATTTAATATTATTCCCCTTGACCCAGTAAAAGCAGAGTTTTCTCTTAATCTTGTTTGAAAAAAAGGAAAATGCTTATAATTCAAAAATGGTTTAAGCTAGAATCACCAAACCTCACATAATAATTAAATAGCACACGATGTTTGCTGGCTTATTGTAGTATTCTTTTTGACCCACTAAAAGCAGATTTTTTTCCTCTTCAATTGTTTAAAACAATGAAAATGCTTACAGTTCAAGAAATATTTACACTAGAATCACCATTATATGAGTTTTCACCCTGATTTGTTAAACGTTTTTTTTTTCTGTATCTAAGTAACCTTGTGGCAGATATTCATGTAACTTTGCACAAATTTAGATCCCCCATACGCAGTTTCGTTAGGACCACTTCATTAACATCAGAGTTATTACCCCTTTAGTATTAAACAATTCATAAATTCTCACATAACAAAGTAATCCATTGATGGATCTTCGTGAAATTTCAAATTAGTACAGATCACTATAGGTTGGTAGTCCATCATTCATCAGGGTCTTTTCAGTAACTACAGAGTTACTGCCCTTTTATTGTTTTAAAATTCATATATCTCCACAAAACACAGCAACCCATTGATAGATTTTCATGAAACCTAATGCAAAGATTGATCACTGTAGGGCAGACTTTTTCCGCTAGATTTTTGAAGAGTAGGAGCCAGCAAACGACTGCAAATAATTTGAGTATATTTGGAAACAAAATATCCTTTAAAACAAGGTCCCCTCATTTACAAAACAACCTATTTGGAAAATTCACTGAATTTGCTTGTTTATCTTAAAATAGCAATATTTTCTTGTTTGAACACATCTCTCGGCAGTTAGAAGCTAAACGGTAAGATAAAATCTATATTAATGGCGATTTCATTTCGTAAATGTAATGCCACCTGGGCGAACAATTGTCCATTGTTAAAGGTTGGCATTATATTGGGTTTTTTTCTTTTGTTATCTTAGTAACATTATAGAAACAGATTAATATCTTTTGTTCGCTGGGTGATCGTAAACACACAGAAAAAGACAATCAATTTGTCAACAGATGCGTGATGATCACAATTCTAATGAAAATCGCGGTATTAATTTTGTGACAATGTACCGGAATGAGGTAAATATCAAAGAATATCTTAACGGTAGGAAAATATCTATAGATATAAAAATACGTACCATCCAATTTTACTTACACGAATATACCAGATGGTCCACGGTAAGTGTAACTGGAACCTAATGTTGATCATATTCATTGGACAAAATCTATTTCGGTTACAAAATAAGAGATTTCTAAATATAAAATAATCGACTGTTGGATTGATTTTGCATTCTTTGTAAAAAAAAAAATATATCAAAATCCACACAGACCTTCATATTATTTTTTCTGTATAGCAATTGACGTATCTTATTTTATAGAAACGCATACGGAATATCAAGTTCTGTACAATAATGCTTCTATCCATCAAAAGCGTCACCAGCTGCATGTTGGTACCGTTACTATAGAACGTTAAAATGTCATATTTTTGCAAGACATATTTAATAAGATAAAGTAAATGAGTATCTTGATTATTTCTTTATTGAAATAATAGGATAAGAAATTTAATAAGAAAATAGCTGCTGCGTTTCCGTTTCGAGTTTTCTGAACGCTGACATTTTCTACAGCGTTTTCTCGAACAGAAGCGTGACTTGGTATCCCGCCCTCCTGCGGTACACCACTACAACAAATGTGGATTTAAAAGATAATATTTGCTGTTGAGCATGACAGATCATTAATGACTGTGTGCTTGAATTAAACTGTAAAATAAAGATATCATCTATTTTACCTACATTTTAACAAACTCAAAGTATGTATGTCTAAACACAACTGGCCCTCTTTCCCCTATTATTATTTGCAATTACGAACATGATTTACCACAGAGCTTTCTAAATTAAAACTATGATACAAATACACGCGAGCTGTTGCAATCGAAGCCAACATTTATATGCAGATTAAAATTTATGTAGCATTGAATTACATTGTCATACGTGATCATGTGTATTGTGTTCTTCACAATGAAAGGAAACTAGTTGTCTTTGAATGTCCACAATATTACGTTTATCTGCCAGAGAGATTGTAACTGCTGTTTATCTCAACCGATCTTACAATATTAGATATTGTAGATTGAGAAATACCTCAGATCCCCTTTCTATATTCCAGTTTGTTTAGTTTTGTCCATTGTTTTCTCGTTTACGGCAAACCCATTATTTTAACTGGGGACAATACTCTTGCTTTTCATGGAATTACACGCTAGTGTATCATTGAAGGTTTCATGTGCACCGCCGTATGAACACATCTGCAGATGTCTCTAAATTGTTTCTGTACTTGTAGCAAGTGTAATATTGAGTTCTGCTCAACCCTGGGCTAGAGGGCGTGGACGGTAGCATGCATTCCCACTACCGTCATTAAACAGACTCAATCAAACCGTTGAGTGACCCTGTGGTTTTTCACTTTTTTCTGTTTTAATATTTTGCTAATATTCGCAAATAATGCTGCTAGCGCATAATTTCCTGTCTTTAAATAAAAAACACGTTTCGCGAATTCTTAACACCTCAAATGAGGCTTCTAAGCATGGAATCGCTTTTTCAAAAAGCCTAGATCAAAATTATTCTGTCTATAGAATGGAAGAACAAAACATGTTTATAGAGTTACTGTCATCAAAGGAATTGATATATATGCAATAAAACAGTGTTTTCAATACTTGTACTGAAATAACTCGACAATACAAAACAAATCTTTAACATAGCATAACTTGCTAAGAAATCAGCTTAGATAACATTGAACAGTTTTCTACTATAATAAACAACGTTGCGATCTTTATTTGTTTGTATTAAAGTATTTCGTCTATATGAATTTCTAAACCAAACTGTGATCATGCACAGTAGAATAGGGCAATGTACAATATTAAATCATTTAGACGGAAATTATGTCAGACGTTTTGCAAAAGTTTCAACATCGTTTTAAATGTCATTTAAAACATTTCTTTTGAGAAATTTCGATATCCGCTTATTATTTGTTTTGCAGAAGTTTCAACATCGTAAAACACATCTTTAGAGCAAGTTGGGTATTCTTTCCAATGCAGTAAGCTTGATAGACGTAGGTGTAAGGGTGTTTACCAATAAGAGAAATTGTTGTTTATTTCACACAGGTATAAAATTTAGACACTTCAGATCCATATTGGTATATCCTTAGGACACCGACCACAATAAAATCTGTAAAAAGATCCTTTGGAAGCAAGGATGCAACCAAGAAGAATAATAGCAGACTAGGTCTGATTGAGTCTGTTCATAAGAGGTAATGAAATGTGCAACAGCTCTCACGCCCCCTAGCACCGGCTTAATTAATAAGCGGAACTCTATTACACGTATGTTGAATGGACTCCATGATCCCAAAGGACCAGAAAATATAACACCACTGAATCCAAGTACGGGGAGACTTTTTACAGCCGCCACACGTCACTTAAGGCATATGGGTGTTTTTGACAACTAAGAACATGACTGAACTTGAAAACATAAGTCGCATTTGTATATATTATATTTAACATAATCCGTGTAACGTAAAATAACAAGAAGTGAGCTCCAGAAAAGCTTTTGAATTGAAGGCAAAAATGACTATTTTACACGATTCATAACCGTTTCTCCTTTCATTTGTTATTTTTATATCACAGTTTATATCTTGAAATTATTCTAGTGTAAATGTATAATTTTCACTGCAAAAGAAAAGCTGTTAATATAAACAGAACCTTAAAATATTGCGCTTCCGTCATAAGTGTATTAGATAACAAATACCAACGTGTCAATGTAGTAAATACATTGGCGGTATCAGCCACTATTAAATGTACCTGATAACATCTTTCTCTAAAATAAATGCCTATAAGTTAAATAAGATCAAACCGTATCTTACCTATACCGTTGATAACAAATTGGTCAAAACAAAACTTCAAATAGAAATTAATTCGATATAAAGGATCTATAAAAAGAACCTTTACAAGCATAGAATGTGATAGTAAACTAACATTTATTTAGCCTGTTCACAAAAGGTAATCAGCAATATCCATCACGCCTTCCGGATCAAATGAAAAGCAATATGAAAGGATTTCGTTATCAAAGTACTTTTATCCTGCAGTTACCACTTTATTTCGCTAAAGTTTGGTTGCCGTGTAAATTTTGCTATTATAGGTCACCCTGCCTTTACACGGCAGGTGCTGACGGACTGTTTTTATGAACATGTACAACATTGGATTCGTTGGGTTTGTTTTGGATGTTTTTTGTTTTTGTTGGGTTTAACGTCGCACCGACACAATTATAGGTCATATGGCGACTTTTCAGCTTTGATGGTGGAGGAAGACCCGAGGTGCACCTCCGTGCATCATTTCATCACGAGCGGCCACCTGGGTAGAACCACCGACCTTCCGTAAGCCAGCTGGATGGCTTCCTCACATGAAGAATTCAACGCCCCGGATGAGGCTTGAACCCATATCGGTGAGTGGAAAGTGATTTGAAGTCAGCGACCTTAACCACTCGGGCACGGAGGGCCCCTGTACAGCATTGTAAACTGGGTCAAGATTTCAGATGTGATGATCGTTTAAACAGTTCCTCATGTAACCGCTGCGACTGCCGCGGTAAAATGAAAAAAATATTTACTTCTATTCCATTTCAATACGGTACGGCACGAAGATAGTTTTTAAGCCCCAGTCAATGTCGAAGTTGTCGTTTCGGAGCGTAAATCTTCTTCAGGTTAGAATTTGAGGCCTTAAACCTGTTTTAAGCTGGCATTTGTCGAAACTGTTGGATCTTAGCCATTCGTTGCAGAAGAATTTTCACTGAATTCTCATTTTCGTGCCGAAATAAGAGCATTTTAAGGTAGAGACTGTGGGCATTTGATTTCAATTCAACAGTCGTTCTCGACAAGTCGAAACTTCATTACTTGTTTTGTGCATGAATGCCAAGTTAGCATTCATAGATTATTAGGTTACTGACATTCTTAACTTAAGTTTATCCAGTTCGTCTCCGAAAAGTTTACCCCACTCAACAAGGGTTTGTGAGGATAAACTTTTACCTGATTTGTTGGGTAAACTTAATTTCAGAAGGACAGTAACCTGATATTCTCTATAACTCCCTCCAGCCGTTCTAACTGTGTTAGCTTGATCTTGAATATAATTTATATTGTATGGTGATATCTATATGACATTGTTTGTCATTTATGAGTGTTCGTCTGGACTAGTATTCATCTCCGATTGTTTACTGTATGGAATGGCGGTGTTGGTATAACTTGCATTAAAATAATGAAATAATTCTGAATGTAATTTTATATCAAAATGCAAAATATGTAAAACTACCTCGTTTATTAAAACAAAAAAAAAAGAAAAGAGTAGGCACGCAGTAAGCATTAAGCACAACGCACACAGCCAAAGTCACATATCGCAAAGAATTATCACCACAAGTAGGCACTGTCGTAGAAAGATATAGCAGACGGGTTGCTACAAAGATATAGAAGTGAGGATGCGGAAAAAAGATGTAGGGGCATAAAAAGGATTTGGACATAACTATTGGGGTAAATAACAGCACCAACACGAATTGAAATCTGTTAGTAAATCCTTTGGAAGCAGAGAATGCAACCAAGCAAAATAATATTTAACTCTGTTTGACTGAGTTTGTTAATAAGAGGTAATGAAAATGCAACCCACTAAGACCGCCTAGCAGCGGCTTGAGCAGAATTCTGTCAAATAGATATTAAATTGACTCCATAATGTCAAAGGACCAGAAAATATAACAACACTGAATACGGGTAGACCTTTTTTGACCGCCACACGGCACTTAAAAATTGCTGATGACGGTTCATAAAATCTATAAGAAGATCCTACGGAAGCGTAGAATGCAACAAAATAAAATAATACCAGAAAATATAACATCACTGAATCAAAAAACTACGAGGCGCCTTTTTTGCGGCTGTCACACGGCAATACGTATGTAAAACGGACAAAAACAAGTTGAAGATAGGGACATCGTCGTTACCTATATGCAGGAAATCGGGGGCTTGCCAACCTCAGGCTTACCTTATTTTCAATTAGTTAGACACGACAATGTGAATAAAATAAATTCCCGCGGATATTCAACATAAGTGACAAAATATCAGACTGTATGAAGAAGAACATCTACATAGGGTTTATCAGTACAACAATGTTTACAGTAACTTGTGACAAGTCAGAGCTACTAGAGCATAGCTTTTAATGGCACGACGAGGTAAGTTAGACAAACTTCCACTCCTTCTGTCTGTTTTTTTTTTTTGTAGGATTCAGGACAAACGTATTCAAGAGTCCCGCCCTTGAGCAGTCAACGCATCATCGAATAAGACAACGCAACGACTAAATCACTAAACACAAACTGTACATTTCAATTTTTGCATAGCATCCACTTTCAATAAATTTCTGTCATATCTCACAAATGTTAGGTTTAAATAAGTGTTGCATTTAATTTTCCGTAGTTTATAAACTACATCACAATAATATAAGAGGAGTATAAGTACTAGTTTAAGAAGTACTTATGGTAACTTTAAAAGCCTAGTTTAAAGACGATATGTAATTATGTGGCTCTATTTGTTGCTTATAATTCCAAACTGTAATACAACTTGTATAAAAATTGTATTTGTTTCCGGTGCATTATGTTATATAAGAATATTCAGCAGTACTATCGGTGTCACACTTCGTGCTCATGCTGCTATATATGCAGTATTTATGGCAATCGATGACGGGGAAATATCAGACCATCTAAATCTCAGAGGCCTCATGCTACATTTTACAGTTTCTCTGTCTCTGTTAACTCTTCACTAGTGTCAATTCATTTTATTGAAGTGACATTTCACTTTTGTTACTACAAGAATAAAACGTCACATGTTGTGTAGAGTGTTTCACAATGTTGGTATAACAAAAATAGTTAAGAACATATCAGTCTATCAGTTATTGAATATTTCCAAATGTAAAGGTGAAAACAACGTTTATAAAATTCCATGAAGTTATAAAAGTTGAGTTAATCAAATATGATAAAAGTTCTTTAAATCTATCATAGAAGAAACGATTGTCAAGTGCAGTATAGATCTAATTGTTACACAACACTGAACAAAGGAAACTGTATTCTAATTATTGTTAATGTTCATGGTTGACAAGACTAGCGGAAGCACAACATACAGAGAACTTTCTTTGACTTCCAGTTTAAACAGTCACATTCGCTTTCAAAGCAGATATAACAATTAGATCAACTGGCATTCAGGACTCAATCAAACCGATTCTGTGATTATTATGCATGCTTCTGCAATGTATCATTATTTTTTATAAATTATTAACTCTCACAAACTGTGGTCTTTATGTGTCATGTGTCTGCCCTTACTTATAATCAGTGTAATAAAACTTTCTGGTTCCTAGTGGTCTTGTAGTCCGCCCAACCTCTATTATTGAAACAGGTGCTAGGAAGCTTGGGGTGCTGCACATTTCATTATATCTAATGAAAAGACTAAATCAAACTAAATCTGTTACTGTTTTGCATGATTCATAAGAATCTACTAGATATTATTGTAATAAACTTACAGTATTCTTTGAAACAAACTCATAGTTAACAAGAAATATCTTTAAAAATGATGGTCGGCGAATTGTAATAAGGAAAGAAGTTTATGAATTTTTATGTCCCCGAAGGGAGGCATATAGTTTTTGAACCGTCTGTCGGTCTGTCAGTCTGTCGGTCTGTCCGCAATTTTCGTGTCCGGTCCATATCTTTGTCATCGATGGATGGATTTTCAAAAAACTTGGCATGAATGTGTACCACAGTAAGACGATGTGTCGCGCGCAAGACCCAGGTTCGTAGCTCAAAGGTCAAGGTCACACTTAGACGTTAAAGGATAGTGCATTGATGGGCGTGTCCGGTCCATATCTTTGTCATCCATGGATGGATTTTCAAATAACTTGGCATGAATGTGTACAACAGTAAGACGACGTGTCGCGCGCAAGACCCAGGTCCGTAGCTCAAAGGTCAAGGTCACACTTAGACGTTAAAGGTCATATTTCATGATAGTGCATTGATGGGCGTGTCCGGTCCATATCTTTGTCCTTCATGCATGGATTTTAGAATAACTACGCATGAATGTGTGGAACAGTAAGACGACGTGTCGCGCGCAAGACCCAACTCCGTAGGTCAAAGGTCCTAAACTCTAACATCGGCCATAACTATTCATTCAAAATGCCATCGGGGGCATGTGTCATCCTATGGAGACAGCTCTTGTTCATCTAACATTCATCTTTCATCTAACATTTTTCAAATTGCAAAACTAAACACCGCACTTTAACAATTTAAATGGTTCTCTTTTAATTTTTCGCAAAGGTTTCGTAGGGTTGCAATTTTGTTTCGTTTATCCTTAGACGAATAATTACAGCAATAGTTTGATGAAGATTCATGAAGCGGTTCATGAGAAGAGGTCATTAAACGTGTTTATATTTTTAGCTAAATTGGTCCCTATCCCCATTTGTAACAAAATAACAGGAGACCTTACGATATTGTTACACATCGAGTTTGATAAAAATCCATTACATTTTAGTGGTTAATGCGAAGAAAGGCATATCTACTTTTAGCTATAGTGGTCCCTAATAGGGCCCAAGTTCCTATATAAATAAATTTGGAAAAGGACCTTATAATGATGCTCCAGACCAAGTATGGCAAAGATCCACCAAGCTGTTCATGAGACGCTGTATAAATGCATTTCAAGTTTTAGCTCTAGCAGCCCCTAAAAGGGGTCAAATGTCCCAGCTGAACAAAGTTGGCTGCGGGCCTAATAAAGATGCTACAAATCAAGTTTGATTAGAATACATGAGAAAAAATCAATTAAAGGATTTTTTTATTTATTATTTTTATTTATTTCTAAAATAGGCCAACTGATCCCGCTTTAACAAATAGCATATTCACATTTCATGAATCTATGGACAATGTCGTCACACCTATAAAAAAGTGAAGGTCAAGCAAAACATACAATTGTAATTATTTCAATATTTCTGTTTCATAAGCAAAGTTTGACCGTAGTCATAGCACATAGATAAACTGTATGCAGCGTACCTTCATTTCTGTGTAATGAGATTCAGTCATTATATAGCATATATATAATAAAACAGATTTCAACTGAGTTCAATATTTGCATACATACTAAAGAAAAATATTCATATATAATAAATCAGTTAAATAATTTATAACAAATATATCAAAGCAAGCAAGTACTCATTTTAATATGCAATCTGAATAAGTCACAAAAGCAAGAAACCTTTTCATATACAGACGACAACTGTAACAAGGAAAATCTTTTAAAAAGCATTTCTCTACATAAAAGACTCTTATCACACCCTTATTCATGTGATACGCAGACCGTATTCAGCTCTTTCTTTAATTTGTTATATGTTGGTATTTGAACAGGTTTTTATCATATTTATTAAACTTACTTATCATTTTGAGATATATCAATATTCTTGCTAAATATACTGAGCCAAAGTTAGCTTTAAAACTGTGAACAGCGTCGTTTAGAATAAACGCTTTGTCTACATTTCATTCAGCGTAGCACAATCAACAGAGTGAAAGAAATTGACACTCTCGTCCAATCAGACAGAGTGTTGCATAAATCTTCCATTTTGATAAATTATCTATAATGCGTTATCAAGTAGTTTGATTTGCAAACTGAAGTCACGTGGCATAGGTAACGAAAACGAATTTAGACGGCGTCGCCGAAAAATGTTATAGATATTATCATTTAATCCATCTTTGTATTGCAACACGGAGTATGAAGTGGGGCACTATTTGGTTAAATTACGTTGACGGAAATACATACTGAGCATGAATGTTTGTACCTAAGTTAATGGCTTACTTTCCATCAAAAATATCCAATTTCATTTTCTTTTTTTATCTAGACTCGTGGTTTTACTTTACTGTATTTAAAAAAATCGGTCGACACTAACGTTATCGTAAAATACATAATTTTGGGGGGTTTTTTTATACATTTTCACTTAAAAAGGGGACATAAAGGGGATTAAAAGAGCGTAATTAGGACAAATAATAAAACGAACTAAAGGTAACAGAAATGTAAAAAAAGCAAACAATTTGTTTGCATTAAATAATATTTAGAATCAGTTGTTAAAACAAATACTCTTTAAGTCATAAGGCAGTGATGTAAATATTTTGTATGATATTTCATTGGTTTAATGTCCTATTTATTATTCTTTCGAGGTTGTCAGGAAGATTGGCAATGGGCGAAAATTGTCGGATATGAAGATGGAACTCATCATGAATCTTGAAATCTGTACCTCATTTATATAGCACGGTGGAAATTACGTACTGTTTAGCCGAACCATGGTTAATAGATAAACACAAGCGATTTATTTTTATTGGGACGTTAAAATCGAACACTTTTCTTGAAAATTTGAGTGACTGTAGGAAATTATAACCGATACTGTAGTACGTATCAACAAATGGTAATCTACCAATTTAATACAAGAAGCGCATGTCATACATTAATGCAATTTCTAATTTATTTTACACATTTAACAGGATCATTGTAACATATAAGAGTAAGTTTTTTCATCAGCTGTGACAGTCGCTGACTAGGGTAAAAAAGGAAACTCATGTTTTGGTGTATTAAGAATGCGTAGATACAGACTTTATACAGAAAATAACAGAAAAAAACTTGGCTTGTCTAGTTGAGGAAATAGAGTTGAGGTAGTTCTGCACGTTTAAACCGGAAGTGATGGCGTAACGTCATGATCATTTATCCGGAAAACGTAGAATAAAGCCTGGATTCGGCGTACGGAAATGAAAATCATTTTATGAATTAATCGCAACCTGTGAGTAAATTTATAACAATGACAATGTTGCTATATTTGTAAAGTCAAAATATGATATTAAAACATATGACACTTTAAACGATAATATCTCAAAAATAGCGCAAAAATCCGGTTCACTTTAATCATTGTCAAATATCTTAAAAATAAGCACATGGACCTATACATTTTATTTCACCAAATTATAGGTCATGTGTTTATTTACAATTGTGAGAAGTGTCATCAAAATCTACATTGTTGAAAAATTTCTGTTCGCGAAAATGTTATGTAAGTTATGATTTTCCCATAAACTCGCATTGTTACTTATTGCGTTAAGTCCAAATTTTTCAAATCAGTCTAGCAAAAAACCAAGCAAACGACCCTATATTTTTTATTTGCTGAATATTTTAGGTACATTCTAAAGTTTTGCAAAATCAGAGTTTAATCAAAGTCTACATTGTTGAAAAAAATTCGATCAAAACGTACAGAACTACCTTAAAAGAAAGCATTTATTTCAAGCTAGTTAGTAATCGATGCTTGCAAATGTAGTATATGTGCACGATATCCTGAAAATACAATTTTGTAACCTATCTGCTTGAGCTGTATAAAGAGTTTTGCTCGTTAATTAACACTACCTCTCTACAGACTACTGGGAACGGCCACAAAATAGGGAAACTTTTCTCTGCAATACCCATTTGGCACATAACATTACTTTATCGCTACGGTCAATATTGTCAACTTCCTCCGTATTGGAAGCCTCCAATTTATTTATAATGTTGCTCTTATGAAAGGAAAATCTCGATTTTTGTTACTGACATCTGTTTTGATATTCATTTGATATCACAAGTTAGCGAAAACTACCTAGAACCACTAAACGTTATTACAGCGAACATCTGAACGTCAACTGGACAGTATGCTGTTTTTCCTTTAATAAAACGACGTGGGGAGCAAGCAGCGTTCTATATTTAGGAAAGCTACAGGGCTATATCCACACATAATATTTCACAGGAAAACGCCAAGTCTAATGCCTGGTTGAAAGCAAACCATCCATTGAACTGCAAAGGTAGCAATCGATGGAGTTTTTATATTTTCCTCCTTGATTTGATTTTGTTTGCCAGCTTCTCCTATTACACTAAACTTTATTCGGGGATGCAAAAGAACCAAAACCTATATTTGGCTCAGATCCGTTGTTTTAAAAACAAGGACAAATATCAAACGGGGAATGCCAATAAACGGTGTGCATTGAACCGCGGACTGGTATAATGACCGTAAGATTATCTCACGTAAACGTTTTACTTAAACTGCTATTAAAGGGATACCAACAGGACAATATTTATGTCAAAGCAAATGTGCAATCACAGATCTCACAGAACAACGGACTGACGTAATGATATATATATATATAATTGTATCTAAAACTTCTCATAGTATCAGTCGCTTAACATTTTCTGTTTTGTTTAAGATTTAGCAAAGATGCTAAATCAAGACAGGGTGCTAAGAAAAATTATTATTCAAGAAATAATTTCTATATCGAATGCTCATGTCTAATTTTACATATAAAACATATTACATATACTTTTATATAAGATTACCTTTCTGGGTTATCAATTTATTCTTGTACTTATGACATGTGTAAATGTTAAGTTCTGCTCAACCCGGGACGATAGCTTGCATTTTCACTACCGTCCATGAACAGGCTCAATCAAACCGAGCCTGCAACATTTTCATTATGTCGTGTTGGGCGACCTTTGGTTTTCCACTTTTTTTATTTTATGGAGATGGATCAATATAAATAGTCAAATACAAGAACATTAAATTCATTTTCTAGGTCACCACAAGAATTTATCCTATCGGTTTTGCATACAGAAGGACAAAAATGAATTAGCATAAAGTAAATGACCCTCTAACATGCAAGACGTTCATCAGTAGTAATATTGCATCTAACGAGATGTAAATCTTCATGATATTATTGACCTAGCGACTAGCATGGTAATTAACTAGTTAATATTTGGAGGGTTATTTAGGTTTGTAAATGGTAATCATTTGGAAACTTCTCTTAGAATTGAGAGAACACAATGAGTTAAATTTAAGTTAATGCCTACATAGAGCACAGAAGTTGCCGTTCGATATTTAGAGATCTACTTTTCAAACTTATGTTTACCAAGACTGTAGAAGAATGGAACACGAAGCAATCTCTTGCAGAAAGATCACTATGATAAACATTTTGTAAGCATTTCCAAGGAAGCAATTTGAAATGGTCATTGCCAGTGCTGTTAAGCATTGTAGATATGAGTCTCCGTTATCTGTCACTAGTAGACATAGACTCAAAGCTTAGCCCCTTTTAAAGATATTACATATTTTGTTCAGTCAGTGAAATATATCTTTCAATTGAAAAAAAACAAAACAAAACAAATACCTTCTATATGCTGTTTCCCAAAACTTTAATTAGTAAATAAAACCGTAGTAAAAGACCATTAATTTACTTAAGTCGTGCGATATCTCATTATTTTTACATTACTACGAACAATTAAGTGCAAACCTATCATATTCATATGTGGTAAATAGGGACTATTTTATTAGTACGATAATCAAGGCGTATCACGTCGAGTTAGTTGTTATGCCTCGGTCACAAAACCGTACGATGTCTGTATACGATGTTACAAAATCGTAAGATTATACCAATTTTAGAATCCTTACGATCTCTGTACAGTCGTAGCGTCTAGAGAGAGGATGCAATCGTAGGATATCCGTAGAACATCGCAGACAAGTCGTGCGGAACTCGCAAGGAGCCCGGTCGTACCTCGTACGATGGTAATGGGCTTGTTCGTGCGACAAGAATAAATCAGTTCGGCGACGTCTGAAAAAATTTCATTTTCAATCGTAGGAAATTCGTACGAACATCGCAGATAGGTCGTATGGAGCTCGCAAGGAGCTCGGCCGTACCTCATACGATGCCCGTTGGCTCGGACGGCGCTCGTGGAATATATTTCTGTTTTTTTTATACCACCTTGAATCACCAAGGGAGTCGTACGATGCCCGTACGGCCATCATAACGCCCTGCGAGCTCCGTAGGGACATCACACGTTCTCCTTAGGGTATCCTTGATATCGTACGGACATCGTACGTTGACCGTGCGAGTCCCCTGCGATAGTCGTACGGGCATCGGCAAGCCTCCATTTTTCCAAATCCGCACAGACATCGTGCGATGCCCGTACGAGCTCTTCTGGGGCCTGTGCGGTTCCCGTACGAAGCTCTAGCGAGCTGCTCCAGATTTTGAAAATCTCTGCCTCGGGATCTCGATGAAACATTTTCACCGAGTTTCGAGTCCTCCGAGAGTTAAAAAGATCCGTACGACGTTCATACGAGTCAACGATGTCCGGATGGACGCCGTACGAGTTTGTCAAAACCTACTCGTACGGAGCTCTTAGCGTTCTTGTGACCGGGGTATTACTTTTCCTATCTCCCGAATCATTTAATTGCTCTCCTTCCTATGGAAAATTGTCTTGTATGAGTATAAAAAAACACTAAGCTGGTGATGTTGAAGAAACTTCTTTGACAAAAGCGAAAACGGGGTTATTTATTACTGTACTTTATCGAAGGAAACGTATTGTTTTCAACAGAACAGTATAACAAACAAATATCACATGCGTCTGGGCATGTGTGATTATTGTTCCTAAGTTGATATCAAAATATATTTTAACATTGCATTAACGTAAAGTTTGAACCATAACTGATATTATTTTCTTTATTACTTTTATAATTCGTTTATCCAGATTTTAGTCAACTCCATGAATGATGTTAGGGCTAAGTAGGCCGTAGTACTGAAGATTTTTCTGTATGATAATTATCAAGTTTTTAATTGTCGCAGTATTTTTTGAAAACGACAGAGTGGCTTGCTTTTCAAGTAAATGGGCTAATCCGCTGGAAAACTTGTAAGTTATTGCATAATGAATTACTAGGTAAATTGACAAGTAGTTGTTTTTAATAATACAAAATTGCTGACATGGAATACTTCATTTAAGAAATAATATTGATCGAATATATTGAAATATGATATAACTTTAACGTAGTTTATATTGTGCGGTCATGTCTTTTTGACCTGAGTAGAGTGCGCGAAATTTTACTGCCATTGCTAAGGATCGCGCAAAGAATAAATCCATCTTTATCATTTTTTTCATATAATTTCTCAAATGAAAACAAAACACACAGAGAGAATGTAAATAATGAAATATTTGACATTCGTACTGACAGTTTAGTTAAAAGTATCAAAAATGTGCAGTTTCATACAGAGTTCGGATCAGTTGCAAACAAAGCCACAATCAAACCGGTACCAAAAAAAAATGAATTGGTCCCGTAAGACCGACCTAAGCTTTAGAAGGTCCGGATGACGTCGAACGAGTGTTTTCATACAGCAGTATATTTATTTTCACATTCATGATTTATTGAGACTCGTGTAAAGATAGTACCGAGAGCTTATTTCCCTGGATAAATAATGAAATTATTTCCTGTAATGAGACTTTATCATCTTGCTCCTGCATGGAAAATATTAGGTTTTCTTGAATACACCGTTATGAATCAATAACTGAGGATAGCTTTATTTATTTAAAACGAAGTCTTACGGCATGTAATGAATAACGAATAACGATAACCCTAATCAGAGAATAATTTAAGCGGCCCTTTCCTGCATACCAGAACTCTATCATGGTTCCCTGGTCGATGAATACTGATGTGACAGAAACAAACCCCACTATACAAAATAAAATAGGCATCTTTGAAAATACTTCTCATTTTTTGTAAGTCAGGTTTAAAAATAAATGCATTTATTTATTTACGGATAAACCGAAAAGACCGTCTATAATTTGTGACTTTTTTACACTATTCATTATCCCGCTCACAGTTTCAATGACAGTTCACGTGGTTATATAATTAATACGTCTCTAGATTCTATGA
Source organism: Mercenaria mercenaria (assembly GCF_021730395.1). Classification (NCBI taxonomy): domain Eukaryota; kingdom Metazoa; phylum Mollusca; class Bivalvia; order Venerida; family Veneridae; genus Mercenaria; species Mercenaria mercenaria. The sequence goes on along the minus strand of NC_069361.1, from coordinate 104,633,782 downwards.
TGGATTAATTGGAGTGAACAAAACTTAGGCTTAAACACGATTATATCATCATTACGCGAGGCAAGAATATCGTAAGGCGGCAATGAAGTATCACATTATGAGTAATGTATCATCGGTTAAACTATCTCAAATTGTGGACGAGTAGTTTTAAAACATGTATGAGTAAATTATGGCCAACATAAAAGGTTTAATGTTGAGAGAATAAATAACAACCATTTGTTCATATTGGCGTAATTGTGAAAAATACAAGAAGTCTTTTTTAGAATTTACAGAAATATTTTGAAACACTGTGAAAGGCTGTAATAAGCACTAACAAGATTCTTGCTGAAATGCGAAAATTTAGTTAAAGTTCAGTGATATTTTGCATACTAAACCAGACAGATTAGCTTTTCATTATCCATGGCTATTTCTGCAAACATCTTTATTGATTCCACACTGACAAATATTGGTAGAGAGGTAAAGTAAGCATACCATTTTGCTTGTTCTAAAAGGGAACTGGAAGTGTGCAATTGCGATGAGTAAAGTGTATCGATCATTAAAATCACATCTGTAGAGTATAACAACTTAACTTACCAATCAAAATGCTAATTTAACTTGTCTTTGTATTATGAATATTCAAATGTACACATTTTCAATATATTTCCTACAGTCATCTTAAAGTTTAGTAAGCAATATAATTGTAAGCTAATTTCAACTATTTTTACATTCAGGAATATGTTGATAAACGTCAATAAAAGATTTTGCAGTTATTCTGCCTAGCTCAATATGTGACAATGTGTACAAGGGGATAAACATCGTAATTTTCTTGAAACACCCAGCTTTTTCAAAGTCGTAATGCTTTCATAACATATTCAAAAGTATTGTAGGTGGAGTACACTCAAAATTATCTGTGTCAGTATTTCTCAAGTGCGCCGGTGTAATGAAGTATTTCGACCCCCATAGAATAATGACCCCCGGTCATTATTCTATAGAAAAAGTGACCCCCCGGTCATAGTATTATGACCTCCAGATCATAGTACTATGACTCCCCCACGTGAAGTAAACTGAACCTCACGAAGAATATTGACTCCCATAAAAAAAAAACGACCCCCGGTCATTTGGTCAAATTTAGTGATAACTCATGTATCTAAGGCCTAATTGCTGCATTTTATGCCCCCACTCGGGGGAGGGGGGCATATACATTTGCCCTTGTCCGTCCGTCCGTCCTTCCGTTTGACCATTAGCCCCAGATACCATCACTTGACACAGAAATCAGAGCATTCCGCAACGGGAAAAGGGATTCTATTTCTAGACGCTGTATCTTGGTGTATACATTTTTTTTCAGGAAAATAACAATTCACAATACGTTCACAAAACACACCAGTTCATGTCAATAATCCCTGCAAACTTCGGTATGAAGTAATTCTTCAGAAGAAAACTGCACAAGAAACTGTTAGCATAGAACTTAGTATTAATAGAAGTTGCAATACTTAGCAGTGGCAGTAAAGTACGGTAGCGGCAACAATAAAAAGTAGTAGTAGTAGTAGTAGTAGTAGTAGTGGCAATGGTAGTGGCAGTTGCAGTAGTAGTAGCAGCAGCAGCAGCAGCAGCAGCAGCAGCAGCAGAGGAATAAGTGACAGCAACAACAGAAGCAGGAGAAGAAGAGGTAGATGTACAAGACGTATTAGTGGAAGCAGGTATAGTAGTATCAGTAGTAGCAGTTGTAGTAGTAGTAGTAGTAGTAGTAGTAGTAGTAGAAGAAGAAGAAGTACATGTAGTAATAGCAATAGAAGTAGCGGCACCAGTAGTAGTAGTACATTCAAAATGTTAACTATTGGCAATGGAGGGTATTAGAGTTGTAGATCTAGTAAAATTGTCCGTTAGGTTTGGTGGGGATCACTTTTTAATAGATATTATCGTCGAAAGTCTTTTTAGGAGCCGGTGTTTTACACGGAAGAGTAACTTTTTTAAATAGAATAATGTCCGGGAATCGATATTGTATGAGAGTTCGAATGTAGTAATTTCGGCAGTGAGTATTTTACATGGAAGGAATCACTTTTTCTATAGAATAATAACAGGGGTCGTTATTCTATAAGATTCGAAGGGAGTCATCTATAGGGAGCCAGTATTTTACTTGGAGGGGTCAGTTTTTCTATAGAATAATGACCGGGGGGTCGTTATTCTATAGAGTTTTCAAAGGGAGTCAGTTTTTTTATAAGGGGAGTCAATATTTTACATGAAAGGAGTCACATTTTCTATAGAATAATGACCGGGGGGTCGTTATTCTATGGGGGTCGAAATACTTCATTACACCGGTTCTACTTTTCACCAGCGGACATCTATGTTCTATACATGTAAATTGCATTTTAGATTTGATTTTATTAACTTTTGTGGATCCTATATTTTACTATGTCTGAAATAATTTTGGAGGAGTAGCAAAAAACATTGCTGCATTTATAAGGCTATACCAATAAATACATCAATCAATTCTGTAAATAAATGACAACGACAACGCAAGAAGGTATGATTGTTGTATATGCCAGATACTGACTGTACCACAGTATATATACATAATGTATTTTCGGGATATGTTCACAATTATGACACACCAAGGATTCATTTACATGTAAAAGTTGACGCGCCTGAGGAATATCTACACCTTATATAACTGCCAAAGGTGTTGATATTCTTCAGGCGCGTCAACTTTTACATGTAAATGAATCCTTGGTGTGTCATAGTTGTGAACATATCCCGAAAATAGAGCGTTGCATGGAAAATGTCTGTTAAATCAGATTACTCAACAAGGTCTGCGAGGGCTATGAAATTAACATTTAAAATGGTAACTGAATTTGTCTTAATGTGAAAATCGTAATGTATTTGTCCAACGTTTCACGTTTTATCAAAGGCGTAATTTCAAATGGCATGAAGCCCTGTTATTTATGCTAGCAATACATACTGAATAAACAGTTTATATAGACACGACTAGTGTTCAAAATAACACGTACAACTACACATCGCAACACGTGACACACCCACAATACGTGACATACCCAGCGTAAGGCAAAATGAAAAGTTTTTTAATTAAGAAATAATTTATAGGAAAAGAGTGTGCTTTATCACTATTTAGACACTCCGAGAGGCTATAAGCCGGGCGTAATAATTTCACTAGGGCGTAGATCAAATGCTTGAGTACTTTCAAAATATCTCGGTACTACTTTTCATTAAAAAATAAAAATTAAAATAATTTGAATGGTATATATCCTTTCCGCGGCCGTAACGTAATAAAACGTACTGGCGTCTGATGGCCCTTTCACGCTACCGTAGAATCAATATTTATTACAAAAAGTTCATTTTGAAAATATTTCTGAAATGTCTAGGTCTTCAGCTCTCAAATACGGAAATATATGACATCCGAGGCATATACTGACACTTAAGACGACATCGAAAATGACCTTTTAAACGATTTGACGAAGTTCCAAAAATCCATATACCCTTGCTCCGTTACGGACCCCTGTGGGATTTGTGTTTATTCCGAGTGCAAATATATTTTTTCATAGAAGAAAAGCTGACATGTCATGCTAAAGTCCAGGTATTTTCAAATCGTTAGAAAGTGCTGAAAATGGACTCCTTATTAGCAGAAGAAAAGAAGAGCACGCGCATACATTTAGACGGGGTGACCCCTGCGCGTGAACCCAGGCTATTGACAATGCAAATATGACTTTTGTTCTCAAGTTTAGCCTGTGTACTTTCATTTTCTTTATTTCCAGGAAAAGCTGAAGGTCAGCTGACGTTATTTTCTGTGTTGTCAAAAACATATGCATGCCTGGAGAGATTGTATAAAAATGTATAAAAAATGCATTTTTAGTGTCTGCCTTTCTACGCTTATAAGAATCCACCGCAAAACGTTTTTAGCAATTCATGATAAGAAATAAAAACAAATTTTGCATAAAAACAGAACATATTTTACGCGGCCTTACCTTAATTGATTACGTTACATTTGTTCAATTACTTGCAATAACAGAAACGTTTCAAAGCATCAAAAGCCAGAGTAAAGGCAGTCTATCCGGTTTCGGTATAACTATGTTAACTTTATATTTTGCAAGGCGTAATCCCATCGGTAGAAACATATTATTCTGCTCTAAAATAATCACTAGATTGATTCAGTTCCTAATACACTGATCGATAGAAGTTAAATCTGTTTCAGTTTACTTTTGTTCATCAACATGAGTGCTCATAACCATTGACATTATATTCAATTAAATCCTTTCTATGTGCTATCCCAAATAACATCTTGATTTATATTATTAATCTACTGAAAAAGTTCGCTAATTCAAATATAAAAAGTGTTACAAACTACTGTATTAAAGCAGTTCGAGTAACCAATGTGTTAGTCTTTCAAATTCCTACAACAAAACGATGATTTTGTATACCCTTTGAAACGTTTTTTTCGTTCTTCTTTTTTCATTTCCTTCAAGTTATTTTCATTAGGGCAGAAACACTTCCAAAGCAATATTTCTAATACAATTTTATTACAATAATGGTTTAAAAGAAGTAATTCCATTAGAATGGGTAAAACATAAGGTCAGTAGTTACATATCAACGTTTAAAGTTCCAACAAAAAATGAACAATGCTCTTAATATTGCTGTATTACAAATTCAAAATAGGTTTTATCAATCTAAATGTGCACAAGTTAAATTTTTCAGTTACTGCTACGATGGTAACGAATATACTCGCACAAACTAAAGCATTGTTTCAATTTTGATCAACTAAAAAAATTCAATAAATAGTTTGTAAACCAACAGTTTACCGAAAGTTAAACATATAGAATCCAATTTGCATTAGATATCATAATCTGCGGTAACACCTATTGACGACAAATGTAGTGTTGAACATGCCGCACCTGTAACTACTCGTACTAACTGACCGTATTCAATCTTGATAATATATTAAATGTAAACAATTATATTACACCTTAAGTATAATTGAACATGCCAAACCTATAACTTCTTGTACTAAATTCAAACTTAAGAATACATTAAATGTAAACATTTAGACGACACATTTGCAAAATTGCTATTGCGTGAGATAAAACCAGCACGACCGTCGGCCAAATTGCGCTAAAGATTTAAGAGAAGGAATCTATTTATTTAGGAAATGTCATGTTATAAGTTTGTGTCCTTTTAGATCACTCCATGATTTATAAGAAACCTTTGCCAGAAACACTTTTATCAATTAAATGTTGCTGGTGCCGTTGATACACAATAACTATGCAATGTTTTGCGCATAATCTGAACGAGAAGAGCTCGGCAAATAAGTTCGGTTGAAAAGGAGACTCTGTACCAAACAATCAACATTAAAAGCAATTCATTTACAAAAAGCAAACAATAAAAACGTAAAACAATCAAAACACACAAAAATAAATCAAAACACATAAAATTAAACAGTTCGTTCAAACTCGCTAAAATCGCAGTTTGCATATATCTGTAGAGCAAGCATATTTGTGTGAGATTCAAAAGGATGAATAGGTCAGAATATTTATACACGAAATCATGTCAGTTCTAAGTACATTAAGGACATCCGTTGTTATCTGCACACTGGAACAGCTGCTAGCACAATTCATTTTGATCTCGTGTTATTGAACAGGGATGAGCTAAATATTTTATATTAGCATTCGCTATCATGTCGTAATATGCTAGCAATATATATTATTAATGTCAAAAATATCATGAGATAGAGGTCACTAGATAAAAATATCAAGTTTGATCGCATTTTTTCTTTCCTGAAGGTGAATTAATCAATTATTAATTACAACAAATTATAAGCTTTCAAACATGAATGATATATATAAACCCAATTACAAGAGATACTTGTTGAAAGAAGAATAATGTAACAGTATGTATAAACAGGGTTGTTTGCTTGAAATTGATCCATGTTTTATGTATCCGATTTTACTCAGTCAGTTAAAGGAAGCTGGAAAGGCACTCTTATCTTCAAGCTAATTAAGTCGACAGACACATACATTTTTCTAACTTTTAACCATCGAGTCAATTATAACGAAATATTTATCATTGATTTAGTCATTTTTGACGAATTTTAATGCCAATTATTATGAAAAGACAGAACAACCTTTTCAGAGAACAATACCTTTTCTGGGTACATGAGCCTTTTACTGAACAACGTTTTATATACAATATGGTTTTATTGAATTTCTAGAAACAGACAATATTCTACCTCATAATCTCCCTAGACGTTTATTGATTGTTCAATATTTGCTTTGATCTTAACGGCTTCATAAAATCAAGTTAATTGAGCATCAATAATAAAACTGTTTCATCAAAACAAGTAAATGGAGCATAAATAATAAATTATCCATTATAAATGTTGTAAAGTTGTGTCACCTATCCCTTTTGCAAAGAAGCCTCCAGGTTGTTTCACATTTGATCACCATTTTTCACGACACCCAATGGATGAATTACCCCTAAAGACGAATAACTCTGATGTTACTTGGTAAGTTGATTTTTCATTTCTTCTATTGATATAAAGCTAACCTTGCAAATGAACTTGATGCTTTTGTTAAGGGATGGGCATACCTTACATTTTCAACCAATGGTTTAAAAAGGTTTGTTATGAGCTTGAACTTTAATTCTCTTGTCTTCAGTCAGAAATAAAATGGAACAAAAATTTAAAGTTTAATGCAGATGGCTTTCTGTGAAAACTTAATCGTTTGGTTTAACAGATGTGTCTTTTCGGAGCACCTGTTTAAAATTTACGGTTTCTTCATTCTTTCTAGAAAAAAATTGAAATGATTCTTTTCCATTTCAACTGGCTTTATCGAAAAGTGGCTATATTTCTCGACACCTTTACTGATTTTAACGAAGTACATGCATATTTGCCAGTTCTTCTCCATAAATAAAATCACCAATTGAAGTTAATATATAACAATGTACAGTAACATATCAAAAACATTTACAACAATACTACAAAAATAAAATTGACTAACATTGTGTATATAAGATTATATATATTCTAAATAATGACCTTGTCATATCAAAGGCAACAAATTCTGAGCGCTACACAGTCGGGGCAAGCAGGATTGACTTGTATTCAATGTGGTTGACCTGGATAAATAAGCATTATAGTGCTTCCACCAAACAGCTTATTTGCCCTCGGTATAATTCAACCACCCGGCGTTGACCAGTGTGATTAAATGTATCCATGAATATATTTATTAAATGATAAATGTACTTATATTTCACCCGGATTTTGCGAGTGTTGATGATTGCTTTTCGTAGTCAGTTCTTTGAATATTGAATGAAAAATCAAATATTTAATTTAAAATGTCATACATTTAAGATTACTTTTTAATTGATATGTATAAGAGAAATGATATGATGTGCGACTGTTAATACCCCCATCACACAAAGCTCGTTTTCAGTACGTTCTAAAAGATGTAGCCAAACGGGCTCAAACTGTGCGGCTACGGAACAGACGTAGTAGCGACGTTCTACAGTCTGTCTAAGAACTTTATGGACTGGCTCGGACGGGGTTGAACGGGAATGGTGCTCCAGAACTTTGAGCCTACTCAAAAATTTCTGCCGATCATTCCGTCCTACAGTTAGACGGACTGATAACGTACTTAAAACGAGATAGACGTACTAAGAACTGAACCGCCGTACTTCGATCGTACTAGAGACGTGGTATGACGTAATGCGACCGGGGGTCAATTTAAGTACACCGACCGGATCCGTTTGTAGCTCGTTTAATCCGTTCACAAAAAGACTTAACTCGACCGCATTACATCCTCAGTGCGTCGTTATTTCGCCTGAAAACGATCAAAATAAAATACTAAGTTGCAATACGTCTCAAAACAGTGCTAAGAGTTTACAATACGTTCTCAGTACGCTCCGCGCGTTTTTAGTACGTTTAGTACGTTTATTCACAGTTCCTACACCGTCGATCCCGTTTGCAGAACAATTACACAAGTTAGGGTATAAATACATGCCGTTGTCGTACAGGTTCAAGATGTGGGCACAAGGTTTAGCCAAATTTATGCCTTTTGGTTTCTGACTCTGCCCTCCTTCATCCTCGGACTGGAGAGAGTCGTCAGAAGGTGCAGGGAATAAACTACGACGTTCATCATCTCGACTTTCACGTTCAGGGGGTGACTTAGAAGACTCTGTATCGAGTTTTGTGAGACATTGGTCTTTTATTGCTTTAACACTTTACATCCTGTCTCTGTTTGGCTTACTTTTCTTTGGAGTCATATTGATACTTGCCTATTGCTGTAGATTTTTTGTGTCTTGAGAGGTTGAAGAGACAAACGAGAATGAGAACTGGGCGAAACGTGATGGCTTTTAATAGCCATCGGGGCAGAACGTGATTGCAATTTACGTTTTGAACGTACTAGGGAGAGATAAGGACGTAATCAGAACGAGTTAAACTGTCTGTGAACGAGTTGGTCGAGTTAACAACTAGTTAGGACGTACTTCGACGTACTCAGAAACGAAGCAGGACTAGTTACGAACTTCTTTAATCTGACTACTGACGGACTTGGACTGCCTACAAACGGTATCCACATGAGGTGAACGGGCATTTATTCCGAACTGAACTTACTATAAACGTACTTCAGACGGGATAAAGACGCGATGGACGTATCGAGAACTGTTTAAGAACTAACTATGATCGCATTATGGATATTTTCCGGCCAAAATACAAACGTTCTAGCCAGATCGCAGCCCGTTTTACAATATTTTAGGACGGTCTGGGACGTAGTTTGGTGTGATGGGGGCTAAGAGAATGTATTTCTACATATTATTATTTTCTTTCAATGCTTACGAATCTCAAATGCTTGTTCTTTTGAAATTTTAATGCAGTTTCTTAGTTCGAAAAATGTTCTTAATGGGGTGCTAGGATTCAGTGTATGAAGTCATTCAATATTTATGTAATAGACTTCCGCTTAAGCCGGTGCTAGGGGGCATGAGAGGTGTTGCACTTCCCATTACCTCTCATGAACGTACTCAATCAAACCGAGTCTTCTATATTTTGTATGGTTGCATTCTCTGCTTCCAAAGGACCTTTTTACAGATTTTATTAGGTGCAAATACGAAGTCATTAATGCATATTTAATTACATTTAAACAAACCGCATCTTCTAGTGGTTTCTTTTTTTTTTTTTTTTTTTTTTTTTTGCTTTTTTTTCAACTTAACTAGTTTATGCATTATAAATGATTAGAATCTAAAATTATTGTATAGAGGTAAACCCCTGATAGCATTGAAATTGGCAGAAACTTTGCAAACTCTCACACGATGGCTCGTAGGAATTGTGTGCATTTATCAAAGTAGTTATTTCTGTGGTGTACCGTTTGGATCGAAAGTCTGCGTTACGTGCACGAACATTTCAAAATAAACGTGCACTTATAAACATATGCGTGCACGCCTAAATATAAACATTTACCTATATATTTTATACGTGCACGCGTAAATATGTAGATGCACGGTTATATGTACGTGCGCTTGTATATATACGTGCTCTCGTAAATTTACGCATGCACGTCCATATATGCGTGCACACGTATATATACAAACACCCAGAAGTACGAATGCACGCGTAAAATTATACGTCCACGTATATATTTTGTTCGTTTGTTTTGGGTTTAACGCCGTTTTTCAGCAGTATTTCAGTTATGTAACGGCGGGCAGTTAACCTAACCAGTGTTCTTGGATTCTGTACCAGTACAAACCTGTTCTCCGCATGTAACTGCCAACTTCTCCACATGAATCTGAGGTAGAGGACGAATGATTTGAGACACAATGTCTCTTATCAAATCGTCACGGAAAACATACACTTCGCCCAGAGCTCGAACTCGCGACCCCGCGATTAGATCAGCGCTCTCCCTATTGAGCTAAGCGGGCGGGCTACGTATATATTTATGCGTACACTGGTAAATATAAAGGTGCACGCGTATATATAAGAGCATTCAGAATTACGCGTTCACGCGTAGAATTATACGTCTACGCTTATATCTACGCGTAAACATGTAAATATATAGGTGTACGCGTATATTTAAGTGCGACTAGAATGTGCGTGCACACGTAAATATATATACGTCCATTTGAGTGCACTTATAAATATATAGGTGCACTCATATATAGACGTGCATGCGTAAATTTAGAAGTGCAAGTGTACGGATATAAACACGCACAAGTCTATAAAAGCGTGCACTTACATAATTGGGCGTGCGCGTATAAAAATATACGTGGACGTATATATTTAAGAATGCACGTATAAAAATTATATTTTGAAATGTGTGCGCACGTAAAGCAGACTTTCTACCCAAAGGGTACACCATATATTTGTTCTCATACAAGACCACATGTAGCGTTAATCGCATTGTCTTGCAGTGGTTAACATTTGTGTTGAATATTTCAAAATCCCTCAAAGAAAGATAGTGTCAACCTCCAGACAAGAAATATTGCTATAAAACCTATGGAATAGTAAGAAGGTATTTTAAAATTGGTCCAAGCATATAGGAGTACCAGTCTGGACACAGAACACATAAATATAACCCTACGGTACAGATTTTGAGCCCTTGGTGCTACTTTGACATTGGATATAGCATCTTGGTGTTGTGCATCATACAGTCTTGTAAGTTGGGTACTAATCTTTATGTGTAAGTATTTGAAAATCGGTCCATGCATGTAGGAGTTACAGCCCGGACAAGAAATTGCGGAAAGACAGACGAAAGGACGGATGGAACCAGGCAAACATTCAGCCCCATACCGATCTATGACCGGTAGGGGACTAATAAAGGAGCCAACCAAGGATTGACTTCGTATCAATAGAAATAAATGAAACAGGAAGGGCGGCCATGATAGCCCTAGATCGTTCATCTGAGTAACACTGTTTGCTTGAACAGTTTTAGAAGATAATTTTGTACGGAAAATGTTTGTGAAAATATTATGAATAGTATATTTTTATGATCCGCATTAAGTGTCAGAAGTTTCTGGTGATGTTTTTAAAATGGACCTACCGTTTCTGGAGATTTTTAAAGTTTCCAATATATACATATAGAAAAGAAGTGACCACGCCCTCTGGCGGCCTTATTTTTTGATAAATCAAAAATATTTGAACAATCCTGGTAGAGAGTCATACATGGCGTGGACCATTTGTGTGAAATTATTTTAAAGTCGGGCCTGTAGTTGAAAGCAAGAAGACTTTTTAAGTTTCCACTGTATACATATAAGGAAAAGTGACCCCGCCCCCTGGAGGCCATGTTTGTTTGAAGAATGAAAAAAGAAAACTCTTGGTAGAGGGTCACACAATGAACATTTCTTTGAAATTATTTTTGAATCGGATCAGCAGTTTAATACAAGAAGATTTTTTAAAGTTTCCAATATATACATTTACGGAAAAGTGACCACGACCCCTGGCGGCCGTCTTTCTTTACGAATCAAAATAATTTGAAAACAATTGGTAGAGGGTTACATAAGGACCATTTGTTTGGAATTATTTTAAAATCCGACCAGAAGTTTAGGAAAAGATATCGTTTAAAGATATTTCTATTTTTAGCACTAGCGGTCCTAATGCGTAACTAATAATAAGTGGAACCATTCGAATAACTGGAAAACGACTACCAAAGAAACATCAGCTTCCACCAAATGGTTTCATATGATATGTTGTTTAAAGAAAAGAGTGGACAGACGGGCGCTGAGCGATCACAATAGCTCACCCCGAGCACTTCGTGCTCAGGTAAGCTAAAGCATCACCCTACACATTTACATTAGGGCTAGTTGTCCATCAAGGCTGTTTGTCCATTTGGCATTGGAATAACCAGTTATCCAGTGTGTTTTTCGTGTTTTTCTATCACAAAACTGCTAAAATATTGACTCGTTTAGACTGTATATAGAATAATGAGAAGCAGACATGGGAAGAGGAAAGATTTTGCCATGATAAATAAAATAACGAATTCATCAAAGTCCTTTTCAGAAACATAACGAAGATTAAAGGTTATTGATGAATTACCACGGTCATTTTCCTCTCTTTAGATAAATCATAACAGACAATGTCTGAATACTTGTGCCAGAAGCCTAAGACAGCTAGAATGTTCGATGAAATAGAAGCAGTTTCAATTTGATAATTGGTGAAAATAGTTTGATATATGAAGGATGTATATTTATTAGGATCGGTTGCCATTCATAACATTTCTCCTTATTCTTTCTTTGATATAAACGACATACTACAGAGACAACTGACAAAATAAAAAAAAAATAAAGTTATATTTCTCAGTTTTGTCGTCTAAAAGTATCCTTTTTAGCATACTACAACAAGTTTTGATAGTAAAACCTTCCAAGATGGGTGTTATCAATTTTTATAAAAAAATAATGTAATAAACAGCTGTACCAGAGGGCCCTGTCTCTTCGATAGACTATAGACATGTATCAATCAAAATACATTTTAAAAAGTTTCAATCTCATTCGTACAAATTTCTAAAAAAAAAAAAAAAGGCTTTTAGCTCACGACATATCACTTTTATATTAAAACAATTACACTCGTTTTGTCGCAGACTGATACTGCTCTGCTCAAGTCGCACAGTATTTCCGCTGCTGAGCTCTTGATTGCATCGGTTAGTATATTAATCAATCGGCATAAAGCATAAATACTGTGCGCTTTGAGGCATTCCGTAAATCATCTGATTATTATACAAGCCGAATAACACCTCTTGTGAACTAAACACCGTTTCATGTCACCGTTTATATAAATTGTATGTGAAAAACTGTGCTGTTGTATCGATGAGCAAGGAAAACGTTGTTCACTCTATATAATTGTTTTTTATTAAAGGAAGAAAAATACGAGTAGAAGACTTGAAACAGTCCATACGACAAAACAAAAAGTGACATTACAATTTAATAGCTATTATATGAATGTTGGTCAAAGTTTACCGGTGCAAACCGCAATCTATAAATAAAGACACTTCTTTCTAATGTTCATATTCAAATGTACTAATTAATAATCTGACATTGTTATTGATGCTACTATTATTGTAATATTGATCAACACTATCAGAAAATGTTTATGACACTTGATTACAATGTGCGATCTGACTGGCTCTGAAGTGTGTCCGACTGCAATGCGATAAAAGCTTTTAAACAGTAAATAATGAAATATGGCGTGTTGTTGTCCTTATCATATTACAAATAGTTGTAGCGTCACATGTAAATGACATTGCACTGCTATCATAAATGATTAATTGAATATGACAATTCTTAGCAACCCAGGGGGCAACAAAGAACTAGGACATAAATGCATATGTACTTACATTAAAATAATTAACTCGTATCCAAAATCCAGTTTTATTTGATGTTGCAAATCATAAAAGAGTGCTTCAGAAAGCCCATGATTTTTTTATTTATGATTCGACAAATATACATTAAAGTTTGAAGAAGTTTGTTAGAAATGGTACGTAAAATCAAACTGCATCTGATACTGCTTTCTGTTGAAAACTTTATTACTGAAACAGAATTTAATTGGCATATCCATGAACCAATATTGGTTAACCTTGAAAACAAAAATATTAGGCAAAAACTTAATGTATCTTTTATTGTTTTTATTATTATGTATTTTTTCTCTTCAAATTATGATACTGAAATGCTTAATATTGTCAGTTTGCCGAACAATTCATATTGATATTAGGGAAATATTGGGTAGTTATTTCTACATTATTAAAATAAGAAACACTTACCCATTTTCTTTTATCCATAGAGGATCACAAGGACCGCATATGGAAATGCAATATTTTCAAGCTATAACATACCTTGAAAATATTTAATTCTTATTAATAAGAAAAGTGTTGAATTTTAGCGCAATGTGTTTTCTCTTAAAGTATGGCAAATAGACATGTTTTTCATCATATCAGACATAAACCTTGTTCGGGATGTTCGAAGTATCATTTTAAAATATAAAAGATGTGTTTCAAATCTACAGTATGACCTACATTTTGTATTTCTCAAGGTACTGGTAGCTGTTATAAAATCAAATTGTAAAATTATTTTCAGTAAGAGTAAATATATATCTGTGCGACATCAAGTGATGTATTCAGGGTTTACATATGTATATTAAAGAAATTACTCGCTCACATCATGAATCTATTTTGTTATAGTTTGTCATGAATAACTATGCCATTTCCCTCCACATGCCAATGTAATCAATGAACAAACAGGATTGATAAGATGTGCGCTTCTGGGAATTTCGCAAACTTTAAAAGCCTATCAACTACACCCAGAAGTTCTTTGCGTCACAGTACTTTTAAGCTTAGAAAGATGTGTCATTGTGTGTAAATGGTTGGTGCTGCGATGCCGAACAATAGGAAAATGTAGTCGATTACATTTAGCTGTGATTGTGGTATGGGAAAATGCACTTAAATTGTGTTTAAATTAATCAATACGTCACAACAGAAAGTGCTTGTACAATGAAATGGCAATTAAATAAATGTAGTTCAAAGCTATTGATATAAACCGTAATCAATAAATTATGACTCTCATAGAAGCTTTCTCTTGTTCACATTTTAATGTACTCTTTATCTATAATCTGGTTGATGCTGCTATCCCTGTAATACAGATTAACACTTTCGGAAAATGTTTGCGATACTTTGATATGACAACCTGTATAGAATGTGCAATCCGAGCTTTAATGTTTGTCCAATAGAATGACCATAAAAGTAATGTATCTTAATTATGAAATATGGTGTGATGTTTTTATTATCATATTACAAACTGAGTCTGGCGCTACATTTAAATGGCTCCGCACTGCATTTTTAAAACGAAATAAAGGAAAGTTGTAAGACTCCATAGAGATAACAAAAAACGAGGACATCAAATGAATATATAGGCATTATAAAGAATTGATTTATAACCCAAAACTAGAAACGTTTATGATTAAGTGCTTTAGATAATTAAAATAAACAAAGACCTGAAGTAAGACATTCTTTTATACATTTTCAGAAGTCTTTTATATTCAACTTTTCAACTGGATGGAGTATTCATTATAATCTAAGGTTGAATCTAACTTTAATAACGTATTTCACAGATATGGTTTCGATGCTGCATATTTCATTACTTCTTATGAACAGACTCGATCAAACCGAGCCTATTATTAATTTGCTTCAGTTAGATTTTATGCTTCGTGTGGATTACTTATAGATTTTGTTATTTATTGTCACATCTGATCGTAAAAACGATCGTTACATATAGGGCCATTATATTTTCATTGCAATATTTTATGCAATATCGAATGTACACAAAACTGCGTGTATTTTACGTAATGCTAATGAAATTTATAAAAAGTGAAACTGATTTATTTTCAAACTTTCCATATTACAATGTTGTCATTTTATGAATGAGCACCTAAGTTCACTATTAGAATTTTCTTTCTGTTTGGCATGATTACCTGATTGATCGCATCGGGCCAATTCGACCACCAAAAACGTCTTCATCGAAATAAAGAAAATAAAATCTGAAAAGTAGATCCCTAGGAAGCACCGAAAACAAGGCAAACAGTGAAAATTGCAGACTCGGTTTGATTGAGTCTGTTCATGAGCAGTAATGGAAAATGCAACACTGCCCACGCCCCCTAGCACCGGCTTAAGCGGTATTCAATTTTCAAATCTAAATGAGTTGAAATCAATGATCCCGAAGGACCAGAAAATATAACAACTCTGAGATGAAGTCGGGGCGACTTTTTACGGCCGCCACACAACACTTAACACCCGCTGTTGGGATGTAAATAAAATCTGAAAAGTAGATCCCTCGGAAGCCCCGAAAACAAGGCAAACAGTGAAAATTGCAGACTCGGTTTGATTGAGTCAAAGATAAATATTAGCATCAACACACTGAAAACCGTATGAAATATTTTAAAGAATACGCTGCGGCAAATTATCAAATTAATGGAGGAGAACTATACAACTTGAAACATATTATTATTTATAAATAAAAGGAATTTAGCATGCATATCGAGAACCACATCGCGAAAAACTTAAGACAAAATATCAGATACGGTTTCGTATTCAGTATTTTATTTATCAGAGCAAAGAAGATTTTCGTCGTTTGTTTTATACCTACTTTATAAATCAAACATTAATATGATCGGGCGGCGTAACAATAGGTCATTTTTTCCAAGGATCTACAAGTACTTGTTTTTGCATTATTAATATACGAGAATCGGATCCATTTAACTACACAGACAAAAGGTTTTCCATTCACATATTGGGACAATCGGAAGTCTGAAGAAAAATAGATCTTGATAAAATTGTGATATTTCAATGACATGAGTTTTTTTTCTGTTAAGGAAACAATGTTAGATAATGACGAACATGCAAATTGTTTTTGTAGTAGAAATAAGCCTTCTATCTGAGCATATTTACGCATCATTTCGAAGCATGGACGTTTATTATATTTCTTAATGTAGTGCCATCTATGAAAATGAAAACTAACTCTCTGTAATAATTTCTAAATGATTGCCAATTTTGCAAGCTAAAAGTGAAAAACAAATTACAAAAAGCAGCGAGATACATGTAGATGCTAATAATCTTATCAAGTACATGTTAGCATACAATTGCTACAATCTGTGCGTAAACGTTTGAATAAGACTACGAAATGTCAAAATATACGCTGTAAAAAGACATAGACATAGACATAACTGGGATATACATTCACGGGAGAAAATAGTTTGTAACATATAAACATAAATGTAATTACTTTTACATTAACTTTGATTGCTTTAGCTGATTGTATACGAAAAACGCATATGGATACTACTGTTTCCTATATCACTTCAGCGAATGTTTAAGACAGTATAAAATATAATAGAAATAACCACATTCCAAAAATGCAGTTTCTCCGAAATAATTCCTACACAGTATATGCCTGTAAGTTTGTGTGAGTGATTAATATTTACACAAGAATACTAGTAACCGTCCATGATGAACTGATGCCCTATGGGGCACCTTCTTCCACGACCAGTAGCTGGAAGTTCGTCATATACCTAATAATTAAGTAATAGATAAAAATATGTTCGCTTTTTCCTTTCGCTCCAAATGTAGTAGCTGTTTAAGATATTCCATCAGTTGATTAAATGGAACGCAGACAGACGATTGTTTGAAAATCACATTTCAAGCAAGAAACTTAGAACCTTTTGGCGATTTTAATTTTATATTATTAACATATGCAAGTCACACTTTTATTTTAAAGTGTTGTTAGTGCAGTTAAAATAAAACATGCACCAATATTTAGGTTTTGCATGTATAATCTAAACAAATCAAGCGCGGCAATTTATTACTACTAAAAACAAGTTGAACTAACTAGTGGCTAAAACACTGGCAAGACATATTGTAAAACTTAAAAGGCAATTCATTTTGCGCAAGACGCAAGTTGCATATTGCTATTTTTATAAATATAGCATACTGTTGGTAGAACTGGTTTTGATCTCTTTGGAAATATATTTCTGTAAGTTTCAAATAAATGAAAATCAAGTTATCTTCATATGTCAATCAAATGAATGTAATTTTACTCCACTTTAGTTAATGATATATGCAGTAATAACATCTAGTGTTACATTTGAAGCAGCTGCTATCACAGTTCTTATTAAGTTGGTATTATTGAATAGGGATGAGTTGAACATTTGACAGAAGTGTCTGATTAAGTTTCATTATTTGTATCTTAATAACTACAATATTAATAAAATGAGAACAGAACGCAACTTAAGGTTTCTAATTTCTTTTCTATTTTTCGTGAACGTGAAAAATGAAAATCTACTATGGAAATCTACTAGCACGAAGTAATTTGGAATATAGCGCGATAGTAGATCGATGCTGTATTTGTCTGGTAAAAGTTAAATTACATAAGAAATAGACGTAAAAAAACAAACATTGATCATGACATATAATTGGATCAAAAAGGAAAATACAGAAGAGATCAAACTGATCATGTTTTGTTTTCTTAATCAGTGTAAAATAATCTATTAAGATGTATATGTATCACATAATTTACTCTATCATAGCTGAAAGTGTATACAGTATGATAGATTATCTGTTTTAAATTGATGCATTTTTACATGTTATATTGTAACATTATTTAGCTCCCAATACCCGTAGATATTTACAGAATGTCTCCAAGGAATATGTTACGACATTGAGGAAAATATTGATGACTGCATTACTTTCTTTATGTGAATGTCCTTTGATCGAAAATAGCTTTAACCAACATAGAATAT
Source organism: Mercenaria mercenaria (assembly GCF_021730395.1). Lineage (NCBI taxonomy): Eukaryota > Metazoa > Mollusca > Bivalvia > Venerida > Veneridae > Mercenaria > Mercenaria mercenaria. The sequence goes on along the minus strand of NC_069361.1, from coordinate 104,615,541 downwards.
GTATTTATAAATGATATATTTTTCCTAAAATGAAAGGCAAGTTTTCTTTCTATAAATACTGGAATTGCATTTTTGTATATTATTATTCCTTTTCAACTAAGATTATAACACGTTTCTACCGACTGTTTATCTTTACCTCACAAACAACCTGATTTAAACAGAAAATGTTGGGTCTGTTGTACATTTGTAACACATACATATTCATGGGTTTTGTGTCTTTTTACTAATGTGATTATTGCACTGAATTTAAGTGTGGGACACAAAACACATTACTACATATTTATTCTTAACAAAATTTAATCCACACGATAACCATGTATACAGTATATATAGATCTTTTGAACATTACTGTCTCACATACAAAGACGATGTGTTTTCACCTTTTCGTTTCCTAACATATTGTAGGAGAAAGGTACAGTGACGGCATGAATATATCCGGTGATCGTATTACTATACAATCAAAAAAAACAGCCCGGTGTAGTTCTGATATAAGGCTAGACATTCATTAAATGAATGGAATTCATTTAGGGTTTACCTTAAGTCAAATCGTATTTGTTATACATTATTTTATCGTTGTATTTTGTCCCCGCCTGTCTTCTTTATCACGTTTTTGTCTTTTATTTAATGAAAACAACATTTAATTTCTCAGTAAAAGGTTTCTGGAATAAACTGTAATGTCTGACGAAAGCAACGAGATTAATATTCATAATGTGTACCTTTCTTAATGTCTGTCAAATCTAAACAATCCCAAAGTGAGTAAAAATGTAAAAAAAAATCTTCATGTATGTTTGTTGTGTATGTTTGTTACTTCTTTGTTATTAATGCGTTCGTTTGTGTTACTTTGTACATGTGCTCAGATACTGTGAGCGTGTATACAGTAGCACATACACATATTTCCATATGTAGTGCTGTATGGGCGGCTGCGTTCTTTGAATGTGGCTGTTCCTGTTGGACTTGTGTCCTTGTTTTTTAAGACACAAACTTTTTTGTAAGAAATCAACTAGATTTTATATGAAATGAATAACAGTCAAAAGGAAATAAATAAGATAGGACAGCCTACAAGCTCGTCCTGTTTTCAGAACCTCTTGAAAGCAAAATCATTGATAACGATGTGTACATGTGATTTTTATGTTAAAATAGATTATATTCTGAAACAATTACCTAGTTTATATTTGATATCATGAAAACACATTACTTTACCAGCCGAGGACAAAGCCAATGTACTGGTCTACTCTGTAGAATAATCGTTAGCTTCTAATAACTATAAAAGTTATTATGCTTTGACTGAAACAATATACTTAGCATCAATAATGAATACTGTAAATTCATTATTATTCATGGAGAGGGGGCGGTGGGTAATTTCTTAAAGTTTGTGGTTGCATGAATCCCCGAAATTTAACCACAATGAATAAATAAAATTCCAAGTATGAAATGGCCGTTTTTGACAAAGACAACGTACTTTAATGCCCACTCCAAGTATTTGTTTATTGTTTTATATGCCCGTTTTCAAAATCTGTAGGTTAAAGGTCAAGGTCACAATCTGAGCTCAAAGGTCAAATCTGTCAATCAGATTAAGTGTCCGGAGCATAACTTATTAACAATTCAAGATAATGACTTCAGACTTTGGATGTTGCTAGGTGGTGATGAGACGATGTGTAGAGTGCATGAACTAGGGTGGTAGGTCAAAGGTCAAATCTGCCCATCATATTTCATGTCCAGAACATAACTTAAAAAATATTCAGGATAATGTCTTCATACTTGGAATATAGGCAGGTGGTGATAAGACGATGTGCAGACTGCAACAATCTATATGCATATCCCCTTCCCCCTCCCCCGACACACACAAACCCGCAAAAAAATCGTTTAGTTTCTTGCCCATTAGTATCCTGTTACCACCATCGCACACACACACACACACACTTCCCACCACATACACCTCCCACCAAAAGAAAAATCTTGGCGGAGCTCTTGTTAAACTTAGTGACTTATTTCTGATGTTATTTCCTTGCTGCAAAGAAGTCTGCGCGTAATTATTTCTAGGTCGTTTTGTGTTAAAAATGTGTCTGGTACTTGTAACTTAGGTATTGTATAGTTGTGCAACTCGTCCCTAGACAAATAAATTGCTGTAAAGATAAATTGAATCAAAGTTGTAATTCTTCTGTAGGTCCAGCCAGTGTTAACGAAAACTATTTAAGGACTTCATCTTGTTAAATTAAGTAAAGAAAATGAGACACAGACATGACAAGGTGGAGGTTTTGTCTGGGTTAATACAACGAAGAATTAATCAAAGAACTCCTCAGAAGCATAATTCAGTTGTTATGTATAAATTGGCATGGAAACGATCTCAGTCTTTGTTGACAGAGTGTGCACTGTAAAGTCCGACATCTCTGAATATCGTGTAGTTATCAAACACAGTCACAATTCATTTCCTACTTCTTACGCATTGATTAAAAGAATCTAGTCACGTGGATTATATATACTTTATACACGAGACTACGCCATGATAAAAATATATATCGGTCTAACTAAATCATCTTGGGTGCAGTCAAATTGTTCTATGAAAACCTTTTACAAGAAAATAAGAAATGGTATATAGTAATACATTAATATCTAGTAACATATTGTTACTTTTCAAAAGCACGTGCCTTCGTGTACACAAAGGCCACATTACAAACAACAAGTTTAGTTGGATACAAAAAACAAATTACTTAAATTCGTAATTAAAAGCATTGTATAAATTACTTTTACATTGGCTCATATCTATTTGAGTATCTACATAGTGCACAGGACGTTTTGAATTACCAAAAGTGTACGATGTTAACATCTTGAAAATACAATAAAGATTAATAACAATAAGATACATGAAATAATGTGTTGCTTGATTAATTTACATCAGTCGGTGCGGATATATACTGTGCAAATGATACTGTATACAGACATATCTTTCAAATTATAGTATATGTAGTATATTAGCGTCCGTTGAACAAAGATAAAATTTCTTAAATAAAAAGACAGTAGTTTTCTGATATCGTGTTTGGTCCTCAAAAATTTGGTTGCCCTTTTAAACATACTGCCACGCATTATATAATCAAAGCCTTGAGACGTCTGGTGGTTGCGGGTTTTGGTAGATTTGATTTCTGTTTAAATGCCAATCTATAAATATACATGAATGATAAACAAATACAAATGTTCCTCATATGACGAACTCTGCCTGACCTAGCTTGTGATGTAACCATGGGCTGGAAAACTTTATCATTGATAGATTTTATATAATCTAAATGGTCAGTGTGAATGGATACAGGTTGAATTAGAACTGCTTGATCATTGATAATTCATCCGTATTGTTCATGAATGGGACTATTTTGTGTAGTACATGAACATTCTTTGGATGTGATTTGGAATAAAATAAAGATGCTATATGATTTCAGAAATGCACTTGTAACTTTGGTAGCTGGGTAAACCCGCAACCAAAAATGAATCGTGGCTCAATTGACCTTAGCCTAGTTTCAGTTACGTAAGATTATTTTTCTTGGTTAACAGTGTTTATACGGCATCAGAACAATCAATGTATATACTGAAACAACTAGCCAAGAGCATTTTAAACTCAGGGTTATCAATTGTGATTACAAGGGGACAGAAGAATACTGTCTACTTAAATTGACTATGACTATTTTTCTAGTTCTATCAAGAAACTGTAATACGAGCAGGCGGTAAATCTGTTAACATAAATGTGGTTTTATACCCCCACAAACTAAAACGTATGCTGTAATCTCTTGTTGTAACAAACTTTTATACATTAAACAATTAATTCTTAGGTTAAATTATTTTCTTTTGTAAAGTGTATCCTACCTTCAAATACTTCAAGACCTTATCTTTTGATGTAACCTCCTAAGAAATGTGTATGTTGTCTTTTAAAATAAGCTTATAAATCATCGTCGATTGCTGAATGGTGTTTCAATCGGCCTAAACACCAACACATATCCCACACTCCTACACCAGTAACTTTACCTATAAATTGTACATGGAAGAACTGCTGGTGTATTAAAGAACAATTTGTGCGTTAAGAAAAATAGCTGCACTAAGATTCTATCAGTCGTGCTTAATTAGCAGAAAAATAAACTTATTTCGACTTTAGATTTCAATATAAAGTTCATACTTCAAAACAGAAAACATTGTACAATAAAATGGCCATTTAACAAACGCAGTTTCAAAGTCATAGATGTAAGGAATTATCTTTGAATACTGACACTCGTAGAAACTTTACTGTTTTCTATTTTGATATCCTGTTTGATGTATAATCTGGCATTGTTATTGGTATCGCTATTATTTCGGTACTGATTAACACTATTGATCTTAACATGACTGCGTGTTTAAAATGCGCAATCTCCATAGCGCTGCATTATGATGTTTGTCCGATTGCAGAGAGCGATAAAAAGCTTTTAACATATTTAAATGAGGAAATATGGCGTGATGTCTTCCTTTATCATATTTCAAATTATTTCATAATTACGTGCCACCGCACATCTAAAGAGAAATTTTATTACGAATAGGACAATTTAAAATAGTCTAGGAAGCAGAGACGAACCGTGATATCAAAGGCGTACATGAATATTAACATTAGTAATGAGTAAATACATAACTTAACCGAAATAAAACTATAGATAACTAATTCTTGCCTACCCAGCGGAGAAAGAATACATTTATCCGAGCACGCGCCGGGGATAGATATTCCTGTCTTTCCCTAGGGAAAAACCTTGTCTAAAATAGCGTGCACTAAGGTGACGTCACATAGTACTGGTACCATTGTGACGTCATAAACTTTATAAATAATGTCAGGAAATACCCAAACCTATTTGTCTTCACGATCTATTTTGAACATGATAGGCAAGAAAAATGATATAACATGTCTGCCTATGTAAGACAGCTGTTTTCCCTACCCTCGGGACAGCATGGAAAAAAAAACCTCGCTAACGCTCGGTTTTCCATTCCACACTGTCCCTCGGGTAGGGAAAACCCCGTCTTACACAGGCAGGCATGTAAGATCCTTATAGTCTTTTTATCTTTTTTCTGTCAAAAGTTATGCATATAGATTCAGAAAATAAATATATCTTGTCAGTATTGAAAGCTATAATTCCATCGTATGACCGAACTTGTATCGGTTGATTTAAACACAGCATCACTTAAACCAGTGGCAGCTGCTTTTAAGATGTTTCTTATTGACAAAGTGATGTCTCTTAGGATTATATTGTCCATTCAATGTTATCTTATAAATAGAGTTCTGCATTAAGCCTGTCCTGTTGCGCGTCAAGGATGTTAATTATCCTCTTAAAAGATTAAGTCAAACCGAGTCTGTGTTCTACGCTTCCAACGGTTTGCCTTATAGACTTGTTTTATCAACTTTAAGAACTGTCAACTGACAAAGACATGCACCTTTAATATTTTGAAGAAAAAATATTGTAAAATATGACTTTGTATACCTTATTCTCTGCAAATCGTAAGTTAGACATTAAGCCTACCTTATAACGTGATAAAATAGTTTTCAGGTAATAAAATACAAGCCAATCCTGACAAGTTTCAGGCAGTCGCTATATGTATTAGACTAAAAATGTAATATTACTTTTTTGTCTGGCTATAAAATAAAATGTGATGACGAAGTAAATCTGCTAGGTGTTACTATTGATTTTAGGTTAAATTTTGAGGCTCATATTCCGATATTTGTAAGAAAGCCTCTAGACAAGTTAATAATTTAAAACGTATTGGTAGGCTTTTATGTAAACTGGGAAATCTTAATATATATAAGTCAATTTTCAACTTCTGTCCATTGTTGTGGCATTTCTGTTGGGAATCAAATACTTTAAAGATAGAAAACATACAGAAAAGAGCTTTAAGATTCATCTACAATGATTACCAGTCAGATTATGAAACCTTTAGGGCTGTAAAGAAATCTGAACTACCAACTAAAATATATATGGCTGTAGAAACTTTTAAGATAATTAATAAGCAGTCACCATCTTATCTCCATGACTTAGTTTAAATAAAGAATAATTCTTATTCTTTTAGATACACCAGCATGGCTAAAGTCCCACAAGTAAAATGCACAAGATACGGTCTTAAATCTTTCCGTTCTGCAGCTCTCAGACTCTGGAACTCATTTCAGATATGCTACGGGGCTGAATCAGTTCTGGAGTCTAATTAGCTCGTGGGACGGACAGAACTGTAGATGCTCTTGTTGCTCTAACTGAATTATTTTTGTTCTGTTCAATACTTGCTTTTTGCCACCCTCTATCAACCTTTGTATTTTTCCAGTGTGCTTTGTAATATGCATGTTATGGTTGCTTGTTTTTGCCTTACATTTATTTTAGTTTGCAACAAGTACCTTTTATTATGATTTGTCTGCTATTAGTATTTCTTTTTCCTTTACTGACCCCTGAAATGCAGCTGTTAATCAGTCCAAAACAAATCTGATTTGATGTGGTAGATGTATTAAACCATTTTCTAAAACACGCATTAGTGTTCTTTTTTATGTCAGTATTTTAACATTTATTTGCTTTTAACTAGATTTTAGGCCAAGGCCAAAATTGACAGATGTATTCCAGGTTTAATCAAATTTGTATGTATAAATTGTATTAATGTGATATGCTAATGTTGTTACTCTGTTTATTAGGTACACTTTTATTATGTTTCATTATTTATGTCGGTCAATAGCTATACATAGCTAATGTTGTCTATTTAAGTAATACCGACTTTAATTTGTATCTCTGTTGTATCTTGTTGGTTTCAGTTTATCGATGATCAACTTTATGGGTGATGCCAAAATAGTTTACTATATAGTGATATTGCTTTGATATTTTTCTGTTTTTTAAGTATTTATAGAATTTGCAAACAAACTCACAACGCACAAATTGAATGAAGTATTCGGATAAATAACAGACTAACAGAATGGTTCAACTGCACAACGGGCTTGAAACAGGACTGTAATCTTTCGCCTACGTCCTTTTCAATATTCGCTTATGATCTTGTTCAGGAGATGAATGACCTTAATATTGGAATACAAATGGGTGATATTCGGGTATCTCTTCTTCTATATGCCGACGACATACTGCTAATAGCAGACACAGATGATAAACTACAGTTAGTGCTCAACCCTCTTCATTAATGGTGTAAGCGTTGTTAACACCAACAATTAAAAGAGTGCTCATTTTAGAAAACGTAGATCGCAGGAAACACAAACTGTGTTCAAAATTGGCAATAACATGGTTAGAAACAGTAACTAAACACAAACACCTAGGAGTAATATTCCAAGATTATGGCAACTTTAACGAAAACTGAAGCATTCTCTAAAGGAGCAGGGCGTGCTCTATGCAGTCTTATTAGCAAAATAAAGTCACCATCTGAAAGACTTCGGTTTTAGATCGTTTGAGAAACTGTGCACATTGTGTGTTATTCCTATACTTGACTACGGAGCCTCTGTGTGGGGAATGCGACAGTACCAACCGATAGACAATGCACAACACAGGGCGTTACGCTCTTTTCTCGGAGTCTACATATTTACATCTATACATTCGCTTTATGGAGAGTCTGTCTGTCTACCGAGCATATACAGGAGATGTGGGTGCATAATACGTTTCTGGAATTGATTTATCACAATGCGCTTAGCTCAATTGGGAGAGCGCAGATCTACGGGTCGCGGGGTCACGAGTTCGATTCCCGAGCTGGTCTGTGTTCTCCGTGACGATTTGATAAAAGACATTGTGTCTGAAATCATTCGTCCTCCAACTCTGATTCATGTGGGGAAGGCGGCAGTTACTTGCGGAGAACAGGTTTGTACTGGTACTGAATCCTGGAACACTGGTTAGGTGAACTGCCCGCCGTTACATAACTGAAATACTGTACAATGAACGATCAGACTAACCAAACTAGATTTTGATTATGACTGTAATTTTGGCAGAAAAATAACAGGACTAGTGATGTAAAACAGATCTTACAAGATATAGGAGCATCTGAAAAGTTCAATACTAAGACCGTTATACAACTTTTAAATGCGAAAGACTTAAAACGTAACCATTATGCAGGTAAGTGGTCACACGATATCCAAACGGTATCTAAACTAAGAACTTACACGTTAGTTAAACAAGAATTCAGTGTGAACAGTATGTACTCATGAACTTAAGCAAAAATGAAAGATCAATGTTGTGTTAATCAAGATGTGGAATCCTTCCTCTTAGAATAGAAACTGGCAGATACGTTAAGACTGTATATTTTGCTCTCTCTGTGCTATTGAAGATAAAACACACTTTCTGCTTGAATGTGAACTGTATTATAACTTGAGAGCTAATGTGTTCGAAACAATAATCTCATGTGATTTAAATACAAATTTATCTAGCGGACAGACACTTTCTTTCTCATAAAATGAAATATCCAAGAAAAGTATCAAAATTTATACTTAAGAAGAAGTTTTATATTCGTGAGGTTAAACTTTGGTGCATATTAACGATATTTCATATACTGTCCGACATTGTTATGTAATCATACATGTATTTATTCTGTTACATTACATTTAATAATTGTTTTTTACTTTATGTACTTTATACAACAAATTAAAGGAGATATCTATCAATTATTCCAATAGAAGCCATAAAATTGCATCTAACAAAACACCAGTTGTATACACTTTATCACGTACATTATGTTTCTTGATTGACAAGGTGACTAATAAGCCCACTGGGCCGGAGTGCTTTCATGCCTTTTGAAATATTATGTTTTATGAATGTAATGCACATGTCACTATAATAAAATATTCACTTACTTACTAACTTACTTATATTGATTCGTTTCATACAATTACAAATTTTCATTTCAAAAATTAACTTTCACGACGTTGTCTTTATTTTTAGTTTTTCCTTGAACATAAAATGGAAATTCTTCGTGGCTATAAGTTTCTTTAAAAACCATTACTGGTATAAAATAATATTCTAAATCTGTGGATGAGAAGTTATGATAAGAGTACATTGTAGAATATGGTTAACATAGAATAACGTTTATTCACATAACGTATTTATATTCATGAATATTGCAGGTGAATTATTAATGATAGAGAAATTCAAGCTTGGCTGCATCCATGTTGACCGTTTAGATCACGAGAATAGTGCCGTCCAGATTATATGCAATCAAGCTGATCATTTAGAGTATTCATGTGAGGCTTCATAGAGTGTAAATTTAATCTTACTTTAAGTGTATTTGTTTCTTATGTCTTGTTCATGTTGTCATGGTAACATTTTCTCATTCTGTCTTAAACTGATATTATTAGGTGATATAAATGATTTGTCATTAGTTCGATAAAGGAATGTGTAAATAAATCACTGTTGGTAAATTTCTTTCTCTCAAATTTTCGGTATATTTGTTTCTTTTCTTGATACACAATTACTTTGTACACTGAAAGGTTTAATGAATTGTATTTTGTGCAGCTGACATGTTAACAGGCAAACAGTAAATGGATTTCGTCTCGCTTTACACAAACTGTCAATGAATAGCAATAAGACAATCAGTCATTGGAAAAAGTACACTTCAAAATACAAAACTACGAGGAGTATTACATATATTCTTGAGTATCTACATAAAGTTTTAATATAAAATAAAACATTTGAAGGTAACCCGTCACATCTATGGAAAAACAAATCAGTGTTGTACAGATAACACTGAGGCAACATTTGAGCCTAGTTTATAATGTATCAACATGTAAGGTAAGTCTCTGTTCCGGCTGCTTTTAACAGAAGACTGAAATGTATCCATGCTTTTGATAGCATGCCGAGGACACAAGTGGGAAACGGTTTGATTATTGTAGTAATTACACAGATGATATAATTGTTTCTAAATTATATTTCAAGTAAGTTTTGTTATTAAACTATGTTGTTCTGTTGAGAATGCTTAATTTAGATTTGGAAGATAAATCGTTGGATGAATATATTATGTTTATTCTCGTTAGAGTTTGCTTATCCAACCCTTAAAATCATAAAACTGTCATTATGTTGGTTGAAAAGCAAACACATGTTGAAACAAACACTCAGGCTAATAATTGTTCTTAAAGAATATTCCATGAATCTTCGAATAATATAACTGCTAAATAACATGCCTAACTACGTGTAAGAGCCATGGGTACGTAATGGAATATAACTTTTACTAATTCTATAGCTTCTTTATTATGTATGATGTTTAAACGTTACATGGCCAGCTTAATTCAGCAAAAATAGTTTGCCTATACCGCTTGTAAAATCGTGCGATTCAGAATTTTTATTTATTCAAAATAGTTCATATCAATTTTTATATTAAATAACAATATTTGTCGAAATCCTGTGAATTTCGAGGTGATCATCTCAGTTAAGAAATTAACATTTTTCATGATCTGCTACCTCGTAGGCATTAAAAATTATACCATATTGTAGTCCAGATAAGCATTCAGATATTAGTTCAAACACTGGTTTCATTAGTGGATACGAAAGATAAGCGATATAACAGCAATATCTTAGCTCTGGTAAAGACAAACGATGGCATATCTGTTTGTTTACTTATCACTTTCTTGGCTATATCCGGTGTCTGTTTCCCCACAGCGGATATGTCATCTAAAAGAAAAATAAATGAAATGCAACTGTTCCATTTTACGCAGTTCTTTTTTCCAGCCTAACAAAAACAATATACGCGTGTTTTATTCTATAATAAACGAATTAGCCATGTGTGATAATTATTAACATTCTATAAAAATATTATTTGTTTCATTGCTTGCTGCTGACAGAATACTGGATAAACGCTATCAAGGAAATCCAAGCTGTGTAACGATTTTATTTTGCCGGCTTCCCTTTGCTTCCATGCTATAATCGACATATTTTTAATTAACAAAGCTACTTACGGCGCAGACTGGAATCTTGCAATCGTTTGTTTGGTCATCATGTTTTGTTCATATTTGATTAACACCAGCCATAAAATGCACAATGAACTGCATTTTGAGTGATTCACAATACAGCTCATTTTTACAGGTTATGAAGTGGTTTTGATCAGAAATTATGTTCCATACATCAAAAATCATCAGATTTCACGATGTCAGAAATATCTTGAAACTTCGGCTTTCATCCAGTTTCCTGTTATTTAGATTGCATGTAGATTAAATGATCCTACAACAAACTGCTGTATAAAATGTGTTAATACGTTTGCTTTACGATGACTTTAACTTAACACACTCAACGGCTGTGTCTCCAATACAGAGTTACTGTTCTTCTATTTCCGCTTCTTACGGCTAACTTAACGAACCTAAACTAAGTAGGAGAGTGATAACGGCAAGAAAACACTTAACTATTCTCGGAAACGAAGTCTACAGCTGGAGCTAATAATCTGACTTGATTCAATTACGGCCATTTTGTTTTAATCAAAATTCATACAGGAATATTATGAGCAGGATATAGAATATATCCTGTTTGCACATGACTTCTATAAAAATGCAAGAAACAAGAAGTCGAGATAATACACCTTTTATTGTAGAGTTAATTAACAATAGATGAATAAGTATCGTTGCTAGTAAAATTGTTTGACATATCTTGTTTGTTATTTTATTTTGGCAAAATAGGCTGCACATATTTATCTTTGGTTGATTTCTATAAATAAAACTGCAATATTGGCTGATTTTGTCTAGCTGGATAATCGTCTTTAGTTCATTCGCCTTTTGAAAACTAAATAATTGCACATATCTAACCTAATCAAAGCTCCAAGAAGTCTTAGAAATGTTTGAAGATTTCATGGTTAAGTTGAATAAAGAATAATGAGACACAGACAAAAAGATGACTGTTAAGTTTGGATAAATCAAATGGTGAATCTCATAACATAATTGAGTTTTTAGTTTATCAATAGATTACCATGGCGTGCGGCCTCTGTCCTTTGGTTCATTATAACAGACAATATCTGCAGTCACATTGACCGAGATAACTAGAGCTACTGGCAGGGTGGATACATGTAGCATTTGATTATTAATGAATAAGTGATTATCACGAACGATTGCAATTAGTTACCTCCCTCTTAATGTTTATATGAAATGATCAAGTCAGGCGTATTTATATACTATATACACGAGACTACGCTCTCAAGAAAACATACTGGTCAGACTTAATTATCTTGGCACATGGTCATTCTGCTCTAAGACATATGATCGATTTCTGTTCTCAGAGAAAAAACTCTGAGCATGTTTCTGAACTTAAAATGACACGATTAACTTTCAAACTTAATGCCTTTAAGTTAATATACCATAATTATAATTCACATTTGAATTTTATATCATTAACGAATTTCAATTACTGAAAGCACGTGGCTAAAAGCATGGTATATGTTATTTAGCTTTTATCTTTCTTCTCCTTTTTTATTATTAGTGTGAAGACGTATTTTACAAGAGACGGTTGAAGTTGTATACGATTGCAGTTCCCATGTTGTCATCATATAATCATTCATAATATTTTACATAATGTGTTTTTATGGCTCTATGTTCAGATGTGAGTCGGGCGTAGATATTGCATCTCTACAACTAAAATGATATGATACTTGCTGACAGATTTTCTAAATGATGTAATAACTCGTACATACCCTTCAATCACACGACAGAACAAAATAAAAAAACAAAGATAAATATCCAACCAAGAGAGTGATGTTCGAAAAACGCAGTTTCCCCAAACCGCCACTCACATCACGCCAATTTCTCCATTAAAACGTCCGCAGCACAGAGACGTACTTTTTACGGTATACTTGTAGTAACTTTTTTGATGCCATCAAACGTCCTCTATAAGTATCTTTCTAAACTTCTTTACACACGTAGGAAAATATAAGATACACTACTTTAGCTGCATAAAATAGTTCTTAAATAATAGACAAGATTGATGTCGGCGCGCCAAGCAGACGTCCACGTTACGACGCTACAACTGACGCATATAAATATACATTATAGAATAAAACGTTATCATTCTATGTTCAAATACACATTATTACGCAATTGTGAATTGTAAATAATTATAGACGCTGTAACTTCAGATAATACATATAAAATCATCATTAATTAACTGGATGGATAAAAATGATACATGAACTTGGACACTTTCGAAGTAAATGGCATTCAAAAAAGTAGAAATAACAGTTCATTATTGATAATTCAAATATATAATCATTCAATATTCACAGATTCTTTTAATACATTTAGGTATCACTTGGCCTTGGTACCTTTATCAAGGTTAATGATATCAGTGCATCGGGACACCTTAGACAAATAGAACTTTCATACCCCCATAATACGGCCTTGTCAAAGAAGTATGGCAACCATAAGAAAGAAATGGCCACAAGAAGGTGCAATTTAAGTTGTTTAACTTTAAGGTGAATTTTAAAGTAGGAAGCAGCCATAACTAAGTCAAAAAATGGTGGTTTGTAGGCAAAGTCGAACTTGACCTGTATTTTATGATGTTACACCTGTGTAAACTGAAAAGCCGTAAATTATTATGTCAGTAGATACTAGTACCCATTAAAATGGCACACTAAACTGTTAAAGATAAACATAATAAACAGGTAAATACATGGGAGAGCGGTGCCTTTGAGTGAAAATGGCCCTTGTTAGGTGATCATAGCCGGAGGGTTTTAGCCATTTATTATCCTATACTTATTGTTGCAAGATACATTACTACCTGTCAATAGTGAGTATTTTCAAGGACAGTTACGTTTTCAATCTGACTGGTTCTGTTAACTTCAGTGAGACTAAGATCAATTTAGTATAAAACTCATGATAACATACAAAGTACACATGATTCCATCACTAGAGAATATTAAATGATATTGACCTCTATTATCTACGATTTTGTGTTAATGGCAAGATTTATAAAACGTGCAAAAACATGTTATATTAACGATAGGAAATTTCGAGTTATATAATGCTATTTCTTAATTAGACGTATATTTAAATGAGAGTACAGTCTATTTTAAGGTAACTAGTTGAAAATCATTACAATTTCAAGATCACTACATATGACGTGACCAGATTAATTAGCAGAGTTTGATTTTGTTCATTCAGTTGCTGGTCTACAGTCACTTTTACTGTATCGAGCTGTGTGAACGACATAACTAAATCTGTATTCATTTAAATTTGAAACCATTAAATAGTATGGCGCTATCACAGTCAGTGTCGCAGATTAATTCCTGATTTTTGGTGATGCTTTTGTGTCAGTTTAGGTTCGAGTAGCACCTTCATTTTCAAATGCCAAGCAACAATAGCAACAGCAAATACTCCGTTTATAACTTTGCTTTAAAATATTAAAAAAAAAATAAACAAAGATGTATCTACTAAAAACAACTTCTTTAAAATTTCATTCCTTTGCAGTTATTCTGACGACTGAATTGTCTAAACGAAGGACATGAATAAAAGAGTAAATTGCAAAAAAGACCGTTTGATCGAAAATGTAGCAGGTAAGATTTTATTAGACTGATGACGAAATGATACAGTAGGTCAACACGTGGTTTCGTATACATGACACTTGCCTTTTCCTTTTCAATAAGAGCTGACCTGGGAATATTCAAATTTTTGTATAAAGTGGTTCTCACGTAAATATATTCCACTAACAGACATCAGATTATTTGATGAATCGAAGGAAAAACAAGTAGGCTTCTTTTAAAAATGAAACCTAGGAGAGGTCCAGTGTTGCTCCTTTTAAAGTTATATCAAAGACATAGATAATAAGTGTTATCTATGTCTCCGGTTATACGGTAGGTTGTGCTATAGACGAAAAACAGTTTCCTTGTTGCAGGTCACTGTGACCTATTAGGAGTCACCATTCTTTCGGTGATGGCCAACTTTCGTATCAAGTTTAGAGATCCTAGGCCAAATAGTCTGGAAACTGTTTTTCTGGTCCAGGTCACTGTGACCGTGACCTAATGACCTCAGAATTAATAGTCATCTTCAGGTTATGACCAACCTCTGCCAATCCGAGGACTGTAGGCACAAGCATTTCCTAGTTACTAAATTTCATTTAAAAATGTTCAAAAGCTACCACTGCAATAATTGTACACGGAAATCTTTGGCTCCAAGTCCGAACTTGGCGCTGGTGAAAGCTGCCGAATTGGCATCTTACCATCTTATCCGCTAGGATACAAGTTCGCATTATAAATTATTATATAGTAAAGAGAATTTATACGAACTAAATCACCACTATAATATAACAGACCAATCACGGCAAAGCGCCTAGCAGTACAAACGAACACGCACATGCCACAGCAAGTCCACTAACCCAATAAGATTAGTTTCGGTGAAAACTCTTTGAAAAAAGACACTTGCAGGCGCTTTCCCATGTTCATGTCTCAATGTATTTTTATGTATAATCTGGTTTTATTACTGACGTTGCTATCATATTTGATATCAAACTACTTAACAATGCACGACGCCGTGTTCAAAATGTGCAGTCCGACTGAAACTGGCTTTCTTTTTAACGGATTGTGATAAACTGTTTTTAAAATAGCTTAATGATGAAATATGGCGGCATGTTTTTCCTACGATATTACTCTTGGTTTCAGAGTTAAATGTAAGGTTATAGTTATCCGTTGAATAGCACAATTCAAACTATTTCAGGAGGGAATAAAAATGTGAGTCATCCTTGCCTATACAAACATTAATACAAATTCGAATAACTATGCTTCTAAAGTACAAGATGAAGTCCGTATTTTTTTCTTTTTCGAAATGTATGTACATTGATTCAGAAAAACAAAATTCCTCCGCAATCAAAAGCTGGAAAAATGTCATCATGTAGTCAGTTCACTGCTATAACACTATAACAATAATAATAATAGAAATAATAATATCATATTAATGATAATAAACTTTTATAATGTTAACTCATTAAGAGAATACACAATGGCACCATATAACCATATAATTCGCTGAAAATCATACTTACAATAAAGCCTTCAAACACAACAAGCGAACATAGTAAATTTAAATTTCAAATGCTTCCTCAAAACAATTTTTAGATAAATACATATCTGCAATTTACAAAATACATGAATTACATCGACAAGCATAGTATACAGAAACATATCATTTAAAGCATAATATGACATCACGACTATAAATCGGGTTTACTTTTTAAATTGTATTTTACAGTGCGCTAGCTATGTTGTTTTTTTTTTTTTTTTTTTTTTGTTGTTTTTTTCCAGATTTGTTTCTGATAGAGAAATTATTACTGATATACGATATATGGACGTTTGTTAGTGAATTGCTTTTTAAACCAAAACATCTGTAAAATGCGTAAGTGACTGTTTCAAGAGACAATGTACTATTATCTAAGTGCTCTTTTTTGCGACGATGACTCTGTTACTTACCTGACTTATTTCCATGAACCATGTCATGCCTCGATAATCAAATGCCTATGAGGCTATATATAAGTAAGAAAAGTTCAGTTCTTTTCAAACGGAAATTTTAGAATTAAATTCTATATCAGTTTGTGACTAGACATTTCTCGTTCCGTTATTGTTGACATAGAGCGCAATTGGCTTTTTTGTGCATATTTAGTATCTATAGTGCGTCGTGTACACAACATACATCTTTGCGTTTCCGTCGAGGTGTCAGTGTTTCATAGATATTTATTCAAAACGTTATTGCTATTATTTTGGATAGTAGTGATCGAAGACGCCATAGACGTTTGCCTTTTGTACGTGCGTGTCTGCGACATTGTAGGAATACTACGTTTAAGGAACGTGGCTTTCCCTGTTTAACATCCATCCTTGCTCCACCTTCTTCAACATCCGACTCTTTTATCTACCCCTTACCACCCAATCCCCATTTTCTGTATTTTGCATATATTTATAATGTACTTTTGTTGGATTTTTGACGCAAACCGTCTACAACATTTTTACGTTACAGCTTCTTTTGTTGTGGGCCTTCTTTGCGATGCATAGCTCTATGGCTGTGTTTTGGGTGCTCTGTGCTTCCGTGAAATCTACCTTTACCTTTTATCTTTTGTTCATGATGCGTTGACTCACTTGTTTTTGTTTTACATGAACTGAAATGTTTTAAACCTAAGGCTTCTAAACATTTCTTTTAGTAACGTAAATATATGCTATACTCATCCCGCTTCCATAATTCTATGTAATTAATTATGAATTGTAATTCTTGTAAAATTCAGTTTCCAACAAGTTTGTTGCTGACAAACAAAAATGTTTGTTGTTAAAACGGTATAGGTCCTTAGTTTTAAATGTACATACACATGGGATCTCAGTAGATTGTTTAATCAATGTTAGTCTCGAGATAAAAGCATCCACATTTGCTGTTTCGGATCAGTATGTGTTGTCACCCTGATTCCGCAATAAACAATAAATCATCCTGATGTTCCGTTTTCTTCTATTTAAATCAGTGTCGGCCTTGCTGTAGTGTTGGGTCAACCACATACATATTTGCACCTGAACTGGTTTATATATTAAGTAGCTAGGCCGCTCGCATTAAGTAAAAGTAATAAATGAAAATGATAACGGCGGTTCACCATCATCCTAAGTGAATTCCTACAGCGTTGAGTCTGTTGCATAAATGTGACTTAAATAGCGACACGTTACAGTTTTAAGTTACGAATGAGTATCTGATGATCGACGCAATCAAAAGATTTTTCGAAGTCCAAAAAAACAAGTTCTAATTATCTGTCCAGTATCAATTTCTAAAAGCCACGTGTCAAACAAACTAATAAAGTCTGTTCGGCAAGAATCGTTTTGTCGATGTTTATTAATATTGTCTGTTTCCTGTAGAATTTCAGTTGAGTTAGGTGTCTGTCAAACCTTTTAGACACACTTTTAAATATCAAATAAGATCTGAAGTTATTTGGGTGATCTTTACATCCAACTTTATGTAAAGGAACACCACCAGCTAATTTCAGTTTTTTGAGAAATATTGCTGACTATATACCTTGTTTATTAATGCCACAATTTAGATACTTAAAAAATCTCTGTTCAATTCCGTATTCCTATATCATCCTAATTCGAAGATGTGTTTGGGTCAAACTGTTCAATATACTTACCACAAGAGGACTAATATATTTTATATTAAAATGGTGTTGTAGTTTTTCGTCTAACAGAGATTTTAATGAGTTTGCTGGAATTAACTATTGCTTTATTAATAGTCTAAGCAAGGAATATCTGTTCGATGTATTTTCAACTTTTGATGTGTTCCTTCAGTTATCTTATCATCAAATTGAAGAGTTACCGGCATTTGTGGTTGTCATTTGAAATTGATTTTTCATTTCTTTTTTACTTTATGTTATGATGTTGTTTTTTTTGTTTGTTTTTTTTTTTTTTTTTTTTTTTTTTTTTTTTTTTTTTTTTTTTTTTTTTTTTTTGGGGGGGTGGGGGGTTGCTCTTTTAATTTAAAGAGGAAATAGTTTAAGAAGAGACGAATTCAACACGTTATAAAATATTTCATCAGCCGAGTTTGGGATCAGTGGCCATTTTAGTTAAACTGATACTAGTATTCAGGATATTATGCTATATTCATTTAAGAGTTAGATAATTGATATGGATCTAACTTTGCACTACTAATTGTACGGCTTAAAGTGATTGCAACTGGATAATAGTCACTAGTACCAGTTACAAGAACAATAACTTCGCTCGCATGATGTACTGAAGTTGTATAAAAATGTTCAAATATGGTAGATGAAGATTTACTCAACCTGATTGGGGGTTCGTGTTTAATACTTTATGTTTCTGATACAGACTAATTTAAATCAGAATTTCCAAGTGCAAACTAATGACAAAAAAGAATCATCGGTCATTAACTACTTTTCGTGTATAAATATTTAAAAAAAACAACTGGCTGTAGCCAGACTGATTCTATCGCACCCTTTTGAATACTGGAATGTCGTATAGGTGCCTCCATCATGCTTTTCAATTCGATCTTTTCTCTCAAAAGTAAATCCCGGTATAATAAGATTATCATTTTCAATTTTTCGAAACGATTCACAATGTACAGATATATTTATCAAATTTTCAATTTTGATTTCATACATCTTTGGCATGTCATGTTGAAGGTTTAAACTAGCAATATGTAAACCTTTAGCATTTAAAAATGTGTTGTTGTTTTTTTTTTTTTTTTTTTTTTTTTTTTTTTTTTTTTGTTACTGAACTAGTACCAGAGAAGCAAATTGCGATTTGCACGTACATATTGTTTTGCTCAGTTTATCAAATGCAGGCTTGCCTTTCATAATCCTCGTAGTAGTTATTCAGTTGCCTACAATGCATGGTTGTGATAATTCACTCCATTAACATCGGGTGGTTTAATGTCTTTATTATAAGTTGATGGATTTCGAAACCCGTCGAAGTTCATCTGTTCGATACGTTGTTGAATAATGTTTATGTTCTTGTTGATTGTACATGTTCAAACTATTACACTTGATCCCTTGAAACTCAAATGTATCCCAGCATAATAGAACAGGTGCTTCATCTAAGTACGAAAGAGCAATCTTTAAGTCAGTTGGTGGTTCCTCATAAACTTGTTTTAACATGTTGTACTAGCGGTACTGCTGGATGCCCGCCTCCCGACTCCAACCTCTCTCCCTGCGAGCGTTCCCACTAAAGGCACATCGTTGCTGCTTAATGCGTTTTGTTCCTATTTTGGTACGATCAGCCAATTACGGTAATTAGCAGGGATGACGGAATTGAATTCTGTTCTTTGAAAAACTCTACACAGATCGTAGCATATCATATAATAACCTTCAACCCGGGGCTAGAGGGCATATCCACTGCCGTCCATGAACAGGCACAATCAAAACAAAGACAAATATCAAACAGGGAATGCCACGTACCAAAATCGCAGCCTCCCCAAAACGAAACCTACAGCACACAGACGTGCACACCACAGACACACACACATACACGTGCACACACACAAAGCCAACACACGAGGACAAAACGAACAAAGGAACACACAAACATACACGCGCACACACACAAAGCCTATACAAGAGGACAAAACGAACAAACAAAGGAACACAGTGGGGCACCGCCTTGGAACGGTCAGTGGCAAAAGCACCACTGGGGAGCTTAAACCGGTTTATGGTGCGCACCCAACCTCACTCTTACCCCCATCATGTTCCAAAGACACCGGAAATCGAGCCTGCATCATTTTCATTTATGTCGTGTTGGGCGACCTGTGGTTTTCCACTTTTCTATTTTATTATATTACCGGTTTCACCTGAAAAAAAATAAAGCTCGTTTAATCCACCAGTATAATAGAGTACCAGCTTGAGCATCTCTCATGAACAGACTCAGTCAAACCGATTCTGCTAGTTTTGCCGCTTCCGAGACATCATTAGATAGTGATAGTTAGATTAAGTAGTTTATTGAGATAACGTTACATCATTTTATGGTGGTTGAATTATCGCTTTATAGTATACATAGATGATTCAAGAAAATAAATGTGTCAGTCAATGTATACTACAACTAATATCATTTCATTTATAACCTAGATTCTGCGAATCTGACGCTTTAACTATTAGATCTAATTTCGCGCGAAGACACAATTGGTTTCAACATTAATCAGAAGCCTTTAATTGTAAGTCGTACTATAATGACTTACGTGATGAAATTCACGTACTTAGCAAATTAAACATAAACCCTTGTTCTGTCACGTTTACATTAGAATTGACATACAATAGTATTGCGAATGTATCCGTTATTGGAGTACCAATATAGGAGATTTTTATTAAACCCTTGACAGTACAATAATAATTCAACCTTTCATGGAATGAGACCTGGTAATATATTGCAAACATTGACAAGAATACCTGTTCATAGCAGATATTGTAATTCTTATATTAATGTTGTTGGAAACATTAATCAGTGGTACCTGTTACATTAACTATTATGTATGAAAGAGCAATTTGCATTTAATCAGCAGTTCTAGTGTTACACAGGGCCCATTCATAGACAATTGTAATGGTATGCTATTTATGGAATAACAACATTGGTATTTTAGATAAATAAAACGTAACTGCTTTTTATCAATATCTCGGTCTCATTTTTGGTGCCGAGGGAAATTATGTACTGTTTTGTAATCTGAACTGATATTTTTCATATCATATGTGAAGACGCACTGGACCCTTTAAAAGTCTGCAATGGAAAACACATTATTAAGGTTTTTGAAATTGTTTCAACGTGACTGGTGAGCTTAGGGCTGAGCTGCCGCCTGTCTAACACGTGTACAAATAGGCAGGCGCTGTTCGCGAAAGGAAAGCTCTCGGTCTGACGTGAATAAATAATAAATGGACCCCGAATCAGTTTTGGGCGAAGTCGAAAGGTTAGAGATGACATGAAATCTTCTCGTCTGCCGTTTTATTAAAGTATCATTTTTATTATAAATTTACGTTAACTAGTCTGTATAAATCGCAATCTGAGTTGATAACATCAATGTTGGAAATTCAAATGTTTATGTTTCTCTAACTTTGCACGAGGTGGGGCGGGTGCTGAGCAATTTTTTTTCAGTTGAGTTACAACATAAATAGACCTAGAGATTTCGTTGTTGAGGATATGAAGAATGAATCCAAGTATCGATTTCTATTACAAGATAATGTTTACATTTAAAAACGCGAACCAGGCAGAATTGTGGTTTGTAGGCTTTTGTGTAAAGACAGGGCCCCGAGTAAAGCTAAAGTTTTCATTGTATACCGATTATATCAAAGGGTGAGTCACACTTATTTTACATAAATATAATAAGAAATTACAACACGTTGGAAATTGCTACGCTTATATGCTTCTTAAGAAAACTTAATATGAATAAAATACGCGTATAAAACACGCATAGTAATTTTAGCCCCTGAAATGCATAAATAAAACATGATTGTGTCCATAACAACATGAAACAGCACACTTCGATCGGTTGAAGTCAGCTGAAAAGTCTTTTATTTTCGATAGTTCCAACATTTTTGTTTTGTTTCATCAAAAAATAAGAAGAAAAACATACCGAGGGCTGAGCGCGAAACTGTTGTACCTTATTCTTTCTTTAATATACAGTTACGATAGTTTCGCGTCCAGCCAATGTTATGTTAGTTTCGTGTAACAACATCTGCAGAATCCCTCGGTCTATGTTGATGCTTTAGCCCTAGAGGGGTTGTGCACCAACCGACCCTCAATATTCTTCAGATTGTTACACGAAAAATGTGAGTTAACCCTACATTTTTACACTGGTTCAAGGATTTGTAATCTAACAAAATATCATTAAAAGTGAGCAATTTTTACAAGTAGTTCGTAAAACTGGATTTAGCTATAATATGTACTGTAAATTACAATTTTCTTTTTAGTTTTTTATATAAATGTTTCGTTTTATAAATTTTAACAAATTTGTCAAGCTAAGCATATTACCAAAATGCTGTACATAATGTTTTGTCTATATAATCGTATAACGTTTTAGCAATGATTAATATTAGACGGTTTCAGACAGAATATGATTGAAAATAAATCTGTAACTGAAGTACCATATATACAGACGGTTTTTATCAAAACGTCGATATACCATTACAACAATTCAATAGTATTCATTAAATCCTGGTAGCATATCGCTGATCTGTTTACAGCTGATAATATAGTTATGATTATCTTTAAATGTCATAACCAATTTTTCATCCGAATAATTATGTGTTTCAATATGTTTTTTTTTACTATTAATGGATTCATGATAAAAACGTTCAAAGGCGCTTTACATATAGCAAACGCAGCTACACAGGACGCGAAATTCGTCCTCTACTATTACAGACACAGAGTGATCTGACCAGAGGGACAGAGTGAGATAAAGCCCTCAGAACAGATAGAGATAAATCCTTTTTAGATACAGGCCTGTCCGGCTAACTTAGCCTTGCAATTTGCGAATAGTCAGTCTGGTTCCTTAACGTGCCTGGTGTATAGTACCAATACACGCGAGGCGTCTTTTCTGGGAAGAACCAGTACAGGCCTCTTAGTATCTGTCTATCTATTTATACTGCAGCACTCCTCTTCACGAGTATTGTGTGCAGCTGCGCGCCTGTACAAGAAATTTAAAAGTAGAATGGATAGGAGGATAAAAGTAATAAACGATGTGTATTGCAAGCATGAATACAGTTGAAAGTGTTTAAGGATTTACAGATAAAAGCAGTTTAAAAACAGGTCTATCATGTTAAGCATTGTGTGCAAGTTTGGTCACACCCTGCTTAAACTGGTTCAGGGTAGTAGGCTTGCATAAGTTGTACTGGAAAGGAATTCCAAAGCACTATGATAGCTGAAAAGAAAGAGTACTTATAGTAATTACAGGGAGTGAGGATCTGAGTATAGGAGTGGGCATGTATATGTCTTGTTAGACGGGATTGGGGGGGGGGGGGTGGTGACATAGGGAGGGAGTGGTACAGCAACCAAACCATTCACTATTTTGTAGAACATAAGGAGGCGTGAATCAGATTTCCTATTTCAAGGGTATGCTATCTCAGCTGACTTAGCATGTTTGTGACACAGCTGTAAGGGGAGTAGTCATGATTAACCCATTGCGCTGCCCTCCGCTGAATCATTTCGATCTGGTGGATGTTTTGTTGGGTATAAGGGTTCCAAACGCAGCTAGCATATTCCAGCTGTGGCCTGACTAGGACTTTATAAGCTACTTCTCGGACTTTTGCGTGGGATATTTCGCTTAATGAAGTTAAGTGTTCGGGTAGCCTTGGACGTGACTAAATTGATGTGTTTATTCCAATTAAGATCTGAGGATATAGTGACTCCAAGATACTTTGCATCAGGAACTGTTTCCAAGACTTGGCCATGGAGGGTATACTTTGATTTGAAAGGGTTTTTTGACCTTGTTATATTCATAACTTTGCATTTTGAGGGGTTAAACTCCATGCCCCACTTACTTTCCCATAACTATAACCTATTTAAGTCTTGCTGGAGGATGTTTTCTTGGGCAGGATTTTTTACAATTAAATAGACAGCAGTGTCATCGGCGAATAAGCGAACCTGTGAAATCAGATTTTCAGGCAGGTAATAAATGTAGAGTAAGAATAGAAGGGGGCCTAGGACGGAGCCCTGTGGGACTCCGGACGTTACTGGAACTTCCTCTGATGTTTCACCATTCACAAGGACGGATTGGCGCCTGCCAATCAAGAAAGACTTGACCTATTGCAACGTGGTGCCCTGAACACCATGTTGATGAAGTTTGTATAGAAGTTTCAGATGGTTAACCTTGTCAAATGCTTTAGAGAAGTCCAGAAGGATTAAGTCCGTCTGGTGGCCTTGAATTAAGTTTCGAGACAGATCTTCTGCAAGTTCGAGTAACTGAGTTTCACATGACCTTTTCTCTCTGAACCCATGCTGTACGTCATAGAGGATATTGTTAACCTGGGAATGCTTGGTAATATTAGAGGCTATGATGTGTTCCAGTAACTTTCAAAGAATACAAGTTAGGGAAATAGGCCGGTAATTTGCAGAATTGCTTTTGTCGCCCTTCTTAAACAGAGGAGTGACATTGGCCTTGGACCAGTCAGCTGGGAAAGTGCCCGTGTCAAGGGACCTTTGAAAGAGCTTAGTGACTAGTGGTGAGATTTGTTAATTAAGATTTTTAAGAAGGATCGGCTTTAGACCATCGGGACCACATGCTTTGTCTATTTTGAGGGACGAGAGGAGTTTCTGAACACCATTTATGCTTATAGTGACCTTTGGCAATAGGAGATATTTTGGCTGGTAATCAGTTGGTATAGAGAGTAGAGACTGCACTTTCATTTTACAGAGTTGGCCCTATTTGAGAGGTGACATTGGGGTGAATACAGATTGGCATTGACGACTGAGGATATTGGCCTTCTTTTTATCATCCGTATGATTATAATCTGAAAAGTAGATCCCTCGGAAGCACTGAGAACAAGGCAAACAGTGAAAATTGCAGACTCGGTTTGACTGAGTCTGTTCATGAGCAGTAATGGAAAATGCAACACTGCCCACGGCCCCTGCCCAAGTTGACCTTTTTCTAGAAGAGGGGAAATGCCTTGGGAGTCTTGCTTGACAATTTTTGTCAAGGGAGAAAAGTTTCTTACGAGAGAAGTTTGGACCTGTTTGGGGGTTATCCGGATCATCTTGACATTCAGGACATAATCTATGTAAAACTGTTTCTTAGGCTTACTGAAACATGGTACATATATAATCATTAGATGTATTCAGTAAAGGTTGTCAGTCACATTCTAGCAACATTTTTTGACATTTTTCTACTTTTGTATGAAGGTTTTTTGAAAACGTGAAATGTTTATTTAGATTTTAACATGATTTCTTGTTCTAATTTGCATTTGAAAGATTATTTTGATATTTCAACATTTTTTTATGGATTTATGCTACATGTAAAGCTGTCAATGCAAATCTTTGACAAAGATACTTATAATCATGTCATTCCTTCAATGAAATTTATATTCACGCTGAAGTAACCCTTTCTTGGTTGGGCAATCAGGATAGGAAACTCAAAGCCCTGCTCTGTCGATTTGCACCCTGGTACCGTGAGTATATAATTGGTTCAAGCAACACTCCTTTTTATTTTACAAAATTCAGTAGAAACAAATAGTATTACAATTATGTTAGACCATCCTTATTTGACATATAAAAAATTAGTTATCACTAGCCATGATTCCTGACAATGTGGTATTTGATGAATTGTAGTTATTTCCTATATGGAGAGGGAATTTATATAAGTTTTAAATAACTTGTTTTCCAATCCATTAATTTCATGCAATTATTGTTGTATACCATGTATGTCAAACTTGTTGAAATAAAGTTTAAACCAAATATTAAAAACGTATCTAGCATTCAGTGAACACAAATATGTGTAAATGATTAGTTGTTGAGGTCAATTTCATTACCACAGATTTATTTACCATATTTGTATCTTTGTAAAATTGAACTCAGAGCAAGCTTTCTGCAGTCACAAAATTTCAAGAGAGTGCTCTACGATGAGAGGACAAATTCGTTTTTACGGGAAATATATTTTTCTGTTATCGTCATTTTATATTATCCTCATGAATTTTAATCTGTCTGCTATGAATACTGTTACATGAACATCATGTAACTCATAATCCCTAACGCCTCTTAAAGTTTAATATTAGATTCTGGCAGACTTATTACTTTCGAGTGCCAGACATATTTCAAGAGAAACCTTTCTGAAGCAAGTAACATAACATCAGAATAAAAGGTAAAACATTATACCATTTGTCCATTTCAAAGTCCCGTTACTAGGACAACTTTGTTTCAGAAAAGTAACTATATTTATCAAACGGAAAAACATAATCAGAGTGTCAGAAAGTCTTTCGTTTGTCCTTCTTAATGTCGTTGGTGTTTCAAATGCTAGTTATGTTTCTTTTCAAACTGTTACAACAACAAAAATAAAAGTCATATCGAATCTGTTTGTCTAGATCAACGTTCAATTAATATCTTTCATGAATATGGATATATTATTCAGTTTGGACAAATCATAATTAAAATTTTGGAAAGCTATTTCTAAGACAGATTGTGAATGTTTCTGTGTTTGTGTTTTGTAGGTATTCGTACTTAAACAGGACATTCCGTTCTCCATAATTCAATAACTGTCGAATCTGTTGTTACGATATTTAAACAAATCTCTAAATTCTTACTAATCTATCTTGTAATCAAGATGATTAATAGTGGATATTCATGTAATCTCTTTTGTGCTGCATAAATATGCTGCTAGCCGCCAGATTTTCATAAATAATCTACTGTAACAGTAAACTGAATCTATATTGTTCTATTTCATAAAAGGTCGAGAAAACTTTTTCGATACATTTTCAGACTAAACGCATCTTTCGTTGATCAATAGTTTGTAGTCACATGACATTACTTTTATTACAGTTATCGCAATTTATTACAGTAAATAACACAGGGAAAATTATTCAACATTCCAAACGTTTGAAATGAATACGAAGACTAGAATACATAAGGAACGTATATTGAGATTTTTAACAGTCATATATACAGACTTGTATATCAATCAATTGTTTCATAAATATTAGAGTTACTATACGTAATAAAATGATGAAAAGAAGACAGTGTTGAGTACTGATTATTAAAACTATTTGTAACTAGTCAAATTAGCAGCACATAGTTAGCATCCTAATACCATTCAGTTGCAGTCAGTTAAGGCCATTTTCACTTTTCATTTGTCCTATATATTGACGCAAGTCTTTGTGTAATATTTGGCATGTGAGCATTATGCTTCATTCTTTTCTTGCGGTTTAAATGTCGAATGAGTATCTTAGATGTTCACTCTAACATGAAAATTATCCGTTTACGAGCCGATTAGATCAAGGCGACCGTATGATGGAACCGGACGTAATCGCAAGTTGAGTCCGCATGAGGCGAGACGTTATTTATGCTGGACACCTCTGCTGTGGACAAGACGAATCTCGCTTCAGTCGATAAGATTCGTGCTTCCCGTAGAAGGGGAAAGGTTTATTAATTACCGTCAAAGCGTGACGGTTTTCTTGGTGGGAGTATCTGGAGTGGAAGTGTTGGAGGAAGAAAAACTACCCTTGTTAATATACTAAGGGTGAATTTGAATGCTTTACACGATCACGATAAGCCCCATGTAGCTTCCCAAACAAGATGATTTCTTGCAAGACAAAACAATGATTTTCCATGGCCCGCGTATTCCCCAGCATATTTAGAATCTTTTGGGGTGGAAATTCAGATCAAAATACGTTTTGAACAACATAGTGCAAGATCTTGGAAACGTACTTCTGTTTGAATGGAACAGGATTCAATTATGAATATTAAAGAGTGTCAAATTTTTAAAACTTTCATACCTTAATTTCATCTTGACGTATAATTAAATACATCTATATGTTATTATTATAAGTTGTTGAAACTTTCGAAGCTAAATGCTGAAATAATATGAAAACATTCTGTTTAAATCATGAAATCACTTGTGGCAAACAAATACTTGTTCGGTAAGAAATTGTATTCAAATGATAAAAAATGCAACACTAAAACTTTCAGTTAATTGGCATATACATTTGTATTTGAAAAAGCTAAACAATGCTTTTTTGACCGTTTTTTTTTTCACATAAAGTTGTTGTAGTAATGACCCAGTCAACATTTGAAGCACTCCTTGAAAGACGTCGTCGTTTAAATAAAATTTTGAGAATTAAACAGCCTGTTCCTAGTTTCCAGTAACAATCAATATTCTTATATTAGATTTCAGAGACAAATAAGGTTGCATATGAAACTGAGTCATGTATAATTTAAATTCAGACTTAAAGTAATATGTCAGGGAAAATTACAAACATGAATTTAAGTGAAAAATGGTGACCCTGCAACAAAAATAACGTCAATCTGATCTCGTCGTACTACATTATGGTGATGTATGGTCGAAAGTTTTCTTGAAAAAATGATCTATGTCTTTTCTTCGAAGGAAACAAATATTAATTTAGCTACATATCAATATCTTTCAGAACGTTTACCTTTTAGATTAAGGTTTGTTTGTTTCCTTTCCAGGTCTATTTCATAACTTGATCTGAAGTCAAGATATAAGAGAAATGTGAATTACATAAAGCATAAGGCTGAAAACGTGACAGAGACCGATTTGGTGATTTTTCTCAAGGAATAATGTCATTAAGTCGGTCAAAAAGGTGCTTCAGTGGTGTAAATAAAAGAAATCCAAAGTTAATAGATCCAAATTTTCAATTTTTTTGCGCAAATTCTTATTACAATTTTACACTGCTAGAATATATTCTGCGTTGAGTGAGACGTTCTTCATGTTTATACAAACTATATGGCAAGTTTTGCAGAATGAAACCGAAAGTAGGGGTTAATTGTGCGGAAAAGAGCAAATATGCGCCATTTTAGGAGTAGCATACCACAATTGACTGACATTTTACTAGGGAACTATTGAACCCCCTTTTTTCTTTTCATTTTTTCGTTAATTTATTATAGAATTTTGACGCAAAATAGGTGTAAGAAAAAGTGTTGTTCTATAAAGATACGCAAAGACGAGCTGAAGTTGTCGATTTTTGTATGAATTAAAGAAGGATTTGAATTACTGACCTACAATCTCAACGAACATTTTTGTAGTGAACAATAATATCATCATGATTATTTTTTGTTTTAAGCCGTTTCTCCAATAGTATTTCCGGTATATAACTGATTTTATCTTTGTTTTGCATCAGTATTAACTAGTTGACAACTGTCAAACAATAGTCCGAGGACAAATTATTTCAGGCATATTGTCCTCATTCTAATCGTAAAAGAGAACATAAGTCGATATACTTGCAAACTCTGATTTGAAAACAATTCAAGTTATACATTCAATAATATAATGTTTTGTTGTTCTGTAGGTATACACCACTTCAAATTTTTAAGTCGATGTTGAATTTAGTCTGCTTCCAAAACATAGGTCACGATAGCTATTCAAGTAATTTATTTCACTTTATGTCAGGAATGCAACAATTGCTTGACATATCGATATCGTTCACGAAAGAAAAGGAACGCATGTACTTTGTCTCATAAAGACACCTCACAACAACGTATAAATCTTATGTTTTACTTGTCGCCTTCTTAAGGTGAGTATTTTTATCACTTTTGTATAGTTCTACACGGTCATAATCTCGGACATTTATAAATGTTGTTATGTATCATAACTTAAATGGCCTTAACCTTCTCTGCATTACGTAAACTTATTTTTCTAGGTTATCAATCATTGTACTGCATTGAAACAATCGACACGTGTACAAATATACGTCACCAAGTTTACTAATCTGAATTTGTTGCTGATAAATGATGGTTTTACATGCAATAATTGCCGCCGACTTATAACACTGTCCAGACGCAGCAGAGGGTGAAATAATTTAACATAGTTGATATGATACGTTTTGTTACTTTCGGTAGGTTGAATGTGAAAATCATTCTGGACATATGACGTGAATAGATATTTGTCATCTGCAGTCGAGGTGTGTGAAGGCCATTACGAATATATTTGATTAAGTTTTAAACAATAAAGTGTGGCAATCAGTATCGCAGTCTGGATTCGTTCTTTCTACAATATATAATCCTGTCAAACTGGGTTCGAATACTAGTTTCATTCATTTGACACCTTGTTAAATCGGCAAAACTGTGTGAATAGAGGTATTATCATACTTGTGAATTCACAAAATATAATCATTTGTAGAAGAAAGAATCCAACGTTTCTGGTCGGTGGGCCAGTTTCTATAAGTCCTCTAGTTTTTCGATTTTGTAACCCAGAAATTAGGTTCATCCACTTAAGCCATTAATACATTTATTCCGGGATTGTTTAAGACTGGATGTCGCTTTCTACCGTATGTCAAACAAATACCCATTTGAGTAAACCTTGTGCATGAAAAATGCGGAATTCTCCCTCTTTTAAAGTATTATTGGCTACACACGTATTTTTAGTAGACTGTTTTAATACTGACTTTTCAGATATAAGCGTTTTGCTTATGTAACTCTTCTAAATCAATTTAAAGCTCATTGTAAGAATTTATTCCAAATTTTGACGATTTCTACCAAATGTAGGGGTTAAAATACCCAACCCACCCGAGATACATTTTCGCCATTTTTGATAACTCATAAAATTATCAAAATAACTGTATTTTTTAATAGGACATCATCAAATAATTGTGTAAAGATTCACAATTTATTTTATGTATTTTTATGAGAATATATACTTTGCAATTAGTTTAGGTTATAGACAAATATAATATATATAAATCATATGCTGTTTCTCAATAAATCGAGCCTATTTGTGTTTCATTCAGAACAATTTGGGGTACCAATAGTTTCCTTCAATTTTAGATGTCAAACTTAGCTTACATGTATAATTTTGACTTTCAGTTGATAAAGATACTTTAAAATGTAACATACGTAACAGTCGCCACACAAATTTTCCACCTTGAAGAATTAGCAACATTGAAAACATTCCAACAACTGCATTGCTTTTGAGTTGAATAAACCATGTTTACTGAATTTGCACACATGACCGTTATAATTATGTTGGACTTAACCATGTTACTATTCTCAATTATAGGATGTCGACAAACTACAGTAAAACAATGATGCCTCTTTCAGGACCACTGTAAAGATAGCATAGATAGCAATTTTTATGGCTTCTGCTTCAGGGATGGCAGTATCATTGCATTATACATTTCCTGTCCAAGTACTGAAAAAAATATGTGACGCATTAATATTCGTTTTTGTAATGTCATTTATTTTAACAGGCAAGAATCTATAACTTTTAATCTTTCCTCTAATTGCCGCGAAGTTGGTCACAGATATTCACGGTATTGGAAACTTTACGACTGCTACTTCACAACAAGATGTTTTTTAATATGCACCACACAAATGAATATCTTCCTCAGTACTAAAAAAAGTATGATCAAATTTTATCCAGATAATTGTATAGTGGTGATTTTGTATAATTTGAATTCCCTCTTTTAAATGCTCTTTATAGCATAAAACAATATCGCCACTGCATCTGCGTGCATTTTATTTTGAAATTTTCTATAGATATTGTGTGTGACATAACCATTAAGTGAAATATTACATGTAAAATTGGTCCATGATTCATATAAGAAACAAATATCATGACTAGCTATAATATTGACAAAATCTTTATTGACCTTTTTGTCATTAGTAAGTCAATGGACATTCCAAGACAGGATGAACAGCTCATCTCCTACTCCTTCACAGGCAAACCATCTATGTACAGCGTGCCGTACGCTATCCATGACCTTTTCCCTTGATCTCTGGCCGCCTTCGTCCTAGGTACTAACTTCTTCCCTTTAACAATTACCTCCTTTGGAAATTGTTTATACATATTAAAACTTGTACCACTCAGGTTTTTCCACTGCCTTCGTATGAACTCTCGATCTTTAAAATACGTGAACTTCGCTACCACTGTTCGCACTTTACCAGATACTGGATGCCCTGGTGACCTGGGAACTCGCTCAAAGCGAATACTGTCCGCGGTCTCCTTTGCTACCTTCAGGACCTTATATAGATGTTCTCGCAGTTTCCTCTCAATCACTTCCGGGGATTCATTACCGCTGGAGTTGTCCTCTGATATGTTGGTAAATATCAGATTATTCCGCAAAGATTGAAATTTAAGATAGGTTACCTCATTGCAGATCTTAGTACGGGCCTTCTCCAACTCATCTATCTTACCGACTAGCAAGGCTGATCCTATGTCTGCACGTTCCCTTTGTCCTCCAGTTTGAACACCCGCTCTTAAGCCGGTGTTGCACTTGAATTTTCTACCATGAACACACTGAAGGTACCAAAAGGTTGGTGAATTCGAATCAATCTCTCGTTGATGGTGGTTCGAACATTAGATAAGGGTGTGAATATTTCATCAGAGGAGTCCATGAAGCCGGCGAACGGAAGGCTAATGGCTTAACCTGATGTCCGCTCATGCATGAAACAATGCTCGAAGGAGCACTTGGTGTTTTCATTAACCTTTAGAGGCTGGAAAATTCACATTATATATATATCATTATATCACAACAGTATTCTATAAGCGTCATCTGGTAGCCGTAAATAATCATGCCGTATATATGTGTTGTTTTAAAGCTTGTAAGAAATGTTCATTCCAGACTGAAAATAATGAAAGCAAGACATGTATAGTTTTCAGGCATATAAATTCAAAGGCAATCTTTCATACATTCATCTGGAATTATCCAGTTATAACACCAATAAAATTATCACTTGTAGTCTTACAAGGAACAGTATGAAGCTTTCTAATTGTCTTTTATATCTCAGTTAAATAATATACATGTTCTCTTAACTGGAACGATACTTTCATTCTTGTCCTTTGGGGTTATATAAAAGAATTGCGCTTAAGCCTGTGCTAGTGGGTCTGATGGGTTTTGCAATGACATTATATACCTCATTTACATAATTAATCCGTGTCTGCTACGATGATGTTTCCGTTCTATGGACCAGGGATCTTCTCACAGGTTTAATAAAGTATTTATCTAAAATTATTACCGGTATTATATATGTGTATATACCACTGGCGCCAGACCAGAAAGAAAATGCCTCTGTACATGTTATACGTTACCCCTAAGTATTCTATAAGAACCATGGTCATGAAGGGGAAAATATACTAACCCGTTTCGATCTCTCATTTCATACCTAAACACACAGTTTGGTAAATGTTACTATGGATATCAAACAAGTGGTAATTTATCTTCCATTGTGTATTGGTCACATTTCTTTCGATGCATCTTATCTTAGAAAAACAACGCATAGTTTATAGTTATTTCAACGTTACACAAAAAAACTTGTTTGAACTTCCCTGGTGAAGTTCCGTTCTAGATTACAAAACCATTCTGATTGGCTGTTGTGAAAATGTATGCCAATCGTCATTTTACTAACGTATTCGCTAAAATGTGAAAATGCAGCATAATTGTGCAAAATGAATAAAATAAACAGAACAGATGCAGACCAATGTACGATTTCAAATTAAAGATCATATACAAGATGAATTTCATTCATCATTTCGAGTTTTAGTGTAAAATTGTGATTTTTTAAATTCTGTTTTTGTTTGTTTACATTTCGCCAAACATGTGCACACTGCCGTGACCTCTAGACCGGATGTTCATTAGGGACGGTCACGCAAGTTTTTCTGTAAAGTTGACGAAAGCATAAAATACGTTGATAATCTCAGCAATATGGAATATTGAGACAATGTGACTGGTGTACGATGGAAGATAAATTATCGCTTGTTCAATATACTAGGTACCAATTCACCGAACTGCGCGTTTAAGTTGAGAAATGATTGAAACGGGTTAGTATATTTTCCCCTTCATGACCATGGTTCTTATAGAATACCTAGAGGTAGTGTATAACATGTACAGAGGAATTTTCTTTCTGCTCTGGCGCCAGTGGTAAATACCTATTCAAAATATTTACTTTGCTCTAGGTACCAAAAGTGTGCTTTACCATAGGCTGATCATACAGTTATAACTCGGGAAAAGTTATGTGTCACTCAGTTTATATCAATAGTGTCACTCAAAACATCCTAATCACGATTCTCTCAACATGATGCTTTCCTTATATCTTATTTCAAATAACAGATAAGTACTTATAGTTTTATGAGAAACCGTCGACAGAATATTGATTACCTTCTAATTTTATTTGACCTAAATAATGTGCTTTATGTATTTAGCAAGTAAAAATACAAATGTAGTAATTATTTTCATACAGAATAGGAATGACAATACATCTATACAAATGTATTTTAAGCATACCAGACCATTATTAAACACTCGATATATCATTACAAGACATCCTTTCCACAATACAACAGTGCATGTGATATCATATACATTATCGCAACCGTTGGATTCAGATTCGGACCGCATGTTACTGATTTAGACACAATCGTTAGCTTTTCAATTTTTCTGTTAGATAGTAATTCTTTTATGATCAGTATTAAACAACCCCACAGTGATTTCGTATTAATAAAATCTGTAAAAAAATCTGTTGGAAGCAAAGAATGCAACCAAGAAGAATAATAGCAGACTCAGTTTGATTGAGTCTGTTCATGAGACTTAGGGTTTATTCATGGAATTTTTTATGGTAAGTTCAGTTAAAGAAATGATAATGTTTGTTATATTATGATGAAAACAATGCTCATAATCGGTAATTTAATTATCCAGACACACTAGTATTGCTTTGTATTTTAAGCTGATATATATTATACCGTTTATGACGACGGACTGTAACATATCTTTATACCAGTCGAGCCCGCATTTTCAATGTTTATTAAGGAGTGGCCGTTGCCTTAGAATGGTTCGGACCCGTAACTTCCTGATTACATTGCAGATAATCTTTACACTACACTATCACTTTTTTCGGAAGTATGGAATGCAAATATAACAAATGTACGAAAGACCCATGGTGACATTTCAACTTCATTATTTCACGATTTCTGCTTCATGATTTCTCGATTTCCACTTCATGAATTTACGAATTCACGATTTGTGCTTCCTGATTTCACGATTTCCACTTCACGAATTCACAATTTCACGAATTCACGATTTCACGAATAAAAACTTCACGAATTCACGATTTCTTGATTTCACGATTTCCACTTCATGAATTCACGATTTCTGCTTCCTGATTTCACGATTTCCACTTCACAAAATCACGATTTCACGAATTCACGAAAAAAAACTTCACGATTTCACGATTTCATGATTAAACTTCACTTTTTCACGATTTCTTGATTTCACGATTTCCACTTCATGAATTCACGAATTCACGATTTCTGCTTCATGATTTCACGATTTCCACTTCACGAATTCACGTTTTCACGGAAAAAAAACACGATTTCACGATTTCTTGATTTCACTATTTCCACTTCATGAATTCACGATTTCACCATTAAACTTCACGATTTCATGATTTCTTCATTTCACTTTTTCCATTTAGCCAATCCATTCCGTTTCTCTCCAATCAATGAAGTGTTAACGTAATGAAAGGTCTGAGTTCCAGTCCAATCGAGAATTTATGTATGTAAATAATCCTTTGAAATGTACATATTGGGAAATAAAATATGTTTAAACCAAAGGTCTGGGTTACAGAGGATGAGTTTATACTCCTGCATACGTCTGTGTGGAGGTTGGGGAGGGATATTGGTGCCTGTACCAACACAGTATTGGGTACTTTCAACAATAAAACATGTATGAACAAAATAAGATGCCCAAGTAGCTTTACTGTTTTAGACAATTCCAAAATATATAAGTATGTTTATTATGCCCCCGTCATTTATGGTGACGGAGCATTAAGCCTTGCAGTTGCCCGTCCGTCATTCTGTTATTTTGGAATCCGTCTTTCCGTCCATAGACACATTGGTTTTTGTCCATTTAACAGGGAATGCTTGCATGGATTGAATTTGTATTTTGTATATAATATTCCACGCCTATAACGTAGTAAAACGTCTAAGCCGCTTTTTTACGTTCTAAATGGCCCTCGTGGTAAGGCCTTACTCTTGATCAACTCAGTTTGCATAACATTTACACAGCAGGTGGCAATAGCTTACATGTGAATAAGATGCATCGCTTTTCATTTAATAGAACAAAGATGGGGAGCTTACTAAAACCGAAAAAAAAGGGACTGGAACAATTTCACATTTAAAGCAATAATGCATTCTAAAAGAATTGTTTGTAAGTCTATTTCCTCATCAGTTGAGGCATTTTCGGCCAGTTTTCACTTTCAGTACCTAAACCTGGTTGTACAAATATATAACACGCCATCTTACATGTAGCGAATATCACCCGCGGTTTTCTACGTCATACATTAGTCATGTGACTAATAAAATCGCGAACAGTTGAAATTGTACTATAATTATGAAATCGTGAAATCGAGAAATCGTGAATTCTTGAAGTGGAAATCGTGAATTCGTGAAGTCGTAAAATTTAATGGTGAAATCGTGAATTCGTGAAATCGTGAAACCGTGAAGTTCAATGGTGAAATTGTGAATTAAATCGTGAAATCGTGAATTTATGAAGTGGAAATTGTGAAATCGTGAATTCGTGAAGTGGAAATTGCGAAATCGTGAAGTTATATCGTGAATTCGTGAAATCGTGAATTCATGAAGTGGAAATCGTGAATTCGTAAATTCATGAAGTGGAAATCGTGAAATCATGAAGCAGAAATCGTGAAATAATGAAGTTGAAATGTCACCACGGGTCTTTCGTACATTTGAGACAGATAGTTTGTTAATACCCCAGTCACACATACGGCGCGGAAAGCTACGTTTAGCCACGGATAAAAACGTAGTAATTTGTATCTATCCGTATTGATACGTAACTGAGAAGTACCTTAACGTAGTAATCCGTATCAATTCGTACCAATCCGTACGGCTCAGATACGGATCGATACGGGTAACTACGTTTCTATCCGTAGCTAAACGTAGCTATTTGCGCCGTATGTGTGACTGTGGTATAACTGGGAACGTCTTTACAATGTACGTTCAAGGACAGTTTTCTGTAATGTGACCTTCGTTTTATTATTGTTAATAAACTATCCCTGAATTGTATCAAAGACAATTAAATGATGTGAAAGGAACTTCTTTGTTGTATGAGAATAAACGTTCCCCAGTGGAAATATTATTCCTTCCTGATCACATGTGGATCAAAGTTCAGAGAGAAAAGGTATAATTGAAGTTCTATATTAAGAGTATAAAGAGAATCTTTATCAAGGTATTGTGAAAGGAGTGTATTGTTACGAAATATCGAGAGACAGCAGCGTTAATTACATCCGGGTAAAATATTCCTGACATTGACAGAAATGCCGGATCGTAACTGACAGTGTTATAGTTTAATGTCATTACTCATTTTTCATCCAAATCATCAGTTTTTAATTCAAGCAAAACCTATTAACGATGACGTTACGTCGTGTCGCATTGTTTTAACATTGAAGCTGCATTTTTAAAATGTAATGAATAAAATGTAGTGATCGGGTTAATCCGTAGAGAATACCTGTATTACTGAGATAATGTAATCAGAGCGTAAATTATAGTTTACAATACTGTAAACTGTCATTCTGCGTCATTGTGTGTATATGAAAAGAAACAAGAGGGTATTTTAAATCACGTGCTTAACTTATTGTTTTGATAAGCACTATTTTAAAAAAAGTATCACAGTTTTCACGATTTCAAAAAAAGTGTAAACTACCCGTGTGACCGACATTGCTATATTGAGTTTAAATACTTGAGGAAGAATATGTATCTGCGTAAGTTAGTGTTTTACTTTCTTTAAACCGTTTCATATAATGTGTATGTGCAGGTAAGGGTGGTACAATAAATTCCGTCATTAGTCCTCGTATGTCTAAATTATCAATCAGATCAAGAAAATTCTCACATTCTCCCTTTGAAGCATTATCCTTGCACAGAAACACACATTTGAAGTGTTGCTATCCATAACCTAAATGCTGCAACGTAGTCTCCCGTTGGAATACTGTTGAGATACTGGAAACATTGCAGACATAAGGGTACTTTCAATGGCATAGAGTTTACCTGTAAGAATGATCTTTATCAAGGGAAAAAAGGAAACAAAATCACATAGACTTAGGACACTTATTGATGCTCACCCTGAATAACCTTTTATTGTTCTTAGAAATCCTGTACGGTTTTGATCATTTTCTTCTATCAAACCACTTATGGCAAAATATGTTATTTGTTGCTGATACAACAGGACTGGACGTTTATTGTCTTGAAGACTATTTTTGCCCCCCCCCCCCCCCCCCACAAAATGTTTTAACTAATCGAAAAACTGTGTTGACGTCTTAAAGAACAACCATGGATACGACAAAATTAAAATATATCTCTTATGGAGAGTCCCGCAAAGAAACCCGGACTTTCGTGTTAGCCCTAATTTCTATTTCTTCTTCATGTTCCATTATAGCATTTCTACATATCCAATGTAGCCATTATATATCTGTGTAATTCCACAGCGAATAACTAGCCGTTTGTAACTTGATTAAATATATATTTCACAGGTATGTTGGTAAACCTCCGTTATTAAGGGCATGGATCTCTCGTATTGGCATGTACAATAGTTTCTATGGAAGACAATTAGTGACACACACATATCGGAAATCTAATGGATTATCCATTTATCAAGATGTTAGTATAATATTTTGCATGAAAATAACTTCTTTTGTTCTTTTCAACCAATCTAAGGATGACAGTTTGTTGACTATCAACATGAAAAGGTTGCAGGGAGTTTCGAAGGTCACTGTGACTGAAATATCGTTGTACACATGACCGGAAGGC
This sequence comes from Mercenaria mercenaria, assembly GCF_021730395.1. Lineage (NCBI taxonomy): Eukaryota > Metazoa > Mollusca > Bivalvia > Venerida > Veneridae > Mercenaria > Mercenaria mercenaria. The sequence continues at coordinate 104,576,711 of NC_069361.1, read as the reverse complement.
CATCATTTGTAAGACCAAAGACAGCATATTAAACGCTTGTCATCTAACAATATTACTTTAAATACTTTAAAACATCCCTTAGCTCGGCCCGGATTTCGAAAGGTTACTTTGCTGATGTTTTCAAACATCGACTATTCACATAAGTTAAAATGAATTACATGTATGATGCTCAAGAACCTGTAACAGATTGACAGGACAAAAAACAGTAGTCTAGAAAAAAGTTATCATTGCATTGATGTTCAAAGTTCTCGCTAAACAAAATATATTGAAAATCTGTACTTTATAATTAATTTTTTCAATTCAGTTTTGTGATTTATTTTTTCGGTTTTCATATTCTTTCTTCGTCAATTCGAAGTATTAATTGTATTTAAAACAGAAATTTGCAGAACTGCATGTTATTTCTATATACCTGTAAACAATGATTGTATGTGATTATACAAATAACAACATTTATCTATCATAGGGTATTTCGGAGGCGTACAATGTAACCAAGTGGAATAAAAGCAGAAGACTGTTTTTCCCCCAGATTCTGATATTTACAAAAATACGGGACAGACATTAAGTGGCAGTATGTTTATTCTCGATCAACTGAATAGCATGAGAAAGACATAACTAGACAAAAAATATCTCTGGATGAGTTAAATATAGAAGAGGCCTAAGTGCTTTTAAAGAATAAAAGCAATATGATATTTATATAAACCGTTTAGGAATTATTTGTGTTAGTATACGTTGTTTAATTTTCATCCTGATGAACTCCTCTTGGGAACGGGGAAGAACAATTCTTGTATATAACTGTGAGAGTACAATACTGCACTGACTATCTAAATGACTTCTATCAGAAATTAAAACATTTATTGATTAATTCAATCTACTTCACTTCAAACGATTAAAAGGGCTCCAATAAACTATAGACAAGAGCATCTCTATGTGGAGCAAAATACGCCAAATACAATGTGCCTATCAAATTTGATGATCATCGCTCAAAGCAAGCTGAAACTAAATTTCAAAATGACGGACGAACTACCAGCATAATCACATAATACTCGCATATGAAAACTGAGCGGAACAGTGACTATGACCTTTCACTAAAATCAAAAGAGGTACAAGATTATTGTTCTCTTTGTTGTAAAGGTATTTGTGACGTTGACCTTAGACTGCTTGACCTAAATACTTTTCGGGTCATTATTACTCCCTTGTAAGATTGCGTGCCAAGTTTGACTGTGGTAGGTAATTCCATGAATATTCAGAGTAAATGCTTTTGTATTAAACGTCTCTTTGGTCTTAGCTTTTGTCCCTATAACCTGAAAATAAATACAGATCACCAACTGCCCATAAGCAATGTGCATATTAAGTCTGAGGGACAAAGGTCAAAGCACCTTCTAATTGCTAACAGACATAGGTATGATCGCTCTGCACCATCAATAATAATGTTTCTTTTGGCGTACTATAAATTACACAATTAAAACTACATCACTCCTGAACTAAAAAAAAATGAAACAACTGTCATTTACAAAGTAGACGTTTCAACACTTAACACACAGCTTAATATAATCAGGCTATTAAAATTAGGTAAAATAATTCAATTTTTGTATGTTACACTGAAGGATATACTAGTTATACTTACAAAGTAAATTGCTGTCAGCAACTCATGTTTACTCTCATCATAGTCAAAACTATTGAAATACATAAATTAAAACAAGATTTATATTAGATGTTGCATTAAGGAGGTAAGTTACCTTAATATTTGTATGTGCGCATGCCCGACCGGAAGCTAACGTGACGATTTATGACAACGTTTACGACAAATCAAATGTGTTTGTGTCTATTTTTCTGAAAAAAAATATCACCAACCCGTCTCTGATCTGATGCTTAAAGGTTAATAATGCTGAAATAATGAATAAATTACCGAAGAAACATTACAAAACATTGTTGCCTTAAAATGACGTCATCGACGTCATGACGTTACGACTCAGTTACCGCGCAAAATTAATATCTTTTATCTTGAAAGTACGTAATTCTGAGCATCTTTTTATTTGAACTATTTTTAAACAGCCATTATTTGCCAAAGTATTTTTGTGAGTCTTTCGCTCTGAATAATGATCAATATTTTGCGGCTTATATGTAGTTATACTGAAATGTAAAGGAATGTAAGAAAATGGATTATGGTAACTGATGTTATTGGGAATATAGCTTGGTTAAAGGTTACTTATTACGGCAATTTCAAATAAAAATTAGGCAGTTTGATTTGTACTACCTTTTTTCAGTTTCCAATGATAATTTGATACTTATATACTAATACTATGCTCTAAATGTGTTCAAATTTCAGTAGAAAATAGTGATCTCTTGAATTAAATCAATGTTACCATGAAAACAAATACCGTAACCTATATATCTAAATGTAAAATTCAAAGGCGTTGATACGGGTTTATTAAAGGAACATAACTTAGCTTTTTATCTGTAACTCAACACTAGCCATGAGAATAATATTTGCAAGCACTATGAATTTTCCATAAAAATTTCAGATAAAGAGTACTGCTGTAAGTATTTTAAGCTTTGAAATTTGTTTAAATAAATGCAAATAACATGAACATATTACTTACTTTAGAAACAAAATAACATTAAATAAGGAAGGTGATATTATTTCATCTTTTTCAAAGAAATTACGATAAAAGCAAGATATAAGGTATTTCAAACATCTGTTCGTATTCTTGTATGACGTTTCCGCAATATTCGGACGATAATGTAGCTCGATTTTATTCAACACCTCGTTTCCTATTAAGATCCTACATTGAAACGAAACGCGAGAGCGTCGATATAAGTTGTTGTTTGGTTCTTTCAGTGATTTGACCGCCTCGGTAGCCTAGTGGTAGAGCGTCCGCTTTGAGTGCGGGAGGTCGTGGGTTCGATCCCCGGCCGCGTCATACCAAAGACGTAAAAAATGGTATTAGTAGCTTCCTCGCTTGGCGCTTAGCATTAAGAGGATAGTGCTAGGACTGGTCAGCCCGGTGTCAGTATAATGTGACTGGGTGGGGTATCATGCCACGTGTCTACGGCGTGATATTCCAGTGAGGCAGCACTATAAAGTTGGGCATTGCTCACTGCTACAAGTAGACACCGTCGTTTATATGACTGAAAAATTGTTGAAAAAAAACGTTAAACCCGAACACACACACACACTTTCAGCGATTTGAATAACTTAAAAAAACGAACATCACTACATATATAAAATTTCGAAAATGAAAAAAATATGAAACACGGTACGTATATACGTTCATGAACTCTTTATTTGTATGTAAGTAGAACACTTTACTTTATGTGCAATAGGTGGTTGCATTTAAGTACTCATGGGAATATTTGCGATTTAATCCGCTTGAACCAACAAAACAGTATTTAACAAGCATTAAGAATTAATCAGACAAAACAGATCTAATCTTGATTAAGAAAGACCAGTTTTTCTTGACAAAATCAGTCAATTAATGCGTTCTTGTATAAAAAGGTAAAGTGACCATTTGAAGTAAGCAGGAAAGGTCAATTTCTGCTGGATGGTAGATGAAATGGGGCTTGTGATTATAATTGATTGTTGATAAATATACGTTGGGGAGTAACTACTTAACCTTTCATTCATTCACTGCATGCTCGGTTCCCGTTTATATTAGAACATTCCGAAACAGAGGCATGGGTAACGAAATCCTTAAGAATAATGCAACAAATCAAATAATAGTTTCAATAGCTCAATGGTAAAATTGCCGCATTGAGTACAGGAGATTGGGAGCTATGTCTCTGACCGCGTCATATCAAAGACGTAAAAAAGGTACCGATAGCTTCCTTGCTTGGCACGCACTATTTAAAGGTTTGCACCAGGAAGTAAACTGAGCCGAGGTAAGAATCTATTATTGGATATTTAGTTTGTCGCACAAGAGATGTATATTGGTTATATGCGACGATATAAAAGCTCACCTTAACTTTTACTCAGTTCTGTTAAGTTTATTCGATTGAGTTCGACTTGAAGAACGACTTTCAAGAGCCCCTACGCCTAAAACACCCACCCACCTCTACACCGACTCTCCCTAGCTGCGGCGTAAGTGGAGTTCTATTACTGAGAAACATTGAAGGGACTTTATTATCCCAAAGGACTTGAAAAGTATAACCCTCCAATTATAAACTGTCCTTCTGGCCAGTTTTTAAAGCCTACTGTATCAATACGCCGATCTAAATATGTTATCATTATGAAAAGAATGAGAATTATTTATCCTCTTTTCATTACAAAAGTAAAATTGTATTGTATCAAAGTACTGTTACTTTAAGTTGTCGCACGTACACAAACACTGCTACATAAAGCACATATCTATTTACTGGAAAACCAGTAGTATAACAGCGCAAAGATATGAACGAATTTGAATACCTTTATAATACAGCAATTTAATAATACAATAGCATTCGCTATTCTCAGTAATATATTGTTTACAATATTGGAGCAGGCAACGCTATTTCAATCAAATCCTTTGAAAAGCCATATTAAATCATTCTGAACACTATATAATTTGATATATGAATTCAGTATGATATTGATTAAAAATCAAGGACCGCGAAATGAATTCGTGCCGAAGCTTCAAATAAGATCTAAGTCAGTTCTTCTTTGAAGAATATCTGTGCAGGAATATTTAATATTTAAGTAATCAATACACAAACATATGTATTTAAGTGCATTTTGTATTTAATAACTGTTTATCTAATTCTTTTACGAGTATTCTGCCTTAAGAAGTCGTTTTCGGCAATACATTTTATTTTAATTTTATTTAAAAAAGCAGCTCATAATATAACAAATTTAAAACAATTTTGATTTTTTTATTATGCTTGAATCAAGTTAGTTAGGTTCTGTCTCCAGCGTCAAAAGAAGATGCGTTGTAAACCACCTGGAGTGGATGAAAAGGCTTCCGCCTGAAAGTAACATAAACTTAAGATTTTATTTAGGCAATCACATTCACCTTTGTCAACTATTTGTCGTAACGAGTTATGCCATACACAAACTAGAATCTATCCATCAAAACTAAAGTTTCTAAATAACAGGCAATGGACTCAGATGATTGCAAACACAAGTAGTCTGGTTAGCATTTCTAAACACGGGACATTCATTGCTTTGTTGACTTCAAATCCCTTGCCATTCACCGCTGTTGGTTCGAAACCTTGCTTTGGATGTAGAATTCTTTCGTATGAGAAAGCCATCTAGCTGATTTACGGAAGGTCCGTAGTTCTATCCAGGTGCCCGCCTTTGATGAAATAATGCCTGAATGGGCACTTAGAATCTTCCTTCACCATAAACAGCTGGAATGTCTCCACGTGACCTATCATTGTGTATGTGCTTTAAACCCAACATTAGAAACGCGAAGATAAGCACGGGCATCTGTCCTTTTATTTAAGGGGTCTTCGATATCCGATCTCTGAGACTGAATCATCAATCCCTTACAGTCCTCGATTGAGGATCAGGATCAAGATTTGTAAGTGTGACTATCATTTAATTGTCGTTCGAATGGTCAGTGGTTCGATCCAGATCGTTGTCAGGGTATTCGTCTTATAGCGAAGCTTAAATATTCTCATATTATTGAAATTATTTGGTATTATTTATAATCAATCCCACACAAAAGTGGAAATTATAAGTTCCGAGCTCTACATGGATTAGCAGTCGATATATTGCGACATAAGTTGACATGTTCGTAATAATTTGCATCATATTTTCATACTTTATAATGTAGATTGTGCTCTTCAGACGACAGTGAGATCAATCTCTCTGTTTGCACTTGTCATCCAGTTGAGTATACAATAAATATATCCATCTGTTGCTTAGAAAGTTTTCTTTTATGGCAGCTGCTTATCTTAATTACAAAGTTCTTATTGATCAAGATTGTGAAATCAAGATGCGCGGGATAATTTATGCAGACACATTGTTTTCAAACGCATTATAATCTGGGCGATAAGATCGTGTCAATGATTGCTCTCAGATACAACAGCTTGTAATAACTTCGAGCTGCTTCTATTTTCTACGCAAATATTGTTTATGTAATTAATAGCAAGAGATGAACAAGAATTACATTTAAGCAGTCTTGAAGTTCGGTGTGGTGGTCGTAAAATGTCTACCCGTTGCTTTATTTTCTTATCTTTTGGAGACAAGTATTCAATTCAATGCATCTGATTAAAGAATCTGCTCAACCCGGTGAGAAGGAAAGTGGGTGGTTTGCACGTTTCATTATAAATGTAAATGTAACTGCTCTTAAATTTCATTACTTTAAACTGAATCATGTCAATGTGTTTTTAGCTCACCTGTCACATAGTGACAACGTGAGCTTTTGTGATCACCCTTCGTCCGTCGTCAGTCCGTGCGTCCGTCCGTCCGTTCGTGCGTGCGTCAACAATTTCTTGTCTGCACGATAGCGGTTTCATTTATGATTTTATTTTAACCAAACTTGCAAACAACTTGTATCACCATAAGATCACGGTTCCTTTCTTGAACTGGCCAGATCCCATTATGGGTTCCAGAGTTATGGCCCCTGAAAGGGCCAAAATTAGCTATTTTGACCTTGTCTGCACAATAGCAGCTTTATTTATGATTTGATTTTTACCAAACTGGCATACAACTTGTATCAACATAAGATCTTGATTCCTTTCTTGAACTGGCCAGATTCCATTATGGATTCCAGAGTTATGGCCCCTGAAAGGGCCAGAATTAGCTATTTTGAACTTGTCTGCACAATAGCAGCTTTATTTATGATTTGAATTTAATCAAACTTGCACAAAACTTGTATCACCATAAGATCTTGGTTCCTTTCTTGAACCGGCCAGATCCCATTATGGGTTCCAGAGTTATGGCCCCTGAAAGGGACAAAATTAGCTTTTTTGACATTGTCTGCACAATAGCAGCTTCATTTATGATTTGATTTTAACCAAACTTGCACACAACTTGTATCACCACAAGATCTTGCTTCCTTTCTTGAACTGGCCAGATTCCTTCATGGGTTCCAGAGTTATGGCCCCTTAAAGGTCCAAAATTGGCTATTTTGGCTTTTGCAGCCATATAGAGACTTCATTTATGGTTTAATTTGATACAAACTTCCAAATTATCTTCAGCAACAATAAATCTTGGATTCCATGACAAATCACATCCAATCGTAGGTTCCAGAGTTATTTTATATCTGATTACCTCCCTTGATTGTCATCAAAATGGATTTATATCAGTAAGTACTTATAGGATTAATTTGAAATTTCATTATTGTTATTAGTTGGACTGAGACAATCAGGGTAGATAACTATGGACTGATTTTATGTCAAATTACCTCCCTTTATTTCAAATTAAAATGGGTATATCTCCGTAACTAATGAAGATACTGATCTGAAATTTCATTTATGTCAACCAATTTATTTGGCAGATCCTTTTTTTGTTCACTTACATTTTTTTTTAATAACTTCCCTTTTACCTTACTATAAATAGCTTATTTTTAGTAACATTTTTATTATTGGCCGTAGGGAAAAACCGAGACCACTTTTCTGTGGTACAACATGGATGGTACCCCCAATTTTTAGGTGTATTTTGACATATCTATACCTTGTAAGAATTTTGTTTTTCTTTTTGGTTAAATTTCTTCCCTTTGTTGTTCCTGTCCTTTGGACTTAAGATATTTTTTCTGAGGGCCTTCTTGTCCTCAAGTGCAATGATAACAAGTGAGCGATATAGGGCCATCATGGCCCTCTTGTTGACCTTTTTCTATCCAGACAACATGTACGGAAACGTGCTTCATATATCTGCATGCGTAATAATACAAACAAATGTACACTAGTGTAAACATTGTTACTGCTTTTGTAAATAATAAAAAAAACTTAGCTCAGTGTTAAAGTTAGAATAGTTTAGTAGATTTCTAATTACTCAGATGTGCAAGAAAAATCTTATTGTAACTTTAAGCGGGGTTAAACAGCTGGTATCATAAAAACTGATTCCAACAGTCAGAATATCTACACTGTATGTCAAGTAAAATAAATCTTGATGACATCACTATTACTGGTTTCCACTGTTTCCCAGAGATATTGATGCGTAAAATGGCAAAAGAACAAGCACACAACCTTTAATCTCTCAAAAATAAGTTGGCACTATTTACAAGGAACCATTTTAAAAGAAAAATCATAATTTCGAAAGGGTCAGGCTATAGCCAGCGATAACTGGATGTTTTCAAATTATTTCAATGGTCCCGCGAAGTTGCTAGGCAAACATATTATTACAGGCCCGTCTCAAAATGAGAAATAAAGAACGGGAAACCAGGTTTTGGAATTATTTATGAAATTGAATTCTCCAAACTTTTGGAAGCATTTTTAGCAAAAAAAAATCAGTCAGCCTCGGAAATAATAGTTCTGCCAAATTTTGGATCTTAATTAGTTTTGAGTTTGTTTTGTGTGAAAGGTTTTTCTTACCTTAGATGCTATACAATTTTTCTGTCATGACATGTATATTTTAAGGTAACACAAAAGCTTGCGTAGATATTTCTTGATGTTAAAGCATGTTCTATCTACTTAATATGATTTTTTCTCAGATCGATGAACTTAGCTTGGAACGGATCTGCATCAGTCACGTGAAAAAAGTACGCATACGTAGCTTGCATAGATGGAAGATACATTTGTACGTTAACATTATTCCCTATATATTATACATACAATTTACACTATTCGCGGAGCTGTCGCACATTGCAATAACCATTTCCTAACTCCTTATCTCATTTTAAAGAATTATCCTAAAGCTGACAATAAATGAACAGAAAAGCCGGGATCATGTTACTAATAAAGTGAGATTTTACATTAATATTGTTAAGCACGCGATTTTTTATGTTGTGTGTGTGATACTTTTGGGTGGCTTTCACAGACTTGAGTATTGTTAATCACCCCTTGGATATGGTGCCTTCGTCTGGCAGTTTCTGTATTATGAATGCTCCATAACTTTCCAGTTTGTGTAACTATGCCCTATCTTGATTTTTTTTCTCGTATAGGACATGACCGAGGACCATACCCAGCCTTTAATGGGATTGCAATCTCTGTGTATCATTGAAGGTTCCATATACACCGCGGTATGAACACATATGCGGATGACTCTAAATTAGATTATGGTATTTGTAACATGTAAAAATGTTTAGTTTTGCTCAGGCGTAGACGGTAGCAAGCATCTCCGTTACCGTCCATGTGCAGGTTCAATAAAACCAAAACTGCAACATTTTCATTTTTGTAATGTTGGGCGATCATTGAGTTTCTACTTTTTCTATTTTGTTGAAATCGCAGCAGCGTTGTTTGTACCGAGTGGTGGCCGTTAAAAGTCCCCTGTACATTTAATCAGAGTTTTTATATTTCTATCTTTTTAGATCGTTCAGTAGGACATTTTCGTTGTGATTGTGACACTGTTTGTTCTTTCAAAATCTCAAAAATATATCCGCAGTGAAATGTCAACAAAAACTAGGAATAACTTACTTGTATGGCCACCCAAAGTGCATAATGAGTGTTCAATAGCCTGTACTCCAACACTCGATGGCTGGTTCCTTTGGTACTAATAGGCCCATAGAGAAATAAGAGCCCAAAGTTTGGTTGTACTTTCACTTGCATGGGTCAAGGTTATTAAACGTTGTGGGTTTTTTTTCAGCTAAATAACTTTAGAAGTTAGGAATTTATCCAAAGGAGTATACCAGTCTATTTAATTTGAAAATGAATGTTCTCCATTAATATTTAGTATGTCGTCATGCTGATTTTGTTAACGTTTGTGTTGTTACTTGGAGAATCTTTCACTGACTACATGTTGATCATTGTTGGTTTCATATCATGAAATTATTTGTTTGATTTTTGAGATAAAGATACTGTTACATCTTTATCACAAATTAAAATCCTTTTAACAACACACTACTTTTAAACATATACACTATCATCACATTTACAATATCACTTGTATCACTGAAAAAGAGTCTATCGCCATTTACAAAGAAAGCGATGGACAAGATAGACAACTGCTATCGGACTGAAGTATCGCACGATTGTCGCAATCATTTTACAACCTTTCTAGCTGGGATGTCATATTGTATCAGACCATATCAAACAATGTTAAAACGGTTTTTCAAATGTTTCTCACTGAATAACTTACTGCTGTCATTATTTCACCACGTGAACAACGTTCTGTTGGCCTACTGATTTTTATAACAAAAAATATTTGCAAATAATTGCAGTACTTTTTTAACCAACTGTTTTCTGCTACTCTCAGCACATTTTTACTGGCCCTATTGATATAGTAAAAAGGACTGAATTAAAACAATATGTACATTTATGTCACCGAGTTAAGGCAGGTGTTAGATCATAAGGCAACTTTTAAGCTTTTGAATGTGGAGAAAAAACCTACGGTTTCCTTCTGCCATTATTTCAGGCATGAGCGAGCACTTTGTTGAGAAAAATGGCCTTCTGTAAGTCAGCTGGAAAACCTCCTCACACGAATGAATTCTACAGACCACACGAGATTTCGAACCTTCAGTGATGAATTACAAGTGAATCAATGTCAGCGACATTTAGCAGTTTGACATGGAGGCATCTGGTTAATGTTGTTTGATAAACAGTATGATAGAATAAGGTTAAATGAGTAAAAAAAAAAAGATTTTGTTTCCGCGTCATTTAGTGTGATTTAATCTCTCAAGTAATGCCAAATATAAAATAATGTACTCATCAAATCATTCCATAAATGAATTAATCTCCTGGCAACAAGAATGTTACCAATTACAAATTCAAACGAAATATACATTCGAATAATGGTTTGTGATTTTTCGCAATTCTGTGCACACAATGCACGAGACTAGAACTGATGCAGCTTCTTCGTAATATTTCGATATTGATTTTTTCATCGTCGATCTTTAAATGGCTGATCATTTATGTTTACATTGAATACAAGCTTTTCAGTAACTGTCAGAGGACAACGGTTTTCAAATACAAATATAATTTATCCCATTCTTTGGTTAAAAAATGTTGATCTATGCTAAATTGCGTGTAACAGTTTAATGTTTGGACATTGGCCTTATCATTAAGTGAACCTCCCTACACCTAGAACATACCAAAGTGCCCACGATTAAAAACGTTGACCTAAACATTCTACATGGCTAAACTATAAGCTACAAGTAAAACTAGATGCCCACTGAATTGGATGTAACATGGATATTATACTACAGAAAAGTGGTCTTGATTTTTCCCTACGACCAGTAATAAAAAGTTACAGTATAAGCTATTTATAGTTACAACAAAGGGAAGTAGTTCTAGGTTCTTGCACATGACACTCCGTCTCATGATGGTGAACAATTGTGTCAAATTACATCAAAATCCCTCCATGCATGAAAAAGAAATGCTCCGGACAACGTCATTCTTGTATCTGACCTTTGACCTCTAAGTGTGACCTTGACCTTATACCTAGGATCCTTGTTCTTGCGCATGACACTCCGTCACATGGTTGTGAACATTTTTGCCAAGTTACATCAAAATCCCTCCATGCATGAAGAAGAAATGCTCCGGACAAAGTCATTATTGAATTTAACCTTTGACCTCCAAGTGTGACCTTGTCCTTTAAGATAGGAACCTATTGCGGTTTGCTCATGACACTCCGTCTCACTGAGGTTAACATTCATGCCAAATATAAACCAGATTGCTTTATGCATGTCAAAGTTATGGTCCGGACAAACAAATCCGGACGGACGCACGCACGCACGCACAGACGCATGCACGGACGCACGCACATACACCGAACAGCCATTTGGACAACTATGTCTTCGCTTCCGCAAGCGGGCTCGACAAAAATTGACCGCACGAATACGATTTTAAGCGTCCCGTGCCACGGCTCAATGGAATGATCCCCGTTAATTTATTCAATGCACGTACAATGCTAAGAAACAAAATGACAACTTAAAACTTATGTTATTAAGGTAATGGATCCCTAATGACAATCGACAATTTCCGTCTGTTTACGTTTTCTCCGTATGCAGTTTCGGCATTCTCCGGTTGTTATCAAAACTACTTTTCTATAACGACCGAAGGATGCCGAAATCGCATACGGAAGATGCGTCATCACACGGAAATTGCCGATTATCATTAAGCGTCGATTGCCTTAAGTTTTTTATATTTGGTATTATATGACGTGATTTAATTAATCGTCAATCGCTCTCTAAATCTTAGTTTTAGAATCCTGTTCATATTTTGAATGTATGTATTTTAAATGTGTGTTGTGTAATTGTAAAGCGCAATATTTTATAAGAATATTTTATATTTTTTGCGCGATATAAATGCCATGTATTTGTATTTGTATATGAGACATTCACACGCAGCAAAGTTAAAGATGTAACCTACAATTTAAAGATATGTATGCAAAAGTTGGCTTTATCAAAATGATATAGAGAGATAAATCTTATATGTTGATATTTTCTTTCTGTTATTAATTACTACAAAGTTAACAATTATGTGACATCATGATGGCCGTTTTATTATGCTGAAGTCAATACGAATGTCAAATGCATAATAACGAGGCCATTATGAAATCACATAATAATATACCATTTTATTCATTAGCAATATAATATTTATTGCTTTAGGTATGCGGATATTTAACATCATTTCCTTTTTCCTTTCATATGAAAGCTTCTCTTTAGTTTACAGCTAAGTAACTACTTTTAATGACGACGTGTGATAAAATGTATTATCCTGAGTAATCTTACTGCTTGACTTCTGTTTTATCAAATGTAAACAATGTTGCAACTGAAACTTTATGCATAGTCCATGTCAGATTAAAGTGAAGTCATAGCTTATATTGAACCAGAAAAAATCCCGTCATCTAAGTTCCATTTCCACCAGGGCAATGGGAATTCAGTGACAGTTATAACGAAATGAATGACTAATCTTCAATTATTCCTGAGGAATATTTGTAAGCTAAACCAAGTCCACTGGGAGTTACAGGGATTTAAACACTGTGGTTTTCTACTATAACAGCCAATGGTAATAACTGCATAGGATCAGAAGCCGCGGGATTTTTGTTTCACTTGAACAAGTGATAGTTCTGTAGGTTATATTATAGATGTGATAAGAAAACAAAATGACTTTTTTGAAAATGCGAAAAGAATTAAACGAAAGGCGATGGTTCACTAACAGGCGAGTTTTACAGCCCATCAAAGTGTTTGTGTCTATTCATGAAAGGCGAGATTTCTGATACGGCCGAGTTTTACAGACAGGCGTTACCACTTGGTATCATATTCTTGTACACCGGACTGGCGGTTTCGGTTATTTTACCCATGCCGGCAAAACCTATCTAGCACTCCATGATTACTCTCGTGCTGTTAATAACAACTGATTCGTGCATTGATTAAAATTGTTTATGTAAACTTCAATAAAAATAAAATACTCCGATAATTGCTTTTTGCTCCATATAGTATATTTCTTTATTTTATGCTTATTGGTGAAATACTGGAAAATAGCAGTGAGATATAAATCGATATCACTCACAGTGCCGAACTTCTTTTTTTTTTTCAGATAAATTATCTCCCTTGAAATATATTCTTTAATTACCTCCCTTTGCTGCCTTTAAAATTACTGGATTACACTATATTTGATACTGCTATTTAATACTCAAGCCATACACGAGTCATGAACTGCTGGACAATCCTATATAGAACAGGCTAGCTATATAATTAAATTTGCAAAAGAAATAATGTTACCTTTGTCAGCTTGGTTGCTAGGCCTTGCCATTCATGTAGCTACAGATATATGTGTGTTTCCTCTACTTTTTTCCATTGGTTCACTATCGTGTGGTAGATATTACTGGCGACAGCACATTTAGCTGGTTGTTGTCTTAGTTAATTATCACAAGACATCAACTCAACCTTACGTAATATGCCAGCATTTTCGTCGAAGTACTTTCCCACTCCAACTCCAAGCCCAGCCATTTGTGTTCAAACTTCCATCCATTTTATTATGCTATGCAGCTCCTAGATCAATATTTCCTAGTTATTTCTATTTAATCTATGATGATATTTAATTCTGCAGCTTGATTTTCCAAGGACTTACGCATATTCAACAGTTGTTTAGATTTTTCGTGTTGTTTTTTAATCTGACCTTCAGCGTGTGTTTTGGTAAACAAAGCAAGCTTCCGGTTATTCTACGAACTGACGGATTGACCCGAAAAGTTTTAAATATGCTTCTACTTAACTACGCGCATTTGTCAATGTCTCTGCGGATTGTGTATTTTTACACAAAATACTTAAATGCAGTTTTTGTTTTTAAAAACAAAATGGCGTCGTGTTGATTTAATGAACCTAATCACCAATATTCGATATTAATGTGCCTAAGTGTCCATGGTAATTTAGCGGTTGTATCATATGTAACACGGTAGCTTAAATAAATCCGAATTTCGTCATGAAATATTGGATTTATATGAACATTTCTGCACGTAATAAACAGAAAATTCGTTGATCTTCACAAACTAGCATAAAATAAAAAGAAAATTTGTTTGTTTGCAGTGAGATATCGAAATATATCATCACCGATAAGGGAGACAATTCTGATATTTTCACTCAGGCTCCGCCTTCGTGAAAATATTCAATTGTCTCCCTTATCGGTGATGATATATTTCGATATCTCACTGCAAACAAACAAATATCCTCTATCTATTAAAGAACAAAACGTTAGTTTCATGGAAAACATAACGTTATGAAGCCATTTCTGTAGGTACGTTAATTCCCTGTGCTTTGTTTAAATACGCTACTGTAAGAAAGAGTGCCACGAGTGTTTTGCTTTATTTGTAATTTACTTTATTAGTTTGTAAAATACAGAATGCAAGAAAATAATATAATTATGAATGAGTGTAGATGTAATTGGGAATATCCAGAGCTCTCGGGTAACTGTTTTGATAAAGCATCGTTACCGCCAAAACACTTATATTCAATCCGGAAATTGCCACCTGCATCTACAAACAATGGCAGATTCTTAAAATACGTCTTCTATCATTCTTTAATTAATTAATGAAAATGAACAATAATGTGTTTGTTATTGTGGCGTGTACAAAGCTAAAATATGAACTTAAAATAGTAGGCATAACACTAATATCTTTATAATTATGCAACATTTCCCACACGTGAATATCGGCTTAAGTGAAACTATATTATTCAGAAACATAAAATAGACTCCGTGACTCAAAACGACTATAATATAACAATTTAGGAATGTTTTGTTTACTATTAGGAATGTCAGTTTTTTGGAAAGTCTGTATTTGTCAATGATATATTTGTATTATTATGCTTTAAACAAACAAATGATATAGTAATAATTAAGAGTATATAGCCTCTTGTTTAAATGCTTGAAAATTTCTCGTAATGAATGCCTTTGACTTCGGCCCCTTCAAGTTGTGCTTTATATAATCCTTATTTTTCTGAAACAGATTCATGGCATTCGTTACTTTGCTAAATTGGTACGTGCCTTACTTATACGCAGTTGTTCTCTTAAAAAGACACAATTGCTGCGGGAACATGTAGTTTTTATAGTTAATTGTAACGGATGCCATTTAAGCCTTGTGACATTATACTCTTAATGCCGTCTTAATACCAGCATAATTAGACTTTGTGAAATCAACTCCTGTGTCTCTTGCAGTAACACATATTTTGGACCCAGCCAATGTCTGCAATTGTCAAAAGATTAAATACGGTAAAACCTGATATCAATTTGCATATCAGAAATAAAATATATCAAAAGTTAATTAAAGTTTTTTGAATAAATTAGAGTAGCATAGATTAGTAATAAAGTGTTTCAAAACTGTTTTATGTGCGAAGCCTTAATTTACAAAAAAACTGGACAAATACTCGGAATGTTGGTCTCGTTAATCTGAGCTGTCATTTTTGTTTCCTCTGAAAGCTAGCAGGATGAAATGAAGAGACTGTACGACGTGTGTTTATCATGAACAATTACAATACATAACATAAAATGAAAAATAAAAAGAATTTGGTAATACGAATTTATACTCGATACATATACACAAAACTTACGCTGTGTGACTAAATAAAAATGTTTCTATACCTTTCTATACCTTTATTTCAGTAAGTGTATCGTTTCAATTTCTTATAACATCCATAAACATCTATAGTAAATAATGATGATAATAACTGAAATAAGTTCAGTAGGATGACATATTTCAATAACTATAGGTGGTTTAACGAATGGTCCTGTTTAACAAAATGAGTTTAAAATTCAACCTTTAATATGCCACATAGTGAGACAAAAGACATGAACTGAAATAAAATATTACTAATTATATAAAAGCTTTCTTAACATTGACCTAATTTGAACCTTTCATTAATATTAAATCTTAATTATGATATCAGGTATAAGTTTGTTACTTCTCAACAGTGGAAAAATGCACTCCACCCTCTACATGTCTGACCGACAATATATCCGTTCCGTAGCTTGCGAGTGACAAACCTTATCAAAATTCAATTTTCTCGATCTCACTTAGCTAACAAGTCTCCAATAAACTCTTACTAAAAAACTTTTGGAAACCATAGTTTATATTGTTATAAGTCTTTACTAGCACAACTGCGAACTTTTTACAGCTTAAATTTGATACAAATCTGAATTCATTTTTTATTTCCTGTCTCATACAAAACATTACTTCCTTGATGTATTTGTGAGACTTTCTAAGTTTGTGCTGTATGTCTCTCCCCTACTTGGGGAGACATATTGTTTTTTCCCTGTCTGCCCGTCCGATCAATAACGGTAGAACCATTTGACCTAGAACCTTCAAACTTCAGAGGGTGATAGGGCTTATAGAGTAGATGACCTCTTTTGTCTTTGTGGTCACTCCATCAAAGGTCAAGGTCACAGGGGCCTGAACATTTAAACCGTTTCCGATCAATAACTTGAGAACCACTTGACACAGAATGTTGAAACTTCATAGGATGATTGGACATACATAGTAGATAATTTTTTCAAATTTAAAGGTCACTAGACGGAAGGTCAAGGTCACAGAGGCCAGAATCCGTCACACTTAATTTCCGATCAATAACTGGATTCGTTTGACCTAGAACCTTCAAGCATAACCCTTTACTCATAGTACTGCCTTATTTTTAAATATTTATATTTAACGTGTTTAAACACACAACCCTCCGTGGCGGTATTGGTAAAGACAGCAGAAAGTTTTTTATTGCCGCCGTGGCCCGGGTTCGATTCCCGGCGCGGGCAATTTTTTTTTTTTTTTTTTTTTTTTTTTTTTTTTTTTTGATTTAGCATTTTAAAGATAGTTAAGAAACAAAAACTCATATTCTAATGTTCATGATATGACCAAACTTCAATTTTAAAGAAAGAAAGATCATTTTTAGCCAAAATCTGGAGGTATGTGCCTTTAAGGTGCAATTAAACTTTGATTTATAATCATTATGCTGCAGCTGATAGTAACCTACATTTTATCTTGGTATTGTATTAGAGCAACAGTTTATGACATTTTTCAGTTATCAGAATAATATTCTGGTAGAAATTAATTTAAGAGACAAAAAGACCCATTACATACAATAAGAACCCTACTGGAAATGTATAGTTAATTACGATTTATGAAATTTTGTAATTACCTCCTTTTAGTATAAAAGCATCTAAAAATGGGACGATTTCTTTTGTATAATTTCTACCTTTACATATGCATTTGATCATTACTGTGAGATTTCAACTACCTGAAAAAGGAAAGTTTTAAAACAGCGCGCAGCTTCAGAATTCACCTGTTTCCAATCTTGGTTGCGCAACCGAGATAGACAAAGGGAGGTAATACTAATTTTATAAATTTGCATTTCTAATGAATTTTTGCGAAATATGTACTTGTCAATGCAAATCTTTAACGTCTTTATTACAATAGTACTTATATTCATATTATTCCTTAGGCAAATATGTTCTCTGAATTTATGCGTATGCTAAACACAGGATAGGAAAATCAAATTTTAAAAATACTTCCAGTAAAAATCGGATGTGTATTAAGAACTTGGTAAACACGAATAAGTGATCAGTTGGATAAGTTTCGAAAAAAATCCATTAGTTGTCCAAAATCTGATTAACCGCCTAGTAACCAGGAAGGTAAATATATACATGTACAATGTATAAAGATTTGTCTGCTATTCAGTTCTACTGACCAAGAAACAAGCTCAATAGTCAGGAACATGTTTAACTGGTTAAGGTTCTATAATTAACTAATTTCTATTCGTAGACAGTCGTATATCTCATAAATAATTAGATGTTATCTTTTTAAAATAGCCTTGATCAGTTGCAATTACCACGACATATGATGATACTAGATAATAAGCAAGGTTTTAATTCTTTCAGAATCTCAATGGAGTCAGATCATCACAATAATTATTGGCGTTTTTATAGCATTACAAAACGAAATAGGACACACAATCAGCGTACAGGCTTTGAATGCATGCTTTTGATTGAACACAAAAAGGTTATTTTATATGGACTGCGCCGCAATTACATTGTGCACATTTTTCACATTTTCAGAATCGCTCAGGTCTTCACAGAGTGAAACGTGCCGAGATTCAGCAAGACAGTGTGGCCCGGTTCTGCAGACAAAGAAAAACAGGTATTTTCATAAAACAAAATAAGCATGTATTTATTATTTACTTGCCACCTTGAATTCTGGAAAGAAAACACATGTTTACAATTATCACATTTCATCATTGCTTCAATGTAAAACCAAATCAAATAAACATTTAAGTAGCAATTTATGTATCCGTTCTATGCAAACATTTTACAAATCATTGGTGCCAATCATCATCCTGCTAGAAGCATTTTCTTGTTAATTGCTTCATAAAAATCAACTTTTTTAAAGTCGTGTCTGTTTTATTATTGTTTTATTACCATTCTGATATTGATTACTAATATTGTACCCAACTTTATGAGACTTGCTAAAAACATTCAATCTGAATTTCGAAATGAGGATTTCTAGGTTTGTTTGTTATTGATAAAATTGCTCCGAGTTTAATAACTACCATTTCTCAAATTATTTATTAATACTTACAACGGTGAAAGCTTTTTGTAACTGTTATAATCGCACAAGAGTAGTCAGTAAGTGCTTTTGCGGCGGCCATACCATAACGCCTCGTACTAGGACTCGGTGCTGTTCGTATTAACTTTGTGGTAATAATGCACCATGGAGCATTTTCAGTGTTGTGGATTAACCTTTACCTTGCTAAATTTCTATAATGAACTTGTCAATCTTTCAATTTGGACAGTACCATTGACTGTAAAAGGGGTGCTTACTAAAAAGATACTGATTGAATAGCGAACAGTGCAGATCTTGATCAGACTACACGGATGTGCAGGTTTATCAAGATCTAAACTGGTCGCAAAGGCAAATTCAATCGTGTCCAGCACGATAAGGATTAATGTAAAGTTTCGCTTTAACCAGTGCTAGGCGAGGCGATTCTTGATACGTGACTTTTCCTGTCGAATAGTTATGTCTCCCACCACACAGTGGTGTGGGAGACATATTGATTTAGTCCAGTCTGTGTGTGTCTGTCTGTCTGTGTGTCTGTCTGTCTGTCACAAAGCTTGTCCGCACTCTAAGTCAAACATTTCTCATCCGATTTTCACCAAACTTGAACAAAATGTGTTTGACCATGAGTCCTCGGCCAAGTTCGATAACTAGCCAAATTGGTCCAGGCGTCTTGGAGTTATGGCCCTTGAATTACCAAAAACCCGCCTTTTTACTCTTGTCCGCACTCTAATTCAATCATTTCTCATCCAATCTTCACCAAACTTGAAAAAAATGTGTTTTACCATAAAACCTCGGCCAAGTTCGATAACTAGCTAAATCGATCCAGGCATTTTGGAGTTACGGCCCTTGAATTTTCGAAAAATCAGTCTTTTTACTCTTGTCCGCACTCTAAGAACATTTCTCATCCGATCTTCACCAAACTTGAATAAAATGTTTGACCATGAGACCTCGGCCAAGTTCGATAACAGCCATCCCAACATTTGATTTAGGCATTTTTGGATCACTCGGCCACTATGATACTCGTCTAAGACAAAACTGCATTTTTCATCATTGGGCCGCTCTAAGCTTCTAAACATTCTTTGATTTACATACTTGAAAATGTGTTGGCCATAAGACCTTGCAAGTTCGATAAAGCAGTCCGCCAGGCACTTTGATTTATGGCCAAAGAATTACTTATTGATCCACTCGCAACCATTAATTGGATCCATCGTCTAGCTCTGAACACTAGACTTTCAAGGGCAGTTGGGGGAGACATGCGCTTTTCTCAAAAGCATCTCTAGTTATCATTTCATTTTTGCAAATTACATTACCTCTCGTGAACATTATCAATTAAACTGTTTCCAGTTGAAATTCTTATAGATTTGCTTCTATGTCTACATATAGACTAAATGTGCGTGACCATTTGTTCTTTTTTGTTTCACCATGATCTCATGTTAGACTGTCAAAAGATGCAGTTTTTCCATAGGAATTTTAGAAACAATTATGAATATTTTCCATAATAGAACAACTTAAAAATTCGTCCTATGGGCCGTAAGTCCGATGGAAACAATTTTGAATGCATTCTCCTATAACGAGGGACAATTGTTTTGAATGTATCCATAACACCAATGAAGCAGCACTTGTATTATTTGACGAACTTCTGAAATTTGTCCATTAAGTGAGATAAAATTCTGAGGTACTAATTTGTCATACAGCTGTTGATAAACGAAACAGTGCTTCGAAACGCTGCTCGTCTCCATAACAAAGATAGATGACGGTGTTTTGCGCATCTGTACTACACATGAAACTGTTTATCATAAACGTAACAATTCAAATTGTTTCACTCCTCATGCCGGATTGATCCAGTTAAAGAATGTCGACTATCATTTTGGTATAGTATATTGTAAATCTTTTAATAGTGTGCATTAGTGCAAATTTAAAGGATGAACATGTTTTAATAAAAATACCTTTTCTTTCTTGAAAGTAACATATTCAATAAATCAAAGCAGCTAATGATTACTAAATATTTATTATTGACAGTCAGAAAGAGTTATCTGTGATATAACATTAGTTGTGTCAATTTGGTTCATCTTTAATACGTCAGTATGAGATACATATGTATTTGCGGACGCTGCACATGAAATGTGTTCCTTGAGATTCAATACCGCTTTAACCAATGCTATTTAAACATCCGCCAAATGATGACAATCTATACTTGCAAAGTATTCACCGGATCAATCAAAACAACTATCAATGTAAAAGAAAACAAACCCATGAATAGAATATATCACCCATGGTTTTATTTATATTGTCCCGTGACTTTGCAACATGATGGAGGTAAGGGTGAGGTCAGTTGTGTACCATTAACTGTCTTAAGTCCCCAGTGGTGATTTTGCCACTGACCGTTCAAAGGCTGTGTTCTTTTAATTGTTCATTATGTCCGCTTGTTTGGTTTGTATGTGTGTGATGTGAGTGCACGTGCGTGCGTGTATGTGTGTGTTGGTCGCGTGTACGACGTCTACGTGTTGGAAGTTGCCACTTTGGGAGGCTGCGGTTTTGGAACTTTACAATCCCTGTTGGATATTTGTCCCCTGCCTTTTTCGAAATTAGGCTGCGTCCGAACGTCCTTCCGTCTGTCCGTCCGTCATACTTCTTGTCCGGTCCATTACTCTGCCATCAATGAAGGAATTTTAAAATAACATGGCACAAATATTCTCCATAAGAAGACGACATGTCATGCGCAAGATTCAGACACCTAGCTCCAAGATCAATGTCACACCACACTTAGAGGTCAAAGGTTAACAGGGTCTGTTTCGTGTCCAGTCTATAACCCCACTATTCATCAAGAGATTTTAAAATTACTTGGCATAAGTGTTCTCCATGTAACGCAATTCCCTAGCTCCAAAGTCAAGGTCACGCTTGGAGTTCACAGGTTTAGAGCATCAGTTTTATGCCCAGTCCATAACACTAGTAATGTGCAAGACCCATGCCCCTGTCTCAAAGGTCAAGGTCACATTTAGAGGTAAAATATATTTATTTTTATTTTCGGTCTAGTCTGTAACATTACTTTGCGTGGATGGATCTTCAAGTAACAAGCTACTAATAGTCATCATCACAAATTGATTTGCTGCATGTAAGACTCAGATCTCTAGCTCAAGGTCAAGGTCACCTTTGTAGAACATTTGTTTTTATTTATTTTTTGTCTGGTCTTTAACTTTTTTATGCATGGGTGTATATTAAAATAACTTGACATAAATATTCACCATGAAAAGACATTGTGCCATGTGCAAAAGTCAAGGTCACGGGCACCAAAGTTACCTTTCTTTTTTTTTGTTTTGTACATGAAATTATTTCCCTTTTATATGATATGATAAGTACAATACATGTCTCTTTATATCAGTTTTCCCCACTAACTTTAAAATGAAATTATGTTTAAGATAAGATGATTGGTATTGATAATTATAAAAAGTTATTAAAGCTTAGAATTACGCTTTGAGAAACAAAAATCAAACAACACCAAATCATAAAAAGAAAGAGTTGTTTAACATAAAAATTGAACAGCATGTAAAATATGTATATTACTTATGAAACAAGTGTATACTGATATAAACATTGAATTCCGGAAAAGGACTGCCTAAAGGGACCCCACGTTCGGACAGTCAAACGCCTCTAAAAATTCACCATTTTCAAAGAACTGTTACACTTGTTCGTTTTGATGCATTTGCAATAGCGTGCGAGTGGTGAAATTCCACATAACAAGGTGGAACACAGTTTTCAGCAATTGTTTATCTTTATTTCTATATAAATGACATTCATTTTCAAAGGGAGACAACTTGTTCACGACGGATACTTAAAATATTCGGAAAAAAGTTGTCTCCCTTTGAAAATGAAGGCCATTTGTACTTAAAATATTCGGAAAAAGTTGTCTCCCTTTGAAAATGTAGACTTCAAAAGTGCAAACCCAGGCACAAGTTATAATCTTATGGTATATACAGTTATAGACATTGTCGGTTTAAGTTGATGTGGGCAATGAACTGTGAATGTGCTGTAAATCCTGGGGGTCTTCTCAAGACATACTTGTATTTCATTCACTGTTACAGTAGCTGACTTTGTTCATGACAGAACGTCATTCAAGTATAATATAAACAGACTGAATGAAACTGAGTCTTGGTTATGTTCTATGCTTGTATAGGAAGTAATTAAATTTGGGATAATTTAAATGAATGTTACTATAGGAATGTTCTCATAAGACATTAGAAGAGAAGCATGAGTAAAGTGTTTGTATACATGTACTTAGAATAAGATTTCTTTTTTTAAAAAAGATAGTAATTATACAAAAGTTCCATAAACTATGTTTCCCATTTCATTTGATACATTTATTTTCTGCCCTCGTCATATGTACGTCCGTCTGTCCTTCTTCATATAGCCTGATCTAGCTTCTCAAATTCCTCTGCTAGGATTTAAACGGAACTTCACAGAAATGATTTTATGAAGCCTTGTTGTGCGTATCCTCTGATTTTTTTTGTGGAGTTAGGGTCCCTTAAAAGTAGTTTTTGAATGAAATTTGTCCGAACTTCTTTATAATTAGCAGAATTTGAAAACAATTTCATAGGAATGATCCGTACAAATTCTAGTTGAGCATGTATCACGAGGTTCATATTTAAATGATCTTGTACTGAGTAATGGCCCTTTGATTATCATACATAAAGTCTATGAAGAGATTTTTTCTGTAATTCATCTCCAGATTTCATTGAAGCCTAAGAGATTTATTGAAATAAGATGTGCATATCGTTGTTACATACTGCTCGAAATATTTTACCGGAGTTATGTCCATTATTCATTTTACTGAAAAAATTTGTTCTGACTACTTCTCCTAGTATACTGTTTGTGTGATTTGACTGAAACGTCTTAGGTATGATAGTTGCAGGTCTATATTTTTCATAAGTTATGGCTTGTACGTTGAATGATTTGACGAATTAATTATTAGAGGCAGAAATTATGTAGACAGGTCTCTTTTCATCATTTTGGGAACGCCATCAACACCAGTGGAATTAGGAAAATGCTCTTGAAAATTGTTTTATTTGAGAAAATTTGCAAATAAACAAAATCTATGTAAAGATATTTTTATGTAAAATATTAATGGACTGCATTTCAGTAATTGTTCAACAGTATAACTGTTGTTTTAATGACCAAAATATACATACAAATTAGCAAAACTATTTTAAACCGGCAAAATTCCTAAAAGGTAACACTAATTTGAGAATGTTATATTCAGAATAGGGACATTTTTTTTCTTTGCTTTGGGATTACCTTTATACTGGAGGTAGATTTATAGGGGAAAAAAGCCCTGCTAGAAATTTTTGTCAACGCTTCATTTCAAAATTCTAGTCAAGATTTCAATGATAATAGTAAGTGCTTGGTATAAAGCCTTGTTGAGCGTATCATCGGCACGTCCGCCAGAGTTATTACTCTTAAAATCATTTCTAAATAAAATGAGTAGCAACCTAGGTACGGGTCACTGATATATGATCCTTGATTTTTACACTAAAGTTCACATAACACCGTTGATAAATTTCATAATATTCAATTACTAAGTTTACATTATTTATTTTACATCATTTTTTAGAAACTCGATGTAGATGTAAACTGTCATTTTTATACATTTCATTCCGCTATTGTGAAAAGGTAAATAGTTATGCATAATCAGTTTCGCATAAAAGTAATGCTCTGGCTTTTATAAAAATCATATTCTTTAATATAAAGACTATATATAAAGGTTACTTCGTCAATAATAGTAAATATAGGCAAGTTGGCGAGCCGAAAAAAAAGAATGGACATTCAAGGGTATTTTGATATAATAAAAATGGAAGCTTTGCCGAAAAGGGAGGAGTGCAATCGCACCCGTCGCATCCTCCCCCCCCCCCCCCCCCCCACTCTGACTACGCCCTTGCAGTATATGTTTCTTTTTTGTAAGTTAACATTAACATACCCGTTTTATTTTCTCAGCAAGGGAGAAGACTCGTTTTTAAAATATCTCTCAAGCATGATTATAGATTGATGAGCACTTTAATGTATGAGAGACTGTTGAGAAAATAATGTAAAAAAGAGGATAATTTGTTTAGGATTGCGCACATTAAGCACATAATTGTAGTCACTGAAAATGAAATGCACGGCTTCTACCAGTTTCATCCACTGGGGATATACATTCTGACAGTTTAAAAATCTCTACACTAGCTTAAAGTGACCTTCAGATGATCACCAAACTGTTATTACATGGTCTCCGATCAGTCTAATTTCAGTATGCACAGTTAATGGTTGTGACTTGTCACTCTGTAACAGCAACTTTAAATAGTTTGCTCTTTACATTTTAACATTTTCCATGAAAAAAAAAACAGCAACCATTACTTGCTGAGAACAGGTCAACTTGTACCGGTAAACAATCCAGGAACACTGGTTAGGCCAACTACCTGCCGTTACATAACAGAAATACTGTAAAAAACGGCGCTTACCAAAACAAACCAATAAATGACTAAATGTGTTTTGAAACACTCCCTAGACAGTCCGCATTCGATGTTCACAGTCAGACTTCACATAAACCGACAATGTCTTATAGTATATATAGTACAGTTATTTGAATGCAAAAGTGTAAGTCAGATTAGAAATCTTGGAAAATATACATACTATGCTTTTGCTTTAAGAAATGAAATAGTTTATGGTACAAATAACATTTAATTATCTAGATGTGTATATTTAGTGAAGGATTTCCCATTTCTTTATAACTCTACATTATCATCAGGTCACATATACAAAGCTTGATGTAATGTTTTCTAGTTGTAGAATGTGAATTATATTTAACACCAGAGACCGTGATCAATCTTACAATTCGTTTTTTCCGTTCGGTTGATATCCATCGGTTGAAGATTGTTCAAATCAACTGAATTATTTTTGCTATTCCATTTTGTCCATCAATCTTACTTTTCGTTTCGGTAAGATTATGGCAGTAATAAAATTTAGATCTGTTCATGAAATGTGGTAAATAATTATAATTATAATTGAGTTGTAAATAATTATGTATATGGAATTCATTAAATTGATAGATCTAACTGATCAATTTGGGATATCAAACATAATACGGCCAGTGTTTTTTGCATTTCTCTATATGATGTCATAGATTTCTTTATACAACTTTCTGTTTTGTAACGTTTTTATATATTTGTGAAACTTATGTTTGTCTTACTTTCCCCATATTTTTTGTATATCAACACTGTTCGTTTATATTATGTATATGTGTACCACCGTGGGCTTATAGCCCAGTGGAATATATTTGAATAAACTTCAAACTTCAAACTTCAACTATATAGGTAAATACAGCATTATTATGGTTGCAATACATAGGCTGACGTGTAGGGCAGCTCTGCATTGACCAACATTAGAATTAACTTTTTCTGGTGTGTAATTTAAAAACAAGTTTCTTTAGTACCATATCAATGTAATGCATTTCATTTTTTAATTACCTCCCTTTAATATGATAAAATATTTCACTTTATTTTTATTTATTTTTCCTTACCAATTTAAAGATAAAATCACATTAAATCTTTAAAATACAGATATTATTATTTTAAAGCATTCACCAATTATAAATGTCCGGACATTTTCAAACTACATAACGTCTTCGTGAATTATATTATATTTAGTTATGATTTATAAACATTGTTAGTATGCTGCCTTAAGTATTAGCATACTATTGGCCGGCTGCAAGACAACTATAAGCTAGAGTTAAGCGAGAGTTATTGTGATCCGCCGATCAAACGGGTTGCATGAAACGCCTTCTTAGGTAACCGTTACAATTCTTGGCCAAGATATGGCTGGGTTGCACGACGGTGATGATTTCTCAGTGGACACTTCTTCTACAAACCTGGGGTGGCTAACTCGAAACTTACGATATCGCTGAATTTACGAGGTTATTTACGACAGTGTTAAGGTAACACTAAGGTAACGCTATTTCGATAACTCAAAGCATACCTTATCAACCTCGTATGTTGAGCCTGACTTGCGATACCGTAAATGTGAAAAGTGCATAAAAATGAAACGGGAATCTTTCACATTTGTAATTGTCCTATCTTTAAGGAAAAATTATATAACAACTTGTAATTATTTCCTTCATTTTTGTGTCGATTTAGTTTAACTAAAGCAATTAGAAAATACTTATTAAATCCCAAAGGTGTCCGTACCGGAGCTAGGATATATGGAGAATTTTGGAACTTCCTGAAATCGTTCAAAAGGTCCTTTTTGCTGTTGTCTAAAAATGTCAGTATATATATTCATCGGATGTCAGATATTTCCGTATTTGAAAGCGGCAACCTAGACATTTCAGAAATATTTTTAAAATGAATTTCGTGTAATAATTGTTGATTCTACGGAAGCGTGAAAGGGCCATCAGACGCTAATACGTTTTATTACGTTACGGCCTTGGAAAGGATATAATTATAGTTGATATAATTATTTATCGCCTTTTTCAGACATATCAAAAAACACCCGGCCCAGTGGGCCTATAAGCCAAAAGTGAATGAAATTCGTAAGAAATTAATGGCTTACAATAGGCACTCTAATGTGTTTTCTATTAAAAGAAGACAAAATTATACACAATATGTATATATATGTTAGGTAGATTTGAATGGTAAAGGCAAAGCGCCGACAGTGGTTAGTTAGGATGGTTTGTAGGAGGGGTGAGGGTCCCCCAAGTAAATAGGATATATATTAGAACAACACAGCTTGATGCGCTGTTTTTATTTATAAGAAAAAACAAACTCTTTCCACTCCGTGGTCTACCCCGGGTATTAATATTAATTTATGGTTCATTGTAATGTGTCTCTCTTGCGATGGAGGTCTCGGGGTGCAACACAGGACTTACTTTTTGGGAGGTGAATGATTAATATTCTTTTTGATGGAGCTCCTGGTTTATCTCATACGAGTAAAATTAAATGTAAAAATGTTCAAACAATTATCCCTACAATCAAAGTTCCGTCTAATGTTGCTGTCATGCTGAAAAGGACATTAGTTTTCTATGAAAACAGTTCTTCTTTCGTACAATGACAAGGATGTTGCTAAAAAGACTAGATATCACACATATAAGAATGCCATTAAATAAATTGTTTGCGACATAAAATTAAAATAAAACTTCATTAGGTTAAAAAAAATCAAATACATATTAATTAATGATTACAGCATAAATGAAGTTTCATCAATTGACCACGATACAACATGTCCACGCGGCATTACCTATCTTCTGCATACGACGCTTCAACAGCAACTTCGCGCTTAATATTCTTCAAAACAAGTGAAAATAAACCGCACCGTTGTCAATCAATGATATTTTGATAAAAATGATATTTTGATAAAAATGAATTACATATAAACTATAATGATAAATCATTAAGTTTCAAATGATTTTGTTTTTGGCACCAACAAACTGATCGGTTTATTTTGAATCTTAACCATACTTTGAAATCAGATTAGGTTTGGAAAAAAAAAAAGAATTTATATTGAAGATAAAATAGCCAGAAAACGTTGGTATGTAAACTTTTCTGGCGGAGGATGTAATCAACCCTAACCTCCCAATTCCAAGGTTCCGTAAATTATTGCTCCGGTTATAAGTGCCAAAGTACGAAATGACGATGGGAGGGGTGCCAATTTCAATCGGATCCGAATGTTACGCGAATGAAAAATGCATTCCTGAATGTTTGGAAACAGCTATTTGGTGGGTTTTAACAGGCCTTTTTTATTACATATATATGGGAGTCAGGGCGTAGCGCAACCAATTCTGAAGCTACTCAGCGGGAGGATGTGAAAAGGGAAGTCCTCTTCCGTTTGTATGGGTCAGTTGAATCTCCCCACGGGTAAACATTCTGGGAATAGAAAGAGAACTTGTGGCTTCTTGTAAAAGCGACTGACGGTATGACCTCCGTAGATCTATAATGCACATGACAGGCACGTAGCTCAGCACACTAATATACGCACAGACATATCGTCATTTTTCGACAATAAAAATATAAAAAAAGAAATTCAATAAATAAAATTTGAAGGCTAAGGGGATGAGATATAAGATGAAATGAAGATTCAAAGAGGCTTTTTGCACACATTTAATGTTGAACTGTGATAGAGGTATACAGTACATCCTGCATTAGCGGTCACCTACAGGTATTAATTAAGCAGCCACTTGCCTTAAGTAGCCAATCTAGAAACTTCCCAAACTGACGTATCTATTGTTCCGAACGAAAAGCTCTAAGATATTGTTTTGATATAATTATGGGCAACACCTTTGACCCTCATCCTTGGCTGATACTACAATACTGGAGCTTATTTAAAACTGAAGATGAAGATCAAAGTTTATACTGGTATCTACAATGTATGACATAACTTATTTGAGACAGACCTTATGGATATACTTAAAGCTGTAAGACTTAACGTGTACTACACGAATATACTTTTTTTAATATGATAAATATATAAATTTTTATTCGTATAAAATACTCGTACAATTTTGAAGCAATGGTATGTGTAAACGTGTAACAAGAATTTATCATTAGGTTCAACACATCTCACCGTATGAGTTTTGCTGTTGTTGGTTTAAATTCTAAATTTGAGTAATTTAAGTCGAAGAATTTGACGGGAAACTTAATCCTGGTAAATCTTTTGAAGATTACTAAAATTTCTTTACTAACGTGTCTGAATCATGAAAGGATCATGAAAGGATATCAAATTATGTTAACCTGTCATCCACTTTTTGTAATAGTGGTAAAACTTTTGTTGATATAAATCTACATTTGAGCACGGTAAGCATTTAAAGTGCGCGTCTACAATAGAAACTATTATAAGAATGACAGTTGTGAAATATTTACTAAACTGTAGGAATAGGAGTACCAAAATCTGCATTAGGCAAGTACATTTATTTTGACCGTATCCCAGAGTGTCAGATATGCATAAGCAACAGAAATGTTTTATCAATCACTGAACTAGCTAATTACATTAAAATGTGGAACATCGTAATTGAACGACTGAAACGTCGAGATCTGATATTTCTTCAAACGTCCTCGTAAGTAGGAGTCCGAAATAGATGCGTTATAATCACACAGCAAAATATATGCTGTAAGACAGAAGAAAGTATCAGTATTATATAACTAACATACGGAATATCAATTTATATAATATTGACTGAAAATTTCCTATACACGTTGGGATTTAAAAAAAAATGTTTGATGAACATCGGAAGGTTTATACCATCAATTCAAAAAGTGACTTGCATGTCTGAGGTCATTTGAAGATCTTTGCAAATATTCATTAACACTCGTATCTCTTATGGGTTTTTTTACTAAATAAAATGCCATTGCTCAATACATGTATTGAGGCAACTTTGTATAGTTTGAAATGATAGTTGCCTTGCAGGCAGACGAAAAAAACCCAGATTTTTTAGGAAATTACCTCTATATCGATTTAAAAAACAACAGGAATGAGAAAAGCTAGATTATAAATGAAAAATTAATCAGAAAGTTAAACAAAACTTAATTTCTTCAATTTTCAATCTATTTACGATATAGATAAGGCATCAATTTGTTTACCTTAAGATACGGGATTACTTAAGGTATCTCGTATCTTACGAGAAGATTGAGTTAATCAAAAATATCCCTACGAGCAAGAAAAGGAGACGTTACGACCACCTTAGGACTTAAGGGACCTTTGAGTTAGTCACCCCTGGCTGTTAGTAGGTTTATCGCCGAGTCAAAGCATATTTCACTTTATATAATGGTTTGTTTTCAATTGTACATGAGGTAAATTAAAGTATGTATGTGTTTGATTACCTGGATATATTTGAGAAACTTTATAGTTTAAATATAGCAATATTATAACAATGATGTTATTATCTCCGTCAAAGCCCCCTCCTTCTGAAACAATATTTTCGCATTGTTACATTTGCTTTCTATCATCTTATTATTCTCTGCAAGCTCTATAAAAACAAGAAAACGCCCTTTTGCCTAGGCATCTTGAGTTACTTGTATTAAACAAGAATTTTGTTGAATTAATGTTATTTGAGCCGCGCCATGAGAAAACCAACATAGTGGCTTTGCGACCAGCATCCGCGCAGTCTGGTCAGGATTCATGCTGTTTGCTTTCAAAGCCTATTGCAATTAGAGAAACCGTTAGCGAACAGCATGTATCCTGACCAGACTACATGGATGCGCAGGCTGGTCTGGATACATGCTCGTCGCAAAACCACTATGTTGGTTTTCGCATGGCGCGGTTCTTTCGTTTCCAAATGAGAGTAAATGTTAAATAATTCGGTTAACAATAATAATTATAAATGTATTATCTTATCAAAATCTGGAACATGTATATTATTTTATTGGACATACTTTCCTGTTTGCACATTTTATTGTCGTGAATTAATCTTTTCGGCGCATGGTAATTCTTTTAAAACATAGTTATTGTAATACTTATAACTTGTGTATATTATGTTTATTTAAGACTTCTTTAATTTGAGACCTGTTTGTCCAAGAAAATTTAAGTAATTCTGATAAGTGTATATAAATGTATAAATATAAATTCACTTTATGATTGTTTAGATGTGTGAATGTTTGAAATTTAACTGAAGGCCATACTAGAAATAAGTTGTATAATCTTTGTATTTGTACACTAAATATGTAACATCCAGAAAATAAAATTAGTATTATAATTACTATTAATTTTATAATGCTATACCGTGTATACACATACACCCACTATACATGTGAATGCTTAAATAAACATGAATCGCCGGTCATCCATTACTCAACTGAGTAAGACTTGAAATTTTCATGCGCAACATATTTGACTCCGGGATAATATTGAGATTATAGGTAGATAACTCAACCCGCCGCTCAGCGTTGATCCACGAGTTATCAGACGATCTGTCCTGCAGTCGGCCATATATGTTTTGTAAGAAATGTCCCTAGGCGGGGGAAATTGGTAACTCTGATACAAATTATTTTCATCCTTGTTTTTTTTTCTCTCTATCTCTCTCACTTTTAGTAAATTTCATTTGAATATGAAAAGCAGAGTAAAGTTTGAAGTGTGCATGGAGGCATTATTTGTTTGTTTGTTTTGTGTTTAACGCCGTTTTTTTCAACAGTATTTCAGTCATGTAACGGCGGGCAGTTAACCTAACCAGTGTTCCTGGTTTTTGACCAGTACAAACCTGATCTCCGCAAGTAACTGCCAACTTCCCCACATGGATCAGAGGTGGAGGACTATTGATTCCAGACACAATGTCGTTTATCAAATAGTCACGGAGAACATACGCCCCGCCCGAGGATCGAACTCCCCGCGATCCGTAGACCAACGCTCTTACCTACTGAGCTAAGCGGGCGGGTACGCATAGAGGCATTAAACCACACTGCTAATGTTTTTCATACCCAAATCGAATCTACCTACACTTTGTCTGGAATACAGGGATACTTTATTCTCGATATTTTGTTCTAGACATAATCAATATCTCAAGTCAATCTTATGTCAGTGTAAGTGTGTGAAATTGCGCTAAAGTGACAGTTGATGTTGTCCATTTTGATGTAATATATGGCTATCAACTCATTACATTTGACAGTTTAGACCGGCAATCTTACCACAAATTGAACTGAACATGAACGTACTCCCAGAAAAAGGCATTTTTCTGAAACTAATGATAGAACTATGTACTATACTCCTTCACAGAGAAGCTGATGTGGCATTTCTATTTTTAAAACAGGACATTCTTCTACATAGCTTGTATCATTAAGTTCTTCTTAAACAACGTAGTTCTTTAATCGTTTATCTCCTTATTTCCCCACGTGTAATCCCGTTATGAACAAAATGCTTATCCCGTTATGAATAAATGGTCAAGCAAGCACATGTGTCTACCATAAATTACACTTTACCGACACGCATTTCTGAATTACATAATCTGACCTATTTTTAACCTGTAACCGTCTTTATTTGCTATAAATAGAACTTATAGATTCCTTAATTCGATAAAATTAATGTAATTTTGAGTGTGTGTTGCCCTCACTGATTTGCGTGACTATTGGCCGGTTGCAAGACAACTATAAGCTAGAGTTAAGCGATAGTTATTGTGATCCGCCGATCAAACGGGTTGCATGAAACACCTACTTAGGTACCCGTTACAATTCTGGGCCAAGATATGGCTGGGTTGCACGACGAAATTTACACGGTAATGATTTCTCAGTGGACACTTCTTGTACAAACCTGGTTGTTAGTAGGTTTATCGCCGAGTCAAATCATATTTCAGTTTAAATACATGGTTTGTTTTCAACTGTACATGAGGTTAATTAAAGTTTGTCTGTGTTTAATTACTTGGATATGTTTGAGGAATTTATAGAGTTTAAATACAGATGTATCATAATAATGATGTTACTATCTCCGTCAAAGCCCCCTCCTTCTGAAACAATATTTTCGTATTGTTGCATTTGCTTTCTATGATCTTATTGTTCTCTTCAAGCTCTATAAAAACTTCTTTCTCATTAGGTGAAAATGAAATGCCCTTCTGCTTAAGCATCTTCAGTTACTTGTATGAACAAGAATTTTGTTGAATTAATGTTATTTGAGCCGCGCCATGTGAAAACCAATATATTGGCTTTGCGGCCAGCAGTCTGCGCAGTCTGGTTAGGATCCATGCTGTTCGCTTTCAGAGCCTCTTGCAATTAGAGAAACCGTTCGCGAACAGCATGGATCCTGGCCAGACTGCGTGGATGCACAGGCTGGTCTGGATCCATGCTCGTTGCAAAGCTACTATGTTGGTTTTCTCATGGCGTGGTTTATTTGTTTCCAAATGAGTGTTAATGTTGAATCATTTGGTTAACAATAATAATTATAAGTGTATTATCTTATTATCCAAATCTGGAATATGTATATTATTTTATGGGTCAGACTTTCCTTTTTTGCACATCTTAATTGTCGTGAATTATTCTTTGTGACGCATGATAATCCTTTTAAAACATAGTTATAGTTATAATTTGTGTATATCATATTTATTTAAAGACTTCTACAATTTGAGTCCTGTTTGTCGAAGAAAATTTAAGTAATTCTGATATTTGTATTTTTGTTTAAATGTATAATAATAAATTGACTGTCTGATTGTGTAGATAGGTGAATATATATGAAATTTGATTGAAGGCCATATTGAAAATAGGTTGTATAATATATGTATTTGTACACTAAGTATGTAACCTTTAGAAAATAAAGTTTGTATTATAATTACTATTAATTTTATAATGCTTCACCGTGTATACACATACACCCACTACACATGCGAATGCTTAAAAAAACATGATTCGCTGATCATCCTTTACTCAGCTGAGTAAGACTTGAATTTTTCATGCGCAACCCATTTAACTCCGGGATAATCTAGAGATTATAGGTAGATAACTCAGCCTGCCGCTCAGTGTTGATCCGCGAGTTATCGGACGATCTGTCCTGCAACCGGCCATTAATGTAATGTTTTCTTTAAATTCTTGTATTTGTCTCATGTTTTTGTATGTATACAAACTGAGAATTTGTTGAATAAACTTGGAAACTTGGATGTCATAATTCAAATATGCATTTATGTGGTGGCGATATGGCAGACTTCATTCAATGTAATCGGAATTTTGCCGAACGATTTGTGGCGCTTCAGTATTCGCCACCAGCCTCTTCTGTTGTAAAAGTAATTAAAAGGGAACGAAGTCAGCATCTACTACCAGGGCTGTCTTTGCTTTACTGTAAGCTATTTGGTTACTTAAAACTATCTACTGAGCCATGATGTACATATATTTGTGTATCTCTTGTATTTTTGTCAAACGATTTTTACCCTTGTAAACATTTATGTGCATAATCATTTTAATGGAACACCTTTTACATTTAAACTATTAAGGTTTCAGTTGATATTCAGAACGCTTAAGCCAGTTTATGTATTCGACAAAGACAATATGTCGGTCGTATTACATATATGGATATTAAAATAGCTTCTTTTATATTCATTACATCGTTTACTTTGTATATAGTATGTACAACAGGTATCAGCCTGCCCGCTTAGCTCAGTATGGAGAACATTGGTCTACGGATCGCGGGGTAGCCATTGGTCTACAGATCGCGGGGTCGCGAGTTCGATCCCCGGGCGGGGCGTATGTTCTCCATGACGATTTGATAAAGGACATTTTGTCTGAAATCATTCGTCTTCCACCTCTGATAATTTATGTGGGGAAGTTGGCAGTTACTTGAGGAGAACAGGTTTGTACTGGTACGGAATCCAGGAACACTGGTTAGGTTAACTGTCTGTTACATGACTGAAATACTGTAAAAAACGGCGTTAAACCCAAAACACAAACAAACAACAGGTGTCACCAAATCCGGTTGATATTTACTTTAAGACGTTTTATGATTAACAATATACCCATCACTACATCCGCCAACATTTTATCAAACTCTTATTAATCAGGTCTAGAAAACAGAAACGATCAATCTCCCGACAATTATCAGTTATGATTTGTTCTATTCAGCTTATTGTGATTTGATGCCTCTCGTTTGACCAAGACAGACAAAACATATTTGTGGTCCAATTTATGACTAATCTCTCTACCGCATTTCGTTAAAAGCACTTTGATAAAATCCTTATCAGTGTGGACCATATTGACTCTCTTGACAACTGTAAACGTTGGTTTGTTCCATATAGCAAGTGATTAACAGAAGCCAAGGTTTGATTTTACAAAACAACATGACAATGTCCATCAGGAAAAGCCACATTGTCTATATAGTCCTCCAATTAGAAATAGGGATATCGTTATGTTCTTCATTTCGACGCAGCAAGCTTAAAACACCATATTTTTGTTTAACACAGGAAGCAAAGTAAAAACAGTTATAGTTCAATTAATATAGACAGGTTATTAAAGCAAATGTATTCAAATTCTCATGAATGTTAGATCAGGATTAAATGAATTAAGAATAGATATAACCATATTTCATTACGATTTACTGTAATAACCAACTTTGCATTCTATAAGAACCGTTTTGTCACAATTTTTGATGTACTGTTTACATGTTTATACGTACAAAACAGATGAGCCCATGTACGCTTTAATACAAAAGAATGCATTATGGTAACAAAGATGTAACAGATTAACATATATAAACAAATGAACACATCAATGAATATTAACAACTGAACACTTTATTGTTGATTTGGATCCCAGTATCATTGATTTTATCTTGAGCAATTTCAAAAAGGAACGAATCAAGTGCTAGAGCAAGTACTCGTAAATACTACATAAAACTGTACACCTATCAAAACAACCATTTTAAATAGTACCAATCAGAACACGCTTCTACAAATAGCGAAGGAGTTCTTAGATATAAGAAGGGAGGGTTTATGGCAAAAAGATTATATTGTATCCAGTAATGGATGCAGACACAATTGAGGGTTCTGCAAGTAATTTGTACCAGTGCCTTGTCACGAAGCCTAAATTCAAATTTAGACCGATGGTGTTTCAATAGTTTGATATTTTATAGTAAAGACAAACACACATCTTTTGTCATACATTTACAACTTGGCTAATCCAACCAAAGTGTAATGTTGAATTTTCGTTTTATTTGAGGTCAACGAGACAAAAAAAACGAGACATTTCAACAATAGTATCAGTACCGTATTAAACTTCAATATATTATTACCAGAAAATTATGAATCAATATTTCGTATTGTATTCATTTTATGGAAATAGTCAATTTTTTATTTTTTTTTTTTTTATTTTTTTAGTAATGAAACTCTTCAACCCTTATCATGCTAGTCACGGCTGACACTGTCATTGCGACCAGTGCAGATCATGATCAGCCTGCACATCAGTGCAATCTGATCATAATCTACACTGTTCGTCATTCACTCAGTATCTTTTTAGTATGCACCCCTTTTAACAGTTAATGGTCCTGTCCAAATTGAAAGATGGACAAGTTCATTATACGAATTTAGCAGGGTAAGAGTTAAGAGAATGGCCGTGGCGTGCAACTTATTTTGGGGTACATTTATATGCACCTGTAATGTTTAATGTATCATATTTCATATCATAAGCTAAATTAAACTGAGTCTGCTATTGTTGCTTAATTGCGTTCCATGCATTAGATGGACGAACCCACACTTCTTAGTTGAAAAATACTTTATCTCAAAAATCCATGAAAAGTGAATACACACTGAAAGTGACAAGTGGTACAAACTTATTGACATAAGATTTGTGCAAGATGTTCTTATAAATAACCAAGTATATTGCACAGAAAGTCATAAACCGTTACAACGCTTTCGAAAAAATGCATAAAATTTGCATTCTTCATGCATTTTTACTAATATTCAACCTTTGTTTCATCCACTTTATCATTGTTCAGGTCATATATACATTCTGCCAAACTTAGTGGAAAAGAACTTGTTGGAAAATTTCACCCTAACTATGGGCGAGTAGATTTAAAAGGAGCTTCGTATATATTTGCTTCTCTGTCTCAGTTTTACATGATTGTTAAATGTACGTGACATGATTTTATGTTGGGTTTTCATAAAGTGCTGTTATTTTGGAAAAAGTTACAAGTATTTTAATGAGCTTTGGCAACTTGCTGCCTTGGACTGATAGACCGACAGAAACAATTCTGAAAGGGATTATAGTTAAACACCAATGAAATAACACGTGTATTCATTTTATCTTTTCATTTCTGCAAATAGGTCCATGGACTGAGATAAACATCTAAAACAAATTAATATGTCATAAGAAAAAACAGTGCTTCGAAACGCTTTATTTGATCGTCGTCAATGTAATGCTTCATAACAAACGACTGACTCTTTATGTCTATTATGTGCAACGGTTTTTGATCTTGGTTTGCACTGGTCGCAAAGGCAAAAATCACTTGCCGCCGGCAGGCTAAAGTTTAATGTCTTGACTGAGTATTACAATAAAAACCTAGTGAAACAGATTTTACTCTCTCGTGTCATTTTCTTGTTGTCAAAGTTAAATAAAGTTTTCCTGTTACACAAAATGAATAAAAATATTGATATGTTTTTACATTAATTCTGTATGAATATGGGTGCCCTCCCGTGATGAAATAGTGCAAGGAGGGGCACCTGTGGTCTTTCTTCACCATCAAAGCTGGAAAGTCGTCATATGTCCTATAATTGTGTCGGTGCGACGTTAAAAACAACAAAAACATCCTATACACTTGACACTGGTTGTGCCAATATGCGTCTGAACAGCTTCATTGGAAATTATCTTTTAATATATGGCTTCAGAAGGAAAAGCAAATTGTTTCTGAATTGCTCAGGTATACGTTGTGTGAAAAGCGCTTAGCTAAGCAATAACAAAGAAGAGCTATTTTTACAAAACAAATTGAACCAGTTTGCACTCTTTGCTTGTCACTTTAACAATCGCATAGAATTAATGAAAGAAGACCAGATGTTTGAGTTTGACTTTTCAACACTGTTTAGACGTAAAAGCAATTAAATTAATACATATATTGCGGTGTATGTATCCTTTTCTAACAAACACTTAAACTTGTTTGGAAATAATGACACTACTAGAAGCTTATTGGTGTCATTCTGTATTTCAAATGTGTAATCTTGTTTCGTTATTGATTTTTTGTCTTCATTCTAATATTGACATATTATACCAATATAGTATAATACGTTTGAGACTCTGCAAGAAATTAAGGAAGTAAATCCAAAAGGAATATTCACTCCTCTTACTATTATCACCTCTATCTAGATTTGATATCATTGATACCATTGATACCATTGGATAATGTTTATCTTGGTACATATAAATCATCTTAGATTTGATCAATTCAATCTCCACAACTGTGTTGCCGTAAAATAATTACCCGTACGTTGAGACATTGTTCTCAGCTGGCAATAACTCTACTCAAACTTTCTTACTTAAGTAGTTGTAATAGGGCTAGTATGATGTTTGGATGCCCACACTCTGTTAAACCTTCTAGTTTTCTTAGGGATACTGACCGTTCAAAGACGGTACCAATTTAAGTATGTTTTTGTCCGTTTCGTTTTGTGTGTTATTTATATTATTTTGTATTTTGGTAGTATAACTTCTTTTCAACATCCTCCGCCTTTTCATTCTTCCTGCTTTATTGCCTCCCCCTTTTTACTTACTTTTCCTCTCCCACTTCCACTTTCTACGCCATACCCATTTTCATTTAAAAAAAAAAAACGGAAAAGTGGACAATTACGTAAAACTGCCGTTTCAAGCATATTCTTCCATATCTAAGAGTAGAAGGTATAATACGTTTCCTTTGATTTAACGCTATGGTCATTATCTACTTTTAAAAAAATATTTGGTCACTGACAATGGTACTTTTATAATATCATAATACATATCAGGGTCCGAAATTGGCAAAAATACCCTGTCACAACTCTGGGTAGCTTACTTTGGTCTACAAACTCTGCCAGAAAGATGGGGATTTTTTTGTATGCAGTTTTTGAATGTCATTGTATAGGTGACATGTACAAAGACAACTTAGTAAAAAATATTTGACCAGTTTAGAAATATAATTGTTAGCGATATTGTGTTGTCACAGAAATCTCTGTGACCTACGTTACCATTTTGAGCTGAACATTTAAAAGTTATTGCGTGTATAGATATATACTAAGATCAGTCTCGAAGACAGTGAAAACATAGAAAAGGTACAGTATGAAATTCTTTCGTTCATAATTATGTCTTGATAAATTTTCAAAAAATCCCCTTAAAATCGATACCCCGTTACAATATTTTGTGAACTACGTTACCATACATTACTGCTATATGCAATAAAACAAATTTATTTCTAACTATTTCTCACAACATACATCTTAGTAAACAGTATTATATTAAAGCAAAAAGGTTTTACTGTGCATCATGTTTATTAAGCCAAACAGACTTAACCTATTTTTGTGAACTACGTTACCATGAACTACGTTACTATCAAATTATCAAAATGTCTAATATTTAATACTAGGACTAATTTCTTGGGGACCAATACACGTAGGCATTGACTACACTTCACGATGTTCTGTGTAAACAAAGATGGTGCGTTCCATGTGTGATTTCATCAAATAAAAGTAACACAAACAATCAGATTTTAACCAGTCGTCGTTTAGTAACAGATCAAGTAAGTTAACCAACTGTTATATATTAATTCTCTACATTTTCTGGTGGTAATATGATGACTCTGTGGTGTGTTACTACTACATTAAATGCAAACATAGGTATAATACATGGAGAGCATGTTGGAGATGGTAACGTAGTTCACAAAATGGTAACGTAGTTCACATAAATTTATTTGTGATCAGAAACGTTTTTTTTATCATTTCAGAAAATGGCGTTGCATTGTTGTTTCAAAGACTGAAACATTTTGTCACATGTTTAACTTGTATTTCTATCATAAGCAAGGTTATAGTTCTTACAAATAAGCATTTTTGTGAACTATGTTACCAAATACATGTACTAGTCGGCATAAGCTTCATGTCCTTTTTGTTCCTTGTTTTTTTAAATCTAGTCACATTTCTTTACGTTAACTGTGACTACTTATATTTGCAATATTAAGCGTAAAGCAACACTTAGCGCATAGTTGATCAAAACACTCTCAACTGAAATCCTTATACATAGATGTTGGTTACACTTCTTACCAGTTATATAATGATTTAGTATTAGTCAGCAGCGGCAGGATCCTTTACATCACAGCTAGTCCAATTAAGTGAATTCATAAATTTCATAATCCACTTTTCCTTAAATACTGTAAAATAAGAATTTTGTGAAAATATAAGATGTATAAAATTACTGTATTGCAATATAAAATTGTCAAGAAAGTATTTGGCTTTGGTTATGAAAAATGATGTAACATAAATTAACGGCAACGTCACATTTATAGT
Organism: Mercenaria mercenaria; assembly: GCF_021730395.1. Lineage (NCBI taxonomy): Eukaryota > Metazoa > Mollusca > Bivalvia > Venerida > Veneridae > Mercenaria > Mercenaria mercenaria. The sequence continues at coordinate 104,535,738 of NC_069361.1, read as the reverse complement.
CTGCAAAATATAGAATGGTGAACTACGTTACCAAAAATTATTTGTTGTTGTCCCAACGTGTATTGCAGATTTTGCTTCTTCTAAATTCCAATCTTGAATTATTTATAAAGGGAAGTCATAATACCTGTAATTAATGTATTGTCCTGTATTGAAACATTATTTTGCCATCCACAGTTAAACTTCAAAATAAGATATTTAGAAAATGGTGTAAAACAGATATTTGTTTTAAACAGACACGTTTTAAAATGCAAAATTCTGACAAAAATATATGTCTGTGGTAAATATGTTCTGTTAAACAGTTTTTTTTTATTGTTTCAGTAAAATGTTAGGAAAAAAAAGAATCGAGTATTTAATGTTATTCTAGTTGTAATACAGGTATAATGAATGTATCCACTCACTATATAACGTAGTTCACATAACGAAATTTGTATGTATAATGTTGTTTCAAAAAAAAAAATGCCAGTATTTGCATTTTTGTAAAATGTTGAAAAGGGTAGCAACAAGGAATATACTGACGAAATTAATCGCAAAAATAACTGAAAAAAAAACTTCGACAGATTTTCTCAAACAAAAATTGTCCATATTTCTGAGTTTTTTATGTTTTATATCTTTCGTATAATCAGAATGTATTTGAAGAAACAATATCAGTTTTATCTTTGCGCTACAGTTTTGTGTGGCCCTAGGCGTCTTTGCTGTGCTCATTGCTTCAAGGTAGCCTACTTTTACCTTTATTTCTTGCTGTAATTTCTTGACCTTATGAGGTTCTGTACATCACATTTATTTTCAAGACGCTCATTGTTTTCGTTTACTGATTCAATAGGATTTTTTTATAGATTGGCACCTGTGTCTCACTTTTGCCTGTTTAGTAATTTGAACGTGACAATTTGTCTGTTGTCGTAATATATAATATTATCTTGAACATTTGGACCATTTTCCCAACATTACGGGGGCGAAATTTGAACCGCTGCAATAGGACTGTACATGTGCTGGTTCAACAAAGTATTAATATAATAATTGTGGTGTTGCATATCTACAAATGGTCCAATAACTGATATTTAGTGCTGAAAACTGTTGATACACGACATAGTACTTTAAACGAGGTTGTAGTCCATTACACGTTTGTTAGAAACGTGTTATGGCCCTCCTTTGCGCAAGAAACTTGTTATCGAGGATAGCAAAATTTGAATTGTTTCAGCCCTTATACAGGATGAATAAGACTAATGAAAAACTACCAAATTTACGTAAGCTTATGTCATAATGTTAAAGATATATAATGTCCAAGTTACATATTACATTTCTCAGGCCATTTTAGTTTTTGTTTGAGACATGTGTCTTTTACTGATGTACATGAACAGCGTGATACGACAAAATGTAGTTTTCCACATTGATATGTTCATGTTTAAAGTGCGCATTATACATGGAGGCCGCATCTTAACAGTACATTGTATTCCATATATAACACATTTCTATCTTTAAACGGATTAGTGGGCTCAAAACGTCTCTATGTTCATGTATGTCTAAATTCAATCAAGTACCAGTAGTAGTGTGTTAAATTGTTCCTAGAATGATAGACGGGATAATCGTCGTTGTATTTGGTACAAAGAATGACTGACGTATTATTTCATCCTATAAAAGTGTTGTCCCATTTGTTTTAACATCCTTGTTTTGATAATAGAAATTCTCTTTCTTTTATAGGAAAACAAAACAACGGAGCTGTCGCTCATCATATCCGAGGTATATCTATAGCAGTAATAAGATCGGAATATAGGACATGTTTTTTGTCTACCTTGAGGTAAGAACATGTTGTTTTCACTGATGTAGCTACCTCTACTAATGGTACGTACCTTTCTCATGCCAATATTACGAAATAATAAACATACACTCACAGGGAAAATACAGGGCTTATTTATGATGGATTTTATGGTAATTACACCAATTGTTGCAGTAAACAGACCATTTAAATACATAGTAGGAAAACCATTTTTTAACGGGAAGACATTTGATCAACTATTGATGTAAATATAAATCTTATACGAACGATCAACATCAGGACAACTTTCTGACGAATTTTACAGAATAAATGGAAGAAAAGACCCGTTATTTTCTAATATTCATATTGTTTCTGCATTCACAATGATAAATGGCCACGAGTGATATCTTAATAACGTGAAAGAAGGAGAAAAGAAATTTTAAAACAAGGTATAAATCAAGGGTTAATTGCTTTCACTTTGGTATAAATACAACTGTGATGTTTAAAATGCCTATATATTTCATATCCAGACTTAACAGAAACTCAAACGCTATGAACATAACATACCTATGGAATAATATATATGTCCATTTTTACCTACCCGCTGCACAACGCACGAGTTCATACAAAATATTCGTGCATCCTTAGAGCACACAGATTTTTTTAATTATTAGTAGAAATGTGAGATCTGAACTAAAATACTTCACTTAATTGTACGAGATGGAATACAACATATTTTATCTCATGTGGGTCAGTGTAATCCCCGGGTGTAAGTTAAGCTTATACTAAGTCCCTGCTATATATTTTTACGCGTTTTTTTATCAAATCGTTGTTATTGGAATTTTACCCTTGTGAATCTCAAACCTGTTTATTGAAGTATTCTTCCAGTAATAAGCTAAGTGGAAATATTCATAAAGAAAAGAAAATGGTTTTGCAGTAACAGTTAACCGATGATGCAGAAGTATTTAATGCTGGAAGTTGTAATCCTCATCTTAATTGTGTCACGTATTCTACTATAATTTCAAACTGAGACAGAAGTGCTTTCTGAAACATTTCTATATTATGTCGTGAAGTCAGCCTAAATGTTTTCAAATGCTAGAGCGAAATCGAAGATTACAACACATTAATAGCACTGCATTTCTTGTTTTAAAAGGCAATAATAATTGCACAGAGGCGATTTTTCTGTCCCCTATCCTCTGGAAGAACACTGGGCATGCTTCGATTTCTTTCTCCTATGAAATGTTTTATACAAAATGGACTGGAATTCACAATCTTGATTATCTTTTAACTGATGATATTTCTCTCAGAATATCTAACGAGATAATATACACTCTGATGAAAATGAATACATGACACATGCGATAAATTATCTGTGCTAAAGTTCTTCTTATTGTTATAAGACTTCTGTATCTTACCATTGATTTATCCGTCATTGACCTTTAAGAATATATAATGTATATATCTTTTTAATCTGACAACACGCAACCAAAGAAAAGGAAATGACGTAGAGATACAGCATTAATTCGATTTTCTTAAGGTAAACAGCCTGATTTCGTACTGTTTTGTAGAAATTAAATTGTTTATTGAACAGTGTTTGTTATTCCTAATCTTTTCCTTTAAATACATCGACACATCTATTAATATCGATTTGAATATCAAATCATGTTGGGCAAAACAAAGGCTAGTTTAGTTTTATCCAGTAAAGCCTGAAGTTATGTTCCTTTTACTAGCCAAACACGATCGCACTTTTAAACTTTGTTATAAGCATTTAGGGGTTTCTTTTACCAATGATAGATCATAGCGTGATCATAATATTTCCAACATAATTTCAATGACTTTATGATTCCGGTACAATTTTGAATTACCATTCTGTTGTTCATGGATATGGTCAACATGTTTTAAATATGCATAACTTAGCCGCACAGATCAACCGCGCTATCAAAAAGCAAGTATTCATTGTTTTAAACGACCTTTTTTGTTCCTTTAACATGGTATTTCCACATTTTTGCATATCACTTCCAAAATTCAGTAAACTGGAACACAATTTGAAGAATGATAATTTTACATATGGGTTATATTGTGTACGAACTGTTACTTGAAGACGAACGTATTGACCTCATTGTATGAATCATATGAATTCTGTAAGAAATAAAATAAAAACATACCGACTGAAAATTCCCAAATTCTATTATATGACCCTTTAAAATAATAAATCGTGCAAGTTGCATGCGATTATCGAAGAAAACAGAACCGTCTTCTCTTTCATGAGTAAACAAAGGGAGTGAGTGAGTAAACACATGGGCTATAAGGGGAGACAAAAATGCGCAGGGTTGGCAACACTACAGCAGAACGTACTATGAATTGGATTGCATCTTTATGCTGCAAAAAGAGGCTTTTATTGAAGAAACTAGACACATAAAACACATGTTCATCAGCGAAAGAATAAATATTAGACCCTGGCACAACATTTCAAAACAATCGTGTATTATCAGCACATGAACTGCCTTATTATTATTTTTTTCATATCTCTTCCGTTAATACATGCCAAGATCCAGTGAAAAAACTGTCTTTGTGGAAGATTAAGAATTTAATATAGCATTCTTAACGCTGACTTATTTCCAAACTACGCGATAAGTCAACCTGTGAGTTTGGATATATAATGGAAGATGCGGAAATTATGTCTTTAAATGTCCAAATTTTGCATTTCAACGTTGATTTTTTTATCAACACACGGCACTATTACTCCCTAGGTGCCAAGAAAATTACTTTCTGACCTGGATTATGTAACAGATGAAGTCAACGTAAACATATTTCGTGATGTACATACAAATAATTCAGAAATGGCTAACATTTCAAAACGTCGTAAGTAGCTGTCGTTACCAAAAGTTACGGGGAGAAAAAATCCTTTTTTCATATTACATAACCAGATATTTGCCTTGCGGGCGTGGAAGAGCGAACAAAACCCTTTTTATCCTTTTTTTTTTTTTTGCGAATTTCACATTCTGCCTCATATATTTTCTTTGGTGAGATTTACGTTTTTTCCAAAAGTATCTATAAATAGTGCATATAACACGTTTACTTAGTATTTATAGATTTGCATGTCGTATGACATGTTTCCAGTTAAATTCAGAAAGTTAATTATTAATCTTAAGGCATCATTAGCAAACAGAAGTTGTGTAGTAGTTTGTAGTTTGCTTTAGTCCATATTGACTCAGAGACTATAGTTCTAATCATTTTGTATCCAGCTGTATAATCCTAGAAATATCTACGTAAAAGTCTCATTATTGCTAACTTCATCATTCTTAATGTGAGGAAAGTTCGAAATTTAGTGCAACAATATATAGATATATAATATTCTGTCAAGATTTCTTGAAACTATGATAACGAGTCTCTTGAAGACATTTTATTTTCTCCCTGTCATTTGCTTTGACATCTTAAGTATAAATCATTTTGTTCCGCCTAATTAACGCCATCTTCAACAGTATTTCAGTAATGTAACAGCTGGCAGTTAAACAAACCTATGTTCCTGGATTCTATACCAGTACAAACCTGTTCTTCCCAAGTAAATGTCAATTTCCCCACATGGATCCAGAGGTGGAGGACGAATGATTTCAGACACAATGTCTTCTATCAAATCCTCACAGGGAACACACGACCCGACCATAGATTGAACTCACGACCCCGAGATCCGTAGATCTGCATTCTCCCTATTAAGCTAAGCGGCGGGTAAATGAGGTGTTTCAGTTATCTGATTACTTGGTAGAGACTTCATTTATTTATTTCTTTTTCCTTTTGTAATTTGAATATCACTTTAAATGTTTCTTTTCTAAACTCTTTTTTATGAATAAAATCTTTAAGAAAAATCACTAGGAAGCATAAAAAGCAACAGTATAAAGTGAATAGAGACTCGGCTTAACTGATTCTGTTCATAAGAAGTAATAAAGTGTGCAAAACCTCACGCGCCTCCTAGCACCTGTATAAGCGAAATTCAGATACATTAAAATTAGATGTATTCTATGATAACAAAGGAACAGAAAAAAACAACACTGAAGACTTCTATTTAATACATACCAGAGAGAAGTGTGTCTTGGATTCGTTAGCAAACCCTTCAATTTCTCATTTTTGAACATTTTGCAAGGTACTGCCATTGCCTCGTGGTTTTTTTTGTAATTAGTGATCATTGGTTGTTAATCCTTCTCAAACGTTTTCAAATCAAGAAAAAGGGATCCAACAGGAAAAGCTACGTTCCAGGAACGCATCTTCCAAGAACTTAACCTTACAGGGCACTGCTAAATGGAACGGTAAGATAGGAAACCACCGCTGGGGAGCTAAAAGCGATTAAAAGCGAACAAATCGTATCTTTTTGTATTCAATATTTTTCAAATTTACTGTACAATATAACTAGACACTATTCCAGCTGTATAAATTTCACATTTTTGGCGAATGGCACAATATATAAACATTGCAAGTGGTAAACCTAAACTAAATGTATTTGCAGAAAACAGAGCAACAAGAGAAACATCATTAAAGACAAACTACAAAGCAATTCAGCTTCAGACTGCCTATAACGGACTGACTCTTCCGCCTGTCATGGCAAGCACAAGCAAAGTTAAATATGTAGCATCCCAAGATCATTTGGTCATAACCTCTTTTAAAACGTTTAACCGTTTTACCAAAAACATTGGAAAAACATGTGTTTAATTTGAGAGTTTTTTTTTTTTTGGGGGTGAAAGGGGGGAGAGAGGGGGGCAAAAATTTGTTACTCATCTATCACTTAAATACTAGCAAAATGTCTAGGCTAATACCGGTTTTAATTTAATAGTTACGTATCCGTTCTAGTGAGATAGGGTTGTCATATAGACGAATTAACATTCATCAGAGAGAGAGAGAGAGAGAGCTATCATACCCGAAAGCCAGTTCATTTATTATATCCTTTGAACTCAGGTTTTCAATGTACAAAATGTATTAGAATGTGCAGCGGGTGTTAGAGGAGTAAGAACTAACGTTTATATGATGATCTCCCCTATGGGGGCCTTCGTGGTCGAGTTGATAAAATCGTTGCCCCGCAACCCCACCCCCCCCCCCCCCACACACACACACACCCCTTCCCCTCGCCCTCACCGATGTGGTCGGGGCGTTGCATTCTTCATATGAGGAAACCATCTAGCTGGCTTACGGGAGGTCCGTGGTTCTACCCAGGTGCCCGTCTGTGATGAAATAATGAACGGTGGGGCACCTAGGATCTTCCTCAACCATCAAAGCTGAAATGTCGCCATATGTGCTATAGTTGCGGCCGAGCCTGCAACATTTTCGTTTATGTCGTGGTTTTACACTTTGTTATTTTGATATCTGTTCTCCTTTTTCTCAAATCGACCGTATTATATTTCAGCGTGCAAATGTTTCCCTGTTCACACTAACACGGCATTTTTTACTGGCAAAAGTGTTTCCTTGGAAACACGAAAGTGCCAGAAATCATTCTTCCCTAAAACACACAAAGTCATATATAACCGGGCACGCATGTTTAATGACTTCTCTTTGTCACAAAACCTCAAACGAAATGACTTAAATATAGTAAAAGGCCCCTTTGACTTTCTTTTAAATGTAAGCTACACAATGGTTTTTAACTAACATTATTTAGTGACTTCTATTCGCTCTTTGAGTACGACCTTTCATGATGGACTATCGATGACGTAAATGATAAAGTGCATTGTTTGTTGATGACAGGCAAAACACGCAATGGCGATGTCACTCACTTAGAGACCATATTTATTTATTTATTTATTTGGGTTCTACGGCGCACCAACACAGTATAGGTTATATGGCGCCAAACAGGACTACAAATTTTGGTTCCACATCTCATTTACATCGAAATAAAAACATGAGGTATGGAATCAAAATTTGCGTACCTGCTGGAATCACAGAGTTACTGCAAAATCAAGTGTTAAGACCCTATTAGTCGCCTCTTACGATCATGCAAGGGTAAGGCAGTGGTTCCAATTCTTTTCATACACAGATCGTCCCAGAACCACATGGGGCTAGGGACCATATGTAAGACTAAAGTTGAATATTGGATGTGCCTTAATATGTTATGGACGTAAGGTTCATTAACAAAGAATATATAGTAAAGCCAATAGGACATTTGGTGCTGCAATATTCTAGAGAAAAATTACTGTCTTGAATAATACATTAAACAAATATTTTAAGTATCTTTTTATCACAAGTCTGACGCCATGGGAGTGAAATAAAGGCATTACGTAATTTTGGTATTATACTAGGGTTATAAAGCTTTGAATTGAATTTTTGATAAAATTGATCATTGGCAAATTCTCGCATTTTAATATTTTTTCAACTTGTTAAATAAAAATAAAAATTCAAAATGAAAATACACTCATGTTATATCCTTTATATACACTTGAACAATATTTTCGCTGTTGTCTGACTTGTCTCACGTGTTGTTTTTTTTTTTTGTGTTTTTTTGCAAAATGATAAGCATGGATTTAATACTTTTATAAAGATCAAGGTGAAGACTACGGGCATGTAGTAAATGATTAGCGAACTCTTCGACAAATAAAGACAAATAGACATCATACAAGGGGAATTCAGATATTGTTTAGACTATCTGTGAAATATAGAAAAATCTGTAGTTAAGCATATTGCCTACACCAGTCCCTCAAAATATTCATCTTTAGCAGATATTGACTTTTCCGTCCGAGCTTTCCATGACCTGAAAGCCGCAAATAACATGCCCTTGACATACTATGCAACACTTACATACTGCACTATCAAGGACGTTTTTGGAATGTAGCGACGTCCAACCAGCGCTTTTTTTTCAGCAAAGATAAGAAAAAAGTTCATAAGAACTCATGGTGGGCTTTTTTCCTCTTTGGTCAAAAGATGGGATACACACCTTGCACACACCTTACTTAAGTTCAAGTGGTCAGAATTTCATGAACACTTCCCGATAAAATGCCGACTGGTGCAGCTTTTTATTGAAATTGTATATCTTTAGTTTCCTGATACAAAAGCTTCTACATGAGAAATGTAATGAGAGGATGCTGAAGTTTTAGGACGCCCTACAAGAGGTTGGACTCTCCCTTATTGAATATCCTTACCCACTTATAAACTGTTGCTCTGGAAAAGGATCGAAGCTTAACTGCAAATTTAACAGTTTTAAATGCTTGTAGAATATGCTTGGCTGGTATATTCAGTGAACAGCTTATCTTTATGTAGGACCTAATTTACTTCTTACCTGGGACCATCTTGCTTACGTTGAAATAACAACAATGTCTAGAATTGTGATGTGTTCAAACGCTTGTAACTCATCCATAAAAAATAAAAGGTAAGGGAAGATTTCTCTGATTTAATGCATGGATCCGTAAACCTATCAATAAACTCCGCCCCTTGGTTCTGTGAAACACTTACCAAATTGTGAACAAAAATGCACCAAGATAGCTGTCAAAGAGGCTTAATTGTCTTACTAAAGGTTATGTACATGACATTAAGGTTGACTCAGAAGAAACCACGGTAAAAGTTAGCGCAAAATGTTGGCGTTCTCAAAGAAAAAACACTTACCGTTTTTCGCTAGATATTGATGGCAGGAAAATTGTTGAGTCCTTATGCAGATGCATGGTATAATTATAATCTTATTTATCTTTTAAGCAACAACAGACTAATGATAAACAAGAAATATCTTTAAAAATGATAGTCGGCGAATTGTAATAAGGAAAGAAGTTTATGAATTTTGCATCTAACATTCATCTTTCATCTAACATTTTTCAAATTGCAAAACTAAACACCGCACTTTAACAATTTAAATGGTTCTCTTTTAATTTTTCGCAAAGGTTTCGTAGGGTTGCAATTTTGTTTCGTTTATCCTTAGACGAATAATTACAGCAGTAGTCTGATGAAGATTCATGAAGGAGTTCATGAATAGAGGTCATTAAACGTGTTTATATTTTTAGCTAAATTGGTCCCTATCCCCATTTGTAACAAAACAGCAGGAGACCTTACGATATTGTTACACATCGAGTTTGATAAAAATCCATTACATTCTAGTGGTTAATGCAAAGAAAGGCATATCTACTTTTAGCTATAGTGGTCCCTAATAGGGCCTGACTTCCTATATAAATAAATTTGGAAGAGGACCTTATAATGATGCTCCAGACCAAGTATGACAAAGATCCACCAAGCTGTTCATGAGACGCTGTATAAATAAAATCTGGAAAGAAGATCCCTCGGAAGCACCGAAAACAAGGCAAACAGTGAAAATTGCAGACTCGGTTTGATTGAGTCTGTTCATGCGCAGTAATGGAAAATGCAACACTGCCCACGCCCCCCTAGCACCGGCTTAAGCGGTATTCAATCTTCAAATCTAAATTAATTGAAATCAATGATCCCGAAGAACCAGAAAATATTACAACACTGAGATGAAGTCAAAGGTATTTCTAGTTTTAGCTCTAGCAGCCCCTAAATGGGGTCAAATGTCCCAGCTGAACAAAGTTAGCTGCGGGCCTAATAAATATGCTACAAATCAAGTTTGATTAGAATACATGAGAAAAAATCAATTAAAGGATTTTTTTGTTTATTATTTTTATTTATTTCTAAAATAGGCCAACTGATCCCGCTTTAACAAATGCATATTCGCTATTCATGAATCTTTGGACAATGCCGTCACACCTATAAAAAAAGTGAAGGTCAAGCAAAACATACAATTGTAATTATTTCAATATTTCTGTTTCATAAGCAAAGTTTGACCGTAGTCATATCACATAGATAAACTGTATACAGCGTACCTTTATTTCAGTGTAATGAGCTTCAGTCATTATATAGCATATATATAATTAAACAGATATCAACTGAGTTCAATATTTGCATACCATACTAAAGAAAAATATTCATATACGAGTATAATAAATCAGTTAAATAATTTATAACAAATATATCAAAGCAAACAAGTACTCATTTTAATATGCAATCTGAATAAGTCACAAAAGCGAGAAACCTTTTCATATACAGATGACAATTGTAACAAGGAAAATCTTTTAAAAAGCACTTCTCTACATAAAAGACTCTTATCACACCCTTATTCATGTGATACGCAGACCGTATTCAGCTCTTTTTTTAATTTGATATATGTTGGTATTTGAACAGGTTTTTATCATTTTTATTAAACTTACTTATCATTTTGAGATATATCAATATTCTTGTAGACTGAATTAATATTATTACAGACTATTTGATCTCAACAGACTTTGTAAGTCTAATATTCTTGCTAAATATACTGAGCAGAAGTTAGCTTTAAAACTGTGAACAGCGTCGTTTAGGATAAACGCTTTGTCTACATTTCACTCAGCGTAGCACAATCAACAGAGTGAAAGAAATTGACACTCTCGTCCAATCAGGCAGAGTGTTGCATAAATCTTCCATTTTGATAAATTACCTATAATGCGTTATCAAGCAGTTTGATTTGCAAACTGAAGTCACGTGGCATAGGTAACGAAAACGAATTTAGACGGCGTCGCCGAAAAAAATGTATTAATTAGTTCAATAGCTTTTTATTAACGTTGCGTGATACTTTACTGTTCTTATTTTACAAGTATGTTTTGCGCTCGCGCTGCTGTTGTAACTAATTGCTGACCTGTCGATCACCGCTGTGATATAAATTAAGTTAATTATTCCCATTATAATATATATTTGTAAAATACCACGCAGTTGTCTTAAAAATAAACATATGTCCATGCCTGGTGTACATTTCAGTACTAATTTTTGTGTGCCAACTTAAAAAAACTTCTTGTAGTCTTATTAATTTTGTTTTCAGTGCGGACGGACATTGCTCGCATATCATAGAGCTGATTAAATGTCCTCCACAATTAAGTTAGACAAATTCCAGACCAGCAAAGTTGCACAAGTCTATCACAGCAATGGCACAAACCAAGAGGGACAAAGATCTTGCCAAAAACTATTAACATTGTAACATTGTTGTTGCTAGACTGCTGGAAACAAGGAAACGAAAAACTGTGATCTGTCAACTTGACGGTTCATATAATTAAATATGTCTTCATTTATAATAATAAAATAATAATAAAATTTAAAATAATAATAATAAAAATGAAAAAAAGAGAAAAGAAACAGATAAAATAAATCCATTTGCATTTATTATATCACAGTATTAATGGTAGTTATAAATAGTTTACAATAGTCGTAAGGTAAAATAAATATATGAAGCGACATTCTAAACTGCATGGACATGTGCGTATATTTGATTTTTTAAATTGCAGTTAAAGCAAAGAAAGCTTTGACAGGAAAATCAGTTTCAACTCATCAGTTGTCAGATTTTCTAGAATAGAACAGAATGGTGTCGAAACAGGGGATACTGTTTTCATACTTGCTGTCTACGAATATGAAAGAAATATCATTACATAATAGGTAATGAGAAAGTATTAAAATCTACTTCCGAATATTTATCTGTATGCTCTTGATTTAATGTCTGATTTATAAAAGCTTACGTTTCATCTTTCACAAAAACTTCTTGAAATAAAGTTAATATGCCGTGCACTGTCAAAATCATATTTATATTTTCGAATAATGATGTTGGTATTTTATGTAAAATTATTTCGCATGTATATGTTTTAACTTTATTTATAACTCGTTCAGTGTGCGCTTTATGCTTAGAAATGTTCTGTGTAGAAGATCAGCCGCTTAATAAAGTATTTTTATATAGTATAGTTAACAAACAGGCAAATGCGAAAATATAGATACTTTCAACTGCGAGAATATATTGCTGAAGAAGATTAGCTGTTACTTTTGTATGAAATAAGATATAAATAAATTATATATCTAATATCTTGAATTCCGCGATCGGCCTAAATTAAAATTTATTCAGCTAGCTCAAATTAAAATTCCGATCACAGACGAAAGAGTAAAGAGAGACAGACAATTCATAATGTATAATGTATGTAATTATATTATACCATGCACATTACTGTCACACACGTTTTAATATAAAGTTTATTAGAATTATATTTGAGCAGATTGCTTATTGATCCGTTCAACGTTCAACGCTTACATTTTTCTAAATCTGCCTTTGGTTTACGGAACAAAATAAATTTCCCCCCTTCTAACCTTTCCGGTTACCGCTGGTCGGCGTTACATATTCCCAACGCACACTTCAACACTACTTCCTTGGAACAAAAAATGTATCAAATTTATAAGAATTAATCTGTAACGGTTTCTAAGTGAAAACTTGTGGTAAGCAATGGCTGGTTAGCAACAAGAGAAGTACAATGAATAACCCGCGTTATCTTATTGGTCAATATCTAAGATAACAATTAGTTTGATTGAGCCCGTATCCATCCATTGAAATTTTCAATGGACACGATTATTCAAATCCCTTTTATAGCCATGAAAAAAATCTTGCTTGTATTAAAATAATTTCTACAGGAACTCATTTGTCTCAAAAAATTTCTTAATTCCCCTTATGCATGCGCTTTAGAAAGAAAAGAGACATGTTGAGTATAAAACATTTATATTCATTACATCATGAAAACTCTCACAACTCTAACCATATTCTATTCTCATTCATTTTTGGTCGATAATGAGGAAAGTTTGAAGCTTAGTCGAACAGCTGCTCACTTGCAGACGACAACTTAGAATAAATATTGATAATATTCTGTAAAGATTTCCTTAAACTACTTTAACGAGTCTCCTGGAGATATTGTATTTTCTAGTTGCCATCTGCCCCGGCATCAAAACTATCAGTCATTTAGTCCCAGTCTAGTAATTTTGGTTTTCATTTATCTGATTACAACTTTTTTTCCTCTCGCATTTTAGTGTAAAATAGTATTAAGAGCTTCAAATATGTCTCCTTGAAAACTTTGATGACCTATATTGCATACATTCAATATCAGTACCAGCATGTACCTACGTGGAGTCTACAAAAATTGATGTTTTCACTTGTGTGCTGTATAATTTAATAATATATTTATATATTGTTAATAAAGTTTTCCTTAACTGGCAAAATATTTCACTTCAAATTTGGAAAGTGTGTTTCCAGATCGGCTAATAAAATTATATTCATGGCTACAAATAAGTCAAAGTACTCGAAGTCGCAAAAGGTTGATTTGGAAGTGAATGTTTTTCCTACGCTAACAAAGACAACATGTCCAAAATATATAATATTATAGTACAAAATAAATTATCGTCTCCTTAAACAAACATTTAAGAAATTTGTAGATAGATACACATGTAAATAGCCCCTTATTGTGTTACAAAACATCAAAAAATAAAACTTAAATATAGTAAAGTCTCCATTAACTTTTGATTATACGTCTTTTTAATTTAATTGACTTTAAATGTGTAAAAGGTATTTGAGTTTTGAGTTGACTTTTCTTATTCGACTTTTATCGTCGTGTTGCTTTTAATCAAATGAGATGAGTAGGCTACGACTTTGTTAGATTTAAGCTTTTATTCATACATTCTAATTGTGCATAGTCCGTTGAAACGAATTTTGTTATGCATAATACATTGAAACGTGTCGACTTTTTTGGCTAACAAAAGGGAAACTGCTTTAAGTGAATTTTAAAGGGAAACGCAGCAAGAGGGATAATGTGGTATAACTGAGCAGCTAGATAAATCTGCCATTAGTTTTCTGGCTGCTATATTCCAGTCGTTTCGTATCGTTCAGCACGTCATTTATGTTGTGTTAGTGATACTATTTAGTTATGCATCTTGAACATTTAGGCTTGTGTGTTTTCATTATTCCCTCTTTTGTAGTTTTGGATATTGTTTAATTATCATTTGGATATGGTGCCTGCTATTCGACAGTTCTAGTTCTGTGATATGCAGGCTCCATAATCTCAGATCCCCTCTTTAAATTTTGAGCTATTTATTTATGCCATTTTTACCTCGTTTAGACCTGTCAATTTTTTTTTAACTTGAAACCATATGCCGCTGTTCATGGAATTGCACATTGTGTAGGATTGAAGGTTCCATGTACAACGTAGGAAATCATATGCCGATGTCTTTGAATTGTATTTTTGTATGTAACACATGCTAATGTTGAGTTCTTCTCAACCCGGTGTAAGAGGGCGTGACAGTAGTATTCATTTTCATTACCGTCCATTAACCGGCTCAATTTAACATTTTCATTTTCGTAGTGTTTGACGACCTATGAGTTTCCACTATTTCTATTTTATTGTCTGCAGATCAAACATCGACATATAATCATCCTACAACATGTAGGGACGTTATTGAGATTTATTGAAAGTTTCCTGTAGCGCAGTTTGATATGATCAGTCACAAGTGAGGAAACTAGATGTAATGCAATAATATCGATATGTTTTATTTACATCTGTTTTAAGAGGCGTAGATGAAGTATGTTGTATCTTGTTGACAGCCACAGCACGCAATGTTTGATACATAATGTCGGTGTTGATGGTGAAATATGAATATTTAATAAATATGGCAAAAGACGCTCATTTGTAAAACGAGATCTTGTAGGACTATTGACTTTTTTTCTAGATAAAGATTAATGTCTTGAATGAGACATTAAGCAAACAACTTCAGAATAAGGTGTCAAACCAGTTTATTAATGCTGTATATAGCGATTTCCAATGTAAAAACAAAATGATTTTTATTCGTCACAACATTGCTTATAACGCCTAATAATTTAAAACATTTTGAATAGAACTGAACAGCGGAAACTTGATAGTTTTACTTAGTTTTAATACTGTATATATTCCAAGAAACATGCTTACACAGTTCATGCAAAATGTAAGTCTTGAAAGAATGGAATGACTTTTGTCATTCTTTATCTTTTATTTTGGGTTAATCTTTTATCATTAGTAACATGTTTACTTTAAACACAAAATAAATCAAAATACTCTAGTCCACAACGTATATATAAGCAGTAAATACGTTTAATTTGACACCTCCAAATGGGACTAGAACTGCGTACATAGGACACGGATGCACCCACATAATGCGCCACCCTGTGAATAGCAAAGTTTTTAGTACAGACCATCTTCACATGATTTTCGACTGAAGCAAATTGTATGATGGACGAGCTCGGAGCTCGGCATGGAATGTGCCTTCGAAAATAACCTATAAAATGAATATAGCAAAGGCCTATAATTGGAACAAAGATCAGTGCTAACATTTTATTCTTTGACAGCATTTTCTATATGTAAATATTTCTGAGCTGAAACAAATTCAAGTTCTGTAAATGGTTTCCTTTCTATGTATTTAAAGAACAGACAGACTTAAATTTCATTTTGGCTACACATTCGTTATGGTAAATTTCATATCAAGGTTATTCACCTACGCTACGTTGAACCCATTCCTTCAAAGATAATGAGGAGTTTTCCTCACTATACCCTATATAGTGGAATAAACAAGGTCTTAGTACATACTATGTTTTACTCTTAAGTCTGTACAAAAGCTCACATAAGCTTTTGTTGTACTTGACTGCCATCTTGCTGACTTTAGATAAATCTTATCTTAGGAGTAAATGAATTTCTAGCTCAAAACTACTTGTAATACAAGACAAGACACTTTGTATGTATCCCTTCAAGCAACATAATTTCATATATCGACTAGTATGAATTCACCAAGTATATAATGTCTGGTGGTGTTTCTCATGATTGTACTCTACTGTTTGAATTGTGCCTCGCTGTGAACATTGAAACTCGCAAGAATCATTATCAGTCAATAACATTTCACCGTGATCGACTACTCCGCAAGTTCTCCACTCAAAACTGTCTGGTTAACGATTTTGATGAAATGGAGTAATTCCTAGTTTACAATGCAACTCAATAATAGCTAAGTTTTTGCAATTATTTCTTTCATAAAGTCAACATATCTTTTTTTAAAAATCAATTGCCGTCTAACGTATTATGTAATCCTATAAATTGTCCTCATTTTTCTCCTAATGTCAGAATATCGAGTCTCATACATTGCACTGTATGTAAGATGGTACCTAAAATAGAGAATAGTTTATGTTTAGTCTATTTTAAACACTTTGAAAAAGCTCATACTGAACTTTCTTTTTGTATTTTAGCAATTCAAAATCCAAGTCAAGCCAAGACACTAAAACTCATGAAAACATTCTGAGTGAAAGAGAATGACATGTTCTTTATTATAAGCTTACCAAAACCATACCAAAAATTTACCTGACATAAGTTATTATTTTTTTTATAATGTAAACAAACCTCTACAACACTGTGCAATCAATATTGTCCACAATTCATCTGATAAGTGTTGATATAATTGTAAATGAGAGGCCCCAAAAAAACTTTTTTCAAGTTGTGTAAATAGTTTAAGTTGTAAATTAATGCGAATATCTTTAGTTACCCGCTAACCTTGTTTACAACAATAAATAAAACACCTAATAATTTGTTTAAGGTAGTGGACCTGAAAGGAAAATCGTCAAATTACGTATTCTTCATTTGCTTTTTCAGCATTTATTATTTTTACGTAAAGCAGTGATCGTGTTAAGTTACATGTACGTCAGGAGAATGTCGAATTGCTTACAAATACATACTTGCACGGAAATTGCAGCGCGTCATTACCTTTCCACTAACTTAAAATATTCTAATTACAATTGATGACAGTTGCTTTTAGTGTTACACTATTTGCAGCAAAGTTCTCTTGAACAGTCAGAGAAATGCTTCAACATAAAGCATAAGAAACACTTTCAAAATGATTAATTGAAGTGATAAATATAACAACTGTAAAGTCCTTGACTTCCAAGAAGAAGACGAACAATAAACGATGTACTGTTATATGTCTTTATTCTTTCTTGATGACACATCAGATAATACTTGAATGTCCACTGAGACAATGACAGATGACCATAGGAAATACTGGATGGCCACAGTTATATCGGATGCTCACAGAGAGTAAAAGACTGCAAAGAAAACAAAAAAGATCCTTAGAAATGAATTACAAAACTATTGAGTTAAGACATCTAGATAATGTATTTTGGTAGCAAAAATTATCAAAGAGAGACAGCTAGTGCAGTCAGATCTAAAACATTAAGTAGAAAAAAAACATTTAGTAGTCTGATGCCTAAAACAAACCGGACAAATCGTACCGGAAAAATGACGTGACGGACTATAGACAATCTAACCGAACTTCACAAATAAACTGTTTTTAAGCATATTTGAACCGTGGAACCTTACCAAAGTACATAAAACAATAGTAGAACATATAAAAATGATAATACAATCAAAGAAACCTACACCATGGGGCCATAATACCGATAATTATTGATTTTAAGGTCCAAGACCTTTGCTTTTGACAAATTACAAATGGCGTGATAACCAACAAGGGAGTTAACTCTAGCTAGATAAAGGTCATATACCACTAATAAATTCCGACTCTTGGAGGTCTCCTAGAGACCACAAAGACTCTTCGAGGGATCTCCTTGAGACCCTCTAGAGCGCACTCTGTGTAACAACATACTGTGCAACAACACACTCCCTGCCTGATTTAATTCTGTGAAGTATATCACTATACAACAAAATTAATAATCATTTATAAAAAAGATTCAAAACATCAATCATATAACTCACAGTTACCAAAAATTTTAAACACAAAAACATAATTTTGCTAAGGTTTAAAAAAATAATTTTGCAAGTTACGACATTATACAAATAAAGTGCATGCATTCATATAAGAGTGACATTATTCAAAGTTTATGCAAAACATCAGAATTATCAAAGTAGTGACTTTAACTGAATCATAAAATAACAAAACTAGCATTGTGCATTTACGAAAACAATCAAAATCCTAGACTGTACTTAAGTACGCTTCAAAATACTTAATGTAGAACACAAGTAATTTTAAGCTTCTAAAACTCACACATAACTACTCTTAAACCTGTAACAATTCATACATGTACACAGTTATGCTAAGAGCTCTAAGCTCATACACAGTTATTCTAAGAGCTTTACAAGCTCAACTATCGGACGAATATACGCGGTAGGTTTATTGTCTTTAATTACTTTAACGGCTACTTTTCTTACGAGACCGTCATCACTCGCGTAAACAGTTTCAACCAGTCCAACTGGCCACTCATTTCTCACTACTGATTTGTCTCTTAAGAGTACTAAGTCACCTTCCTTGATATCTTCTGATTGATCTTGCCACACTTGTCGCGACTGTAAACCAGACAAATAGTCGCGCCTCCATTTTTTCCAGAATGTCTCGGCGAGAACTTGTACACATTTCCATTGTGCCTTATACATGTCCTTGACACCTAAGTCTTGATAGGTATCGACTGAACTATCAGCCGTCTTCTGGGTCAACAGCACTGATGGCGACAATATGAATGGATCATCTGGGTCTGTAGAAACGGGAACAATAGGCCTTGCGTTAACGATGGCACAAACCTCGGCCATGAATGTACAAAGAACGTCATGCGTTAGGTGTTTATGCTTGTTTTCTAGTAGAATAGCGTCTAGGATACGTCGAGTTACGCCTATCATGCGTTCCCAAACCCCACCGAAATGCGATGCGTGAGGTGGGTTGAACAACCAAGTGGTACCTGTATCGTCAAGGAAGTTCTTAACATTCCGGTCTTCGACGTTGATGGCGTCTATACTCAAATCGTCTGTAGCGCCGACGAAATTGGTACCTCTGTCTGATCGAAATACTTTGACCTTTCCTCGAATGGCTAAGAATCGTCGGACAGCATTGATGAAGGCCGACGACGACATTTCGTCTATGACTTCGATATGAACTGCTCTCACGGCTAGGCACGTAAAGAGTACTGCCCATCGCTTGGATGAGGAACTGCCGCCTCTGGTACGCCGCGTGACGATGCTCCATGGACCGAATACGTCCACTCCGACAAAGGTAAATGGCGGGGCTGGAGTAAGTTGATCGACAGGTAAGTCGGCCATCTTTTGGTAAGTAACTTTTCCTCTTAACTTTCGACATGGGACACAGGCTTGGATCAGTTTCGCTATCATACGTTTTCCGCCGGTGATCCAGAAACCTGCGCTTCTAACTGCACCTTCTGTGACATGTCTTCCTTGATGGTGTATTTCTTCATGGTAAAAGCGTACTATTAACAAAGCTACGTGGGACCGTCCAGGAATTAGTATGGGATTCTTTTCCCGAGCTGCTAACTGGGATTTCCTGAGTCTCCCTCCTACCCTAAGTATTCCACGTTCGTCAAGGAATGGTGACAGTTTTACAACATGACTGTCCTTCAGTAAGGTTTTCTTGTTCGTGAGACATCCAATCTCTCTTGAGAACGATTCTTGCTGTATCTGTTTAATGATACACTCCTTGGCTCTGGACTTCGACTCTTCACCGTTGGAACTCTCATCAGCGGTAGAAGCTTCTTTCCTAAAGCGTCTGATAAAACGAATAAGTACTGCGACTGCTAGTATCAATCTTTTCCAGCTGGAGAATTTCTCAAACCGACTGACTCCAAGCCTTATGTCTGTTTTCATGCTCTTGACTATGGGGCGAACTTCAACGTCGTCATCTGGATTCTGTAACTGGTAGTTGGCGCTGATGTCATTGGATATGCTCAACAATGGTTCCCCAGAAAGCCATATACACTGTTTTAAGTCCGAAGGTTTCATACCACGGGTTCCTTCATCTGCAGGGTTATTTGATGTTTCTATGTATAGCCACTGAGAAGGTTTAGAAAATCTCAAAATTCTGGACACTCTGTTTTCGACATAGATGTAAAATCTTCGGGTCCGGTTGTTTAGATATCCAAGAACCACTTTGCTATCTGTATAGTATGTGATCTTACTAGGGGAAATCGACAGCTCTTCAGATACAGCTTCTGTTATCTCAACGGCGAGGACTGCAGCGCATAGCTCGAGCCTCGGTATGGTATGTCCGTGTTTTGGCGCTACTTTAGCTTTTCCGAACGCGTAACCAACATGAATGTTACCGTCCTCTGTAACTGTCTTGAGAAACGCAACCGATGCTATGGCTTTCTCTGATGCATCGCAGAATACATGTAGCTCACTTTCAGGGTTGAATCTTACGTGCTGTGGGAAATATGTACGTGGTATTCGTAGCGTTTGAAGGTCTTGCAGGGATTCAAACCATGACAACCACTTCTTTCGCAATGGCTCGGGTATCGGTTCATCCCAGTCGTTTACTTTACTTGTGATATCTCGCAGTAGTATCTTTCCACAAATGGTAAATGGAGATAAGAAGCCCAACGGGTCGTACAGTCTATTTATAGTTGAGAGTACATTCCGCTTTGTGTAGTAGCTTTTCTTGTCTAACGTATACTGAAACACAAAGCAATCTTCGGTCAGATTCCAACTCAGTCCAAGGCTTCGTTCGGTTGGTGAATCTTCTGTCTTCAAGGCCTTAGCTAGGTCTTCCTCTTTAAAGTGTTCGAGTACCTTTGGATTGTTCGATACAAGTTTGTGGAATCGCAGCCTGCCTTCTTCTTCAAGCGCTCTCTGTGTGTTCGTCAGTAGAGCTACTGCATCATCTTCTGAAGATAGTGACGTGAGACCATCGTCTACGTAGAAGTCATTCTTTACGAAGTTAAACACTGCGTCACCATGGACTTCGGCTGCATTCTGAGCTATTCTACGAAGGCCGTAAGTGGCCACCGCTGGCGATGGAGAGTTTCCAAATACGTGAACGCACATACGATACTCTGTCAATGGTTTACTAAAGTCATTGTCCCTGTACCACAGGAATCTCAGGTAGTTTCGGTGATGGTTGTGGACGCGAAACTGATAAAACATTTGTTCTATGTCGCCGGTGATGGCAACCTTCTCTTTCCTGAATCTCATGAGAATTCCTGCTAAACTGTTAGTTAGGTCTGGTCCACTCATAAGAACACTGTTTAATGACACACCGTCGTGTTTGCTTGATGAATCAAAGACTATTCTTATCTTGTCTTTTTTCTTTGGGTGATAGACGCCAAACAATGGTAAATACCAACATTCTTCTTCATCTTGTAGACTTGGTGCAAGCTCCGCATGCCCTTTGTCGAGAATACCTCTCATGAATTCCATACAGTGTTTCTGTTTTGTAGGGTTCCGTCTTAATGATGCGTCTAGACTCTTGGCTCTTCTATAAGCCTCAGCTTTGTTGTTTGGTAGTCGAACTCGCAGAGTACGAAAAGGTAAAGGTGCTGACCAATGACCGGTTTCGTCCTGACAAAATTCTAGGTCCATCATCTTCACAAACTCCTTATCTTCTATGGATAATCCTTGTTTATTGTCATTCGCAGTCTCTATGAATATATCGTTGTCTGTCGTTTTCACGGCAATCTTACTTTCGCATGGCTGGAACAGCGACGGCCTTCCATCACTATGTATATACGTCTTCATTACGTTGACGTTTGATTTATTTAGGCACACCTCACCTACTACTACCCAGCCCAATCCAAGCCTCTGTGCGAATGGAGCATTAGGTCTTCCAAGGCGTTGTTCGTATACATGGTGGGCGTCTGGGACATCACGGCCTATCAACAATACTATGTCAACATCTGGTCTTAGTGGAGGAATCGGGATATCACTCAGGTGATCGTGGTACTGTGTAACTTCCGGCGTCGGTATTTCAGAATGTGTGTCTGGAATCTGTACACATTCTAGCACTCTGGGTAGCGATATACTAAAACTATCATCAAGTGCAGATACTGTAAGCCCACTTAACGTCCTACCACTAGTCTGGAAACTTCCTGAACACGATACAAGGGTGTAGCATTCTTCACCAACGGACTCCGAGTCTGTACACAATATATCAAAAAGTTCCGGCCTACACAATGTACGGTTGCTCTGGTCGTCAAGGATACAATACACAGTTCTGGCCCTTGCCGGCTGACCATTAGGGTAGACTTTGGCTAGTACGGTTTTGGAGCACGACTTACCAGAAAAGCCCTTACCACATACCTTTGTGCAACTGCTACGCACCTGCTGATCTGTACCAAAGGTAGGCGGCCGCTGGTTGTTCGTAGATGGTCTCTCCCTGCCGTGATCCTTTGGGGATACACTCTGAAAATAATGTAAGGCAGACGGGTGTCTGTCGCTATCACATTCGCTGCATCTACCTGTAAATGTACATGATTTAAAATTGTGGTCTACAGCATTGCAACACTTGTAGCAAATATTGTGATCTTTCAGAAACTTTTTTCTTTCAGACACAGATTTTTTCTTAAATGTTTTACATTCATTTAATGTGTGAGTATCTGTATTTGCATGAAAAGGGCATGTGTTACATTTAAACACCTCGGTTTTACGTACACTAACTCTGGGCCTAGGCTTTTCAATAACCCCTTGTCTGTCTTGTTTCTCATACATACTATACGTTACACTTAACCCGGGGTCATTTAACATTGAGCTCATTTCTCTTAGAAATGCACAGAATTCACCGAAAGGTGGGAAGTGTACTTGATTCACTCTCTTGTAGGTAGATGCTCTCGTCATCCATCTGTTTTGTAAGTGAACCGGAAGTTTGTTTACAATCGGACGAACTCCAGTAGACGAATCAAAGTAACTCAGCAACGTTGAATACTGGGGATCCTGTTTCACCGCGTTTACTTCATTGCACAAGTCTGATAACTCATATAACTTCTTGTTGTCTTTTCCAGTGAGCCTAGGAAATCTATCAAGCCTTTGCTTAAACGCTGATTCCACTAACTCGGGCGAACCGTATCTTTCGTGTAAGCGCTCCCATAATATTGTGAGACCATGTTCAAGATTGTTCGAGCTTGCTTGTCGTACACTGATAGCATAAGTTTTCGATTCCGGTCCAAGATACTTCATTAAGAGATCAAACTCTTCTGCAGGCGATGCTTCAAGGTCTTTTAAAATGATGCGAAAGCTGGTTTTCCACATTCCAAAGTTCTCTGACTTGTCGTCAAACTTGTAAAATCGTTCTGTTAATAAGTCTCTCCTCAGTAGGTATTTTGAAATGTCCGAATACTGTTTATCTGAACTCAATGGCCGGAAGGGCTCCGCCCCCGGGTCCAAACCAGATGTGCATCGTGACATCGCACTGTTTTTCATTACGGCAGTCTGTTGAAGATTTTCAACATAATCAGCAGGGTCCCATTTAGGCACTACAGAGGGTTCTACACTTAGCTTTACCGAATCTACTTTGTGTACAACACTGGGTTTTATGTCTAACTTGTCCGTTTCTATTTCGGGTTTAACACTGTGGGATACACTTGGTTTGACCATATCTACTCTAGCATTCACAACAGGAATAGCTGTTTGATCCAAATCCACTTGGGGTTCCATTGTGGTAATGACTGTTCTGTCCAAATCTAATTTGAGGTTAACAGTTGACTTTACACTTTCAAACTCTTCTTCATAGGCTTTCAGTTCGACTTCTGCCACCACAACGTCTTTTTCCTTCTCAAGCACTCTTATATCTGCATCGAGTTCTGTTTTCTTCCTTTCTGTTAAGGCTTGCATGTTCGACTGCTCCTCCACTAGTCTTGCCTTTTGTTTTATAAGCTCTGCTTCCTTCCTTTCGAATTCGAGTCTTGCCTTAGCTGCCACTGCTCTTGCTTTCTGACTGGCAACACTGCTGTGACTGCTTTTACTACTGTGGGATGAATGCACTGACTTAGACGACGATGGGGACAGATTTTTTATCAGTCTCTCCATTTTATTTAATGTACTGACTACTGTCTCGGACGTTGTTCTGTGAATCACCTCTTGAGATTCTTGTTCTTTTAGACTGTCTTCAGTACGAGTTGACGACAGATAGTCTTGGCATTTCTCAAATACGGATTCATAAAATTCATAACAATAGTTCAAGTCGGACTTTAAATTCTTAATCACATCTCTAGACAGATCACTGTTTTCAAATTTAATTATTATCTGTTCAATGTCTCTTCGACATGATATTAAGTCAGTTCTGTATTTATCTACTTGTGTGATATATACTTCTTCTGCTTTTTCTGTTAACTTTCTGACTCTTTTCTGTTCTTGATCGCTGTCTGACATCTTGATATATTTGTATATGTGTCCAGGTTCTTTTACTGTAAAGTCCTTGACTTCCAAGAAGAAGACGAACAATAAACGATGTACTGTTATATGTCTTTATTCTTTCTTGATGACACATCAGATAATACTTGAATGTCCACTGAGACAATGACAGATGACCATAGGAAATACTGGATGGCCACAGTTATATCGGATGCTCACAGAGAGTAAAAGACTGCAAAGAAAACAAAAAAGATCCTTAGAAATGAATTACAAAACTATTGAGTTAAGACATCTAGATAATGTATTTTGGTAGCAAAAATTATCAAAGAGAGACAGCTAGTGCACAGTCAGATCTAAAACATTAAGTAGATGAAAAACATTTAGTAGTCTGATGCCTAAAACAAACCGGACAAATCGTACCGGAAAAATGACGTGACGGACTATAGACAATCTAACCGAACTTCACAAATAAACTGTTTTTAAGCATATTTGAACCGTGGAACCTTACCAAAGTACATAAAACAATAGTAGAACATATAAAAATGATAATACAATCAAAGAAACCTACACCATGGGGCCATAATACCGATAATTATTGATTTTAAGGTCCAAGACCTTTGCTTTTGACAAATTACAAATGGCGTGATAACCAACAAGGGAGTTAACTCTAGCTAGATAAAGGTCATATACCACTAATAAATTCCGACTCTTGGAGGTCTCCTAGAGACCACAAAGACTCTTCGAGGGATCTCCTTGAGACCCTCTAGAGCGCACTCTGTGTAACAACATACTGTGCAACAACACAACAACAGTCTACCTGCGTTGTTACACATACGTGATAATAATTTAAATATTTTGTAATAATTCTAATTGCTGCATATACATTTTACATTTTAATATATAAAATTTCGTGTAAACCAAGTTATCACCACTGAGAAGAAAAAAAAAACTTTTAAATTCAAATTAGCTGAACCGCAGCAATATTTTGTATTTCGTGTAATATGATGTTTTAACTGCTACAATCTCAATTTCGTTTACCTCTGTCCCTTCAAGTTAATTTTTTATCCAGGTTTGAAGAACATGACCCTATTTAACACTTTTCAGTGCATTTTGGTTTCTTTGATATCCATAGAAGTCTGCATTATTGATAATTTTACTAGTATGCGCGTTAGCTTTCTAATATAAGCTTAAATGCATATGTAGCGGGGCTCGTGATTCCATGGTAACGCATTTTCTCTCATTTTCAAACAAATATGTATGAAAACGGGTTTTCCGACGGCTTCAGTGCCATTCTGTTAATGACCAACATGGATTATTTGGGTAACATTATTAGCAAAATACCAAGCACTTTACATGGTACCCATTTTCTCTTAACGTTTAAAGTAACCATGGCAACAAAGTCGTTCTGCATGCCGTTATTATTCTCATGGATATTGTTGAAATGCAAATGAAAAGCAGAAGCTGTTTTCCTTAAAAAGACCAGTGTCAACGCTTTTGAATTTTACATTTAGATATATAGGTCACGGGCTTCGTTCGTTTCCATGGTAACATCAATTTAATTCAAGAAACCACAATTTTTTACTGCAATTTGAAAAATTTTAGAGCTTAGTTTTAGTATATAAGTAACACATTATCAAAGGAAACTGAAAAATAGGTATACAAATCAAACTGCTCAATTTCTATTTGAAAATGGCCGTAATAAGTAACCTTTCACCCATCAATATTCCCAATAACATCAGATACCATCATCCATTTTCTTACATTCCGCATAACATTTCAATATAACTACATAAAACAAGCAAAATATTGATCATTATTCAGAGCGAAAGACTCATAAAAATATTTCAGCAAATAATGGCTGTTTAGTTTGTCGTAAACATCGTCGTAAATCGTCAGGTTAGCTTCCGGTTGGGTATGCGCACATTCAAATATTAAGGTTACCTATCTCCTTAATGTAAAATTTCTTGATTATTTTGTTTTAGTTTAATGCTCTACTAAACTTTCCTTAACACAACTTATAAAATGATTGTCAGTGTAAGCCCATGCTGTATATCGAATACAAAGAGTTAGAGTTTTAAACATAAGTAAGTCATATTTTGTCTTCCTATCAGTTGTTGGAAACAGGGCTTATTTGGTTTACCTTTCATTTTTGACCACTGTTTAATGTTGGCTTCAGTTTATTGGTCAAATCAGAGTTGTTCCCCTTAGATTTTCTTGAGTAGGTACCATCTCTGCTGTATGGGTTCAAAGAGTAGCACTGACTACAATTAATTTGAGCATCATGATAAAAATGAAGAGACTAGTAGAAAGCGTTTTGAAAAGCAATTTAGATATCACAAATGATCAGAATACAGTTCGGAATGAAATACAACAAGCAAATTTGATGAATTGGTATCCCCCGCCGAAAGGGTTTGTGGTGAGGAATGGCAAAAAGAAATATTCCCAGCAAAAATTCAAGGTCACATCATGATAAAGACTTGTGCAAGTTTTCATCAATTTATATCATATACTTTTTGAGCTAGGTGCGTCACAAAGTAAAATGGGAATTTTTGACTATTTCAGGGACCAAAACCCTAAAAATATGGGGCGGAGGCAGACTAAATATAGGAGGTGCGCAAGTTCATATCATGATAAAGACTCATGCAAGGTATTATCAATTTATATGTAATACTTTTTAGGTTAGGCGCGTAACAAGGTGAAAATGTGCATTTTGTTTACTATTTCAGGGCATAACTCAAAAATAGGGGGCGGACCCAGATAAAAAATAGGAGGTGCGCAAGTTCATGATAAAGACTCATGCAATGTTTAATAAAGTTATATTAAAAACTTTTTGACATAGGCGCGTCACAAGGTGAAAATGTGCATTTTTGACTATTTCAGGGGCCATAACTCTAGAAATAAGGGGCGGGCCCAGATAAAAACTTGACGGGCATCATCGCAGTATGTTGGTTCATGTTTATTTCAAGTTTTGTGAAATTCTACCTGACATTTACTGAGAAATGGCTGCGAACGGACGCACGGACGCACGCACGGACGGACAACGCCATTTCAATACCCCGCTCCCGATTTCATCGGCGGGGGATAACAAATTGTTTAAATCAGTGAGTTAATGGTCTATGAAAAAGCAAAAGGAATACTCTAATGTTTACCGGAATGTTCATCCTAAATAATTGTGTACTATCAAAGCATAACATAAATACATTTTGATAATGAAATAATCCTCCAAACTTGTCTGAAAATTATTTGAGGAATGTTGGTGCATTTGTTTTGAATTGTTACATTTGTGAAGCGCTTTTTCTATTGAGTCTAATATAAGACTATGCAAAACTCCCGTTACTTTCATGAAATAAAACATAAATATTTATGCTACTGCATGTACAAGAATTTGAAATATTATTTCCCACATGATGTTTGAAGATTTTTCTCGCGCCTTATCAACGCATTTTTTATTATTCTCATTTTAAACACTTAATACTCTATGCCCCCATAGTTACAGCTGGTGTTAGTCATACTTTGCTGAAACAATGTGTTTATTTTTCTGTTATTACATAATACCAAGAGTATCTAATTTCCTGTACGGAGAATATATTAGTCTTCGTGGCAACATATCCAACTTAATATTCTGACTCTGCCTTCAGCGACTGTAGGATTAAATTACGATATTTTTAGTATAATGTGCTTGTTCAGCAAAACAAAATATCTTTCATTTAAAAAAAACTATTTGTCCTTTTAGAAAATGATTCTTCACTTTTGGACATTTTGTCTACTTAGAAATTGACAAAACTAATTATTCAAAACTCGGATGTGAGGGTGTTACACTTACCTTTCATAAGGAAACTCGCCCGAATAAAACCAACTACGATATGGCTTAGTAGCAAAGTATCTTTTTATTTAGGATAAGGAAAGGAAAGTTTCGCAGAAAGTTGTATCAGTTAACACATAGGTTGCCATTAATTTTCAGTATGTTTTACGTTTTCGCACGCTGTATCCCTTTTTTTGTTCTCTGTTACCCGGATAATTAGCGTTAAACCTTAACTCCAGGTTTTTCAAACATACGTACGAATCTTGAATAATCATAAAGAAAGTATAGGAATACTCGTAAACATATTGATACTATAAAACCTTTAATCTAATTATAACTTCTATCATCTGTTAAGGATCCTTATTTCTCAAAACAAGGCAGTAGATATTTTGGCGATTTTTAGTTAGAGTTCCTACACCTTCAGTTACAATATGGTAATCGATTTCTTAGAAATATTTCGTATCCTCATATTGTTAACCACAAAAATATCTTCTAAGTTATTTTTTCATGTGGAGGAGGTGGGTATGTAGTTCGCGCTAAACAGTGGGTATTTCAAACCGACATAAGCATAAGCTTACATATAAAATACTTAAAAACAGGTGCAAAGTAATTCAACAAGTTATATCATAAGCACAATTTTCAATTCTTTATAGCTTTCAAATGTAGTGCAATATGTTGGATACCAGCATTAAACACTCAGTATCTATGATATGTTTAGAGTCTATCTGAATCGCCTTGAAATTTAACACAACTGGTTTTCTCTTCTTTATAGAATTATTTGTATTTGAACTTTTTTGTCCGCCGTATACCGTAAGCCAAGTCATAAATATGTAATTGTGCAATTCGAAATAAAGAAATAATTCATAGACTAATGGCCTGTCTACCCTACAGAGTAACATTAACATGCGGACTTCCTTAAATATAAACAATTTGCTATTTGAGCCGTGTCATTTGAAAACCAACATAGTGACTTTGCGACCAGCATGGATCCAGACCAGCCTGCGCATCCGCGCAGTCTGGTCAGGATCCATACTGTTCGCTTTCAAAGCCTACTACAATTAGAGAAACTGTTAGCGAACAGCATGCATTGGATCTTGACCAGAGTGCGCGGATGCGCAGGCTGGTCTCGATCCATGTTGGTCGCAAAGCCACTATGTTGGTTTTCTCATGTCGCGGTAGATGAATATTTACTTTGGCCGGTCTCAAAGGGTCTCGGTATGACGATAGGTTTTATGTTATTAACTGGATAGCATGTACAATAATAAATGCACGAAATACACAAGAAAAATAGAATAAATAAGGAAAATGGATCGAAGCACAGATTTGTGAACTTGTTAAATTTTAAACACTA
Organism: Mercenaria mercenaria; assembly: GCF_021730395.1. Taxonomy (NCBI): domain Eukaryota; kingdom Metazoa; phylum Mollusca; class Bivalvia; order Venerida; family Veneridae; genus Mercenaria; species Mercenaria mercenaria. Next base: position 104,505,901 of record NC_069361.1, on the reverse strand, counting down.
TTGTTTTCATATTGTTTTATGAAATGGATGACTTCTTCTTCTGGTAAAAAAATAACTGTCGTCAGGATTACTTATTGCTTTCAAATACATTTCAAATGATGACAACGATATATTTGCATTTCACACCGACAGTAATTTCAACATATTCAAATACATCGTGCATTCTTTAACCTGTCCTTACAATAAATCGCCTTTTTCTGAAAGTATTTTAGTTAGTGACCTTACTTGCACCATACTTATTTAATTAAAATCATTAGGATCACTTCTGTACCAGTTCAGTTAGCTGAAAGTTATAATGAACTTAGGGTAGCTTGCTTCAAAGGTTTATTTACTTATCTACCTTATGACCACTCGAATAAGTCAGTTTGATTAAATTATATAAGTCGTTTTACCAATGATCTCTTTGTTTTCTTCATATAACATTATATGTCACAGAAGGGGCCCCTCACCGCTGTGAGTTTTAATCAATACCTGTATAATTCTTTCATGTGAGAAAAACCATCCAGCTGGCCTACGGATGATGAAATAATTCCCGAAGTAGCATAGTCTATATTTGTGTCAGTTGTCCGTGCGATGATTATTACGTACTACGAATAAAACTTAGTTTGCAAAGATCGCCTTGTCACAGCAGTTCTGAATAATAACTGCTAATTACATTTAATAAGTGTATAACTTTAACGCTAAACAAGAGGAAATTGAGGCAATGAGAGTTTTTTTTACATTGTACACCTTTTAGCCTGTACTCTGCTAAATTTCTAACACGGACTGGTCTATTTTTCAATTTGGGCAGTACCATTTGTTATTCGAAGGGGTGTTCATCGAAACAGCGAACAGTGCAGATCAAGACCACGCAAAGGCAGAATCACTTGCCGCCAGCAGGCTAAAGGTTAAAATGCTCTTAACCTGTTCCGTATCTGTTTCCTGTCCAATCATTCGAAAGGTTCCTCTACAGTGATAAAATTAAACCATCAACGCGTGGACAAAGTGAAAGAAAATGTAAATTCTATTTTACTCCTGTAAACAAAGAATTTTTGTCTTTGTAAATTTCAAAGAAAAACCAATTTTAATGTATCTGCACAGAAAAAAAATCCTTTCGTCCACATAACATTTCCTTGTCAAGAATAGTTATATACGGAACTATAAAACATTGATACTGTCGATTTAAATCTATCAAGTCAAGAAATGTTAATGTAATTAAAATGTCATTATCTTAACCCTTAATAAATTCATTAAAGTCTTAAAAACTTTATTCAAAATCGATGAAATCAAATTTCGGTAAAATATTGACCCAGCCACACTATATTGTAGCATGTGTTATAAATACGCTGTTCCAAAACACGTATTTATGACTTACGTCTGTTAAACCCAAGATGTTCAAGACGTGATCGCCATTCAGAAAAATATATTTAATACTGTTTAACCGAAATAAACGAGAACCAAAACCTTTCCTGTTTCTATAGCTTTTGCAAGTTACATTCGGGATAACGACTATCAATTTGATTTGGCGAAATTGTTACATATCTGAACCATCTTTAAAAGAAATTCAATATAGCTCACTGTCGCGCTATGTATCATAAGTGGGCGAAAGAATCCTTACTTCAGTCATTTATTCTTATAGCTGTTGTTATGCCGGTTAATAATCTCGCCACAATTTTCTCATTTTATGTCATCTATTTCTCGGAAAGTGTACAAGAGTGTATATGAGTCAGCGCAAACCAATCATGATTTCCTAAAGATATCTCTCTTGAAGACATCAAAAATCAATGATGACTGCTGATATTATGCCTCTAATCATACAAACACGGAAATATTTCTGTTAGATGTCATAACATTATGCAATCTAAATCTTATACGACGTTAAGTGTTTCTAGTGATCTTGTCATTTTGTAATGGAAGACATTTTTCTCTTCCTTTTTGAGAAGAAATATATTAACTCGTGACAACTGACGTTTATCCAACCTGTTTTCAGGTAGGTCCTCTGGTTTCGACTTCAACCGGAACATTCTGTTTTCTTTAAATGTTTGAAATTGTATTTTTTACGGTAGTGATGTACGTACATTTTTTACTAAGAACAAAGTCCTAATGCTACATTAAACTGCGAATGTTACGAAATGTGGATTAGTGTTTAATCTTTCCATTAGCTTTAAGGGTTGTGCTATGAAAGCTGACTTGCAATTTATGTAGATTGAATCCATACAATTTATGTAGACTGAATCCATACTGCGTCACGTAGAATATGTCAAGGAATGTCATGAGAAAATTTTGCAAATAATAAAATCTGAACAAAATACTTTGAATGTATAGAACTTAACCAAGTAAAATAACAGCAGTCTCGGTTTGAACTAGTCTGTTCATGAGAGGTAATGAATTATGCAGTACAACTCACGCTAGCACCCGCTTAAGCGGAACTCTGTTAACAAAGGCATTAAACGCACTCCATGATCACAAAGGATAAGGTAAGTGAGAAATACTTTTTATATAAGAATTAGAGATATATGCCTTTAATAAGATATTACAATTACATCAAAGTCGAAAAAAGTCTTATTTCATTAAGTGTATTTTATGTATCTGCATAAAATAGTTTATTGCGATGGCCGCGGGCTATTTTTATTTTCCGTTTAGTTTTAATTAGTATATTAATCCAATTTTCGTGTAATATAACGTTTATATTAAGGGTAGCAGAGTTCCAGTTTAACCAATCAAATTCTTTGTTTTAATTTTCAGCCAATAGCTGCAAGGCTTACATATTTATCATTGCGTCATTCTCGAACAATGGAATACTTTCTAATTACAGAAAAAAATCAGCTTTTTTATTTATTTAACACTTTGATTTCAAATGAAGATTTTCCTTATTCTTGAAGATATTATTCTAAAAAGTGTAGTTCTTGATCAGTTAAGTTTTGTGTTGGATTGGGCTAGTTACTTCATTACGATATTCAATCGATCTCTTCCCTTCATTAGTTTGAACACACTGGATTGCGTGTCGATTACAAGGTCGTACACAGACATAGGCGTATAAGTTCACTTTCGTTAAGGTATTTCTACAAATTAGAATTTGATAAACCACATTTTGTTCAAACATCAATAAATAATGTAAGTTCATGTGCGTATGTTTGCTAGGTCGAACGAACAATATGTACCTCTATCAAGTTTTCGTAGTGAGAGGTTATGGGAAAATCGCAATTTAAATGAATTTTTTGCGTACAGTGTCGAAATTAATTAAATTTTTCACAGTTGTAAACTGTCCTATTGTCTTTCTTTTGCTTAAATTAAATGTACATTTCAATGTGAGTTTTCTGAGATACTTTTTATTCATATATTTAACCTTTAGAAAGATAAGATAAAGGCGTTGCCGGATTACTTTACACAAACTTGCCGTTCAGTAATAGTATGATTTACCTTCCCTTATTCCGGATCCGGGCTTTATCTTATATTTTTAAATGAAGTTCACTTCCGGGTTTTCAAACGCGCGGAACTATCTTAAGTGCATCTGCAATTTATCTTATTTCGTTTAACGTAAAATATCTTGACAATCTGCTAGTCTGTGAATGTAAACTGTGATAAATAATTTCTAAGAATTTGGTATATTACCATAACTACAAATCATAATATTGCAGAAGCAATAGTAGTTTTATATTACAGTTTAGATACTATAAATGTACTATAAATCGTATATTGACTGCAACGAAATAATGTTATTATACTATGCAATTATTTAGATTTTGTTTTGTTTCTGTTTGGTTTAACGTCGTGCGGACACAATTATAGGTCATATGATGATTTTCCAGCTTTGATAGTAGAGAAAGACCCCAGGTGCCCCTCCGTGTGTTATTTCATCACAGGCGGGCACCTTGGTAGAACCACCGACCTTATGTAAGCCAGATGGATGGTTTCCTCACATGAAGACATAAACGCACCAAGTGAGACCCGACCCACACCGATAAGGAGCAAGTGTTTTGAAGTCGTGGCCAAAACCGCGTGGCCTCGGAGTTTCCCTCAATAAGTTACAGGAGTACACTTATAATTTGATAATTGTACCTTTTGCTCCATTATGTGCCAATGAAAAAGCATTGCAATGTCTGCACCCGTGTCCTTCCACTGGTTTATTAAAACATACAATTGCATTACCGTTCGCATTCTCTTTTGAAGGTTTCTTTTTACAGATTTTATTCCTTGTTTAGGTGACAAATTGAACCAAGCAAAATAAATAACATGAAGCTATTTAGCAACAATATCCTGTTCGTATTACTTATCAAGATGACAAAGATTTATAAATTGGAAACTCTCGTATATCAAAGAGACACAATGGACGTAGATGGCACAAAGTTGAATATATCAAGAAGTGAAAATGTAGAAAATAAAAGTTGTGCTCCATTAAAAAAGAGTTAGAATTTAGACTTTGAAGTGATATTTTTGAAATAATATTCAAAACACATTCTATGCGCAAAACATGGTCATATTCAACAACCCGATACTAATTTATTACAGTATTTGACAGACTGTTATAAACCGTAATTTCGAGCTGTTCTATTTATTTCGAGCTTTTTTTTTCATTCAATTCCATGATGCTTTCCGGTTGATAAATTAACAAAAATATGCATAACATTATGTTTCTTTAAGGGAAAACCAAGACGCTGATACAACCGCAACGAAATACTCAGCAATAGTCTTTGATAGCTTTTGTAGAAGGATAAATACGCCATTAATCCAATTCTCTATTTATAAATTACCATTACTGTGAGAAAAAAATCGAAAATCGAACTCTCGTGGGTCTTTAAGTTACCATGATAAACATTGCTGGTGTTTCTGATGTAAACGTATCACTCTGATTGGCAAAAGAACGGGAATCTTTAGAAATTATGTGTTTCCTTGGTGGTTATATATCTTCAAATCGTCCCTTAGGACCACAGCTCAAAGAAAGTTAATTCAATGTTCTTCAGAGAATATTCGCAACTATGATTCGAGCCTTTTTACTTTTACGCTGTCGTAGCGTTGCGCTGTCATTAACATGACGACTGTGCATGGTAAAAGTTTTATATACATTAATTAAAGCTACTCGTACACAGTTTCATTTCCACCAAATTTGGCATAGAATGTATATATGATACTTTAAAAAAATGATAAAGTTAATGACAGTGAGTGTTTGATATTGGGGAAAAATAAGGACAATGTTGATTTTCATTTTTTAAAAGCGTTACAACAGTTTACTCTCATCTGCACAATATGTCTTGTAATTCATTAAGATATCTTGCAAAATTTATATGTTTATGTGTCTTTTTCACAGTACCCACTAACAATTTTTGAGAGAAAAAAATCTCATAAAGCATAGGAAACAATATCTTTCGAAAAGGATAAATAAAGATGATTTGTAACGTATTGTTAGAAATTGAATCACTCGCGTATTGTCCTTGTATTCATTCAAATAAAGATTATTAAAAAATCAAGGCATCTGCGTTCCTCATCGTCTGATTTACCACTGGTCAACATTTGAATATACAGGAACTTAACCACGAGGGCGTCAGTCCGTGAGGTTAAAAATGCCAGACGATGAACCAAAACAGACGATGAAAGCAGACGATGAACCAAAGCAGACCAAAGCCATAATTATTTCTCTAAGTTATCTTTGAAGTATTGTGATATAATATACGTTGTTCGATTCCTTCTGTTCTAATGTACATGATAACATTTGGAAAAAGATGATGTCACAATGGTTTCTTACTGGTGGCGAGTAAAAACAAAGAAAGCTTGCGCTCCGTCAAGTCATGTTAGAATATATCAAAGGCAGTTTAAAGATTAGTTTCTTGAATGTGTTTATTTTTAACTATTCAAGATCTTTAATAATAACATCTCAAGGAATGTTTTGCATATAATCATTTTTATCAGCATTGTCTTAATTGTCGGGTAAGATGCAGATAATACTGATGATGTCTTTAAAACCTATAAGAAGATCTTTTGGAAGAATCGAACTCAATCGAGCGAAATAATAGCATAGTCAGTTTGACTGAGTGTACACGCTTAAGCGGAACTCAATAATATCTATATACTCCATTTCCCAAAGCACTAGAAAATATAGTAACATTCAGTTCAAATACGGCAAAAATCAAGCCCCGTGACAAATAAACTTGACTTCTGTTATGTAGCACATGTATAAAGAAAACGTTTGTTTATAGAAAATAACAATGCTAGTTAAAAGGTTTTGCAGTTATTATAAGGAGTTATAACTCAGTTCATATTTATCGATGCTAAGGCAATATTTATCGTCTCTATCTAATTCGAAGCTTCTCAGCACTTCTTATTGATCTAATAAAAAACTTTTCCTCATCTCTTATATGATTTCGAGTCGTTCCGCTCTTTCAGAAAGTTCAGCTGAAGCAGAGTATAATCCTTCATGCATTCATGTTATGCCTGCAGATTTTTTCATAATCTAATATTCAAATCCCCGAAGCTCTAAAGTTGGAAAAGATGCTGGCAGTCAAAAACTTCAGTCTTTACTCTCAAAGAAGAATTATAGTTTTGCAGTGAATGATAATGAAAATATCATTAGAAATACATGGTATCACACATTAATCTGATGATAACATCACATCAGTTGATGAATACAGCCAAAATCAAACAGCCATGTTCATAAATGTTGTTATGAATTGCACATGACAGTTTTCGTTCAATGTTCTTCGTACAATCATAAAATGAATTTCAAAAAGACGAGCACAATTTGGTTCTTGAGATACAGAATGCATATGCAAACGTTTTATTTAAATTGACTGACTTCTGTTAAAACAAAATAAATAATAACAAGTGAATGAAGTATTGCCATGCAATACAAATCCCCTACTGGAAGGCACCTAATTTACTCTTCTGCAGTATAACATAATGAACTGATACCTGTCAATGATGTATGAACAATATTGTACTATATATACAATAAAATATAACAAAGCACTTGGATTAAAATTTGCATATATAAAAACGTTCAGTTGTTTTCATTTAGAATTTTTTTTGGCCGATTATACAAAAAGTTATCAAAAAAGATATTTATAGTAACAACAAAGTGAAATTAACCCTAAAAAACACACAAATCTATAAAATATAAGTCCACAAGAAACTCTTTACCAGTAGAGATAGATCAAAATACACCTAAAATTTGGATGTACCGTGCATGTTGTTCCACAGAAAAGTGGTCTCAATTTTTCCCTATGGCCAGTAATAAAAAAGTTACAATATAATCTATTTATAGTAACAACAAAGGGACATAATTCTAAAAAAAGTGTGCCTCATAGTGGTGAACATTTCTGCCAAGTTACATCAAAATCCCTCCATGCATGAAGAAGAAATGCTCCGGACAAAGTCATTCTTGAATTTGACCTTTAACCTCTAAGTATGACCTTGACCTTAGACCTAGAGCCGGGGCTTTGCGCACAACATCTTGTCTCATCCAGGGATGTGCCAACTGATATTCAAAATCCTGTTTTGCATGACAAAGTTATACACCGGACAGGAAAAAAATCCTATTGACCTTTGATCTCAAAGTGTGACCTTGACCTTTAAGCTAGGGTTCTAGGTGTTGCGCATGACACGTCGTCTCATCATGGGGAACATTTATGCCAAGTAATATTGTAATCCCTTGATGGATGACAAAATTCTGGACCGGACAGGAAAAAAACCCTATTGACCTTTGGTCTCCAATTGTGACCTTGACCTTTGAGCTAGGGGTCCGGATTTTGCGCATGACATGTTGCCTCATCATTAGGCACGTTTGTGCTAAGTAATATCAAAATCCCTTCATGGATGTCAGAGTTATGGACCGGACAGGAAAAAAGCCCTATTGACATTTGACCCCCAATGGTGACCTTGAACTTTGAGCAAGGGCTCTGGCATTTGCGCAGGACATGTTGTCTCATCATGGGGAACATCTGTGCTAAGTAATATTGAAATCCCTTGATGAATGACAGAATTATGGACCGGACAGGAAACAGACCCTGTTCAATGCCATGTTAACATTTGACTGCTAAGTGTGACCTTGACCTTTAAGCTAGGGGTCTGAAAGTTGTGCACGACACATCGTCTTATTACGAGGTACAATTGTGCCAATTGGTATTAAAATCCCTTCACAGATGGGAGAATTATGGACCGGAAAGGAAAAAAGCCCTGTTGACATTTGACCTCAAATTGTGACCTTGACCTTTGAACTAGGGGTGCAGGTTTTGCGCATGACACGTCGTCTCATCATGGGGAACATTTGTGCCAAGTAATATTAAAATCCCTTCATGGATGAAAGAGTTATGGACCGGACACGAAACAGACCCTGTTCATGCCATGTTAACATTTGACTGCTAAGTGTGACCTTGACCTTTGAGCTAGGGGTCTCAAAGTTGTGCATGACACATCATCTTATTTTGAGATACAATTGTGCCAAGTGATATTAAAATCCCTTCATGGATGGGAGAGTTATGGACCGGACAGGAAAAAAGCCCTGTTGACATTTGACCTCCAATTGTGACCTTGACCTTTAAGCTTGGGGTCCGGGTTTTGCGCATGACACGTCGTCTCATCATGGGGAACATTTGTGCCAAGTAATATTAAAATCCCTTCTCGGATAAAAGAGTTATGGACCGGGCACGAAATTGCGGACGCTCGGAATGACAGAATGACGGAATGACGGAATAACAGAATGACGGAATGACGGAAAAGCGCATTCCTATAGTCCCCGAAACTGGTTTTCAACCAGTAGGGGACTAATAATAAGACCGGTTGGAAACCTACGATCACAAGACACATTGTCACTCGTTGTGCCAAAGACTAAAACCATGATGTATGGCACTCGTAGATTTTCGATCTCTGCTACTAAGCTTTGGAACTGACTTCCCGTCAATATTAGGAAAGCTGACACACTGACTGCTTTCAAAAGCCTGCTTAAAATCCACTTCTTTGTAAAACATTTCGCGAAGTGACCGATTCAAAGAGTAGTCAAAGGGGATTGAATTTATATATATATATATATATATATATATATATATATATATATATATATATATATATATATATATATATATATATATATATGTTTGTCTTGTTTGGTTATATCTATGTTTAATACTCACGTTTTGTTAACGCAAAAGGCATGATGAATTTGTAATTATATGTTTGCAGTGTATTCGTAGAGCACTTTTGAACGTTTTGTACATGTGCACGAAAAGAGTGCTATATAAATTTTAGGGTACTACAATAAAAATAATAACTTCCGGGTTAGTATTTATTTCCATTCTTCCTATTTTTTACTATTCTAAACCTTAAGTATTTACATATTATAACATGTTTTAGTTTCATGAATGTAAGTAGTCTGAAGAGCCATTGTTTTATTCTGTAACATTACCTCCAATGTGCTAAAACAAAAATACAGACACCCAATACAGATCTATACATAGCAATTTAAGGTAGAAGTGTATATAAAAGTCATTAACGCAACATGTTTTATGGCCGTTTGGTATATAAATCTTTCGATAGTGGATCCCAAAAGATGTACAAAATGCCAACATAACTGGATGCTATTGTAAGAAGTGTTTATAATAAGGAAAATATCTGTAAAATAAATGGCATATGAGTGTTATGACGCACAAGAAATAGTATTCTATAAGTGTTACCTTGACAAAAAATGATACTGAAATAGAATGTGGTAAGATAATTGCATACTTTGTTTTACCGTCTCCATGGGAACCTGTGAAAGCGGTGAAGAAAAATTACAAACCGTCTGTAAAAGGCAATTTAATTCTAGAAACGAACTTCAATAACCTATTTGTTCAGGTAGTGCTTTTCTAGAAACTAACGACTAGTTGTATTTCTGCGCCGTTCGCTACACAGACTTCAGTAAACACATTAAACACATGCCTAGTCTATGCTACTGTGCTTGTTTCAACTCACAGTCAAACAAGGATATATTGTATTAACTTGACAGTGTTCTTGAGATATGCCACACTCAATTATTAGTAGTCAAATGTAACTGGGTATATAAAATGTCATTACAGTTTTCCCATTTTCCTTTTTCTTTCATATACAAGGTTAGTTTTTGTGGATTTGGTGGCAATAGAATTATATTTTGAAACATAAAAAGCTACTTGATGTCATAAAGTTAAACTAAATTGAGTCAAATTATTTGAGTCAAACTTAGAAAAATAATGCGTTATCCTGATTCAGATTCATATTCAATACTTATAACCAGTTTGTGAAACATGTAGACTTTAAAGCACCAGAACATATAACTGTGTTGTAAATAAACTATACTACGAATTCAGTCTGAGCTGGTGAACTAATGGTAAAGCTTCTTTCTTTGATATTGCGTCATGAAACTATTTTCATTTAACCAGAAAAAGAATGCCAGATGTATACTGTAAGAAAACTTCAATTAACTCTCTGCTAAAGAAACTTCATCCACAATGTTCATTGTTTGGACAGCACGAAGTATACTTTTTGAGTCGGCTAAAGGCTGAAAGCCTTTTGACGAGTCCTTGCTATCCAACAATTCTCTAAATGGACCAAATAACACAGTGAAGGGATGTAGTTCCATTAGATTTCTCAAACTTCAAACAGTTCACTGCATGAATGAAGTTAAGTTGTGTCAATTCCCTTTGCTATGACCAACATACGATGTAATCTGTCATATTTATGACTTGTAATTGTGCAATTCTCGAATGTAACTCATTAAGCATAAATGTGCATTTTAAGAATTGCGCAGGCTTACAAAGCTTGGGTAACATCCAGCGAAAGACAAAAATAGTTCCAGCAGGGCTCCAGATAAGATGCGTATTAGCGTAAATTACGTATAGAAATAATGCAAATACGCATGTCTAATAATTTCTAAGCGTATAAAAACGTATATAAAATTACAGAAACGCACACAATGCTTTTTTAAAAACAAAATCTGAATCGTCTGGATGCGTTAGGTAACATAGCCGATCAGCCTTAATTCTCCCACATTGAACGTAAACACGCATCGTATGATTTCTATAAACTTTGCGTGGGTTGAATTTTGCAGTCAGTAAACGGATAAATTATCGGAAGAAGAAGCTCTTACTGGTTTGTTTAGTTACTACTGATATTAAAAATGATTTTAATTCTTATTTTTCGAGAAATAAACAAATCGGCGAAACATTAAATTGTATTTTCTTGTAGTTTTTGAAATCGAAAGTAGATCGTCTATGTTTGGCGAAACGAAACAACTTTTTATGAAAAGATTTAAATAAGAGGTAATTTAACCGTAAACTTCAATGTCAGATACTGCCAATTGCTGCTAAATGTCTTCGTATCATCACAATTTGTAAAATATATTGTTCAAACTGGAGAAAAGTGTAATCGTATCCGGATATAATATTTTGGGTAAATATCGAGCTGTGTTATGAAATTTTAAGAAAAAAACTAAAAACAAACTGAAACTGGTAGACTATACTGTCAGTACATCAATCATTAGCCGACTCAGGCCATTCAGGCCTTTGATTATGTATAGCAAGGTCGATTTTATTAGCATTTTGATAGCTATATAATTAGAAAGAGAAAATCAAAGGGCAATAATTCAATGGAAAGGCATCTATCGTGCACATACCGACGGTATACATAATTTAGCGATGAAATCAATGAAAATACATTAGGTATAAAACTTAAGGATCAATACGTTATCCAACGGTAAAGCCCGTAAATTGCATGCAACAATGATTGTTTAAATCTAGCAGAAACATGACAACGTCTGCGCTCGCTTGAAAAAAGCAGACTGACGTCAAGCCTACATGAATTATTATCATCTCTATCAAAAATAGGATAGTAAAACATTTTCTTTTCTGTCTGGCGACTTTATATAATTTCAGGTTAACAACTTAAAGTCACGAAAATAACAACAATGTTTGAAATGTCATTCGTTTCCACCGGTTGTTTGTGTATATCTCAAATGTCAAACAGTTTTATATAATCAAATGCTTTGTTTTGTGCCAATAAAGTTCTTTTTATAGCTATTGATGATTGTTATTATTGTGGCTTTTATTCTCTTATGTTAAATGTATTTAGTGTCATCTGAAACTATCCAAGTTAGATGTTTTAAAAACTATTGCAAGTAGATTTACAGATTCATTTATGATATAGAAAATAGGCAAACCCGCATCTCGTCCGACACGATGAAAATGAAAATGCATGCAACCGTCCTGTATCTAAAGCCCCGGAATGAGCAGAATTCAACATTTGCACATGTTACAATTCCACAGCGGATGTGTGCATATGGCGTTGTACATTGAAACTTCAGTGATACACCAGAATGCGTTGCTATGAAAAGCGGCATATTTAAAACTATGTACGAGCCGTAAACGTAATAACATTTGGCCGAACTCAAACAGACTTAGAGAGGGAATCAGGGGTAGGAGACTCCATATCACAGAAACTGTCCAAGGACAAAATGAATGTTATAATACACTAAATAGCTATTTGAGCCGTGCCATGAGAAAATCAACATAGTGGGTATGCGACCAGCAAGGATCCAGACCAGCCTGCGCATCCGCGCAGTCTGGTCAGGATCCATGCTTTTCGCTAACGGTTTCTCTAATTGTAATAGGCTTTGAAAGTGAACAGCATGGATCCTGACCAGACTGCGCGGATGCGCAGGCTGGTCTGGATCCTTGCTGGTCGCATACCCACTATGTTGGTTCTCTCATGGCACGGCTCACTTTTTTTATATATAATTAACATATTTCCAATGCCTGCAGCACATAGCAGGACCCATTTTAAATGTCTGTAACTTACATTTTATTGAAGAATATTGTCAGTGCTGAATAAAAAACAAAAGAAAAGTGGTGGTCGTGTTTAATGCAAGAAAAGTATTTTCAGTCAAACACACAATTTGCAAAATCTGCTGAACATTGAGACCCTAAAATGTAGTGGTGGTGTATGATCTAACTATCCTTGATAAATTTTGTCATGTTATTATTTCATTATGTAAATAAATGCTTCCTACATGTCAAGCATAGATCTGTCATGTGGTTTCAGCAAAAAATTGTAAAGAAAATAAGAAAATAGCTCTACCATTTTTTCGCGCCATCTTTCTATTTTGTGTTTGAATACCTAGAATGCAGGCGCCATATTCAAAGGATATTTAAACAAGAGGGTCATGATGACCCTGGATCGCTCTCCTGAGTTATATGAGCTACATAGACAAGTGTAAGAGATCAGGTAAGAAAGTCAAATATAAGTAAGCATTGAAATCTTTTCCCAGTTGTGTGAATATGTTTCAAACGTCAAACTGATGCTTAAATATTAAGAAAGTAGGTCAGCAGGTCACATTCATGGTCACTGAAAGTCAGTTTTAAGATTGGCATGCAAAACTGTATATGTCATCCAAATTTCAAGACGGTAAAACAGAAAGTCAATCAGTAAGTTAAGGTCACAGTCAAGTGACACCTAATTACTGAAGGTCATCAGGTAATTATAATAAAGGGTCTAGGAAATATGATCAGATATTTTTGAAGTATTTTTTTTCATATATAATTGACATAACAAGTGACCACCGGGGCGGGGTGTCTTTCCACCCGAGGGGCATAATTCGAACAATCTTGTTAGAGATCAACTAGGCAATGATACATACAAAATATCAAAGTCCTAGACCTTGAATTTTCAGACAAGAAAATTTTTAAAGTATTTTCCAATATAAGTCTATGTAAAACTTGGAACCCCCAGGGCATGGCCTCTTTTCACTCCAGGGGCATAATTTGAAAACTTTTGGTAGCAAACCACTAGGCAATGCAACATACAAAATATCAAAAGCCTAGGTCTTGCAGTTTCAGACAAAAAGATTTTTAAAGTATTTTCCTATATAAGTCTATGTAAAACTAGGGACCCCAAGGGCAGGGCCTCTTTTCACCCTAGGGTATTAATTTGAACAATCTTGGTAAAGGACCACAAGGAAATGCTGCATACCAAATATCAAAGGCCTAGGTCTTGTGGTTTCAGACAAGAAGATTTTAAAAGTCTATATAAACCATGTGACCCCCGGGGCGGGGCCATATTTGACCCTAGGGGAATAATTTGAACAAGCTTGATAGAGAATTACTAGATGATGCTACATTACAAATATCAAAGCCCTAGACCCTGTGGTTTTGGACAAGAAGATTTTCAAAGTTTTTCCCTATGTAAGTCTATATAACCATGTGACCCCCGGGGCAGGGCCATATTTTACCCTAGGGGAATAATTTGAATATTCTTAGTAGAGGACCACTAAATGATGCTACATACAAATTATCAAAGCCCTAGGCCTTGTGGTTTGGACAAGAAGATTTTCAAAGAATTTCCCTGTATAAATTTATGTAAACTATGTACCCCCCACCACACACACACACACACACACACACACACAACCCCCCCCCCACCCCCCACCCCACAACCCCCAACTTCGCCCTCCTCCGGTCGGGCCAAATTTGACCCTAGGGGGATTATTTTTTTAACAAACTTGGTAGATGACTATTAGATGATGCCACATACCAAATATCAAAGCCCTAGCTACTGTGGTTTTGGACAAGACGATTTTTAAAGACTTTTCTTTCGGTTGCCATGGCAACCAGAGTTCTGTATGGAATTCAATTCTTTGAAAAACATTTAATGAGGATCATGCAAGGGATATCCCTGTGAAGTTTCATCAAAATTGGACTGGTGGTTTAGGCTGAGAGGTGTTGACGGACGACGGACGCCGGACAATCACTAACCACAAAAGCTCACCCTTCAGCACTCAGATGAGCTAACAATACCAAAACTACAAAAAGCGGGAGATTCTGGAACCACGCAAGCAGAAATGTTCAAGCTAAACATATGAAAAGTATCAATAACACAACATAAATGTTCGTGTTGAAAGATCTGAAGGGATCGCAAAACTCTGATTGAATGAACGGGGAAACTTTTAAAACCAACAAACAACCCTGCTGTGATGGTTAAATGAAAGGAATAGAAACACACATGTCACTCAACACGTCAAAAATGAAAAATGTAACAGTCTCGGTTCGTGGACAGTAGCGAAAATGTATGCAACCGTCCACGTATCAAAATACTTCTAAAGACCACCCAAGATGTATGCTTTCGGCGGTGTACATGAAACTTTCAATGATACCCTGGAGTGCCTTGAAAAGCGGTGTATGGTCCCCAGTTAAAATAATGGACTAGCCCTAAACGAGGATACAATGAGCAGAACTAAACAAACTATAATAGAGAAAGAGATCCGAAATTTTGGAGCTGGCATATCTAGAACATATCCACTTTCCGTCATTTAAGACCAAAATCACACAATTTCAAATGTAGACTTCTCAGTTAACTCATCAATGTAACAAAAGACGAACAAACATTAACACGTAACAGGGAGTGCTTTATATACCAACAAGCAAGATACATTTCACAATATTAACATACGATAAAGTCAAAACAAAGAACAACTGTTTTTACAGATCAAAGGGCATAGACCAGAAATAAAATTAAAAATGGGAGACCGTACTTGAATAATCAAACCAGTGATTACAGGAGATACCGGATTAAAACGTAAGTATTTGGTTAGCTAGTCAACTTCACACTAACCATAAATCCATCAAGTTGGAAGAAGCAGTGATGGAGTAGTAAACTAAACATACAAATTAACATACTTGAGGTTATATTCGACGTCTGGGCAGTTAGGAAAAGTGAAATAAACTAATTACTAGTATGCCTCAAACAAAGAAATAAAAAAAATCCGTCAAGAAATCAAGAAATTCTTGAAATAATACACGCCGGAGGTTGTAAAAATTCCTTACACT
Source organism: Mercenaria mercenaria (assembly GCF_021730395.1). Lineage (NCBI taxonomy): Eukaryota > Metazoa > Mollusca > Bivalvia > Venerida > Veneridae > Mercenaria > Mercenaria mercenaria. Next base: position 104,490,107 of record NC_069361.1, on the reverse strand, counting down.
TATTTTTTTCAGTTCAAATAGTGAGTTTGGCACCATGAAGTTTAAAGATTTTTTCTCTGAAAATTACCAAGTACTATTCCTTAGAAGTCACAAAGTTATACATAGATTTTCAAAATCTACACTCTCTGTGATTCAGCTTTTTATATCATAAATGGCATTTACAAACAATACATGATATAAACTTCGAGAGGTTTCCGAGAAAAAGTAAATTGTTTTGTTTTTCTTTGACTTTATGTATTCCTTGACGGATAATATAAAACATTAACTGAAATGTACAGAGTTACGGTGGTATGTTTAGGACATGCATTTATTTTTTCAGATTAAATTATCTCGTGCGCACGACATCTTATCTCGAGCGCTCGACATCTTATCTTGTGCGCACGACATCTTATCTCGAGCGCACGATATCTTATCTTGAGCGATCGACATATTATCTCGTGCGCACGACATCTTATCCCGATCGCTCGACATCGTATCTCGTGCGCACGACATCTTATCTCGAGCGCTCGACATTATATCTATATATATTAAGGCCCTTTATGTGTATTTAGTCATCAGTAAAACATATGGACAAGTAGATAATTAAGGTCCCGCCTATTCAGAGGTTATTTAAACTTCCCACAAGTACAAGTTCATCACACCATTTGGGAGAGCAGTGCTCCTATCTTCGAAATTAAACGAACATAATCAATGATGTTTACTGCATGTTAGAATAGCAACAAATCGCAGTTCGACTGATAGTATAAATTCGCGCATTGTCAGAAAAGTTATAAAATTACATGCATGAATTAAGGGGAAACGAGGAAATTCTTTGATATATGGGCGAAGCCTACATACTAAATCTATTTTTGTCAAGGACTTAAATTTATTCCTTTGCGTCGTCACTGAATTTTTGCTGCCTTTTTTATCAGTTTGTGTATTTAAATTACAACCCAACGCTTATTAGTTTAATCGAAACAAAAGCAAAAATGGTAGCAGTCGTATGTTTTTACTGATGATCTGAATTCACTCAAAGGGCCTTAATATATATAGATAAGATGTCGTGCGCTCGAGAAAAGATGTCGTACTCACGAGATTAGATGTCGTGCGCACGAGATAATATGTCGAGCGCTCGAGATAAGATGTCGTGCACACAAGATAAGATGTCGATCGCTCGAGATAAGATGCCGTGCGCACGAGATAAGATGTCGATCGCTCGAGATAAGATGTCGTGCGCACGAGATAAGATGTCGATCGCTCGACATAAGATGTCAAGCGCACGAGAAAATATTTCGAGTGCTCGAGATAAGATGTCGTGCGCACATGATAAGATGTTGATCGCTCGAGATAAAATGTCGTGCACTCGAGATAAGATGTCGTTCGCACAAGATAAGATGTCGATCGTTCGAGATATGATGTCGTGCGCACGAGATAGGATGTCGATCGCTCGAGATAAGATGTCGCGAACTCGAGAAAAGATGTCGTGTGCACGAGATAAGATGTCGAGCGCTCGAAGTAAGATGTCGTGCGCACGTGATAAGATGTCGAACGCACGAGATAAGATGTCGTGCGCACGAGATAAGATGTCGTACGCACGAGATAATTTAATATTAAAAAACTAAATGCATGTCCTTAACATACCACTGTACAGAGTACACAAAACAACTCTTTAAAAACATAGCCAAGCCTTTCGAAAAAATAAGGATAACAAGAAAATAGATTTTGCCACGGCAACATACTAGTATTTGATATTGCAAGTAAATCAGTCTCACTCAATAACTACCTTGATTATCAATATCAACACTTTTAAAATTCTTAAACATTATTAAATCTTTTAATGTCGGCTGTATCCTCAGTCGACGGTCCGTATTCGATCAGCTCAGAAACCTCCTTTAATAAACCTGATTAGCCGAATTCGAAGAAGAGGTAATAAGATTTCAACAGAAGCTAACTTCATTATACTTTCTCTTGAGAAGGAATACAAACAAGCGCAGCTGAATGAACCTAACGAAGGAGGGAGAAGTGCAAAGAAATCTGAGAAACCACGCCAATGTCAGTATTATATAATGAATATTCATTGCAAATTAAATTATTGTATTCAACATAGAACGGAGTGGAGAGCTACGACTGACTGTTACGTTTATTCAAATACCGATACTACTTTCGTCTGGTTGTGTAAAAAGCACTACCGTATTGTACATTTTGCGCATTCGGTCTTTCTTAAAATACCAATAAGGATTCTTTCCCACAAAAAGTACCATAATGTGCATACTAGTATTCCATGGAAAGAACTGAAAGGTTAATTTACGCGGAAAGGACTGCAATATCCTCACATGATTTGGATAAGTAGTACCTCATTTTATATTATTCTTTCCACCGATATGGAAAAAATACACTTCAGTTCAATTTGGACATGCCCTAAGAGGAATAGTTTAATTGCTTAACCTTGTTTGACTAAATGCATTGGAAATATCCGGAAGGGAGCACTGACATAAAACATCTGTAGACATCATATTCCCAAACTTCCTCTCCAGGGCAAAATCGATGTTTAATACGCAGAAATGACGAGTCTGCTGTGGAACGTTTGTTATGTAATAGTATGACTGGTGGGATGTACATTATACATAATCAAAGTACATTTTTCTTTATTTAAAATATATATAAATTGCAGTATTTACGCAAAGACACTTTCCATTACTCGCCTATTTCTGGCGACTCATAGCAGACTCAGTTTGAATGCGCCTGTTCATGCGAAGTAACGAATGGTACAGATACGTGTAACTTCGGAATTCAGCTTTATCTTTCAATCTATCTTGGTTTCGAAAGGCAGAGAGAGATAATAATAATTTTTCAAATATACATTTCTTGTGAGTAATTAATATGATATATAAAGTTGTTAATGTAATTGTTACAGTTGTTAATATAAGTCTTTAACAAATATATTACAACAGGTTTTATATTGATATCATTTTTTATGCACAGTTAGTTTATCAAATTAATAAATAAAATATCTCCATTTTGGTTAAGGAACTAGGAGTTCAAAAATACCTTGAGTGAAGCTCTTACTTCTATTAAGCCCTAATCGAACAGAAATAAGTGTAAATGGTCAGGTGTAAAAGTTTCCAACAAATCAGATGCTTGACAAAAAACTAATTAATTATCTTTAAGAACTTAAGTATTCTTAAACCGAACTATATCAAGTGTTCGCAGTAGTTTTCATATGGTAAAATGTCTAATGTATTACGTTTCTATGAAAACATCTACAGCCATAATGCTCAAAATGAAACATTAAACAATATTGTTTCTAACAATTTAACAAAGACGTTCTAGCATAGATTAGGTGTTGATAGGAAAACATTCATTTTACATAAAGTTTTTGCCTATATGAACTGAAATTTCAAACATATATCTTTTGATAAAAGGGTGATAATTTCAAAATTTAGCATTTTAAAAAGAATGTATGGTGTAGTTAAATGTTACTATTGTTTAATTGCATAGTTGGGATAGTAATTCACTTCATATTAAAGTGGAAACATTAAACATCCACCATCCATGTGATTTTACTATTTACAGTTTAATTGCAATAAACTGTAACTCTTGCTAGAAAATTATTTCATTCTACAAATGATGAGAATGCAGTCTCAATAAATAACATGACTAGTAATATTGTAAACATTTGATATGGAAAATTGCATTTATATATTTTCAAATGTTAATGTTAAATGTCATCAAATATGTCGCCACTGACGTCAGTCCTTACTATTATTGGAAATAATCCCCTGTGTTATCGATACACTACCCATCAATCATATAAATATTGTTTTCAGTCAATTTTTTTTGTATATCAAAGTAGTTTATGTGCCAAACCACAGTAGGTAAAGATTTTCAAACTTGCGCCTGCCCAATTCTTTTTTAAGGTTGGAATTAGGAGTCAGATGATATCTAATACTTCACCAGGGCTGCTGAAATTATCATGCACCGGAACTCTGCGTGTATACATATATTTTAATTCAAGTTTCAAGTTTATTAGCAATCGGCAAAACATTTGCCTTTGGCCATTTACAATAGTGATAACTTATGGCAAAGACAACAAATATATACACAAGACAAATTACAAAAAGCAAAAGCACATAAACGCACAAATGCAATTAACGATCAGTAGACATATCAAAATCAGTTTTCAAGAGTATTTTACGTAAGCATAGCGCTTCTTTCACAAATCTTGCAATATTTAGCAACCGTGTTCTATTTTGTGTTGACATTAATGCATTGAATTTTTGTATGCTAGGCCAGGAACATCGACCTAGATACTTTAATCTGACACAATGATACAGAGGGCAGCATAAGATAAAGTGGTATTCAGATTCTATCATATTTTGTGAACATAATTTGCATAATCTGTTTTGTCTGTCAACATTATTGTATCTACCTATTTCAATTTCTAAAGAGTGTGAAGATAATCGTATACATGTTAATTGTTTTCTTAATTTATCGTTTGCTATAACATCGAGATATTTTTCGAAACAAAAATCATTCTTATATTTACAATAATAATCTAATTTTGGCATAGAATTAATACAGTCCCTCCAGTCTTGGACAAATTGATCTCTTATCGTTAATTTAAACAAGTTGTCATAGTTCATACTTCTATCAAAATTGAGTCTAACATTTGCAAAACCAAGGTGATCAACAATTGAATTTAATCTACTTGCCCAGCAAACAGTAGTAACATTATTACATAAATCATTATACATTGAATACACAGGTGTGTTATTATTTTTCATCATCTTTATCCAAAATTTAATAGCCCTTTCCTTACAAATAACAGACAAAGGAAATCTACCAAGTTCGCCTAACACATCATAGTTTGGAGTTTGGTATTTTACACCAAGAATGTATTTACAAAAACGTATATGTAAATTATCAACATCTTTGTAATAATAAATACCCCATACTTCACAGCCATATGTTAAAATAGGAACGATCATTGAATCAAAAAGTGATAGCTTAGTTTTAATATCAAGTTATAATTTATCAAATACACACAACAGATTATTGTACGCCCTAAGGGCTTGATCGTGTAATGCTCTAACCACATTTGCCATATTTCCAGTGTACGTAAATTTAACACCAAGATATACAAAATTATCAACAATATCAACTTTTTCATTATTTATGTAAAATTCTGGATAAACATTTTCTTTTCGTTTTTCAAAAACACAAATCTTAGTTTTATTCACATTGATTTTAAGTCCCCATTTTTCAGAATAATGATGCACAGCATCTATCTGAGCTTGTAAACTACCAGGATCAGTGGTAAACAGAACTATATCGTCGGCAAATAAAATCATATACATGGATAACAAATCATAATCTTTGTCAGTTAAGGTATTAAAATCAATATTTTCAACAATGTCATTGATGAACAATATGAAAAGTAAGGGTGACAATGGTTCGCCTTGTTTTAATCCAATTGTTACGTCAAAAAAGTTAGACATATTCATAGAACTAGACATTTTAACACATGCTTGTACATTTTTATATATGCATTTTATCATATTGGTCATTTTACAACTAATTCCTGTTTGTATAAGTTTTGTCCACAGTGCATCTCTATTAACGGTATCAAAAGCTCTTTGATAGTCAATAAAGATGCACCACAGTTTAGACTTTTTTGATAACACTTTTTGTATAACAGCATGTAATATGAAAATAGCATCTGCCGTAGACCGACCATCACGAAAGCCATATTGGCTATCATTAAATATATGTTCACTTTCGCACCATTTATTGGTACGGTTTCTTAATATCAACGAGAAAATTTTTCCAATAACATTTACTAAGGTAATTCCTCTGTAATTTGAGGGGATATTTTTATCACCCTTTTTATAGATTGGACAGATGACACCCTTAGACCATGCCTCAGGATATATACAATTATCATAAATGTAGTTGAACATTGTACATAAAAATGGCGATATTACACTATTTGCATCTATAAAGAAATCAGAAACATTTTTATCCAAGTCACAGCTTTTATAACGATTCAGAAGACGTATAGTTTTTTCTACTTCTTCGATAGAAATAGTTCTATCAAGACATTCAATATTAACAGGCTCATCACGTACATTGTTTATCACATCATCATTCACATGGTCCTGATTTTTATTGGATATATTTTCGAAATGATTTTTAAACTCCTCTAGACTAACACTGGAATCAAGACTATTAGTTGATTTATACTTTTTAACATACTTCCAGAATTTACGTGGTGCTTTTTTACTCAAATTAGCCATATTTGCTTTTTCTTTATTATAGAATTTATATTTAGCATCTCGTTTAACCTTTGAATATTCATTTCTACACTCAAGCATATATAATCTGTTTTCATCAGATTTTACAGTAGACAGTCGACGTTTAGCATCATAAAATTTATTCTTAGCAATTTTACAATTATAGTTAAACCATAGCGACTTCCGCTTCTTTGGTTTTGGACTATTACTGAAAGTTTTACCATAGCACGAATAAGAAATATCAAATACAGCATCTGAAAAACATTTCATACATTGATCGATATTATATTCTCCACTCAACAATTTATCGTTGATTTCTTGAAAAGTATCACATTTATTTTGTACGCTATTAATAAACTCATCTGTTCGGGACGTGTCCCATATAATTCTATCAAATTCAACGTATTCATTATAAATGACATTCATACAACAACACAAAGAAAACGTCAAAGGACAATAATCAGAAAATTCATTTATATCAAATACACACATATTATTTACATTTTTATAACAGTCAGGACTTGAAAGTACATAATCCACTAAGCTAGATACCGGTTTATTCCGGTATATAGTATTGTAAGTACACCTGCCCTCCTCTTTACGACCATTTAATATGATAAGATTATTCTCTTTACAAAGAGTCAAAAGTTTTGACCCGTAATTATTAAAACCATTATCAAGATTTTCACGGTCGGGTAAATCATACGCAGACACGGTTTCGGGAATATCAACGAATCGGTCTAAATTTAGGTCATCTATATAATCAGGTTAATGATCTGTATTTTTGGAGCCTGAATAGTTTCCGAACGAGTTTTACCCAACGTTTCACAGAATTTAATTCCATTATGCTGCTCCGTGGAACCATACTTCGCCATTTTAAATGAAGATCAGATTGCATGTTCTCTATGGAAATTTAAGTATTTCAATAATCTTTCATCAGATAACATTAACATTAAGTGCGAGAATCAAAATTGCCTCACGCAACATCTCTGTAATGTTCTAATACAATGTTAAAGACTTTGAAGATAAAAATTACTTGAAAAGTTGTAATGACCGTCATTTGTGCATCATTGTAGCCTATTTGTACAAACATACTGCACGTAACAATTTATTACACTATGATTCCAATATAAAATGGTTATGTAAAGAAAAACATCATGTATGAAAAACAGACTAAACAAGTGTAGTAGAAATAACCTTCAATTTTCATTTGTTATGCTATGCGTCCATGCATTTGTTAAATCGCTTCAGTATGTGTCTTCCATAAAACACTTACCTTGTCCTTCGAGTGAGAAATATGCAATTTAAGCATAAGCTGTTTTTTTTTTGTCTTATGTCGAAGTATGCCGTAACCAGAAAATAATATCACCTTATTGTGCTGCATATTGTTCTTTAAAACGTCATCACAAGACGTTCTAGCTTATGAACATATTTGCCAAGAGAACTGCTCCAGACGCAATTAGCAACATAAATCATATGTTATATTCTGCTTCGTTGTTATACGGTTGCCATTCTCTACAAATTAAAGTGTTGGGGATTATTGACCTACGTAAGTGTCATAGTTTGACATATTTACTGAACAAATATAGATTTCAGTAATTAACAAAGGCAACCAGATTCAGTTCTTCCCTTTATAGCAATGTCATTTAGCTTTTACATTAACCTTCATGTGTAATCCTGCCGATTATTTTGTCACATATGTTACAGTATATGAAAAATGTGTTATAAAATGTTAGTACCAGCAGTTTTGATAATACCAGTCTTAGACGGCTTCAGTGACCTCTATGAAGTTATATTGTCTTCTTTGTAATCATGGAGTATCCGCAACCTATCTGTATACTAGTAGCAGTTCCACTAGAGCCACTGCTTTGGGTGTGAGAGTGTTATGTTTTCATTACCTCTCATGTACATACACTATCTAACCGAGACTGCTATTACTTTACTTCGTTGCATTTAGTAGTATGTAAAGTAAAATGCAAATATTAAATCAATGCATAATATTATAGAGGAACATTTTAACAACAAAAATGCTATCATATTTTAAAAATATAATGTATATAATTATAGCGATCAAAATTTTTGATAACCGTTAACTAGAGCAGATAAGTGTTCTTGAGAAATTCCTAAAACTTGAGTAAGATTCTTATCTGTTGCGATTTCACAACAGCCATGACTTTGTGTGACCCAATTCTCAAATGTACAAAAACCTATAAATTATAACAGACCGCACCCGTAGCATATTTCATGATGAATCGAGATAAAGTATATTCGTAATTTATATTAAGATTGACCTTTAGTAAGAATGCCTAGGAAGTATTTAAGAGCAAGATTTTACCACTCCTCTTATTCACAAACGAATATGCATGTACTAACCAAATAAGATTGTATTATAATAATATTATTGGGTTAGTGAATTTATGGCGAAATATTCACGCTCGTTTGTACTGCTAGGCGGCCTGGTATATTGCGATGGTTGTTGGTTCGTATAAATCATCTCTACCTATAATGATTAATAATGACAAAAACAGGCATTCTATTAAGTATGAACCCGCTCGTTCGATTTTTAGATAAGTATTAAATTGTTGGCATTACGAAGACAAATAATATGACAAATTTCTTTTAAACCTATTGAATGAAATATATCGTAATCAATAGGACAATGTTCACAATAACTGGCACATGCAGTATTGCAATATAAATATATATCATAATTAGTATTATTGTATGTGATTTTCCCAAAATGTAAATGGTATGTACATAATGTCTGAATACTTCTGTCACATTTCGTCATAAATTGTGCATTTTATGTACTCGTGGACTTTTTAGCCTGCAGAAATTGAATAAATAAACTTCAAACTTTATTTGTGAACATACTGGTCACGTTTTCGAGGCGGGTGCGATTTCCACTTAAATAAAACTCAGTCTATATAACCGTTAATGGACAAGATTATTACGCATTACCTTACTAACCTGCTATCGTACCAAAATGGTTCTGACATGACGCTTCATGTTCGTGCCAGTATCTCAGATGAAAACAATTTCCTCAGCTATTTTATATTGTTTTATAACTACAAAAACCAATGCTTTCGTAACTCCTCTATTATGATTTATCTTGGTAACTTCAGCTACGCAATTTCTACAGCAGTGTTAACTGTCATTGTTATGCTAAATATGTAAGTTCATGAAGCTATAAATAAAGGTGCTAGTGTCTTTGAAGAGTGATGCAATATATCTTAATACAAAAAAAAGTAAAGATATTAATTTATTTTTGAATGTTTGGTTGTCCTGCTTTATGTATTAAATGTATTCTCATGTGAATATCTAATTACAGTTATAGCCTATTCTTAAACAGACGAGCGAGCGCGTGTGTAATACACCATTGTTAAACACGTGAGTTACACCTGCTTTACTGTCATTTATATCAAAGGGTATCATGTTTCTTTCCAAATTCACAAGAAACGATGACAAAAGGAAGTCACAAAAGGAACTGATTATTGATTTTGATTGCTTGATTAATGTTATGTTGTTTTATATACATTATATAAAATGGCAGTATTGACAAATACTGCCGGTCATAATCAACTAGCAATAATGACTAGCATGTCCTTGTACCAGTACTTTTGGCTATACCGGTGTAAATCTAGATTTGTTCCCCTTTTTTAACCTTCAATGTAACCGAGCTGGATAAAAGTTGGCTTGGTTTAATCAAGCCTTTACATGAGGGGTAATACAGTTCACATACAGTGATTAAAACACCTTATACCAAAAATAAACAGAAAACGTATGATTCTACGTTAAAATTAGACGCACTGCTGGTCTTTTTAACAACCTGGGGAAATATCACCAACGTGCTGAATATAAATCAGTGTCTAATTTTCATGAGCGATTTAAGCAGCATGTGTTTTTCTTGGACAATGACGATACCAGTAATTATCAGTTGTAAGCCAGCACAAAGAAAATGTTTACGCAATTCTATAACATTGGTAAATCAAAAGGATTTGCATCCCCGATTGCAATTCGACCATTCATGTCCACTTTTGTTATACGGATGCAAATGTACCTCCTAACTAGTATTTTGTAATAAACCTTAAATATTCTAAATTATAATCTTGTTTAAATTATCCATTTTGAAGCCTTTATATTAACAATGTATTACAAAAAGCTGCAAACGCCTGCCTATTTACATCCGTTGAAGGTATTGTAAGTAAAACATGTAAGAGGAAAACACTGTTGTGTTTTATTTAACGTATATCAGTTTAGTACACAACTTAAGAATACTTATAAATCAGTTTTTAAACGATACTGACTTATCATTGAAATAGTAAACATACAACTAAATCAAATGCAATTTTTTATGTAATAAACTTTATTATTTCTATCTGGAAAAAAATGCCATTATTATAGCGCTAGCATTAGAAAAATAATTGCGTTTTATATATTGTTTTATAGATATTTTTTAATCATTGCTGTGGTTTAGCTGAGGTCTTGTTCTAATATAGCTGTGATACAATTAAACAATTTTAACGCAAGGATTACGCAATTCTTTTTGTTTTATTACAATGAAATAATATCACAATCTTCTTATTTGACGATTATTATGTACCTGCCATATGTTTACAATATTTTTTAATTTATTACAGTTTAATTGCCAATGCAAACCCATTATAAAAAGCTACTTCTTTCTAGATTACTGTCTTTGAAAGTGCCGATGTAACAAAGGGGCTAGAGAGCGTGGACGGTAGCATGCATTTTCATTACCGTCCATGAACAGGCTCAATCAAACTGAGCCTGCAACATTTTCGTTTTTGTCGTGCTGAGCGACCTGTAGAGTTTCCACTTTTTCTATTGTAAATATTTGTGATCAATTCAAGCCGGATCTTTATTTTTACGGTAAATATCAATTGTTTCTCGATGTGATGTTTATCTACGTAAGACATAATTTCTCAGTCTGATTGACGAGAGTTTGATTTGATATATTCGGAATGACGTCCAGTATGGCATATTTGATATATTCGGAATGGCGTCCAGTGTGGCAGACTTGATATACTCGGAATGGCGTCCAGTGTGGCAGACTTGATATATTCGGAATGGCGTCTAGTATGGCAGCCATATCAAGAATAAATTTCCAATAGAACAATAATTGTCTATGTCTGATACTGTAGATTTAAGCTAGTTCTTCCTATCAGAGAGGTATACAAGGTACCAGGATGTCGTAGACGAAGGAAGACAAGATTTAACTGACAAATACCCATATCGTATAAAGTAAAATGAATTAATTAGCTTTATTTTACTCTACTCCCTTTTTGTGAACTGGCATAATATCACAGTTTTGATAATACTGAGTCGGTTGTGCCTCTTTACATGTTTTGGCCAACTAGTTTGTAACATATAGACTTATATATCAAAATGCAAAATATACTCATAGTTAGGATCATGTGATAGTACTTTGTTTCTTGTTTCTTTTATTTTCGTTGGGATTTCAAAATACCTCAAGTGACCTTCTGGACATACTCTCAGGCACCGATCTTACCCGAGTTGAACCGTCGACCTTCTGCAAACCAGTTTGGTAGCATTCCCCACGCGACAGCCCGAGAAGAACACGAACCCACGAAGGAAAGTGACAAGTGTTAATCATCAAACGATATTAGTCGCTTTTCATAATATGACCCTGCGTAATTCATAGCTAAAACTTTCGAAAGATGAATGCAATTTGTCTACAAGGCAGTTGTTATAAAATTTAAAGATATTTTATAAAATCAGTGGAAAGATGTTTTGTCAAGGTAATGTAAATGTCTTTTCTGTCTTATGAATATTAATTGTGTTTTTGTCTTTCGATTATTTCCCTAATATATCTTCAATGATTCTTCCAAAATGTCCTTGAAATCCCTGTTATATTAATTTTCTAACAGCAAAGGCAGTTTTCCAGGAATTAAAATTTCATCACAAAGCACACACGCAACTTGATAGGTACTATAAATACAAGAGCAAGAGAAAATAAATCTCTCATTTCTGAGAAAGTCCTGACAAATATCTAATTAATACTTATCCTCAATATTGAAAAAGCGGACATGTTTAGAAATTTGATTTTTTTCTAGCTTCTATTTCTGTAAACAGTTTCTCAAGTATAAAGCAAAAAATATTCGAGAGTATGATTTTCGAAGAGGTACTATTTTGTAAGGTGTAAGGTACACACAGAGATAAAATGACACGAACAACTTCAGTCTGAAAATGAATGTGTACAAATAAATAAGGACCCAAAAAGCGTGTCAGAAAAGTAATTAATGTAACGGTATTATGTCTATAAGTTAGCTATTGGCCGTGATGCTATATCTGCATATATAGTTAGCCTATTAATACAAATTTAGATTTCTTTTATTAGGAGAATCTTGAACTTCGAATTACTTTAAATAAATTTCTGTTTGCTTATTTTGCATGACATTGAATATGGTTCTGAGTGACTCCGGTCATCTCAGAAAGTTTGACAAAGCATATCGAATAGAAAGGCCATAAAAGCGTATTCCTACCAACTGTGTTGTTCAAACTGCGTTTGCAGATTTCGTACTTCAAGTGGTAGAGAAGGAATATAATAATTTGGCACCAGTTGTAGGAAATATCCGATTCAAGTGTAACTGTTTTGGCGGTAACAAGGCTCTGCCGAGTTACTACCAAAACAGTCAGCGGAGAGCTGGATATTCCTATCTGCATACACAACAAGTGGTAGATATTTTTTCTTGCTAACGGAACCTTACAATTATAGAATAAATAAAGCAAGCAAAACGAAATACTTTCTCTGTAGTACATACTATGGAATCCCGATGCGACATGCTTTTTGCTATTTGCTTCCTGCGTTTTGCCTTTTGCTTCTTGCTATTTGCTGATTGCCTTTTGCTATATAACTTTTTGCTATTTAAAAATCAAATAGATAGGAGTACGTAACTGTACTAGTAACAATGGTTTTTGCTTGCTATTTGCTCTCTGCGTTTTGCTTTTGCATTTATTTTTTGACCTCTTGCGTTTTGCTATTTGTCTTTTGCTATTTTGCTTTTTATAAATATATACATATAACTATAAAGACATCATCGTAAAGCATCTTTAAAGATATAAAATTAGTAGTACCTTGAATTTCTATAGCAGAGGAATCGGGTGCATTTTACGAAATCCCTATAAAATGTTTTATTCTTTTAGTGTTTTGATTTTTGGTATTTTTGCGTCTTGATTCTTGCTTTTTTTTTTTTTTGCTTCATAGTTTTTGCTTTTTGCGTTTTGGGTGTAGTATTTTTCTTACATGTACGTAACTGCATAATATGGAATCCCGGTGCAAAAGGCAAAGCGCAACTTTGAAAGCAAATAGCAAAACGCAAAAAGCATGTCGCACCGGGATTCCATAGTAGTATTCTTTTCTTACCGTAGTGCATTTAAACAAAGCGCGGGAAAGTAACGTCCGTAAACAGTAGTGAAGTCATGACGTTCCAATGACGCACAACAACAAAGGTCAGATTTAGTTCGTAATTTTATGTTTGTCCCCCGTAAAGTAAGTCATTTTTAATTGTGAAATATACTACAAAGAACGAAGAGCATCTATTAAGGTATTTGCTTTTAACAAATCAAACTGCCCAGTTTTTATTTGAAAATGGTGATAATAAGTAACCTTTTACCCAATTGTATTCCCAGCAACATCAGCTACCATCATCCATTTTCTTACATTCCGCGTAACACTTAAATATAACTATATAAAAGCCGCAAAATACTGATCATTATTCAGGGCGAAAGACTCATAAAAATATTTCGGCAAAAAATGGCTTTTTAAAAACAGTTCAAATAAAAAAATTAAAACAATGCTCGGAATTACGTACTTTCAAGGTAAAAGCTATTAATTTTGCGCGGTAACGGACACGTAACGTCATGACGTTGATGACGTCATTTTAAGGCAACAATGTTTTGTAGCACTTCTGCTGTAATTTATTCATTGTTTCCACATTATCAAACTTTTAGGCATCAGATCAGAGACATGTTTATGATATTTTTTCACAAGAATAAATATACAAACATTTAGTTTGTCGGAAACGTTTTCGTAAATCGTCACGTTAGCTTCTAGTTGGGTATGCGCACTTACAAATGTTAAGGTATACTACTTCCTTAACACCTTAAGTTTTTATTTGGTTTTTTGTTTCAACACTATCAAAATTAGTTCTGGATAGTTTTCCAGAGGTTTTATGATAATATCTTCTATCTAAATAAAGAAGGTTAGCTCGATATACAGACAGAAACGATTTATTTCAAGAAAAGTAGCATTGGAGTAAAACAATGTGTTAATGCCAGTTGTACTTGAGGAATCAATTTAACACAAACTGTTCTGACATAATCTTAACTGAAGTATATTGCAGACCATTGTTCTGACAAATGCAACCTATTTATCATTTTCTTGGCAAATACTTGATATGTATGGAAGCTCGCTTCTCTTTACTCACACATAACTGAATGTTGGATATTGAATTATACAAATATAATTATTTTGCAATAAGTAATTTTGCAATTAATATAACCTTCTTTTCGGTATTTCTGTTCTTCATTTTTGTTAAGTTATGTGAGAAAAAACATTCACAGAATAAATAAAATAAATATTATACATGAAAGTGCTTATATAAAGTGTAAAGATTTCAATTTTTGAAACAAGATAAAAAATATTAAAGGGTATTAACATGAATTGGTATTACAGTCAAATTAAAGTCCTAATGGAGGCTCCTCACATGCAATTAATTTGCAGTTTCATAATTTTAATGCTTTACTTTTACGTAGACAGTACAGCAAGGTTCGCAAAGGTTCGTCAGTAAGGGCCTATAGCAAAGAATTCGTACAGCAATCCATGAACAGATGCAAATATAATTCAGATGAATCTGGATAAAGTAAAGCATGTAGACAACAATGACTCACAAATACTGAAAAATTAAAATGCAATTTTACATTTCAAAATTAAAGCTGTCGTTGATAAGGTTTGTGTTAAGTCGCGCCGCACGTAACAAGTTTTGCTTTTTACACTGATTTCTCTATCACATAAGTTAAAGCAATTAGCGTATGTTTAACACTCTAAATGGTAAATGCATTATCAAGCAATAGTAGCGAATAGATTTATTTTGAACGTATAATATCTATTTGAATTTACATCATTTATATCTGGTACGTATTTAATAGTAGTATGTCAGTGCTTTGCAATCTAGGTGAAGTGGCATCTTAATTTCTTGATAGTTCGCAAGTATTATCTTCAGTCCTACAATTTGCATTGCAGTAAAACAAAACAATATGTGAGAACGAATCACAATGACCCTTTCCTAAATTGCACCTACACTTCCGATTGAAATAGCGCAAAACTTCATTCAGGAAATATTTTACAGTATACATACAATATTACGTATACCCCGAAGAGCACAAGACACGTAAAGGAATCATTACCAAGTCTCATTTCTAGTCGTCTCAGCAGATTATCCATTAAATGAACACCTGGGGCATTCATAAGCTAATGGGAATAAAGCTTGCATATCAAATATGGTAAATGTTAATTATGATTCAAAGACATAAATGTTCGCTTTCCCGGTGAAGTGCGTCAATTGAAGTCAGAAGCAGAGTATCTAAAATAACTTTTACACGTGTAATATCATTTGATCAAATAGAAATACTTACATATTTCTATTGTTATGACGAGACAAATAAAATCGCGCGATAAAATTGTAACTTGAAGATATGCTCTCTATGTTTATCCGTCTTAGTTTAAGAGAACAGTATTAAAAAGAAACAAAATTATTATTTTATATTGCATATATGTAACAAACACATTGCAGTAAGTTTTAAGTCAATAACAATATTACCGTTACAGAAACAGCTTGCTTATCTGAATGTTTACTTTTGATATGTGTGCTGGGGTTTAACGATTTCAACAATTTTTCAGTCGTATAAACGACGGTGTCTACTTGTAGCAGTGAGCACAATGCCCAACGTTATATGGCTACCACACTGGAATACCACGCCGTAGACACGTGCAATGATACACCACCCAGGCACAGTATACTGACTCTTAGCACTATACTCTGAATGCTGAGTCCCAAGTGAGGAAGCCACTAGTACCATGTTTACGTCTTTAAAATGACGCGGCAGGGGTTCGAACACTCGGCCTCCCACATCCGAAGCGGTCGCTCTAATAATAGGCTACCGAGGCGGTACTTTTGATATGAATTATCCAGAAAATCAGATAAGAAACTGGAAACAAATACTGTTTTAATATTTCTTGTTAAGGTGCAAAGAAGCCTAAATTATATTGATTAAAAACATATGAACTTTATTGTTTTACATTGTAATATACTTTTGGACTACTGTCATTTCAATAGGAATTGATGACATACATTATTGCGAATAAAGGCCTTACATTTAAATATCTTTTGCGTATAGCTTTGTCAAAGAGCCATGAATCCAGTAGAATCTGAGAGTATTGCGGTTATCAAAGTAACACCAGAATTTTATAACGTACTTCCTTTGAAGTATGTATCAGAACGAAAACAATTTTAAAATGTCTACAAGACTTTGTTTTCAGTTTGATATAATACAGTTTTCTGTGAAAGCGTCAGACAATGGTGATGTATTCCAAGATCCCCCAGTATAGCACTGTCGTGTAACAGCGTGCTTATGGTAATACAATATTCCCAAGTGCTTTGCTTCCTAATGTAAGTATCTGGTAGATAATGTATCGTATTAGTGCCTTATTTCTTAGATGGCAGCGTAGGGGATACGTTTGAAAGCTATTTTCTTTTTACTTACATATGAAGGATCATGATATAGATATATTTGATCGATTGTTCCCAATTGGGAGCATTAGAAATTTTTAGAATATCACAAGATTGATGCAATGCTTTAATTCTTTCATGTTGATTTGGTTCTTAAAGTCTATGCAGAAATAGCAAATATATGTTTGTTAACTCTATGAAAATGATATTGTTATCAAGTAGTTCAGCAAATAAGAACATTCTTATAGATTTTATTAACTGCCACAACGGCGTCTTTAAGTGCTGTGTGGCGGCTGCAACAAAATCTCCCCGAACTTGTACTCAGTGTTGTTATAGCCATTGTTCCTTTGGGATCATGGAATCCATTCAATGTGATGCTAGGGGGTGTGAGGGGTGTTGCACATTTCATTACCTCTAATGAACAGACTCAGTCAAACAATATCTGACTTTATTTTCTTTGTTGTGTTGTGTGCTTCCAAATGATCTTTTAAATTTTATTTACTTAAGGCTATATAACAAGCATCTGCAAGGACTCAAGTAAGTATCCCACAAGACTTTGACATTTCATTGACCAAAGTCCTAATTTCAACAAATTTTACAAATCAAACGGAGGGACAAGTAGGATTTCGAAATCAATGAACGCCACACATCACTAATCAGCGACAAAAACCTGTAGGAATACAGACACTAAATAGGTAAACTTAACAATGGATGTAATAAATATATCCGAGTTTATGAAAAAATTCTGTTGGTGTTGTTTTCTCTGCTCTGTAGAACAAGTTTCCTTTATATTTTGCTCTATAGACCATTTTTACTTAATTTTAGTGCATTATTTTGCTGATTGAGTCACATGACAGATCCATGCTTGACATTTACGTAGCATTTTCATCATGAAAAAAATTCATTACAGAATTTGTCATGGAAACTTGTTTAATACACTACCACTATTTTTTTCATTTTATTTGATTTTACAGTGTGTTCGACTGAATAAAAATTTCTTGAATCAAGCAGGATTCTCACTTTCCTTTGATTTTTCAGCACTGACAAGAAAATGTAAAATACAGAAGTTTAAAATGAGTCATGGTGTTTGTTGCGGCCATTGAAGGCTTGTTAATTTTAAAAAGAATAAAGAATACCTAAATTGCAAAATTTTCTCCTGTTGTCACGTGATCCCTAGCAATGATACCAGTCAGCTGAAGAAGTCCAAAAATCGAGAAAATCTTTTACCCTGAGTTTGGAATTATTATTTAAAAATCAAGTTATAGCTCTTAAATACGTTCGCGTACAATTATATCAAATGGTATACATGCTTTAAATAAACAAACACGAACTATGTACGTTCAAGAATTTGAATGTTAATAAGTTGAAAAGATTGAAGCTCTCGATTGCACATTTAACATGTAGTGCTTGTCATTAAATCGCGAAAATCACCAGGAAGCAAAATAAAACTGCAGTTTGTGCAATCTTCAATACAGTTTTGTCAAAAGATTCAGATGGAATAATGAACGTTGTGGGAAAGGAACATTGCGCCTTATGATCAAATAGAAATGTATCTAACTTAAAAAAGTTTTTGATATTATTCATAGTGCTTAGATGTCGACAAATGGTTTTCTTGTAAATGACAATCTCATAATTACATATAATGCTACTTTGTGATTCCTGCAACACACTTCCCTATTTTGTGTTAATTTTCAATAATAGATATTATTCATTGTTATTTCTTTACATTAGATGTACAACACATTTTAAACCAGAAGCTGATTATCTGTACTTTATAATGTCAAACTTCCATCTTCTCATTGTATTGTATCAATAACTGTTAATAACCAGCTTCAGAATGTCAAAAATCCATTACCAGTTCAGCATGATATTGTTTAATATGTTTGACTTCCAATAAATTTCCTGTCTGAAATGGAAGGCTATGAAAGGCAAAATATTGTGAAATAGTGAAATATCGTGAAAAATCGTAAGTTTGCTTATTCTAACATTCATTTACCATTCTAATGTCCATTTTTCCTGAGAAAGATTTCGAAATAGGCGTCACCTTTGTGTTCATTTTTGCATATCAGTCAAGCGAAAAAATCTTGCGAGAAAAAAAACTGTAAACATGGAAACGTCATGTGACGTTATCTGGCCCAGCTTTGTGTTTGTTCTATTTTGCATTCGCTAAAACATTAATTGCCACTTACTTATTATTCAAGCTACGTTTTCTTAAATCGATTGAATGTTAGCGTTACCTTCTTAACCAAATTAAAATGTGACGTAAATAAAATGTCTTGTAGATGTATTGATTTAGTCATCGCCTGAAAATCAGTGTTGGAATGGAAATATGCGATTATAATTTGTGTTTGAATTTTACAAAATCGAGGAAAGTGCCAAATGTTCTGAAGAAAACAAGTTTTACAAGCTCTAGAGGAGGCTCAAAATCGGACAGAAGAATATCGCTGACGACTAAAATATGATATATAAGAACATACTGAATGTAAATACTTAACTAAATTTAATCCAAATATGACCAGAAATAAAGGTATTAAAGCACCTCGTATTATACGATAAACTGGGATATTTGGCATCTTTTTGCATCTTCTTATAAGCTAATTTTTATAAAATAACATTTCTAAAATAGACGAGAACCGTCAATGTAAGTAACTTGATATAATTACAGGAAGTTACGTCTGTAGTAGGAAAAATGAGTGTATGTGATGATGAAATCAGAGGAAATTGTAAAGATATGTCATAAGCAAGAATCTATTGTTCTTATGACTTAATAAGGAGGAAGTTTGTAAAGCCTAAGAGTAAACAGGAACCAGCATGCGATATCTTTAAAATGTTAAATAGCTTTTAAATAACTATTTATATAACTATGTGCTCATATAACTCTAAATAAGTAGAACCATTATTGCAAAACGTGTGTTTTAATGCAGAAGAGAAATAAATAAGCATAAAATGCAGTTGGAAAATGCTAGTTATAGATTTGCATTGAAAACCCTATTTAAAATTGTGTGCCCTTCCAAATCTTACTTTACCATAAATCTATTACAGAAGAAACCGTGGCCTAGTAGTCTTAGTCGTCCGCCTTGGAAACGGAAGTTCGAAGGTTCGGGCATCACCGGGATTCGTCAAATTGGTGAACCGCCTGTTTATAGAAGAATGATTATCGATTGCCTTTCTGTCTGGCATTAAAGGAAAGGATTCTGGAGGTAGATGTGGATAGGGCAAATGAATCTAATGTGTCAAATTGGCCGTTTCTGTTAAAGGAATAACCGTATAACAAACAAACACTTTATATCGACAAAGTAGAACAAATTAACTTATTAACTTTTTTTTCATCATGAAGTCCGAATACATCATTTATATAATTTCTATCGGTGTGAAAGAAATCGAAAATGAAATTCTCATGTGCCTCGCCATTTCTGAGAAACATGGCGAATGAATCTAATGAATGTGTATCACTCAAATGTAAAAGAAATGGAAATGTTCAGAAATGAGATATTATTTTCTAAGCTGTGTTGAACTTTAGACTGTCCCTACGGATTACATTTCAACCAAAGTTTAATATTGTTCAATGAATATTTGAAAGCAGAACTGCAAGCTTCAGAAAATGTTACGATGAATTGATTTTTGAAGTGTGTAATTTCAACAAGTCGTAAAAGCATTTATTTGAAATTGTCTTTACATTTTACAATTGTGAAAACATTATTATGTTAAAATTATTTCATTGGCAAAAATATTCTTCCATTCGACCAAAACGGCTGATTAGTGATTCATGGATTTCAAAATATATGAGAACTTTTTCATGTTCTTTGGAATTTCGTTCGTGCTAATTTCGTGGATTACGTGGTTGAGTCAATCTACGAAATTAGTCCCCAACGAAAATTAATGCTTTTACATTAATCTGCTTTCAATATTAGTAAGTGTCAATTGGCTTATATCTAAAAATAATTCTACGATCCAACTTAGAAAGTTAGACCAAAACTGCTCTGTTTAAACTATTTATCTAACATTCAAGCAGCAATATATTTAAGTGGTACGGTTTCGCTTAGAGAAAGAGAAAGTTCTCTTAAATCTCGTAATGCTGTATAATTGGAGACATTTTGCAAATACGAGTATCAAGGAACATGGCAAGATCATTCAATATTCAAAATCCTGATACGCAAAATGTGTTTGTCAGCAATATCCTCTCACATCTGGTATAGGTGTTCGCAGTGTCTTTTATTGTAGTTCATACATTGAATGTTGCACTAAAGTAACTATATAATAGCGATGGTATGAAATATATATAAAATCGATGTACATCCGTTGATGTTATCAAAGAGACAATAAACAACATTAAAGAGGCAAGTTTCAGATGCCTCCTTTTATAATTATTCTCAGATGTTTCCCGTTCATATTGCACATTAAAACATACAAAGTCCTAATATCGATTTGGAATCAAATAATTAAATTAACTGTCCGTCTTAGGAAACAAAAAAGTTTGAAGTAGGTTTGAATATAAGATATTCATATCTTAAAAAGGATAAATCAAATCCGTGGCCTCAGGAATATGTCCGATGTTGCTTCTACGTTATCAATACAATGGCGATCCCGTGAAGTGCTTGCAAATCCAGGGGGCGGGAGAGAGAGAGAGAGAGAGAGAGAGAGAGAGAAAACTGTCACCTTTGACAATATGGCAGACAAATTCGGTTGTTGTTTTTTTCCAATAAGTGAGTTGGTTTCAATACCATTTTTGATTTGCGTGAAGGTGTGCATCCATCAGTTCTGTGTATATGATACTTGATACTCTCGATTATTGGAGATATTAAAGTCATGACTATGTTTCGAAGGTTTAACAGATCATGTTCACTCTTTTTGGCAAACTGGTCTGTTCAAATGGCCTAAAACAACACAAAAGAAGTAATTGTGAGGAACTACATGAATTTTGGCTTTGCCTGTTACAAAACCATTCTATACCTGAATAAATCTTGTTCGAATTCTTTATTACAAACTTGAATTTTAAGCAGTTTTGGTTGCGGACTTGTACTTAATTGTAATCATTTTTACTTTTTTATTTTTTTGGGGGGGATGTTTCACACTTTTAATAACGTCCACTTTTGGAATCCAATATCCTTTTCAGTAGGGCTAGTTCAAGAGCTTCAAAAGGTTTTCAGTTTATTATGGCCTAGCCAACCGTATTATGTTACCGAGAAGTCTGCATGATAGGTAGCTCTTAACGTTCACCACGACTGAGTTTCTTACAATGCAGACATTGTGGACGTATTGTTCGTTACGCTTGTTATATTGCATAGTCATGTTTGTTATATTGCATAGTCATGTTTGTACTTAACAAACCATGTATTCTGGTAACTTTACGTGTAAGAGATTCATTTAGCTGGGATAACCTATTTGCAAGGAACTGTAACTTCGGAATATCTTTGAAACATAAGTTCAACCCATTTAACCTTTCAAAAGGCATCAAATGGAGATTGACGTTTGTTGATAGTAGAGCTTTACCTTATAGATTGTATACATTTGCATCCAAATGAGCTCAGTCTACCCATTTTTTCAAGAGTTTTCACATGGATACCAAAAGCATGAATCCAGTATACTCTCTCTTAAACTTCGTTTACGGGATGAAACTGTTCAAAAGAAGTAAAAATATATGCAACGTTTCAAACACCAACGTCATGACAATTAGCTTACATAAAAATAGTAAACTTGTATATGTCCATGAGAAACTTGACAGATTGTAATGCTCCTATATTTCATTTATATACTGTTATGATACGCAAAAGAAACGCACAATTTGCCATTCCTGATTTGTGCCTAAACAAAACTGATAAATTTGACAGCAAAAGTAGCTAAGGTTTTCTGAGGTTTTATGTCTTTTGTGTGAAATAGACAATCACAAGTGGCGGATATAATGTGCTGAACATCGATGAATACGTACATAAAATTGGCAATTAAGCTGCTAGAAATTTATTTTACTGCAAAACTGGTACGTCAAATCTGTTAGGAATCATTACTTTGTCTACCCTAACAAACAGAGCAAACATCACGGAACACAAACAAGAAGATTCCATAACTTATATGCTATATTTAAAGTGTCAAACATATGATTAAAAGTTTTAATTGTTTTAATTTCTTAAGTCTTGTTTCGTTTGAAGACATTCGTTGTCTGCTTATTAGCCGTAATTATCAACGAAAATAGGTTATTTACCACCATTTAAAATTGAATATGTATGATATATAATAGTCTTCGTAGTATTTGTTGTTAAATTCTAAAGTGTATACCCATTCGGACACATGCTTTTGTAATTTGTCAAATACAGGTTTTAGAGATTGATCAATTCAATCAGAACCTACAAAACATTTTTGATAAAGATTGAACGAAAATATTTATAACGCGCACTTTATGCAACGTTGCTTTTAGTACGCCTCCGTAGAAAAAAAACTGTCTGTAACAAATTATCCGAAATTAGGCACTGGGGAATATTCAGTTTCATCCAAATTTGCAGCACAATGTAAAACAAGCACATAAATGATAGTTAAGACCATAATCTTAATCGACATGGGATCACGAAGACAGTTTTATAACCGGTGCTCACGCAATGTTCGCGTGCTTACCTGTTCTGCAATCTTCGAATGTCAGCACGTCATTTTTCCATGTCTGAATAATCCAATACTATTTCAGACAAAAATGAAATTTGATTTTTAATAAAAAAAAAATAACATCGTTCTTCTTTGATAATTGTAAATAATTTATTATCATAACATTTTCTTTAAATACAATGTATACTGCTATTGGATACGTGCAAATTATACCCAGAACCATGTTTCATATCAACCAGTAACGTCATTACAGATCAGGGTAATTGCCATATCCCGTTAGCCACTGAACAATGGAAACAATTATACATAAATCCACTTGTAATTTTACGTATATCATGTCTTAACAAGGACAGTATTATTTGTTATTTAATGTCTATGTTATTTTCCAAGGAATTCAATAAAAATATTTAAGGCAATAAGTATTAGCATCGGCTTTGACGAAGTATATTATTCCAATAAAAGCTGAATTTATTAAAATATATCAAATATCTAGAACGCATCATAGAAATTGCTGGATGGGTTGTTCAGTCAAGTCGGCGCTAATAACAATCACCTTTTTTAACAGGACTGAAGCAAATATTGTTTGCACATGCTATAAACATGGAAAATAAGATAAAGTGTCGGCGCAACATAAAATGGGTTGAAATAAAAAGAAACGTGTGCAAAAACTGCGACTTAATACAGTTCGGTCAATATAAGAGGTATTAATTTATCAATTGTTATAAAATAAAAATTGAAAAAAGACAATCATATTAAACATTATTGCATACCTATAATTATTTTCCATTGAGTTTCAATGGACCGCGATCGTGCAATATTTATAGGTTATTAGCTTTATATCGGGAAATATGCACGAGTTCTTCAGGGAAAATACAATCTGACTAACGTACTTGATCTTCTAAACGAAAATCTGAGAACGACCCATTCACATTCGTCTTCTGTATATTTTGGATTTCCAATATTGCTATTTTTATTTTCGCAAATCTATTTTTATTTGAACCAATCAGACAACTTGTTCGAATGTCAAAGAGTAAGAAAATTTTGCAGTTAATCCAGGGATTGAACCCGGGACCTCTCGCTTACAGCGCAAGTGCACTACCGACTGAGCTAACCGGCTGTCTGACATCTTTCGACATAAAAATTGTAGATATAAAAAAACCAAGGCTTTTTAAAGCTTGCAGAATGTTGTAAGTTAGCTTTTGACTGGCTAGCGGAAGGGTCGTCGGAACGAGGCTATCAATAGCTCGTTGTCAGATCCTATGCGTAGCATAATAGGATATGTACTTTAGTCAGATTGGGGGAAATATTGCGCGACTTTAGGAGCGCAATATTCTTCCGCTGAAGAACGAGTGCATATTTTTTGATGCAGAGATAATAACCTTTTTATTATATACGCATCTACACGTATAAATACAATATAAATATCATAAATTTGTTCAATGGCCTGAATAGGATTGACAATACTGAACAAAATAGAAAAATAGTGCAACAACACACATTGAATTACGTCACGCACCCGATACGAAATTCAGGCGTCAGTGTATGGAAAAATATTGACGTTTCCGGTACCAGTATAATTTAACGGGAAATAGAAACGAGTATGTAATAATTTTCTATACTGACGTGGATCGCTTTCATATCGGACGTGGAATGTTTTCTTAACGTTGTAATGGAAAAAAATCGCGTGACGTCCATGGCGTCCACGCGCATGTTACGACAACAAGTTGACGTCATTTTCGCGGAAAATATTAATGCGCGTAAGTTTGATTTGTTTATTACATTTTTCGGAGAAATTCTTTTCGTATTTTTCCTGTCTTTCGTTACAGGCCGATAATTTAGACATAAATTAATTATTTGATAGTGGGTATGTAATAAAAAGGTTATCAACTTTGTATGTGGATATATGCATGAGCTCTGCAGCGGTAATATTGCGCGACTTTAGGAGCGCAATATTATCCGCGAAAGAACTCGTGCATATATCCACATACGAAGTTAATAACCTAAAATTATTGAATATTAGAAGAAAGTTTTACCGATAAGGTTCTGCATATTTAAGAGACTCGCCTTTTGAGATTAACGTGTAAACTGCAAAGTACAGCTGAACTGCTCTTAATTTCATCATTAATGTATACATGAAAAACGCATTTCTGTATATTACATAACAGCTTTATAAATCACAACATTTTGCCATTTCTATTTACAATAGCTGATAATAAAAATGATTTCCAAAATTCGAACATATGGCAATCATTTATTTTGCTCTACTGGACATGCTTGTGAATTGGAGTTCTGTGTTGTGTGTAAGTTAACCATCTAAATCTGTACTTTTATGACATTCATCTCTCCGAGCTTTCGGTATTACACTGTTTGATTACATGTGTTAAATGTTACTTTTTTCTTTCCTTGTTGGATTTTTCTTTGGGTTTAGCACCGTTTATCAACAATGTTTCAGTTAACGGTGTTGTGTAAGAACAAAGTTATCACTTACTTTACTACAGTAACAACAATAACAATTGTTCTTTTCATCAAACTACTATTTAATATTTACTAAGTTCTACGCTTATATAAAAGCATCAATGTCTATAGTTCTCTAACATAATATATGTTCTTTAACATAATCACTATCCTTAACATAAATCCGTTAATTGCCCATGTCCTAAACTAACTTTAATAATGTATACGAGCATCAAGCATACGTTCCTAAACAACCGATCTGAGTGCAAGGGTGATACTGAAGTTCTGTCTCAAAATTATCTGGTATTTAAGGAAATATAAATGCAACATCTATCAGACATGATATTGTAAGGACATGGATTTATACATGTGTCTTACGTTTTCATTCAATGAATTGTATGCGACAAAAGAGCACATCATACTTTATAGCATTTCGTAAAGTTTGCTTTCAAAAAAAAAGGAAAAAATAAACATCCGAAGAAAATACATCTTAAGTCGTGTAATATTGCGTTAAAGACTAATATATATCAACAGACGTGACAAAAACAGTCCTAACTGATACAAAATGGACAGTAAACAATCCGCCTTTTACTTACGAAAGTTTCCCGAAATTCCTCTTAAGGATATTATATGGAATTAAATTTAATGTTTTCAGATCTGATATATCAATATATACTCGCATAAAAATAATCAGTAAGAATCAATATTTAAACCATCACTGGAAAACATTATCCTGTATCTGTCCTTCGCAATTATGACTTTACGTTAAAATTTATTTTCCATCGAGGCACGGAAAACAGAACGTGTACCGATATTTCCTTAATGGAAAAGTTATTGGGAACACGTAACGTCACTTAATTGAACGCCACATGTGTTTTTCATTTATGAACTAAGATTAGCGATTGCAGAAATTTATCAGTAAAAAGAAAATTTTAAAATGTAAAAGAATACAACATTAAAATTCGTATGACTACAATGGAATATTCATTGTTTATGAACACAAAGCTGTGATATATGTACTTTTGCTGGCAAAATTTTGACAATGCGAAAGATTCTCGTCTATAACTTTATTGTAATTTATATTAATAACCCCAAATTTATTGCGCACACTTTATCCTTCTTGGTTATAAAATAAACACTCTAGAGGCCTTGTACTGGAACTCCCCGACCGCTCCTGGTACTATTTCAATCCTAGTAAAAACGAAAAGTCTGGTAAATACAAAACAAAATATAAAACATAGTTCGTCCTTGTAGTTGTAAGACTGAAATAATATGTCTGGTAGAAATTCATAAATACCATAATTACTTAATTAATGGATGCATGCACGATGCTGACCTAAAAGATTCCTAATGATTTCTGATTTACTATAAAACGACTCGGGCAGTCGCTTTTTTTTTCTGAATATTGTATAATTCAATAGGCTAAAATTCCAAATAACCTTTTGATAACGCCATCATTCAGTTTACCTTCGGCAAACCTTTATGTTAGGCGACACACAGTGAAGACAAGCTCTATTATAAACAACAAAATACCTGATTGTATAAAAATATACATACGCTTAAATCATTGGGTTTAACGTCGCACCGACACAATCGTAGGTCATATGGCGACTTTCCAGCTTTGATGGTGGAGGAAGACCCAATGTGCCCCTCCGTGTATTATTTCATCACAAGCGGGCACCTGGGTAGAACCACCGGCCTTCCGTAAGCCAGCTGGATGCGTTCCACACTGGAAGAATTCAAAGCCACGGGTGAGGCTCGAACCCACATCGATGAGAGGCAAGTGATTTGGAGTCAGCGACCTTAACAAGTCGGCCACGGAGGCCTCCGCTTAAATCAAGGCAGCGCTATGCTTAATATCTGAAGTCAGAGCACCAACAGCTAAGCATACATTTTGTGCACGACTTGGCAACTGGCAAAATAGACTGCCTCCAATTTTGGAAACGGAGTCTCAGACTTGAGTAGTCATCGCAGCATCGAATAGAAAAGCGTAGTGACTTACCTGGAGGGGCCAGTCACCACACATGAACTTTGCTTTACAATATTTGCATAGTATCTTCTTACAGTTTCTTCCACGTATGTTTTAATAAATACTATGCAATTTTTTTTTATATCATAAACTACGTTTGACCAAGACATATTGTTATGGATCCTTATAACATAACTTTGATTTACAAAAGGTTTTGTTAATATTCGTATTGCACAACTCCGAAAATAGTATTGATTAGTTACGTCTAAACATATTTTCTAGATCAAGCTTCCTGGTCAGTCCATACGTGACTAACATTCAATATTTAATAACGAAGACTTTACAATTTAGCTTGATAATCAGAAACTCTTGTCAACTTTCCAGTACAATTTAACTAAGCTTTTCATTCTTTCAACTTCTTGAATTTCTAAAACAGTGTGTATTTATGATACGCTTTCTTCATTTTCAGAAAGGGCTTATAAAAATACAATTTCACTTTAAGCTACTCAAATTCTGTTAACCAGCAAATGATTTTGCCTTGCGACAAGTACAGACCAAGATCAGCCTGCACGTCTGCACTGTTCGCTATTCAGACAATAAATTTTCAATGAATACCCCTTTGAATAATAAGTGATACTGCCCAAATCGAATTATAGACCAGTCCATCTTAAAATTTAGCAGGTTTAAGGTGAGTAAACTCTTACAGTGGCAGTATCTAGGTTTTGAGATTCAAGGAGAGTCTTTAAAAATTTGGTTAAATAAAGTTTTGAAAAGAAAACAAATACTGTTCCGATTAAATGCAGAAATGGTGCCAAGTTTTTGTGAAGTGGAACATATACAAAAGTAGTATACATAAAAAAGTAAACAATAAGAAATAGATAATATATGGAGCAACGGAAATTATACAAAATATATAAGCTCACGGTATATCAGTGCAAATACAATGCAGTACGTCATTGTTTTATTTTATACGACACTTCTGCATACATAGCATTTAGAGGCAAAGTTTTTATTCCTGAAGTTATTAATTAAATGGAATTATGAAATGAACGTCCCAAGTTATGTGAATTAATTTAAGAAAAGGATACGTGTTTTAAAAGATCTCTGTGATATGATACTGATGTGAAAAACGACCAATGTTTGCTGTTTTACCCACCCGTTTTTGTATCTTTGACAAAATAAAAACTTCAGACACATAATATTAACTCCCAGGCGTCAATTTTAGAACATTGCCGAAACCTATCATATAAAACATTTGAATGCAAAAAAATAACGTGACCGATTTTTCACGTTTGCATTTATCTTCGTGCATAGGGAACAACTATGGTGTCCTATGGTATTTATATCTATAAAATCGAAAATTGTTTTGTTATACAAAGAAGTGATCTTAACGCCTCGGACTAAACGTCTGTGATGATATAGCACCTACAAAAGTCCAACAAGTCAATAAATTTCCAAACAGATCATAAGTGCTGTAATGTCTACTTCCTGGCTGATAAATAAGGCACTTTTGGCTGATAATAATAGCAATGTATGGCGGACAATAATGACACTGTGTGGCTGAAAATAATGGCACTGTGCTTCATCGTAGAACGTCTGATTGTGAGTAGGCGTTATATTAGTTTTCGTCAGTGACTATAAGTTAGAAGTCAATAATTTCATCCTTTCAGTTTTAAGTTGAAAATGACGTTTCAGTTTATAAGAACAGTGATATACTTAACCGACTATTCACCTGGAACTGATACTTTAGCAACTGTGCAATATCATAATTTTATGGTCAGGGTGAAAACTGTTCGATATCACATAGTATGTACATTGAGTGATCAATATTCATTTACTGATTTTCTGGAACTAAATTGATTTATTACAGACAATTATCAATTCCATGTGCATTTCTATCTTAACCGCTCACGCGGTAGACCGATGTGAGGATGAACAAATCGACATTAAGATAGACAATTGTTAAGCAATAAAACGGGGGGACGTGGGGTGTTTCTTAAATTGAATTTAGATATTTGTTGATTTTGTCGTTCTTTGAGATATTGTGACCACCCTGTATCTTGCGTCGCAGTCGGTGGTCGACCGTTGTCAATAAGTGACTTATTTTCTCTCAAGAAATTAAAACAAGTCTGGCCGAGTCTTAATGAAATTTGTTGCATCTGGGGGTAATAAATATGTATTAAATACGTATAAATGTCATTAAGTCAAATAATAGAAAAAGCATTGTAAAACGTCTAGAGATTACACTTTCTACTTTCTACTTGATTTACACGTACTACGTGAAGGCAAGTTGGAACAACATAGACCAGTCACTTAACTAGGCTTTCTCAGTTTGTTAAAAGGCTAGGCCACAAGGTCAAGAAACAGATTTAAACGCAAAATGGCTAAACAGTTTGTTTTTGTTAATTCTAATTCATGTTTGAGTGGTCATTTGTGTCCTAAAACTACGTCAGTATGTCAAATCGAAATCGTAGAAACACTATAAATGCCATATTTTCAGATGATTCACATGAATCCTGGTCAAAATGTTTGTATTAAGAAATTTACGATGACTTTTGGACTGTATCATCTGGGTTCAAGTTCTAAGTCGTTAAAGCAAATCATAAAATATTTTAATTGTAGGTTTCTTATGAAGTCACATTTTCTACTTGCTTTACATGAAACCTGGTAAAAATGTCAGCATTTATGAAATGAAGGTCAAATTGTCTATAGTTGGTAACTGGGGTCAATGAAACGTACCTAGACCAAGGTACATAATAACCTTATTAAAGCTGAAAAAAACTATTTTAAAATTACGAGTTTTAATGTTACGTTAAACTCTTTCTGATACGAAATATTTCCAAGGCATAATCTCTAAAGAAACTCTAAATACTATATTTGCTTGAGTCCTGAAGGCGATAATTGTCTTAATCAAAGCTAGCTCAAGTTTGTTATTGGGTTATCTGCAATCATAAACTACTTCATACCATGGAAAACCTCGTAGGAGCTCTTCCTACCCGATATATATGGAACTTGGCGAATGTTTTCACTTTTCAGCTTTATGATTTTACTTATCAATCTTATTCTTAAATACAGATGACAAGGCCTTTTTATATAATTTGACCTAGTGGCATTTATTTTTTACCACCAAACGCCTACTACTGAATATATTTTATAAAGACTTAGCTTCAAGACAGTGATCTAGTATTGTATTAAACTACATCCCAAGTTGATCAAAACAATATTTACTAGTTACACTGTCAAACTTTTTCTACTTGAAATACTTCAATAAAACTGGTTCATATGACTTTAAACCTGTTACAGTCCGAAATGTTCAAAGGTAATTACTGGACAGCTTAAGCAGAGGATAACGCTTTTATTAACTCAGTCCCGATTATCAAGTTTAGAACTTTACCTATATTTCATAAATAGAAAAGCCAGTTCCCATGTAAATCAAGTAGAAAATGTCGCCTGAAAAGCTTCATACGCTTTTATCTATTTATCTATGTTTGACTCCATATTCCATCGTTTTGAACTGAACCTAAAATTATCATGAAGCCAAAAGTTGTGACCAGGTTTCATGTAGATCAATTAACATTGTGGCATCTAAACGGACGACGGACACATGGCAATACCATGTGTGCTTAAGCAACAACAGAAAGATATAAGCAAATAGATAAAGGTAACCAAATGTTTAACTTGAATCAAATGGCCCGAAAATACTTTGGAAGAAACACTTTTTTCACTAGTCCACCGCCCATCCTCACAACGGTCTACCGCGTTTACATCGACAGCTATATCTTTAAGATAGCTGCTTTTATTAAGAGGCGGGTAGTCTTAAAGCTTTCCTCGTGTTCAGCTCTTGAGAATTTGAGAGTCTGTTACCGTAAACATATAGAGGTCCGGTAACGATAAATAAAATTGATAGGTAGAGAACTGTATGTTGCACCGCTTTCTTTGTTCTTTTCTCGCTTTACAAAAACTTAACAAAGCCGAAAAATTATTTAGATACGGTTGTGGTTGGTATCTTCATAAATAATTTTGATAGATGACTGCATGGTTCTGGTAACTATCCGTAGATGTACCAAATTTAGTCGGATGGCTGAGCACAAGTGGAAATTTTTGTGGATTTGTTTTGCAAATCTACGAAGCAGGATTTGAATTTCGTCTATTTATATATATACTATATCATTTAATATACATTTGAGCCGTGCCATGAGAAAACCAACATAGTGGGTGTGCGACCAGCATGGATCCAGACCAGCCTGCGCATCCGCGCAGTCTGGTCAGGCTCCATGCTGTTCGCTTTTAAAGCCTATTGGAATTGGAGAAACTGTTAGCGAACAGCATGGATCCTGACCAGACTGCGCGGATGCGCAGGCTGGTCTGGATCCATGCTGGTCGCATACCCACTATGTTGGTTTTCCCATGGCATGGCTCATATGTTTATTTCGACTTTCTTTAGATTGACTTTTGCAGATTTCGTTATATCAATATGTTCGTTTTGAAACATTTAAGGGATAAGTGTGTGAATTTGTACTCAGTTTGCTACCAGTTATATCTGCACCTGTCGTCACATGAAATACTCGTAATTTTCAGGCCTGTGTATCATGTGGGATGCACCATTTAAGAAGATTTAATAATTATATCAATTTAGTGTGGAAATATTTAGAGAATACAATATGTGACGCTGATTAACTTCTTGTTTTATTTATTCAATCAATTCCAAATTATATGCAGGCGTGTACCTTTCGTGGTGTACCAGTACGTAACTGAGTAAGCAAGAGAATATCATAATTAATACTATCATTATTTCCAATAAAAGGGGCTTGTTGAGTCTTATAAATGCCAATTATATGTCAGTCTGTTTACGATTAAATATACAATTACAAGAGGACATACCAGGATTTTCAATATTGCGTGACAAAAAGACTGGAACTCTCGCGTGACTTCGAGTATCTGCGAAATACACGACGCACCTATCTGTTAAATTCCTGCTAATTATAACGCTAAAGTAATTTGCATTTTTTTTTTCGATTTTGTTTCTCATTATTGTTACAAGTTAGATTGTTTATATATTCTTGTAAGTCTGTGATAAAAGTACATTTGAATAGTACGAAATTAATGTTAAAAAATAAAGGTACTTTAAAAATAAGTGAAAAAAATATACATATTAGGTACTGTAACTAATGTATCTGTTAAAAAGAAAACATACCTCTATCAAAAGTAACTTTTATCGGCGTAATTTAACGAAACAAAAAGTTGGAACAAGTCTTTACAAAAGAATCGGATATCAACACCATTATCGTTATGAAAACGAAAATGTCGGTTTTCTGACAGATGTTACAAGTGATACATACCGATGAACGTAGAAAGGTCGTCTCTGCAAAATGAATTCATCATTGGAATCATTACATCCAGATAAATACGGGTATTTAGTCCAAAAAAAGTTTGAAATATGTTCAGAACTGCCTTACACATCACATATATCTTTGACATTGACCAAAAGGGATATGCATTCACCATATATGCTGCACCTTAAAGTCCTAGAACCATGACAGTAACTGGTATGGGAAAATGAAAGCTAGAATAATTTGAGCTGACTAATAGAATTAAGTACCAGTTCAATACCATGACACCATAAAACCAAGGAAATAGCAGATGATGCAGACCAACAAACGTCATATTTTATTTTTTTGCAAATGGAAAGTTTCAGGAGATTCGTTTTACATTAAGACTTTTCTCTATGGCATTAACTGTTAGTACATTTTGTGTCTACATGTTTTCTTACATGCTTTCTTTTGTAAAGTATTTTATGTTTAGTGTCAAATCTCCATTCAAGATGTACAAAAACAAGGACAAAAGTCGAACAGGAAAAAACATACTTAAACGATACAGCCGCCAGTAAAAAGCAAGCTTTCTTACATTTCTATACACTTCTTATCTTAACGGCTTGCAGTTTAGTTGAATGTATGATATGCCACAAGAGAAGTCTTGTCACTTTTAACTTGATAAATGTGGAATCCTTTCGGAAATGATGATTTGATAAACTTTGCACCGTCGTCTCCCGAGGGAATGCCAACAGGACGAAAACAAATTACAAAACTTTCTTGAGTGAACTGTTTTTATTTCAGATAATTGTATCATGCATTGATATATTGCACGACTGTGACATATACAGGAATGAAATGGATTGGTACACTGAAGAACTACGAATGCAATACCACGAAATTATTTCGTATATGCATACGTAAAGCATTCAAAGAAGCAGTTTGTTGAAGATTACAAGTGTGTTTTGTCTCTATTTAGGACATGACAGTAATTTGTAAAGGTAATAATGTTTTGTAACTGTTACGCCCTGACCTGACAACGAAATTAAGGTTCACAACATGAATCCCTCACAGATAAGCTAACGACGAAACTAAGACGTACATCACTAATTATCTCATAGGTTGATTGACGGTGAACCTTATGAATACATTAATAAGAACTATTCATTCCACCATGAACTGATTTCAAAAGTAATGGAATATCAGGTACACATCACTTATTATCTCACAGACAGACTGAACACGAAAGTAAGGCATACAACACAAATTATCTCACAAGTAAATTGACGAGAAATATAAGGCATACATAACTTATTTCGCATATAAAATGACGACGAACCTAATAAATACATTACTAATTATCTCACGCCTTCATGTACGGTAATTTTATCTGTAATAGAATCTATAAAAAAAACTTTTTTAAAAAATTCATGCTTACCCGTATTTTTCAATGTAGATCTTTTTTTATCAATACTTAAATAGTCTGGCCCATTAAGGTTTTTAAAACTTTTTTAATCCGAAGTCAAGGAAGATTTCTTAAAGTAGGGCATTTCTGCATATTTTGCTGTATTTTATATTTTGTTTTCATTTTATACAGTGTGGCAATTAAATTGTTATTTGTTAGTAACAGATAATTTATGAAACTCAGGACGATGCCATTTACATTTTATAGTTATTATGAATTCTGATTTGTTTTTAATTTCTAGTTCTTAAAATACTAAAATATAATAAGTAGTATTTTTATGTCAATCCATTTAAATGTCTGTGATTATTATGGATAATACTATTATTCTTATTTTATGCCATTTGTTTGTGATAATGATTATTCATATCTTCGTTTGTCAGACCATTTTGTTACAAAAGGACCACAATGGAAATAAGGGATTATTTTATTCCTTTTTTGTGTATAATGTAGTTGCCATGGTTTTCATCCTCTTGTGATATAACTTATTATAGTGTTTTGTATATTATAATATGTTTTCATGTAAATAAACGTTTTATAAAGAAATAAATCTAAATCTAAATTCCAGCAAGGATATCATAGAACCTTCAATTTACATTACTGACAAATTCATAATCAGCTTCCATTACAAAAAGGTATTATCATGATCTCATATTCTGGCTTCGTTTCAATCGAAAATATCTTTAATCGATTTAAAAGTTTGCAAATTGATCGTAGTCAATATTGTAGTTCATTTTACAAACTCTAAACTTTCCGTTTCATTTAAACACACTGGCTTTTTTCAAGTTTGAAAATAATGACTTTATACTAATCTAATATAGGTCGATTGTGAAACAAGTTTAACGACTTATATTAACTACTCACGGTACCTCATTCCTGAGGTATCAATAACCGCAAAGGTATGAAGAAGAGAAGTCAGTTTCCATTTTAAAGCTGAGGGTCAAGCAAGGGAGCTACTGTGAATACAATCTAAGCCTGTGAATTATGGTATTAAGACTTATCAGTGCAGGGGGACTACATGACTTACTAAATAAAAAAAAACTGAGGAGGGCCTTAGACAATATTGGAATAACTTTTGACTAAACCAATTTATATGTATTTTTTTAATGCTTGTATAAATGTGATTTATGCATGTGTGTCTATATAAAAGAAAAGAGTATTCCACTGCTTGCGTTGTACGAGCTCGGTCAGTAGTGATACAGACGGTAAACGTTTGGTACATGTTTCATTCTTAGTTAAGCTCTATCTTCTGTTAATCCCACAGTTCCTTTTTAACTCCGTTAGAAGACAAAACACTAGCGGAAAGGAAAATATCTCGTCCATCAATGTGTTGCACTCAAGACATAGGACCGTGACAGTGGTGTAAGTTTTGGGAAATGTCAACACATATGAAGGGAAATGATATAGTTAAAACTATATAATACGAGAAGATAACTTCACGACAGTTGATGTATTATACAGAAATGAAGTTAGCTGCTGTAATAAGTACGATGTTAACGACGAGACAGTTTTGAAAGAAAGTTTTATACCCCAGACACGACTATGGCGAAAGGGCGTATAGTCTTACTCCAATCTCTATGTTTGTGCGCTCGCGTTTGTGTGATCGTGCACCTTTGTGTACTTGCGGACATGTGTACGAATGTACATGAGTTCGTACATGTACGTGTGCGTGCGAATGTGTGGAAAAATCTTGTCCCGCCTAGGTCTTTGTCGTTTTTCCTGTTGCAGAGCATAATGATGTCAGTTTCATAAAACAAAAACGCTATTTGCGACATACATACATGGTACATAAAATGTTGCTGGATATGTATCGAATATTAGAAAACATCTGTACTCGTTTACGTGCATGAAATATAATGACACAAGACAAAGAAAAATGTCATTTCAATGCAGTGTTTCGTGTTTAATTACTATTAATGACTAAAGTTGATAAAGAGTTTCATTTACTAAAGTAGAAGTAACCTTCAAGATTGTTTAAAGATTAATACTAGAAATACTCAAATGTAGTTCAACAAGACATGAGTATCTCAGTAAATGTAATATTCTAATTGACATTTATAACTCATAATGCATACACTTGATGGAATGAATTTCAATAATGCGCTGTCCCGTTTGTATTTGACCGTTTGCGATATACCCTGATGTATATACCTGTCAAAAGCTCATAGTGACAAATTTTGTCTACTGACTAAGGATAGTTTTCTTATTATGTTGTACTAGAATTTATTCCAATAATCCTAAAGAGAGTATCTTAAGAGTACATATGTACATGAATTAACATGAAAAACAATTTTTAAAGGACGTGTAAATAGTTCGTTCTTTAATATTTAAACATTTGAGCTTATGTTTTGGTTACGGTTTCATTCTGCTAAATATGAAAGTTACACGGAATGTTTCTACTTGCAAAACTGTGTAAGTTACATTCTTCTAATTTAAAAAGCCAGAAGGGACTACCATAGATTTTTAAGAAAGATTCTTGATTCTTTGGAATGTTTTTGTACGCAAAACAATGTACAAATGGCAACAATATATGATCAATTGATACAATTATCAAATATGTCAAAGTTTGAAATACGTGAGTGACGCATCTCCGATAGACAATTTGCACAATAAATGTTGTGTGACATTGCGAACAGCATTTGTTTTTGAGCATGCAAATAGGCATAAGAGTATAGATACTTGCCCTTGGTTCAAAAAGGTAGTCGTTACGCGGAAAAACTAATTCCTGTGTTTGATGGTGAATATTGTTGAAGTTTTGAGAGAAATACCTGCAATTAATGGCATAATTTATTAGAAGGGATATAAAATAGTTGGTACAGAATGTGAAAGTCAGAATAAGCATAACATGTCTTTTTGATAGGGCCAGTATTGCCTGTTTTACGGCCATTTAGAGAGTATTTTTCAAACGCATGTAATTTGCTTTAAGATGGTGCAAAAAGTGCCGGTCAACACCATATTTGTGGCTCGATCCTTTTCCCTTGAATAATTCTGTTGAGTGTTGAGTGCAGGTGTTTTTTGTTTGTTTTTTTTTTGTTGTTTTTTTTTTTTTTTTTGTTTTTTTTTTTTTTTTGTTTGTTTTTTTTTATCATTATTCTTATTGTTGTTTTTTAGGGGGGTTGTGGAGAGGTGTTGAAATGCAGGCAAAATTGCAATAGTGTACAGTCTCCATATAGAGCAGATAGTAAAAATAACTGTGGTCTTAGTCCATGTTGTTGAAAGTGGTGGGTTCAGGTAGGTGTACCTATTTAAGATGAGCATGAGAACATGCTCTATTGTTTAGGTAATTTCTATTTTTGTGTCTTATGTCTTGTCACGCTAACTTCTTCCATTGCGGAATGCCCCATCTCTCCTGATTGCGAGAATGAAGTTATTTTACATCTCTCTATATAAATTTTACCTAAATGAATAAATGAATACATGCTACGGTGGAATTCATAGAGAAATGCTATGTCATATATTATCTGAGGAAAATTTTATAACCCGCACGATATTCAGGGTATTTGAATAAACCCTGTATCAATGTCCCCCGATGACTTGTGTTCGTGATGATAAGCAACTACAAATAAATTGATGAGCTAGCTAATAGTTTTTCTGACACCTGTCATTCATTGATATAGTGCACGACTGTGGCATATTTTGGCATGGAGCGCATTGAAACATCGAATAACTACTAACGCAGTATTTTATATGGAAAGCCATAGCCATGGTGTTGATATAGCATTTTATGTTGTACTTGTAAATTTATAATTATGAAGTGTCTCTATTTATACTTGCAGTTCATATACATGTGTGAGATACGCTATACACTGTATATGGGGTGTTTTCATTAGTATATTTGGTGTGTGTGACTTTATTTCAATTGATTTTAATTTTATGTGCGGTCGTTTCAATTATTTCATTCATTCATATGAAAGCACAGCATACATCTGAAAGGACCGCATATAAAATTAAAACCGCCGCACGTATTGATGAAAACACCTTATAAACAGTATAAAGCGCATCATATACATGTATAAGCACTGCACATATAAGTAGAGGCACTTCTTATACTGATATAAGTATAGCATGAAGTGTTATATCAACATCAGAAGACAGTCATGTCGTTCCATAATTTTATTTGAACGAAGTTTGTGAAAAATAGGGTAACTATTTACGGCAAGGCTCTTGTGGTAGTTTGTGAAATGATGCTATTTTGTTGACATTAAAGCATCACACTAGCTAAAAGAAATATGCCTCATCCATCAATATACTGCACTCATGGCTATAGATTATGAAGGAGGAAAGTCAATATAATTACATAAAAGGGAACAATGGCAGTAAATTACAAATTCAATAATATGAGATGATAACATCACGACAGTTGATGTACAAAACAGAAAAGAAACAGATATAAATTGGCATACTGTTGTGAAAAACAAGGCTCAGATGTCTCTGTATTATGACAAGACAGTTTCTGACTTTTGCTACGTCATTTTTGTGTTGCCAAAATTTTTTTCAGTGGGGAAGGGGCACTAAAAAGTTGCCCTTTTCCGTCCGTATGTCTGTCCGTCTATCCAAATTTGTGCCGTGCATATCTCAAATATTATTTAAGCATCAAACCTCGCAGGATTATCATACAGCAAAAGAACTTGTTCACCAGGGGTTTTAATTGGGATCTCACCAACTATACCAGAGTTATGGCCCTTGACTTAGTGAAAAATACACATAAAGTGCTTAAAGGTTTGTGTTGCATATATCTTAAAATTATTTCACCTAGAGTCATGAAACCATGTAGGAATATTATCCTGCATGTGAATTTGTGCAACGGGTGTCTTGTTTTCTTTCACCTTGCAAGACC
This sequence comes from Mercenaria mercenaria, assembly GCF_021730395.1. Classification (NCBI taxonomy): domain Eukaryota; kingdom Metazoa; phylum Mollusca; class Bivalvia; order Venerida; family Veneridae; genus Mercenaria; species Mercenaria mercenaria. Next base: position 104,450,447 of record NC_069361.1, on the reverse strand, counting down.
AGGGTTATGGTCCTTGACTTGGTAAAAAAATAATAGTTTGTGTCCCATGTATCTCAAAATGTACTTGACCTAGAGTCATAAAACATTAGAGGGTTGTCATATAGCATGTAAAGTTGTGCATGAGTGTAGAGGTGTACCTGTGGTCTATGGACACACATCTAGTTTCTTTTTATGTTAATCGTTATTTTTTCACAGGCAAAACATAACTGTGTCCACTTATAACAAAATAATTCAAGTTATTGCACATATGATTCGTAAGAACTGTACAACGTGACTTTTACTTGCAAAAACAATAAATGATCCAGTACTCAGTAATGATAGGGTAAATGTATTTTCAATTGGATATAATTTAGACATTGTATATTCTAAAAACTTCAAATGCAAGATTTGTATGTAAGACTTAACATTTTTTAATATTTGTACTTTTAACATATCCAATACAAACATAGTTAAAGAAATGATATAAACATGCAATTATATTTTTAAAAAAAATATCAAACTCTCAGCTACAAATAATGACTTATCAGTTATCAGTTATTTCTATTAAGCCATTAATCTTCTATATTAAGATAAGAGAACCCAAAACTTTTTAGAAAATGTAATATTGTATTCAAAAGTTATTATAAAGCGTTATTTATAGGAGGAAATATCAATAATTAATTCACTTGAAGATGAAACAGTTAGTTTTTCAGCGTGCTATCAATTTATCAGTGAAAATATAGTCATATTGTACTTAATAAACGCAGCTTTATTATTAAGAAGAATGTTCTTTAACAAAGGCATTCAAGAGCGTTGGAGGCTTAACCACTGAATTGTTTCTAATTTGCAGCTATTTATAATCCGAAGAAAAATGTATTGATATATTTTTTGATTTACAATTTTACCTTGAATATTCCTGAAAGGGATCTAAATAGAGGCAATTCATTTCGAAATATTACCGGGATTTATTGAATAGTTAACGCAGTTACTGGCGGTAAGGAAAGTACTCTTTCCATTAAGATGTTGCACTAGTAAATATTTATTATGAGAACTTTATGAGATTTATGGAAGTTAATAAATATCAAGGGCGTTGATATAGTAAATAACTACAAATTCAATAACAGGAGGATGAAGCCCTGACAAATGATGTATACCATCGTAAATATACAGATATATGAAACTTTTTGGTAAATGGCAAAGTGCAGACGTCTCTGCTAATCTTGTAATGGTTGAGTTGTTAGTCAGATTGTAATGCCAAGCAAGGTTGTAGTTTATATAATAATATGTAAGAGTTATAAAAAATTTTGATATCGGTTTTAAAAGCAACTATGATGCGGAAAAGCCATTGGTTTTACTAGATTATGTGGACGATACTTAAGCAACAACAACAATATCTTTTTCGTGCAGCCGAAATCAATCTTGTTTTACAAATAAATGAAATAGAATCTAAATTACCACTACAACATCAACGAAGATATAAAACATGCATCAGTAGCTGTACACGCAGTTCCCGATTGTTGCGAGTCTATTTTCTGAAAGTAGTGAAACGGTTAACCGAATAGTGTCCCTTTGAGGAGGTTTAAATGCTGTGATACATAGCGGTAAAATGTACGATCATCTTGACTTTTGCAAGACAGAGAAATAGTTTATTTCATTATTCATATGCATTTTTTCTTCAAATGATCCCGAAATCACTGCCAAAGGATAGTAAAATAGTTCCGGAAAAGCAGTAAAAAAATATACAAAATATGTTTCACTGCAGTGAAATATAAATACGATTAAAATATGCATTTTATTTCATCAATATTTCTCGACATTTCATTAGTTTGTATATAATAAATATTATTACAAGTGTTCGGACTTAAAACGTAAGGATTTAATATGAAATTAGGCACTGTCAACACAATCATGTACGGGAACACTAGTTCTTTCCGCATAAATTGTTCTTCCCGATATCTTCAGTTTTGTCCCTGTTATGAAACATTTCTTTCAAAATGTATCTGAAATAAATGCACTTAATCTTGTTTGTTTGCTTTTTCAACTGTGTCATTGCAGGACTAGAATAATGATGCAAAATGGTGTTCACGACTTAAAGATATAACTGATATTTGGGTGCTGAAAATCTAGACTCCCAAAAATGCACCAGAAGCAACAGCTTGCATATATTTTATCAAAAATTATGCAGGAGCTCAATTAAAATAAGAGATACCCCTTTCCTTACATACCTCTACTCAGCGCTACACACCTCTGTGATCACGACTTTGCCGTCAACTTGTATCCCTAATAAACATTTCTAGATCCGGGCCTGCTTGATTCTTTTCATTTCACATCTTTTCTGTGGCTTTAACAATTTAAGTATTTTAAGCCCGCGTAACGTCACGATTAACCTCATGACGTCAACGCATTTTGATGACAACGGCGCAACATCAAATTGCAACAGTGTCATGTAAATGTACAGACTTTAAATGCCTTACAAAAATATCTTTTTCAAGAAAATATGAGAATTGACTTCTTAACAGTAGGCCAAAGCATCCTGCAAAGCAGTAGTTACGGGAATCATTGGTAGAAAACAACATAAGAAAACATACTGGATACAGTGTGATTGCTGTGAAAACTGGTGGTGCCTTGAATGTGCTAGTATTGACAAGCTTAAATCATTGAAAAGAGCAAAATACAATACCCGTGTGTACATTTTGTCCTAAGAAATTCCCCGTTGAAACAAGAAACACAACCCAACTTGAAAATAAGAGGCAGTGTGCAGAATTAATTTCTGAAAATTCAAGTATAAAAGTGATGCCCAAGAAGGATCAAGACAATAACATTCTCATTATTGATAAAGCTGTTCAATAAAAATCACTTTTAAAGTCTAATATATTGAAACAAGTTGAAAGAAAGGGATATAGAAGAAGTAGATAGTGCTTTCCAACTCCCTCAAGGTGGTATTGCTGTAAAATTCAAAGATCAAAAGGCAGTTGAATCCGCTGAATAATCTTGGTCAGAATCGAGAGTATCCAGTGAAGAAGAACAAGTGCACGGACCAACAAGACACACACAGCACAGCGGGACAGTTGGTTTTTGTAAAAACATTCATCCCAACAATAGAGAAGAGCAAATACTAACTACCCTCTCAAGTTTAGGTTTCAAAGTTAAAAAAGTGCAAAGACTTTTCAATAGATGTACTGGCAAATTAATGCCTGTAGTGAAACTAATTCATGAAAAGGAATCAGAGTTGCAAGAACAATCAAGACTAAACTACCATTCACATTCCACGGCAAAGAAGCGTATGTCGAGAGAGAGAGAGAGAGAGAGAGAGAGAGAGAGAGAGAGAGAGAGAGAGAGAGAGAGAGGAAGAGCCGGGTCATAAGCTGCTACAACAGTAACCGTTTTGGTCATATTGCTGCTCACTGTAATCTACTTACATCTTGTGAAAACTGTGGTCTGCTGGAACACACTGCTAAAGAGTGTACAAATACACCTTACTTCTCCAGTTGCTCAGAAAGCCATCCAGCCTCTTCATCAAAATGTAAAGCCTTCCAAGAGAAACTCAAAATCTTACATAAAACATTCTATAGAGAGATAGACATGAAAATACTCACACTTAATTGCCATACTATGTTTAACACAAACCTGGGAGAGTGAAACAAGTCGAGTAACGATAAACAACTATACATGTGTAAATAAGGAGAGAACAGATGGTAGAGGGGTGTTGCTATACTTAGTGCCTTCTCTGGCAAGTTTATTACTGAAGAAATTGCAGACTTTAATGAAGATGATCTAGACGCAGTAGCTATTAAAGTTAAACAGAAGAAGGAAGAATTCATTCTAGTTACAGCATATATTCCACCAAACAAAACAGACCAACTAGAAAAATTGAAAAACATTATTTAAAAAAATCAGTGTAAAATATAAAAACGTCATACTCACGGGAGACATGAATACCAAAAGTCAGTCATGGGGAAATATTGAATTAAATAACAGTGATCAACAATTAGAAAAAGTCATAGATAAATGCAACATGGTATGCCTCAATGACCCCCAACCTACATACAAACGCTCAGAAAGTATAATAGACCTGTTTCTCGTTAACGTAGAAACTGTACGAGAAGTAGTATTTTGCCAAACCCTAACAACAACAGGAAGGGTCTACACATATTTACTTTGGCATATACACGTACACATTAACTACAGATGTGTTAAAATTAATGTGTGTTATGGTCCATTAGCTATAGATAATTAAGATAAACCTATATTTAATAACTAGAATGCAGTGATGCAATCCGCACGGTACTGTCCAGTCGTCCTAAATATTCTATGTATAGATTGAAGAAAGGTGCTATGTAAAGACCTTTTTCTGCTTGATATTTATGCCAAAAAAAATATATCAGAAATTGTGTAATGCATATGAGAAGGATTAACTGTTTTTGACAGTATCACAGTAACAGATGAACGAAGAAATTTTAATATGATTCAGTAAATGATACACAAAAGATATACTTAATTCAGGCGCCTCAAGAGTGTAATATCATCAAGAAATTTAGCACGGCTTACAGGATAAAAATGAAACGAATTCCTCATTAATTGACAGATGAGCAAAAGCGCACTAGGGTCCAAATGGCCAAAAAGATAAAGAAAGTTAGTCCTAAATTTGACAAAAAATAATTTTCGAATCTTGTTACTGGAGATTAAACGTAGATCTTGATTCAGTTAAAGGCAAAGAAAATCTCCTATATAAGTGACCCCCCCCCCCCCCCCCCCACAAATACCAGACTTTTTAATCCTCAATATACAAGATCCTGTCTGGTCCATTCTGATAAGGGTCCATAAAACCCCTGTAGACTTGACATGTAGCCTAATTATTGTCAGAGGATCATAAATTTTATTGCCTACAGGTAAATTGGTTATTTCCTGTGTTTTGCATTTTATTAATTGAAATGCTGTTTTTTTTTTTTTTTTTTTTTTTAGTCTTTTTTCAGCATGTACACATAATTATTTTAATTGATAAGATACTAATTTTGATTGCTCAGTCATGTTGAGTAATGTCCTGGCCAATTAAATTATAACTCTTATAGCAAAGCATTTCTCACTATAAAATAATTATTCAAAACTTAATAAGAGAAATTACAAGTTTGTTTATTCAATGATTATGATCTTTTTATCAAAAGTAACAAAATAAAAACGAAACAAAAAAGAAAGATAATTGCTGGATTTTATTAGAAATTAAAGAAGCGTTCAGTTGCATTTTTAATAGATAAAGAAGGTATATAGACAGAAGGATGTTATATATTAAAATGCTTAATTCCTCTTGTGTTGTCTAAATAATGTTAACTTTCTTTTATGTATAATAAAATACAGCAATAAAGATATATCATTGTCCAAAATACACAATAATTTATTACTTCTAAAAGCTATGTGCCTGAATGCATCTTTTATATTTTTGATAATAAAAAACAGCAATAATGAGATGTAATTGTTAAAAAACTTACTTTATTGAAAATATGATAAAACACTGTTGTATCTTATCACTTCGTTTATTTAGCCCTAATTCAATCAAGCTTTCTAAACTCGTTATAAAGGTGAGAACTGATTTGCTATAAAGGTGAGAAAAATCACCTGCAATTTATTTACTGCACAGTAGCTATACAGTAGCTTATTATGATAAACAGAAGCAAGTCTACCAATGATCCTGACTTGTGTATTGGCCCTTATCACCAGTACGCAGACCTTATCATCTCTATAGGCCACATACCAGGCATACCAGAATCAGTGTCTTTAATCAACAAACTCTGAACAGCGAACGTTTGTTGAAGACAAAGCATTGCAGAAAGGACCAGCAGTGTGAAGAAAGCATTGTCTACGATATGTTTCAACACTCGTGGTCTAGTGTTTCATATAGCGGTACGAACTGGGATCATCATGCAGTAATCACGTACTAAGGAGACTTAAAAATGCTATGATAAGCGCCGTCTGGGTCGAGGCATTAAGTACATGTCTCTGTTGCATGACAACACCCTTCCCACAAGCCTGGTGTTGTTGATTTTTAAAAGAGGAAAAGGGTTCACCAATCCTGCTGCCATGCGACCGTTTCATTTTCCAAAACTAAAATATCATATATCTGGTATATTTTTCATTTTTGCTTGTTGCAAGCGGTTTATCAGTGTATGTTTGGTATACGGAAGTCTGACTGAACATGTATTCAAAAAGTGGACAAAATGACCGAAACTTTGTATAAAAGTCAAGGATGCATATTTCAAAGGTATGAATAAAACCATTGACTACAGTATGAGACGTTAACATATGAAACATCCCTTGTGCGCTTTCTTCAGAATTGATGATGTAATCACATGTAAGCAATCATTGTCATCATGGGGGTCTTATATTTTGACTAAGAGAAACTGTGGACCAATTTTTGAAACAGCTGATTTAAAAAACAATAAATTTTTTCACTCTTGCTGCAATACGTACTTAAAAGTAAACTGCAGTTCCATTGATGATGGGAAAACAACAATGAATACATAGGTTTTGCCGGTTTGCAAATAGAGATCATTTGCAAATATTTGCAATCCGAACAAAATGTATTTGTCATCCCATTTTAAATTTGCTTGAAAATCATTGCAATATAGTGTTCTGCTTAAACAAATGTTTTCCTCCAGTATTGTTATGCGCTTTCAACAAATAGCAAATGTTAAAATTTTCTTTGATTATGAAATATGAAAAACTAGAAGGGGTTTAATTTGAACATCAATCATAGGAGAAACTTAATACTTAGTATTGGGAAATACTGGGTCATTCCCACTTGCGTTATAGATTTATAGATAGAAAATCAACACAGAAGAAATCGATAGAAATTAATGAAATGCAAAAGCAATAAAATAAAATGTTAAACCTCTGGAGACTTTTGTTTTGCACAGAAAATAACGTCATGTTCTTCATCAAAAGCGTTTTATAATTATTCAAAGCAGTTAACGTTCAGTATAGAATTGAATTCGCCTGGGACCAATCGTTAAAAGAACTGTCAACAGGGAAAGTAAATGGAACTGAAACATGTAAATATAATAAAGAAATAAATGAATTGTTATCAGATCATGCTATTTTTTAACTAGGGAAGTATCAATTTATATAATGAGTATTCCAATGTTTTGTGGTGTGCCGACAGAGCATATGAAATGTTTCTGATGTTTCCATTTATTTTAGGATAAGAAGTTCTGCAGTATATTATTACTAAACATGAACATGAACATGCCTCGTATAAGTATTTTCCGTCAATACATACTGGTTACCCAAATATCATTTAGCGAAAGTTTTAAAAGAAAACCATATGGGAGAATTAGGCCCATCAATTTTTCGCACGAGTGGAAATATGTTATATAGCGCATAGAAGGAGTCTCGATATTTTAGCTTTGCAAACTATGTGATAATATTCAATACATTGTCTTACTTATGAATATTTAATCTTTCAAATGAATATAAAAATGGTCTTTTTGCGTATACTTCATGTCTGTCTATCTACAATTAGATATGTAGTAAAATATGGATAATTTGCTGATGTTACTTCCGTTTGACAAAGAATAAATAGTTTATTATTTGCTCTTTAAGACCATTGCAAACGACTTAGTAATCTATATTCATTTAGCTATCGTTTCATATTAACGTCAGTTTTCTAGGTGAAAAGGAAAATGGTCTTTTTTAAGCGTTTTGTAGATGAGTATAGATATTTTTTCGTAATCGGCAAGACTCGAACGTTCTCGTATATTTCGTAAATTCTTACGGAATTTAAGTTCCCTAACTGTAAAGACTGATTTCTTCTCACCCGCTAAACTGCTTAAAAATTAATGGACGCTCCATAATCTAATTTTGTTTACAGTCAATAGCCAATCTTCAAAATTCAAATTCTCAAAAAGAAGAATTTCCACCTCGCATCGAATCTGAATCTTGCTCGAAGTTTTCAGCGTTAAATTCGAGTCAGCATTGAACTTCGAGTCTGTCGAAAACGGAAATCTAAGGAACTGCCAGTGATTAATTTCACAAACAAATAGTGCCAGCAAAAACAGCACTACACAAGCTTTAAAACGTCACACTTGATTCCATGAAAAGACGATAACAGTATATCTCACTTTTAAATGATGTTTCTTGTAGTTTTATCTTTTCATTTACAGGAAATCACCCTAGTTCATGGAACTGCGAACGTAACAGGAAAGAAAAGTTTTCTGTCCTTTCGTCGACCACCGGCTTTCTTTTAATATGGCGATAGGACCTCTGGTTACCCTTCCATGTATAAAGAGTATATACCACACAAGGTATACTACACATGCTGGCGCACTTGCAACAATTGCAACACAAAAGAGAGGTAATTAAAGAGAGTGCAGTTAATTTAGTTTATTTAGTTTATCGGTCACTGTATTAAAGGTCCTGAATGCAAATGGAAATGTGCCATGTATATACAGAACAGAACAGAACAGAAGTTTTATTTTAACTTAAGCATACAGCTCATCGTCATATAGCATAACATTACATGGCAGTCACAATTTTACAATACATCTGTGTCACATCATATATACATATAGCATTCACATACATTTGGTAATTTAAAGATTTGAGAGTGATCACCTTTTACAGTCGTTACATATTTAGAAAAACATGAACATAAAATAAAATATAATGTACAATATAATGATTAGTTATTTAAATATTCTTTTCTTATTCTGAAACACTTTAGGCAAAAAACGGCTAAGGACTTCGGACACTATCATATGCTTCTAGCCTACATTTCAAATGCAAATTTCTCCTTGAGTATTTAAACAATACCCAAAGCGTTTCGAGTCAGTGATAAACCAATGTATTAGTTAATTTATTACAGCAGAAACTGATTTGTATCTGTTCCTATCAAGATGTTTTTCTTATTTTATCTGGGCCAGGGTATATTTTCTTGAAAAAATGAAATGGTTAAATTTCCGTGAAAATATAATGTCATCACTTTACGGAAGTTTTAAATGTTTTAATTCCAGTCGAAAAAAGTGACAAAATCTGTTTATTTAAGGAAAAAATAACATTTTAAGATTAAAATCCTATAAATAAATAAAAAAGGGAACGATATTTTTCCAAACAAACTGTACTTGATTTATCTATACACTGTTCATAATGTAAAGTTATTGACGCATTACATTGTGTGAATAGGTATACATGTATAAGTGACCGGTCAGTTTTATTACAGTGGTTCAGGTAGTTATTTAAGTACATGTACATGTCTGTATAGCTCTGTTATAAGTGATGGCAGCTATTTGTGTGGTGTATAACATTAATAATAAGAAAAGTCAGTAATCTTATCAAGGCCGTAGGGTGGGATTTTGTTTAGGATAAAGTACCAGTGGCACACATAATATTTGAGCCGCGCCATGAGAAAACCAACATAGTGCAATTGCCTCCAGCATTGATCGATCCTGACCAGCCTGCACATCTGCGCAGTCTAGTCAGGATCAATGCTGTTCGCTAACGGTTTGTCTTATTCCAATAGACTTTGAAAGCAAACAGCATGGATCCTGACCAGACTACGCAGATGATCAGGCTGGTCTGGATCCATGCTGGTCGCAAAGCCACTATGTTGGTTTTCACATAGCACGGCTCATTTCGCTTAAACATGTAATAAAAATGTATCCGAAATGACAGTTCTATCTGAGGCTTGCCTAAGGAAGCTGGATCGGAAAAAGTTAAATCCGGATAAGTCTGACAACAACCCATCTATAGATAATGTTGTCTATTCAGGGCTGAAGTTGTGGGCAAAACATATTCGAAAAGTTGAAGCAGGTCGCTGCTTAAAAGTTCCACCTGAAACTCGGCTGGACCGTTTAGTTCGTGTTCGCGTCTAGCCATATTTGTATAATGCCATCTGCATGGAAAGCGACTTGACACATCACTTTCGTGGCATCACACTGAATGTGAAACCGTCACTGATATGACCTGCCAAGAAGCTTCTGTTCTTGACCTATGCATCACAGGCATATCAATGCCAAGCTTTATTTCTGTTGGATAGACTATAGTCAGGATCAGATAAAATGCTGTGCACATATTGCCCCTTTTTTGTTGTGTTTAGGCCTAGTCCACGCCGCAAAGAAAATCTTCAATATAGTTTTTACTGAAAGAAGAACATGAAGTGATGAATGCGTGTCACATGTAGTATGTGTCTAAAAGAAATAAATAAAAATGCACAGAAAAAGATGAAGAAATAAAGAAATGAAAAATATATAAAAAATACAAAAAAAAAAAAAAATAATAAAAACAAAATGGGAAACAAATTACATCCTGGTGTGCGCGTCGCGAGGAGGGCATGCAGAAGATTACCTGGTGTGTTGCTAGTATTTTACAGCACACATTTGCCAATCTACTACAACAAACAAACAGGATATGCGGATGAAAATTTAACCCAATGAATAATAATGAATTATTAGTATTTGCTTCTCTCACTACTCGACATGTATAACATGCCTATATGTGCCCATTCAAACATTTGTATAGTATTTTAGTTACAAACAGATGTAAAAATATGTGACTATCAACTTATTCAAAATGAATATAAAAAGTATTGGTTACTTTACATTTGGGAACACCCTGTAGTTATATTTTTTGTTTAAAAGTACTGTTCCACCCCTTGCATCAACACAATAGTCACAGAAAATGTGTATAATTAATATCTACATATGCTGGTCAAATATGGTTTTGATGCACGGGGGGGGACAATGTTCTTTAAATCAAAATAGCTTTTATATGTATATAACAGGGTACGTAATTCTATTTAGAGCAAAAATTACCATTTTATGAAAAAATATCGAAAAATTTGACTTTAAGAAATAATCTCAAATATGTATTTTGATGGTATATGTAATTAAATACTTATTTCTTAGTGGTTTATTTTTCACTCTTGGAGTAGGCAAATTCATACAGAAAGTGTCCGAAGTCCTTTATGCAGAACAAACTTTTTATCTGAATTAAGCAATGCACAGAATTGATAATACTTGGACGAATTCTAAAATATCTTGGAATATACATATTTCTATATTGATTGTAAAATGGACAAACTAAAACAAAATGAAATTCGTCTTCTATATCATTTGTGTTACATAAGGTACAAAAACGACGATTCCTTTCAATGTGTCTATGTCTACCAGTTTCAATGTTTAAGTTGTGCGAGTTTAACCTTAATTTAGCAATAACATTTCTATATTTCGGAATATCACAAATGGTAAGGTATTCTGCACGATTAAAGCAAGTTTTTATTTGTCTGTATAGGTACAAAGATGTACAAGATACCATACTAGTGCGCCATTCTGCCATATATATATCCCTTAAACGAGTATTAAACAATGGTATGAACAAGTCAATATTTACAGATTCGGGAAATTCCCACACATCAGCAAAACCTGCATTCTGCAATATACCTCGTACTTTTGACGACCAATTAACTGTTCTATTATTATAATCTATCTCTAATCTTTGTGCCTTTACAATAGTACTTATAATACAATTATCCGATTTACAACCATACAATTTCAACCAGTATTTTACAATACGTGCATATCTGTTAATATACAAAGGAAATCTGCCAAACTCTGAATATAGAGACAGACTTTTAGTTGATCTTTTAACATTTAACAGCCATTTACAAAACTTTCTATGTACACGTTCTACATTATCTGCTTTTACGAATATTTATATATAACCTTAAAGAACAACAAGGAAGATCTTTTTGTCCGTATGTAAATTTCAACAAGTCAAATGGTTTATCGCGGCCAGAAATTTGTACAAACCGGACAGAAGTTGCGAAATTGTCATTTGTGCAGGAAAGAAGCGTTTACCATAATGTCCAGTACTGGACAGGTATAGTGATCATGCACGGACACAGCCAATTTTCTCAGAGGGGGTCCGATCTCATGCCCCCCTCCCCTACCCTGGAAATTTTGAAATTTAGCACTTCATTATTTGCATTCTGGGACAGTTTTATGGACTAACCTATTAAATTTGGGAAAATGATAAAATCAAGCTTTCTTGAAGGTAAAATTCTTAGTTTCTTTTAGATAAATAATATGAATTATGTCTGGGTCGTATGTAGCAGCAGCCGCATATACTTTACATGCAGTCCTAATATTGCCTTTTTCGAAAAACATTTCTTTCCTTCTTGTCTTCTTTCCTTTTTTTAAGATTTTCCAGAGGGGGTCCGGACCCCCAGTCCCCCCCCCCCACACCCCCCACCCCACTCTGGATCCGCGCATGGTGACATATCATGCTTTCTGTTTATGCAGGTAAACTTGTGTTCGGTTAAATTTCAACACAGCACAATTGTCTGAACAGTGTACAAACTCATTACTGTTTTTTCAGGCAAGGGTGGAAATAAAGTGGTAGACAATGAAAGCAGTAACATTTTTATTAAAAAAAAAATAAACAATGAGACAAACATTTCCAACATCTTTGGACGGTTCAAAAATCCCATGTTAAACATACGATAAAGCCCGAAACGCGTGAAAATGTTCCGAATGTAAATCGGGTTAAGTAGGCGCTCTATGTATAGAGTTAGATTATGCGTCTAGATACTGTACCAGAGGGGTCGGTCAATTGTGGGTTATTGATTAAACTGGGCGAGTCTACTTACTTATTACTTGAGGATTAAAAAAACGTGTTTTCTAAATGTTGCTCTTAAACAAGGGTGGCGGTTGAACTACTAAAAGTACAACAACAGTTAATTCACAACAAATCGTACGGTATGTTTTATAATCAGTAGAAGCTAGTCGTATTTACGCTTATTAGACCTGTTTCACCCATAAGTAAAGAATTCACAGGTCCATCATGAAATAGTTTCCCCAGCGCGCATATACTTCACCTATTCAATATGATTGCGGCCTCCCCGGCCGCGATCAATAACTGTTATAATGCAGTCAGCTGTGACAAGTGAACAATTAATGGCCATAACTTAGATACCAGTTACTTTCCGTATGAAATTACCAGAAACACTTCAGTACTACATGTAATTCACAAACTTGAGATGCTAAGAACAAAATGTCCCTAAACCTTTGTATTGTTAATAATGAATCGTTAACTTTTATCATACTTGCACCAATGTTAAACGATTATTTTTAGGTTACATCATTATACGATTCTTACACGGCACACATTATGTTCATGAACAAAGAACATAGTAACCGCGCGTGGCACGACAATACCTTTTATCTTTTAAAACAAGATAACTATATTTATTGTTGTTGTATATTAATTTTCTAAGTGGCAGATTACGACAAACATCAATGTATTGTTTTCCCATGAAGGAATGACCAATGGCATATATGCAAACAAACAATGCAATGGGGCTAGCTTGCAACAAAATTATTTTGTCATTTGACTTTTTACGACATCATCATTTTCCTTATAATTATTGAATATTTCAAGCAATGAAATACATGAAAATTTCGAAAACATTTTATTTCATTCAAAGTAAATACTGTCTTCAAATGCTTTACACCTACGCCTTTTATGTGTAGATTTGTAGTCGTCTGTATTCTTGAGAATGTCTTTGAATGTGTTCATGCATTTAAAGAGTGTTATATATAAATTTTCTTCAATATAGCGCCGGACAGAAATTTGATAAGATGAAACATGGTTCTAGAAAAAATATGCGATGTTTGCACTTTATGGTCATATGCAAGCTCAGTAACCTCTAATACCTTATTGTTTTCTAGGGCATGTCTATTATATAAGTGGGACCATACGCCGCTTTTCATGAAATTGTTCCTTGTGTTTTGTTGAAGATTCCATGTACACCGTCGTATGAACACATCTCCGGGTGTCTCTAAATTATTTTTGGTACTTGTTATAGGTGTAAATGTTCTGCACTACCCGGGTTTAGAGGGCGTGGAGGTAGCTTGCATTTCCACTACTACTGTCCATTAAAAGGCTCAGTCGAACCGAACCTGCAACACTTTCAATTTTGTCGTGTAAGATGACCTTTGGAGTTATCACTTTTTCTACTTTCTTTAATATTGTGAACCAAAGTAAATAACAATATCGCTTTCAATATTAAAATGACTTCCGTTTCATATTATATATAAACATATTAATATTGTAAATATGAAATATTTTGTTATAGCTTATAAAAACTACGTGTTAACAAATACTTCATATACAATGCTATTTTATTCAAACAAGCATTAAACTAACTGTATATCACATAATCGAGTTTATTCATGAGCATTAAATTAAACAATCTGGAACAAGGTTCTAAGCGTTTGTAAGCAAGAGAAGTCTTCAGCATGACTTAACTAAGGCACATGGGGCTAGTACTCGTCTTATACTTTGTGGTTTGCGAGACATCATCAGTCTTGTTATATAGATTATTGCTTTATAGACCACATAATTTTAAAAATACAAAACAGAACTTCAAAACGCCAAAAACCTCCTTGTACATAATTGATGTAAAAAGCATGCAATGAACTTAGCTACCTGTAAATTCTTGTATAAAATCCTAGTCAAGTGTGCAAATTTTTATGCTGTTGAAGTAATTAAGAAAACAATCTGAATTTCGCACCACAATCTTGCATTGACTTTTACAAGTTATGTAAGAATGTTTTAAGCAAATCACGCTTAAAGTTTTTCAACGAAAAACAAAATAATCTCTGCATTATCACTTTGGTTAAAATATTTCAATTGTCAATATTTATAGGTCAAGACTACGAATCTAGAAATCACGGCCCTTGTGCGAGTCGAATGTTCCATGTCATGATTCGTGACTGAAATTATGTGTTTCACCTCTAATTTATGTTAGGAAGTTATAAGTTATTTTCAGAGAAGAACAAGTAAGGAAAGATCAGACTCCGCGAGCTTTCTAGTAGTATAGGGGTCGGTTTGGCGCCACGACTGCGCATGCGCGGCGGCCATCTTGGATCTATGACGTCATGCGCAGCGGCCATTTTGGATTCTAATTTTAGAATGACATCATCTTCCTATTTTAAGAATGACCTCACTCTGCTATTTATATCTCCCAGAAGTATATAGAGCTGACTTATATACCTATCTAGGGCGTGTTCGCACACATTGAGGGTCAGGTGCTCAGCCCTAGACGGGGAGATATCATGAAAACAAAATATTTCAAGAAAATCAAATAAATATTAATTATATTTGAACATATAGATTTATCTATAACCTAAATGAATAAATACATTGTATGGTAAACAAATAACTTATTAATGATAATTTAAAGCAAAATATTTATTATATTTTTAATTAAAACCATTAAGCGTTATTTAAGATATTAAAAACATTAAGCTTTATTTAAGATAGCTACGTTAGAAATAGCGTTAACTGAAAATTAAAGACTACATTTTGCTTACGATGTTTCCTCCTTGGCGTCTACTGACAAAATGACTCCAATCATAAGCGTATTATCCCTAAATGCGCATGCTCGGACCTATTTTTCATAATGACTTCATCAGCTATATTTAGATAAGGTCATGAGTGCATCAAACGTGATCATGGTCAGAATGTCTAGCGTGTGTTGATTTAAGGCCGGATGGACGGACAATAAAAAGTAAACATGTCAAAGTTAATCCCTTTAAAGTCGCCACAATGTCTGGCGTGTATTTATTTAAGAGCGGATGCGTTAACAATAGCCTATTCAACTGTCAAAGTTAATCCCTTTAAACTCGCCACAATGTCTGGCTTATGTTGATTTATGGACGGATGCATTAACAAAGGCCTATTGATCTGTCCAAGAGAATCCGTGTATTGAGTACGGGAAGGGAGGTGACATCAGGTCTGGGTCGCATATGGACCGAAGTGCCTCTTTCATACCATCAATGATATGATGTTAAAGAACATTTTTCTTAAACAATTGCTAACATTTTTAATGACCATCCAGAGTTTTAGAACCAGTAAAGGGCTTTTTTGAAGGTTGCTAAAATCATCAAAATAAGACGTTTTAGGGTCCATTTTTACATTTTGGGTATCTGACATTTTTGAAAAGCCCAAAGGGTGTACTTTACTATAAACTAGGTGCCAACCGGAAATAAAGTCATTAAAATTTCAAAGTCATCGTACAGACTCGGGACCTGTACCGTTAGAAAGAACTTTTCGAGTAGGTTCAGAAAATATGTACAATTACGTGTCTATCTCTATCCGTTTTCCAGATATTGAGGTTTAAGCCAGAATCATTCATCCGGAAACACCCGGCTTCATGCCTTTATTATTAAAGATAACCTAGACATGTTGGGTATCTAACCGAAGGTCTCGACTAGTACTATAAGTTGGTACACTCAAACCGGAAGTGAAATCAATCACGCGTAAAATTCATATATTCTGCGCGTTCCTAGACTCGAACCTGGTCAAGTAAGGTACCATTGGAAAGGTCTTTACAAGACGATTCGACACACACACACACACACACACACACGCACAAACACACACACACACACGCACACGTACACACACACACGCACACGCACACGCGCACACGCGCGCACGCACACACACACACACACACACACATACATGCACGCACGCACACACGTACGCGCCATTAAACAATATATGTTACATCATCAAGATTGTGTCTGCAACTTCATTAACAGGTATCACAATAATATCTTCCTTTGTAACTTTACATTTGTCATCTATAGTTATTACAACAACATCATAGTCTCCGAAATTGAACATGCCAGTTCCACTACGGTGTAGATACTCCAACACATCACACAATATTTCATATATATAATTTGGAACATTTTTCCAGAATTTTGAATTAACAGAGTATACACTTCAATATAATCGTACAAGTCTATGCATGAAATTCAACCTTCAGCGGATATTAAGTATTAATATTTTTTGACTTGAGATCGGCTTAAGATAATGTATGAAAGAGAACTGGCCAATGTTGACACTAATACTTTGAAAACTGTAAAAGCGGATTAAATTTCGGTCAATTTTATGACTTTTAGGAGAAACTTATAGAAAAGAGTATTTTGTGTTATAAAACTTTTATAGTCCTTTAGGATACTGTGTTAAGTACAGATAGGTTCTAGAAAGCCTATTTCGACCATTCTAGGAAATCGTCAAGATTTTCAACAAAACATAAATACAGTCAACATTGAACAATCAGTTTTTCCCATTTCGTGACACACTTTCTATTCATCAATTCTGAGATGTTAATTTCATGTGATAGAATTCATAAAAATCTTTCATTTACATCCCCCATTCTCGATTCGATTTTCAACCGTTATCGAGTTATGACGTAACAGCGATTTTTAAACCTTCTTTCTTAAACTTTGCAATAAACTCTTGAAACAGATAGCATTGGAAAGATCTCGTCGCATAGGTTCAGAAAATGTATAGATATTTACCTCTATCTAGATCCGTTCTCAAGATATTGGCTTTTAAAGATTGAAGTGACGTCATTGCAAACGTTTTTGAGCGGTAAATTCAAATTTTGCAACCAAAATTTTTAAAATGTAATTTCTCCTCTATTTGTGGACTGATTTTAATGATCTTGATGTCAGACCAAAACGCTTGACGAGAACTAAGTGTTGGTAGCATACAACCGGAAATGAAATCACTCATGCGTAAAATATCGATTTTCGCCTTTATTACTCAACCGACTATACCCGTGTTTGGTATCCTACGAAAGGTTTTGACTAGTACTATTTCATTGTTTGCACTTAAAGAATATGAGGTCACTCACGCGTAAAATGCGTCAAAGTAAGCTTACCTGATCCATACACTTTGAGATCAAAAATGACAATGAACGAATTCACAGGGTAAAGTAAACTAAATGGAGTCTGAGCAGCGTTCTGATTAGTCAGTAAAGGTTATAGCAATGCTCTGATTGGCTAGTGATATGACGCATTCTGATTGGTTTATTTCTCAAAGGAAGGCTAGCTTACATGTTTAAACTTGTCATTTATGCGATAGCTTGGTTCAAAGCTGTTCCTAACTAGAATTTCTATTTTTAACCAGCCAATGAAATCACTCCCCTTTCTACATAAGCCTTGCTTTGAAAATGAGTCCCTTCGAAACGTGTATATTAGAGCACGCTTTTAGTTAGTCAAATCAGTCTGACTTTAGACGTCAACGCTTACAGTATGGAAAACTCTCGCCATTCAAATGTCATCATCAAACGACAAAAAGCAATCATCTTATGCACGATTATACTTATTGTCATATTTACCTTGCCTTTCGCTTTAGCGTTTGCGACTAAGAATTCAACTACACACGTAGATTATGAAATTAAAGTGAATGAAAACCAGACTGCCTGCCACTATATGAAACAGTTCGATATACAGCAAAACGTATATATTACTGTCTGCAACAGAGATAGTGAAATCCTAGTGGATTTGAGACGTTTCATAAATCACACCGCAAGTATCATTGGAATACAACTTTACCTTATGCAGTGGAAATCAATCATACAACTTCTTCCTAAAATCGACGCAGCCATCATTGAAGCACAAAGCATTCAGAATATTACATATCGACACAAAGGCTAGAAATACTATAACAACAATCATTGCGCCACCACCACCACCTCCACCACCACCACCACCACCTCCACCACCACCACCACCACCACCACCACCTCCTCCACCACCACCTCCACCACCACCACCTTCTCCACCACCACCACAACCTCCACCACCACCACCTCCTCCTCCACCATTACTGACAATAATTCTGACAGCAAAATATGTTTTAAAAGCGTAAGAATGGCATTTAAAATTTGTAAGAATACAAAGCAGTGTCTTGTTGTATGAGAATAATTTTACATCTACTTCACAAATGAATAAGTGCCCTCTATGTCACCAGTCATTCTCTAGGCGCGACGCCATGCTGAGACATCAACGTAATAAGCACTGGAGTGACGACCACACTGGGAACTATTCACCATCATTACAAATATTGAACACTTCAAGAGAGACGACGTTTCAACATCCATTTTCTATGGTCGTTTCTGGACCAAGTGGTAGTGGAAAAACTGAATGGACAAGGAAACTGCTATCATCAAATCTTGTAAGACCTCAGCCTCAGCGTATCATATGGTGTTTTGGACAATGGCAACCATTGTATGATGAACTTCAGCGTGAAATACCCGGGGTCGAATTTGTACACGGTATTCCAGACTACTTGAATGATTCCCAGTATATAAATGTTAGTCAAAGGAACCTGCTGGTCTTTGACGACTTGATGACTGAAGCTAAATGCGATCAAAGATTTGCTGATCTCTTCACCAAGGGCAGTCACCACAGGAACATATCTGTCGTATATCTCACCCAAAATTTGTTTCCTCAAGGTAAAGCCTGCAGAGATATCGCTTTGAATACGCAGTATCTGGTGCTATTTAATAATCCTATTGATAGACAGCAAGTGGCTACATTGGCAAGAAGAATATATCCTTCGTCTAGTAACATCTTTATGAAACGGTTTGAACGAGCGACATCAAGACCTCACGGTTATTTGGTAATAGACTTAAAATCAAGCACCCCAGAACAACACCGTTTACGTGAAAACATTTTCGAGGCAAACACTCCAGAAAAGAGAAAACGAACAGATGATGAATATAAATAAGAAGACTATTTCAATGGTGAAGGATCTGATAAAAATGATGACAAGTTTGAAGATAAGGAGGAGAATTATGATGACTATGATGATGATGATAGTGATAATGAAACAGAAAACAGAAATAATGATACTTTTGTAAAGAAACGATCTTTGATCAAGGAACCTCCAGGTAAACGCAGAAAAGTTGAGATTATAGAAGAGCGATCACGCCGTGAGATATGGGATAAGCGTTTTCAGGATCCTCTCAGACAATCTATTAAAGAACAATTTAAAGCTAAAGTTAACAACTATACAGAACAAGGGCTCTCTTTTAAAGAAGCGTACAGTCGCACTGCTAATGATGAATTGCCCCAATTAAGAAAGAGACTGAGACAAAATTATGCCCGATTTCTAATTGACTTTTATGAGCTACAAAACGACCCTACTCAGCAGCAGATTCTACAGTCGGCTAAGAAACTAAGAAGTCAGCACGACATGACTGTCAAAGAATCTGTTCGGCAAGCCATTGCCCTTAGAAAAGACCTATTTGATGAGTTGTGGCCCGATCATAAAAGCAAAGAAGAATATTCAATGGATGATAATAAAGAAAATGATGACGATGAAGAATCGGATGATGATGAATGAACGTTGTAAGAAGGATTGGCGTGTTTTACCTTTCATCATGCAAAATGGGTTCCATAGAGGTATACGATTATAAACAAGAAAAATGGGTACCGGATAAACCGGACCCGGAAAAATGGATACAACACTTCAAAGACTTGAGGGACGGATATGTGTATCCTGATCATATGGGCCGTTACTTTGTAGGAAGCGGTGCACATCGAAGAAAAATGGCTGAACTAAAAGAGAAACAAAAAAGAGAAGCACAAGAACAAAAAGGTGAAGATCTCCCCGTAGTAAAATTTGTGACACCCGTAGCCCAAGCGGTTGATATTGCTAGGTCGGAAATAAGACGGTCACAAAAGCATAGTGATCTGAAGCGACATAGGGATAAAATGGACACACCTTTGAGTCGTGATTTAGACACCCAACGACGTAAGAAATATCGCCAAAATATGACCCAAGATACTATGGATTGGAACACCTATACATTTTAAAATGAATAACTACGAGCTCGAGGAAATGTTAAAAGAGTACCCTGTGACAATATGTGCGGCGGACCAACTTCAGATACGTAGGGGACAATACGTCATTTCAAATACAGACACGAGCCAGGGATCAGGAAAACATTGGGTGGCCTTTTATTTTCCAAAAAGGGGACCCGACGAATTTTTCGATTCACTAGGTAATAGACCAGAGCACTACAAAGTTCATTTTGAGCAAGTGTTAAAGAAGCGTTATTGGATGAATTTCAGTCAAATACAGGATACAGATTCAAACATATGCGGGCTGTATTGGGTATATTACATTATGAACCGATGTTCTGGACGAAAAATGAAGGACATTTTAAAACCGTTTGATGTGTATTGCAAGAAGTTGAATGATGACTTTATTTTGTCTTATTTTAGTTGATACATATTACCTGTATTAGTGATACAAGCTTTGGCAATAAAAGATTGAAAGAACAATATGCATTTGTTATTTATAACCTATACGTTTGAATTTGATGTGAAAGAAAAGATGAAGCGTTAGTAGGTGTGATGGTGTACACAAATAAAACAACATATTCTTTTATTTATTTTATTTCTTCAACATCGTTTCACAAATTGATATCATGCTTCGCAATAAGCGTCTCTAGCAGTTCTAAATGAAGAATTGCATCAATAATATCTACAGATTTCGTAAGTAAAATAAGATTATGTTTATTATTCTTTTCTTGGACTGGAAACCAATCGTATTGAAATTCTTGGCCACCACCTCGTATCGCATCGTTGACATAAAGCGCTATTTCCTCGTTCTCAGGAATATAAGTCATCCAGATACTTTCACTGATCGCCTCAATACTCAAATTCATCTTATGAAAACGAATCATGTCGATCAAAGTGTCTTTAAAAGATATAAAAGTGCTCTTTTGCTTTAACCACTGTTTTGTGTCTTCTTGGGGAAAATTTTGTGCTGTTATTTTACTAAGAACCATTCTGTACGGCTCATAGTCCAACATGTAATATAACGGTATGTAGGGTCTTTCTACACAGTCGAAAAATATTTTTCTACAGAGATCCGATGTTAACACATCCATCATTTATTCTTTATAAAACTGTCTCTTTAGTCTGTCCTTCATACACATTTTGATCAACACAAATCAGCAACGAATTCAAGTCTGACACGCTTTTAAATCTACCAATTTCTGTTTGCATGTCAGATGATCACAGAGCATAGTAAGTACATCTATGTGGATATTTTCGGGTCCTTCAGGTTCCGTACTGATGTTACAGGGGCAATAGGAATTTGGCTGCAAGCTATGTTCGCACCACTTGAGTTCTATTTTCGGATGATATTTGCTCATGTAGTTTCGGAGCATGTACATCCATGTGGAGTTATTCATATCGAATTCGATTCTCATTTTTGTTATGTCCTTGTACTTAACATAGAGACACCCTTTCGCTTCCAGAAAGTCGCGTAAAGCACACTCAATGTCTATCAAATAATGACCGCCAGGCAAACTGTCCCACATCTCCCTATATGGATCATCAGTGTGAATGATGAAGAAGTCTACATTTAAATTCGTCCTGTTTCTTATATAGGCTGTTAATAATTCTACAAAAGTGTCTGTGGAAATCCCAAGATGCACTTTACTGAAATGCGCTTCATAAATCCATACTTTGTGATGTACTGGACACACTTCCTTTAGGTCAGCAGCGAAGGAATTCATCATATTCTCGAATACTCCCGAACTATTTTCCATGATTTCAGTTCTGAGGTCAGAATGATTTTGTCTGATGAATGCGCTATTATATACTTTTCATTCGAGGTATTTTTAGTAACAGTGGTCATTTCTATTGATTCTGATTGGTCAATTAAAAATAGTAATACTGGTTTAAACTAGTCAAACTTTAACCATCAAAGAATGGACAAGTTGCAAAAAGTACCTTTGTTAGAGGATTAAATCTTTATGTCAATACTTCTATTGATAAAATCAATATCCATTATACTGCGTCCGGCCTTAAATCAATACAAGCCAGACACTACGGCGACTTTAAAGGGATTAAATTTGATAGTTGAATAGGCTATTGTTAAGCATCCGCTCTTAAATAAATACACGCCAGACACTACGACGACTTTGAAGGGATTAAATTTGACAGTTGAATACGCTTTTGTTAACGCATCCGTCCATAAATCAACATAAGCCAGACATTGTGGCGACTTTAAAGGGATTAAATTTGACAGTTGAATAGGCTATTGTTCACGCATCCGCTCTTAAATAAATACACGTCAGACATTGTGGCGACTTTAAAGGGATTAACTTTGACATGTTTACTTTTTATTGTCTGTCCATCCGGCCTTAAATCAACACACGCTAGACATTCTGACCATGATCACGTTTGATGCACTCATGACCTTATCTAAATATAGCTGATGAAGTCATTATGAAAAATAGGTCCGAGCATGCGCATTTAGGGATAATACGCTTATGATTGGAGTCATTTTGTCAGTCGACGCCAAGGAGGAAACATCGTAAGCAAAATGTAGTCTTTAATTTTCAGTTAACGCTATTTCTAACGTAGCTATCTTAAATAAAGCTTAATGTTTTTAATATCTTAAATAACGCTTAATGGTTTTAATTAAAAATATAATAAATATTTTGCTTTAAATTATCATTAATAATTTATTTGTTTACCATACAATGTATTTATTCATTTAGGTTATAGATAAATCTATATGTTCAAATATAATTAATATTTATTTGATTTTCTTGAAATATTTTGTTTTCATGATATCTCCCCGTCTAGGGCTGAGCACCTGACCCTCAATGTGTGCGAACACGCCCTAGATAGGTATATAAGTCAGCTCTATATACTTCTGGGAGATATAAATAGCAGAGTGAGGTCATTCTTAAAATAGGAAGATGATGTCATTCTAAAATTAGAATCCAAAATGGCCGCTGCGCATGACGTCATAGATCCAAGATGGCCGCCGCGCATGCGCAGTCGTGGCGCCAAACCGACCCCTATACTACTCTTTCTTACCATAATGTGCTTCCAGTATCGACACTTTCTTCTCAAGCTCGTTTAGTTTATTTGAGCCGCGCCATGAGAAAACCAACATAGTGCGTTTGCGACCAGCATGGATCCAGACCAGCCTGCGCGCAGTCTGGTCAGGATCCATGCTGTTCGCTTTCAAAGCCTATTGCAATCAGAGAAACCGCTAGCGAGCAGCATGATCCTGACCAGATTGCGCGGATGCTCAGGCTGGTCTGGATCCACGCTGGTCGCAAACGCACTATGTTGGTTTTTTCATGGTGCGGCTCATTTATGATTGCGTCATTGTTTTCTTCTTGTCAGCTCCGGAAAATGGATAAAAACAAAGAAGAACTAGCACAATAGCGAACTTCATATTCGACTGAGTGGTCCTTCCAAAATGACTTATGCTACTTTTACGCAGTGTTATTTATTGATAACGATCACTTGGTAAGACGTGTGCTGAAAATATTCTGATGGTTCGCCGTTATTAGTACGACCTTTTGTTTTCTAATGGTCTAGTCAGTTGAATAGAATGCAAAATATGCAGCTAGGCTTTCACTCCTTTAAGATATGAAAAAATTGAGAACATGGCTGAAACTTTGTTATCTAAACACAGTTAGGGATGTACCGGATCATTTTGACCTCTGAAGTGTTCAGATATTAATATGTCAAAAAAATTACATAGTGATTGAAATGAATGGAGGTTATGCTTAAAAAGTTTCTTAACTCTTTTCTTTCTTGAAGGAATATTAAAAAATTCTCAAATCTAGGGACAGTATACATTAATTTATTTTTGAAAATGAAGTATTTTGATAAAATTATCATATAATTAACCAAACAACGTTTTTGAGCTTTAGGGCTGTTTAAAAGGCCAAAACTGATACTACGGAAGTTTAAATCGATTTACAAATTATGTTGTGAAAGAAAGTTTAATAAGTTTGACCAACAGTGTGAATATATCTACAATCCCAGAATAAATGTTGGAATGTTTCTACATGCATGTTACAAAAGACTGGACTGAGAAATATTACATTTATGGTGAAATTTGTTGGTAGGAATAATCCGCAAAACATATTTATATTGAAATACTCTCAACTTAGCCCCGACAGTCGTCTTAAAGGGTATCATATATAGTCTAGTCCAAATTTCAATAAATGTGAGAGGTACAGGCATTTTGTTAGTATTTGGTCCAATATACATTTTTAGTATAATTTGGGTATGCTGAATTCAAAAATATATGTTGGCCATCTGACAAATGATTTTTTATAGGTCAAAATGGCGGAAAACAAAATGGCCGCCAAATTATGATATTTCTAATAGAAATGGGTAATATTATTACAATTATCCAGAAATATGTGGGTTTCTTTGTTAGTATTTGGTCCCATATACTTTTTTAGTATAATTTGGGTATGCTGAATTCAAAAATTTATATTGGCTGGCTGACAAATGATTTTTTATAGGTTAAAATGGCGGAAAACAAAATGGCCGCCAAATTATGATATTTCTAATAGAAATGGGTAATATTATTACAATTATCCAGAAATATGTGGGTTTCTTTATCAAAGTGATGTGTAACATAGTAACAAATGAAAGAAACAACACTCTTGTTCAAAAATAAATACTTTTTAATCCAAATGTGTGCTCTGTTCAGAGAAAAAAAAGCTTAAAAAAAACTTTTAACTTGATTATTTTTATATTATTCAACTCAGATTGGTTATATTTGCAAAGCTATTTTTGATACAGTACACTAATTTTTTTTATGTTTTGAATCAGTTTACAGTTTAACTGTTTATCATATAATTATTTCAAAATCATATAGATTGAAATATTTGAACCTTAAGGTATGCGTTCACAGTCCCATTTCATATGTTAATTTACTGCCTCGAGTTCATACAGCTGGTAATGCTTTTATCGCATTAACATATATCTGTGCATAAAAGCCCAGTCTTTTTACATCTACATCTGAGAGTCCTACATCCAGATGTACAGTTGCAAGCAATGAACTCCATACAAGCTTGAGGAATCGGATCACAGGTAAGAAGAACTGGCTTAAGCGTGTCATCTGCCACCTACCATCCCGTTTCAGTAGGTGCAGGCAGATCTGGATTAGGAACAGTTGCTTGGTTTCATACCAGAGCTTGATAATGAGCTCTTTTAATGTGAAATGAGCAAGCATCACTGGTTGGGGGCATGTGTTCAGGACTTGTAGACCTGCCAAACATAACATTTCGAGCACTGTCAGTACTAACAGTATCTTGGCCATACATCTTGCAAATAAAGTATTCACAGTTTTTCATTACTTCATCAGACAGTTGTCCATATCCGAGACCTTCTATCAGTTTTGCATTGCCTATAATGACCTTAAATGCAGATCTTTTAGAGATTCCACAGAAATACGATGTTGTGTCCACAGCCAGTGAGTGCATGGAAGGAAAGTAAATTTCTACGTAACTCTTCAGTTATTGATAATTTATCTAACACTGTGTTGACTTGAATGTATTTTCGTTTTTTTGCTGTTCCATCCATCATCCATACTGTTGTATTTATTTCCTGCAGATGGCACAGTAAGAGCAAAAATACATCAGTGTCTCTGGCAGAAACAACAACAGTGTTGAAACTTGATCGTTTACTGCAGTGAACAGCATGAAGAATAATTCTTGTGTCAGCTTCCTCATGTTTAGCCTTTAATTCATCCAAATTTAGGTCACTGACATTGCTTTCAACAATGTCTTCTTCCTGAAAGCCACCACCAACAAACCAATGTCTTTTCAGTAGGGGCTTGCATGATCAGCTCCTCTGATAAAAATCTAGCCAGGTCAACTTTATTTGCAGGAAGTGCTAAAAAGTAACTCCAGACTTTTGGTAACGGTACATCCCTACTTTCAATTACTCTCCTCACTGGTTGATATGTCCTTGTGCGTTGTTTCCTGGTGTTTGATTTTATTGAGTGATGCCTATATCGGTCAAACACTACATCTATTCTTTCATACTTTTTTCCTTTGTTTTAAAACTGCAGCAACAAATAAATCAGCATACTGACCAAATGTTGTTTCTCCTTCTATTTTCAGACTTTGTACTAAAGCTTGGCCATCGACAATATATGCAGACTTTCCTTGTATGTTTATTCGGTCACTCAACTCAATATCCTTGACAAGCTCATCCAGCAATATGGATTGTTTGCCCGTTTTGAGAGTTCCATTGGTTTCGGAAATGGAAACTGGAACTGGCAACAGTTCATGTTTTTAGTATTTCCTCCATATTAACATCTTTGCCTGCCTTATATGCTGTCACTAAACGATGTAGTGTATTTCGATCTGCTCTTAATATTTTGCCCTTTTCAACTGTTGACTTCGATGCTTTATCACTGATGTACAAAGAAGCAAATGTAGATGGATTATTCTTTTTGATTGTATCACGTAGCTGAACTTTTGATACATTATCACTGTTTTCAAACTGTAGTCTCTCTCTTACAAAACAATCAAGTTTTTCCTGGCCAAATTGCAGGGCAGACAGTAGAGACTTTTCTATGGTATCAGTTACTATGTCTTTAGTTGCTACATGCAGCAAACTTCCACCTTGCATATGTGGATCAGCCACATTATATCTTTGTAATACATTTAGAACTGCTTCTTCAGCTTGCTGGTCCACAGCTTGCCTGCTCTTTGATTTTTCCTTATGCACAAGTATGTCTTCGTCATTGACTTTTTACATACACTTGGTAGGAAGGCTTATATGAGACCTCAGGTTGTACGATAAAGACCATCTAGTCAAAGCTGTAGGGGTTCTTGATATACCAATTATTCCTCCACCTTTCGTCCCAGTTGAATTCAGCCATTCTTGACTTTGATCAGGATCCACCTGATTGAATTTTGAGTTTGACCTCTTAACAACAAAGTTGCCATTTCTGAACTCTTGCAACACTTCTTGAGGAAGCTGATGTGCATCTGCCAGATAGACAGTTCCCCAACGTGCATAATTCGTATGATCATACCTATGAAATAAAGGGAACATGCACCGAAACGCATATAGGTATAGATCCCAAAGACCATCCCTTACAGCTCGCGTGAACATGAGAAGCACTGAAACCATTTCCAGGTATGCCCACCAAAACTGGTAGTTAGGATTTTGATCATTCTTAACAAAATCGTCAAGGTGGCTTCTGAAGTTGTCATTTTGCAATTCAGCTACAAGATTTTCTACGCTCCCAGAATACTTCACTTCCATTAATTTCCCATGCAAGTTAATGTCTCTTTCTTCAATGTAAGTCAGTAATTGTGGAAGAAACAATGTCCAGAGAGCCTGTGTTGTTATCTTGTGAGCCCTCATTCCTCTGTTGTAGTGCTTTTCTGCCAAGACCTGATATGCGGCTATAGGACCCAGAATATTGGATTCAACCCATATTTCATGTAAACCTGACCCTTTCATATGCTCACCTATTACTTTCAGATAGTTCATTGATATATGCAAACCACCCATTCTAGGTATAAGCTTGTCCCTGTATGCAGGCACTGCCCATTTCAAATCCATAAGCTTAAAGTAAAGAGCCTGGTCTACAGTTATAACTGTATGTGACTGCCCCAGTCTTTCTGATATATGCATACACTTCTGAAAAACAGTGTTTAATGTGTCGATATCATGGGCTGGTGCTTGTATAATCGGCATGTATCCAACTTTTGTCATATTTGAGTCAGTTCTACAGATAGACTGGTTGAAAGATGACCAGGTTGGACGAGTATCTGCATTATTCCGAAATAGATGGAATGCCATATCAAGGGCTCTTGCTTGTATATAAAGCTAGCTTTAACAGATACTTTTTACTAAACGTATCACAAATATTAAAAGTTAAAATAAATGCAATTTCACCAAATATTAAAATTTAACGATGTATATGAAACAAAGCATTTCTAAAATGTTATAGGAAAAATACGTATAAATTTTTCCTACCTGCAAAACGCAGTGATTCCATGAGGTATTCTTGACACCTCTAAAACCGTAATGACCACAAAAGAGTGTGTCCTTGTCAGAATTAATGTAGATTAATTAACAGGTAAAGCATTCCAGAGTGTTTAGATAAAGACTTTACAATAACATGATCAGACTCAGATTATTATTGTAACAGAGACCTGGATTGTTTATATTAATTAAGTTCTTATTAGCCATAATCTTAATCCCTGTCACACTTAATTTTCACTAATTATTATGATGCTTAGGTATTAAAAAGTTTATTGTTCAATAAAATCTTACAATGATTACATAATGTTATACATGTTATTCTTTTCTCTATTAAAGACAATGTTATGTTAATTTTTAAAAGTTTTAATTTCTCCATTATTTTTGTCTTAAATGATTTTTCTAAAAAATGCATTTCATCAAAAGTATTATTTTCTCTTTGACAAAATTCCAGCAGAAGCTTTTAATCTTTTAATCTTATACTTATTCTCATTTTTTTTTCTATTCTATGAATGACGTTGAATATTTCTAAAAAAAATAAAATGTCTTCAAATTCCCCCTTTTGAGCCCCTGAAGTACAAATTTTTAACTTGTAAAATAGTTTACTGATAAATATTAACTCAATTATACTAAAATATGAAACAATATTTTCAAACATATCTAAAGATAAACATTTGTATCATGAAATAATATCAATGGAAATAAAAATTGTAAAAACAGTGGTCATTTTTGCCCCTATTTTTAACCCTTTCAGAGGCATTTGCCAGATGGCCAACATATATTTTTGGATTCAGCATACCCAAAATATGTTAAAAAAGTATGTTGGACCAAATACTAACAAAATGCTCGTAACTTCTTAAATAAGCATATATCTGCAAAATCGAACTAGACTAATAGATACTCTTTCAATTTAAATTTACAAAACATTCGTTCCATTTTTGTTCAGCTGTTACGATTTTATTGTTTTTATTGTTTTCTAAATATTTGTTGTACAAGATTTTGTTAGGTTTTTTCAATTGTATGATTTTATCAATAAGATAGTATTCTTCTCCCACGTTTTCATTTACCTTTTCTGGCTTTATTTTTTTCTTTCCAGGCAGAGGGAATGTTTAATATCAGGGAATGGTAATGAAGATAATATTTATTTTCAATTCCATAAAGAGTATATAGAGAAATCTGAAGTGTTTATAGTTGTCAAACATTCAAAATTCTTCCGTATTTATGTTCTGCAAATGATAGATCTTGGCAGTTTATAGTGAACAGTAAGACACAGTTTCAACCAGTTTTAGAACAACTTGTTTCAAACCAGTATGAAGTATCAATTCAATTCAATTCATTTACATTATATTGCCTCCGGGCCAAATACAATATATACAACATGAGATAAACAAAATGCATGAGGTTATGACATTTAAAACAGTTAAACAACCTAGTGAGTTTTAAACAATGTTGACGTATTATGGTTAACAATACATATCAAAAGTCATATTTAAATGAACATTTCTAGATATTTGTCCCTCTCTTTAAAAGATTAGTAAAGTTACATAGCAACTTTTCTAATTTTCTTCTGACATCAAAGCATAAAACTTTTCTAAAGTTGGATAATACATAGGTAGATATCTCGTACGAATATCAGCATATAAAGGGCATGATAACATGAAGTGATATTCATCTTCCAGTGCAGTTTCACAATACGTACATACACGATATTCTCTACAGATGTTATAATGTCTACCTTTCTCTATCATTAAACAATGTGAGACGCTACGGAATCTTGCCATACAATTTCTAAATTTCTCAACATCTGTAGTAGTAATAAATTGTTCAACTTCAAAACAATATTTATAGTTACAATAGTATTGCAGTTTAATGTTGTCTCTACTCATTGACTTGCCCCTCATCGATGTGGGTTCGAGCCTCACTCGGGGCGTTGAATTCTTCATGTGAGGAAGCCATCCAGCTGGCTTATGGAAGGTCGGTGGTTCTACCCAGGTGCCCGCTCGAGATGAAATAATGCACGGAGGGGCACCTGGGGTCTTCCTCCACCATTAAAGCTGGAAAGTCGCCATATGACCTATCATGTGTCGGTGCGATGTTAAATCCAAGAACAAAAAAACTCTACTCCTTGACTGCCAGTTTTGTATGAACTGGACTTTTAAAGGGACTGGCCTCCAGATCGTTCGGCAACAACAAAAAATATTTTTTTAGATATCTGGAAATAAATGCTATATTTCTTAAGAAGGCTTTAAAACTTAATTATTGACATACTATATGTTACGGAAACACATGAGAATTTGCTGTTTTACTACTTTTTACGATGAAACTCGAAAAGTGTTTTTAACGCTATACTCTAGGTAAACTGTCTCGATTATAAATCTCTATATTTTGAAGTCATAATTCACTACTTCCGCTATATCTCAATTGGTTACGACGACGTGAAAATGTCTTTATTGCCGCGACGGTCCGGGGTTCGATTCCCGACGTGGTCATCTTTTTTTTCTTGATTTGGAAGTTTAAAAATATTTTAGAAACAAAAACTCCAAACTTCAGTTTGAAAGAAAGATTATTTTTAGCCAAATCTGGAGGTCAGTTCCTTTAAAGTTTGAACATATTGACTTAATAATAACCTTGACTTTGCAACATTTTCTGTTTACCATACATATCCAAACCCATTGCTGTATCAGTTACGCTTAACATCAGTTACCCAGTTTTCATATCCTATATTGTCATAATACATAAGCATTTCATAACACACAATCTTGTATTTCTATAAAGTTTACACTGATCTGATAACAGAAATTCACTACCCAATGCATTGTCTTGACCATCTCTGTTTTCTTCACAAAAGAATGCAGGGAGAACCATGTGGAGAAGGCTATTCTACGCATCTGGTATATAACATAAGAGATGGAATGTCTACGGAAATCTTGATTCTTCAAGAATTGTAATGTCAAACGGTTTAAACTTGGAGTAGAAAATTATGCGTACAATTTGTGTGGTGACTCTGTAAAGAAATAAATTTATTGAGAGAGAAGTGTGTGGAGGGCCATTTTTATGTTGTTATATGCAGCAGACTTTTGTCATCTAAAATTTGCATAATGAATACTTTTGTGTAGTATTTTACTTCCTCTGGATAAGTTAATTTAGTTTTAAAAATAACTAGAATGAATATAAAATCCATTATGATGTGAAAAGCTCTCAGTAATCTAGTAATACAACCAACAATAAGTAAAATTTCGGGCAAAGGCATTTTAATATTTAAAAAACTTTTCTTGTAATTAGACGAGACAACTAATTTAAACAATTTTATAGCAAAAAGCAGAACATTGCAGAAACACTTGAAATGAAAGATGTTATTACAAATTAGCGTCTCTGATAGATTAGAAAGATAACTTACCTCTTATCTCGATCCCCATTTAACAAGCATGATGTTCTAAGACATAAATATCTATACTGACCTAGTTGTTCAAAACTTTCTTTAAATTTAACGAATTGTTAATTTAACGGTTATTAATTTTTTTATTATTACGTTAGCTAACGAATTTGTTAAAAACACTGTTAAGATTTTCGTTAGCTAAAGAAGCGTTAAGTCCAACGAATCGTTAAAAATTTAACAAGGACATCATATCCCATCATACACCACTTTCTACACTTCCCCTTAGAGCTTTGAAAAAAATGGTTCAACACAAAGAAATGTTTTACCCTTTGTGTTGCAGTTCATTTGTTACCATACTCCATTAACAAAGTTTATCTTTCCTCTAGTCAGGCCATTTTCTTTCTTAAACTATCTAGAATTTGCCGGACAAGGCAGCTCTCACGCCATTCTTTCAACCAACGGAAGTGGATTGAGCCCGCGCAGGCCGAGTATCTCGTTCTTTTTACATGTCCTCGCGTTTTGGTTTTTTTCCCTTTTTTTTTTTTTGATTCGGCTAAACGCTTTCAAGCGTTTGACGAGTCCTTGCTATCGCCCGATTTCTCATTCTTATTAAATGGCCTCACAACACAGCGAAGTGATGTAGTTCCAACAGATTATCTCTAATTTCAAAGAGTTCATTGGTCGAATAAAGTACAGTTATGTCAATCCTATTTGCTATGACCAATACACGATGTAATCTGTCAAATTTATGACTTGTAATTGTGCAATACTCGGATAAAACCGAGTATTTTCTTCCGCGGTAACTCATAAAGCATAAACACGCATAACGATTCTGCGGGATTTGGTAAAACATTTGCGCATGTGATTATGGTGACGAATTTTATGCCCTTTTGTCACAAAATAGCAAATATGATGTTCACAAATTCAAATAAAAACTGCATATTAACTTATTAGCAAAATTATCCATTTGTTACCCTGTCCGTTTCAAACAATAATCTTTAAAATCATTGCGCAAATAACAAATTTATTGCGCTGTGCATTTTATTAATTGCGCAGGCTTACCAAGCTTGCGTAACATCCAGCGAAAGACAAAATATAGTTCCAGAACATACTGCTAGTATTCTATTGAGTCGCATGCCTCTGAAAGCATTGGAATGTCTCTTATCAAAGAGTTTAAATGACCCGAATAAGATATGTGCAGTACGTTAATTCTTCCGCGAGACTTCTGCGAGGTCGGCGAACACGCGTGACCTGTTTATAACAACGCTTCTACGACTTTGCGTGGGTTGAATTTTGCAGTCAGTAAGCGGATAAATTATCAGGAAAAGAAGCTCTTACTGGTTTATTTAATTACTACTTATATTAAAAATGATTTTATTTCTTATTTTTCAAGAAATAAACAAATCGGCAAAACATTAAATTGTATTTTCTTGTAGTTTTTGAAATCGAAAGTAGATCGTCTATGTTTGGCTGCGTTGGCGAAACGAACCAACTTTTTTATGAAAAAAATTAAATAAGAGGTAATTTAATCGAAAACTTCAATGTCAGATACTGCCAATTGCTGCTAAATGTCTTCGTATCATCACAATGTTGAAACTGGAGATTTAGAAAAGTGTAATCGTATCCGGATATAATAGTTTGGGCAAATATCGAGCTGTGTTATAGAATTTTAACATTCAAGTAACAGACATGATAGATATTATTGTAACAGAAATGATTCTATATTTCATTTTTATAACACCTATATAGAATCTATATCAGACTCGTATTCTAGTCCTGAGGCATCATCTGAAAGTAAAAAGATGAAGTGACAGTCATTCATACTTTGGATATTGTAATACTAAAAAGAATCTAGGTGATATTTAGAAATTGAAGCATAAACTTTTCAGTTAGAAATCGCACCAAAGGCTGTATCAAGGGTCTACATATTCAAATATTTCTTGTAGTGATACCCCAAACCGTACTTGCAGGAGGGGGTATCCTCCCTCACCCTTCCCCCATATTGCCACTTTACAGTTTGATACATTTGCCCTTTTACCACCTGCCACAATGCCCATTTCAAAATCTGACTGCAATTTAAAGCGGGAAGAAACACCCCTCCCCACACCCACCCTGCTACCAACCACGTAAAAAATGGCTCAAACATTTTTCAGCCCAGTCTGGGCCTGTCTGTCTACATGTAATTGAAAGTACATGGACTTCGGGATTACAGACATGATTTTGAAGGGGTTAACAGGTCTGAAATAGAATAAATGATGGTTTTAACTAAAAAAGAACTGCATTTATTAATATCGGTTACGCTATATATTGACACTCAACAACATTTACATACATGTATCTCTAAACGCAAAAGTAAGTATACTTTAAATTGACATCACTTATAATATGATTGATCAATACCTAATATATGACACGGTTATCGCCAGGCCCATTATCTGTAAAATATCTGAACAGTCCATTCGTTACAAATTGTATGTGGCAATCCGCGCTGTAAAAGTTTAATATATAAATTGTCATATTCAAATTTTATCATGTGCGAATATATACCAGCCGATAATTGCCTCTTTTGGCAATGTCGGAGGCAAATGTTTACTGGAAAAATATATAAAGTCATGGGCAGTATCTTAGTGTCAGCTGTCAAATTGTAGTTTGTACTTTCAACATTTTTATTTCTGCGAACCACTCTTCAATTTTAGAGAAATATATTGGGTTTAAATACTTGTATAATGTCAATCAAAGCTGTACTAGGCATCGACTGAATGTTCATTTCATTTATTGTAACAAAATCTCCGTTTAGTTGGGGGGAAAACTAAAACCAAACTGAAAGTGGTAGACTATAATACCAGTACATCAATCATTAGCCGACTCTCAGGCCCTTCAGGCCTTTGATTGTCTATTTGTTTTCATTTCAAAGCCGGATTCATTCCACTTCCGTTGGTTGAAAAAAAATGCGTGAGAGCTATCTTGCCTTTTTTTTAATATCATCGGCAAATTTAAAATAAGCATGTAAAGTTGTGCAGGCGTGGGCACCTGTGTCCTATGGACACACATCTAGTTTCTTTTTATGTTAATCGTTATTTGTTTCTCCGGCAAAATTGATTGTGTCAACTTATAACAAAACATTTCAAGCAATTGCACACAAGTTACGTAACAACTGTAAAAATAGTCGCACGTTTCTAAAGATGAAAAACTAAAACTAACTATGATATACGCAGCTTTATTATTTAAGAAGAATTTTCTTTAACTAAGGCCTACAGAACCTTTTTATGGAATAAACAGCAGCATTTGTACTATTCGTGATTATATGTAACAACAAAACAAAACAGGTGCGTGCTGTTGAGTATTTTGCAGTAGATAAAAAGTTTCACATGCCTTAATTTATGACAAAAATGTTCTTGTGAAATCTGAGATGATTTTGATATAGTTACTTTTATTGTCGAGCCCGCTTGCGGAAGCGAAGACATAGTTGTCCAAATGGCGGTTCGGTGTATGTGCGTGCATGCGTGCGTCCGTCCGTGCGTCCGTCCGTCCGGATTTGTTTGTCCGGACCATAACTTTGACATGCATTGAGCAATATTGTTTATAATTGGCAAGAATGTTAACCTCAGTAAGATGGAGTGCCATGCGTAAACCCCAGGTTCCTATCTCAAATGTCGAGGATATAGTCGGAGGTCAAAGGTCATGTCACATGTTGTCCGGCCCATAATTTCGACATGCATTGAGGAATCTTGTTTATATTTGGCATGAATGTTTAACTCAATGCGACGGACTCTATTTCAAAGGTCAAGGTCACAGTTAGGGATCGACATGTTGCCCGGGACTCTAGTTCATTAAAACATAGCTCTAGCGGTACGGAAATTACTTCATCCATTAACATTCTGCACTAGTAACTATAGATTATGAGAACTTTATGAGATTTATGGAAGTCAATAAATATCAAGGGCGTTGATATAGTAAATAACTACTTATTCCCCGACAATTGAAGTATACTATCGTAAATATACAGATACATGAAACCTAGCACATTTTGGTAAATGGCAAAGTTCAGGCGTCTCTGCATATTTCGTTTTTATTTCTTCTAAGTCATTTGTTGGATTTTGTCCTTGTCAGATTGAAATGCCAAAGCAAGGTTGTAGTTTATATAATAATATGTAAGAGTTATACACAATTTTGACAGCGGTTCAATAGCATCTATTTTGTGAAGAAAACATTAATTTTATTAGAACATATATTATTACAAGTGTTGGACTTTAAACGGAAGGATTAAATATGAAATTAGGAGCTGCCTATTCGACAGGAAAACCCAATCATGTACGGGGGCTACTGGTTCTTTCTGCATAAACTGTTCTCGATATCTTACGTAAGCGTGATCTACTTGCTCCTTTTATGAAAGTTAGGAATAAAGGCAGTTCTTTCAAAATGTATCTGATTTAAATGCAGGTAATCTTTTTTTTTCAACTGTGTCATTGCAGGACTAGAATACTGATCCATAATGGTATCCACGACTTAAAGATGTAATCCTGAGACTCTTACTCTAAAAATGCAGTTAGAAGCATAAAGTTACATTCTAGTATTCATGTAAAGTAGCAGACTTAAAATTCCTTTTAAGACATATCTCCTTGGAAAATAAAGACATTGAAGTAATGGGAAACAAGTCTTGTATGAGCAATTTCATTTATAGAATGTTGTCTTGAAAATTATTTACCGCCAAGCAGCAGTTCCGGGAAACATTGGAAGAAAACAACAACCAAGTGGTGCTTAAGTAGAAAATATTCACATGTTCAAAGGTATATATGTTTACTTTCGACATATGCACGTACATATTAACTACAGATGAATTAAAGATGTATTAAATTGGGGAGAAATTATTTTAAAATATGTATAATATGTTGTTGAGTGTTAGCTATGCATCATAAAGAAAAACCTTTAATTAATAATTAGAAAGCAGTGGTTCAACCCGTGCTGTCTAGTAGCCCTGAATATTTAACGTAAAGATTGAAAATTGGGTTTATATAAAGACCCATTTTCTGCTTGAAGCATTTGCGAAAGACATATATCAGGAATTGTGTAATGAACTGTCATTTATGACAGTAACAAGGTGGTCGAAGAAATTCAAATAATGATTAGTAAATGGTGCACTAAAACCGGGCGCCCCTCTAGTGCAATACCTGAAACTACCAAGAAAGTTAGCACGGCTTTCTGATTGACAAATAGCTCGGATCTTCGATAAATCTCCCACAGGTTTTTTGTTGTTGTTGTTTTCGCATTTTGGGATGTGAAACAAAAGTTAAACGAATCCCTCATTTATTGTTCTTCAATTATTAACAAACAAGCAAAAGTGCACTCGGATCCGGACAGCCAGAAAAGTTAGAATTTGTTCCTAGATTTCAATAAAATGATTTTCGAATCTTGTTACTGGGTATGAAACGTGGATTCAACATGAATTCACTTTTTAGGCCAGCTAAGAAATTAACAATAAAATCTGGAAAACGATAGTTTTTCGAAGACAAAACATTGCAGAAAGGACCATCAGAGTGAAGACAGTTTTATCTGCGATATTGGTCCAATTCTTCAAATACCGGTACGAATTGGAAAACCTGCAAGCGAAACATTATGTAGCAGTCACGTGCTAAGTACACTTAAAATGTTATGCTAAGCGCCATCAAGTTCAAGGCATTAAGTACATGTGTCTGTTGCATGACAACACACCTTTCCGCAAGCCACCTGCTGTTACTACTTTTGTCAACATGCACTTTTTTCACCACACCTGGTCCCATGCGACTATTTCTTTTTCCCAGACTAAGATATTATTTATCTGGTACATGTTTTGGCTCGCGGCAGTTTACCGTTGTATGTTGGATATACATTAATGTGACTGAGAAAATACATTTGAGAAGTTGATACAATGACTGAACCTTAGTATAAAAGTCAAAGATGCATAATTCAAAGGTAAGAAATAAAACCGTTTACAAGTTTAAGAGACGTTAAAATGTGAAACCTCCCTTGTGCACTTTCTTCAGCTGAAACTAGCAAGTATTGATGATTAAATCACTTGAAAGCAATCATTGGCAGCACGTTTGACTGAGCGAAACTGCAGACAATTTTTTAATCAGCTGATTTAAATGATTACCGTAAAAACTGAAATTCCACTGATGATTGAAATACAGCAATGAATACAAAGGTATAGCAGATTTGCAACTAGAGATCATTTGCAATTATTTACAATCCGAACAAACTGTATTTGTTATCCCATTCTTAATTTGATAGAAAATCATTAATGTAGTGGATAAAAACCAAACACACAGTCAATTTACAAGTTACTAATATTCCAACGTTTCAATTACATGCCTTCTTCAAGAAATAATAACAATAAACAACGGATATAACATCATAGTACGTTACGTTAAAAAGGCGGGAAACAGACTACAGTATAATGAACGCAAATTCATAGCTGATATATGCATTACTACATTTGAATAGGAAACATTAAATTTTAAAGCATATAAATGTGACGTTTTTTATAAAGAAGCATCGGGTTAAACTGATGCAAAAGTTCCTACAAAACTTTAGAAAGGAAGAAGAAAAGGAGCAAACGATATTAATAAAATGAATGGTTTAAGAACCAAAAGACAAATCATAATGGATCTAAGGTATGAATAGCCATCGCTTTGATATTAGAAACATCTCAGATCAAAATTACTCTTCTCAAATTGCAGCGCATTTCAATGGTCAATCACATTCAGTTGAAGAGTTTTCGTTCGTACCATTTGACATTGTAAATGACGAACTTGATAGTTTGTGTAAAGGAACTTTTTGATACATAAAATAAAAATCTTGTATCCAAAGTGACTCAATGCAAAATTATTATATGACATGTAGATCTAGTTTTCTCGAACAGTATTGCAATATTATATTCTGCATAGACAACATTCTGCATAGACAAATGTTTTCCTCCAGTATTTACTTTTATACGCTTTCCAAAAAAATGCAAGTGTTAATTAATGTTCTTTGATTATAATATATAAAAGAAACAGTGAGGGTTTATTTCAACAACTAAGAAATTTTTAATTCTTAGTATTAGGAAATATTGAATCATTCCAACTTGAGATACTTTCATTTTTTCAATTCATTGACACAAAATTAATCAACAAAGAGAGAATTGATGGGATTATTGAAATGAATTAAAATGTTAAATCTCTAGTGACTTCTTACAGAAAATCACGTCATGTACTTCATCAAAGGCGTTTGATATTTAAAGCAATAAGCATTCATCATACAATAATATTCGGTCAGATCGGACACCTGGGACCAATCACTGAAGGAAATGTCAACAGGGAAATTAAGCAGAACTGAAACATGTAAAGACACAATAAAGAAATAAATAAATGAATTAGTATCATATCATGATATCTTTTAACTAGGGAAGTATCAATTTATATAATGAGTATTCCAATTTGACAGAGCAAATGAAATGTTTCTGATGTTGCCATTTATTTTAATTTTAGGATAAGAAGTTTTGCAGTATATTATTAATAAACAGGAATACTTCTCCTATATATTTAAGAGTACTTTCCGTCAATTAATACTGATAACCCAAATAATATTAATTGAAATTTATAAAAGTAAACAAAATGCAGCGTCAAAATTAAATATCAACAAATGACGATGTTACCAGTATTATAAAATATCGGGTTAAAGCTAAGATTTTAATGATATGCAGCAAGTGACTGAAGTTACCACTTGATATTCCCTATTGATATTTCGTCGCTGACTGTTCCGGATCGCTGCCTGACTGTGTTCATTTTAACTGTTTGCTTTGCATTGTCTTAATGTGTCACTTTTAAGTACTTTTTGGTCACTCCTGAAAGAGGCTGCATTCATATATTGCTGACTAAAGAGACAGATTAACGTTTGAAAGTAACGAACATCGGTCTGTCATTGAACATAGCACTACTTCTTAATAAATATATGTGTACTTAAAACACTGTGGGGAATCACATGTTCGAAATAATCTCTAAACCAAGGTTATATTTTGAAGAACGTGAATTAATTTCCTATCACGATAAGATATGAAATTTAAACATAGCCTAACATATGACTAATAAAAATTGTTAAATTATTATGTAGTTGATAACAATGATAAATTTCCTTTAATTACAAACACTAAGGAAAATAAGAAGTCTCACTCAGTTTCTTGAAGTGTTCCAGATAATCAGAAGACGATTGTGATTGAATTATATGTAGTTTTATGATACATCTATGTTGCCATATGATAGGCTATATTTTAGATTTACAGCAAAAGTTGCTTCATTTTTATCCCATATTACTAGTATTCATATTTTATTTTGGTTTAGAGATTATTTTGATCATGTGATTCCCCACAGTGTAAAAAACTCAACACAAAGAACTCACTTTTATATTCACTGCGTCCCATTTGTGTTCTTTAGTCAGCAAGTGACCTATGCTGTTTCAAACGATTTTCGTACTTTTCGTGAAAATGCAAATTAAATTTTCCTTTAAATTACATGTGTTCAATAATCAAGACCGACAATACCAGCTAAAGTCAATGACAGGAGATTAAGACTTCTTTATTTCCCACAGTTAAATTGAAAAATAATTTTATGAGATTGGAATTTCTGTTATTAGTTTACTAAAATGTATAAAACTAAAATATATATAATAAAATTCTTGACAATTTGTATTTATACTCTACATACTTTCCATTCAGGAAAACGTTGTAATCACAATGTATTTTGCTCAGTATCAATATTCTGTATTGTTCTCTGGAATAGTTATTCAAAGTCTTTTTATTGAACTATAAAATTATATTCATAACAGCGGCAAAAATATTTTATAAATATAGACAACTCACGTCTGAGATCAAGCCTCCTGGTAAGTAAACAAACAAACGTGGTAAATCCGCACTCGACTATAATGAATTCATAACCTGAAAAGGGTTACCAGGAACCTGAAACTGCCAGTATGTTAACTGAAATTCAAACATTTTCCTTCTTGAAATTTCTTGAATTTCATCTATACGACCTGAATACCTAATCGAAACCTGGCAAAATAGGTAAACTCTAATAATATTATAAGTTCAGTTTATCAAAATGAGTATTTTAAAGTTCTGATGTAAAACACGAACAATGACTTCCACATTTACATGTTTTGCTTTTCTTCCCATTTTCGGTTATTGTCATCACAGATATTTGTCTTAATTATCTGGCATGTAATGAAATTAGAGCATTTTTTCTAACAATAAATTTAAGAGATACACCTTATGGAGTTGTGATCAGGTTTGTGAAGCTCTAAGGTTTCTATTAGATAACATATTTCTCAAATTTGGCAAATAAAATAGAAAAAGCGGAAACTTCACAGGCCGCTCAACACGACAAAAACGAAAATGTTGCAGGCTCGGTTTGATTGAGCCTGTTAATGGACGGTAGTGGAAATGCACGCCCTCTAGCCCCGGGTTGAGCAGAACTCAACATTTACACATGCTAAAAGTACAAAAAGCAATTTATAGAAAAGTAATTGGTATCCCGATGGAACTGTGCCCCACTCAATGCGTATTTATTTTATACTGTTAGTTTAGTTTAAATATATTTTATTGCTTATAATACATGTATTTATATCATTACAGCAACATATGGATATTAACAATCGAGTGAATTATAGCAATAGGGTTTTATACTGTTATGAACGAATTATCCACTGAGACACAATTTGAAATTACTGAAGCTTTTAATGGAACCTCAATGTACCTTGATGATATTTTGAATATAGACAACCTATATTTTTCAAAAGAGTTACAGCTTAACATGGCAAATGCCTCAGATTTAGAAGCGTCATTTTTTACTTAAATCTAATAATTGTGAACAGTAATCTAGAAACGAATATATATGATAAAATAGATGATTTCATCTTTGAAATTGTCAACTTTCCCCACCTTGTTGGAGATGTCCCTCGAGCGACATCATACGGTGTCTACTGTAAAATCATTTAATTTCGTGGGCATGAAATTTCCTGGTATTTGTCAAGACGGCAATTTCGTGGGGATAAGAATTCTTGGATTTCAACTTTTGAACATAAAATGAATTTGAATTTTACTTGTTCGCTGGGATTAAAATTCGTGGATTGACTAAACCACGAAATCCACGAAATTAGTTCCCCACGAATATTAATGATTTCACAGTATATGTCTTCCGAAAGCTTGCTCAAAGTTAGAGGATTTTAATGACAGAAATCTTCATATCACCAAAATTTATTACACCAGGGTTACAACTATCATAAACTACGGAAGGCTTTCACTAAATTTTATTCTTTTAAAGAAGTATAATACTAACCTTAAAACACTTATAAAACCTGGTCTAACACACCCGGTATACTATAGAGATGTAGTTTATAAAATTCTGAAAGTTAAACATAATGTTTATTTTAATCAAATATTTGTAAAATGTGTTTAAAAAATTATCAAAAGAGGGTAAAATGCGAAAATCGTTAAGGTATTAGGTCATTAATAGAGAACCTCCTTTTTGAAGAGTATTTAATTTCTACTATAAACCTATTTTTACTGCAATTCTTAGGGGGGCGTAGGTTCAAGCCCTACTGGGAC
The DNA here is from genome assembly GCF_021730395.1 of Mercenaria mercenaria. Classification (NCBI taxonomy): domain Eukaryota; kingdom Metazoa; phylum Mollusca; class Bivalvia; order Venerida; family Veneridae; genus Mercenaria; species Mercenaria mercenaria. The sequence continues at coordinate 104,407,828 of NC_069361.1, read as the reverse complement.
CAAAATTTTTTTTCTTTATTTTCCTTTTTTACTTGTAAGTTTTTACTTCTTTCAAGACTTATTATTGATGTTTTGTACAAAAATGGAAAAAGATGAATCTTATAAGCTATTTTTTGGTGTTCAAAGAGAATTTACTACTTAAACAGAAGGGGTAGAGTTACACATCTTTAAAAATATTGAGTTACGCACGGTGAAAGTTCTCTTTTTTTGCTTTCACTCCTAGATTATATATTGTGGAAGAAATTTAGGTAGGTTTTACGTCTTCCCTAAGGTTATTTTTGAATGGAGTAAGCAAAATTGAAAACAGAAACACATCATTCGACCTAATTATTTCAATGTTGAAGTATGAATTCTGTCTCATTAAATCCGTTTACCTGAGGCACCATAGAAAAAATGATATTGACATTTTTATTTTGTGTTTTATAATTGTTTACCAACAGTTTGATGTTTCTTTTATTGAAATTAATGGTAAAATGAGTTCTCTGCAAACGTTTTGGATAGTGGCTATCACTTTGAAATTTGTCTCTACTTGAGCTTGAGGAGATACCATAAGTTATTCAAAATTTATAAAAAAAACGGCACGGTAAAAGTTGTTTAAAATTTGCAAAATAGTGCAAAACACGGTTACCTTTCAGAATATACCAAGCAAAGGCCATTTTGTAAACATTACTATTAGTGACCTAATACCTTAAGCACAGTGCATGTCTGGTGATTGAGCCATCTACAGTTAATCGCTACGCTTTCCTATTTGATGTTGCGATGACTAATAAAGTGTAAGACTCCTTGATGCTTTTCTCCTAAATTCTAAAAAGAACGGACGGAGGGAGTGGAGTTTTGTCTTATAGCTTTTCTCTTTCTCCTCACTATGCCAATCGCCCCCTCCCATCCCTTGCCCTTGCATTTGCGCTCCCTTGCATTTGCACCCCATTTCCTTCTACTAGGAGTAAGTTATCGTGCCAACCATAATTTCGGCCGCCGGCCGTCCGTAAGCGGTGCCCGGCTGTTGATTTTTCCTGCTGGTTTGTGTGTGCGTGTGTGTGTGTGTGTGTGTCTTTGGCGATGCCCCATAGTGTTGTGTTTTCTTACTTGTGTGTGTGTGTGTGTGTGTGTGTGTGTGTGTGTGTGTGTGTGTGTGTGTGTGTGTGTTTGTCTTTTGTACGTGGATGTCTGCGCTGCTGTGGTTTACGATGTAGGGTTACTGCGTTTAAGGAATGTGTCTTTCCCTTTTGAATATTCATCCCTGCTCTAATCCCCCCCCCCCCCCGCCCCCGCCCCACACACACCCAGCTTTATTCTGTATTTTGCATGTAATAAGAATTGTACCTGTTAGATTTTTAAAGCAACCCGTCTACAATATATTTTCGTTAAAGCATCTTTTTGTTGTGGGCCTACTTTGCGATGCACAGCTCTATGGCTGTGTTTTGGGGTGCCCTGTGCTTCCGGAAAATCTACCCTTACCTTTTATCTTTTTTAGGCGTGAATATTTGATTAACATAGTACAAGGTTTGCTGAATTCATTACCTATCTTTTCATCTCTAATTTTGTAAGTTCATGTGCGTGCCATACAGACAAAAGCACTTTTCTTACCGTACACTTTTGTAAACTATAAATTTGGACATCTGCTTTCTTTATTTCTAACATAAAATAAACTCATTTTTGTCACTTTAACGATAGGATATATTCATAGGGTGTTTTAAACCCAAATATGTATTATAAAGTTACCCAGAGATAACTGAAACAAACTTTTAATTCGTGATAAATTATAGTAATAACTCTTAAATGTATAAATCAAAATCAAAAATGGCTCAATCAAAGCAAAATAAAACTGTTATTTCATCAAAAAGTAATACGACTGTAATAAGGATTATTTCACACTGGTTATTCGGGTACCTACTCGTGTGAGCGATACCGCCCTCGTGTGATTAATGTACATGCTGGTGAACAGGAAATTCACACCGATAACACGTAATTATTCCGTATTTGATTGAAGATTTGAAAAGTTTTAGAATTAAATGTGTAAGATCATACCATAACTATATCCGTGTCAAATATTTATCTCATGTAATCTGAATAACTGTGAAAAAAATACATTTTTTGTCGCGAAAATGAAGATATTTTAAGGCGATGGTATATATTTTCACCATTAACGGTATTATTTCGGATTATATTAGGAATTTTTGTTAGGAAAATGAAAAGCAGTCATTCTGTGTATTAGCCATTGCTTTCATTTCACAAAAACTTGAAGTACAGTAAAATTAGATAGATTTTTTCGAAGACAGTGTGTAGAAAATAAGATACCTCTGACGATGTACCATGGTACCATCCTCGTTGTTTCTGTCAATCCAGCGGATACCGTCCTCGTTATTGAAATGAACATTACATCGATACAGACCCCTTTTCTAAAATTTAGCGATAATATGCAATGACCAGCCAGGATAAAGATAAAACTTTGGTCTTTTATACTCTCCTGGGCTACTGGAAGCTGGCTATCCGAAGAAAAACTTCTCACATAATTTCTTCAAGTTCGCTTTCAAGATCAACCTACATAGACACATTATTAGGTGCATTTTCAATTGAATATTGCGACTTCCTTACGTTTTGTCTTGTTATTTAAGTTGCTATGGGGTACAAAATGTTTGCAACAAAAACAAAATTAAATTTGTTCAGAAATTCAGTGATTTTGTCAAATATTTTATTGCGATCGACCCATGTTTAGCTTCGTTTTAAGGAATAAAGCCAGTAATTCGGTCGAAAATGTGCTTCGTTTGAGTAGTCGAAAGAAGTTGGTAGTAAACAGATCCTTATTTCCCCATTTTTTGTGCGAAAATTCGTGTAGAACAAGTGCATAAATCACACCTTTTTACTGCAGGAATACATAAGATTCAGATATGTAAATGAGATGAGATATGTTTATACACTTCACATACAAGTTTTGCAAATCATCGAAACCGAAAGTAGGGGGTTTATTGTGCGAACAGAAGCATATACGCGCCATTTTAGGGTAGCAGACCACAACTGACCGGCATTTTACTAGGAACTATTCAGCTCCCTCTTTATTTTTATCGTTATACTTTAACTTATGATAGAACTTTCATGAAAAATAGGTGTTGGAAAAAGTGATGTTCTATTAAGGTAGGTAAAAAGGGCATGAAGTTTAGTAGGTCTGCAGGTTTGTCGAACAATTCAAGCCTCGAGCAATTTGCTTATCATCCAACTGTTGAAAGCAGAGCTTAAATGGTGGGAAATGAAAAGAAAAAAAGAAAGCGACGAGAAATTTTGCTTGTTTTTGGTAACCATTTGTACATTTTTTCAAAGTAATTACAGCTCGTCTGATACTTAAACTTTAACAAAATATCATCTTACCTGTCTTATAGTCTGTTGCTAATTCTGTATTGCAAATGGTGATTATGAATCTAAAGGCAGTAATTTAAAGTAAAAAAAAACAATCTGCTCTTGTATTGTGCCATTGTGATAACAAGAAAGCGTTTTTGATTCTGTCGATCGTATGTGTTTATGGAATAAATTACTACAGCATAGCATTGATAGGAAAGTCTTTAAGGCTGTATATTATGCAATATATGATAAAGCCAAATCTTTATAAAGAGTATCAATTTTGAGTCTATCAATTTTTTTATTAGCTCAACTGGTGTACGACAATGTGAAAATTATCACCAATATAATTTTCTGTTTTCTAGAATGATTTAGTCTCATATATGTCTAATTATTGTTCAGGACTAGTAGAATTATCAAACAATGTTAGGACCTGCTAAGTGAGGATATTTCAGAAATGTTATTCAAGCTATTTTTGTTATGCAGATGATACAGTGTTATTTGCAGAATCTTATAATGATTTACAATCTGCATTAAATGTATGTCAGAATATTATGATATTTGGAAACTCACAGTTAATTCAAATAAAACTAAGATTTATTTTTTCTCACGTGGAAAAGTACAAAATAAGTCTACCTTTTATTATGATAATGCGGCACTTGAAGTAGTAGATGACTTCAGTTATCTAGGAATTAAATTTAACTACAATGGTAACTTCAATAAAACTAAGATATATTTGGTTGACCAAGCTAGAAAGGCTATGTATGCTCTGTTGAGAAAAAAAAACCCAACATGTAGGAAGTTGCAGCTTAGTATTGATTCACAATTACATTCATCTGAGTCTGTGGTTCAACCAATATTATTGTATGGATCAGAGGTATGGGGATGTGGTGATGTTAGCATTGTTAAGTTTTCAGCTTAAAGTTTTGCATACATTACTGAAGGTTGAAAAGTCAACACCTTATGTCATGATTCTTTTTGTGAGCTTGGGGTATTACCAATAGATATTATAACTAGAAATCGAATATTGAACTATTGGTGTACAATTTATTAAAACTTGAAGCTTGAGAATTTTCTTAAACGCCTATTTCAACACACAAAGCATCTTCAATGGCGTTGTACACTCATGCATTAAAAACAGTAAAAACAATTCATCAGTATTAACACAGTCTTGATTTGCTTCAATGTAATTGCTGTAGTATGAATTTTAGAACAATGAATAGTAGTCTTTGAAGAAGTGAGTTTTCAACTGCTTTTTGAAGATTTTAACTGATTCACTTTGTCTGAGATTTAAAGGCAGTTCGTTCCAAAGTTTTGGTCCAACCTTACTGAAGCTTCTGTCACTGAATGTTTTTTCTTGTTATAAGGGACAAAGTAGCATCCTACTGATGATTATGACGAACGTAGTGTACGTTTTGAAATTTTACTAGACAAAAGTTCTATTAGATATTGAGGAGCATTACCAACAAAGCAGTTGTACATATAAGTAAGGATCTTAAAATTGATTCTTGCCTTCACAGCAAGTCATATAATGCCTGTTTTGAACTATCACGCATCTTACGATTTCAACTCATTTAGATTTGAAGATTGAATACTGCTTAAGCCGGTGCTAGGGGGCGTGAGCAGTGTTGCATATTCCATTACTGCTCATGAACAGACTCAATAAAACCGAGTCTGCAATTTTCGCTGTTTGCTTTGTTCTCGGTGCTTCCGAGGGATCTACTTTCCAGATTTTATTTACGGTTGAGAACAAGTTTGGCGCACATATTCTGAATACGTTGTAATTTACCTACTTCACAATAAGCAACACCATAAAGAACAACATTACAGTAATCCAAGTGAGAAATTACTAATGACAAAACCAATATTTCAGTGGCTTATTTGGTTAGGTATTTACGGATACTTTTGATCTTGAAATAATTCAACATTGCAGTTTTACATTTCCTTTTTATATGCTCCTTGAAATTAAGTGTGTCATCTAGAAAAGCGCCTAAGTATCTAATACAACGTTTGCACTTTGATTTTATCACTGCATATTTCAATGTCTGTGGTGGAACACTTATTCAACTGTTGGCGACTACCAAACATTATAAATTCTGTTTTAGATGTGTTCATTTTTAGTTTGTTACTGTTCATCCAATCATTAATAACAGTAGCACAATTTTGAAGGTCTTGAATTGCAGTCTTTTCTGCGATGATTGTTGGCTGAAAACGAACGTTCGCAGTATGGTCATCTGCAAATCCAAACACGGAAATAGATGGGGGTACAATGTCAAAGAGCGTCCCGGCATAAGTCAAATAGAGCCAGGGACCCAAACAACTTCCTTGCGGAACACTACATGTTAGATCACGCTGAGATGATGATGTTTTATCAACCCTCACACTACAGCTACGAGGTCGTAGGTACGAATCCACCCATTCCAGTGCTGAACCACAAACACCATATTGATTTTTCAGTAAGTCGACTAGGATGTCATGATCAACGATATCAAATGCCGCACTAAGGTCTATAGCTATTAAAGCTGTTACCTCCTGATGTTCCATCCCATCGAGCAAATCGTTCACAAGTCGGAGCAAAGCAGACTCACACGAGTGAAACTGTCTATAAGCAGACTGGTTCTTTGGGGGGGAGGTTATGCTTATTGACATGATGATTTAGTCTAGAAAGTGCTGCTTTTTCAATTAATTTTGATAAGAACGACATGTTGCTGACAGGGCGATAATTGGCAAATTTCAGTTCAAGGCAAGACTTTTTCAAAAGTGGTCTGACAGTCGCCTGTTTCCATTTTATCGGAAACACTCCTTGTGTCAAGGAAAGATTCACAAGCCTAGTGATTGAAGGCAACAGCTCATTATGGAATGACTTTAAAACATTCGTAGGGAGAATGTCAAGTTCTGATGATTTTGTTTGTAATTGATTGATAAGTTTTCTAACTTCCTCATTTGTGAGTTCTTCAAAGTTTTCAAAAGTTGGCACATTTTTCACAACCGGACTGAAGTTTTCAAAATCTTTCAAAGACTCTCGAATTTTTCTTATTAAATGGTAAACAAGAAAAGATAAACTGTATACTTTACAGGTTCATGTATAGACTCCATCAGCAAAATGTAAATTATTGTTCTTGGATTTCATATGTAAAAGAATCTTTAGAACAACTTGGATCTGCTGAATTCTGGTTGAATCAGTCAGTACTTTCACCAGTGTATTTCCGCAATATTCTTATTTTAGAATGTCCCTACACTGATTTGGACAGAGTAAAATATATACCAAAAGACTTCCAACTGTCAAATGTAATGTCATTCCAACGTTTATTTCAAAGTAATGATTGTACTTTCCTAGCATTGTTTGTACAGAAAATACTTCAAATTTTTAGGTAGGGATAGGCCTTTGTCACTGGCAGTTATTTGCTGGCCAGTTAAAACAATGTTTTCAACCTGGTTAACCGTTAATTCTAAATGTACACCATCTTCTATTTTTTAGCTTACAAAATATTTGTATCAGATCTATGATAACCGGAAAACTACTGTTTTATTTTATGTATTAGTGTTTGTTTTGTTAAATTTGTTGTTATTATAATGCTGATGCCGTATGGGCCTAGTTATAAATAAAATTTTGAAATCTTGAATCTCACAGATTTCCTGCCTAGACGCACATTTAACGTTTACAAACGATGTGAGGAGTGTTTGAACAAACACTAAAAAGAGATAGAATCTGATACCCAGACTTCCATATCTGCTTCTGTTTCTTCAGTTAGTCACCTGTACGACACTTATGAAGTAGTGTATATTGTATGCACATGTAAACAAGTCGCGTAATTAGCACTACCTTAATGGAGGGTGCGCCTATGAACAGAGGCGAATATTACAAGATACGATAAAAGGCAGATTTATGAAGCCGGAGCATCTTTCTAAACGAATACATCCCCAGAGAGAGGGTCCACTTTCCCTTTCAGGAAGAAAAAGAAGGTCTTAATATAAGCACTTTTGCTCGGATTGCGACAAATTTGGTCGTTTTCATAATGAGACTGAATAAAAAAAAGAAGAACTTCAAGAAGGCAAGATGATAGAATGCGTAGAATAGAGGGTGAGTGTGAGTGAAGATTTAATATTGGTGAAATACTGCTAACACGGTCCACTCCCATTCTTTACATCTTAAAAAGTTAAAATTCTAATCAAATAGATCTACTAAAGGTCAGGTTTCACATTTTCAGCTCTTATTTCAAGATCCTCAAAGCAATAACCTTCAATTGCGTTTATTTAGTGTACCGTATGCGGAAGCAATCGCTGCGGGGAGTTTTATAAATGTTCATTAACATAACGAGGACGGTACCCATGTGCAAACGGGTAGGTATCTTTGTTTTTTTTCACCCATCGTCAGAGGTACCATCCAAAACAGCAACAGGATGCATATGATTGAAATTTTATCAACAAAAAGAACTTGCAGGTACATGATCCAAACGTTTTTTAGTTGAGTATGTATAGTTCTACCAAGGTGAGTGGCAATTTCAGTTATCTCAACTTTGAACAAAGAAAAATACGTCTCAAAACGTCAAAATACACGCATTTCGCTACATTTCTTCAAATTTTATAGTCATATCAATATTATTGAGGACTGATATTTTCACCAGTGCGAATTAATGCATTGCCTCGGACGAATCTGTCTTTAAAATGTTCAACATTCTTAAATATGTGTCATACGTTGGCATTGTTTTTATATACCCTAAACAATCTACATGTACATAAATCACACGAGGGCGGTATCGCTCACACGAGTAGGTACCCGAATAACCAGTGTGTATTTTAATGGAGATAATTTGCAACTTTTGTTATCGGAAAAAAGTATTTTTCAATATTTGGTAACTTTCATATATTGAACTTGCTCAATAATCAAAGTTCATGCAAGATTCTACTTTTAACAAGTATTTACTTCTCCTCACTTTCTTCCAAGAAATTTCATTCTGTACAATGTTTCTTGATTATGAAATACGAAATGAAATATGATGGTTGTTATAAATATCAATAAGCAATACAAATGATATGTAGATTCTCAAGAGAGTTGTGTTTTACATAAAATTACGTCATGTATTTTGTCAAAGGCTTTTATATTAAAAGCAATTAACATCAATCATTCAAAGGTATTCGGTCAGATCGGACTACGGGGACTAATTTCTAAGTGAAAATAAAATGAAGTGATGCAAGTGAAGGTTTTTTATTTTGTGTGAAATAAAGCAGGGAATGAATCAGTATCAAATGACTTTTAACTCTAATTCTAACACGGCCCGATTCATTTTTCAATTAAGCAAAGACGGCTGAAAATTGTTTGTTATTATACAATTCATTTTTCTGAAGTAACAATTATTACGTCTATCGTAAAACGGCATGGCGGCGCGTTGGAAAAGAAATCAACAGAAAACAGGCAAATATTTGATAGATGTCATCAAGGATGTACTTAAAAATCCTTGGTAACATGTTAGAATCGAAATGATATATCTCATTTAGTGATTTGCTCTTAAATAATACCATTGTTTGTTGTTCAGATGCGTATTATTATATCACGCGCCCTCGTGATATAATTTCTTCGCATCTGAACTCTAAACAATGATTTTATTCAACGACAAATCACAAAATGAAATATATTATTTCTTAATTAAGGACGCTCGCTACAGTTTCGTTTTTTTTTTCTCAATAATAGATTTTGATGAAATGTTTTGTATTAAAAGATTATGTTATGATGTATTGAAAAATGAAATAAAAATACTAGGTCACCAACTTTGTTTCAATTTAATTTGCCCCTAGATATGGTGCTATTTTAAACATTTTTCAAAATTTCTGTAATCCTAAAATATATTTCAATAAAGTACAATAATTAGCATAAAGTTGATTATCTAAGCATTTTTATAACGGAAAACAATATATCTATTTGAAACATGCTCAGAGAAATCAAAAGAACATGATTTTGTAAAGAAAGGAATACTTGTTCAGCAGACCCAAGGGCTATTTTTGCATATTTTTGTCAATTTTAAGTTGGTACTTCTGCTATTTTATCGAGTTTCACATAATAGAATTTAATCAAACTCTGCACATACCTTTGGTTATGTCTACTTAATCTTTTTTGTTTTTACATTTTTATTCATTTAAGTATACACAGATTGCACATGTTATACATTTTAAACACTTACAGATATTGTATATTAACAATATATGTTAGAAAAAATGAAAATATAAACATACTGTATAACAATACCTTAATATAACCTTAATATAACCAATATTAATATAATGCGTCATTTGATATACTTAAAGGTTTTTGTTTGATGAAGTGGGGGTAGAAAATTTGGAAAAATTACCCAAACATTTGTGAGCAAGAATGTTTAGAGAGAACATGTTTTTCGATATTATATTCTGCGCTTCTGCATATACATATACATTTGTATATAAATATAAGAGTTCAAGTTATAAAATCATTCCATTTTGTGTTAAATATATCTATTTTGTCTTTCAAAGTTGCTATTATTCGTTCAATGCCAATACGCCGTGTTAGATAAAGTTTGAAAGATTCAATTTCGGGTATATTTTTGTTATACTTGCATTTACGTATAAAATATTTGGCTAATGTCAAAATGAAGTTAACAATATTTCGTTTTATAGTATCCGTTTCTTCTTCTAACCCTAATGACACTGTTCTATAACTAGGGATATCTAATTGAATATTTTTAGTTCTGAGAAGTCTTTGTAGATTAACCCAGAATTGTTGTATAATTTGATATTCCCAAAAAAGGTGCCTCTGGGTTTCTGGGACCATTGAACAGAAATCACACAACCTAGAATTTGTGAGTTTGCATTTGTACAGATAATTGTTATTTGGTATTTTTCTCATTAGATATTTATATTGATATTCTCTTAACTTTGAATCGATAGCACACTTTGTTGGTATTGTAAAAACATGTTTCCATCTAATTTGTTCTCCTAATAATTCTGAATCCCATTTCTTTAGATTTTTGTTGCTACTGTGTATTTGTTTAATTTGTAATTCATACAACATTTTATTCATTTTTATAGTTTGATTAATTTTATCTATTAAATATCCAGTTCCAAGTGTTAAGTTAATTTGCTCTTCAGCTAAGTGTTTTTCCCATTTGTTGTCAATTGCTCTTCTCAATGTCAAATAGTTAAGAAATTCACCATTTTCAATACCATATATATATTGCATTTGTTCAAATGTTAAGAGATGTTTAGTTCGGAAGTCAAAAATATGTTCCATGTATAATATGCCTCTTTCCAACCAAGGTTTGTAAAGAAACAAGTTTCCATTTGTCTGTTTTATATTTGAGTTATTCCATATTATTTCTTTCGAGTAGTTTTGTATACATGGTTTAAAATTAATTGTGCACCAGGATATTACTATCTCCTTGAGAAAGGTGAACTTGAAATTTAATTTAGCTGCATCTGCTTTGCAAGTGTTATATCTAAATATATGTTCTCCATATTTTTCTAGGTCTTTGTTATAAATTTTATTCCATTTTGCATCACTTATCACTTCATAAGTGATTCTTTTTACCCAGCTAGCCTTAATTGAATTTATGAAGCAGTCTATATCTAACATTTTCAATCCTCCATTTTCATATGTTTGTATAATTGTATTTGTAGATATTTTATCAGGTTGGAATCCCACAAGAAGTCAAACATGAGATTTTTAATTCTTTTAATTCTATTTTCTGTAGGATTGTTTAATACTGTAAGTGGGTATACCAGTTTTGGAAATGCGAATGATTTAATTACTGTGATTTTACCTATTAAAGAGAGTGTCCATCTTCTCCATTTGTACAGTGTATGTTGAAATGCATCTATCTAAGAGTCTAAATTAATTTCTAGTACTTTAGTTGGGTCATTTGTAAAGTGTATACCTAGAGTTGAGGCCTCATTTGACGACCAAATAAATTTCTTTGTTTTGCAAAAGGTTATATTTGTATGCCGCAAAGACCCTATCCTCAGTACAGTACATTTTGATATGTTTAATCTTAAACCCGATATCTGACTAAACTTTTCAAATGATGTGATGAGATTTTGAAAGGACCTTTCTGTGCCATCTAAGAAAAAACTTGCATCATCAGCAAAAAGTGTTTGTTTCATTTCAGTATTTAGAATTTTAAGTCCTTTTATATTTTTATTATTATTTATATATTGTGATAGTATTTCAATGCCTATTATGAATAGATAAGGTGAAAGTGGACAGCCTTGTCTTACACCTTTTTCTATTTTAAAAAAATCAGAAAAATGCCCATTGTTGGTGATGCAGCTTTTTGCGTCTCTGTAAAACAGCTTTATCCAACTAATAAGTGTTTCACCAAAGTTGAAGTATTTATATCATTCCAAAAGGTTTTGTAAAACTCAGTAGTTAGACCGTCGGAACCGGGGCTCTTCATATTTTTCATTTCTTTGAGAGCTATACCGCATTCGTATTCTGTCAATATTCCTTCACACATTTGTTTTTGTTCATTACTTAACTGTTTATGCATATCCGGAAAAAAGTTTTTGTCATTCGTAAGATATTCATCTTTTCTATACAATTTTTTATAAAAAGAATGTATTTTATTAATAATGTCTTTTGTTTTTATCAAGACTGATCCATTGTTTAGGTTTAGGTTTTCTTTTTGAGTGTTTAATTCTTGTAAAAGTATATCACTTCCAGGAGATTTATTTAATTCGTCTTCGATCCTGTTAATATTGTTTTCAATTCTAATTTGTTCATTAGCATTTTCTTTCTTTTTTCGTACAGAGAATCGTATCGATTCGTTTCTAATGGTACTTTTTATTACTTCCCAAAGTGTATTTGGGTTGGCCTCACTATTAATTTGAACCGTTTCGTTTATTGATTTACGTATAATATCTTGGTATTCAGGATTAAGTATCACACTATTATTTAATTTAAAATATCCCGGACCTTTTTCTGATTTTACTAAGTCTGTTTTAACGTGTACGATTGAATGATCTGACCGATAGCTTGGCGAAATAGTACATTTTGAAACAAGATTAATTAAGTTTTGAGAAACAAGAAAATAGTCTAACCTACAAAATATAGGAGGTTTTGTATTAGAATGCCAAGTATAGCTTTTACTTTCAGGGTTAATAACTCGCCATATATCATGAAGATCATTGTTTTCAATAATCCTGTTTAGCCTATCTGAACTTTGTTTATTCGTGTCACGTCTTCCGTTTAATTTATCCATATCAAAATTTAACACTACGTTAAGGTGGAGTGCGACCTTTAAATTTTTTTTTAGATAGATCTATGAAAAATTAACGGAAGAAAATTGATGATATTTCTGATTTATTCCAGTTTTCCGTTTGGCTCTTATTTAAGCCACATTTGTTTGGTGCGCTGTCAAACTTGGCCACTAACGGCACTTTTTGGGCGTCATTTCTTGGCGTCATTTTCATTATTTCTGTACGGTTTTCAGCATATCCCTGTTTTAGCTGGAAGCGGACGCGAATGAAATATATATATTTTTAAAAGATTTAAAATTTCCTTTCCTGTGATATAAATTTCGCGAATGATTTATGACGTACCTTAAGACTATGACGCATTAAAGCGTCGGACTTACACAAAACGTAACGTATAGTTTAGCTGGAAAATTGTCCGTTTTTCGAGAATAACATTTTTTCGGGTCGAGGAATTTTGTTCAAATTTCAATTATAAATGCGCAAGTATATTTACTTGCGTTTGATTAACAAAAAGTTGTATGTCACCGAATTCGTTTTTTCAGTACCATCGATTTTGTTTCCCCACCCCCGAGCTGAAATGCGACGTTATTTGGTGGTAATACGCTAAAGTTTCGGACGATTTCGGAAAGTTTGGAACCAGTTTTCGAAACTTTATCGTAAAAATATACGTTCAATGAAGGCATATACTGAAATATATATATATAAAAAAACCATCACATATACAGTAAATCGAATTATATATAAAAAAAATGAAGTAAACGAAATCCCGGCTAGTTATGAGTTGTGAACTTTCGAATTTTTTTTTATAATTTATTATAACTAACTTAGTTAGCATTCGAGTTTAATGTGTGATTATGATTAAATTACTACCGTCAAAAAGCGCATCATATGAAGAAAAAATGATTTTCAACTTTATAAGAATTCGATTTAATCGTGGGATTTACGGTGTTCCGTTAGGGCCAGCGGCTACTCCCTGTAAATGGGAAGCCCGAAGGTACGATGGTATGATGGCTAAGCACGACAGTACGGCGGCGAAAACAACGACAGTACAAAGGTGACAGTCTGTTGAACTACTCTTCGGAATCAACTGTTGTGCTTCACCATCGTAGTGTCGCGGTCCGCGATTCACCATCGTAGTATCACCATCCTAGTGTTGCTGTTTACCATATTATACTGTCGCGTTTCGCCAACGCACTGTCGCAAGTGTCTTTTTTATGATGTTAACCTGACAACAAATATTTTTAACGTTCCATGGCTTGCAATAAGAGCTGATTAAAAATATTTTCTTACAAAACAATTAATAACAATTACATGTTTTATTATTCATTTTCTAGCTGAGAGGTTAATTTTGAATATAATATTGTTTAGAAATAACATTCTGTCGGGTGGTATTCGTTTGAATTACACCCTATAGGTTGATATTTAGTTTTTAAACCTCATGAAAACAATAGACTGACGGAGACTATTCTTGAACAGTACAACGCAAATAAGGTATATAAACAGAAAAAAGAGGGTGAAGTGCGACAGTGCGATTGCAAAGCTCGACAGTTCGATGGTGAAACTGCGATGGAGAAGCGTGACAGAGCGATGGCGACGCGTGCCAGTAGGATGTTGACACTACGATGGAGAAGCGTGACAGAGCTATGGCAACGCGTGACAGTACAATGGTAACACTACGATGGAGAAGCATGACAGAACGATGGCGAAGTATGACAGTACGATAGTGAAGCGCGACAGTGCGATGGCGAAGCATGACAGTGCATTAGTGACACTAAAATGGTTAAGCGCGACAGTGCGGTGGTGACACATCGATCCCGAAGCGCTACTGTAAGATGGGGAAGCACAACAGTACAATGGCGAAGCAGTACTGCAGCACTTCACCATCGCACTCTCACAATTCGCCATCATTTTTTGTTTGGTTGATTGTTTGATATGACGTTTTTTCCATTACATATCAGCTGAGTTGCAAATTTCTAACTGAGTGTCAATCGCGATTCTCTGCGACATTATTTGTGAACTGAAACACATCTTCTACTGTAACTCGGAATAGTTGAGTGTTGCTTTTCGATCAAACCTTGCCGCTTGTTACACTTTAAAGAGTGCATATGCATTTCGACATCACAGTGAGCATGATATGTCTCCTGCAAAATCTTGAATACAACAAAGTCGGTACTGTTTAATAATTTTCTCTTTTAAGTTTTCTTTCTAATATGCAAAGGAAGAAACATTATATCAAGTCAGCAATCGAGCTCGAGTTACAAGCAGAAAATCAGTGATGAAAAATATAGAGTATTTCTTTAAACTAAAAAAGAATGAGTAGACAAACTCCGTTAACAATAAAACTTTAACTTGTGGGTAATTCTTTACCTTTCCTACATACAGCAACAATCCGACATCTAAGGTGCACAGTTATAATATTTTACATTGATATCGTCCATGGATGTACGGTCTCTTTGACCTTTAGAAAATTTTGAAACGGTAACATGCATGAGTCCATTATAACACATGTTCACATTAAATACCAATAATGAAGATAATACAAACTTTTAATGATGTTTTTTTTTATAGAAGTAGTTCCATTAAAATTACGTATCAAAATCGAATGCTAAAAAAAATTATTATAATTGAAGTAAAAACCAAAAGTTCGCAACTCAAAACCAGCCGGGGCTATTTTTTTCTACTATTATTCTATTTACTGTATATGTGTTATTTCTTATGTTTCAGAATATGCTTTCGTTGAACGTATATTTTTACGATAGAATGTCGACAACATCTTCCATAGTACAAGTTTTCCGAAATCGGCCGAAATTTTAGCGCAATTTTAAAAATACCACCAAATAACGTCGCATTTCAGCTCGGGGATGGGGAAACAAAATCGGTGTTACTGAAAAAACGAATTCGGTGACATACAATTTCTTGTTTATCAAACGCAAGTAAATATATTTGCGCATTTATGATTGAAATTTAAACAAAATTTCTCGACCCGAAAAAATGTTATTCTCGAAAAACGGACAATTTTCCAGCTAAACTATACGTTACGCTTTGTATAAGTCTGACGCTTTAATGCGTCATAATCTTAAGGTAGTCCTAGATCATTCACGAAATTTATATCACAGGAAAGGAAATTTTAAATCTTTTAAAAATATATATATTTTATTCGCGTCCGCTTCCAGCTAAAACAGGAATATGCTGAAAACCGTACAGAAATAACGAAAATGACGCCAAGAAATGACGCCCAAAAAGTGCCGTTAGTGGCCAAGTTTGACAGCGCACCAAACAAATGTGGCTTAAATAAGAGCCAAACGGGAAACTGGAATAAATCAGAAATATCATTAATTTTCTTCCGTTAATTTTTCATAGATCTATGTAAAAAAAATTTAAAGGTCGCACTCCACCTTAAAGTCTCCACCGATTAGCAGTGTTTCATTGCTGTTTTCTAAAAGTATACTTTCAAAAATATCAAAAAATGTTCCATCACCATTATTTGGACCGTAAACATTTAACAGGACAAGTGTTTCGTCGTTTATTTCTAGTTTTAATAGTTGTAGTCGACCAGTTATAATTTCTTTATATTCCAAAGTTTTATAGTCTAAGCTGTTGTTTATAAGAATACCTAAACCTTTACTCTTTGTACTATCTCCACATAAATAAATGTCATGTTTCCATTCTTTTTTCCATATATCTATATCTTTATCTTTAATGCAATGTGCTTCTTGTAAAAAGCAAATTTCATACTTTTTTGCTTTTAAATATTCAAAAACTTTTAATCGTTTTTCACTAGATGACAGTCCTTTTACATTAAATGTACATACATTGATATTCATTTGTTACCAAAAAAAGTTTTAATATTACTATTGTCATATATTCATATTGTATATGTATACACGCAGAAGCTTTTTCCAGATCTAATAAATGAAGAAATATGCTCACGGGAAGAAGAAAAAAATTACGATAGTTTCTGTATGATGTCATCTGCATAAGACTGTTTAAGTGTGTCGCGGTTGGAAGTAGCGCTTTATTTAACTTGACATTTGCAATGAAAAAACTCCATTCTGGATTAAAATCTGCATTTAAAACTGATGAAATCTGATAAACATGCAATGCTATATTAAATATATCAGACATCTTCTAGTCGTATGAACATTTAACAGCATAAATATGCAGATATTTCTGGTATATAATATATGAAAAGAACAGTGCACAAAAGCTGCATTCAGTATAATCTGAAGAAAAAGTCATATAATTTTAATTCTTTGTAAAATGAACTAGATAGCGTTTATGTATGTACATCAACAGCATTATCAAAATATTTCACTATGTGTATATTCATATAGAGGAAACTCCTTCCACCCAAAATACCTATATAATGTTATGTCGTTTCTCGAGGATAACACATCTCAAAAACGTATCTAGCAAAAAATAGGTTTTATCACTAAATAGGTCTTCTACCTTTATTTGCCATATTTAACTATGTGCTAGATATATTAAATGATTTTCCCTGGATCCGTTATATTTATGCGTACGGAAAATAAATACAAACGGACAGGGGTCCTTTCAACAATGAATCCATTGCCATAGATATTAATTGAATTAGCACCTGTTGTATGATTCCCGCAACATGTAACCTTGACGAAAAACGAAACAAAAGGAAACACAAAATGGGTAATTGTAATTAAATAACATCACAAGGCTTTCAATAGCTATAAGACCTAATTTTCTATACACGCCATATGCTGTTTTCATATTTATTCTCCAGCTTTTATTTGTGTTACCTACATTTTTTCTTTACCATCTATATACATACTTAACATATGCGTGCACGCGTGCACGTAAACATTTACACATGTGCCCGCCCATGTCTACTTAATCTAAAACAAAAAGAAAATTGATAGGTCACCATATTAGATTTCGCTTAAATCAAATTACAACGAGGTGGGGTGTGGCGGGCATTTATACAACGCAGGTTGGTACGAAATACTCATTCAGTGTTTGAGCAAATGACTTAGAAATATATATATAAAGTTATCAAACGGCAGATTTCTTAATAAGCGGATTTTAAGGTGTTTCTGAAGCATTTTGATGGCATAGGACGATGAAAGTTTCCGCCTTTTTTTAACAAAACCTATAGTTTACGAATGTACGGTACGGGTACGGTACGGGATTAGAAACAGCTGTGACTCAATGCAGAGTTAGAGCGCTGGTATAAACAACAGACTCCAGTATGTGTAGGATTGAAGCAATTTGAACTAAAAGTACTTTAAATGTATATATTTTGTAACCATGGTGATACTTACCCTTACCTTTGGTCAGTATATTATACATTTTGTACATTAAATGCATGCGAACATACAGTAATTTGCGAATTTTTGCCGTACGCGACATTAGATAATCACTTCCGGGTTTGCGCAGAAGACCGCACCAAATCTGCAGTGAGCTACAGCGAAACCAAATTGGCACGGTGTTGGGGTAAATATCGACCCGTCCGGAAAAACTGTAGCGAGTGCCTTTGATTCATCAAGGTAAACTATAAATGCATAACGGGCGATGAACTTGTTTTAAAACTTTGCTATACAGCATACGTTTCTGCATGTACCCTTTCTTCTTGTTCAGTCCGCTCTCGTTCTTCACACGCTATCAAATCAGTCACAGAATTTCGGAAATCGTTTTGACAAGACGAAGAACGTTCTCATATAAGCTTGGAGTGGTAAAAGCTACACCTTGTATCTCGTCTTGGTGCGATATAGAAATTATGTCAAGTGCTCCGCTGAAGAATATTTTCTACCCTACGTTTGAAACATTATGCATAGAATTTCTCGAAGAACAAGATTTCCGTAGACATTCCATACCTTAAATAAAATGTATATAATTTTCTTTTCCAAAGCAGACCAATAAGTGCTCAACATATAGTTGAACAGGCGAGAAAAAGCTTATGTAGTTTCAAAAGGAAGATAAGAAATTTAGATTTACCTATTGATTGCCAGTAAAAGTTGTTTGATAATACTATATTACCAATATTGACTTATGGATGCGAAGTATGGGGTTATGGTGATCTTTCTATTTTAGAAAAGGTACACACTGACTTCATGAAACATATTCTACATGTTAAACGTAGTACACCTCATGTGATGTTGTACGGCGAATTAGGAAGATTTATCATCTTCAATATATAAGATCACATACAGAGAGTATCTTAAAAACAATGGTAACTATGGTTGATTAAAAAGTGTTAAAGCAATTCTTGATGAATGCGGCTTAAGCTATATGGCTCAATCAATATTCAAATGGCTCTCGGGAACTGTTATTGTATAAGGTAGAGCAATCTCTACAATCCCAGTACTTACAGCGATAGTGATATAAATGAATCTGCTAAATGGCACAACTACAAGTTTTAAGTTAATACAATATACAGCCCTACTATGGATACACGGAAGCAGATTTTTTTCTAGTATTCGTGAAAAATGTACATTTCAACAGGTAATGAAATTCATCACCAATATCATTAGAATGACATAAATTACATTTCCGCTGTTCTCTCAATACACCACCACATCTTAATCGTTCAATTGGTAAACAGTTATTACACATATGAAAATTAATGAAATTTTGAACATGTAAGGGAGATATAGTATCAAGATATTCTTCATATTTATATACGGTTTTGTAAAGTATCTTCATGAACGAAAAAGATGAGGGTAAATTGACGAATATTTGTAAATTTATCTCTGTTGTCCTGAATCTCTTTAAAACATCACCTGGCAATCAAAACTTGTAACTTTTTTCTAATGAATTCTAACATTGTTTCTATGTATACTCTGTATTAATTATAAGTATGCGGAGTCTAAAGGTTTATGTATAGCTCAATCTAGCTTATATAAATATAACATTAGAATGAGCTATTGTGATTGCTTTCGTACGTAGTTGTCGTTAAATTTACACAAATCCTGGCCTGTAGCTAAGGTTTAGCTATTGGGATCACTTTCGCACATAGTCTACGTCAATTTTACACTAATCAGATATGTGTTTTTTTTTGTGCATCTCTTTCCCTTATTTTAGTTTGTTTGTTTGTACACACAGCCCGGCAAATTGATATATGTGTATAAATGTTTTTTGTGTATCCTCATGTCACAATTGTATTTGTGCTGAGAGTATTTAATAAACTGTAAACTGTAGATTTCTAAATAAACTGCCGGATATTTTCAAATTGTAACATTACATTCAATTTTATGTATGTAAGTAAGAAAGTTAGTATACTAGTAATGAAATTAGTATTTCTTTTATAGTAGTAGCATGTGAATATGGTTGCATCATATGGATAAATACGATGACATTCAATTGTTTATTTTGTTACAGCCTTATTTTTCAAAACATGGATAAAATCCTGCATTGTCAGCAAAACTACAGAAGACAGTACACAATATGATGGGTTACATTTAGGTCTTAACTTATTTGCAGTATTTGTCAAAATATGTCAAGTATGATTGCTTTCTGAAAGCCACTGCGTCTGATCATTCTAGGCTATTGCTAGGAAGAGACGGGAGTTAAGACTGTCAAATAGAACGGTAACAATTGATCATGTCAGTTGTCCGAATGTTTTGGGTTTAGCACCGGTTTTTTAAGTATTTCAGTTATTTAACAGCAATCAGTTAACCCAGCTACTATTCCTGGATTCTGTAACGGTACTAAGTAATTTCCAACTTCTTCAGAAACAAAAGCTTGTGACGAATTGACTTTAGACACAATATATTTTATCATGTCGTCGCGGAGAATATACGCCTCGTCTGGGGAGCGATGATCTGTAGATAGATCTGTGCACTCCTATTGAACTCAACTAGCAGACTTTCTGTTGTCCAGGAAATTTTATTCTGAATGGCTGCCATTTTGTGTACTTTTTTAATATTTTTCACCTGTCTGATGTTCAGCCAGTTTTGAAAATTCTTTCACAACACTCAGCTATCAATTATAAAACAGGTTGAATCATTATCGTCTTTCCCTTTTAAAGTGCAAGTTTCGCAAATTCTGTAACAGACAGTGCACTACTGATATGCTTCCAACTACACTGGACTTTTGCCATACTCCAAGAGCCAGTTCAAAAGGATGACAACTAAATTTCACAAATCTACTGTTATAAAGTATAAAGCAGCCGTATGAAATAATAATGTTTTCACGGTTCTTTTTCTCATTTTATTCTATTCATTAGCCAAGTCACTCTCCACGACATCTTCAGCATAATGAAAATATGCATGATACGTTTGTCAGGCGTTTAACGTTTAAGAACGATATCAAAAGGGGCAGATACTGAATGCATCCGAATATAAAAAACCCTAAATACATTGCATTACATATTTATGATAATATGTTTTCTGATATAGACAGAATTTTCAATAAATGTATAGATTAAAACAATGTGTCATGAAAACATGATAATAAATTACCCACAAATGCACTTATGTCAGAGTAATCCTATCTTTAAATGAAACTAAGCCAGTTCTATTCTTCAACCAAACTTGCTATATCATTTGAATTATTTGTTTTACATCAAATTACAACTAAAACATCCTTTACTACTGAGATTATGTCCCCCAACCCTGAACAACTTGTATGTCTATCGGATACTCCCGTTACGTGACGCAAACTACGTTGTTGCTATAGGCGTATAATGCCGTGTGTCCATGTATGACAGCGACATGTAGATGTTTCATATTATGTAACCGACCTTAACAATGGTCAGAGGCAGCACTTCTATTTTGAATGAATATCATGAATTTCAAGTACTTAAAAAGCATCAGTTCGCTTTCCAGAAGATTTTAATCAAAATTAGTACATAGTGTAAACATTTACCAAAGCTTAAAGGTGTGTGGCACCATGAACCTGTAATCTGTTTTCCAAACACCATTTAATTTAAACCAAGAAAATCTTTAAGCAGGTACATGTATTGCTATTTCCCTTTTAAAATGTCTGAAACCAAAGTAAGCGATATTTTTACCTTCTTAAGTATTTTAGGCTTCACTTTAGTGCCCCACTGTGTTCCTTTGTTTGTTCGTTTTGTCCTCGTGTGTTGGCTTTGTGTGTGTGCGCGCGTGTGTGTGTGTGTGTGTGTGTGTGTGTGTGTGTGTGGTGTGCGCGTCTGCGTGCTGTAGGTTTCGTTTTGGGGCGGCTGCGATTTTGGTACGTGGCATTCCCTGTTTGATATTTGTCTTTGTTTTGTTTTTTCTGTTGGCTGATTGGTTATCAAACTTTATTATATTGTTTTTCTTTAGGTGACACTTTTCTCATGTCACTTTGAGTAAATGTTGTAAGCATTTTCCTATAAAAGGCTATTGCAGAAATCATGTATATACTAATGTATCTCATCTTATCTCGGAACTTAATTCTTGACTTGATCTACCGTCTAACACTAAATTTAATAGTTTCTTTTTATGATCTGATTCATCCATCGTAAATTTAAGTTTTTGAACTTATTTTATAATTTTGAATTTATACTCTATTTGTCAAACACGAATAATAGATAGTATGTTTACAATATTGGAATCACCAGCGTCATTTTGTAGCATTCGAAGAAACTATTTTGTTGTTATACTGAAATTGCCACTCATTAATTTGGGGGTTTATTCATTATATATATTTAAAGAATATAAACTTCAGAGACAATATCGCTGTCTTTAATTTGTGTTCCTCGACTGGATAATTTTTTTTACATAACAAACTCAATTTCAACTAAAGCATACACGCATCACACACGAGTATATAAAGCGGTATATAAGAGTATAGCAAACGGAATGCTTCGAATGTTCATCCACAAGCCAAATTCCAAGCAATTTCGCTAGTCACTGAATGATGAAAAACACATTAACTCCCCTTGTTGCGATGAAAATGAAACACCAAGACAACACAAGTTACAAAGAGGATTATTTCTATGCAAAGATATGACATGTTGGGTGTTTAAAAACGATATCAATTTGCAATTTAAAATACAACAAATAAGTCTTTCGCTGGGTAGATCGCCGGAAAAAAACGTGAAGATAATAACAGATTTGTTCAAAACATACTCTCAACCTAACACATAAACGTTACAGAAACAAAATTGTAACAGAAACCATTTCACCGAGAGTACTATTGATCAGACAAAAACAAAGACAAAACGAATATCCGTAAAACAATTACAGAAATTCAATTCCCAACCATATTCAGCAAAACAAAACTAATGTGAAAAATACAAATTGAAAAGTCTGCAATGCAATACGTTTAATGTAAAAGAAAACCCAAGGGTGATTTGCAATCATATTTGCATTTTATTAAGGCAGACAGACACATCCTAGGTCTCCTACGTGTACTAGTATTGTTTCCATTAGTTCTGTGTTAATCAGTGAAGGCATGCTACAGATGACCTCCTTTAGTCAACAGAAGTTGTTATGTAGGATTACTGCACGCAAATTTTATCTTTGAAAACATCAACAATTACCACATAATTTTGTACAAATAAAATTGAAAAATAAATGTGTATTAACAATGATATGCATTTAGTTTAAGACAGTACACATTTGAAACATATTTAGGTAAAGACAGTATAAATGTTTACTATCACTAAACACTGGAAGTATTTGACAAATGACATATAACTATATACAGCTCTACGTACACAATTAGTTTATTTAGTAATGTTCAAAACATTTGAACTAGTGTTCAAAAATATAATGGATTATTAAACAATTACTGCTCAGTAGGTAGAGCGTCGGTCTACAGATCGCGAAGTCGCGAGTTCGATCCTCGGGCGGGGCGTATGTTCTCCGTGACTATTTGATAAACGACATTGGTCTGAAATCATTACTCTTCCACCTCTGATTCATGTGGGGAAGTTGGCAGTTACTTGCGGAGAACAGGTTTGTACTGGTACAGAATCCAGGGACACTGGTTAGGTTAACTGCCCGCCGTTACATGACTGAAATACTGTTGAAAAACGGCGTTAAACCCAAAACAAACAAACTTATTTTATCATTTATTTAGATAAATATTTGTATATGTTTTTGCCAGACATATGTAATTTAAATGTATTTCATGTTAATATATCAATAACCAATGTCCAGTTATTATAAACGTTCCGGTGTTACACATTTTATTTAGTGTTTACCTTAATTTAAAAACTACTTTTACACCCACTGTATGAGGTAAAGGAATAGTTAATCTTTTACCTAAAATAGAAAAAAGTGGAAACTCCACAGGTCGCTCAACATGACAAAAACGAAAATGTTGCAGGCTCGGTTTGATTGAGCCTTTTCATGGACTGTAGTGAAAATGCATGCTACCGTCCACGCCCTCTAGTCCCGGGTTGAGCAGAACTCAACATTTACACATGCTACAAATACAAAAATAATTTAGAGACATCCGCAGATGTCAAGTACAACTGATACAAGAGACCCACCTGGTTACAGATGCATTACTTTAGTTCCTAGTATGTATAAACTTTATTATTATATTCTAAATAACAGACTGGCTAAATGGTCTGAGGAAAATGACGTAGTTGCTGATGAGCAAAACGGATTTCGTAAATCTAGAAGTACTACAGACCATTTGAATACTATAACAACTCTCATTGAAACTGGCATGAAGAAAAAAATTGTCAAAGTATTATGCGTATACTGATTTTAAGAAGGCGTATTAATAGAAGAATCGTGTGGGAAAAGCTTGAAATGTAGGTATTGATGAAAATCATTGTTATGCAAATGTAAAGTCATGTGTACGTATGTCAGTATTGGTCTTCGGCAAAGATGTAGCCTATTTTATTTAATCTCTACATAAATGACTTTGTTGATACAATTAAAGCTTATGGCTATGGAGTTGACATTGGTAACAAAGAGAAATGTGTATTGCTATACGCTCACGATATTGGTCTTATAGCTGACTGTGAAAGTGATCTTCAGAATATGATAATATTGTTTTATATGAATGGTGTGGTACTAATAGGATGATAATTAATCCAACTAAAAGCCAGGTAGTTCATTATATACCTAAATGTATAAATAGAACTAATGTCCACTTCACATTTGGACCAGTAAAACTGGACACGGTTGATAGATATGTCTATTAAGGTCTTGTTCTGACCGAGTTCTTTAACTTTAACATCACTGGGTGGATAGTTTCACAGCCGGCCGGAGGAGCACTGGGATTGATAATTGCTTAGTTCAGTAAAGTCGGTGGTCCTCCACTGGATGTATTTACAAAGCTATATGACTCAATCGTGTGACAAGTGATTGCATACGGTGCCTCCATTTGGGGAACAAAACCCTTCTCATGCATTGATGCGGCGCAACAACGCGCCATGCGATTCTATCTGGGTGTAGGTAGATACACGCCCACTGCAGCCATTAATGGTGATCTAGGGTAGGTTACCCCACACATCAATGGCAATCCATATGTAATCTTTGGTCAAGATTTAGTCGAATGGATGGAAATAGGATTAATAGAAAGTTTTTTTTTTGATATGGTTATGATACTAGTAATGCTAAAGGAAATTGTAGAAACATTAGAAAAACAGTGAAAACACATCAAAATAATATTGAGTGTAATCAATTCTATTATTTATCTCACCTGATTGTCAAGTCTTCTTTGGAATCACATGTAACAGCCAAAATACTGTTGAGGATGAGTTTCTTGTTTTATTTTACTGTCAGTTATATGATGAAATAAGGTATGATTTGTTACAAAAGGCACAATTGCTTGATAATAATTTGCAATTATGTCAGATATATTGAGAAATGTGTATTCCTTTTCACCAATAATGAAATTACACGACATTGTGCCAAAACCTGCTACCTGATGCTAGAACGTAAACGTTTATATGCTTGTAAATAGTTTTACCTATTCATTGTAAATAACAATACATCATGATAATGCAATTCTAAATTTCACTATATATACATCTTCTTACTCGTACAAGGTTACTTTTTATGGAACCGGTTGTACCATAGTTAAAATAATGTAATTATGTATAATACGCTATTGATAAGTATTATAATAGATTTGAACTACAATAATAAATGTTATTGTCATGTTGCATATGTTTGTATTTTTAGTTGGGCTGATAGCTCTTGTTGAACTGGCTCCCAAAGGCTTCTTTATGCCCCTGTGATGAGTATTGGGGGCTGCAGTCCTCGGGATATGGCGGCACCCGGTCTGGTGGGTGTATGGTGATTGGATCTTTCATCGGTGTGGATGCGGCCACGGCTGCGTGACTCAGTGGGTAGGTGTTCAACGCCGATGTGGGGTTCTGTTGCTCTGTGCATGTCACTCCGTGGCTGTGGTATTTCGGGAGCTGTAGCTTCGGTGCTGCGTGTGGGTGTGTGAGTGTCTTTGGTGGTTGGTTAATGTCTTTAGTTTGTAGATAAATGTGTAAGGTTTTAAGTACCGACAGAGTATTTTAATCATCTGTGATAATTAATCTCATGCAACTCATTTTATGTGCGGCGATTTGCAGCATTATAAATGTTATGTAAATTGTATATTATAAATGGTTGTAATATATATGAATACGAATAAACTATATATTGCTATCTTATATTATAAATAACTGCTTTATCTGAGATTCATTATTTAAGTTTGTTTTGTTGTACGATGGCTCATCTTTGCTAGTCTCAAGCAATACTCTATTCATTCGATGAAAAGACTGAACCTTTGTCTGGTGTTTGACTTGAATGTAAATCGACAATGACATACGTTTTTCACAGTTATTGTGTGAACTTTTCACACGCCAATACCGATCTTAAGAGTTAACACTGAATTGTGATCCCGTAGCAGTTCATTTCTCGTAAATATTTCCCAACCTTAATGGACAGCTTAAAACGGCGATCATCTTTGCTTTGAAATATACAAACTTTTCTGCCAGTCTGATGAACCACAATCCGTCTTCATTTTTGTATATGACAAATTGTATTATATTTTGCAGTCAAGCAACTCCTTTGCTAAGCCCTTCCGGATGAGAATATATACGTATGTTATGTTACTTTTACTAGAATGCTGCTAAGTGTGCCGTTACAATCCTCTACATGAGAGTCCTATAGAAATAATCATGGTTGATGCGTTATTATTATGCATGTTGAAACTGGAAACAAATATGAGCCGCGCCATGAGAAAACCAACATAGTGCATTTGCGACCAGCATGGATCCAGACCAGCCTGCGCATCCGCGCAGTCTGGTCAGGATCCGTACTGTTCGCTAATAGTTTCTCTAATTGCAATAGGGTTTGAAAGTGAACAGCATGGATCCTGACCAGACTGCGCGGATGCACAGGCTGGTCTGGATCCATGCTGGTCGCAAATGCACTATGTTGGTTTCCTCAAGGTGCGGCTCAATTATATTTCATTGTGTCTTGATGTACTCTATTTAGTATCAACAAATTACTTAATTAAAGACATTTTTCAATCACATCCGACGGAAAATATGTTGGCGTTCGTTACGGCCAAAATTAATAAATACACGATCCACAGTTAAACAAAGAAAAAACTTAGATCCGATATTTTGCGAAATTAAGGAACCCAAGATTTTGCACCTTTATTCAATAATTTTGATAAATACTCTTATACCTGATGTACTGTCATAAATGACTTTCAAAGACTATTGACTTGCAACAGATTTCTGGAATAATTTGAACTTGAACTTAGCCTTGACAAGTATGAAAACGTGATTTGAACAAATGTCATCAAACGACCTAGAAATTTAGAAACTGAGCTAGGAAGATATAACGTTATACAAAAAAAACACGGATGAATATAATGAATTATGTAATAAGTATATAAGAATAATAGAAAAAAAAATTAAAGCGACTTTTCTCTAACGTGGCTCTTTATACTCAAATATCCCGCAAAAATGTACACGTCGAGGGACTGTCATTAAGTTCTCAGACTGTGGCTTTAAAATGATAAAATCTATAAGGATATCCTTTGGATGCAAATAATGTAACATAGCAAAATTATAGCAGACTCAGTTTGACGAGTCTATTCGTTGGAGGAAATAAAATGTGCAACGCCCCTCACACCCCTAGCACCGGCTTAAGCGGAACTCTATTACATAAATACTTGAAGACTTTGAAGCGTATGCTTAAGAAAAATTACATGTATATCTAACATCGTGATCTTCTGATTTTTATTAAGATGGTAAAAAGAGTATGTGAACTCTGTTATCTATATCTTCTCATCTACGTGTAATGTGAGTTTAATGCTTAAAACCATAGTTTTCTAGGTAATATCAGACCCACGTTCTTATTCAAGTTTTCAAAACGCGTCCTATTCTATAGGATGTACAATCAAATAAAAAGCCAATATTTGTGCGGACTGTATAACTGATGAATAAAGACGTAGCTGTGGATATCTGAAACTTCATAAAAAACACATACAATGTATTGTACAAACAGACGTACATGCAACTACGCATTTCTGAAACACTCTAATAAATTCTTGCTTCGCGAAACTGAGGAAACTGTTATGTCTAATTAATGTAATTACATGCTAACAACCACGTCAGTTGTGATTCTCTGGAGATTCGTAGTTTTCTCTTTTACAATTATTTGTTACGTTTGTATTTCATTAAAGTTAATAAATCATTCAAATAAAAGACTCACATGGCAATAATGAAAAGAAATATTTCACTAGAACTTTTTTGCCAGTGACATTTATAAAAACTAAAATGTGACATATGGATTCCAAAAAAGTTGATACGTAAAATAATCATGCGCAGCTGTTTCTTACAAATGCTCGTTGATATCTGCAATGAGAGGCGTTTCATAAGTTTAAAATGAAGATGATCTGTATCTCAGTGATGAAAAGACACGAAATAAAGAGAATAATTATTCGTTTGATAGTGTAATAACTGTACAAATCAGTTCTGGAACACATTGCCATTAATTATTTTAAAATGAAGTTGAACTATTTAATTCTACTGTGTGTATACTAGTTAATATAAATTATCAGTGAATTGTGTTGACTTTCAACATAACATTTTTCAAAGGAACCCAAGTCTACACGTGTTATCAAAGACTTTCGTAATAAGAAACATCTTCTTAATAACTGAAATATCACCATAGATATTAAATATTTGTTCTCAATTGACCTCAAAATTATATCTAACATAAGAAGTATTTTACATCAAAAAATGCAGTCACGTGACCCTTATAATAATTCATTATTTGCTCGTTGTAATTATTGTTTAATATACCAATATTAAGATACACTTTCACAGTAGTTTCAAAATATTAGCATCAAGCATGTACTTTTTAGGAGTATTTATTCAGAAATGTGAGAAAAAACAGAGTAAATATTTGCACGTCTTACCTGTGATAGGTTTTTGTCAAAAAATTAAAAATTTAGTGTCAATCTAATTTATACTTTTCTAACGCTTATACATTTTCCACAAAAGAAATCCAAATTCAAAAACATACTTTACTGCCTTGTACCTATCTGCTTCAAATGAACAAAAAGACAACCAAAAAACTTTGTCTGATATTACAAGTACCCTGTATCTACTACTTAACCTTGGTAGTGCTTCCAATTCTACAGTTCATAAACTATCACAAAAGAAATCTTTAAGTACCATGTGGTGATCGCGAAACATCTCCACGTATCTGGACTTAGTGCTGTTTTATTTTCTGTGCTTTTGGATCATGGAGTCCACTAAATATGTGAACGTGTTTGCTTAACATGTATCATTAAACCATTACTTGCTTTTGCTTGCTTGTTTCGTTTTTGGTAACGTAGATGTTGTTTTTTTTTTTTTTTTTTTTTTTTTGCTTCCTTCGATCGCTGCACTAAAATATAAGAATAGATTTAACTGAATATGCTAACCATAACTTTCGAAGACCGGTAGTAAAACATCTACAAATTCAATTCCCATACTTGTTCATCATGGCAGAATCAATGTTAAACATGCATAAAATATATGTCACTCCAGTTGTAATACAGCAGAATGCCTTAGAGAGATTTTCATCTCTTATATTTGCATCTTTTTCAAGCAGAGGAATGTTTCCTAAAAAGAGTTATTTCAGAGAAAAGAACCTGTCACATTGAACAAGATACCACTCAATTAACCCTTATTCATGACAGTTGGTCATTATGTGGAAAAAATCATGTAACCGATCATAGAATTACCCGTTCTTCACGAAACTTGCCATTATGTCGAACATTCTTGTAACCGATCATTGGATTAGCTTCGAAGAGGACTGTAACTTTATTCCAAAACAAAAACGACAGCTTTAATGACAACTCACTCACGAAACTATATATTTTTATTTCATCAAAATTATAGTATTATAAATGCACTTTGTGGTGAATCAGTCAATGTCTTGCATATCTTTTATGATATGACAGTGATGCTACGTTCAGTTATGAAGCACCACGTAAAACAATATTCCGTTCTTAATACAAAATGGCTTGTCTAATTATGTGGCAAGACGTGACGAAGACGAGAAAGATTCAATATCTGATGTGCATGAAGAAAATCGTATTGATTTTACACATATGTTTTAGAGTTATGAAAATAACCGACAGAAACAATTTTAAGTTGTGTTCAGTTCATTTCGACAAAGTTTACTGAGCAGAATGTAAATAAAATAAAGTCAATAGAATATTTCAATGGTGGAAGTAAATTGTTATAAATTTGGTGAGAACGCGATATTTTAAGACATATCATGTCTCCATTTTCTAAATTCCATCCCAGTGTTTAATACATTTCTTAAATGATAAATATTCTGGTTAACATAAACGTTGCCCGCATCTTTCCAATAAGGGAACCGTTCCTGTAAGAATGAAAGACGTGAACATAAACTTTTGATATACGATTTTGACTTTCTAACTGGGCTTAATAGTATTACCCGCCCGCTCAGGGAGAGCGCAGACCTACGGATCGCGGGGTCGTGAGTTCAACCCCCTAGCAGGTCGTATTTTCACCGGGACGATTTCACAGTCTTTTGCATAAGAGCCAGTCTGCATATAGGAAATACCACTCCTGTGAACCTGCGCTGCTTCT
Source organism: Mercenaria mercenaria (assembly GCF_021730395.1). Taxonomy (NCBI): domain Eukaryota; kingdom Metazoa; phylum Mollusca; class Bivalvia; order Venerida; family Veneridae; genus Mercenaria; species Mercenaria mercenaria. Next base: position 104,377,272 of record NC_069361.1, on the reverse strand, counting down.
GTTGGTTAATGATCTTCTAAGTGGTATGGAGTAAAAGGAAGTCACGACCCTTATTGCAATTGACTTAAGTGCGGCATTTGACACTGTCGACCACGACATTCTTATAGATGTCCTTAAAGCACATAATGGTGTCTGTAAAACAGCTCTTCAATGGGTAGACTCCTACTTAAGGCCTCGTACTTGTAAGATTAATATCAACAATGTATATTCATCAGACCGCCATCTTGAATGCAGTGTGCCCCAAGGCAGTTGCCTTGGTCCGTGGTTGTATCTCACCTATGCTGGAACTCTTTTTGATGTCATTCCAAAATCCATATCAGTCTACGGTTTTGCTCATGATCATATAACAAATAAAAGCTTTCGTCCCACATCTGTTTCCGTAGAATCACAAGCGATCGCAGACCTTGAACGGTGCGCAGTTATAATCAATGACTGGATGAATAAAAACAAACTGAAAATGAACACTTCAAAAACTAAATTTATCATGTTTGGTAGCAGACCTCAATTGAACAAATGTTTTACAAATTCGATTAACATTTCTGGTGATTATATCAAACGTGAAAGCACAATTAGATATATCGGTGCATTTCTTGACGAAACCTTGAACTTTAAAGATCATGTAAATCGCAAATGTCATACAGTCATGTTGAATTACCTACGAATTAAGAACATCCGTAAATATTTAACAAAAGCAGCCATTGAAATTTCAGTTTTGTCTCTAGTTATTTCACATCTGGATTACTACTAGCAGACAAGGTTTGAGATCGTCAGAAAATTCCATACAACAAGTGCAAAACAATAAATGATAGAAGTTTCTGTACTATTGGTCTAAAACTGTGGAATGAACTGCCGTTAGAACTATGCAAAAGTAAATCACTTTACACATTTAAACAAGAAATATCTTTAAGAATGATGGTCGGCGAATTGTAATAAGGAAAGAAGTTTATGAATTTTTCATCTAACATTCATCTTTCATCTAACATTTTTCAAATTGCAAAACTGAACACCGCACTTTAACAATTTAAATGGTTCTCTTTTAATTTTTGGCAAAGGTTTCGTAGGGTTGCAATTTTGTTTCGTTTATCCTTAGACGAATAATTACAGCAGTGGTTTGAAGATTCACGAAGCGGTTCATGAGAAGAGGTCATTAAACGTGTTTATATTTTTAGCTAAATTGGTCCCTATCCCCATTTGTAACAAAATAGCAGGAAACCTTACGATATTGTTACACATCGAGTTTGATAAAAATCCATTACATTTTAGTGGTTAATGCGAAGAAAGGCATATCTGCTTTTAGCTATAGTGGCCCCTAATAGGGCCCAAGTTCCTATATAAGGATTTTTTTATTTATTATTTAAGAAATAATAAATATGTGCCTATATTTTATCTCGTGATTTAATTATTACGCATCCGAACTCCTGCCCATATTTTATTAACTGATAAAATTATTGGAACATATTTATTATTTCGATTCTAACCACGTAAATTCTTCGCATTTTACAGCACTACATTTTAGCGCGATTGTCATTCGGCTGGCCATATGCTGTTATAAAAACCTCCCCACGAATGGAAAGCGTTGCATCAAACGGAATTTTCCGATATTCAGTAAATTTTAATTAAAGTATTAAGTAGTTATTGCCGTGAAAATGTTATTTTCAATAACATCAAAGGTCGGATATAGAAATCAGAGGTAAATACTTAATTCAAGGTTTATATATGCAGTTTCTAAAAATAGTACACGTCACCTACATGATGGCACTGAAACATACACGCCAGAACATTGCGGCGGCATATAAACACGTAAAAACTTGAGTCTGGAAGATTGGAAAATTAATTATAATTTATTTACTGTCAAAGTAGAATCTAGTTGACATTTGTGGTGCCTACAACGCAGAAATTGTAAACTACACACACGACCAGACATAGATGCACTGGTGTTGAAGTTGAAACTTACCGGGCTGAAACATTTACTTACGGTAAAATATAAACAAATAAATTCATCAGTTAGGTATTGTGTGTTTCAGAAAATTTGATATACTTTTTATTACTACTACATAACACTGAAAAAGTCGAGTATTTAGTCGGTATATAACGGAAGCAGAGTAGAATCTCAGTCGTGTTACAATCGTAGGGCAGAATGGAAGAGCTATATTTTATCGTAGATTCATGTATAGGCGATTTCGCTATATGTTTATATAGCAACTGCTGCGGATCGTGTTAGAATTTTATTTATTTCTAAAATAGGCCAACTGATCCCGCTTTAACAAATGCATATTCGCTATTCGTGAATCTTTGGACAATGACATCACACCTATAAAAAAGTGAAGGTCAAGCAAAACATACAATTGTAATTATTTCAATATTTCTGTTTCATAAGCAAAGCTTGACCGTAGTCATATCACATAGATAAACTGTATGCAACGTACCTTCATTTCAGTGTAATGAGATTCAGTCATTATATAGCATATATATAATGAAACAGATTTCAACTGAGTTCAATATTTGCATACCATACTAAAGAAAAATATTCATATATAATAAATCAGTTAAATAATTTATAACAAATATATCAAAGCAAACAAGTACTCATTTTGATATGCAATCTGAATAAGTCACAAAAGCAAAAAACCTTTTCATATACAGACGACAATTGTAACAAAGAAAATCTTTAAAAAAGCACTTCTCTACATAAAAGACTCTTATCACACCCTTATTCATGTGATACGCAGACCGTATTCAGCTCTTTCTTTAATTTGATATATGTTGGTATTTGAACAGGTTTTTATCATATTTATTAAACTTACTTATCATTTTGTGATATATCAATATTCTTGCTAAATATACTGAGCCAAAGTTAGCTTTAAAACTGTGAACAGCGTCGTTTAGGATAAACGCTTTGTCTACATTTCACTCGGCGTAGCACAATCAACAGAGTGAAAGAAATTGACACTCTCGTCCAATCAGGCAGAGTGTTGCATAAATCTTCCATTTTGATAAATTATCTATAATTAAGAAATAATAAATATGTGCCTATATTTTATCAGTTAATAAAATATGGGCAGGAGTTCGGATGCGTAATAATTAAATCACGAGTGCGTAGCACGAGTGATTTAATATTCGCATCCGAACGACTGCCCATATTTTATTAACTGATAAAACTATTGGAACATATTTATTATTTCGATTCTAACCACGTAAATTCTTCGCATTTTACAGTACTACATTTTAGCTCGATATGTCATTCGGCTGGCCATATGCTATTATAAAAACCTCCCCACGAATGGAAAGCGTTGCATAAAGCGGAATTTTCCGATATTCAACAAATTTTAATTAAAGTATTAAGTAGTTACCTCGGTTAAAATGTTATTTTCAATAACATCTAAGGTCGGATATAGAAATCAGAAGTAAATACTTCGTTCAATGTTTATATATGGAGTTTCTAAAAATAGTGCACGTCACCTACATGATGGCACTGAAACATACACGCCAGAACATTGCGGCGGTATATAAACACGTAAACACTTTAGTCTGGAAGATTGGAACATGAATTACAATTTATTTACTGTCAAAGTAGAATCTAGTTGACATTTGTGGTGCATACAGCGCAGAAATTGTAAACTACAGACACGACCAGACATAGATGCACTGGTGTTGAAGTTGAAACTTACCGGGCTGAAACATTTACTTACGGTAAAATTAAAAACAAATAAATTCATCAGTTACAAATTGTTTGTTTCAGAAAAGTTGATGTACTTTTTATTACTAGTCTACTAGATCTACATATCACTGAAAAAGTCGAGTATTTAGTCGGTATATAACAGAAGCAGAGTAGAATCTCGCAGTCGTGTGACAATCGTAGGGTGGAATGGAAGAGCTATATTTTATCGTAGATTCATGTATAGGCGATTTCGCTATATGTTTATATAGCAACTGCTGCGGATCGTGTTAGAATGCCTTATCAAGTAGTTTGATTTGCAAACTGAAGTCACGTGGCATAGGTAACGAAAACAAATTTAGACGGCGTCGCCGAAAAAATCTTAAGACACTGTATTTCAGAGTCTTCGTGTCATTGTTTTAAATTTTTTGATAAATGTTTTATATGCGATAGCAGCAGGTGATATTTATTAAAATTTTGTGTTCAACATTTATATTTTCAAGGTTTGTTTAATTAAGCGTAATTGTTGGCACAGGCTCTGTGTGTACGGTTGTGTGTAGTATTCCTCTCTTTTTCAAATAGTCTGTGATGGCACCATTAACCAGGGGGTTTGAACATCTACATGCAGCCCGTCTGGGTGTACCATGCAAAGCTTTAAGCACTGGTATTCGCAATAGGGGTAAACTAACCTCAGGGGGAAGGGTGCGGTCATGACTTTTTGTTTAAGTAGGATGTTCTGATTATTATTATTATTATTATTATTATTATTACCATCATTATTATTGTCGTTATTATTACTATTATTATTATTATTATTATTATTATTATTATTATTATTATTATTATTATTATGTACAACGCCATTGAATATGTCATTGTGTAGAAATAAGCGTTTAATCAGTTTCAGTTTCAGTTTGATAAAAGACATTGTGTCTGATATCATTCGTCCTTCACTTCTGATTCATGTGGGGAAGTTGGCAGTTACTTGCGGAGAACATGTTTGTACTGATACAGAATCCAGGCACACTAGTTAGGTTAACTGCGCGTCGTTACATAACTGAAGTACATTTGAAAAATGGCGTTAAACCCAAAACTAATAAACCAACAAACGTAATAGTAATAAAATGGTCTACCATTTACTCGGGAGTGGTTGTTTCAAGTATTTCTTTCATGTGAAATCAGACTGATCTTATTCCACTGATTGTTATGATGACATCGCGGTCGAACGGATTTTATTCCACTGATTGTTATGATGACATCGCGGTCGAACGGATTTTATTCCACTGACTGTTATGATGACATCGCGGTCGGACGGGTCTTATTCCATTGATTGTTATGATGAAATTTCGGCCGGACGGATCTTTTTCCACTGATTGCTATGATGACATCGCGGTCGGAAGGATCTTTTTCCACTGATTGTTATGATGACATCGCGGTCGGACGGATCTTATTCCATTGACTGTTATGATGACATCGCGATCGGACGGATCTTTTCCCACTGATTGTTATGGTGATATTGCGGCCGGATGGATCTTTTTCCACTGATTGTTATGATGACATCGCGGTCGGATCTTTTTCCACTGATTGTTATGAAAACATCGCGGTCGGACGGATCTTATTCCACTGATTGCTATGATGACATCGCGGTCGGACGGATCTAATTCCATTAACTGTTATGATGACATCGCGGTCGGACGGATTTTTTCCCACTGATTGTTATGATGACATTGCGGCCGGATGGATCTTTTTCCACTGATTGTTATGATGACATCGCGGTGGGATCTTTTTCCACTGATTGTTATGAAAACATCGCGGTCGGACGGATCTTATTCCACTGACTGTTATGATGACATCGCGGTCGGACGGATCTTATTCCACTGATTGTTATGATGACATCGCGGTCGGACGGATCTTTTTCCACTGATTGCTATGATGACATCGCGGTCGGACGGATCTTATTCCACTGATTGTTATGATGAAATTGCAGTCGGACGGATCTTTTTCCACTAATTATTATGGTGACTTCGCGAACGGACGACGGATTTTTTTCCGGAAACTGTTATGACGATATCGCAGTCGTACGGATCTCTGATTGTTATGGTGACATCGCGGTCGGATCTTTTTCCACTGATTGTTATGAAAACATCGCGGTCGGACGGATCTTATTCCACTGATTGTTATGATGACATCGCGGTCGGATGGATCTTATTCCACTGACTGTTATGATGACATCGCGGTCGGACGGATCTTATTCCACTGAGTGTTCTGATGACATCGCGGTCGGACGAATCTTTTTCCATTGATTGTTATGATGACATCGCGGTCGGACGGGTCTTTTTCCACTGATTGTTATGATGACATCGCGGTCGGATGGGTCTTTTTCCACTGATTGTTATGATGACATTGCGGCCGGACGACGAATTTTATTCCAGTGACTGTTATGACGACATCGCAGTCGGACGAATCTTATTCCACTTAGTTATGATGACATTGTGGTCGGACGGATTTTATTCCAGTGAATGTTATGACGACATCGCGGTCGGACGAGTCTTATTCCACTTAGTTATGATGACATTGCGGTCGGACGGATTTTTTCCAGTGATGGTTATGACGACATCGCGGTCGGGCGGATCTTATTCCACTGAGTGTTATGATGACATCGCGGCTGGACAGATCCTATTCCGACGACTGTTACAACGACATTGCAATGACATAGCGGTCGGAGGGATCCTATTCAACTTACTGTTATGACGACATAGAGGCCCGGAAAGATCTTATTCCACTGATTGTTATGATGACAGACATCGCGGCCAAACGGATCTGTTCCACTGAATGTGAAGACGACATCGCTTTCGGACATATCCTATTCAACTGATTGTTATATAGAGAATAACAGGTTGGTTACTGTCTTTTGAGAAATGGTTTGTCAGACGAGGCTAGATATGGTCCTGGAAGGAGCGAGGCTGCCGAGCCCTTTACGGACCATATCCAGCCGATTCTGAGAAATCCCTTTCTCAAAAGACAGTTAACTGTTATTCTATTTATCATGTCATTATTAACAACTTTTATCCTACCTTCATGCGAAATAAAGGGCAAAACGTAGGGGCAAAATAAATTTTGCTGTTTTGCCGGACTTCTGTTTTCTTTGTTTTTTTTTTTTTTTTTTTTTTTTTTTTTTGTTTGTTTGTTTTCAAAACGTTATGGCGTGTGTAAATTTAAGCCTCGTCTAACGTTTGCTTGGTGAGAACGGTATCCGACTTGCAACTGAGCTTCGGATAAAACTTCATTTGGCAGCAAATTAAAATTATTCAATCATGTTCAGCAGAACAGAGATGTCGGGTACAAAACACAAGGTTAGCCTTTATTTTTCCGCTTTTATTTTATAGTATTTGGGATTTTAAAAACCTGTTTTAGTGCAGTATGAGGGCGTATTAATTTTTAAATGCAAGGCAAACACAATCTGATGTCCTTGGACTTTATCATAAGTTTACACAGTGTAAAGTCTGCTTTCCTCAGACAGGCTTTATCAGGCAGTTGTTATAGTAATGGCATGGACCTGATATTCTATTTATCATGCCATTATTTAACAACTTCTATTTTTTTTTTGTTAAATAGGAGCGCGAATTACTGAATATACGGATTCGTACATCACAGTTATGTAGGCGGGGCTCATACAATCTGATGTCATTGTACTTTATCATAGGTTTACACAGTGTAAAGTGTTCTAAAGGCAGGCTTTATCAGGCAGGTTATAGTAATGACATGAAAAAAATATAATCGCGTTGGGGCGGATCTTATTCTAATGATTATGATGATGACATTTCGGTCGGACTTGTCTTATTCCACTGATTGTTATGGTGATATTACAAGTGTCTGAAACTTATTTATTTCAAAAACTTTCTTTTTTCTATATCCATGAACAACAAACAACAACATGAGAAATAATACAACTGCTTCGTGATTTAATCTACAGCAAATATTCTCCAAAGACTATCGTCATTATAATAAATACCATAAATGTGAGCTGTTTAAATGGTCAGTTATCTAAATACTTAGTAGGTAAATATCAATTAGCATCTGCTGTGAGTTCGTGACTTGTTCACAAAGTTTATAGAAATACGTCACTATCGTTACAGTATTGCATGACATTTGTCAAGCAGACATAGAGAATACGACAATGCGGTAATTATTTAATCCATTACAGCAAGCATTCTCCAAAGACTGTCGTCATTCTAATAAATACCATAAATGTGTAAACAGCTTAAATTATCTAATTAACTTCGGGTGTTGACTTTGACTTCGGAAGGTATGACAGTGATTTCGTAGGTACGGCAGTGACGTCAGGAGGTAAGTAAGACAGTGACGTCAGGAGGTAAGACAGTGACGTCAGAATAACAGTGACTGCGTGAGGTCTAACAATAACATTTTAGAAGGTATCAATGCAGGTATCTTCCCACTGACAAGGAAAAAACATATATTTAAATGTGTTTACATTGAAACTGTTTGGTTGCGGATTATCATAATGCGCTTATAGCATCTTTATATGTTTTTGTACGCTATCTTTGTTTACAATGTGAATGTTCGTATAAACAGGCACGATTGTTTGTATGTGTAGGCCTACAGGTTGTAGTGCACTTATCATAAGTGCTCTTTGCCACTGTATCCGTGAGTCACGCAACATCAAGTTGTACATAATGAAATGAATGAACTAGCATGCAGCAAAGTGCTATTCAGTTATTCCAAATTTAATGCAACCACAATTCACCGTGTCCAAACGTTCAAAAGGAGTTTGGATATTTTTTTAACTATTCGAAAGTAAAACCATAATCACTCCAATGCATCATGTATCAACACAACCCGACAACATGCACATCAGCGGCCCGAAGAGTTCCCTGGACGTATTACCAGATACAGTCCCTTGCGAGGAATCGATGACAAGTTTTAAAAGGTCTTTACGCGCGCGCAACGCTCCTTGCCTATCTGACCCATCAACCGAAGAAAACCGTCCTGCCAAAATGCTTACATGTCTTCATCGAAATTAATATCTTCCATGAAAAAGTGATTATGTAGATTTTTGTACGCAATTTGTTTCAGATCATTATTTATTTTGTGCAAGAATATAGCTAGATCTTAATTGAAAGATGTTATCCGTGCAGATACCCTGAACAGTTGTAGATGATAAGACAGAATTGTTTGTAATAATTGTGATGATCATCCAATATGCCTTCTGTACCCAAAAATACCCTATAGGCATCAGTGGTCATTGCATTTGTTTTAGATCAAATCGGCAGCTGTTTGTCATCTGAGTCAACAAGCAATCTATTCATAATTATATCCATGTTATCATAAGAATGATACACTTTATCACTAAGAAGCAGTTTGGTTATATCTTAACCCAATCCATGTTCCTGTGATAAAACTAACACAAATAGTGAATAGGTACTACTTGTCCGTATTTCATTTTCGTAAGGGATTGCCATCATCATCATCATCATCATCATCATCGACATCATCATCATATTATTAATATCATAATCATCATCATCATAATCAGTGACAACATAATTGTATTCCTGATCATGAACACTACTACTATCTGAAGAAGCTTTCGTGTGTACGGGCCCTCCGTAAGGATTTTAACTTACCCAACATACAAAACTTTTTTACCTATATAAGAATACAGTTCGGCAACAAATGGAGGTTTTCAATGAGGTCGTAGAAATTTAGCGGTGTGCCGTAACCATGGAAACGGCTACTGAAGCTGATAATCGCGGACTCTAAAAATCTTTCTTTGGTAATATTTAAAAAAATAATGGTATTAGAAACTTGATTTTTTCATATTTTTATTAAGTTATGAATACCTATTGTTTGCAGTGATTATATTCTAAATATCTTATTAAATTTCATAATTGTCGTCAGTACGTGCAATTTTAGTTATTAGCACGTGCATTCAGTTGTGAACCAACAAGGTGCCTCTTTTAATCAGAAAATGTTTTCTGGACTAAATTACAACAATGGCTGATTTTTGGCTTGAAAATGTTGTATAATACATATTCAATTAAAATTCTAAAATTTTTGATACGTCAGTTTAACACCATTTCATATATCAATGCAGCGGATTGCATGCCATAAACGTTATTCATTCGCTTCCTTTTTCAATACACATGGACAAATGAAGTTAGGGAATAACTCGTTGAATCTCGGCTTGGAATATCTAACATAGATAATATGAAAAAAAATGATTATCAAATTAATTGTTTGAAAACATGTGAATAAATTATGCTTTTTCTTTTTTCTTTTTTTTTTGTTACCTGTCAGTATTGTATAGATACGCTTAACATATAATGCATGCATAAAATTGTTCTCATTTTTCGTTGATATTTTTACTGTTACTGTTACGAATTCAGGTACTTTAGATTTCATACTTCTATCACTTTAATAATTAATCATATTGGACTTCTCTCCATAATTTAGCGGTACAATAATGGGAGTAAACTAGGCCTAGAGTAAAGACTCCCAGTGTGTGTAGAACGGTTCTATCAAGGTGATGCTAATGTACATGTTTATATGGAAACCTGGTGCACCATGTTATTTGTCAATTGCTAAATATCAGATAACAATGCTAAATGCCAAACACCTTATGCAAAATGTTTTGAAAACGAAATGACATTTATTAAGTACTATTGAAGGCTATGGAAAGCCGGTGTGCCATGCTCATTGCCAAATGCTAAATGACAAACATTTATTGCAAAATGCTATTTGCTATATGCTTAATATCAAATATTGCCTGTGAAATGGTACATTTGTAATTGTCAAACAATAAATGATAATTGTTAATTGCAAATACGAAACAATAAATGCCAAATGCGTATTGCTAAGTACTTATTCAGATAAAGAGCTGAATACATCAGTGTATAATTGCATCCTGTAAATAGTCATTGGCCTTTGTAACATAACTTTGTCTCTATTAAAAATATTTCTTAACATTTTAGAGTGAAAAGTTTCGATCGATCATGTCATCTCATAACCCTCAGAACATGTTATTGCTTCAAATCGGGCTGATAGAACTTCATATGTTTTCACGTGATTAAAAGTAACAGTCATTAGTGTAAGGGATACAGATTATTAACTCACAAAGTTAAAGCATTTGACGAGTAGTATTTATCATTTGGCAATAATCATAGGCATTTAGCACAAAGGATATGGCATATGTCATTTGATATGTATTGAAGGCCGGTTCGCCATGAATAGCCAAATGTTAAATGACAATTATTTAATGCAAAATGCCAATAACGTAATGCTAAACACCAAATACTTAATGTTAAATGCCAATCACTTAATGCAAAATGCCAAATGCTTTATATAAAATGCAACATACCAAATTCGATATGCCTATGGAAGGTCAATGCGCAATGGTAACTGCAAAAATGTTAATGCAAAATGAAAAATGCTATTTACGAACTGCTTAACTTCAAATATTGGCTTTCGAACGGTAATTGTCAATGATAAATGCTTTTTGTTAAAACAATAAATGTCAAAATGCTCATTGCTAAGTTTCCATTGAAATAACCATATGAACAAGTTGGCGATGGTGCCAGTCTGTATTTCTTGTACATGTGAGCATTGAGCTTGTGCCCCGAGCGAAGCCTGACCAACATCACTTGTTCAAGGAGATGAAAAGCATTTTTCTCTATCCTTGGTCTCGTTAGTGTCTTGATGATGGTGACTTTCTTCTTGTAACCCATAGGTTTTGTTGGTTGTTCTGACTGAGCTTCTAGCTTAGCCAGTTTGTCTGCCTCTTCATTGCCTGCAAGTCCACAATGGATGTAATCCATTGAAGTGCTACTTTGCAGATTATACTCAGGCTCTTCATTCTCCTGGCTAGTGCGGAGCTTTATTGTTGATCTGAACTTCCATAACAGACAGTGCATATGTGAGAAAGACGACTGAGGAGCTTTCTTCTGCCGAGTCTTCAACCATTGAGACGGCCTTCATGAGTGATTCAGTCTCTGCCTTGTAACTGTTGCAATGTTTTCCTGTGGCTGCATGTAGAGTTTTTATGACATTTAGCATTTTTTTTATACGGCATATAGTATTTTGTATGTAGCATTTAGTATTCAGTATGTGACATTAACATTAAGTTATTGACATTTAGCATTAACAACTTCTTATTAAGCATTTGGCAGTTAGCATAGCGCATCGGTCCCCACTAACTACGAAGGGATAATGTGCGCCAGTGTTACGAAAAGAGAAGTTCGCTAAGCATGTAAGATGATGTTAGATGATCTGTTTTTGCAATTCAAAATGTAGTTCCATGTTGTTGATGAGATCTTGTATATGAGTCAGATAAGGATGTGACAGTTATAGCTTTGGCTTAGCTGTATTGCTTATTGTATTGAGAAAAGACCTAGATCACTTTCACTGTGAATTTCCATGTCTACATGTATACGAGTTATCGCTAAATGACAAATTTCATGGGAGTATTTTCAGATGGTGATGTTTTTCAGACAGATAATGTTTCTTTAATATATGTAACCTAACATCTCAATATATATATTTTTCATTTTTTGGTGAGAAGACATGTTATATTTAATGGCTATATATGTGTTTTTATATCATTGAAATGCTGTAAAGCACTGAAAATGAGGTCTCAAGATTTAATTGTTTATATGAAACAAATGAAGAATGTAACCTTGTACCATTTCGGTATTTTCACTCAAAGCAAATTGATTTTAATATAGTGTGCATATTGATAAGTACCGGAACAGTCGTACAAAGTTGCAATAAAGAATAAATCCTAGCACTGAGACGTCTAGGATTTATTCAAGTTGCTCAATTTGAGTAAGTGGTAGTGTGTGGGTGGGGGGGGGGGGGGGGGGGGGGTTTGGCCATCCGCATTTATTCAATAACACTTGAAATTCGTCCTTACACATAGTCCTATACTTACGTCCTGTTTGCTTTTTAAAACGAGATTATGGTATATGTCTGTTTTTCAATGTTTAGAATGTAAGTCATCATAGTAAAACGATCATTTGGATTTCATTTTGTTTTTCAATTTGTCAATAAACTGTAAAGTGTTTTGTATATAAAATAACTAGAAATATGCGACTTATTGAAGCAACGGAGCCGGAATGAAAATGTATAAAGATAACATTGCAAACTGTCACTTTAACATATGCATTTTATTTTCGTATTCGCATGCAGAGGATGTATATTGTTACTACAAATGTGCATGAAAGAAATACAGACATACTCTTTCAAAAACATCGTATTTTCCTTTTATTTTTCCATCCGGTCTATATACAAAATATATAGTACTTGATAACATACCGATGGTGATGATATCTCCGGAAAGTGTATTGCATAATACGAGATTTCAACAGAGTAACAATAAGTGACCCACCCCGAAAATAAGAAATATGCAAAACATATTATTTCGCAAATTTCATCGTACATTCTTTCTACATGTACATTAGCATCACTTTGGTAGAACCGCTCTACACACACTGGAAGCCTTTACTCTAGGCCTAGTTTACTCCCATAATGGTTCCGCTGAATTATGGAGAGAAGTCCGGTAATATGATTAATTAGTAAAGAATTAGAAGTATCAAATCTAAAATACTTTATTTCGTAACAGTAATAGTAAAAATATCAACGAAAAAGGGAACAATTTTATGCTTGCATTATAATATGTTAAGCGTATCTATACAATACTGACAGCTAACAAAAGGCAATGTCACAAAAACAATTTATCCACATGTTTCCCAACCATTAATTAAATAAACTTTATTGTTTTTCATATAATATCTATTAAATATTCCAAGCCGATATTTAACGCATTATTAATTAACTTCATTGTCCATATGTATTGAAAAAGGATGCGACTTAATAGCCTATATGGCATGCAATCCGCTGCATTAATATATAAAATGATGTTAAACTGACGTATCAAAATTTTTAGAATTTTAATTGCATGCGTATTATATAACATTTTCAAACCAAAAAGCAGCAATAGTTGTAATTAAGTCCAGAAAACATTTTCTGATTAAAAGAGGCACCTTGTTGGTTTATAACTGAATGCACGTGCTTATTACTAAAATTGCATGTGCTGACGACAATTAAGAAATGAAATAAGATATTTAGAATATAATCACTGCAAACAATAGGTATTTATAACTTAATGAAAATTTGAAAAAAATCAAGTTTCTAATACTACTACCTTTTGAAATATGACACAAGAAAGTTTTTTTTAGTTTCCGCGATTACCAGCTTCTGTAGCCGTTTCCATAGTTACGGCACACCGCTAGATTTCTACGACCGATCTTAAAAGTCAGTTCTTACTTTACTTAATTGTTTTATCATAGTAAAAAAGTTTTGTATGATGGGTAAATTAAGTATGGCATATATTTTGAAAGATTCCTCGTATATACACTATGAATGATCATACAACAATATCAACATGAAATTCATAATACTGTGTGAATTTCTAAGTCGTTATAAAAAATAATATCATTGCCATCTTCCGCAGCAACATCCTCAAGACCATAAGACCATATGAAATATCACATTAAAAACTTTCATAGCACATTCTCTATATCAGCTAGTTCTTTGAAAACTGTTACAGCTATTCATCCGCAGTTTGTGTGAATTTTTTCAACAAAGTTAAGCATAAAATGTATAAATGACTGAAAAAAAGATAAAGCTGATGAAAATGGGCCCTTTTTGACTGTAGTGAAATGGTGGCTTATTTTCGAGACCGGCTTATTTTCAAAACCGGCTTATTTTCGGGATTTCAGGATATACTCCATTAAAGTGATGCTCTCCGTAACCTGTTAAAAACAAATTTATCATGTTATATACATCCCTGCAAGCTGCATGTAAATCCAACCTCTAGACCTTAGCGTTTTAAGCAGTATATTCTACATAAAATGTAGTTTCGAGGATTTTTATTATACTTATTCATAATATATTGAAATAAATTGAAGTTCATTCAATAAACATCGATCGTATACAGGCGGCTAGTATTCATTTCGGACATTTTTTCGGATATGTCTGTATGTTATGGAAGGAAATCTACGCGGATTTATGAATTCACGATGCACCCGATTCACGAAAAATAGCAAAAATTAAAACACCGCGAATAATACCGGATTTACAGTAAACCTACGAAATAAAAAGCTTCCAAACAACCAAACCCTGTATGACATTGTACATTCCTTGTGAAAATACACTCGATACTCTAATGTCACATATTCTGAATGCAATCAGCACACAAGAGGAACAAAAAATTAAAAAGTAACACCTGCTGCTATCGCATTTAAAACAATTACAAAAATACAGTGTCTTAAGATTTTGTTTGAATGTATCACGTAATTCACTTTTGCGTAATGCTAACGGCAGCTCATTCCACAGTTTTTGACCAATAGTACAGAAACTTCTATCATTGAATGTTTTGCACTTGTTGTGTGGAACAACATAACGATATTCAGACTTTTCTGATGATTTCAAACCTTGTTTACTAGGAACATACTCTGTAAACAGTTCTCTTAAATACATAGGTGCTCTGCCAATGTGAAGGCTATACATGAAAGAAAGGATCTTAAACTCAATCTTTGCTTTCACCGGCAACCAGTAAAGTCATACAATGCTTGTTTGGAACTGTCAAATTTCCTCCTGTTGAGGACAAGTTTTGCACACATGTTTTGATGCATCTTACGCAACTCACCGTTATAGCTACTCCATACAGTATGACGTTACCTTGGCAACATAAACGCAGTTTATACATTTTGTATCACGTCAAGATATTTTAGATTCTTTTATAGCATGCTACTTTTAATTAAATTCTCTAAAAGCATTTTGCACAACGACTACAAAATAACAGAGAAAATAATATATGCATGTTTTACGGCATTTATTATGATATGAATTCCTTAATTCGTCTCATGGTTTTTTTAGTAATGACTGTTATACAACATTGCATTTTGCAACATAAAGAAAACGCATGCGTTTATATAGGGTGTGCTCGATTGTGATTTCTAACTGATTGGAAAAACTTCTGACCATTCCTTCAAAATAGGTTGATCGCTGTATTCATGGTCGTTTTTTTTTCTGTACCAGATAGTAAGGGCGTCTTTTCAAGGAATGGAAGAATGCCAGAAGCTTAGGAAACATATTAAAAAAATACTGCACATGATTTCTTGATAAATGAAAAGCTTGCAATAATACCTCCGCTGTCATCATGGCTACCTCCGCTTCACTTTGCTTTCTTTGGTAAATGGTAACATAAGGATATTTACTCTGACGATTAAATGAAATTTGACCCATACGCTATAAGTACGGATGTTCGTCAAAGATATGCCGACATACAAAGAATGGGACGATTATAAAAGAGCGAAAACTAAACAAATTATTATTTAAGGTATCCAATCAACAAATAGTTAACATTTCAATGCTTGTTATAGCAACCAGACCAACATGCAGAAAATCAAGCAATCCATTAATAGATATTTCATGTAACGGAAAGAAATAACAGACAGAGCGCTTCATCAACAGGAGATTATTCAAATAAAATAAGGGTGTATCACCACGTAATTGTCTTAAACAAAATGGATGTCATTTCCAAAAGTAAATGGTACATAGTGGTATTAATTGGTATTTGTAACTTTTTCATTGTGATGGAGAAAATGAAGACAATCAGAGAGTGTGTTGTAGTGAAGAAATGATTAACCATTTATACTTTAATAGTGGGGGTACGTTTCTCCATGGATAAATCACATTTTATTTGGCGTATATTTGTTAGGCCTATGAGCAGCTATTTCATTACAATAAAATACATTCTGAAACAGATGTTGAAGCCCGGTGTCACGTGATTACCACGTGTGTGCTGATATTACCAGGTCTTCTGAGTTTTCGCATGGCAGCTGGCCTGGACAACTCAAATAATGGAAAAACATATTTTCTTTTATAGGCTTGGTTGCTTGAAGGACTTTGCATGCTGGAAGGAAATGTTTAAAATTATTCTAGCAGTTACATGTCATCAAGTTTCTATGATTATACCTTCTTGCTAAGTTAAAAGAGGACACAATTCATGAACTACTGTAGCAGAGTCATAGCCCTTGTGTCATATGATGAAGATGATGATGTGGAACAACTAATCAATTTGATTTAGCATTAACAAATATATAATGATAGTGCATAAACATTAATCGGAAATTGAAAGTAAAAAAGTGTATTGGCAAAAGAGTGGGCCCTTGTGTCATATGATGAAGATGATGATGTGGAACAACTAATCAATTTGATTTAGCATTAACAAATATATAATGATAGGCATAAACATTAATCGGAAATTGAAAGTAAAAAGTGTATTGGCAAAAAGGTGTGGCCTTGTGTCATATGATGAAGATGATGATGTGGAACAACTAATCAATTTGATTTAGCATTAACAAATATATAATGATAGTGCATAAACATTAATCGGAAATTGAAAGTAAAAAAGTGTATTGGCAAAAGAGGTGTGGCCCTTGTGTCATATGATGAAGATGATGATGTGGAACAACTAATCAATTTGATTTAGCATTAACAAATATATAATGATAGTGCATAAACATTAATCGGAAATTGAAAGTAAAAAAGTGTATTGGCAAAAGAGGTGTGGCCCTTGTGTCATATGATGAAGATGATGATGTGGAACAACTAATCAATTTGATTTAGCATTAACAAATATATAATGATAGTGCATAAACATTAATCGGAAATTGAAAGTAAAAAGTGTATTGGCAAAAGAGGTGTGGCCCTTGTGTCATATGATGAAGATGATGATGTGGAACAACTAATCAATTTGATTTAGCATTAACAAATATATAATGATAGTGCATAAACATTAATCTGAAATTGAAAGTAAAAAAGTGTATTGGCAAAAGAGGTGTGGCCCTTGTGTCATATGATGAAGATGATGATGTGGAACAACTAATCAATTTGATTTAGCATTAACAAATATATAATGATAGTGCATAAACATTAATCTGAAATTGAAAGTAAAAAAGTGTATTGGCAAAAGAGGTGTGGCCCTTGTGTCATATGATGTGGGTGATGATGTGGTTCAATTATTTTAAGTTTGAATTAAGTCCATTCTGAAATAACAGAGATATTGCGAAAAGGTATCCAAACATTTACCTAAAATTCTTAGTAAAAAAGAGGGATATTTGAGCCGCGCCATGAGAAAACAAACACAGTGCGTTTGCGGCCAGCATGAATCCAGACCAGCCTGTGCATCTGCGCAGTCTGGTCAGGATCCATGCTGTTCGCTAATGGTTTCTCTAATTGCAATAGGCTTTGAAAGCGAACAGCATGGATCCTGACCAGACAGCGCGGATTCGCAGGCTGGTCTGGATCCATGCTGGTCACAAACGCACTATGTTGGTTTTCTCATGGCGCGGCTCATTTAATAAAATATTGGTGTCACAGCTAAGGACCTTTTGTCTAATAATGTGAGTGACGATGATGTTGGTTAGACACAAATACATTCTATTAACAATGATAACAGAGACATAGCGAAAATACATTAAAATTAACCAAAATTCTATGTAAAAGGTAGGGGTGCATAATGTTTAATGAACTGTGTCAGAGTTAGGGACCTTGTGTCATATATAGTGTGAGTGATGATGAGGAATAACTATCTTAAGTTTAAAGTAAATCTATCAAGTAGTAACAGAGATAAAAGTGAAAGTGCAAAGGGTGGTCGTGGACACCGACGCTGACGCGGACGCGGGGCGAGTAGGATAGCTCTTAAAGCTAAAAATCAAACATAACAAAAAAAGCCTCTCTGCAGTTATGAGGCATTTTCGTCTGAAGAAATGATATCCAAAAATAGATTTACGGTAGTCATTATCTAAGATTTATATGATCAAGTTAACGAAATGAAATAAACAAAACATTGCTTCTCTAAATTAAGATGCATGATTATATGGAATCGTACTCTCATATTTGCGAATATTTTTCCGTGACGTCGCTAATATCATACCGTATATTGCGTTTCAACTGGCATTTAAAAAAACTCTTTACAGGAGAAAACATTACCTTCCCTGTCATCACCGAATAACTGCATGCAGAACAACACTATAGTTTTTTAATTCACAAAAACATGTTTTATGTTCTTTGATCCCATTCCATTTCTTCATATCAGTCCAAAGTTGAGGTCTAAAATTAGGTGGGACAGACTATAGTACGTCATCTGATCCAAAGATTTCCGCCTTTTTTTCCGAAAAGCAATTCCAAGCCAGCTCATGACTGTACTTACATCATTTACATATCGAATAGGTATCGAATTATGGCAGTCGATGTCGGTGACAGACATAATATGGCAGTCATTTTTCATTTGTTAAAGAAAAGGGTAAATGGTTATAGTCTAATGAAAAATAGTGAATAGCATTCATTGTTTACTTATAACAATAACACCTAGAACTGATTTTAAATTGGGTAATTATCGGGCATTTGTCGGACCTGTCTAACAACATCCCGCACTCTTACCGCCATCAATACAATACGGGCATACTCATATGGTACGTTTCATGAATTACGCTTACCGGAAAGACGTGAACAATCGCCTAATAAATGCATACTTCATAACAAAGATAATCCTAAATATGGGAAAAAACAAAATCCAGGTCTGACGATTGCCCTCATCCTTGAGTATTGACGATTGCCCTCATCCTGGAGTGTTGGCGGTTATCCTCATGTTTGAGTGTTGACGATTATCCCCATCTTGGAGTGTTGACGATTTCCCTCATCCTGGAGTGTTGACGATTATCCTAATCCTGGAGTGTTGACGATTATCTTCATGTTTGAGTGTTGACGAATATCCTCATCTTGAAGTGTTGACGATTGCCCTCATCCTGGAGTGTTGACGATTATCCTCATCCTGAAGTGTTGACGATTATCCTCATCCTGGAGTGTTGACGATTATCTTCATGTTTGAGTGTTGACGAAGATCCTCATCTTGAAGTGTTGACGATTGCCCTCATCCTGGAGTGTTGACGATTATCCTCATTCTGGAGTGTTGACGGTTATCCTCATGTTTGAGTGTTGACGATTATCCCCATCCTGGAGTGTTGACGATTATCTCATTCTGGAGTGTTGACGGTTATCCCATCTTGGAGTGTT
The DNA here is from genome assembly GCF_021730395.1 of Mercenaria mercenaria. NCBI lineage: Eukaryota > Metazoa > Mollusca > Bivalvia > Venerida > Veneridae > Mercenaria > Mercenaria mercenaria. Next base: position 104,357,459 of record NC_069361.1, on the reverse strand, counting down.
GACGATTATCCCCATCCTGGAGTGTTGACGATTATCCTCATGTTTGAGTGTTGACGAGTATCCTTATCCTGGAGTTGTTGACGAGTATCCTCATCCTGGAGTGTTGACGAGTATCCTTATCCTGGAGTGTTGACGAATGTCCTCATCCTGGAGTGTTGACGATTGCCCTCATCCTTATTCTCATCCTAGAGTGTTGACGATTATCCTCATCCTTATCATCATCCTGGGGTGTTGACGAGTGACCTCATCCTGGAGTGTTTACGACTACCCTTGTCCTTATCCTCATCCTGGAGTGTTGACGATTGCCCTCATCCTTATCCTCATCCTGGAGTTTTGACGATTGTCCTCATCCTTGAGTATTGACGACTACCCTCATCCTTATCCTCATCCTGGAGTGTTGTCGATTATCCTCATCCTTATCCTCATCCCGGAGTGTTGACGATTGTCCTCATCATGGAGATTGTTGACGATTACCCTCATCCTTAACCTCATCCTGGAGTGTTGACGAATGTCCTCATCCTGGAGTGTTGACGACTACCCTCATCCTTATCCTCATCCTGGAGTGTTGACGATTGCCCTCATCCTTATCCTCATCCTGGAGTGTTGACGAATGTCCTCATCCTGGAGTGTTGACGACTACCCTCATCCTTATCCTCAACCTGGAGTGTTGACGATTGCCCTCATCCTTATCCTCATCCTGGAGTGTTGACGAATGTCCTCATCCTGGAGTGTTGACGACTACCCTCATCCTTATCCTCATCCTGGAGTGTTGACGATTACCCTCATCCTTATCCTCATCCCGGAGTGTTCAAGAATGCCCTCATCCTGGAGTGTTAACGTTTGCCCTCATTCTGGAGTGTTGACGATTGCCCTCATCCTGGAGTGTTGACGATTATCCTCATCAAGGAGTGTTGACGACTGCGCTCATCCTAGAGTGTTCACGATTATCCTCATGTTTAAGTGTTGACAATTGCCCTCATCCTGGGGTGTTGACGATTGCCCTCATCCTGGAGTGTTAAAGATTGCCGTCATCCTGCAGTGTTGACGATTGCCCTCATCCTGGATTGTTATCGATTGCGCTCATCCTGGAGTGTTCACAATTATCCTCATGTTTAAGTGTTAACGACTGCCCTCTTCCTGGAGTGTTGGCGATTGCCCTCATCCTAGAGTGTTGACGATTGCCCCCTCATCCTAGAGTATTGACGATTGCGCTCATCATGGAATGTTGCCGACTGCCCTCATTCTTGAGTGTTGACGACTGTCCTCATTCTTGAGTGTTGACGATTGCACTCATTCTTTAGTGTTGACGATTGCGCTCACCCTGGAGTGTTGACGATTGCCTTCATCCTGGAGTGTTAACAATTGCGCTCATCCTGGAGTGTTGACGATTGCGCTCATCCTGGAGTGTTCACGATTATCCCCATCCTGGAGTGTTCACGATTGTTCTCATGTTTAAGTGTTGACGATTGCCCTCTTCTTGGAGTGTTCACAATAGCCCTCATCCTGGAGTGTTCACGATTATCCCAATCCTGGAGTCTTGACGATTATCCTCATGTTTAAGTGTTCACGATTGCTCTCTTCCTGGAGTGTTGATGATAGCCCTCATGCTGGAGTGTTGACGATTATCCCTATCCTGGAGTGTTGACGATTATCCCCATCCTGAAGTGTTGACGATAGCCCTCATTCTGGAGTGTTGACGATTGCCTTTATCCTTGAGTGTTGACGATAGCCCTCATCCTGGAGTGTTGACGATTATCCCCAACCTGGAGTGTTGACGATTGCCCTCATCCTGGAGATTTCACGATTATCCCCATCCTGGAGTGTTGACGATAGCCCTCATCCTGGTGTGTTTACGATTATCCCCATCCTGAAGTGTTGACGACAGTCCTCATCCTAGAGTGTTCACCATTATCCCCATCCTGGAGTGTTGATGATTATCCCCATCCTGGAGTGTTGACAATAGCCCTTATCCTGGAGTGTTGACAATTGCTCTCATCCTGGAGTGTTGACGATAGCCCTCATCCTGGAGTGTTGACGATTATCCCCATCCTGGAGTGTTGACGACTGCCCTCATCCTGGAGTGTTGACGATTATCCCCATCCTGAAGTGTTGACGATTACCCTCACCCTGGAGTGCTGACGATAGCCCTCATCCTGGAGTGTTGACGATTATCCACATCCTGGAGTGTTGACGATTATCCTCATGTTTAAGTGTTGACGATTGCCCTCTTCCTGGAGTGTTGACGACTGTCCTCATCCTGGAGTGTTCACGATTATCCCCATCCTGGAGTGTTCACGATTATCCCCATCCTGGAGTGTTCACGATAGCCCTCATCCTGGAGTGTTGATAGCCCTCATCCTGGAGTGTTGACGATAGCCCTCATCCTGGAGTGTTCACGATTATCCCCGTCCTGGAGTGTTCACGATTATCCCCATCCTGGAGTGTTGACGATTATCCTCATGTTTACGTGTTCACGATAGCCCTCGTCCTGGAGTGTTTACGATAGCCCTCATCCTGGAGTGTTGACGCTTATCCCCATCCTGGAATGTTCACGATTATCCCCATCCTGGAGTGTTGACGATTATCTTCATCATGGAGTATTCACGATAGCCCTCATCCTGGAGTGTTCACGATTATCTTCATGTTTAAGTGTTCACGATAGCCCTCATCCTCGAGTGTTCACGATTATCCTCATGTTTAAGTGTTCACGATAGCCCTCATCCTCGAGTGTTGACGATAGCCCTCATCCTGGAGTGTTGAAGATTATCCTTATGTTTGAATGCTAACGATTACCATCATCCTGAAGTATTTCTAATCCAGGATGCACCATATACAGCTAGACAGAGTTTTTGGTGTGTATGTATGAAAATTTCTACTAAACGGATACACTATCTATATCTTACACGAAAAACGAAAAGGTCATTCATTGTGTTTTGACAGCTCGTAACTTGCTAAAACTCCATTCTACGATATTTTCTATTTTATTAGCAGATAATACCTGGTTTTATTACTTTTATTCAACAAATTAAAACCCTTAGGACTTTGAGAAAAGTAATAATTTAAGGGCGACCGATTTCACTCAAGTTTGGCAGTTTGATTTTCCGTTAGGGATAACTTCACTGAAGCATTCAAAGAGTGGATTAAACCTGTGTAGTCGTTTTTAGAGAGAATGTAACCTACTTTTCGCTAAATTCATCATTGGGCTAGTATTTTTTCAAAAATGAACAGCCCTTGTAAAGATATATAAAGATATGGTTGCATATCATCTAGCTTGCCCGTTCTCACAATTACAGTGATCTGTTAGGGTCAGCGTTGTTTCGCAAAAAAAAAATACCGCGTTTTCGTGCTATTAATCGTGCTTTTGCGTTTTCGCCCTCGATTTCCCATCATGTTTTCGCCTTCGCGGTCAGTAGGGTGAAAACGCGAAAACAAGATATTAATAGCGCGAAAACGCGATATTTTTCGCATGGAGTTTTCGCGATCTTGTGTCATGTTTTCTCGTTTCACTGACCGCGAAGGCGAAAATACGATGGAGGATATAGGGCGAAAACATGATGGCGCAATAAAATGCGAGGCAAAACCGCTATACGAAAGCGCGATTAAATATCGCACTATCGTACGTTATTATACAATTATTGCCTTTTGGTGAGGTCGATATGTGGATTTATAGACCTGATAAAAGCGATATCGACCGAGGGCAAACATCTAACGGGTAGCATATTTGCGAGCAAACCGATCGTGTACCCAAGTCCTTTGTTCCCTTTAAGCTATGAATAGACTCAGTCAAACCGAGCCTACCGTTATGTTGCTTGGCTATGTTTTATGCTTCCAAAGGGTCTTTTCTTAGATTTTATAAAACAGGTTTCATAGTAAAAATCTTTCTATTTTTAGATCTATTGACCGACATTCACATTGACTTCGGCCTCAGATATCGGGGCCCCCACTGACCCTACAAGCTCAACATTAAATTAATTGGACTGAAACTCAGGCAGTCATATCGATTGTCATTTTTCTTCCAATAAACCATATAATTACTGTATGATTAATTTGTCGTCACAAATAATTTGATAAAATCCGGTCCGAAATATAAATAGTTTGCTTAAGAACGGATTTCTTACTTAAGCCGTTAATGAAAGGTTAATCAATCTTGTTCTGTTTGCTTACATTGGTCCTATAATCTGTGTCTGCAGAGCAGACGATAACGCTGTCTACTCCATCATCCTCAGATAGCTGTTAGAAGGATTCAACTTTACCAGACTGTGTACATATAGACCCTGAAACCTTCTTGGAAATTCTGCATTGATGTATCTGGTTTACATAAATTTCCCTTTCGTATATCGAAGTATTGATGGCGCTGAAATTGATCCAGGTATCCCTTTCATTATGGTATGTCAAACGTTGCTAAATTATACATGTATGTTGTTATTATTGTATGTTTGTTACTGTTATTCAATGTCTTGTCATTCATATTCTAAAAGTCATTATTGTTATTCTATATTTCGTTCTTCTTATTGTATCTTTGATATTGTTATTCAGTGTCGTGTCATTCATATTCTAAGTCTTACCATTGTTATTCTATATGTCGTTATTCTTATTGTATGTTCGATATTCTTATGGCAAACGTCATTATTGTTATTCTATATTTCGTTATTCTTATTGTATCTTTGATATTGTTATTCAATGTCGTGTCATTCATATTCTAAGTATTACCATTGTTATTCTATATGTCATTATTCTTATTGTATGTTCGATATTCTTATGGTAAAAGTCATCATTGTTGTTCAATATCTGACGATTCTATTTACAAAACGTGTCATTCTTATTCTATGTTATGTGATTGTATTTGTATAGCGTCGCTGTGCTATTTATATCGCGGGAAATCGCACATACAATAAGAATATCAAGCTTACAAAAACAATAATGAATATACAACAACAATAACGTCTTCTACAATAAGAATATCGAACATACAATAAGAAAAACGACATATAGAATAACAATGGTAACACTTAGAATATGAATGACAGGACATTGAATAGCAATATCAAAGATACAATAAGAATAACGAAATATAAAATAACAATAATGACTTTTACCATAAGAATATCGAACATACAATAAGAATAACGACATATACAATAACAATAGAATATGAATGACACGACATTGAATAACAATTATATCAATAACGAAACATAGAATAACAATAATGACTTTTACCATAAGAATATCGAACATACCATAAGAATAACGACATATACAATAACAATAGCAAATTTTAGAATATGAATGACACGACATTGAATAACAATAACAAACATGCAATAATAATAACATACATATAAAATTTAGCAACGTTTGACATGCCATATTTCATAGTGTAATGTCTAGATTCAATTCATTGACATCAACTCTGGATTTAGATAATATTCTAGAAAGAAACCATTTAAAATTCGTATTCGGGGAGTAGGAAAAAACAAACACGGTAGGTAGGTAGGTTATTCAGATTGGTTATTTCAGAGGATCTTTAATCAAAGGGATCTAACTCCTTTAAATAAAAGATATCAGCAGAATTGATGCTGTATTCTCCCTGGTAATGTAATAGAATCTTGATCTACACTGTTTGTATTCAACTATAGTTGACTTTGTCAGGCCTGGAAATCAATGTACTGTTTTAATGACCCTTTTAACATCTAGTGTTGTATCAGCCAAAACTGACTATTGTTTCCAATAAAGGAGATTGAAATCTCGTTTGAAAAGGTGAACCTTTTGGTGCATGGAAGGTCGCGACACCATCATTTAATACGTCATTGCTGATTGAATATTTTTCCGTGTCATAGGTTTAGTATTCGTTTTGTATTTCAAATTTCGTGGGTATATAAATGCAATACCGTAATCAAATATCTAGCTGATGTTATAGACAGGAGCTCAATCAATCCTGCAATGGGTAAATACCACACACGGTCTAAAATTATATCTTTTAAGGACATAACTCATTTAAGGATGTACGAGCGTTTTTTTCTTCAGGATATCCACCATTTTGAAAAATGTTTCATTGAATATTGCTTTCTAACAAAAGTTTTGCCAAAAATTAATGCTAAATAATTAGAATATGGCTAATAATGTACCATTTAACCGAATATATTCTACTTTTTGCGACAAAAAAAAATCACCCTTATTTTTGGCTGGCATTTGCCTAAAATTTACGTAAGATTTACAATGGGGTAGGGGTAGGTAATTTCAAATATCTATTGAAGTAAATCAGGTTTGGTTTTAATATTTTCCTGCCTGATACATATAATAGAATTATTAAGAAAAAACTGTTAAAAACTGGTGAATTTTGGTATTTTTTGTTCTTTTTGTTTTAATTTACTTTTTCTAGATAATATAAAGTGCTATCTTAAAAACTTTTATTTCAGTTATAGCTTATCATTATAAGCACGGTGACCCCCACTTTTTTATTTCCATTTTGAAGCATTTTTGTGTGTCATTAAAGCTGCAAAAATTGAAAATAAAGTGGGTGGAGTAGTTATGTCAACATGTAAAAATAAAAGAGATTTGTTAGCGGCATTTATGCTTATATAATACTGACATCACCTTATATTCATATCAACCTGTAAGACCTGAAATCCCTATAACATTAAGTGGGATATTATACGTTTTATAAAGTACCACTATTTTTCAATTTTACAAAACTTCAGAAATGCATAAACAGTGGGTGAAGAAAATTCTCTATAAAATTAAACCGAGTTCGGTGAGCTGTGTTTTTCTTCTCTTGTTTGTCTTGGAAACTAATGTTCTTCAAGCTCACAGAGTATGAACAAATTCTTAACGTTAGAAAAAAAATCGTTCCTACATCCTTAAGTTGAACTGACGCATTCACCTCGACTGTAGATCTACTAGCAACATGTGCAACTACAGTGAACATTACAACACCCATAAAGGATGCAGATACGACTTGTTTAGTGCTTGGCTGTTTTCAGTTGTACGCTACGCTTGAAATCGTCGTAGGGACAACATAGTCAGAGTGGCCTCCGCTATAGGGTATACAGTAGTAAATAAATTTGCTTTATGTTCTACTAGTATATAAAATTTGCGATTTTCTGAGAGCTATTACACATAGCCAGGCCCATTTTAAAAAAAAAGATTACTAGCCTTATGTTCTTAAATTAAAATATCTTCTTGAAAATGCCACCAAAATGTCAAGTATACTTATTAGGTCCACAATGAAGAAACTAAAACAGCGTAATGTAATACCCGACTTACGGTATTCGATCCGCACATAGATAACATTTTAATGCCTGGTGACTCTAAGAATCTAAATTTAATAGAACTGGGATACAAAAAAGGCACTGTCAAATTAAAATTTATCATATATATTTTTTGTAAGAAAGCATGAAAAAAAGATTTTAAGAAACCGTATGATATCTTTTAAAATTTCTGTTTCTGAACATACGGTAAATGATCTGCTTTTGGAATATTGGCATGGCTATCTATGACAGCACCAGGAAGTTTGTATTGTATGTTATTACACGGCTCCTCATATACATCGCCGATCCATAGTTGTGCTGTTCACCGGTAGATAGTTCACTACTAAATTTTGCTGGGAAAAGTCACAACTTGAAGAAAAAAATATTTATTTCTGATGTCATTTAATGATATAATCAGACACGTATTGAATGACTTGTCAGTAAACAGTCAAAACCATTGCATGAAAAGTTTTGACTATTGACCGGTCAATAAGTGTTATGTACAGTGAATAGTAAATTATTCACTATTGTCCGTAAACTTGACCTGGCACTCATGAATATGCCGTATATTTCCGAAAGTCAATTTTCGGTTTCCAAACATAAATAGCGATATAGCTATTACATATATAATTCTTAATTGATATACTGTCGGAGGTATCTGTGTGGACAAAGCGTTTTGCTGTCAATATCAGTGTTGTGGGTTCGAGTCCTACGTCTGACCATATTTTTCCCCAAAATTTTAAATGGAAACTTACCACTTATTTAATCAAACGTATTGTGATATTTATGGTTAATTTATTAAAAGTTATCATATTTACCCGTTGTAAAAAATGAATTCTAATATGCTTGTCTCTGTTAAAGCACAGGTGTCTGAAGCTCAATCAATAAAATATATATGCAGGTTAGATCCCTTGAAGAGATCGTAGATCTCTGAAAGAGATCCAGTACTATTTCATAGTATATTAGGTGGGTGGGGTAAAATTGTTTTAAAAGTATCTTAGATGAAAAGACAAATTACCTGTCACCAGCGTTACAGAAAATAAATACTACAAGTGATAACAATTAAAATTCGTGAAATTTGATGCATAAAATAATGTAAAAAATAAAACAAGTAGGCTCTACCGGTAATATTACATTACATTAAAAGACGGTCTAAGTGATTTCGAACCCGTGGTAATGTGCGTGGACGTCAGACACTTTACCACTACGCCATCGTGTCATCGGTTAACTGTATATGTTACTTTTGTAATATAATAGGAGCTCTATCTGGGATGCTGTATTCGGTTCGGAATTTAAAAGGTACAATACGGAATTTTTTTCTGTCTGTTCATATTTAATTGTGAAATACAAACCGATTTTTTACAGCATTTATATATGTATATAATAAAGTATTTCCAGGATACAAATATTGCGTAAATTAACGAAAACACCCGAAAATACTGGCGAAGATTATTGAGTGTCAATACTTACGGACAATGTCACCTTCTAAAGGTATAATAACAAACAAGTTACTCAGAAATGCATAAAAATAGTTTTATCATTGAGCACTTTCGATGTACTGGAAGCGATATATCAAAACAATTCTTGTCCAGTCCTTTAAAATTGCTATTTGGTACTATAATTATGTACCTTCTAATCTGTAAACTTTATTTTAATTGATATGTAGATATGTATAAACACAAAATATTATTAACCCAAAGTTAAAACAGCCTGGCCTCATACAATAAACTAGATATTCCGTGCATATTGCAGAGAAGACATGTAAATCATAGTTGATATAAAGAAACAATTTTTCCGTGCACTTTTATGAAAAATAAGGCGAAATCATGGCTACCTTAAAAAAAGAATCTTTCTTTGTTTGAAGGTGCGGATGGAAATACACATATCTGGTTCGAGGGTAACAACTAGTGATAGATTCTTTTTTTTTTTTTGCATGGCGTATTCGTTTTTTAAAAGCACTATTTTATCATAGTGGCGTATGAATATACGCATTCCTTCATAAATTGCAGCGTGTAAGACGAGTTGTTCAAGCATCCAAAAAAAAAACACGGAAAACTCATGTCTGTTGTGCAAGAACGGGTCTGTGCACAACTGAGTAGCTGGCATTTAATTGTTTCAGTAAAGTGATTCTATGTTATATTCTAAGGACTACACTATTGCTACTTAAAAGTTTTTGTCTAAGAATTCATTGTTTAAATATACCCTTATTTTAGTTATGGAATGTGGCTTGTTATCAGATGGATCTACATGATGACTTGGAGTACAACCTGATGGAGGCCGAGCATACAGAATTCAGTCCTGAACATGTTTTGGCGTGAGCCTCTTTAAGCAATTATGTTTTTAGTAATAATCAAGTATTGATAAAACTTGCTGCAGAGGTCATGTCTGTAAAGAGGCCACTTATATTAAGATACCATATTTTCTGATCGTTTTTGTGTTGTTAAAGAGTGTCTAGCTCACTGCAAGCCAGTTCAACAGAAATAACAATTGTAATACAATAACTATTAACCAGGTTAAAGAACTATTTGTTAAAATGAGATCAAAATCATGGCCCTTACTTGATGTAGAATATGTGCAATAGTTGAAATTTTGCATGAAAAGTGATTGTCATTACTGTAATAAAATTCTAAAATGTAATTTAATGTAATTAAGTGTGGCATGTCTTATGGTCAGCTGTTTTTCAGGATTGATAAAAAAAGGTTATAAGTGTTCTTTGTCTTAAATATTTGATACATTTATAATTACAGAATGTCTTCTGCATGACCTGGTAAAGTATTCCTGAAGGATTATAACTTCAACACAGAGACGGAGATTAATATTTTAGGCAGGGGGTTGGCATGACAGGCAAATTCTCCAACTGTATTACCATTCCTGAGCTGGATGCCAGTCGACAGTGGTACCTGCATAATGAAACAGCGCCCCTGTGCAGCAACAGCAATGTATGCTCAAAACTAGCAGTGCCGAAGTTATTGTATTGAAAACTCAGTCATTTAAAATGAAGAATGAATGGAAAAAAAGTGTTTAACATTTAAAATAATACAGAGAAAGAGCACAGCTCATTTGGTATTTTCTGAAATTTTCATTAATTTGAAATTGTTTTTGATTTTTTAAAGATGTACTAGACCCAAATTCCATATATTTGAATATGAACAAATGCTACATATAGTTTATGTAAACATTGAATGAACAAGTTTATGGTGTCAACAGTACTATGCATTGGTTGTATGTAAGGCTGAACACAGTATAAATGTGAAAATCCTCTAAAACACTGGAAGATTTTTCAACAATCTACTGTTTAGTACTGCATGGCATAAAATCATGAATTTAGCTCTACATACGCAGTTGATTTATACATTAAGCAAAGTTAAATATATTTATTGATGATTTTCTACATTAGAAGTAATTACAGTGTAACTTCCGAAAACCGAACGACCTCCGGACCGGCTTAAAAGTTCGGTTTTTGAAAGTTTCCGGAATTCAGAAGTTTGAAAGTTTGTAGGCAAAGTGGACGTGGTGCAAAAGAGTTATGTTTTCTTACACGTAGGACTAATTTAACAATTTCATATAAAAAATTAATTAATTGATTAATTAATGAATTACAAACATTAAGGATAATAAATACATAAATAGCAAATATAAAAAGAAACAACATAGCTTTAATAATAGCATTTACGCAAACATTTTCCATTTACATTTTACCATCTTTGGAGTCCCGAGTTCTTCAACATTAAATTTTAATTAATGTTGATAATGCATAGTTTAATCGACGTAACTAATTCAATGAAAACACCTATCTTTCTTTCGTTCAAACATTAAGAAAGTTTTTAACATGTAAGATCTTTAATTCATCATGTTTTCATAAACTGAATACGAATGAAAGTTATCACAGATTACTTCCTTACTTTTGCATCATATGATCATTGTGATTATATAGTGTGTCAAAATAAACGCGCACTGCTAATAGATAAACAAAAGAACATGTTGGCAGCGTTTTTGGATTATCACGTGACACTTTTAATCCAGCAAATATTTTGCTGTTCGGTTTTCAGAAGTCAATTTTAGTGTTTAAATATAAACGGTGCTTCAGAAATCGTCCGGTTTTCAGGATTTGGAAGTTCCGGTTTTCAGAAGATAAAAATATATAGAAATAAGAACAGAAAAAACGGGACCTTGAGTTTCGTGCGGTTTTCAAAGGTTTCCGGTTTTCAGAAGGTCCGGTTTTCGGAAGTTACACTGTACCTAATTATTAAATATTTTAGTGAAGATATATTTAATGCAACTATATATGTTGAAAAAAGCTACCCTCCGGGAAGAATATTTTGAAATGATACTTTTACTTGAAAATTTATGTAAAAAATGAAGATGTTAAAATGAATCCTTTATTCTATAAAAAATGTTGTTGCCATGGAAACAGAACTTGAGTATTAAGTATAGCTGCTTTCATAGCAGAGTAATATGACTTTTAATTATAATTATGTAAACAATTTAATGTTATATATTCATCACTGATACTTTTGATTTTCATTTGACACTGTCATTGAGCAATGCATCTTATATTTGAAGTTGAATAACACATTACAAATATTAGATATTTATGGAATTGCTTTTAGATATTTTTGAGATGAATGTAAATCAGAAAAAAAACACACATTCATATTCTTCTAGAGAACTTATATATATCTTAAATTTACTTTCTTTTTTTTTTTGCATCAGATGTAGGCTAAAATGTCTGTTTAATTGACATTTAAAGCAATTGTTGTATTTTGTTGCTATGGAAACTTGAATTATTAGAATTTTTTAAATATGAAATAGCATATTTATAGCAAGTAGGCATTATCAACTGTACTAATCATGTTAAATACTTTTGATATTGATGGCAAAATATGAAATTAAAATATGTGATAAAAGTACATGATTTTAGTATTTGTCATTATTATTAAACAAAAAGTGCAAGTTTGCGATAGGGAGTTATTGTACAAAAAAATGCTGTAACTTTGTTATTTTAAAACATGCAGGTCTAAAATTTTGAATTTATGTTAAGGACACATCTACAGTTCAGAAAATGTAAAAAACTCAGTTTCCATAAAAATGTCATTTGGGACCATTTTGTCATGGCATGTCACATATGTCTACAGAAACATTTGAAAATCACAGTAACTCCGAAAAAGCAGATTTATATATCTGTCTACGGACAGCACGTGTCACTACGAAAAGCAGGTATTCTGTAACTTTACACAACTGTTCTATTGTTCTCTGCGGGTTAATAACCAAAATGAATACCTCCATACCATACCTGCGCACATGCACAGGTATCATACCATACCTGCGCACGTGCACAGGTATCATACCATACCTGCGCTCGTGCACAGGTATCATACCATACCTGAGCACGTGAAAAGAATGTTAGATGAGTCCAAACTGTTATGTTTATTAAATGTCATGTTATTGTATGTAAGTATTGACCTGACACTCGGGAATATTCCTTATATTTTCTGTTACTTAATTTTTGGTGTTTGAAGTTAAAATAATGCGTATATATTTCTTTATGATTTTTCATAATGTCACATGTGCAATAGCTCTGCGGACAAAACGTTTAGCTGCTAAACTGTATTTTTGGTTCAACTTATTTTCCCCCAAATTTTATCGGTAGAAATATTGCAATACTTACTGATCAAACCTTATGGTCTATAAATCTACAAGAGAAAACAGTCAGATTTCGTGAAATATGTTACGCAGATATTTTAAGAGTAAAAGTGACTACGAAAACAACATTACATTGAATTAAAAAAAATCAACTCGTGGTAAAGTGCGTGGCAGTCAGACAGCTACCACTATGCCACCGTGCCATTGGTTATTTGTATTGGTAATTTTAGTATGATAATATTTCGTAAAATAATGGAAACCACCGAAAATACTGGCGAAGATTAATGAGTGCCAGATCAATACTTACGAACAATAGACAATACCTGCGTCAGGTAGCATTTACAAATGTATACTTATATATATTTTTTTTTTCTTTTTTTTAATTTTGTAAATTTTGACCTTTGAATTACGATCGTCATGTTTTCACCTACAAGATACATTCATGACTAAGTACTTAACACGACAGAGAAGAAGAAGATAAGCATTTTAATTATTATTGCTAGATGATGATGATGATGATGATGATGATGATGACCACGACCACGACCACGACGAAACCCTAAGTGCAGAGCCCAAAACTAGGTTTATCATGAAAATGTTTTATAAACATGCAACCGAAGTGTGAAGTTGTGCATTAAAAAAGAAAAAGAAAACAAAAACAAAATTAAAAAAAAAAAACAAATTAAAAAAACAGACGTTACCCTTTTCGGATACATATCACTTCAGAGAATATGAACTTCAGAAAGAGAAATATTGATGTTACAGAGACCATACTGGTGCGTTGTTTGTTTTTCAGTAAAATGAAACAAAGGAAAGCTTCGAACAAATAATGGCTAACAAAAATGCAATTACATCGGCGAATTAGCAGGACTTTCTTTTTACGCATTTCAATTTACCTGCTGAAGTAAGAGTAATTCCCACAATCAATTTTTTTCTGACTGGGAGAAGGAAAGACATGAATAAACTAATTAATAAAAACTAACAAACTAAAAAAAAGGTTGTGTAAGTCAGTTACTTACCTCTTTGATCGGTATTCATGAATTGAAAATACCCGCGCTCGTGCGGTAACACCCCGATTCGCACGAACGCGGGTATTTTCAATTCATGAACACCTCCTACTCGGTTAGTAACCTACACAAGATCAGTTTATGGAAATTACGTGAAAATCATTGAAACCGTGAAATAGCAGAAATAGCAGATATTGTGTGCACATGAAAATCATGGGAACAATTTAGGAATAGCAGATATTCTGTACAAATTTATCTGTCCTACGGAAAGCACGTGAAAATCATGGTTTCGTTGAAAATGCAGATTTCCGTGTACGTCTAAAGACGGAATTTTTATCAAGATATAAAATTTTAGAGCAGTTATGTCTTTTAAAAGAAATTTCCTTGGGTATGTTTTTATTTCCTATATTTGACTGGTAAAACGTAAAAAAGTATGTAGCCATCGAAGCGGATCTTTTTCCATTGTCTAAATAAAATGACCTTTTATCTACAGTATTCTTCAACTAGAAACTGAAACTGAAACTGTTTTATTTGATTAAACGCCTATTTTTACGCAAAACATATTCAATGGCCTTATATGATTTAAGATGTGTTTCCCAGGATATTGTGAACTACTCAACAATATCATTAATGAAAAGTATGAACATTTTGGTATATAATTGCAATTAATAAAAAGAAAAAAGCATTGACACATTCAAATGTATTACTTAGTTCACCTTGTCACACAAGCCGGATAATGTCCGAGTACAAACCACGTGTTCTATAATTGTAATTAAGAAGTTGTGAAAACAGGAAAACGGAAGGTGTTTTTCACATGTATTCTTTAAAATCATTGCCTCGGCAAAACAAGCTCAAAGCTATATCGGAAACTTTAATTATTAGTTCATAATTATGAGAATGGCCAATCTTCTCTACTAGCAAAGTACATAAGGGAAAATATTTCATTTCACAGTCATAACTTGTTCAACAATTGATATATACAGAACACATACACAGATTAGATATCACTTTATATTTTATATTCTTGAGAAATTGGAATTACAAAATCATGTCTTTTAGGTATGTCGAATTTAGATGCTTATCATTCATAAATATATTTATAAAATATTGTGCAAAAAAAAATCATTTAAACAAAATTGTTCGCGAATTCTCAATGCATTTGCTATACGAGTCCTTTCTATAATTTCATCTTAAAAATCTATTTGTTTTGCAATTAATTCACATGTGTTTCTTCTATTTGTTATGTATCAATATTTTCTCTGTTTCAGACTTCGTTTGTTTGAAGACGCTGTAGATTCCCCGGTGCAGACAAGTTCCGGTGAAGTCTGGGACGAGATCGAAGCTGTAATCACTCCCTATGGAAAGCTTTACAAGTCACCAGGCTCTGGAGCCGATTTTTCAGTAAGTTTCCTACTTGCAAACATTTTTCATTTTAATTTCATTATATTGAAAAAAATATTGTTCCACGATAGTTTCCGCACACATTATTTTTCAAATAAAATATATTTGCAGCATTCACTATTCACTGTAACTATTCTACATAATTATGTTTTTCTGTAACATCATTACGGCATTAACATTTTTGTAACTTCATTATGTATTTATTTCTCCTTACAGATAAAGATTCCGTCGCGGAAGTCACTGAAACACCAAACATCAGACGCGAGAAGAAACTTGTTTTCTGGAAAACGTCAAGCAGACGACAGTCTTGAAGTAGAATCTCCCGCCACGAAGAAACTTAGGAACAGTTCTATACTTCCGGTAAGTATCATGTTCAACATGTTTTTATTATTTATTTGCTATCATATTTCCACTAACTACAGAATATATTAAATCAAGTTTATAAAGTGCTCTTTATTTTTACATATCTGGGTTTATTCATCACAATTTTGAATGTCTGTTTAACTTGTTATTTTTCTAATTATAGGATTCCAACGATATCATCGAAGCTGTTGAACGATTAGAGTCACATGAACTCGTAGCTGACGGAACTCGTTGCTATACCTTACCCACAATTCCTGGCAAACACAGCGACCTCAAGTCCATCTCTCCAGAAACAATGGCGGACATTGTGGAGGGGCGATATAAAAAACAACTTGGGAAAGTAACCATTGTTGACTGTCGGTACCCGTACGAGTTCGAGGGAGGTCACATACGGGGTGCTGTAAACCTGTACACCAAGGACGCCGTCAACACACTTCTCCAGGAGGCGTCGACGTCAAAGCATTCACGTGTACTGATCTTCCATTGTGAATTCTCTTCAGAGAGAGGACCAAAAATGTAAGTATTCGAACGAATAGACTGAATAACTAAGAAATTGATGCATTAAGAAGCTCCTCTCCTTACACACTGTGATAATTTCTATTGTTACCTATTCTATGAAACATCACAATAATCCCTAAGTAACCATAACTATTCTAAAAAACTTGAAAAAGGCCAATAAAATCATGTTATTGCTTATTATATTCTAGGTACCGTTTCTTGAGAAGCCAGGATCGTCAGCTGAACAAACACAGATATCCTCACCTGATCTTCCCAGAGATTTACTTGCTTGACGGAGGCTACAAGGCGTTCTTTACTGGACACAAGGTTGGTACGCTCGTCACTACTTTTAGGAAGCGCATCTGTTTCAGTTTACTTTTCAAAGTTTTTTTTCTCAGTTCCTTACGATTTCATTATTTATGGACATAAGCTTTACGAAAATGAGGATCATATATATAGCTTTTCTAAGTAAAAATACGAATAGCGTTTGTTTTTATTCGATTAATAGCATCTTTCGCAGCAGATTCTCTTAAATTGACAAAATTGAAGTATGTTCTCATTCCATAAGGCAATTTATTTCATTCAATATCTTTACTTTAATATTTTATTTCATTTATGATTTCAGGGTTTGTGTGATCCAATCAGCTACAAGCCAATGTTGCACGAGGACCATGCTGCAGACCTACGTCATTTCCGTGTCAAGTCGAAATCGTGGACCGCTGGTGAGAAACAGAAGACTAACAGACGACAAAGAAGCAGACTTGCTTGTTTAAATATTGACTTATAAACGTTGTGCTAATGTGTTGAAAAGTGCTAAATGTAAGACCTGTGCTGGTTGTGCTAAATTTGTTTTGTTTACTGTATTTGTTGACTATTACTTGTTTATGCTGTGAAGAAATAAAAAAAGAAAGATAAATTACTTATCTTACTTCTTTTATTAAAATATGTGGCCTAGATGATCCAAATTTAAATATGAATTTCCTTGAAAAAAACATGCTGACAAGGTTTCTGGTCTGCTACGATTTGACAAGCATTCTGACCAGGTTTGATCCAGTAGAAAATATTACCTCTATAGTATTTATGTATGAAATAAGGCCAGTCAACAATGTTATTCTATAATTTGAATGACCTTTTTCTGCCCAAATGACCCAGTCTCTGAAGACAAAAGAAACATTCTAAGTTTCATAATGCTCAATTAAACAAGTGCTGTTTGTAAAGCACATGCCCCCAGCCCCACGATTGGCTGTTTGAGGCAAGTGGGATATAATTTTATATGCTGTGACCTTGACAAACAAGTTCAACAACAACAGGGGCAAAGCAAGATTGAAAGCAAATAAAAACCTTTCATTACACAACAATTAAAAGACATTTCTCCGTAAAAGAACAATAGCAAAGGAGTTTTTACTTCACGAGGAATAGTGAATAATAAAATATAATCTAAAATATTCGAGACTGTTCTAATATCACAGCAACATTAAATCGTTCGTATACTTTTTATATACGAGATATATAGTAATATTTTTAACAATCATCTAGCTTACTCAACACTTTTTTCTGGCTCTTCATTATTATCAAAAAGAAAAAAATGTTACCATCCACATATCCACATAATATCCACAGGTGACTTTTAGACAGCAAAACAAATACATATGTAACCTTTTCAGAAATAAAAGCATTAATGTATAAAAGACCTGTAGGAAGTGAAAGACACTAAATAGCTCTATCAGACAAATTATTATCTGTAAGCTTTGGTGGTTACTGTCACTGTATAGCGATACAAACAAGAGGACCATGATGGTCCTGAATCGCTCACCTCTTCCCACATGACCCAGTTTTGAGTATGACGTCGTTTTTTCTATTATTTGACATAGTGACCTAGTTTTTGAGCTCATGTGACCCAGTTTTGAACTTGACCTAGATATTATCAAGATAAAAATTCTGACCAGTTTTCATGAAGATCCATTGAAAAATATGGTCTCTAGAGAGGTCACAAGGTTTTTCTATTATTTGACCTATTGACCTAGTTTTCGAAGGTACGTGACCCTGTTTTGAAATTTACCTAGATATCATCAAGGTGAACATTCTCACTAATTTTCATGAAATTCTCATGAAAAATATGGCCTCTAGACAGGTCACAAGGTTTTTCTATTTTTATACCCAATGGCCTAGTTTTTGACCAAACGTGACCCTGTTTCGAAACTGACCTAGATATCATTAAGGTGAACATTCTGACCAATTTTCATGAAGATCCATTGAAAAATATGGCCTCTAGAGAGGTCAAAAGATTTGTCTAATTTTAGACCTACTGACCTAGTTTTTGACCGCAGTTGACTCAGTTTCAAACTTGGCCTAGATATCATCAAGATGAACATTCAGACAAAATTTCATACAGATCCCATGAAAAGTATGGCCTCTAGAGAGGTCACAAGGTTTTTTTATTATTTGACCTACTGACCTAATTTTTTAAGGCACGTGATCCAGTTTCGAATCTGACCTGGATATCATCAAGGTGAACATTCTGACCAATTTTCATGAAGATCCATTTAAGGGTATGGCCTCTAGAGAGGTCACAAGGTTTTTCTATTTCAAGACCTACTGACCTAGTTTTTGATCGCAGTTGACCCAGTTTCAAACTTAACCTATATATCAACAAGATAAACATTCAGACCAACTTTCATACAGATCCTATGAAAAATATGGCCTCTAGAGAGGTCACAACGTTTTTTCATTATTTGACCTACTGACCTACTTTTTGAGGGCACGTGACCCACTTTCGAATTTGACCTAGATACCATCAAGATGAACATTCTGACCAATTTTTATGGAGATCCATTCAAAAGTATGGCCTCTAGAGAGGTCATAAGGTTTTTTCTATTTTTAGACCTACTGACCTAGTTTTTGACTGCACATGACCCTGTTTCAAACTTGACCTAGATATCATCAAGATGAACATTCAGACCAAGTTTCATACAGATCCCATGAAAAATATGGCCTTTAGAGAGGTGACAAGGTTTTTCTATTATTTGACCTACTGACCTAGTTTTTGAAGGCACGTGACCCACTTTCAAACCTGACCTAGATATCATCAAGATGAACATTCAGACCAATTTTCATACAGATCCCATGAAAAATATGGCCTCTAGAGAGGTCACAAGGTTTTTCTATTATTTGACCTACTGACCTAGTTTTTGACGGCACGTGACCCACTTTCAAACCTGACCTAGATACCATCAAGATGAACATTCAGACCAAGTTTCATATAGATCCCATGAAAAATATGGCCTCTAGAGAGGTCACAAGGTTTTTCTATTATTTGACCTACTGACCTAGTTTTTGAGGGCACGTGACCCACTTTCGAACTAGACCTAGATATGATAAAGATGAACATTCTTACCAATTTTCATGAAGATTTCATGAAATATATGACCTCTAGAGAGGTCACAAGGTTTTTCTATTTTTAGACCTACTGACCTAGTTTTTGAAGGCACGTGACCCAGTTTCGAACTTGACCTAGATATCATCAAGATGAACATTCTGACCATCTTTCATAAAGATCCCACAAAAAATGTGACCTCTAGAGTGGTCACAAGCAAAAGTTTACGGACGGACGGACGCACAGACGACGGACGCTGCGTGATCACAAAAGCTCACCTTGTCACTATGTGACAGGTGAGCTAAAAACACGCTTCATATTCATAAAAAATGTTATAGACAATTCCCGTTGCCAGTAGAAATGAAAAATAAAAACTGCAAATGACTTCTTTTTCATCACTGTGGAATTCGCTTTAAGGTAAAATATATATAACCATACTGTGTCTGTGGTTATGACATTCAGCAGGATCGAAGCCCCTACATCCCGCTCCCCAATTAAACCCAAACACTATCCTCAGGTGCAAGCACAAACACAATAAAAAGACACTTGTTTTATCTGTATAATACTGAAACTCCCTAACGACAAATTGATGTAAAGATTTTATAATTTGAAATTTGGCCCTTTGTGATAAACCATTTTATTATCTCGACCTAACTTAAATAATTCATCATTAATGTAGATAGTGTTGGCTTTCTGTGATTCATCTTGATCTATCATCTGATTTGTAAGTAATTCTAACGGAGCCCTTAAGAAAGAAATTTCATAACAAGGCTGAAGATTTTGCAGACATTTACGGCGTACAAACGCACAAAGTGACTATTAGAAACTAGTATTCTGCGATCCTTAACATTGAATGTTATTTCATCCAGAAATTCGTTAAAGGGTAGAAGTCATTCATACCACGTGTGGAATATGCTGTACAGTTACAGCAAACATCTTACGGGTAGCATATTTGCGAGCAAACCAATCATGTACTTAAGTCCTTTGTTCCCTTTAAGCTATTTCTTTTTGTTCATGAATAGACTCAATCAAACCGAGCCTTCTGTTATGTTGCTGGGCAATGTTTTATGCTTCCAAAAGGTCTTTTCTTAGATTTTATAAAACAGGTTTTTTAGTAAAACTCTTCCTATTTTTAGATCTATTGACCGACATTCACATTGACTTCGGCCTCAGATATTGGGGCCCCCACTGACCCTACAAGCTCAACATTGAATTACTTGGACTTAAACTCAGGCAGTCATATCGATTGTCATTTTTCTTCCAATAAACCATATAATTACTGTATGATTAATTTGTCTGCTTCCACTCCCCCACACCACACTCCCCTGATCCCATCAAAAACCCATTCCCAATTCCAACCCCATCAAAAAAGGATTTTTTTTCATTTAGTTTCTTGCCCTTTTTTATCCTGTCACTGCAACAATCTACATAACTCCTACCCCCTCCTCCTCCCCAAAAATACAACAAACCATTTAGTTTCTTGCCCTTTAATATCATATCACCACCACCGTGCACACAAACACACCATCAAACTTGTGTCATATAATATGAGTGATGATGTGGAACAACCATTTTAAGTTTTATTAAATCCATTTAGTAACAACAGAGATATAAAAAGCATAAAAATTGAAATGAAATTGTAAGTAAAAAGGGGATATAATTGTAAAATAGTTGCATCAGAGTTTCTGACCTGGTGTCATATGATGAGGATGATGTGGAAAAACTAATTCAAGTTTTAATCAAATTCATTAAGTAATGCACCAAAATTTACCTGAAATTCTAAGTAAAAAGGGGACATAATTCATGAAATATTGATGCAAGTGTTATGGCCCTTGTATCATATGATGTAGGTGATGATGTGGTACAACTATTTTAAGCTTGAATCAAATCCATTTGGTAATAACAAATAAAGTCGAAGTGCATCAAAACGTTAACCTGAAATTTTAAGCAAAAAAGGGGGGTAATTAAAAATTATATTGTGCAAGAGTTATTGCCCTTGTGTCATATGATGTGGATGATGATGTGGTACTACTGTTTAAAGTTTGAATCAAATCTGTTTGGTAATAACAGAGATAGAGTGAAAGTGCATAAAAACTATAACCTGAAATTTTAAGTAACTAGAATGTGTCTGTAGGACACAGGGTGTGCCCCCCACTGGTACATTTGTCACAAATAAGGGGCAATAATTCAAATGTTTGCAGTCTTAATGAGGTATAGCCTCAACAAACATTTTATGAAAAAATTCATTATTCTAGGCCATATACTTTTTGAGCTATGAGCATCACAAACAAAAAATCAAATGAGCATCACAAACAAAAAATCCACTATTTTGGCTATTTCAAGAGCCATAACTCTTTAATAAGCACTAAGATTCTCAAGAAGAATGCCAAGTGTGCAAGGTCACATCATGATAAAGACTCAAGCAAGGTTTCATGAATATATTTACATCAAATACTTTTTGAGCTAGGCACATAATTGGGTGAAAATGTGCATTTTTTTTTACTATTTCAGGGGCCATAACTTTAAAAATACGAGGTGGAGCCAGCCAAAAAATAAGAGCTGTGCAAGTTTATATCATGATAAAGACTTATGCAAGTTTCAACCATTTATATTAAATATTTTTTTAGCTAGGTGCGCCACAAGGTGAAAATATGCATTTTTGACTATTTCAGGGGCAATAACTCTGAAAATAGGGGGCTGGGCCAGACGAAAAATAGGAGGTGCGCAAGTTCATATCATGATAAAGACTCATGCAAGGTTTCATCAATTTATATCGAATACTTTTTGAGCTAGGCGCGTCAAAAGGTGGAAATGTGCATTTTTTACTTTTTTAGGGGCCATAACTCTGAAAATAGGGGGCAAACCCAAATAAAAAATAGGAGGTGTGCAAGTTTATATCATGATTAAGACTCATGCAAGGTTTCATGAATCATTATCAAATACTTTTTGGGCTAGACGTGTCACAAGGTGAAATGTGCATTTTTGTCTATTTCAGGGGCCATAACTCTGAAAATAGGGGGCGGAGCTAGACGAAAAATAGGACGGACGGACAGATGCACGGACAAGACCAAATCTATAAAAAGGGGATAACTCATAAAATACTGGTGTAGGCGATGATGATGAACAATTATTTTAAGTTTGAATCAAATCCCTTCTGAAATAATATAACAGAGATATAGTGAAAATGCATCAAAATTAACATAAAATTCAAAATAAAATGGGGGCATAATTCAAGTAAAAATGGTGCCAGAGATATGGACCTTGTGTCATATGGTCCGAGAGCTCACGGACTTTTATTGCAACAATTGAGGCCAAAAGAAGTTTATACATTTTTGGAAACACTATTTCATATCCTCCATGAAAACCCATTTCTTAAGTGTCAAAGCCGTGCCTATCTATATTTTGTTCACTTATGTTTGTGATATGGGAGGTTAAACTCACTTGTAAAAATTTAGGGGGTAGGATAAAGTTTAAGTTTACCAATTTTTTCACTGTTTAATTACAGTAGCTATTTGATTGTCAGTAAATGTATATATGTCAACCAATGTCAGCAAAAAGAAATTCATCAAAAAGGAATGAAGGGCAAACTTGATATTTAAGGTCAAAGGTCAAATTTATGTACAAATCACAAAAATTGGCATATTTGAAATTTATTTTTTTTCTTAAAAATTAGTTTGTTATCATAAGTCACTCAGTTTTACTTATGTAATGTGTTTATATCAGCCAAAGTCAGAAATGCAAATCTTGTTGCAAAACGTCAAAGTCAACCCTGATAATTGAAGGTCAAAGTTCATTTTCATGCAAAAATGTGAAAAATGTTACCTTTACTTTTTTAATCTGTTTAATATGTATTCGCATTATTAGTCACCGAAGTTAATTTGATTAAATGTCTGCATGTCAGGCAAAGTCAGCAGTGCAGATGTAACCCCAAAACTGCCAAGGGTAAAGCTTATATCAAAGGTCAAAGGTCAAATTTGAGTGAAAACTTGGATGAATAGCTTCCTGTTTGAAATATAAATGCTATTCCTAATCATTATTAGTAATTGCTCGTGATTTATTTTAATGTATATATGTCCCACAATGTCAGTAATAAAGATATCATTTGAAATCAGAAAAGTTCATATGTGATATAAAGGGTCAAAGGTCATTTTCATGTAAAAGGAAGAAAAAATGGCTCTTTAACTTTTTTCTTGTTGATAATATTTTGTAGATATTGGTCAACGATATCAGTTCATTTAATGTATACATGTTAGGCGATGTCTAGTATGCACATACAATTTCAAAACATTCAAGGTCAACCATAATATCAAAGGTCAAAGGTCAAAGAAGTGAGTAAAATGTTGCAAAGATATCACCTATTTGTAATAATTTTTATTGTTTAAAAGTATTTGTTTCGTCATTTTAGTAACTGATCGTTGTTCATTTTACTGTATATATGTCAGACGATGTCATAGAAGAGAAAATAAGTCAAAGTCAAGCCTGCTATTGGAGGCCAGGGGTCACTTTTGTATAAAAAATCACAACCTTTACCATACTTACTCATTACTTAATCAAAAATAGCTTGTTGTTATAATTCACTGTTAGCAATTTACTTTAATGTATACATGTCAAGCAATGTTAGCAATGTAGGTCTAATCCTTATAAGTAAAAGGCAAACCTATTATCAAAGGTCAAAGGTCAAATTTGTGTAAGAATTCGCAAAATAACAAGAATTTTGCAATGATTTTTGGTTGCGGGTTTATCCCGCTACCGAAGTTAAAGTGTATTTCTGACTATCATAGCATCTTTATTTTATTCAGAAATCAAATCCAACAGATCTTCATGTGCTACACAAAATAGTCCCATTCATGCACAGTGCGGATGAATTATCAATGAACAAGCAATTCTTATTCAACCTGTATCCACTCCCACTAACCATTTAGATTATATAAGATCTATCAATGATAAGGTATTCCAGCCCATGGTTACATCACAAGCTGGGTCAGGCAGAGTTCATCTTAGATATGATGCACATTAAATTTGTATTTGTTTCTCATTCATGTATATTCATAGACTGGCATTTTAAACAGAAAATAAATCTACCAAAAACCCGCAGCCATCAGACATTTCAAGCCTTCGATTCTTTATTGTGTTGGTTATTTCTGTCACTACTAGTGAAACTGATCAGTATTCATTTTCAAATATATACAACTGACAATATCACTGTTGAAATAATAAGGAAAAGTAAGTCAAGGTCAAACCTGACATTAAAGGTCAAAGGTCATTTCATGTAAAAGTTCAAAATACAGCATTTTTAATTTCTTCTTCGTTACAAATTATATTGTCATTTTGTTCATTGAAAGCAATTTTGTCTTATGTTTATTTGTAAATCAATGTCAGCAATGCAGATCTAATTTCAAAAACAGTGATTGTTAAAGCTTATATCAAAGTTAAAAGGTGAAAATTGCGTGAAAGATCGCAAAAAGTAGCATTTTTGCAATACTTTTCATTGTTTAAAAGTATTTTGTCATTATTAATATTAATATTTTATGGTTATTCCTTGAAGTCTCATACATGTATATACATTATCTATATATGGGTTAATGTCTACAATGGAGATATCATAAGACATGGGTCTAGATCAGTCCTGAAGTTAAAGTTTAAAATTTATTTTCGGGTAATAAATACAAAAGATAGCATTGTTATTTTATTTCTTTGTTCAAACATATCTTGTTATAGCTTGATGTTAATTCATTTTAAAGTTAGCCTTTACTTCCTTACTGCCTTCCATCTTCTTATGGCCGTTTTATATTTTATGATTAGATGCGGCAATGAACTGCATCGTATTCTGCAGGTCGCTGATATCTCTTCACGGCTTGGTCTCAAATGGGATGTCTGTTGGTCAAACTTTCTGGCGTGCTTCTTCCAGATAGGAACAACTCTGCAGAATGTGAAACGGTGTTTGTTCCTCTTCTCCGCACTGACATTTAGCTTTCTCTAATTGGCTGTTTAGCTTGTGTAGACAGTCATGATTTGGCGGGTAAGCTCCATTTATGTTCTTCAAGTCTGACGCAAATCTGTTCTTCCACAGAGTCTGAGCTTCTCTGTATCAAGTTTGAGGTTTGGGGTGAATTTATCTGGTTGCTTTCTTTGCAAGATTGTGCTCAGCTTCATTTCCAGCTATGCCCATATGTGCAGCAATCTATCGAAATGCTACATTGTTGTTCTCAGGCAGGAGACTGATGTTTTTCAACAGCTGTCTGATTAAGTTGTCTGATGGATCTGCTGAGAGAGCCTGAAGAGCTGACTTGGGGTCTGTTAGGAATATATTGTCCCTTTTCTCCTCGCTCATACTGTTCCAGTGTCGCTGATGTGAGGGCTTGCATCTGGATCTGTAGTTGGAGCATCTCTTGCCGACTGTATGAGAGAGAATGAAGGAGGAGCTGTCTGAAAATTTGATGTAGGCACCACCCCAAGCTTTCTGAACTGCTTTTTTCACTGATCCATTGGTATATTCTTGGATGCAAGAGTGTGCTGGATAGCGGTTATTGATTATTTCTAGCGTAAGAAATTGTTGGTAAGCCTGATTTTGCTTTCCCTTTTCTTCTACTCCTGGCACCTCAAATGTGATCTTGGGAGCACATTGTCTGGGAAACCATTCATTGGGCTCGAGCGGCTCTGCCACTGTGTCCAGTGCTGCTGCTTTCTATTTTTGCAGTTTTTGACGATGTGGATAAGACTCTGTCTTATCAGTTTGTTCTTGGTTCTGCTCCCGATTTTGAGTGGAGTGGGTGGGATGGTAGTCTCTTTGCCTTCTATGCACGGTCAAAAGCTTTATACTCTCGTCTTGTCTCTAACTGTTTAGGGTTGGCTGTCTTTTCGATTCATTTTATTTGAGTTGTTTTCATTGCCCCTCAGACCTGAAATTTAACCTTGTCCAGTTTATCTTTACTGGTTTTGGAAGCAGGTACCAATGAGGTTGATGCGTACTATGCTATGTATCGTACGTTGCCTGTGTAGACTTGCAGAGGAACTTTGCATTCACTCCCCAACCTGTTCAAGCCAGTTTTTTTTCATAGTGGCGAGTTTTTTAAGGACCTCTTCTTTGACCTTAAATGTCAGATTTGACCTTGACTAATTTTTCATTATTATTTCAAGAATGATATCATCTGTTATAAATACATTAAAATGAATAATACTTAGTTAATAGTTTTTAAATACCCTAAAAAATAATGAAAAATCGTTGCAAAAATACTGTTTTATTTTTTTGGCTAATTTTCACGCAAATTTGACCTTTGACCTTTGGGAATAGGTTTTGCTTTGCCTTATTTGAATAAGACCTACATTCCTGACCTTGCTTTACATGTATACATTAAAATAAATTGCAACAGAAAATTCTAACAAGAGCTATTATTTTTGAACAAAGTAATGAGTAAGTATGCTACAAATTGATTTTTTACAAAAAAATGACCCCTGACCTTTAATACAAGGTTCGACCTTGACTTATTTTCTCTTCCATGACATCGTCTGACATATATACAGTAAAATGAAAATCGATCAGTTACTAAAATGACAAAACAAATACTTTTAAACCATAAAAAAATATTACAAACAGGTGATATTATTGCAACATTTTATTCACTTTTTTGACCTTTGACCTTTGAAATTATGGTTGACCTTGAATGTTTTGAAATTGTATGTGCATACTAGACATCGCCTAACATTTATACATTAAATGAACTGATATCGTTGACTAATATCGACAAAAAATTATCAACAAGAAGAAAAGTTAAAGAGCCATTTTTTTCTTCCTTTTACATGAAAATGACCTTTGACCCTTTATATCACATATGAACTTTTCTGATTTCAGATGATATCTTAATACCTGACATTGTGGGACACATATACATTAAAATAAATCACGAGCAATTACTAATAATGATTAGAAATAGCATTTATATTTCAAACAGGAAGCTATTCATGCAAAGTTTCACTCAAATTTGACCTTTGACCTTTGATATAAGCTTTACCCTTGGCAGTTTTGGGGTTACATCTGCACTGCTGACTTTGCCTGACATGCAGACATTTAATCAAATTAACTTCGGTGACTAATAATGCGAATACATATTAAACAGATTAAAAAAGTAAAGGTAACATTTTTCACATTTTTGCCTGAAAATGAACTTTGACCTTCAATTATCAGGGTTGACTTTGACGTTTTGCAACAAGATTTGCATTTCTGACTTTGGCTGATATAAACACATTACATAAGTAAAACTGAGTGACTTATGATAACAAACTAATTTTTAAGAAAAAAAATAAATTTCAAATATGCCAATTTTTGTGATTTGTACATAAATTTGACCTTTGACCTTAAATATCAAGTTTGCCCTTCATTCCTTTTTGATGAATTTCTTTTTCCTGACATTGGTTGACATATATACATTTACTGACAATTAAATAGCTACTGTAATTAAACAGTGAAAGAATTGGTAAACTTAAATTTTACCCTACCCCCTAATTTTTTACAAGTGAGTTTAACCTCCCATATCACAAACATAAGTGAACAAAATATAGATAGGCACGGCTTTGACACTTAAGAAATGGGTTTTCATGGAGGATATGAAATAGTGTTTCCAAAAATGTATAAACTTCTTTTGGCCTCAATTGTTGCAATAAAAGTCTGTGAGCTCTCGGACCAATATGAAGTGGGTGATGATGTGAAACAACTATTTTAAGTTTGAATCAAATCCATTCAGTAGTAACTGAGAAAAAGTGAAAGTGCACCAAAACTTTAACCTGAAATTCTAAGTAAAAAGGGGGAATAATTCATGAAATACTGGTGCTAGAGTTATGCCCTTATGCCATATGATGTGGGTGATGATGAGGAATAACTATTATAAGTTTGAAGCAAATCTATTAAGTAATAACAAAAATAAAGAGAAAGTGCATCAAAACTTTAACCAAGGTGGGAACACGGAAAGATGCCGACGCCAGGTCAAGTAGGATAACTCTCCATACTTCATATAGTCAAGCTAAAAACCTATTTTTCAATAGGCTGACAGGTAGAACTATTGCATGAAAACTGGAAAAGTAGTGTCTAGCAATCCTGGCCTGTAGTTGTCTTCCCTGACAATTTTAAAAACAAACTAATATATAAACCTGATTATCCATTTATTAGCCGTATTAACAAAATATGTAAAATAACAATATATCTACACAATGCTGTTTACTAGTAATTGGTCCTTAAAAAACACATAAACCTTTGCACAGCAAAATATGAAAATATAACTATTATGGCGCAATCATTTATTTATTAAATTGTCATATTGTAATTCTAAGCATGTATTTCACACTTTTTTCCAATGCAATGTTCTGTGATCAATGTCTTTTTCACCAGGAAATTCATTATCAAATACAACCTGAAATATATAACTAAAATTAAATAACATGTTTTAAAGATGTTTAGTCAGATCAGCTAATCACAACTGATCATTCAACTAGTCAGAGTTCTTAATACATGTACGATTTTCTCTAGCGGTATTTTTACAGTTTCATTTTCAACCAGGATAATGTTGTTTTAGCATAAGTAAAAATTTAACAAGTGACCTAGTATTGCAGTGGCAACACAGAAGTCCCCTCTGGTAGAAAACCAGTATATATTATATAACCAATTCTTTTCCACCTACCTGGTTAGCTCACCATGTATAGTGTACGGCTACAAATTGTTTGAATCCTGTGCAATACCTCTAAGGGTCATTTGCACTTCACCTGTGATTCAGGTGTTGCAGTCTTATGATACTGTGAACAGTTTTGGTAAGAAAGCCAGATCAGGTATAGTGACCAACTACCTACATTGCAGAAAACAAGAGCTATCAGCAGTCAGGGGTGTAACTGTTTTAAGTTATGTAACCTATTTCAGTTATTTTTTCAAGCATTTTATAACCTGTATTAGTTATAAACTGTAAGTTAACTCAGGTAAGTTATTCAAAAAAGTCTTTTTGCTGTTCTCACAAAGTGACCTATACAGTGAAATAAGTAGTAATCTGTGGTTAATCAAATTCTCTTTTAATCTGATCATGACCTGGTCAGCATAATGGGATGCTAAGAGTTTTATAGCTTTAAACCTTTTGTGTAAAACTTTATCAGCCTTGCATAAAAAACTTTACTGCATAGCTGGAAAGATAAGAGTTCAAGGATTCAGGAAATAATTGCATTAGTCACATTCAAAATGAGGAATTGGCACAGGAGGGCTTTGGAATATTTTATGACAACTGAAACAAGTTATGAAAATATAAGCAATAACTCAAATGGGTTATAAACTGTGATAACTTGAAACAGTTAACCCCTGACTGATCAGAGGACAGCAACGCTCAACTATTCAACAGCCTTGTCAATTGAATGAATTTAAAAGTCGAAAAAAGGGGCATAATTTTGTAAAAATGCAAAGTAGAGTTATGGAACCTGTGCACTGCCTATCATTCATGACAGTGAACAAGTGTGTGAAGTTTCAATCCATTACCATTAGTGGGTACTGAAGTGAGATACCAGCGTACATACAAAAACTTAACCAAAAGCTGCTAAGTGGAAAAAAGGGGCATAATTTTGTAACAAGAGGGCCAAAATGGCCTTAGGTCACTCACCTGAGTAAGACACCATAACAGTGTAAGCATGTTTTACCTAGCGATTTCATGGAGACAAATATTCTGACCAATTTTCATTAAAGATTGGACCAAAAACGTGGCCTCTTGTGTGTAAACAAGCATTTTCTTTGTTTTGACCTAGTGACCTAGTTTTTTAACCCACATGACCCAGATTCAAACTTATCCAAAATTTCATGAAAACAAACATTCTGACAAAGTTTCCAGAAGATTGAAGCAAAAAAGTGGCCTCTAGAGTGTATACAAGCTTTAACTTTGATCTGACCTAGTGACCTAGTTTTTGACCCCACGTGACCCAGATTTAAAAATCATTCAAGACTTCATGATAACAAATATTCTGATCAAGTTTTATAAAGATAGATCAAAAATGTGCCCCTTAGGGTGTAAACAAGCTTGTTCTTTGATTTGATCTGGTGACCTAGTTTTTGACCCCACATGACCCAGTTTTGACCTTGGCCTAGAAATCATCAAGATAAACATTCTGACCAAGTTTCATGAAGATAAGATCATAAATGTGGCCTCTAGGTTGTTAATGAGCTTTTCCTTTTATTTGACCCGATGACCTAGTTTTTAACCCGACATGACCCAGTTTCAATCCAGGCCTAGAGATCATCAAGATAATCATTATGTGCAAGTTTGTATCAAATCAAAGCATAAATGAAACCTCTATATCGCTGAAAGGGCCAAAATAGAAATTTTGCTCCTTTCAGGGGCAGTAACTCTAGAACTCATGAAGAAATCTAGCCTGTTTTTGAAAGGAACCAAGATCTTATTGTGACTTAAATTGTATGTAAGTGTGGTTAAAATTAAATAAAAAATGGCACTTCTATTGTATTCACAAGGTAAAAATTAACAAATTTTGGCTCTTTCCGGGGTCAATCAGGAGCCGTAACTCCAGAACCTATGAATGGATCTGACAGGTTCATCATGGAATCCAAGAGTTATTCTTGTTAAAGATATTTTGCAAGTTTGTATCAAATCAAACCATAAATGAAGCCTCTATATGGCTGCAAAAGCCAAAATAGCAAATTTTGGCCCTTTAAGGGTCCATAACTCTGGAATCCATGATGGGATCTGGCCAGTTTTCAAAAGGAACCGAGATATTATGTCAATACAAGTTATGTGTGAGTTTGATTAAAGTTGATTGCAAAATGTGGTCTCTATCCTGTTCACAAGCCAAAAATAGCAAATTTTGGCCTTTTAAGGGGCCATAACTCTGGAACCCATGATGGGATCTGGCCAGTTTTCTAAAGGAATCGAGATATTATGCCAATACAAGTTGTGCTCAAGTTTGATTAAGGTTGATTGCAAAATGTGGTCTCTATCATGTTCACAAGCCAAAAATAGCAGTTTCTGGCCCTTTAAGGGGCCATAACTCTGGAACCCATAACGGGATCTGTCCAGTTTTCAAAAGGAACCAAGATATTATGCCAATACAAGTTGTGTGCTAGTTTGATTAAAGTTGATTGCAAAATGTGGTCTCTATCGTGTTCACAAGCCAAAAATAGCAAATTCTGGCCCTTTAAGAGGCCATTACTCTGGAACCCATATTGGGATCTAGCCAGTTTTCGAAAGGAACCGAGATATTATGCCAATACAAGTTGTGTGCAAGGTTGATTAAAATTGATTACAAAATGTGGTCTCTATCGTGTTCACAAGAAATTGTGAACGGATGAACGGACAATGGACAAAACTCACCCTGTCACTATGTGACAGGTGAGCTGAAAATGCAAAGTAAAGTTATGGAACCTGTGCACTGCATTTCAGATTATCACAGTGAACAAGTATGTGAAATTTCAATCCATTCCCATTAGCGGATACAGAGACACCAGCTTACATACAAAAACTTAACCAAAAACGGCTTAGTCGAAAAAAGGGGCACAATTTTGTAAAAATGCAAAGTAGAGTTATGGAACCTGGTGCATGTCAGATCATGACATTGAACAAGTGTGTGAAGTTTCAATCCATTCCCATTAGTGGGTACTGAGATACCAGCTTACATACAAAAACTTAACCAAAAACTGCAAAGTCCAAAAAAGGGGCATAATTTTGTAAAAATGCAAAGTAGAGTTATGGAACCTGTGCATTGCCTGTCAGATCATGACAGTGAACAAGTATGTGAAGTTTCAATCCATTCCCATTAGTGGGTACTGAGATACCAGCTTACATACAAAAACTTAACCAAAAACTGCTTAGTCGAAACAAGAGGACAATGATGGTCCTGAATCGCTCACCTGTCCCCGCATGACCCAGTTTTGAACTGAGTATGACGTCGTTTTTTCTATTATTTGACATAGTGACCTAGTTTTTGAGCTCATGTGACCCAGTTTTGAACTTGACCTAGATATCATCAAGATAAAAATTCTTACCAATTTTCATGAAGATCCATTGAAAAATATGGCCTCTAGAGAGGTCACAAGGTTTTTCTTTTACTTGACCTAATGAACTAGTTTTTGAAGGCACGTGACCCAGTTTTGAACATGACCTAGATATCATCAAGGTGAACATTCTCACCAATTTTCATGATGATCTCATGAAAAGTATGGCCTCTAGAGAGGTCAAAATGTTTTTCTATTTTTAGACCTACTGGCTTTGTTTTTGACCGCACGTAACCCAGTTTCGAACTTGACCTAGATATCATCAAGGTGAACAGTCTGACCAATTTTCATGAAGATCCATTGAAAAATATGGCCTCTAGAGAGGTCAAAAGGTTTTTCTATTTTTAGACCTAATGATCTAGTTTTTGATGGCATGTGACCCAGTTTCAAACCTGACCTAGATATCATCAAGATGAACATTCAGACCAACTTTCATACAGATCCACTGAAAAATATGGCCTCTAGAGAGGTCACAAGGTTTTTCTATTATTTGACCTAATGACCTAGTTTTTGAAGGCACGTGACCCAGTTTCAAACTTGAACTAGATATCATCAAGGTGAACATTCTGACCAATTTTCATGAAGATCCATTGAAAAGCATGGCCTCTAGAGAGGTCACAAGGTTTTTCTATTTTTAGACCTACTGACCTAGTTTTTGACCGCACGTGACCCAGTTTCAATCTTGATCTAGATACCATCAAGGTGAACATTCTGACCAATTTTCATGAAGATCCATTGAAAAATATGGCCTCTAGAGAGGTCACAAGCAAAAGTTTACGGACGCAGGGACGGACGCACGGACGACGCACAATCACAAAAGCTCACCTTAAAGTGACAGGTGAGCTAAAAAGGGGCATAATTTTGTAAAAATGCAAAGTAGAGTTATGGAACCTGTGCACTGCATGTCAGATCATGACATTGAACAAGTGTGTGAACTTTCAATCCATTGCCATTAGAGGGTACTGAGATACCAGCTTACATACAAAAACTTAACCAAAAACTTCTAAGTCGTAAAAGAGGCATAATTTTGTAAAACTGCAAAGTAGAGTTATGGAACCTGTGCAATGCATTTCAGATCATCACAGTGAACAAGTATGTGAATTTTCAATCCATTACCATTAATATTGAGATACCAGCTTACATATAAAAACTTAACCAAATTGGGACGCCGACGCCAACGTGGACGCCGACGCATGGGTGAGTCCAATAGCTCTACTTATTCTTTGAATAGTCGAGCCAAAAACAACTAGCATTTCTTTAGCTAAGGCAGTTATAAACAATGGAGGGGGCATTACTAGTATTACCTTTAAACTCAATCTGATATCACTTCTTTAACATGTAATACACTGCTATTGCTGAACCAACTAAGCTAAGGGCTGCATACGGATATGGACTGATACTGCTTGTAATTGGTATTCTTGGTACATATACCTGGAGAAACAAAACAACTGTAAATGACTAATGCTACACAGTATTAGGAGAAGATTTGCATGGTAATATATCACAACATACTTAACAGCTGTAAAATCATAATATAATATTAAATATCCAAGAGGGGTTAATAACAATGGATTTCTGGGTAGTCAATGCTAAAATTAAATCCCAACAAACAATTAAAATCTCAAAATAATTTATAATAAACAGATACTATATCAACTTACTGGCTTAAAAGTTGTTCTAGACTTCAGCTGTGTATCCAAGGTGTCATATATCACATTAGTTACTGGTTCACTTTTTTTCTGAAACCCCTACAAAATATTGACAGAAAGGAAAGTTTTTAAAACATTTATACAGAAATCAGGTTCTTCACTGAGACAAAGGGTCACACTAAGAACCACACCCCACTAATGCACCCATCTTCACACATGACTCCTGTTTTCACCTAATATAGACTCCTACAGTACCCGAGTAAGACACCAATGAAGTGAAAAAGGTCTGCTATATACAAAGTCAGGCTTCTTGAAAACCTTTCTACAATAGCTTGGAGATATATCATATGATTTATAAGTTTGTATACTGTGTTGGAACAGTTAGAACAAACAAGGTCCATACATGGATTCTACAAGGTTTGGCCAAGATCCATCAAATCATTCGTGAGAAGTTGTTTAAAGCGTTTTTCTACTTTTAATTCTAGCAGTATATTTAGAAAGACTTCAACAAATTGAAGCAAAGATGCATGCTGGGAATTTACTAGCCAAATGGTGAATTTCAATCAAATGGCTCTGTAGAACAAGTTGTTCAATGCTTTTCTGTTTAAGTTATAGGAACCCTATGCTCAGGTAAGTGCAATGGAATGGAACTATATAAAGAAGGATGCACAGATTTCAACATTTCAAATGTTTTAAAAAGAAGTTGTTTACAGAAACATGTTGACAATGAATACCCAAGTATGAACTTACATTAACAGCTTACTGCAAGGCTTTTGCTCTTGCGAAATCTGCATGAATTTGGACATGTTTTTTCTTCTGAGTAATGTAATGTTCAGATATATGTCTCTGGACGTACAGCCAAAACATAAATGGTCAAGTACTTCACTTTTATTATAACTCTGGCCTTGACATTAACAGCGTCCTGGGATCCAGAGGACCCCAAATTCTTGTGAGTGGAGTGTTTAATGGCTCAAATGTGAATGAAAATATTGGACAATAGCTTATGTCTCAAAACATTAAATCAGTATAAAAGGAACATGATTCATGCAAAACTTCTGCAAATGTAATGCACCATGTGTCATATCATACAGCTAATAATTGGGAACAACTGTTTTAAGTTTGAATCAAATCTATTTAGTAATACTGAAGATACAGCAAAAGTGCATCGCAACATGAACTGAAAAGTCTATTAGTAAAAAGAGGGCATAACTCAGAACGTACTGGTGCTAGCATTATCGAAGTTGTGTTATATGATGTGAGTGCTGATGTATAAACAACCATTTTAACTTTGATTAAATCCATTTAGTAACAACAGAGAAATAAAAAGCATCAAAATTAAACTGAAATACTAAGTAAAAAGGGGATATAACTCATAAAATATTTGCACCAGAGTTACTGTCATATGGTGGGGATGATGATCTGGAAAAACTAATTTAAGTTTTAATCAAATTCATTAAGTAATGAAAAAGATATAGTGAAAGCGCACCATAATTAACCTGAAATTCTAAGTAACAAGAGGGCCATGAAGGCCCTGTATCGCTCACCTGACCTACTGACCTAAAGATCATCAAGATTAACATTCTGACCAAGTTTCATTAAGATATGGTCATAAATGTGGCCTCTAGAGTCAGTGTTAACTAGTTTTTCCTTTAATTTGACCTAGTGACCTAGTTTTTGACCCCACATGACCCAGATTCAAACTTGACCTAAGGATCATCAAGATTAACATTAAGTTTCATGAAGATACAGTCGTAAATGTGGCCTCTAGAGCCTGGTAGCCTAGTTTTTGACCCCAGATGACCCAATATCGAACTCGTCCAAGATTTTATTGAGGGTAACATTCTGACCAAGTTTCATGATGATTGGGCCAAAATTGTGACCTCTAGAGTGTTAACAGTCAAACTGTTGATGACGGACGGACGATGACGGACACAAGGTGATCACAAAAGCTCACCTAAAAAGGGGGCCTAATTCATGAAACATTGGTGCAAGAGTTATGGCCTGTGTATCATATGATGTGGGTGATGATGTGGTACAACTATTCTAAGTTTGAATCAAATCCATTTGGTAACAAGAGCTCGTAGAACACGAAATGTCCTCTTTGATGCATTCAGTAATTTCACAAGGAACAGAAATTATTTGGTCACTGTACACTGGACATTTGACATACTGACCTCAAATCAATAATTATGGGTCATTTACCAGTCATAAGTAAACTCTGTTTCAAATGTGATCTTAGACAAAACCATTCTCTGGTTATTTGGCAAAGAAAGTTCTACTGTTCTGGGTCAATGTGACCTTTGACCTACTGACCTCAAAATCAATAGGGATCATCTGCTGGTCATGATCAACCTCCCTATAAAGTTTCATGATCTTAGGCCCAATCGTTCTCAAGTTATCATCTGGAAACGGTTTAACTGTTCCGCGTCACTGTGACCTTGACCTTTGACCTCCAAATCAATAGTGGTCATCTGTTGCTCATGATCAACATCCCTATAAAGTTTTGTGATTCTAGACCTAGTGTTCTCAAGTCAGGGTTGCTACCTAGTTGAGAAAATGAAATTCCCTGACTTTTCCCTGGCTAAACCAAACTTTTCACTGACCAATACCACCATATTTTTTCGGCCTCCTCCTCCCCTACAGCCGTCCAATCCACCCTTTTATATTTATTTTGTTTCAGATATAACAAACTTTCATTAACAAAAAGTGTAAACATTATAATGATAATATTAGTCAGTGACAATAATTGACTCGACTTGACTCGGCTATAAATACATCCCTCACAATGTGTTTGGAAATACTTATAAATACAGCTTGAAAACTGCCATAGCCACTGAACATTTTAAACATCAACCCAGAATTTCATTTTTCCCTGACTTTTCTAAAATTTCATTTTTCACTGACCATTATTAAGATTTCCCTGACTATTCACTGACCTTGAAAAAAATCATTTTTCCCTGACTTTACAAGGTAAGTGGGAACCCTGCAAGTTATCATTCAGAAACGGTTTAACTGTTCAGGGTCACTGTGAATTTGACCTTTGACCTACTGACCTCAAAATCTATAGGGGTCATCTGCTGGTTATAACCAACCACCCTATCAACTTTAATGATCCTTTACTTAGGCACAAGTGTTCTTAAGTTATCGTTCAGAAACAGTTTAACTGTTCCAGGTCACTGTGACCTTGACCTATTGACCTCAAAATCAATAGGGGTCATCTGCTGGTCATGACCAACCTCTCTATCAACTTTCATGATCCTAGGCCCAAGGTGCAGGGATGTATTTATAGCCAAGTGTTGTTTCTATTCGGAATTATGAAGAGCTAGCTCTCATATTATTTATGTGTATAAAATGTTTTAAATAAATATTTGTTCACCAACATATATTTTAAACAAATTTAGGAGAATAAATAGCATTTCAAATAAAGAGCAATTATATTCAGTAAACTGTAATGGAAGTACAGCACAATTGACCAGATAAATTTTATACTTCTTTGAACTGACTGAGGATTTTAAAAACTTGAAGAACATCTTGATAATGAAATTAGGTGTCGTTTGAAATTAAGGATAAATGACTTTCACAGCAAATACTTTTAATTGCCAAATTTTGTGTCAGTTGTGAAAGTCACGCATGTGATACGTCCCAGCTGCTGAAGGTGTAAAATTTTATCAACGATCGTGTTTATAACTCACTATCACTGAATTATATTACAGGTATAGACTTAGCCTTACTCATGTGGCTTATCGGGATGACTTATTTTATAATCTGATATTTTATAGTTGTCATCCCTCTATGCCTTACCCGTATCTGCATTTTACTGTTAGGAAAAACGAAGACATTAAAAAATCCAAAAAAGTCATTATATACTGGTCAGACTTACTTGCTTTAATAAATTAAACATTAATATTCATGTAGAAACTTCAAATGGGTTGAATTTAATTCATATTTTTAAATAAGAGACTTAAATCTTTGAAAATGTGATGTGACAGGCGCGAGAAGATATCTACCCTGACACCGGTTTCAATAAACAACAGACTGCCGATGACACTAAATTGCAGAAACAAAACACAAAAATATACATTCATAAAATGTCCGCGAGGCAAGTTTATGCTTTAATGTCAACATAAATTCATTATTAGAGATGTAATCATTACAAATACTTTGTAGTGCCTCTATTAGGAACAGGTTGGGAAAGGTATTAAATTTAGCTAATTTAGCTATTTATAGCTAACATAGCTATATTAGTATATATGGCTAAAAAATTAACAAAAGAACTGCACATTTCCATTAATAACTCTTAAACTGTAAATAGGTGCATATTAGTTACTTGCATATTAACTAAAGATGGCATTTGTAACATTTTACAGAAATAATATAAATTATTTACCGATGCGTGTTTTCAGTAATAATTTCAATTTATCCTTGCATCACACCAAGTTAATCATCTAATAAAGTACACAAAAGAAACATTATTTTTCGCAATTTTGGTAATTTTCAGCTCTTCTTTCATAAACATCTATGAAAATATGTACACAAAGTTGTCATTTGTGAAAGATCTGTGAAATCACACAACTGGCCAACATGTTGTATAGCTGGCATGTCCAACATGTCCAATGTATAACCAATCCAAGGGAGGTGAAAATAATTAAATGAAGATTTAAACTAGCACATTTTTCATGGAAATTTCATGCAATAATACAGTTACACATGATCTCCTGCCAACTTACTGCCATATTCATATATTATATAAACACTGCATGGTCATCACACTGGTGTGTTAGGCTATGACAAGTTGTTTTTGTGTTCAGTGTTTGTGTCAAAAATAACTAACTGAAAGAAATGAAGGACATTAATTGCAATAAAACAAAATGGTGCATACTTGTAGCATAAGCTAAACTATCAAATTTTTATGTTATATCAAAATACTTTAAATTAAAATAGATCTAGTATTAATGTGCAGACAACTACAATTCAGGGGATGTTAAACACTGATTCAGTTTACATTGGCCTTAAAGTCACTCTAGGTGTTTAATACAGGCTATTGTGATTACTGGCACAACTGAGCTTAATTCTCCAATTAAACAAAGCAATTAACAATACCTGCATCAGTAAATGTTCTACTTGATTGATCAATTCATGTGCAGAAAATTGTGTGAATTAGATGGACAGTTAACAAGAGCTGTCCCAAGACAGCCAGTGCTCGACTATTCGAAATATTGTCCCAGAAGCAGGAAAATATTACCCTAAATGTTAAAATATCTATAGAGTTTCAACCCAGTATTTGTGCTAGTTTTGGAGATAGTAACTTGAATGCAAAACTTTAACCAGAAGTTTTAAGTTCAAAAGGGAACATAATTTGACCAAAATGCATGTCAGAGTTATGGGACTTGATTGATGATGATCAATTTGTTTTATAACCCCAAAGGCACATGTGAAGTTTCAATTTAATATCTGCATTTGTTCTGCAGGTAGTAATTTGAATGTAAAACCTTAACCAGGATTTTCTAAGTCCAAAAGGGGGCATAATTTGGCCAAAATGCAGGTCAGAATTATGGGACTTGATGCTATCAACTATTTTTATAACCCCAAAGACACATGTGAAGTTTCAATTCAATATCTGCATTAATTAGTTTTGGAGATAGTAACTTGCATGTAGAACTTTAACCTGGATTTTCTAAGTCCAAAATGGGGCATAATTTGCCCAAAATACATGTCAGAGTTACGGGACTTGACCCAGTGAGGTTGGTAATTGATCTAAAAAAAGAAAAAATAAGTTTCAAATCCAAATACCTTTTAGTAATAGCTGTATGTACTTGCACACAAAACTTCAACCAGGATTTTCAATGTCCAAATGGGGGCATAATTTGGCCAAAATGCAGGTCAGAGTTATGGGACTTGATGCTATCAACTAGTTTTATAACCCCCGAAGACACGTTTAGTTTCAATTTACTATCTGCATTAGTTTTGGAGATAGTTACTTGCATGTAAAACTTTAACCAGGATTTTCTAAGTCCAAAAGGGGGCATAATCTGCTCAAAATACATGTCAGAGTTATGGAACTTGACCCAGTGAGGTTGGTAACTGACCTAGAAAAAGAAAAAATAAGTTTCACAGCTATGACAGCT
The DNA here is from genome assembly GCF_021730395.1 of Mercenaria mercenaria. NCBI lineage: Eukaryota > Metazoa > Mollusca > Bivalvia > Venerida > Veneridae > Mercenaria > Mercenaria mercenaria. Next base: position 104,317,132 of record NC_069361.1, on the reverse strand, counting down.
GTATGTACTTGCATGCAGAACTTTAACCAAGGTGTGACGCCGACGCTAGCAGGTTGGGGAAGGTATTAAATTTAGCAAATTTAGCTATTTATAGCTAATATAGCTACATATGGCTAAAAAGTGAACAAAAGAACTGCACGTTTCCATTAATTGCTCTTAAACTGTAAATAGGTGCATATTAGTTACTTGCATATTAACTGAAGTTGGTATTTGTAACATTTTAGAGAAATAAAATAAAATATTTACCGATGCGTTTTTTCAGAAATAATTTCACTTTATCCTTGCATCACACAAAGTAAATTATCTGATAAGTACACAAAACAAACATTATTTTTCACAATTTTGCTAATTTTCAGCTCTTCTTTCTTAAGCACTCTTAACACATCTATGAAAATATGTTCAGAAAGTTGTGATTTGTGAAAGATCTGTGATATCACACAACATGTTTTATAGCTAGCATGTATAATGTGTAACCAATCCAAGGGAGGTGAAAAGAATTGAATGAAGATTTAAACTTGCACATTTTTCATGGAAATTCCATGCAATAATACAGTTACACATGATTTCCTCCTACCAGCTTAATGTCATATATAAACACTGCATGGTCATCACATTGTTGTTAGGCTAAGACAAGTTGTTTTTGTGTTCAGTGTTTGTGTCAACAATAACTAACTGACATTAATTGCAATTAAACAAAATTGTGCATACTTGTAGCATAAGCTAAACGATCAAAATTTTATGTAATATCAAAATACTTTGAAATAGATCTTAGTAATGGGCAGAAAACTAACATTCAGGGGATGTTAAACTTTCATTCAATTTACATTGGCCTTAAAGTCACCCTAGGGGCTATATTCATAGACAAAACTCCAACACCACTCATTGAGTACACTCAAATAAATTGCCTAACGGTCACGTCTTCACTCAGGAAAGATTCCATTTGTATTCATAAAGGTGAGTGACAGTCGAGTCAACTCCCAAGAGTGAGTGAATGTTAAGGGAGGTCCTGGGGACCCTTGAGTGTTTCTCAAGGTCTCATAATGTAAGTTTAGATGATAAATTTACAATATTTAATTAATTTGAAGGTAAGATAACAGTGTCATTTAAAAGCGAAAGTTCATATTTGTGCAAGGTATTTTGAAAAAAATATATTTAGTTCTTATTTTAAATACATGTTGCTGAGGACGACGAAAACGTAAAAATACCCAACAAATAAAAAGAATGTTGAATTAATAAAAACGGTTAAAGATAGATACAGGAAATCAAATTTACATCTACTAAACCTAATCTGACGGGGCTCATCAGTCACTCTCAGAAACACACGTCTTAGTAACTAATATTTACATTTCACAACCCTAGATATCGGTTATTTTTTCTTCTTCAATAATTCATACTGAAAAAAAATATAACAATTAAATGTCATGAAGAACCCATCATTACGGAAACATTTATTTTATAAAAGATATGAGCCGCGCCATGAGAAAACCAGCATAGTACGTTTGCTGTCTGGTCAGGATCTATGCTGAGAATGGAGAAACTATTAGCGAACCGTATGGATCATGACCTGACTGCGCCGATGTGCAGGCTGGTCTGGATCCATGCTGGTGGCAAATTCATCAGTCAATCCCAAAAACACACGTCCTAGTAACAAATATTTAGAAGCCTAGATATCTGAAAATTCATACTGGAAAATATAAATATTTCCCTCCGACTTAATGTGTCATTAAAAAAACAATATTCACCAAATCTCATTCGAAAACATTTTTTTCACAAATGATATATATGTAATGATTGGAATTTACGTGGACTGGCTTTCGGAAACACCAACAGTTAAAGGCACGAGTATTATTCAGTTGTAATAAAATCTCAATACAGCGGGAAAAAAAACTCATGTATTTTTAAGTATAAATTTTATTTTACTAACATGACTAATAATACTAATATTAATACGTTATATAAAACAAATAGATGGACGGACAAACATTCAGACAGGCAATAAAACGACAACTTCCGACTTGGCAAATTGATCTGCAAAAATAACGATTAACACTTTTGCATACCTTTGATGTTATTGTCATATATACCGTTATAATCCTATAAATATATTGTGTACAATGAAACCAATACTTGAGTTACCCTTCCGAAAGTTAAGATTGAGTGGGATTTATGAATATGACATTCGACTTCCACTCACACTCCCGCAAGGTCTACTCAAGGCCTACTTGAGTGATACTTACCCAAGTTTGAGTCAAGTGTGAGTTTGAGTGGCGACTATGAATATGGCCCTAGGTGTTTGATACAGGCTATTGCGGTTACTGGCACAACTGGGCTTAATTCTCCAATTAAACAAAGCAATTAACAATAACTGCAACGGTAAATATTGTACTTGATTGATCAATTCTGTGTAGAAAATTGTGTGGAATAGATGGACACAGTGATAGGATGCTCGAGTTAAAAATATGAGCAAGGGTGAGAAAAATATACATTTCTTTTGTTCACTTTTTAGCCATATGTAGCTATATTAGCTATAAATAGCTAAATTTGCTAAATTTAATACCTTCCCCAACCTGGCTAGGGTGAGTAGACTATTCTTTGAATAGTCGAGCTAAAAATGTGAGCAAGGGTGAGAAAAATACACATTTCTTCTGTTCACTTTTTAGCTATATGTAGCTTTATTAGCTATGAATAGCTAAATTTAATACCTTCCCCAACCTGAGGAAGGTTACTGCTGCAATATAGTTACATGATCAGGTTGGGGAAGGTATTAAATTTACCAAATTCACTGTGTCCATCTATTCCACACAATTTTCTACACAGAATTGATCAATCAAGTACAATATTTACCGTTGCAGTTATTGTTAATTGCTTTGTTTAATTGGAGAATTAAGCCCAGTTGTGCCAGTAACCGCAATAGCCTGTATCAAACACCTAGGGTGACTTTAAGGCCAATGTAAATTGAATGAAAGTTTAACATCCCCTGAATGTTAGTTTTCTGCCCATTACTAAGATCTATTTCAAAGTATTTTGATATTACATAAAATTTTGATCGTTTAGCTTATGCTACAAGTATGCACAATTTTGTTTAATTGCAATTAATGTCAGTTAGTTATTGTTGACACAAACACTGAACACAAAAACAACTTGTCTTAGCCTAACAACAATGTGATGACCATGCAGTGTTTATATATGACATTAAGCTGGTAGGAGGAAATCATGTGTAACTGTATTATTGCATGGAATTTCCATGAAAAATGTGCAAGTTTAAATCTTCATTCAATTCTTTTCACCTCCCTTGGATTGGTTACACATTATACATGCTAGCTATAAAACATGTTGTGTGATATCACAGATCTTTCACAAATCACAACTTTCTGAACATATTTTCATAGATGTGTTAAGAGTGCTTAAGAAAGAAGAGCTGAAAATTAGCAAAATTGTGAAAAATAATGTTTGTTTTGTGTACTTATCAGATAATTTACTTTGTGTGATGCAAGGATAAAGTGAAATTATTTCTGAAAAAACGCATCGGTAAATATTTTATTTCTCTAAAATGTTACAAATACCAACTTCAGTTAATATGCAAGTAACTAATATGCACCTATTTACAGTTTAAGAGCAATTAATGGAAACGTGCAGTTCTTTTGTTCACTTTTTAGCCATATGTAGCTATATTAGCTATAAATAGCTAAATTTGCTAAATTTAATACCTTCCCCAACCTGATGATTGAAAACAGTATTTATAATAAGTGTAAAATGTGGCTAAAAACTGCCCCTTTTTGTTTAAAACGACGAAAACTTCCACTTCCTCAGGATATGGGTACCTGTCCCCAAAAGTTTAGTGCCCTGCTACGATTTGACCATTATCCGAAATTTTGATGTCCGGATTTTATAGGAATCTTGGACGTTTCGACCCCAAGACATTTCAACCCCAAGACATTTCAACCCCAAAATTTAATTTTCTTGGACAATTCGACCCCAAAGACATTTCGACCCCAAGACATTTCGACCCCTCAGAAAAAGTTGTATGTTTTCATTTTATATTTCTTACATTTTGCATATTTTAGAAAATATTAACATATAGATGTATAAACATTCTATTTTTAAATGAATCATACACAAAATACATGTCAGTGAATAAACTGCGCTGACCGGAAAGTTTATCATTGGAACTAATTGAATTATTTCTTCATGTTTAATTTGATAATTTAAGAAGAAAATTTATTATGAAAAATCAGTTTTTAAAAGAATTATATCATGTTTATATATGAATATAAAAACGTTTACTGCATTTATTGCCAAAGCACAATTAATGTCCTTTGAATATATGCGGCGTAACAAACACGTGCCTCTGATTAGTCCTGATAGAGTTTGATTGGATTATCACACCTATTGATTATATCAATTAATCAGTATATTTGTAAGCACACACAAGTGACATGGGACAAATAATGTCTTACAAGCTTAAGGTAAGTGCAGTTAAATATGATAAGCTTTTATTTAATTTAAAAGCTAACAAAATTACGGCGATTGTTGTTCATCCACGAGTGCGCAAATTTCCCGTGCGCTCAACAAATTTTCAACTTGGTGTAAAAACGTTTTGTGCATTTTCTTTTCCTATTGTAAATCAATTATTTATTTGAGATATGATTGAACTCTATCATAAACCCTAAAAACACGATTTATTAAAGAAATACCTGTGTACATTACAGAATCTAGGACATGGAAATTCCGAATGCACAAATTTCCAGTGCGCACGCCGATTTTCAATCATGTACAAGACGTAACGCGCAAAGGTATTTAATTTCCTTTTGAAAAATAATAATTTATGATATATATGTTTGAATTCAGACATAAATCACTTCAAAAATACAATATGTTAAAAAAATACGGGTGTATTTCGGTTATGGTAATTTCCCGCGTGGTCGCCGAATTTCAGTCTCTTATAAAAATCGTTTTGCGTTAAAGAATTTTATTTATCCTTCCGAAACTTACTGCCAGTATTATTTATATTATACACGAATGATTTCTGCAATAAACCCTACAAAAATACCATTTATTAATAAAATAATGGTGTATTTCGGTAATGGAAATTTTGCGTGATCAAACGTATTTTATTTTCCTTTCGCATTTTATTCATTTATGATATATATGATTGAATTATTTCAAAAAAAAATTCAAAAATACCTTTAACTTACAAAATACAGGTGTATCCCGGTTATGGAAAATGTATTCCGGTGTATCTCGTTTTTTTAGGTGGATTCCGGTTTAATGTGTGACCGAAATCGCTTGAAGTTGCTAAAATCATACTTTTAAAATCATACTTTAAATCACGTGTATTTGCTAAAATATTTAATGTAGAAAAAAGTAATACGGCTGCCACATTTTCTTTACAGATATGAAATATGATAATAATTTTTTCCTCGTTTTTAACAGAACAGTACTCATATATTCTTATATTTTTCAGTAACGGTGATTTCGCGTTTGATATTTTACAACTGGAAGGAATGTCGTTTATAGAAAAGAAAAGAGCAGTTTGTAAATAACAAAAATCATATTCTGTATTTTGTAAATCAAATACTTTATGTGTGCGTCAAAATCGCTTACGAAAATAACATTAAATGCGAAAATAAGCAATGTGTTGTTTAATTTCCTATTGTTTTCTTTACATTTTCGCCGAAATTAAAGATAATGTTGACACATGTTTATAAATATCCGATGTCACCACAATCGCTTAATTGATTGTTAATTGCAATGCGCACTGCAGATAATTATACACGTGCTTTTATGCTGTATACCAACAAACAATTAATCAAGGTGTGATAATCCAATCAAAAGATCACCTTTTTTCTGATTATGATTTTAAATATCAATGTAATGAAGATAGTGACATCTTAAACTTCTTTGAGTTACATTATAATTATTAATATTTGGTTGAAATAAATAAATAAAGAGGTATTAAAGATGTGACTTTATTAAAGTTATTTTCATAATTAAAATCAGCGAAATCGGCCCATGATTTAAAACTCTTGTTTTTTTTAATATAGCCGTTTTAAGATGATCTGAAAATATAAATAAAAACCAAGTATGAAAATATGTTATATAAAGGTTATTTTAAGATAGATAATCAGAACGGTTTGTTCTTAAATTATTTACGTAATAAAAGCGGCTGATACATAAATCCCGTTATTTTCGTTAATATAAAAAATTATAAGTGATGATTATTTCGTTATTGTGAGATAAAAATCACTCATTTCTCATATGAAGGCAGGTACTAATAAAGTCTTTACGTAAAAAAAAATCTTATTTCCGCGAAAATAACCGTATTTTAACATTTTAATTGCTAATTAAGCATTATTACATTTTGAAATTGCTCAATTATCTATAGATTAAAGCTTAATTATAATAATGACGGCATTCAAAGATGTTTTCAGGCATATCATTGAATGGGGTCGAAATGTCCAAGGAGTTGGGGTTGAAATGTCTTGGGGTCGAATTGTCTCTTGGGGTTGAAATGTCTTGGGGTCGAAATGTCTTGCTACCTTTTATAGCACTTGACAGATCTTTAAAATTCCTACGCCTAAGAGAAGTTTATTTGAACACTTACAGTTGGAATATATGTTTTGAATGGATCAGCTTGTACTGAGCGACCAAGCAGTGAATTTCGTTGAAAAGACATGCTTCTGTCCCTACTAATTTCAACTCGCTGATAGTATCGACCTCCTGACCTTGACCTCTACCGGAAGTTTGGACGTTAATTGGGAGCACCTGCCACGAGATTTCGCGAGAGAGCCACTGTTTTGATGTTGCTAGGATGACAATTTAGAAATTGTCAGGCTCGTTTATCACAACTACCGGTAAATAAAGAGATCGGAGCCTGAAAAACGGACAAACAACAAGTGAAAAGTGTGGAATGGCCAGTTATTACAGGGATATAGAGAGGGAAGGGGCTCTTCCAGCCATCCGAACCACATCTGGAGTGAGTACAACATACGAGTCGAGCAGGAGGGTCAATTTTGAAGATGAGCGCTACAGCCGTCCGCGTTCCCCTTCCAGTGGTCTTTACGGACATCGATCTGAGAGCCCTTTGTTTCAGCCAAGACCACCTTCACCAGGAGCATCTGGAAGGAGATCAGCACAAGAGGTATACTCGTTTAAATTAAGCATTTTGATTAAATACTGTTGGCGGTGTGCAAGTACTGACTAGTCTATTATGTCAATGTTTACTTTAAATACAAATAGTAATACAAATGAAACAGTTGTTATGCAGTTTAAATCAGAGAACGGAAATGTCCCTTTAGCCAGAAGTTTACCCTAACGCCATAATTTATGTAGAAAATATTATTCAGACGTTTTGGAAGATACGTTTATCTCAAGTTCTTATTTGTACTGAGGTTGAGATTCAAATTACTGAATCAATGATTATATTTTGATTTTGATGACAGCAGAATTTGGCCTGCCGTTTCTAAAGATTGTTACCAAAGGGCAAGTACTGGGCAGAAATGCAGACAGCTGCTTATGAGCGGTATGACTGAATAGCGAAATCTAGTAGATTTCGCGAAATCTGATCAAATTAGCGAAATCTAGACATAAAATGTAAACTAATGAATATTTTTAAAAATCCTTTTAAGCTTTTATTAAAAATATAAATCTACATGTTTATGTCAATTTTCAAGAAAAAATATTTGTATTTAGGGTGATTTTGAAGCGAAAAACGTATACGGGTCTAGATTTCGCCCGATTCTACATGCGCGGAAATCTCAAGTGACAGGTAAAATCAAGACATAAAATTGAAAGTGATGAATTTTCTTTTTACATCTTTTTAGGCTTTTACTAAGAATATATTTCTCAGTTTGCATGTCAATTTTCAAGAGAAAATATTTATATATAAGGTGGTTTTGAAACGAAAAACATATACGGGTGTTGATTTCGCTAGACTCTATATGCAAAGAAATCTCAAGTGACAAGTAAAATCAAGACATCAAATTTAAAATGATGATTTCTTTAAAAATCCTGTTTAGCTTTTATTCAGAACATATGTCTTAGTGTGCATGCCAATTTTCAAGAAAAAATATTTATATATAGTTTGGTTATAAAACGAAAAACTTATACGGGTGTTGATTTCGCCAGATTTTATATGCGAAGAAATCTCAAGTGACCGGCAAAATCAAGACATAAAATCTAAAGTGATGAATACTTTTCAAAATCCTTTTAAGCTTCTATTAAGAATATATTTCTACGTGTGCATGTCAATTTTCAAGGGGAAAAAACTTATACTTAGTAATAATTAGAAACGAAAAATATATACGGGTGTTGATTTTGCCAGATAGTCAGTGACGTGCAAAATCAAGTCATAAAATATAATCAAATTAGCGAAATCTAGACATAAAACAGGGGTCTAGCTAGGTCCAAATTTTTGGGAGAAGTCACTTCTCCCTCAAGCTGATTTAGGGAGAAGTGGGGAGACTTTAGGGAGAAGTGGGAAGACTTTTTCTACCGCAATGATGTTGAGTGATTCGAAAGGTGGCTGTAATTTTCTTGTTTCTTGATAAAAAACATTGATGTGACCATTCATTTTCTTAGTTAGATCATTTCCAATACAGTGGTTATCGTTTTTGTTACAAAATTCTGAAAAAAGTCGTTTTCAAAATTCAAGCCTATGCTATAAATGTAACCCGCCGAATTTTGGTTATATCTTGTACATGTATGAAGTGTTTATTATTAACACCAGCAAAGAAGTAGAAGTGTATTTATTTTTTATAGCTCTTTGCACCGAGTCATTCACCGAGAAATGTCAGTATCTCACTCGAAATATAAAACTGAAAGTAAAATGTGTACAGTAATCTAGAAATACATATTCAAATAAATTCATCGATGGAAGTCAATTTAACGTAGTTAATACATTACATGTCGTTCTTTTATCATAGATAACAAATAATTGTGTACCATATTCCAATTAATCGCATGGTTAATCAGCAGTTTCTTAAATAAAACATTAGTTGTTTTTTTTGCACTCGAACCTGTTGACAATTAACGCGAAGTGTCAAAGACGTAAGCGCGGCGCTGATTGGCTTAACACAATAGACTCTGGTGTATCGGATAATTTGATTCGCTTTCACACTTCTCGGGATAATCTCGCAAGTACCTGAGGTAGGCGGAGCTTAAATTATGCTGCCGGCGTGTGTTTGTGTATTCGACACTCATTATATGACACGGTGCAAATTGTCAACAGTCTGGGTAGCAGTAATTAGCGAGTGCGGAAATCAAAGAAAATCGGGCGACTTGCATTTCGCTTTGAGGTTAGATCTGAGCGAAGTTTGAAGTTCTAGAGCGCCTATTTCGCTCAAGTCGCCCAGTCGCGAGAGCCCTGATAAAATGTAAACTAATGAATATTTTTTAAAATCCTTCTAAGCATTTATCAGGAATATAAATCTACGTTTGCATGTCAATTTTCAAGAAAAAATATTTATATTTAGGGTGGTTTTGAAGCGCAAAACATATACGGGTCTTGATTTCGCCATATTCTACACGCCCGGAAATTTCGAGTGACAGGTCAAATCAAGACATTAATTTTAAAGTGATGGATATTTTTTGAAAATCCTTTTAAGCTTTTATCAAGAATATATTTCTACGTGTGCATGTCAGTTTTCAGGAAAAAATATTAATATTTAGTATGATTGATATTAATATTTTATCATGACGAAAATAATCCCAGATGTATCTAGATAATGCGATTGTGTTTTACGCCCGTTCCAACAATTTTCAAAGAACTGTAATCCGTTGATATACAGAGTCTATCATTTTCTACAAAAAAAAATGATTTCTGTAAGTTAAATATTTTCAACACAATATACTCAACAACTAATCTTACCTCGTAGAAGATACAACGGTCGTCACACTGGTCGGCACATACAGTTGATTAGTTAATGAAATTAAATTTAATCCAGTTAGCTGAGCGGGGATAAACGATAATTTAATTAAAGGTAGTTTTCTCACACGTTTGAAGAGGTGCAAAATGCAGCAGGTAATCATTCGGTCAAAAGTGTGCAGATTTATATCATCCGACAATTATTAGATTATTACATGTAACAAACGGTAATTATTCAGATTTGCAATTTATTTTTCATTAACACATTTTCTATACGAAAACGTCTTTCTAAGTATTAAATTGAAGTTATATGTTTAGGATATTGCCCATTTTCTTATATTCATTGATATATGCATTCTTTCTCTAATTATTGTTGAATACAATTTCTTTCATGTATTAAACAATTTAGATGATGATTGGTAAATATGACTCGTGCAAACATAAACACGAGGTGTTGATTAAAATTGCATACAAGCCGTTACATAATTATAATGTAGGGGATTATATTAATACAAGCTGATCAGCTTGATTATGTTTTGAGTGATTTTTGCATAATTACTAGAATCTATTTATGGCTTTGATTATAAAAAAATCATGGCATACAATTTGTGTATTGTGTTGTATAATGCCGACGCGTGCATTGCATGTAACACAGTCCCACAGCAACATGGTCCAATTATTTTCACATCTTCCATAATTCATTGTATTACCCTTTTTATGAAAATAAGTAATAACTTTAAAACCTAACTTAGATTTAATATCGGAATAATGCATCAAGATACACCCGTATACGTTTTTTTCAAAACAATACTATTTTTCGACATATAAGTGTGGAATTATATTCTCAATAACGGCTCAACGCGATTTTAATTTTACGATTTGATTTTGCTTCCGCGCAGAATAGGACGAAATCAACACTCGCATTGGATTTTCTTTTCAAAACCTTACTAAATATAAATATTTTTTCTTGAAACTTGACATGGACACGTAGAAATACATTCCTAATAAAAGCACAAAAGGATATTTTAAAATAATCATTACTTTAGATTATATGTCTTGATTTTGCCTGACACTGAGATTTCTGCGCATACAGAATCAGGCGAATTCAAGACCCGCATACGCTTTCTTTTCAAAACAATACTAAATATTATTCTTTTCTCTTGAAACTTAGAAATATGTTCCTAATTAAAGCTCAAAAGGATTCTTTTGAAAAATATTCATTCTTTAAGATTTTAAGATTTGATATAAAATCTGGCGAAATCAACATCCGTATAAGTCTTTCGTTTATTAATCATATTAAATATTAATATTTGTTCCTGAAAATTGATATGCACGCATACAACTATATTCTTGATGAAAGCTTAAAAGAATTTCCAAAAAATATCCATCAATTTAAATTTTATGTCTTGATTTTACCTGTCGCTTGAGGTTTCCGCGCATGTAGAATCGGGCGAAATCAAGACCCGTATGTTTTGCGCTTCAAAACTACCCTAAATATAAATATTTTTTTCTTGAAAATTGACATGCAAACGTAGATTTATATTCCTGATAAATATTTAAAAGGATTTTAAAAATTATTCATTACTTTAAATTTTATGACTTGATTTTGCATGTCACTGACTATCTGGCAAAATCAACACCCGTATTTTTCGTTTCTAATTATTACTAAGTATAAGTATTTTTTTCTTGAAAATTGACATGCACACTTAGAAATATATTCTTAATAGAAGCTTAAAAGGATTTTGAAAAAGTATTCATCACTTTAGATTTTATGTCTTGATTTTGCTTGTCACTTGAGATTTCTTTGGATCTCAGTGTAAGTTCTTGCGAAATCTAGACCCGTATACGTTTTTCGCTTCAAAATCACCCTAAATACAAATATTTTTTCTTGAAAATTGACATACACACGAAGATTTATATTTTTAATAAAAGCTTAAAAGGATTTTTAAAAATATTCATTAGTTTACATTTTATGTCTAGATTTCGCTAATTTGATTAGATTTCGCGAAATCTACTAGATTTCGCTATTCAGTCATACCCGCTTATGAGATATGTAGTTTATAAAAACTTATCTCTACAATCTGTGGAAAATAATCAGGTTTATTTTATGTTTTTCGGTGGTTTATCGAAATATAACGGTGAATTATATCCTGATAAACTCACTGGCCACTCAGTGAAAATTATCAAATCTGATACCCGGATTAACGTCAAAAAGTTTACCGAGCGTACTGAAAGCCGAAAACAATATGACGATGACGTCGTTAAAATGACGTCATCTTTGCGATGCTTCCTGATAAAATTTCCCGCAAATTTCGACACTTTATTGAAATAAACACAACAAAAGTAGAGTTTTAGACATAAAATAAACAGAAAAATTGTTGGTATCGATGTAATATCACGGTAATTTCACTCGTGAACACCAAAAGTTGTTATTTTCACTCGTGGCTGCGCCACTCGTGAAAATATCACTTTTGGTGCCCACTCGATGAAATTATAACGTGATATTACACCGAAACCAACAATTATCCTCTATTTAAACTATAATTCAACGAATACTATCAGGCTTATTGCCATTACTACATCTGTGTAATTGTTGCTATCTATCTATCTGCCGTTGACGTCAAACCCCTTGCAGGGACGTAGACGTTTTGAGCGTCAAAATTAAAAAGAGAATATAGTGATAAAAATTTAGAGTGGAAGAAATTAAAAATAACTTTGGTGATATAAAAAGGTTAAAACTTGGGTTTGCAGGATAACTAGGGCTAGACATGTTCAAGGCTGCAAACTGCATCACTGAACTGCTCTAGGGTAGGGAGGTGGGCGACACTGGGGAAAAGTTGGTTCCAATGGTACACTGTTCTAGGAAAATAAGAAAACTTGTAATAGTCAGTGGTTGCGGTAATTAACCTATAACTTAGGGACACAACGGGTCATTGGGGTCAGGTAATCTACGATTGGGATAGCAACCAGATCATGATGAATCTTATAGAGGAGTGATAACCTAGAATCTATACGCCTTAAATCCAGTTGACGAAGGTTTAGGGAGTGTAGCATATCTGTTACACTGGAAGTACGGCTGTAGTCAGTCTTGATCCAATGGGCGGCTCTTCTTTGGACACTTTCAATTTGGTCAATTTGAGTTTGGGTGTGGGAGGCATATTCGAGCTGGGGTCGGACTAGAGTCTGGTAAGCAATGGTCTTAATGGGTTGGGATTTGACCTTAATGTTTCTTCGTAAGAACCCCAGGGTTTGGTTAGCTTTCTTGGTTGACCTGTTTATGTGATTGTCCCATGATAGGTCATTTGAGATATCCACACCTAGGTATTTAGCTGAGCTGACCGATTCAAGTTGGACTCCATGTAGGTAATACTGGGTAGGGATAGGATGTTTCCTTCTAGTGGTGTGGATCACTTGACACTTGGAGGGGTTGAACTCCATATCCCACTCCAACTCCCACTTTTCTAGAAGTTTTAGGTCATTTTGGATGTGACAGATTGGTCTGCAGATGACAAAGTTAGATATATTGCCGTGTCATCTGCAAACAGACGGACTTTGGAACTGACATTTTGTGGGAGGTCATTTATGTAAGCTAGGAAGAGCAGGGGACCAAGTACAGACCCTGTGGGACACCTGATGATACTGGGATGGCATCAGAGGTAATGCCATTTAGGACTACTGATTGGATCCTATTATCTAAGAAGCCTTTGACCCATCGTAGTGTGTTACCTCTGACTCCATATTCATGCATTTTTAGAAGAACTTTCTCATGATAATTTCAAAGTAGATTTAAATTGAACAAACATGTATGACAAACAGAATATGATGTATAATCAGTGCACTGGCAGATCTGGGAGGTGAGGGGTAAACTTAGTTACTTACTGTCGTTAGAACAGCAGTGATATCATTCAGCGCTAAACGTCTTCCTCTACATTAAAGTGACACAAGTATATTGAAATACTGTTCACACTGTCCTGTATACTCTAGTCATACTATAAATCAGGAGTTTTGTCTTGGTTATAGTTTTATACTTTGTCACATAGATATTTGGCCTTCATCACTTCCCATTTAAGCATACTTTGTATAATGTAACTCTATCAATTTAGCATATACTTTGCACCAGGAAATTCTTAGTACTGTTCCAGCTTCCATGCAGGAATTTTGTCAAAACATTCTCTGTACCTGTAAAGGAAAGACACTATATTGGAGTTCGGTACTATATGTATCAATATGTTATAACACCATTTTATTGTAAAAAATACTAGAAGCTTATAATCATATTGATTAATGTGTAGTATCCATGGCAACTGAAAAGCAATGCAAAGGGTAATATCAAGCACATTTCCTGATTATATTTTCACATCAGTAACTAGATATAAGATCTTGTCCTTTTTTCTAATAGAAGAAAAGTGGTATAGATATTTTAGCAAAAATTCAGATTAAAAAGATTGTTTTTCCCATAAGTTATGTAGTTTTGTATGAATATAAAAAGAAAAGAAATAATGTTGTAATAAACTACAGTGAAACACCGCTCGCTCGAGCATCGATGACTCGAGTACCCGGGCTCGCTCGAGCAATTCATGTGGTCCCGGCCGATTTCCTTCTATTTTCTTTATGAAATTACCATGGCTGGGTCGAGCATCGATAACTTGATCGCTCGAGCATGACATCTGGTCCCTGTGTATTAATTTACTCTTTTTTGCTTCTGGCAAACTCGAGCAGAGGTGTCGAAATTTTTCACACCTTCGGTGGTCAGAATATTTTTGTTAATTAAAAAGTTTCACACACCGTGAGAATTGCGTAGTCTATTCCACGACTATCCTAAATGTTTGTTTGTCGGTATATTTGATCTGATAATGAGAATAATTATTGATAAATGGTTGAAGAAAAGTTGTATTGATCAGAGATGAATTACTGCTTATTTTCGTCTTATGTTGGTCAATGTCCGGGTCGCTCGAAACCATGGATAACTCGAGCATTTTGCTCCTCCCCTTGCGACCTCGAGCGAGCGGTGTTTGACTGTAGTTATAGGGTGTTAGGGAGAGGCATTGCAAGCAGAGGAATCCATTTCAAGTTCTCATTTGTTTTTTTTTATTGTCATTGGATTTTCATGTAACATTAGAGAAGTTTATCACACTGGTTGCTATGCTAATCAATAATTAAAAAACATTCTGTGGCCTCTCATCTGTAAATAGCATTAAATATTAATCGAATATCACTTATTTAATAAAGATAATAGCAATGAAATTTGCTCTGTTTTAGACCTGATCAAAATGTTACCTTACATGTTATGACTCTCAGGTCTAAAATTAGTCTGTCTTTTATTGGTTTTGGACAAAGTTACAAAAAAATTGTAATTACACCTGTATGATTTATCACTCTGTGGCCAAGTTACAATAGTGATCAATATTTACAGTACTCTGCTGCTGGCTATACTGCTGTTACAATTATTGTTACCCCTTACCCTGCTAAATTTCTATAATGAACTTGTCCATCTTTCAATTTGGACAAGTAACCATTAACTGTTAAAAGGGGTGTTTACCAAAAAGATACTGACTGAATGACGAACAGTGCAGATCATGATCAGACTGCACAGATGTGCAGGCTGATCATGATCTACACTGGTCGCCAAGGCAGAATCAGTCGTATTCAGCATGATAAGAGTTAAAGAACATTATTCCTCTTATTATTTACATCAATAGCAGTATATATATTAATATATTTTACTTGTTTTACAGCTCCAAGATCAAGTGAAAGTGTTCCGAGATGAAATACAGAAGAAGGATGCCCTTATACAACAGTTGTCAAGGTAACAACATACATCTACTTTAAGTCTAAATACAACAGCATGTAACTGTATAATTAATGTCAGCTACAAAAGTTCTTAGTTTCTTGAAAGTATCTCTTGTCAAAACAGATAATATACATTAAATAATTGAAGTTTTTATTTAGTATGACTTCTTTTATTTTTTAGTATGGAGTCAGTTACCAAGGTTCCTGTAAGAAGTCAAGCAGACTCTATTCGGGTAAGAACCAAGTTTTTAAATATTTAAACTCATTACCAGTTTTGCTACATGCAAACGCAGTAGGCATATATATAAAAATTATCTTTACATAGTCTGAATGTTTGTAAAGAGTATTTTAATACATATTTCCACTAATTGTTTAGTCAAAATTATCTTTTAACAAAATGATTTTGAAAGAAAAAGGTGCTTATGCCAATACAAGACTTGTTCCCTAACAGACAAGAAACAGTTATTATAAGGTTGGTTTACTGTTAGCATTAGAAAATGCAATATGTTACACAAACAAAAACATACAAATTGAAATTGTAGAAATTTAATAATCTGAAAATGTGTATTTTGCTTACAGTTAGAGCATAT
This sequence comes from Mercenaria mercenaria, assembly GCF_021730395.1. Lineage (NCBI taxonomy): Eukaryota > Metazoa > Mollusca > Bivalvia > Venerida > Veneridae > Mercenaria > Mercenaria mercenaria. The sequence goes on along the minus strand of NC_069361.1, from coordinate 104,300,887 downwards.
TTACCTGGGTGATAGACAGAGCTTGGATGCAGCCCGTAGTGAACTTGCTGCTCTACAAGTGAGAACAGAAAAACAAGAAAATAAGGTACCAAATAACATCTGCTTTTTATCTTTCACTAACTTGCTATAAGTAATATCTCACATCTAATTTCTTTAAATAATATTGAAATCAAGCCTCCATTTCAACTAAGAAATCTTACTGTTGTCTATAATTATATGCCATGCTTTTTAACAGTATACATCTGTGGTAAGGATCATAAGTACAGATATATCAATATACTGTTGGAATCGTCATTTCTATCTATATTAGATTAGAGAACTGGAGAACGAGTTAGAAGTTAGAGATGTCAAAATTAAAGAGTTACAGTTACAAATGGAGACAGGTCGTGAGAACGAGCGCCGGCTTCAGTCCCTGGTTGAGTCTCTGCGCAGCCAGGTAGTAGACCTTGAAGGTAGAGCTGGAGCTATAGAGTCTGTAGCAAGTCGCAGTGAAGTCACAGTAGCAGCATTACAGAAAGAAAACAAAGCAGCTAATGAAAGAATTGTGGATCTTGAATCAAGACAGAGGTATTATACTGTTGGGATTATAGCACTGTGACCATGCAACTGTCATCAGGAGTATATAAAAACAAGTACAATGTATTGTATGTATTGTGTCTCCTTGCTAATGGTTAAGACTTTCAAAAAGTAAGAGCATTGCTGTAGTTTTGGTAACCACTGCATCACTTTGGGGTGTAGTAAGTATGGTATTAAAATGCATGTCTTACTAAAGGCGGCTGGCCACAGTCTAGCATTCCCTGTTATAAAAACTGTGAAGAGATAAATATTCTTCAAGAAATGGTCTAACTATTGTCTAAATCTGATAAAAGACAAGGATGTGATTACAACAAGAAATCTTAAAACAAGAAATACAACAAGAAAAACTACTGTCAGTAGTAGTGATAAAAAGTTGTCTTGTTTATATGATTTTTTTTTTTTTATAAAATGAAATGATACAAAGTGATGTAATTTGAGTGTTATATTTTTTAAATAGGAAGATACTAGAGGAGAGAGAAGAAGCCCAGGCTAGGGCAGAGCTTGTTGACAGACGTCTCAGAGAGCATTTCGCACAGTTTGCAAGTATATTGAAATTCGAGAGTATCTCTGGCGGAGTACCTACACCAGAAGAAATTATCAGAAAGGTAAATTATTTATAAACATTCATCATATTGATCAGAAAATTTTAATGCTGTCTAGATTTTAGGAAAATCAGAATTTATATGTTATGCTTTACACGTTTATTAAAAACAAAAAAAGAAACAAAAAAAATCATTTTGAAATTGTTCTGTAGTTTTCAGTCAGATATTTGTGTTTGGATATTTCAAATCAGTTTTGAAACTATGTCTGAGCTTGTAACAGATACCTGTGCTGAAATAATGTTTTACAAAAAAGATATCCCTTCCAATTTTTGTATCACTGTCTTTATAATGTTGCAGTAAGTGTCATACTTATGTGTTTTGAACAATGTGTTACAGATATCTGAGCAAGCAGAAGAAAATGCTATGCTTAAAGGAAAGCTTCTCACACTAAGTGAAACACTGAACAACTCTGAGCTGGAAACCAAGGCAAGCCGGGAAACAATCATGCGACTGGTTTCAGAGATGGGCAAAGAGCAGCAGACACAGTCAAAATACGCCACTGAGCTGGACCATCTTAGATCTGTAAGTTTTATATGCGGCATGTTTAGAATGATGCTACATGCTTGTATACTCTGTCTTCTCTCTAACTTCATAACTTTTATTTTTCACTATCACATATTTCTTGTATCTTTATTTCATAACATTAAACTACTAGTAAGTCAAGAAATATGTAAAATGGGAATTTCTGACATTTGGCAGCTCACAGTCTTAAAAATCAAAGAGGTTTATGCCTCCTCAAAATTACACCATTAAGCAAACAAAACGATTAATTTCTATTGACTGTATTTGCTCATAGTTTTGAAAACTGCTCAAAAGTAAGCGTTTCAGTTTATGTTGCATAAAAAATTTGGGTTGGGACACTGAATGATTAACAGACTTTGCAAATTTGCTTTTACATAATAGTCTATTTACTTTTTTAAGTCATATATTTAATGAAGCTTTCACAGAGTAGAATAGTAGTCACTTTGGTACAGAATGTTTGTATCTCTATTTCCTGCTTGCTGTGAAGATTTTAGAAACCATATTAGCTGTTTGCAGTTTGGCCAGTTCTTTTGCTTTGTTTTAGACGGTACTTGTTTTTTTCTGATGACCTTGCTCCTCTCTCTGTCTTGATCAGCTGTATTAACGTGAAATAAACTGTTTGTCAGAAAAAGAGTACATGTATTCGAGTGCATATCCTTCTTTAATAAACTTCATTTATTCAAAATGTAACTTCATAAACCTTATAGTGGGATGTAGGCAGAGGCTGTAAGTATATCAATAAAGTTTTCATTCACAGCTATTTGTCATTTTATAAACACATTTGTGAAAATATATATATGAAGTATGAAGTATTTTCTGCCATTCTGTTTAGTACAATAAGTAGAATCACCTAAATTCAGCATTATCTTTACTTAATTTAGAGTAACTGCATTGCCTGCTAACATCTTTTGTCTATCAACTTACAGCTGGTATTAGTTAACATATGACATGAAAAATACTACAGGTAAAATTGTTAATACTTAATATGGCATTGTAGAGGAGCAGGGAGCGTTACCGTAGTTACGATGACAATCAACCACGCCCCTTGAGGTCTTGTATGAAATCCCCAACACGTCACAGGGATCGTAGTTTGTCTAGGGTAGGTTAGGTCACATAGAGATAGTATACTTCAGTGATTTTTTTCTGGCTTTCAATTTTTTCGAAGAAAAGAAATGCTTATAGGGAAAACAAATAGAACACTTGAAAGTGAATACAAGTTATTTACCAATTTTTCTTACGTAGTTTCATGCAGATCAAATAATTACTGTGTTGTACATCACAAATGTCTGTATTATGTAAAAACATGTATATATCTTATGTTTAAAGGTGGATAATCAGATTTTGGCCATGTAACGGATTTGTTCGAAACTTTAGCATCTGATCATTTACACTCATTTATGTTCACTTAATACAAATTAGATTTTCACTGGAGGTATTTTTAAAATTTCATTTTCCTATCCTGGTTGCCCAACCAAGATAGAGTTATTTTATCATAAGTATAAATTTGATAAACATACTTTGCTTAAGGAAATGTATAAATATTAGACATATTATAATATATTTGTAAAATATTTGCATTAAAAATTATGTATTTAGATGGAATTCATTAGAAACGCAAGTTTGAAAAATTATTATTACCTCCTTTTGCCTATCTTGGTTGCGCAACCAAGATAGATTGGAAATAAATTAATTCAGAAGCTACACACAGCTTTAAAACTTGCATTTTGGTTCAGATTGTTCAATAGTTGATATGTCTATCAAATGCAAATGTAAAACTAGACATTGTATCGAAATAAAAAGAAAACCCCAGCTTTTTATATACTTTCATATTAAAGGGGAGTAATTACAAAATTTTATAAAAATAATAAAATAAACATTTCAAATAGGAATCTAACTCTATGTAATCGGTCTTTTTGTTCCTGAAATAATTCTCTACCAGAATATACAAAAAGTAAAAAATGTCATTAAATGTTGTTTAAATGTGATTGACCACCTTTAAAACATGGAATTTGAACAGTTTTCTGTCACTTGTCGATTACTTCTCTGTCAGATGAATGTGCAGGAAAAAAGTCACTGTGTATTTAAATTTTCTTGTCTTTGTCTCAAAAACTGAAATTCATGTTACTTAATGAAATCCAATCAATGAAAAGAGATAGATTTGCATTTTTTGATTTACTTTCATAATTTTACACGTTTAATGAGTTCTGTTTTTCTTTTTGATTTTAGCATATAAATTTATTGATTTTTTTTTTTACCATGTGTCAACAGCCATAAGTCACTGAAATACAGAAGTTAACTGTATATAATAAAGCAATGTTTAAGGTTTGGTTTACAGATTGTGTGGTATTAACACAATTTATACTGGTAACAATGTCCAGTCGATGGAAAGAAAATACCTGTCTTCTAAACATATCTTGCAAGAAACCATCAATTTTAGGGACAAGGTCGGGACACCGTCTTTTAAGTGATATGCGAGTTAACCTGGTTGTTTTAGTATAAAAGTTTAGAATGTTGTGATAAGTTAGTCTGATTAGGCTTGTACTGTGCTTGGCTTCTATACATATAATCCTTGGTGCTTAAACAATATGTAAATCTGCTTTGCCTGTAAAATTACTTTCTAGTTTAATAGATTCACATTTTGTTGTTAATTGTCAGTAATGGTTTTTGTATTTATCAATTACAGGAGAGAGATAGGGAAAGGGCAGCAAGAAAAGATTACGAGATGGAGATAGGAATGTTGAAAGAACGTCTAGAAGCCTCACAAAGAACAATCGATGCTCAAAGAAATGAACTTGACATTAGAGACAGTCGCCTCAACTCCCTTGAACTAGAGCTGCGCTCAAATTCCAGTAAAGTACACAACGCAAGCAGCCAGTTTGTCTACTTCAGAGACCAACTGGCAAAACTTCTTGGCGATGTAGATATGCATTGTGATGAAGAAATCATCAAACGGAGAATTGAAACTCTAGTTTATTCCAGCAGAGATCTTAGAAATGTAAGCTTGCTTTTTATGTTTTGTTTTCTCAGATAAGGTTAAAAAATAGTTCGAAAAGTTAGTCATCAGATGTTGTTTTTAGCTCACCTGTCACAAAGTGACAAGGTGAGCTTTTGTGATGGCGCGGTGTCCGTCGTCCGTCGTCCGTCCGTCAGTCTGTGCGTGCGTGCGTCAGTCCGTAAACTTTTGCTTGTGACATTTTTCATGGAATCTTTATGAAAGTTTGTCAGAATGTTCACCTTGATGATGTCTAGGTCAAGTTCGAAACTGGGTTACATGCCGATAAAAACTAGGTCAGTAGGTCTAAAAATAGAAAAACCTTGTGACCTCTCTAGAGGCCATATATTTCACAAGATCTTCATGAAAATTGGTCAGAATGTTCACCTTGATGATATCTAGGTCAAGTTTGAAACTGGGTCACGTGCCATCAAAAACTAGGTCAGTAGGTCTAAAAATAGAAAAACCTTGTGACCTCTCTAGAGGCAATATATTTCATGAGGTCTTCATGAAAATTGGTCTGAATGTTCATCTTGATGATATCTAGGTGAAGTTCGAATGTGGGTCACGTGCCATAAAAAACTAAGTCAGTAGGTCAATTAATAGAAAAACCTTGTGACCTCTCTAAAGGCAATATTTTTCATGGGATCTGTATGAAAGTTGGTCTGAATGTTTATCTTGATGATATCTAGGTCAAGTTCGAAACAGGGTCATGTGCGGTCAAAAACTAGGTCAGTAGGTCTAAAAATAGAAAAACCTTGTGACCTCTCTAGAGGCCATATTTTTCAAGAGATCTTCATGAATATTGGTCAGAATGTTCACCTTGATGATATCTAGTTCAAGTTCGAAACTGGGTCACGTTCGGCCAAAAGCTAGGTCAGTAGGTCTAAAAATAGAAAAACCTTATGACCTCTCTAGAGGCCATATTTCTCAAAGGATCTTCATAAAAATTGGTCAGAATGTGCACCTTGATGATCTCTAGATCAAGTTTGAAACTGGGTCACGTGCGGTCAAAAACTAGGTCAGTAGGTTTGAAAATAGAAAAAAATTTGTGACCTCTCTAGAGGCCATATTTTTCATGGGATCTTTATGAAAATTGGTCAGAATGTTCACCTTGATGATATCTAGGTCAGGTTCGAAACTGGGTCACGTGCGGTCAATAACTAGGTCAGTAGATCTAAAAATAAAAAAACCTTGTGACCTCTTTAGAGGCCATTTTTTTTAAGTGATCTTCATGAAAATTGGTAAGAATTTTTATCTTGATAATATCTAGGTCAAGTTCGAAACTGGGTCACGTGCGATCAAAAACTAGGTCAGTAGGTCTAAAAATAGAAAAACCTTGTGATGTCTCTAGAGGCCATATTTCTCAATGGATCTTCATGAAAATTATTGAGAATGTTCAGCTTGATGATATCTAGGTCAAGTTCGTAACTGGGTCATGTACGGTCAAAAACTAGGTCAGTAGGTCGAAAAATAGAAAAACCTTGTGACCTCTCTAGAGGCCATATTTTTCACGAGATCTTCCTGAAAATTGGTGAGATTGTTCACCTTGATGATATCTAGGTCAAGTTTAAAAGTGGGTCATGTGCCTTCAAAAACTAGGTCATTAGGTCAAATAATAGAAAAACCTTGTGACCTCTCTAGAGGTCATATTTTTCAATGGATCTTCATGAAAATTGGTCAGAATTTTTTATCTTGATGATATCTAGGTCACATGTGCTCAAAAACTAGGTCACTATGTCAAATAATAGAAATAACGACGTCATACTCAGTTCAACACTGGGTCATGTGGGGATAGGTGAGCGATTCAGGACCATCATGGTCCTCTTGTTGTTTTATGAAAGTTGGTCTTTTATATCAAAATTTGATTAAAACATATTCCTAATGTATAACCAAGGTTCCCTGTATTTGTGTCAGTGTTAGTATGATTATCAAGTTAGCTGTTTTACAGGTTATTGAGTCATGTGGAAAGTGAATTTCTTTTAGACTAACTATTCTAAACATTAAAAACTTAAAATCAAATAATATAAAAAAAAGTTTTGTATAAGATTTTTTTGTTTTGTTTTGGGTTTCACTTATAAAACAGCAGACAGGTAACCTAAACAGTGTTCTTGGAATCTGTACTTGTACAAACCTGTTCTCTGCAAGTAACTGCAAACTTCCCCACATGAATCAGAGATGGAGGACGAATGATTGGAGACACAATGTCTTTCATCAAATCGTCATGGAGAACATACGCCTCACCCGGTGATCGAACTCGTGACCCCGCAACCCTTAGATCTGTGCTCTCCCTATTGAGAGAAGAGGGCGGGCTTTTGTACAAGATAGTTTAGCTTGATGATAGCTTAGCTTGATGTTATATTATATTGAAAAATAAATCTTCAATCTTCTGACAAAAGAGTATCACAATTTTCCTCTTTTTTTTTTCCTGTAGAAAAATGAAGATTTAGAGATCAGACTGAAAGAGCTGACAGAACAGCTTGAGACCCAGTATGGACTTCACAAAAGTGCCGCAGCTCGAGCGAGGAAAGCTGAGACAGATGCTTCAGAACTTCAGTTGCGTCTTCAATCAGCCGAGGGTGAATTAGCAGCTGGTGATGTTATGAGGGATGGCTTCAGATCTGATAAGGAATGTGTAAGTACCTTGCAAATTGGTTGATAGGAATTTTATATTTAGGGTAGAAATGCATAATTTCACTGGATTATCCATGAAGTTTTCATAGTTTGCGAATAACAGTACTTACAATTGAAAAGAAATCCACAAGAGTTGAAACTGTTTTCTGTCACTTTTAACAGTTCTTAATTTTATCATCTGATTTAACATTTAATCATGAATGTTGTTTTTGTCAAATCATTTAATCATGAATGTTAAGTTTTTATCATCTGATTTCACATTCAATCATGAATGTTAAGTTTTTATCATCTGATTTAACATTTAATCATGAATGTTAAGTACCTAGATAAGGTTCAAAAGAATGAAAAGATATTCAGTATTGCTTTAATACCCTTGGTTGAAACCTTCCAGTTAATACAATTTGCCTTGGTAGATGCTTGCTACCATATCATGGCAGCTTGCTGTTGTCCAGCAGCATTCCAATTTTACATTTGCCTGTAGGATTGATGATAAAGGGATTTTGTTTGTGACTTTGATGTTAGCAACTCTTACACTGTTTAATCTCTCAGTGACTTTACTCTTTACAGTATATGAGATGTTTGCAACGCCTTGGCGAGGCAATGAAAATGGATCGTATTTCAATTGATCTTGGTATGGACATGACCATCGATGCCCTCATTGCACGTGCAGAACAACTTGTCAAGCTCGAAAAAGATGCTTTGGCCGACCGCAGCACACATATTTATAATCTTCAACGCAAAGTGAAATCCCTAAAAGAACAGCTAGAAAGCAAAGATTTACATATAGACTTATTAAGGAAAAAGATAACTTCACTAGAGGAGAAGATACTTGGCAAGTCAACAATCGAGAGGGAGAGAGATTCAGAGCTGCTGAGAGTTAGAAAGGTCGAGAAGCTGGTGGAGAAATACAAGATACAGTTAGGTGATGCACGGCAGGAAATAACCAACCTTAAGGCAGAACTTCTAGGATCTAGTGAACTCAGGGTTTGTAAATTTTCAATGAAACTTTGATTTTAAAATTATGAAAAAAAAAAATTCTGTTGATTTGCCACAAGTTGTTCAAGTAGCAGTAATAATTTAATTTAATCAGTTTAATTCAAAAGGTTAGAACAAAAGGATAGGGTTTTATGTGATTTAAGTAAATAAAAATGTGGAAGAAGTTTAAAATTTCTTATTTAAAGAAATTTCATTTCAAATTTATAATTGTATACAATTTTTTTGTGACATGCGTAATTAACCACTTACTTTTGCCATCAGGTACGAACATTAGAGCAACGAAAGGAGACTGAAGAACTTGCACTACAGGTTCAAGAACTCGAGAAACTACGTAGAAAACAGGCCCACAAGATTCGCGAGTTGAAGCACGAGATAGACAGTACAACCACAACATCTCAAGAAAACCGTGTGGTCGCCGACAATGCTGTACAGGCCCTCTCCAGTGAATTGAAAACAACAAAAACAGCACTTCTAACTATACAACAGAGGGAGAAACAGGTAACAGTATAATTCTGTATTGTCAAGAAATGTGACTTTTCTTTGTCAACACAGTCAAGTGAATCAACAAACCCGATTCCAATTTAAAAGTTTGTTAGAACTTTGTTATTTTTATCACAGTTCGGCCATCTTCTCTGTTTAAGATAGATAAAAAAAGGACAGTTTTAACAAAAGTTGTCTCCCTTTTGAAATTTTCTAGTTTCTGAATTGTCAGTTGCTTAGAAGTGGAAATAAAGGAATATAGTTTTGTACCTTATTTACCACGTATAAATGAAACTGAAACTGATTTGATAATAATGATTCTTACAATTTCGATCAAGAAATCTAAATTTTTTTTTAGATCTTAAGTAGTGAAGTTTGCCTCAAAGTGATACAGTAACTGTTTGAAAAATATCAAATGTACAATTCAGAAATGCCCAGATTAGCGGAAGTCCAATTGAGTAATTGTCTTTATTATATATTTTAGCTGATAGATTTCCGTCAAGTGGTTGCAAGAATGCTTGGTTTGAACATCAACACGTTGGCTATCCCAGACTACGAGATAATCAGCCGCCTTGAGAAACTCATTCAGGCTCACCATAGTCACACGTTCACCACCCTGAGCATGGAGGAAGCTCTTGCTGACATGGAAGACGGCTTTTTCAGTGGTTATGATGATTATAGAAATACCATGGGAGCAACCGAGTCACAAAATATTCGCAAATCTCGTGAACGAGTGAAAAGGAAAGCACTCAGAGCAAGGGCCAGGTCATGTTCACCAACAAGGAGAGTTACCCCAAAAGTTTATTGAAGTCATATTGACTAGGAAAAATACTTTATTGAGAACAATTTCTTGTAGAGGAGAAGTAGAGTAATACGTACCCTATCTCAGTGTAGCAACTCTATCCATCTTGGCAGTTTCTTTCAAAAGTAGTTATTAAAAGTAAATAAACAGTACAAAATAGGAAACTGTTGGAAATACCAGTGAATATAGGGTAAATAAGAAAGAGTAGTCAAGTTTGTTGAATGAACTAACCATTGTCTAGTGTGTCTGAATGCTTGTATTTATTGTAGTTTCATTTATGAGAGGGACATGAAACAGAAAAGTAGAAGGAAGTGACGCCACTAGTTTGATAAAGATGTGTGTGTAGTAATTCTGAGTAACATTGTAAAAAGTGTCAATAATGTTTTACATAATATAGCGGTTAATTAATGCTTCATTGCATAAAAATCTCTGTATATGTCATTTTTGCATGCCAATAAACTATAAATTTCTTGATTTAGCAAAAGCATTGTATTAAATGGTTAGAAAATGAAACTGTAAATCTTGATTTTCATATTGAATTAATGAAGAGAATTAGAACAAAGTCTATGGTGTCAGTTAAAGTTTACAAAGTGTGAACATTTTTCAGTAAAAGTAGGTTAGTATTTACAGATTGGCCAAGAAGTGATGTAAGTTATTTCTGCTCCTGTTAAAAGGAATATTGGTACAAGTTCTTGAAGATAAATGCCAGTGAATGTCAAATCTAATTTAGATTTTTAAATGTCTCTTTACAAACATTTCAAATATATAGAACATGTTAATCAAACATTTTTATACTTAGAGGTAGTTAGAATTAGAAATATTTACATACATTGTGTGCAGAAAATTTACTGCATTTATTAAATGCGCTGTTTTTATACAGTTCTAGTTATTTTATTTAATTAGGCTAGACAAAAGTATATAAAATGTAATGCCGATTTTGATATTATTTCTGCAAATATCTGCACAATGGGTAATATAGTTCAGTATGTTATGTGTATACAATATACAAGGCCTTATAATTTTGGCTCACCATTTTGAAAGTTGTTTAAGCTCAGATGTTCGTATTTGTTGTTATCCATTTTCTCCATTGTAGCCAATTTCATAACTTGGTGCTGTCTGGAACGGTAAAAAGAGGCCATTTGTGTAAAAGATGGGAAACATAACATTTTTGCATTTTTCCAAAATTTAATTTTATCAGACCAGTTTTTATTCTTTTTACTTGTTTGAAATAAATAACACTTTAAACACTTTACAATACTGTAGATTTCAATGAAATCAATTCTGTCAGTAGAAACTAAAGTAAATCTACTCCCAACTAACCTAACTTTTTTTCTAGGAATTTTTGCCCCTTAAATGATTTTTCATAGGGTGAACTTTCAGTTGCACTGGTAATTAGAGAAAGAGTGGAAAATATTCTCTGGCAACAAAAAGTGCTCAAAAAATTGATTTTTATGTTTGTTCTTCGCCTTACAGTTTACCTTGTATGTAGTAAGTAGTTCCTAGTGCATTTGGGAATATGGTGTGCTTATTGGTGGTTTCTTTGAATCTTTGTGTAACCAGAATTTGAAAAGGGAGGGCATTTTAGGCTGTTGCATGTATGATAGACTAAACCTTGATCCAGCTGTTTTGGAAAAATGTTTGTTTTCTTCATCATCAGTAAGTTTAATCCATTTAAAATTTAGGAAAATTATTTGATAAATTAGACAATATTAGTTCCACTTTGAGGATAACTTTATCTAGAAAAACAATGGAATTACTGTTCAAAATTGTATTATTTTCGTTTCAGAGGAAATAATATAACTTGGTTACTTTTAAATGTTGATTTTTTTATGTATTTTTCTTCTAGGGAAGCGGAAAAAAAATCAAACATAATTAATGCTCACTAATAAATAAATCTGTTTCAATGTAAATATTTTTGCACAAGCCTTTTTGTATATATCATTTTCCTTTTATTATATTGTCCATTATACATTTTAATATCATTATACATTTGTTATACATTTTATTATATTGTACAGAATAGCTGTTAACTGGACCATTTTAAAATCTCAACTACTGACATATTTTTCTGTTACTTTGTACTACTTGCAATAGATAGTCATGTATAGTAAAGTCTGTGATACCATCTCTATGAATAAAACTACTGCCAGGAAAAATATCTGTCTTTGTTTATTATTGCAAATAATTTACCAAATAATGCTAAGTAATGATGGTTGAATGCAGTGCCATTCAAATCTGTACAGACAGTAGTTGCCACATGAAATAAGACTATTAGGCATAATTACCAAAATGAAACCAAGTTTAAGGCTTACAGTCATTGGGACCATGATCTTTGACCTTCTGTCCTTTGGCACAACTGGAACCCCTTTTTAGCTCAACTTTTCGAAGAAAAAGTAGAGCTATTGCACTCGCCCCAGCGTCAGCGTTGCCATCACCATCACCATTGGTTAAAGTTTTTGATAAAGTCAAATATCTCTATTACTATCAAAGCTGTTGACTTGAAACTTAAAATACTTATTAACAGTCTACACCAGGAGAAATAATCACCATAGCTCTGAATTGAATTTTGACAGAATTATGCCCCTTTTAAACTTAGAATTTTTGGTTAAAATTTTTGATAAAAGTCAAATATCTCTGTTACCATCAAAGCTTTTAACTTGAAACTTAAAACAGTTATTAACTATCAAAGTCTACACCAGGAGAACAATCCCCATAACTCTGATTTGAATTTTAACATAGTTAGGCCCCTTTTTAACTTGGAATTTTTTGGTCAAAGTCAAATATCTCTGTTACTACTGAAGCTTTTGACTTGAAACTTAAAATAATTATTTACTATCAAAGTCTACACCAGGAGAATCAATCCCCATAACTCTGGTTTGAATTTTAACAGAGTTAGGCCCCTTTTTAACTTGGAATGTTTTGGTTAAGTCAAATATCTCAGTTACTATTAAAGCTTTTGATTTGAAACTTAAAATAATTATTTACTATCAAAGTCTACACCAGGAGAAACAATCTCCATAACTCTGATTAATTTTGACGAAGTTATGCCCCTTTTTAACTTAGAATTTTTTGGTTAAAGTTTTATAAAGTTTATACTGGCAAAGCTCTAAATCATAGTCAAGCACTGAGAAAAGTCAAGCGCACTGTCTTATGTACAGCTCTTGTTTAAACCGTTCTAAATATTATAATCTGCAAATATTTTCAGCGACCTTATGGCTGACCCTTACCCTTACTGACCCCTAATATAGCAGAATTCATTTACAAACCATATGCAATTTCATGTCAACTCACCAAGGTATACTCCAATTACTGATTGTTATTCTTGTCTGGAGTATTTCTCAGCAATCACTGGTTGGAATTTAGCGAAACTTCATAGGAAGCTTTACTATCAAGAGGAGATGCGCATATTGTCTTAATGTTCCAGTGGAATGATTTTCAAACAAGTTATTGCCCTTTGATTATCCAACAGTAGTACACGTTATACAATTCTTTTCCGAGTATTTATCGGCAATCACTGGTTGGAATTTAGCCTTTCTTCTCAAGAAGCTTCACTATTAAAAGAAGATGTGCAAATTTTATTTATGTTCCAGTCAGATGATTTTTCACAGAGTTATTGCCCTTTGATTATTCAACAGTAGTAGTATACTATACTATAGTACAATTATTCTCAGTGGTTTGAAATCAGCAAAACTTCATAGGAAGCTTCACTATCAAGAGGAGATGCGCATATTATCTTTGTGTTCCAGTCGGATAATTTATTACCCTTTAATTATTCAACAGAAATATACTAAGTACAATTCTTGTCCAAAGTATTTCTCAGCAACCACCTATTGGAATTATTAAATAGCCATACTTCATAGGAAGCTTCACTATCAAGAGGAGAAGTTTAAATTGTCTTCGTGTTCAGGTCTGATGATTTTTCACCTAGTTTATTCATCAATAGCATACTATAGTACAATTCTTGTCAAGACTATTCCTCTACAACCACTCAGTAGGTAAGAGCGTTGGTCTACGGATCGCGGGGTCGCGAGTTCGATCCTCGGGCGGGGCGTATGTTCTCTGGGACTATTTGATAAACAACACTGTCTGAAATCATTAGTCCTCCACCTCTGATTCATATGGGGAAGTTGGCAGTTACTTGCGGAGAACAGGTTTGTACTGGTACAGAATCCAGGAACACTGGTTAGGTTAACAGCCCGCCGTTACATGACTGAAATACTGTTGAAAAACGGCGTTAAACCCAGAACAAGCAAACATCTACAACCAACGGTTGGAATTTATTGAAATTCATAGGAATCTTCAGTATCAAAAGGTGCACATATTGTCTTCTTGGTTTGGCCTAGTGGTTCTCAAGTTATGGATTGGAAACAAGTTTTCCATATTCTGGCCCCTGTGACTTGACCTTTGATTGAGTGACCATAAAATCAATAGGGGTCATCTACTCTGCATGCCCAATCATCCTATTAAGTTTCAACATTCTGAGCCAAGTGGTTCTCAGGTTATTGATCAGAATGAGTTTTCCATGTTCATGCCATGCGACCTTGACCTTTGCTCAAGTGACCCTAAAATCAATAGGAATCATCTATTCCAAGTCCTATCACTCCAAGTTCAAAAAATCTTTTTCAGTTTCAGCAGAGTTGAGAATGACATTTTGATATCAAAGCTTGACTGACCATCAATACTGTATAGTCATTTAAAAACTTTTTTTAAACATGCAATTTTAACAGATATAAATGACAAAGTTTCATTATCAAACTCCACTAAACCTGAAAATATTTTGTGATAATGAGGCTCGCACAGAACTTAACCAGCACAATACAAAATTTTTACCATATTTGCTCTACAAGGTACACACACAAAAAAGAACAAACAAGTTTCACATTTCATATTTTTAATTTAGATTTGTTAATGATTATTTGTACATGATAAAGTTGTATGTCCTATAGTCAATCAGCCCTATGTTTGACAACAAAATAGAATAGAGCTGACCGACTTCTATATACAATAGAGAAAGTATAAAATTTGATTTGACAAATTAACAGGACCTACTACTCAGGTAAAGTAAAAATGATACACCGATCTCTGCATTCAACTACACTTATATCTTTTGCACTGAAAGAATCATCAAACTTATGCAAATGTAGAAAGGATGGCAAACATTCATTCTGAATACACAAGTAACTCTGATGCTACATTACGCTTCAGTGTTAAACTTTGGTAAATCACGTACATGTATTAAAATAGCAAATCTTTACCACCAGCAAAGAGAGTGGCACATTTGGTATAAAACTTCTGTTCATATTTTTGTCCAATGCATGCTGATATAGTTAAAAATTTTCCACTTTATTCAAATAAAGCCAATTTTGTCACATTACAATTTATAAACAAGATAAAAACTGCCCGGTACAAAACTCCATATCCAGCATGCATCAATATTCATATCATTTCGAAGAAAGACTAAAATTTCTGTCACAAATACTCACAAGGTATGGAAGTGACTTTTACTCCAAACTAACATGAATATGTTGACTACAACACCCAACACTGTTTTTCTTAAATGCTTCAACCACATGGAAATTGCCAAAATGCTGATAAACAAAAATGCTGCATTCTCAGAGATCTTCAAGGCTTAACTACAAATTCAGAAATGTTCCTGTCTGTTATGTTGGAACTGGCTAGATACAAAAAAGACATTCAAGTTGAAAGTGTGTCTGAAATAAAGTGGGACCAGCCCACTTTTGACCGAAGTATATCAATTGTACAACACAAGTGTTAACACTTCCAGACATTTATCTTGCCCTATACATACAAAATAAACAGTCAAATGTACTCCACTATGACTGAACATGACGGAAAGCATGAATTATTCTTTGAGGCATAGAGGTTCTGAGCAAACAGTATTGTTTTAACATTGCATGTGGACTGATACAGAAAAATATATACCTTCTGCCTGAAAAGTAAACCACTGATAGCAGACAGTCACTGGCTGATGCAAAGCTCTGGACACTCTAAATTAACTTATTTCACAAACAGTTCCTGTACTTAGCAGCAATTCTGGCAAGCTAGACTATCTGAAAATTGTTGAAGCATCAAAACGACACTGTTGGTGAAGAAGATGTAATCATCTTTATGGCATCTTAACGCATATGGAAAAATAACAGCTAATTTTAATGTGACAGCCACTAAAGATGACACTGCACTTGCTGATAATTCTACCAGCATTCTAATAATGATAAAAGTCAGCTTGAAAAACAAGAGGGTCATGATGACCCTGAATAACTCACCTGAGTAATATGAGCCACATGTTTAAAATGGTAAACTGATACTAAAATATTAGAAAGTAGGTCAGTAGGTCATATTCATGGTCTTTGAAAGTCAGTATTAAGATCAGTTTGCAAAACTGTACATGTAATCCAAATTTCAAGGCTGTATCTTAAAACAAGAAAGTAGGTCAGTAGGTCAAGGTCACAGTCAAGTGACCCCTAATCACTTGGGTTCATCAGGTAATTATAATTAAACAGTCTAGGAAATATTATCTGATAATTTCTGAACTATTTATTCCTATATAACTCATATAACAAGTGACCCCAGGGCAGGGCCTCTTTTCACCCCAGGGGCATAATTTGAACAATCTTGTTAAAGATCCACTAGGCAATGCTACATACCAAAAATCAAAGGCCTAGGCTTTGAACTTTCAGACAAGAAATTTTTCCCCCCTATATAAGTCTATGTTAAATTTGGGACCTCCAGGGCAGGGCCTCTTTTCATCCCAGGGGCATAATTTGAACAATTTTGGTAAAGGACCACAAGGCAATGCAACACACCAAATATCAAAAGCCTAAGCCTTGCAGTTTCAGGCAAGAAGATTTTTAAAAAAAATTCCTATTTAAGTCTATGTAAAACTTGAGGCCCCCTGGGGCAGGGCCCCTTTTCACCCCAGGGTTATAATTTCAAAAATTTTGGTAGAAGGCCATAAGGCAATGCTACATACCAAATATCAAAGGCCTAGGTCCAGTGGTTTTAGACAAGAAAATTTTTAAAGTTTTTTCCTATTTAAGTCTATGTAAAACTCGTAATCCCCCGGGGTGGGGCCTCTTTTCATCCCAGGGGCACAATTTGAACAATCTTCATAGAGGACCATTAGATAATGTCACATGCCAAATATGAAGGCTCTACGCCTTGCGGTTTTGGACAAAAAGATTTAAAAAAAATTTCACCAGAGTTCTGCATGGAATTCAATTCTTTGAACAATAAGGGGGCCACCAAAGGATCATTCCTTTAAAGTTTGGTGTAATTCTGCCTTCTGCCCAATGGTTTTCAAGAAGATTTTTTTAGAAAATGTTGACGGACACACGGACAGACATTGAGCGGTCACAAAAGCTCACCATGAGCCTTTGGCTCAGGTGAGTTAATAACAAACAGAGAAGGAATTCTGCGTGCAGTAACTAGCCATTCTTAGCTATTACAGGAAGAGAAATGAGTAACGTCCAATGTAGGTTTCAACCATATACAAATAATATCACTTAATCTTTATTTTTTTTTTCAAAAATAATGAATTCATCAAATATACAAGAGTTAAAATTTTCTTACATGATAATTTTATGAATGAAAAATTTACAATGATAAGATGATATGATGATGCATGAAAAACTCATTTCCAGTTCACACACAAAACATACTGCTATAGTGCAATTCACTAATTATTTCTCTATTGTGTGGCATAAATTATTTCAATATATATCCTGATTAAATAAATAACACAAACACATATGCAACTTAAAGATAGATTTCCAAGTTTAAAGGACATCCTTTGTTAAACAGTTTCCCGTCATTATTCATAACAATAGTCAACTCCTAGCATATTTTCTTATTCTGAAAACAAGCTTCATGTTGAACCAACTAAAAACCAAATAATATTAAGCATCGAGACACATAATAAGCACCCGTTCTTTATGCACGAGTCATTTACACTATTACAAGTTTTCTACTTCGATAGAATATAAAAGGATGCTATAACTTTAACCATAAGTTTGCAACAGTGTTGGATATAAAATATACAAATCACTTAGGAGTTCAACAATGAAAACTTGTCCATCAATAATCCATCTAACACTACCTGCAACCCTTAAAATAGACCTTTATCCTTGAAAATCTATTTTCAGACTTAAGGAATTCTCTGTCCTGGAAATACTATATTCCAAGTGCTGCTTAATGAGACAGATTCAAAACATAGATTGCTTCTGAAATACTGGCTGCAATTATCATTAGAGGTGGTATTTTTTTTATCAATACAGTAACTCATTTAGCCTCAAGAGATACAAAGAAAACAACAGTAAGCAGTGTTAAGAAATAAGAAAACTAAACTCCAGCTGAACGATTGTATACCCATCCCTCCCACACTACAGGAAACACATAAAACACATATGCAATTATATATAATGGAATGAAAACTGAATTGGAAGCTGTAATAGCACTTAATGTCTTTGGTGATCAGAATAAAGTAACTTCCTTATTTATCTACTGTCATATTATGACCCAATTTAACACCACGTAATAAATAAGGCAAACAGAGCCCTACCTCGCACATATTCCCAGTCTGAATTTTAGATTTCAACATTAAAATGCTAAGTATTCTATTTGCCCAAGTTTGAAATTTAAATGAATATTTCCAAATATTTGGATATACTCATTTAAAGGTTCATTAATAATAATATACAGTCCATCTTTGTTCAAACACAAAGGGTAAAAAAAAACGCAAACAGTAACTAGATCCATCTTGGATATCTAATCTCATTACAATTTTCTGTCAAACTTACAACCACTGGTATATATTTCACATATATTTTTAAGCTAATCGAGGTAGAACAACTATGTAACATAATGAAAATATCTACGTTTCAACAGGGCCAGACCATCGGTTAACTCACAGATGTATTCGTTTATTCCATGGGAACAAATTTGGACTGTATAAGGCATTTAAACAAACTAGAGAAAATAGAAAGTTAAGTACAGCAATTTATAGTCAACATCTAAAATTTCAGACTGAATGTTTACGAATATATGACCCTAGTGTCCTATACAATCACTTCACATGATCTACACAGTACCTTTACATTTGGCAATACATATTATCATGGCTTTTACTGACCAATTATCTCGAGATCTGCATTATACTATGCTGGCAATAACATACTAGCCTATAATTGTTCTCAGCTCACCTGGCAGTCAAGCATCAACTAAATATCGCACGACAATCAGTATATGCTGGTTTGTCAATTAGTAATTTGTGAAACTCTACATAGCAGTTTAATTTTCTAGGCATAATGGAGCTCTCAATTCATCTAGAGTGCTCTTAAGTGATCAAATCTAAAATGTAAAGTTAAACTGCCAAAAAAACAAATATTGAAACATTTTGAAAAGTATGTTAGTCCTTATTTAACTGTTTTACTCTATACAAGTACTACCTCACAGACGGCATAGCAATGAACTCTGTTATTAAAACATAAGTATATATAGCAAGATTACTTAACTAAGAAATGCTCAAGGATGAAAATGCTCATCTGTAATAATAGTGAAAAGACTTATTTTAACAATAAATTAACTTAAAGGAAAGCAATATTTTGTACTTAGATGAAAAAAAAAAGAACATACAACCTGCTGAGCAGTCTTAAAGACACAGAAATTTATATTCTTTTCTGTTGTAAATGAATATATTAATTCAAATATTTAAATGTACAGTATCTGTTATTATTACCCCTGCCTGGAAAATATTTCATCTTGTAAAGCAAGACAATGAACAGTGCATATTCTTTTCATAGAATCCATGTGCATTCATGAGAAAATTAACTTAATGGTGGAGTACTAAACATGAAAATGTGGTTTTACTGACTTGTAAAACTTTTCAACAAAGGTAAACACAATGGCAATTTAAAAGATGTACGAGTTAACAACTACATGATTATACATCATGAACTGACTTCATTTTTAACTCATGGGTGAAATCTAGAATGCTCACAAAACAAACAACAGACATGCACTTCACGAATTCTTCATATTTCTACATGGTAAATGAATTTTTTTTACCAGAAAATTATAAAATGTCTGATGCATGACGAAAAATGAGACACTGAGATCTTCTGTTCTGAACTTGCTTATCAGTAACTTCAATATAAATAAATCATACTAAACATTTTTCTGACAAAAAATTAGAAAACAATTTACCTAGTAAAACCAGTACTTATTACAAACACATTCAAATAACACAGAATGGCACATTTATGTCTTTAGTTACCATACCTGATCATGTTTTAACTATAACATCCATGTTTCTTTGTATCAATAAACTGCTTAATTATCTTTATAAGCCCAAAAAGTAACGATAAGTCATTTGATCAACTAGAGATTCGTACGTCAATATCATACTTTATATCTGGTTTGTTATCCTGCATTTAAAGAAAAAACCCTGAACACCCCTATCAAAACGAAATATATTTGGGTAACTATGCATTATCCTTATTTTACAAATGTTTACAAATCAATAAACAGAGGTAAGTTATTATCGTTCAGAAAATAAAAAGTTGTATCACAGTCACAAAAACATTATTGGTCTTATTTTTACACAAATTTTCGAGTTTTCCAAAAAACTACTTTTTTGTACATAATAATACAATTCATGACAATTTCCAAAAACATAACAAACGCAGAGATATAAATCCCTAAAATCTGTAAGTATTCCTAAATGGGAATTATCTATTGCCATAATACGACTTTTCACTTCATCTAAAATTAAAACGTCACAAACGTGATTCTCTTGGCTGTCCCATGTCTGGCCTTGTGCAAGGGCAGCCTTTTGATATACGAGTCGTCTCCTTGGAGACACCTTTGCAATGTTATCACAAACATTTCTGATGGTGTGGGAGACTTGGGCCAGCCCCTCTCATCCACCCTGCTTGAACATGTCTGTTTCTCAAAAGAGAGAATTTTCTGATGCTGAGAAATCTGTATCAAGCACTTCACTGGCACCACACAACAAAAATATAAATAATTATACAACAAAGTCTTGGCCAGCACAATTTTGTAGGTGGGCTATCTACTGGAGTCCCTGCTGTTAGTTTATCTATAGGTTTTGTATCATTAAGTTGCTAAACGCTGTCGTTTTGGCGAGGGTCCGAGAGCCGCATCGGTAGAATCTTCCTCCTCTTCATCAGAATCATCTTCCGGATAATCTACAAGACCTATTAACCCAGGCTGTAAATAAATAAATACTGATTAGGAAGTGAAGAGACTAAGAAAGTCTTCAATACTACAAGGATACCCAAGCTATGCGATGCTACGACATTGAAGTGCAAATCCTGTAAATAATGGAATTTTGACAAAAGCACATGTATTCTGACGTTATAGACTGGAAAAGAACTATGACCTTACATATTTTCACCTAAATATAATCAAGAATTCCTAGTATTGTTATTGTGAAAGCTAGTACTAAGTTTTCTGAATATTATTCTATGTATGCAAGTTATAGAACTGACAAGGAAAAAAAAGAGGGCCATGATGGCCTATATCACTCAACTGACTCAAATGGGGACCTCTACACAATGCTATAATGAAATATCCAAGCTTAAGGCCGCAAGGTTTTAGAAAATACAAATTACCTCATGGGTGGGACCAACCTGTCCCCAGGGGGCATGATTTGAACAAACTTGGTAGAGGACCCACTACACAATGTTTCAAGCCAAATATCTAAGCTCCAGCAATAAAAGTTTTAGGAAAGGAGATCTTTTAAAGTTTTTTCTATGAAAGTCTATGCAAAACAAGTGAAGCCCAGGGCAGGACCAATTTTGACCTTAAGTGCATGATTTGAACAAATTTGGCAGATGACCACTACACAATGCTAAAAGCCAAACATCTAAGTTCTGATCCTTGCAGACCACTAATTTAGAGGTCTTAGTCTTGCAACTGATGCATTGTATAACCATGTATAATCATGGTGAATATTAATGCTAAGTTATTTGTGTACGTAAACAACAATACAAAAGTTACAAAGTGAACAAGAAAAGAAAGGTAAATCATTAACCTCTGTGACCTTTTTTCATTTTCCGCTAGCATTTTGCCAGTTCTTAATTCGAGCCCTACATAATTCTTCTCTTAAATAAAGTACACAACAAAGTAATTTACCCGTTTCCCCTGCAGTGAATTATTAACTTTTTCTTCCCGTACTGGTGTAGCAGGTGAACCTGCTGGTGTAGGACATGCAGTCACTGTACGACCTGGTGAACCTGGACTGTTCGGACTGTTTGGCCGCTCTGGAGACGTCACTGGGCTGGTAAGAGGGCTTGATTTTAATGTAATGTTGATTGGAGAAGTGGACTTGTTGATTATCCTAGTTGGTGTATCTTTCATTTCGTTTTGGACCTTTTCTGAAAGTGAAAGGTAACAATAACATATCCATTTTCTATACCATTTTCTATACATTAAAATATATTTAACAACATCTGTTTGTAAAACCCATATACTCCCTTTGATGGCCTACCAGACACAAATTAATATGCAATTTTGTATACTGCAACCTTGACCTTTGACCAAATAGCCTCCAATAACAGGGTTTATCTACTGACCACAGTGAACCATCCTACAAAGTTTGACTATTGTGGGCCTGAAAATTGTTGAGGAACTGTTTTAAATCTCATTGGTTAGGAACTGTTTTCAATCATGAGTTCAGTCACTTTGACCTTTGGTCTACCATTGAAGTTGTCAACTCTTCTGTAAACTTGACCTTTTGACAAAATGACCGCAAACAAAACAGGGGACATCTACCGACCATATGCAACCATCCTACAAAGTGTAAAGACTGTAGGTCAAGACATTTAGTTTTTAAGTGGACTCCATTTTCAATCTCACTGTCACTGTGACCTTAACCTTTGACTTACTGACCCAAAACAACATGAATCACCTACTGACCACATTTTCTAGTTACTGACTAGAAACCAATGATCTACTGACCAACATTCAATGTGCAAACAACATACCACTCACCCTTAATTTTGAGGTTTTCATGAAGAAGCCTGACCATAGCAATGGCTGGAAACTGTATCAATTCCCTTAACAATCTACACTGAAGTCACCAGATTAATTTCTATAGTGATGCGGGGATTCACATTACCCTTTTTAAATGCAACCATGCTGCCCTTAAAAATATACACCACTACCTTTAACCCGATGCTAAATCCTACCCTTTGATGTGTAACGCTTCAAAGGAGTAGCTGTAATGCTTTATGACATAAAGAGTAATAAAATCATCAGTCTCCAACCACTGTGACCATGACCATTGATCTCTAAATCAATACAGATCTTTCTCAAGTGTTATTTGACCAGTTTGTAAAGTTTGAAAGCCATGGCTGTTATACCAGGAAACCAAACAATTACCTGAAGAAAGGTGCATGCGACCTCAACCTTTTAGCCACCGACCCCCACAAAAGATAGGGATCTTCCTCTTGTGACTGGTCAGTGATCCATTAAAACTGAAGTTTTATAAATGAAATACAAGAAACCTCCCAAAATCCAATATCATGTTATTTAGAAAACTAAGAAACTTTTCTGTATTTACCTCTTCTGTTCCCTATGAATTTATCAATTTGATCAAAATCGTCGAGTTTACTCTTGAGCATATCTGACATTGGCACTATATTCTCCCCATCATCCACATCATCTTCCTGATCAAACCACATTTCTTCCTCTTCCTCTAGCGCTCGTTGGTCTCGTCGAAAACGATTATTTCGTAATGACAGTGCAGTGTTACTGTAACATATATCATACTTATAACCATATCTGGATTTATTCTGTCCTATACATCTATATCATCCTTTAAAAACTGTTTACAGAATGTTAAAGTCTTGTGGCATCTTTGCTAGCAGTCAGTAATCATCCAAGTAAAACAGACATTATCTAAAGTGTGTATGGGTTAAAACCATACAATTCTAACATTTCTTAATTATTCAACTGTTTCAATCTTTACTGGAATTAAAATTATACAAGAGGACCATGATGGTCCTGAATCGCTCACCTCTTCCCACATGACCCAGTTTTGAGTATGACATCGTTTTTTCTATTATTTGACATAGTGACCTAGTTTTTGAGCTCATGTGACCCAGTTTTGAGCTTGACCTAGATATTATCAAGATAATAATTCTGACCAATTTTCATGAAGATCCATTGAAAAATATGGTCTCTAGGTTTTTCTATTATTTCACCTATTGACCTAGTTTTCGAAGGTACGTGACCCTGTTTTGAACTTTACCTAGATATCATCAAGGTGAACATTCTCACTAATTTTCATGAAGATCTCATGAAAAATATGGCCTCTAGAGAGGTCACAAGGTTTTTCTATTTTTATACCTACTGGCCTAGTTTTTGACCGCACATGACCCAGTTTCGAAACTGACCTAGATATCATCAAGGTGAACATTCAGATCAATTTTCATGATGATCCATTGAAAAATATGGCCTCTAGAGAGGTCAAAAGATTTTAATAATTTTAGACCTACTGACCTAGATTTTGACCGCAGTTGATTCAGTTTCAAACTTGACTTGCTAGATATCATCAAGATGAACATTCAGACCAACTTTCATACAGATCCCATGAAAAGTATGGCCTCTAGAGAGGTCACAAGGTTTTATTATTATTTGACCTTCTGACCTAGTTTTTTATGGCACGTGACCCAGTTTCAAACTTGAACTAGATAACATCAAGGTGAACATTCTGACCAATTTTTATGGAGATCCATTTATAAGTATGGCCTCTAGAGAGGTCACAAGGTTTTTCTATTTCTAGACCTACTGACCTAGTTTTTGGCCGCACATGACCCTGTTTCGAACTTGACCTAGATATTATCAAGATGAACATTCAGACCAATTTTCATACAGATCCAATGAAAAATATGGCCTTTAGAGAGGTCACAAGGTTTTTCTATTATCTGACCTACTGACCTAGTTTTTGACGGCACGTGACCCACTTTCGAACTTGATCTAGATATCATCAAGATGAACATTCAGATTAACTTTCATACAGATCCCATGAAAAATATGGCCTCTAGAGTGGTCACATGGTTTTTCTATTATTTGACCTACTGACCTAGTTTTTGACGGCACGTGACCCATTTTCGAACTTGACCTAGATATCATCAAGGTGAACGTTCTGACCAATTTTCATGAAGATGTCATGAAATATATGGCCTCTAGAGAGGTCACAAGGTTTTTCTATTTTTAGACCTACTGACCTAGTTTTTGAAGGCACGTGACCCAGTTTCGAACTTGACCTAGATATCATCAAGATAAACATTCTGACCAACTTTCATAAAGATCCCATGAAAAATGTGACCTCTAGAGTGGCCACAAGGTTTTTCTATTTTTAGACCTACTGACCTACTTTTTGACCGCACGTGACCCAGTTTCGAACTTGACCTAGATATCATCAAGATGAACTTTCTGACCAACTTTCATGAAGATCCCATGAAAAATGTGACCTCTAGAGTGGTCACAAGGTTTTTCTATTTTTAGACCTACTGACCTAGTTTTTGACCGCACGTGACCCAGTTTCGAACTTGACCTAGATATCATCAAGATGAACATTCTGACCAATTTTCATAAAGATCCCATGAAAAATGTGACCTCTAGAGTGGTCACAAGCAAAAAGTTTACGGACGCACGCACGGACGGACGACGGACACTGCGCGATCACAAAAGCTCACCTTGTCACTTTGTGACAGGTGAGCTAAAAAGCCATTTGCCTCAAGAAACTGATGACCACAGACGTTCACGTTTGATTTGCACTTTAATCTAACAATAAATGTCTCCAAAATTTAAGAAGACTATGACGAAACTGACATCTTCAAAGGCATCACTTAAATATTTCAAATGTTACATAAGAATAACTGAGAATGGAACAGTACTAATTAATTATCTGGATGTATTCTTTCCTAAACCACATATATATATTGGTTCTATAAATGTCCAAGAAATAACAAGAGCTGTCACTAATGGTGACAAATGCCCCCGCAGTGCCTTGACCTTTGACCTGGTGACCTTGACCTTTGACCTGGTGACCCCAAAGTCAGTAGGGGTCTTGTACTCAATAAGTACTATCAGCATATGAAGTCTGAAGGTCCTGGGTGCAGTGGTTCGCGAGTAAAGTGCCTTCATGCAAAAAGTTAACGTTGTGACGAACAAACTAACGAACGACAGACAGTTGAAAACTAATATGCCTCCTTCAGGGGCATAAAAATGATACAGTGTTTTTAATGATGAATTTATCACTTTATATGACTTTAAGGATCTTTCATACTTTTAGTTTCAATGTTTTTTAAAATCTACAAAATAGGCAAGATAAGACTTTTTTTTTTTATCTGATTATTAAGTCATTAAAATATAGGTGCCAATAACCCAGCATGAAGATGGTAATTATAAAGTTCTTATTATTTGCTAAAAATAGGGGAAATGCAATGGTCATTTTTATTTTTGGCGATATTGAAAAAAAAAAAAAGTACTGAAAAGTTTTCCAAGAGATATTTACTACTTAAGAAACTTTAAGATGTAAGGTATGGCTGCTACTTACAGTGAAATACAATGACTTATGATGCACAATTATCAGTCTCATTAGAAACAGTAACTGCAAAGACTATTTTACTATCCAACAGAATGTCAAAATAAAACTTAAAGTCAATACAAATAGAAAATGTAATAAATGTAATGATTTCATGAAATGAACAAAAAAAATGGAAAATGAAGAAACGATCTACATACATGACATACCCCTCAAAGCCCGTCTTATCTTTTAATTTGTCCTGAAGTTGCTCGTAATGGGTTTTGAGAGACTCAAACGTGTTGACATAGTCAACGTGTTCCAGATCTTTTATATGATTTTCTACTATATGGCTACACAAGTTTTTAATGTCCTCCTACAAAAATAAACAATGTGTTACACATTTCCTTCCCTGTTACATAAAAACAATACATAAATGACATCATTTCAAAGCATAGTATATTGAGGTAAACAAGGAAAACTATGTTCAGTTATCTTTAAAACTGTATTTTTCCAGCAATTTTGCTATTCATAAGGATATAAAGAAAGGAATTTTTAAATTGTACTACCATTCATAAGGATCTAAAGAAAGGAAGTTAAGTCATTATAAAGAATGTACACATTCATATTATAATGATTTGTACTAAAATACTATACTTTTCACAATCAGAAGGAATTATCACTTTTTTCTCGTATGATTTAATCAAGGTAAATACATGTCGCAGACAATTTTTTACCAAAATTTGCAGTCTTTGTGAAAATGAATTTTGAACTTAACCTAGATAAAGAAACTTGATAAAATCTTGACAGTTGAAAGCACATATCTCTATTTTTCTATCATATTTTTATTACAATTTTATTTTACATCAGGTTCAATTGTGGAAAAAGCATCAACACTAATCTAGAATACCATTTAGTCTGCCTCATCAAAACCAGTACTTGTGTCATTACCGGTACATGAAACATGGCTGTAACCCACCCCCACCCCCCCACCAGTGGCAGTCTTTTATTAGAAAACTATCACAAGCATACTTACTAATCTAATGAATTCAAACAGTTCGATCATGGCAGAGTTGAGAAGATTGTATTTATTGCCATTAGTTTTAAATGCTTCCACTACAGGTTTGAACAAGTTGCCTTTGATGATATAACGGTTGTAAAAGTCTTCTTTCATACCAATGATCTTTCTCATGAACCTTAAGGCACCTGAAGAAACAAAACAATGCATGTAAAATAGTACAAATATTCACAACAACATTTCTACATTAGGATGTTTCAATGAAACGGCAGACTGCCATTTTGTTCTTTTCTTTCACAGCAAGTTTCAAAACTTCAAAACACGCAATGGTTTTGGGTCCCAGTAATTCATAAACAAACTTGATCTCTTTGCAATTTCCTCTCCTGGGCTCAAGCTCAGCTTAGAACTTAAGAGAAGTCATTTTGGGGAATCATTTTTGCCTCAGGCAAAATTTGGAGAAATAGTGAGTCTGTAGAGAGAATTGAAGACTGTTAGTAAAACACCAGACAGTGAGCGATCACAATAGCTCACCCAAAGCACTTTGTGCTCAGGTGAGCTAACAAAATGGCAGCTGTTTCACTTTAATACAAGTAAAGTCACAAAATGTCAAACAATTTAATTTAACATAACTCCTGGCTAGTAATCTAAAACCCTACACCCGCTTGTCAATTTCATTTACATAATGTCTTACCATGTACAGACGATGAGAAAAGAATTTTGTGTGTTTTAACATTTAACAACACTATTCACTCCATTTTTTAACTAAGTTAATTCTCAGTGTTACTTATAATGATAAATTTATTTCAAACTGAAAATATATGAAAAAGTTTTTTAAATTCCAACTGTGAAAAATTGGTTTAACAAGTACATAAACAACATATACTTACAAAGCAGAAGAAATGCATGATTTGACCTGAGTAGCACAAGAACTCTGCGTAGAAGATCTTTACTGATAATGTAGTTCTTTATATGATATGTGTGATGTTCAACACAGAATGACAACAACTCTAGAATCAAACTCAACAACTGCGCTGTCTGAAAATCATCTGAAAATATAAGCAAATAAATGATGTGTAAAATCTTGACAAACAGACTGGTACTAATTAAAGGGTGCTTAATTCATTTCATGGCATATTAGAGAGGTACTGGATCTGTAGACAGTTGTGTAAATTCAGTATATAGCAATCTTCTCTATCATGCTAAACTGTATGAAAAATGTTCTTACAAAAACATTTACCAAGTACAAAGCAAAATATTAGCATGCTCAGAAAAATAGCGTGTTTATTACTTTAAGCTTTCCTAGTTAGGTAGGTTACTTCGGTAATCAAAATTGTGTCTGTTTCATTTTGCTGAATATTCCACGATAAATCAGTTTTCAACACATTTAAATAGAAGCAACATGATAGCGGGTCATTTATTTATTCTCTCAGCAAAGTCAAGGAGTGTTTAGATCATTTTAGCAGAACCTTCAATTTAACTGGTTACCTTGTTATCATTCTAAAAATTCTTCTACAAAGAGGGTACAAACCTCCAAACCCTGTTTACGACTGAAATGTAGTCAACGCATGTAATTTACTTTGGCTTTGTTAAGAGTTAAACGCCCATTTTTTTCAACAATCTATCCAGTTATATACAAGCAGGCAATTTACCTAACCATCGCTCCTATGATTCTCACTAGTACTAGACCCCTACCCTCCGTAAGAAACTACCAATTTCCTCCCATAAAGACCCATATGGTTGAGGTTAGCCACTAGGCACAAACAAACAACCCCCAGATGTGCTACCCGCAATTCAATCAGTATAATAACTTACATACCCCAGGAACATATACATCTGATTTGTCAAAACAGACCAGCGTCAAAACAGACCAGCAAAAACATATCAACTCACATGACATTAATTCACTTGAAATGTAATATACCAGCATTCGTTTGTACTGGTCAGAAAAGTGAAATACAAACACTAATGTAAACACAAGTCTCAAACTGTACAATAAATACCTTTGCTGGGTTTCTCCTCTGCTGTAACAGCAAACAGTGGAGCCGTCAATACATGCATGCTATGTTTGTAGAAAAAACTTAAAAATTCAGTCTTCTCAGTTTTCTGCAAACAGAATAAAAAGTATAAACAATATTACATATTTCAAATTTTGCAAATGGAAGAAGCAGTATGCATATCCTACCAGTTGTTCTAATCCGTTTCCATTGCAATTTGGCTTTTACGATGTGGTAATATGGCGCCTAATTCAAAATAGTTAAAGTGTCAATCGAAATGCAAAATATCTAACTAAAATTGATTATGCTTTAACACCATAATTGAGCCGTGCCATGAGAAAACCAATATAGTGGGTATGCGACCAGCATGGATCCAGACCAGCCTGCGCATCCGCCCAGTCTGGTCAGGATCCATGCTGTTCGCTAATAGTTTCTCCAATTCCAATAGGCTTTAAAAGCGAACAGCATGGATCCTGACCAGACTGCGCGGATGCGCAGGCTGGTCTGGATCCATGCTGGTCGCAAAGCCACTATGTTGGTTTTCCCATGGCACGGCTCAATTACATCCGCTGTCTTAGCACATTTTAACCCTTTTCCTTTGTTCAGTTTGGATTCTGTAACCACACTGATCTGTCCTCCTAACGTAAATACTACCCTATATGAATTAAAGGTGGATGATGAATGACTTCACACAAATCATCTAATATCACATAGTCATCAATAACATGAGTCTCTACTGGGCATCAACCTAAAAACCTCTCAGTTTAAAGCGCTGTGCTCTTCCCATTTGAGCTAACTGGGCCATCCAGATTTTAACTGAAGTGCTATATTTTTCCTTCAGAGCGAGTCCAATTTAATTCTTACCATAGTAGTTGCCAGCATGTTTTCTGGATCTATTAACAACCTGATTATACCCATCAACTGTACAGCACCTCCTAACTCTGCATACAAAGAAGAAACACACTAATCATATAATACAGCCATAAACACTTCAACAGATTTCTCTTTCATATACGGTCATTACTGATACATAATATCTGTGCAATACCTACTTAATACAGCCAATCAACTTTTTGACATTTTTATGAAAGGTAAAAAAAATAATTTGTACAAGAACAAATTTCAGGATGACAGAAGATTATTGTTTTATTAATTTCTAACCCAAGTTGTATATTCTATACATCCATTTTCTTACTAAAGCAATAAGTTTAGATGAAAACATATAGTAATACCTGTATCTGGATCATTTATCATTTGTTCAATGACTAGGTTGATAAGCAGGTCATCCTGAAACACACAACAACATTTATGTTTTCTAATCAGCACTTTCAATTTTTTAAAGTTAAGTACATATTCTCTTGAAACAGCAACCTACCCAAGAACCAAAACTTTTAAACTCCTTTTTTTTTCTTTTTTTTTTTTTTTTTTTTTGGGGGGGGGGGGGTGGGGAGGGAGAAGGGAGGAGGGGTGTTTTCTTTGGTTTAGAGCCACTTTCAACAGTATTTCAGATATAAATAACAGCAGGCAGTTAACCTAACCAATATTCCTGCATTCTGTACCAGTACTGCAGTACTGACCAGTTCTCAGCAATTAAATGCCAACTTCTCCTGATGTATCAGAGGTGGAGGAAGAATGACTTAAGACACATTTTCATTTATCAAATCATCATGGAACACCTATGTTTCACCCACTGATTGAATTCGCAACACCGCAATCATCAAAACTGTGCTGGGAAAAGCAGGTTAAGCAGTTTTTCCAACTGTAATTCCAGGGGTCACGCTGTCGATCGCCACTTGAGCCATTTGCGACAAAAAATTAAATGTGGCTCCGAAATTTTCAAATTGGCGAAAATGGCCCGAAGCTATGTCTGTCTGCAAAACTACAAATATTGCCAGTTTTACGAACCAAAAGGTGTGAAAAATCGATAATCTGTGTAGACACAACATCCGTTATTGAAAGGGAGGGAGCCAATTTGCAAAATTTTTATTTGATCAGGCAGTTAATTGGCGATAATTAGATTATACTTCTTTGATAATTATAATCATCAATTTGTGCACTTGATACGATTTTATGAGCAGTCGGCCGTTAGACAAATTTTCTATGATTGCCGAGGGTTAGTTTGGGCAAAAACCAATAAAAATGCTTTAGACAAGCAGAAATTGTAAGTATTGAATAGCTATGATGATAGAAAAGCAATAAAACATAGGTATTTTATCAAATATTTAATTCCAACTTACGTTTTCCGAATTTGTCACCCGTTTTCGCGACCTTGATTTTCAGATATTTCTGTCATTTCTGACGAGATTTTTTAGTGCAGCCTTAATAAAAAGCCAAGAAAAGGTCTACATTTAAGAAAAATATGACAACTGTTGCAAAAGGAGCTCTTATTTTGAAGTAATTTTTGAGAATAAAACATGCGAAGGCATCGAACCCCACCCACTTATAGGCAATGTGCAAAATAAGACTGTTTTTTTAAACAATTTTTTTTAAATGTGATTTTCAGAATTTTTTTATTAAATGGAGATGTTTATAAAAATAATAATTTTAGAAATTAACACAAATTGATTTTCTAAATAGCTTTGTAAAGGGTTACTAAGAAATATGTAATATGTAATAACTACATTAATTTCTTGAGTAGTATGAGTACTTTGGTACATATAATGTAGTCCTACAAGAACATCAATGCTATGCGCTTCGCCGTTGTTGGCCTCATAACTTTATCTCCGGAAAAAGCAGTGGCTCAGAGAAAAAAATTCCCAGTGTGACCCCTGAATTCAGTAATGTAACAACAGGCAGTACCTTACCAGAAATCAAACCAGTGTTCCTGCAACCTATATCAGTACTGTTCTGTTCTTCACAACTAACTGCCAATGTCTCAACATGGATCAGTGGTGAAAGACAAAATTTTTGATACACTATTTTTTCGTACAACCAGGACATGTATGTGTTTTATAAGACTAACTTATACCATCCATTCTTTTCGATTAGAAATAAAATCAAAACATTACTCCCCATGTAAGTGTACAGTTTATTTGTCTTATTTTCTGATCCTATCTATCATTCCAATTTCCAATCAAAAAGACCAACAAAAAGTATATGAAATGGGAGTTCTTACATCTTCCTGATTTTGACCCTCTTTGAGGATGAACTCTCTGACCATGGACGGACTAAACTCTACAATGTATGAGAAAATGTCAATAGCGGCGGACTTCATCTTAATGTCGTCTAAACCAAGAATGAATTCTATTGCTGGCAAAATGCCTAACCCTGATAGTGTCTGAAATAAAGAAAAAACAAACTTTCACAAAGTGTGTCACTTCAGACTGGAAATATAAGTGGCAGTATTTCAAAAATAGTAAGACAGAAACTGAACTATAGGATCTAAAGGAATCCAGAATGCTTCTTTCCTAAATTACATTTGCATTAAAGTACAGGCTTCTGATGAAACACAAGATGAATTTCTATGGGGTTTTGTCATTTGATTTTACTTCAGTATTTCAATTTTTTCTAAACCAGCAACTGATAACAAACCTTGAAGAAGTTATCCCTGTTTGGAGGTTGAAGATTCTGTGAGAATGTGCAGAATTCTTTGAGGAAGAAGACGAGATCTCTACGAGACTCATCGTCCTTTTTCTCGCTTGTGATACTAGCAAACAACTGGAGCAAGAACTTTTCATCCTCCTATAAATATCATGAAACACAATATATATTATATAACTTCCCTTCATGTAACTGTTTTCAATTTACAATTTGTCTCTGTTCATCAAATAGCTGAACCTTTCAAAAATATTATTAAACACAAAATTTTTAATACAACAGGAAAAACTAGAATTGTACATACCTGCACCATGCTCACTATTTCCACCTTGTTGAAGAAAATGAACGAGGTCAAGGTTGACAACATGTTTTCTTCAAACACAGATGGAGTAGGAAGTATCACATCCTGTATATATTGAACTCTGTAAGTCTGATGTATCTTAGATACAAGTTCTTTGTTTGTAAATGGAATAACTTCCTTGAATTTGGCAGTTTTTTGTAGATATTCTCTATGTTTGGCTGGTTGAGGTTGTGACGGGTCATATTCCAACACCCCCACAACGTCATATATCGTGTCCTCTTGAAAAAGAATTTCAAACAAAGCATTTTTGTTTAACAAGAACACGCTTTTGAAGACGTCATATAAATGATGAAGGCCTTCTATATTTTCCAAGTCCTCACACATGTGAAACAAGTCCAGTAACTTTTTAATATAACCATCCTGTTCAATTACAAGAGCTAGTTTTTCTCTACGAATTGGTGATGTTAGCACACTTCCAAACAATTCAGAGATCTCAGCCAGCTTACTAAGTTCACACACTGGTAAATCTATTGGGTGGGCCACTTCTGGCATCTCTTCAAACCTCTCATCTTCAGATTCTTCTATAATATCTTGTGTAATGTCGACAGATGGATCCTTCCCTTGTACCTGAAACATTAATGAGGAACTGTCTTTCATTAATAACAAGTAAAAACAAGAAATTAATGCTAAAGTACGATAAGAAGCAAATAAAGTTGGTTTGAAGTCATTTTTCCAGTTACTAACAAGCTATTACATAAAACTAGCTTAGTCTTTACTGTAGTATTAAACAACAAATTTGACAAAGTGTAAAAGGTGTTATTTTATTAAATAAAACAGTTGACAAAGCTTATGAAACAATATTGTTGACAAAACTTAAAAGGAACTGATCTGTAAGTTAACATTACTGTACAGTGCTGAGTCTGCAAGACAGGTGCTATCCTATAACATCAAAGCTAAGACATGGTGCATACAGAACATCCAAGACAAAATTCAAGTACTTTCAAGGACTTTTTGCAATTTTTCAAGGACTATTTTTTCAAAACAACAACCATCAGAACAACTTTTAAGTAAGTTTTATTGTGTTCATCACTATTTTTGGTCATATAAGTGGTAACACTGCTGTGTTTCATATTTGGTGGTGCTGGTAAATTAACATTACAAGTGAGTCATTGTTATTCTCATCAACAACAGCTTCAGGTTTTTTTTAAATACTGGTATTTAAAAAAAAAACCCTGAAGCTGTTGCTGATGAAAATTTGGATACTGAGAATGACATACCGGATTGTAAGATTAATGTGATGCACTATTTTGCTGATGTTAAACACTTCTCATGTGGCTTTTAAGTGCACTCTCTCCCACTGATGGTATGTCCACAATTTTGTCACAAGACATACAAATACATTTTGTTCTGTCAGTTTTAAATGGCTTCAGCCACTGTTTATATTCGTCCTTTGTCTCCCACTTATTAGAATAAACACATTTATTTCTTTACTCATTTTATTCACCTAAATCACTCGCAAGTTTACTTAAATTTGCAAGTTACCGTTCACTATCACGATCACCGTGCTTCAGTTAAAAAAGCAAACGGAAATATACAAACGGTGATACAGTAGAGACAGCACACTGTGTAAATCTCGATAAAATGCGGCCATAGGCCACTATCAAAGCAAATGGGGAAATCAATAAGTGACCCAATACAGCAATTTCAAGAATTTATTACCATTTTCTCAGATTTATTTTAAACCTTATTCTTTCTTCAAAGTTACTGACAGAATCTATTCAAGGAGTCTAAGGTGAAATTCAAGCAATTTTTTTCCAAAATTCAAGTACTTTTCCAGGGTTTTTAGGGTTTCTGTCATTTTCAAGGACTACCATCGAATTCAAGGACTTTTCAAGGCCTATGCAAACCCTGCAAGGAGGGGATTTTTTATGAGACAGTAAAAGACTTGACACAGCTTATCAGCTGCCATTCTGTGAAGCATTTCGAGTTTCCATTGCTTACGACATACTTTCTTTTATGAAACAGTCACAAAGTTTACAAAGCTAAGAAGGTGCTATTCTATAAACTGTCACATGGTATACATATGATAGTTTATGAAACAGTCTAAAGTTGAAAAACGCTGATTTCCATATTCTTGAAAAAGGACAAGTGTCCGAAAATTCGAAATAAAGAGTAAAATATCAACACAGATAAAGTTGAAAAAGCTTAGAAGGTGATATTCTATGAAAAGATTAAGCTTAATAGATGATATTCTGTGATACTGTGGTGATGACATTATAACCAAATTCTAATTTAACAACTTACATTACAGATCTTCTCCCAGATTTCGTCACAGCCAGCTTTCTCCTGGAAGCTTAGGGCCAAGTCGTAATTCTCTCCTTCAGACCATACTATCAAAGTTTCCTGTTCAAGAATAACATTAAAAGGTGATTCACAGGCTTCAATGTTTCAAGAAGAGGGCCATGATAGCCCTGCTTAACTCACCTAAATTTCACAGCATAAATGTTTCAGTGTGACTGTGTTTTTTATCAGATAAACATAATTTTAATTTCAACAATTTCCAGCGGAGGGCAGGTGCCTTTTTCTGCTTACTTTGGGGAAAAGTACATTGTACCTGAGAAAATTGGGAATTTTCAAGTCGTAAAATGATGTCACAAACACTAAAATGACTCAGCCATTTACTTAAATTTCAAACCACTGTGTCTGTAAGTAACTGCTGATGATTTTAAAACCTCGCCATGAGAGCTAAAAATCACCCTAGTCTGGGTTCTCGCCAGGCTGTAATTGCATGTTGGATGCATCAAGCCTTCAAGTTTTGAGCTGTATATTCGGCATCCCTTACTATTCCCGACATCTCTTAAATGCCAAAGCGACATATCATAAAAGCAACCAAATAAACATGCCAATTAGTCTGACAGTGTATTCAACTGCTGTCACATGCCACTGGATCTTTGAAGTCAGTTAAAATAGCATTCCAATGACAGCTTTAGATGAAGAATGTGTGACTTAATTTGCCAATACAATTAATTAGCTCCCCCTTTATATACGATGATATGTATGTACACGGGAATATTCACACAAGATATTGGAAGATGAGTTTCAATAGTTATTGTCAAAGAATTTTCATGGACTGAATCTAAAAAGACAATGCGAAGTATAAAATTTGAGATATATATCAGTTTATTCGCAGCATGTTTTAAACATGTATAATGATTTATACATGTTTTTATGTGCGAAATCATGAAAACAATGTTGAAAATCCACAGGTGCCAATAGATTGTACCCATGCCTGGAAATAACAGTCTTTTTGACAGATCATGACAGATTAATGGGTCATTCACAATGATTTATTTACAAAAATTTTGAACTAATGGCTGTGGATTGATTTTGAAAATTTCAATTGAAACAATGCCAATATGAAAGCAGAAATCATTGGCAAAAAGAGCTGTCACTAATGGTGACAAGTGCCCCCGCAACGCCTTGACCTTTGACCTGGTGACCATGACCTATGACCTGGTGACCCCAAAGTCAGTAGGGGCCGTGTACTCAATAAGTACTATCAGCATGTGAAGTTTGAAGGTCCTGAGTGCAGTGGTTTGCCAGTAAAGTGCCTTCATGCAAAAAGTTAACGTTGTGACGAACGAACGAACGGACGGACAGTTGAAAACTAATATGCCTCCCTTCGGGGGCATAAAAATTAACTTTAATAAAAAAAAAGTTAGAAATTGTTATTTTATAGATAGCTCTATCTTTGATTACCATTCTTTTGTTTGTCACATATTTTCACGAGCCTGATTTTTGGAAATTTGTGGTCATTTATAGACTGATTAACCTATGCAAATATATTTTTATGTTGGAATGATAGCGCCAGAATGCAAATATATGTCTGAACTTGCAACAGCTCTTATTTTTTGAGAATACATATGCACAGGCGCAGTTATCCACCTGCAGTTACATATAAAATGTAGAACTAGGACTGGTGAATATGAGAGGACCTGGTGTGGCAAATGCTTAAAATGGAGAGACAACAAAATTTTTAAAATGATTGTGTTTTTGTATAAATTTCCATTTTGAAATACACCAGAAATACCAAATGAGTTATTAAAACTAGAAACGTTCTAAGGGAGACCCCATACCCCTTGAGCCGGAGTGGAAACCCCACACTCTCCCCTTTGCCCCTGTTGGCATCTCAAATTTTTCTTGCAACACGTCTTTCCAATTCTGTGAGCTGCACAACTTGCAGAATTTTATCTGTCTACGGTTTATAAATTTAAAGTCTTACATACCTGTTGTTTTTGATAAGCTGTATCAGGCTGAATTTTCGACTCCAGAAGGATTGAACCTGAAATTAAATAGTGCACACATTCATAATACCTTCCCTAGAACAGTAAATCGTCTTACTTTACTGACATAGCATGGCCCTATACAAATCCTACTCTGTTAACTTACTGCTTGGTGATTTCAATTTGTGTCTATTATTTACTGATTTTAGTAGCATATTGCTTGGATTTTACAAGTAATATGTAAACTGCTAATTAAAGATATAGCTGAAGCCACCACAACAGGGCCAACAAGGTATGATATAATATCTGATTGTGTCCTCTCCTACCATTTCTTAAAAACTGCTAAAACTTTCATCATTTGACTTAAGTATTGTTACCAATCTGAAGCTAGGCTACCTTTTTGTTTAATGGGTGCTTTAAAGGTCTTCAACATTTTTTAGCCAGTCTGCACTAGGAAAAACTGTCAGAAATTGAGTGTCAGTGATCATAACTTCATAAGAAGGTATATACATGGCAGTCATGGCCTTTGTGAGTTAATCACACCACAGCCATGACCTTAAGAAATTACTAAACAGCACAAGGAATACTGCAGTTATAGACTAATACTGGAGACTACCAAAGTGCATGTGGATTTGTGTGCAAGTACCCTTAACTGCTATGGATAACTTAAAAATAAGAATTTTTTATACTAACAGATACTGTTTTCTAGTTGTGCCTGCCCATGACTGTGATCTCAAGACTTGATAACAAAATGCAATTTTTTGGTCACCCTCATCCCTAAAGAATCATTATTTAACTTCATGACATTAATTGCAGAAAGTGCAGTGAATAAGCTGAAACTTCTATCATTCAATGTGATCCAATGGATGTCAACAACAAAACTCTAATTAAACTACTTCATTCAACAGAAAATAATAGCTTATGAGGTGGACATTCTAAATGAAAGGCAGATTTTTTTGGACATGTTTTCGGGCAGGTGCCTGTGCCTTTCTATTTTGAGAAAATTAAGTGCATTTTTTTTTTCAAAATTGGGAAGAAACAGAGCGCTATTTCCCAAAATTGGCAAAGGATGAGGTTAAAAATATGGTATACAAATCTTAATGAAACAGAAATCAAACATCAAACACCTTCCATAACCAGTCATCTTTAGAAGTCTCTACAAAGACATTTCCCTATCTAGTGCATCTTTAACATTTGGATATCCAACAATCTCATATCCCTCATCGTTCATGTCAGTCACTAGGGGATACTTTGGGAACTGAAGGGTCCATGCAAAAAGGTACCTATCTCCATTTAGTAAAAATGTTGGGAAAACATTTTTGTAAAATTTCAGTGAAATGTGATATTTCCTAAAATAATTGCAGCTATAGATTGTATACTATTTGAACAGTCAAATTACAAAATTTCGTGTGTTTTGCACTATTTATATAATTTTTATAACAAAAAATCTTGTTTTTGTCGATTATGTTTAAGCAACAATTGTTCTAAGTCCATGGAGTTACGCAACAA
Organism: Mercenaria mercenaria; assembly: GCF_021730395.1. Lineage (NCBI taxonomy): Eukaryota > Metazoa > Mollusca > Bivalvia > Venerida > Veneridae > Mercenaria > Mercenaria mercenaria. The sequence goes on along the minus strand of NC_069361.1, from coordinate 104,262,068 downwards.
AGGTCTAAGTCTGTGGAGTTAGGACCATTGTTGCATTTAAACCATGATTTGCGAATCATTTTTGCCTAAATATATCAATGAAATATATTAATTTCACATACCTGATGATTTTTAAAATTGCTGACATAATCTATTCACATTAGGCTTGTGTTCTTTTTATTATCCGAAACAGCCATCAAAGCCCTGCACACTTTGATGTCAACTCATTGTGGAGTTAGACCCAATGTTGCATACGTGAAATACCATTTTTTCAGTTTTAAACAGAAGAATACGCTGCTCGGGGAGTTAACCAGGTGCGGAATGTTCTTTTTTATGCCACAAATGCCCTAACTTTATTTTGCAGGGGTTTTTTTTACGACTGGGGGAAGAGGCCCCAGCCTGTCATTGGGGGAAGAAAATAGCCCGCGACGAGCAGTTTTGGGGGATTTTTTCACTCAGGGGGGAATTTACAATTATGCATAATAAACACTTTAAACTATGTTTTTATTACATATTCTTGCAACTTTTAGCAACTATACACACTGTCACTTAGCAATAGATGGACTTGCACTAATGTTCACTTATCATTGTAACAAGGTGGGTGGGGAGAGTTGAAATGCTCAAATCATTGAATATTTAAAGGTCACATGCTTTTATTCACAAAAATATGCTTTAAAATAAGAGTTGCTTTTGCAAGAGTCATCATATTATTATTAAATGCATACTTTTGTTGGCTTTTTATTTCAATTGTACTAGAAAATCTTTTAAGAAAGGATAAGAAAGTCCGAAAATCACGATCGCGAAAACGTGTGACAAATATGAAAAAAACGAAAGCAAACATTAAAAATTCTTGATAAAATTTCATCTTTTTTCAGAACTATTCCATACTTATAATATCTGATTACTTAAAACATTTATATTTTATTTTGGTCTAGCAAAATACCTCGGCAAAGATAATAAATTTGCGTAACGGCCGACCGGCTTATTTAATCGAATCAAGCAAATAAAATAATTACTTTAAATTAACAACACATATTACACAATACAGCATAAGCTGTTACCGCTAATTAACAAGAGGTACAAACACGCTAATCTGACGCTGCATTGTTTATCAATCATCTATATTACATACTGATGATAACCACGTGTCACTCGGCGCGTGGCGTGAATGACATCTGTCAGTAGCTAATTAACATACGACGCTCCGCCTACTGTCATACTTACGCTGGTGTCGACAAACAGTATGAAGTTCACTGGGATTTTGATTGACAAGGGGCAGAGCTTTCGAACTCGTTACGCATCAAAGAGTATTACCGCGAGACAAGCAGACGCCCACGGCATATTATGTGCGAGTCAGATAGAGTTTTTATCGATTTTCGCTGGTCAAAACCGGAACCTCGGGTCCACTGAACGCTCTTGTAACATTTTTCTACTATTTCTAAAGGTTTTCACACCCATTGAAAATTTTGAAAGACCGTCTGCAATTGTGAACGGGTCCGATATTCGGTCGGGAAAATCGCTGGGAGTAATCTCCATTGCTTTGTTTACGATTTTGGAGGGGGGGAATTTCGGACGAAGGGGAATTTCGACTGCGGTAGGGGAAATCCTTGGCTGTGGGGGAAATCCTCGGCTGGGGGACGAGGCCGATATTCGGCCTCTGCTATAGAATAAACAAGAGCACCGCCTTGCGGGTGCTGACGCTCATCTGATTTTTTTTGTGTGATAGAAATATTGTCCTACCCGTGATTTTCTAAGTCTAAAAAGGGCCATCATTCTTGCAAAAAGCAGGATAGAGTTATGTTTTTTGATGTACAGTGTCCACTTATGATGGTGAAAAACTGTTGAAAGTTTTAAAGCAATAGCTTTGATAGTTTATGAGAAAAGTTGACTTAAACATAATACTCAACCAAGAAAATGATTTTCTAAGTCCAAAAGGGGCAATAATTATTGCAAAAATCAGGATGGAGTTACGCTGCTTGCTGTACAGGGTCAGCTTATGATGGTGAACAAGTGTTGCAAGTTTCAAAGCAATAGCTTTGATAGTTTAAGAGAAAAAGTTGACCTAAACATAAAACTTAACCAAGAAATCTGATATTTTCTAAGTCCAAAAGGGGCCATAAATCTTGCAAAAAGCAGGATGGAGTTATGTTTCTTGCTGTACAGGGTCAACTTATGATGGTGAACAAGTGCTGCAAGTTTTAAAGCAATAGCTTTGATAGTTTAGGATAAAAGCTGACCTAAACATAAAACTTAACCAAGAAAACTGATTTTCTAAGTCCAAAAGGGGCAATAAATCTTGCAAAAAGCAAGATGGAGTTATGTTTCTTGCTGTACAGGGTCAGCTTATGATGGTGAACAAGTATTCCAAGTTTCAAAGCAATAGCTTTGACAGTTTGGGAGAAAAGTTGACCTAAACATAAAACTTAACCAAGAAATCTGATATTTTCTAAGTACAAAAGGGGCCATAAATCTTGCAAAAAGCAAGATGGAGTTATGTTTCTTGCTATACAGGGTCAGCTTATGATGGTGAACAAGTATTCCAAGTTTCAAAGCAATAGCTTTGATAGTTTAGGAGAAAAGCTGACCTAAACATAAAACTTAACCAGGCAACGCCGACGCAGACGCCGACGCCGACGCCGACAACCGCTCAAGTGATGACAATAACTCATCATTTTTTTTTCAAAAAATCAGATGAGCTAAAAAAACCCTGTTTTGGCCAAAAATGGAGACAGGTACCTTTTTTCGCACGGACCCCTTCAATTGTTTAATATCAATGTTATTTAAAATATGTGAAGGTCATCTTGGGTAACGCATAAAACCTGTTTTCCAGACCAAACAGTGAAATTTCAGCGATGTCTTTTCTCAAACGTAAAACCATAACAGCCCTTTTTTTGTAAATTTGGGGAAGGGTACTAGGTCCCTTTTGGAGGGGAAATTTACGTCGCGAATTCATTGTTTGGAGGAATATATTTGCTAAAAAGTTGTTAAAATCAGGACTGAAAATCAAAACTAATTTCATTTTTTTTTGCATGGGGAATTTTTGGCCAAGGTGGGGAAAAAAGTATACTTTTTAGATTGGGGAATGGGGCCGAATTTCGGCCCTAAAATCAGCATAAAAAAGGCCTGCATAACTTTGTGATAAAAAATTCAATTTAAGCTAAAGAGAGAATAAATTACCTAACAGTGAATAACTACAGGGAATTTTGTATCAAGTATTTAGAGTCAATACGAATTTGGTACGTAACAGTACTTGGACACGTATTTTAGCCAATACTGTTATTCGAAATGATTTGTGCTTATATGGTTGACACAATTCATCCGAGCTCAAATTTTCAGCGACTTTAAGAACTTAACATTTTTTTTAGGAAATTCAGTGCTTCCAACTGGGAAATTTTACCTGGTTTTCAAAAAGGGAGGAGGCTGAATATCAGTCTGTTTTACAAAAGGTGAAAAAGCCCTGTTTGACTAAACATGTGAAATTTTGGTCTAGCATACCTGTCATGTATGTGTGATTTGTTAACATACACAGCTGAAGCATGTCAAACATATAAACATGGAAATAAGGAATATTTTCCATAACTGAAGGACACATAAATCCTTTAATTTCACTTGTTTTTCAACCTGCCAAGAGGCTAAATATCACCCTTTAAATTGTTATACGAGGTAAAAAAAAAGTTCTGTAGAAACAAAGATAAATTTAACTAAAAACTTCTTTATCAAATTTTAGGGCATGTTTATTATTGAAAATACATAAAAATGTACATAGTACAGTTCAAAATCAACAGTATCATATTTAAAACTTCAAACTACCCATAGTGTGACTGCTTCCTGGGTACTTTTATCAGATCTTTAACATATGGCGTATGACAATAAGATAACAATTATTTAGTAGCATAAGAAAAATGTTTTAACTGCTGTTTCATTTTGATGTAACTTTATTTACCTTTACCTTTTAATAATCAACACAACTTCTGTGCTAAGAAGAAAAGTAATTGGCACAACAGTAGTTCTGGCTACCATAACTTTCTTATTTAATGCAGCAGTGTGTATATAATGTATATAATTAGTCTATGAAATTGATTGTCCAAATAGCTCAGTTGGTAGAGCATCTGACTTGCAAGCAGAAGGTCGCAGGTTCGAGTCCTGTATCGGGCTGCACATTTTTCCGCTCCTATTACATTGGTGCCATGAGTGTGGTGACTAGCCTTGGAATCCTAGAGCTAGAGTGAAGCAATGACTTGGTCAGTCAAAAGAATCTGAGTTTGTCTTCGAAAAAAAAGGAGGAAGGAATGTAGCAGTGTGTATATTATGTATATAATTAGTCTATGATATTGATTGTCCGATTAGCTCAGTTGGTAGAGCATCTGACTTGCAAGCAGAAGGTTACAGGTTCGAGTCCTGTATCGGGCTGCACATTTTTCCGCTCCTATTACATTAAACTGATGCTATTTTTATTTTCTGATTGTCGCGCCCATTAAGTTTTGGCATAATCCCATTTAACCAGTGTCGAACCGCAACATCTAGCACTGACTCTCATGAGAAACTAATGACGTCAAGCGAAGTTAATAGCACATGTTTTTTTTTTAAATCAAGATCAACATTTCGTATATTTTTTAGTTTTATTGACTTATAAACGTTTTCAACAAAATTCGAGACAAACATACCTTAAAAGGTATTAAATCACAGAAAAGAACAATAAATAACGATTCTATAATGTTCAGGTTTTGTTTCAAGGTTTAATTTAATTTATGTCAGCTAGGTCAGAATGAAATGGATAAGAAATACTTTTAAAGTAAAAGGGGAGTCCATGGCATTTCATTTGAGGAAGTTATAGCGTGTTAGGCTTCTGGCATGATTTCTGGTTAGGTTTAAATACGCGATTCATTTCAGCTAAGAGATCCATGACAGCATATACACGTCTAAGCTGAAATGTACAATTAAACGTTTTAGCAACAGTTGTCCCAAATTATGGACAGTTTCATTCATGAATCTGAATTGAGAAATATTCTCCCAGCCCATTCAAAACATCACTATTCTATTCCTAGATACCAATCCTTACCATCTGTTTCTGATCGCACCAGAAGAGACATCCCTTTCAATCTCTCTACATAAGCTGAAGATACATGACCTGTTCCCCTGTCATCCCATTGCCTATCCTCGTTCAGCATGTACAGTTTTACTCTCCGTCTAGTGCTCGTGTCTGCCATGATTTTGTTTAAAAATAGCTGTATCGAGTTTAATAAAATAATATTTTCATTAAACTACTGTCTCGATCGCAACATCGGAGCGTCCCTACAAACAAACCGGGCGATAAAGCGTCGATCACTGAAAAAGACAAAATTTATTTTCGGTATAATTAAAAATCGCAGGAAAATCAAAGAAGATTATGAGAGTCAAAATAATAAAGAGATCACATTTGATATGGAATCACTTGAATTACCTACTGCAGGGTAAAATGGGGCCTTAAATTTGTGAAAATGAGCCAAAACCAGGTCGAGCTCAATTTAGTGTATTCGTCGCCATCTTGAATGTGATTAAACTTGATTCGGGGCTTTCACTTGAAATTGCACGGTTTGACGGTGTAGCGATAACTTGCACCTACATTTAAAAGTCCGCTACTTCCATGTCCCGAGTTAGTTTTGTTACGTAAGATGGATTTAAGTTTTCTTAAATAAATCCCACTATCTTGAAACAAACATAAATTCAAACACTAAGTTACCTAAATCATCTGCAACATTGCTAGTATCTTCAAATGTATGACATTTCTGTCTAAAACTTTGGTAATTTTAAAACCAACAATTAGGCCTAAAGTCGCAGGACCGGATCAGATCAGACCTAGAGTGCTAAAAGAGCTGGGGTATGAAATTGCAGATATCATAGCCGTGCCCGACCAAGGCCGAAGAAATTTAAGTGATTGTAGGCCTACTTTACGCGGTACTATGTCTGAGCAAAGAAGTAATATAAATATTTTCATATAGGCTATGGCCCATTTTCTAAATATTTTTATAGCTCTTTCGGTCTGAGTGACTGACCGTGATTGTTGCTTCGAAAGATTCCCATCTACTAGTATCCTCAAACCTCAGCTCTCATATACATAGTCTCTATGGTATTCAACATGGTTTTAGAAAGAGTCGTTCCTACGAAACCTGGCTGATTGATCTTTAAAAGGCTAGATATCTGCCTTACAATCTGACTAAAGTACTTGATCTTCTAAACGAAGATCTGAAAACGACCCATTCACATTCGTCTTCTACTTATTTTGGATTTCCAATATTGCTATTTTTATTTTCGCAAATCTATTTTTGTTTGAACCAATAAGACAACTTGTTCGAATGTCAAAGAGAAAGAAAAATTTGTAGTTAACCCAGGGCTCGAACCTGGGACCTCTCGTTTACAGAGCAAGTGCCCTACCAACTGAGCTAACCGGCTATCTAAAAACTTTCACCTTAAAAATTGTTGATATCAAAACACAAGACTTTATAAAGCTTACAGAATGCTGTAAGGTAGCTTTTGATTGGCTAGCGGAAGGTTTGTCAGAACGAGGCCATCAATAGCTGGTTGTCAGATCCTATGCGTAGCGTAATAGGAGATGTACTTTAGTCAGATTGTCTGCCTTATTAACAACATCGCTTCTGGCAACCAAACTGACCTCATTCTCCTTTAGGGGAGACTGAGGATAGTTGTTACATTTTTCATATTTAGTAAAGCATTCGACAAGGCAAATCATTTAAAACTACCAGTACTATCATTTCACAAGAATAATATGTCTCTCCTCAAGCCTAAACTGGATATGCAGAGTCTAGAATATGCCATCTAGTAAATGTCACTTTTGGGGTCACCCAAGGCTCTGTTCTTGTACCCATCTGCTTCCTCATTTATATGAATTATTTTTTTTCTTAAATTCTTGTCGATGAGTTGCAGTCTTAGCCTTACTCACTCCCATATTCTCGATCAGTACGTGCAGAAATGCCTTGATGAGATGAAGATCTGGAAGAAGCTGTGGGACATGGATTCAATCCTTTTAAATGCAAAGTCTAACACGTTACTAAAATAAACATGTCCTTAAAATAAATATTATCTCCATGACCACGCCAAATATCTTGGACGAACATAATGTACATTCACATCTCAAAAATGCTAATTTGAGGCGTGCCCGGGATTCATTAAGCCAAATAAATCATTACCACCAACCATGAAAACGCAAGTTCTCAGTCCGGTGGCAGCTGGAGCATGTTACCATCTGGCGCCCTTACACCAAGACAAATACTAGCTAACACAGCTGAAATGGTCCAAAGGCGTGCCGTAGTGCGAAGCATGATTATTCCCCTCTTCCAAAGATTTAGTCTTCGGCCTATAGAACACTGGAGATTAGACTCCAGATTCACTTTTGTGTTTTACAAAATCCATTACAAAATCGTAGCAGTCAGCCTTCCATCTTACATACAAACACCTTGTAACACTCGCGAGAGAGATTGGCAGTATGTATAGACAGGATGGTAAATAGGTAGATAAGACGCTTTCATACGGAGTTGAAATCTATGGCCCGGGTTCGAATCCATCCACTCCCATTCCGATACTAGTATGTCCTTCGGCAAGCCACTTTATCACGTCTCAATCGACTTAGCAGCAAATTGCTGGTATAATTAGTTTTAGCTGTAACAGGGCCGCTTAAAAGCGCTCATAAAGCTTACGTTACTCGGGTAAGTAAAATTACCTAATTATTGGACCTAACACTGACAGAGCAAAACCTGAAAAAAAAAGCATAAACAATCATTCCGTCTAAAGTCTATTTTAGGAAGTATCATTCCATTCACGCAGCTATACTCTTAAGAAGCTTGAACGAGGAAGACTATGTGTGCCTAGAAGATAATTTGTTCACCTATACATAATGTTGATGATTTCTTTTAGAATAGCCGGAGGAGAACGTAAACTGCAAAGTAGAAAAGGGGGCAAAACTAAAGGGGAAAACGGATATGAACGTCCCGATCATTTGCGCATGTTCACCTGATGTTGATGTATACAATGTTTCATTTGTATAGGATGAAAACAGTGTAGGAGTTGAGTTTACTAGATAGCCTGACAGACAGACGGAATCCAGTAAAACATTTTGCGCCTCTGGTATTCTACGCTTAATGTATGATATATGTCTCGCAATATCTTTCGTCATAAATCTTTTAATTTTAGCAAGGTTATAATACTTCATCATATTGAATTATAACATCATTGAAATATAGCTGAACTTACAGTCACTCAGAAATTCATTGCATCACAAACTCTTGCGTTTTTAGTAGATTTTGGAACTACAAAAACATACAGACATATTGTGGCATTGTCAAGTTATCATATGAGAAAAATGAAAACTGCGTCTGTTTGACGACGTATGCACATGAAAACAATACATACATAATCTGCCTTAGAATTTTTTATCTGGTAGCGGTGACACAAGCAGCCTGCAGACTCTGTGTCACATAAAGCCCGTGGCATAGGCAGACACTCGTACTTGTTCGATATGTGCCGCCTTTTCACCGAATCTGACAGCTCTTCGCTCCCATATTGCGCTGATACATGTACCATGAAACAGACTTGGTGGTAGTTTTATCCACTGGAATATAGGCATGTAGATCGAAATATCGGTGGTCTTATACACGAGCATGTGCATTTCGTGCTGACGGGCATCTGGGGACTCCATCCGCCATTCGTGAAAGCGGGAAAGTCGGGCATCTAGGGACTCCATCCGCCATTCGTGAAAGCGGGAAAGTCGGGCATCTAGGGACTCCATCCGCCATTCGTGAAAGCGGGAAAGTCGGGCATCTATATAGGGACTCCATCCGCCATTCGTGAAAGCGGGAAAGTCAGGCATCTGGGGACCCCATCCGCCATTCGTGAAAGCGGGAAAGTCGGGCATCTAGGGACTCCATCCGCCATTCGTGAAAGCGGGGAAGTCACCACATTATATGAGAAATTTCGTCGAAGATGCGCAACTTTGTACAAGTTATTAAAATATAAGTAGTTTTTAGTCAAATATAGTTTATATACAAACCAGGATATTTCAAGATAGAAATTAAGAAAGAATCTGTATTAATGCAAGTTTTCTTAGAGGCCATATATCTGGAAAAATCATCATTAGCTGTACACAGAATATGCAAATAGTAAAATAGGACAACTGACAAGACGGCTCGAGCGGCATCAGAGTTAAGGCCCTTGAAATAGTCTGATTTTACTTAAAACATGCCTTTTTGAAATGTAGGTAGTCAGAACCTTGGTTATGACTTACACCCTATATATACCTTATCTAGATGCAACCATGTCAGGGTATGAAACACGTTGCCTGCGGATCAAAAATGCCCAGGCATGAAATGATAGGCACAGCGTTCGAGCAGCATTGCGCAGGATTTTAAGAAAATGAAGATCGGTGAGTAAAATGATGTTTTTGTGATGCGCCTTGCCGTCAACAATTTTTTGAAATCGGGAATTTGCACGGATGTATTATGCTTGCACGACAATCCATGCGTTTGAAGAAATATGTACATCATTCTTTTGATGGCTCGTCCGTTTTTCATCGGTATACGAACCCAAAAACTACAAAATGCAGTGATATCCGAGATTCATTTAATCCTGAACATAAAGGAAATTGTTATTTCTTGTAGTATTATAAAAGACATATTATGTTGATCGACTGAATTGAAAATACATGTCAGAAAAGCATATCCTCGTTCTGCCGATTTTTCGCCAGTTGCGAGGCTCCGATGTGTGCCGCAGCATCGCGAGGGCGCAAGTTGTTAATACTTTTGTTGTCAGTAGTATGTGTACATTTCGACACCTTAACATGTATTTAAAGTACAAACAACAAATAAATCAATAACAGTTGGTTCCTTAAGTTATTGTGTTAGACAATTTCTGACCATGTTGTAAATTAATAGCTATTTAGAAGTTCAGTATTTCTGCTGTTGAGGGAATTGGCCAGGCGCTTTCAGTCAGAAAATAGTCAGTTTATATCGAACTGGATTGATTTGCATCTGCAAAATAACCATATTCATTACCAACATTACCATTAGTACATATTGTTGCGTTACTTCAAAGCAAGGGTAGAAAAACCAGCATTGAGCACAAAAAACTGTCATAAAATTTTAAAATTTTTCAGCAATTTTGATGTTTTTGTTTCAGCATCAAGTATTGTTGTTTTTATTTTCTTTACAGTTTTGGCGTACTATTTTGATTAGCGATGAGCTGAGTTCCCCACCCCCAAAACCTAACAAAAAAGAAGAAAAACGAAAAAAAGAAATGGCATAAAAATCATTGTTTTGGCTTTCCGAAGAAAAGGAACGAAACAAGACAAAAAAAAAAAAAAAAAAAAAAAAAAAACGTAAAAACATGAAACTTCCCTTAAAACGACACTGTTCACAAATTTTATGTGGAAAAGAAGCAAATTATGAAGTTATCGAATGTTAAGTATCTTGTTAATTTTATATTTTCAGATGGATGTGCATTCAGTGTATATTAAAAGGGAAAAGAAAATGATTTAGAACTCCTTATGGTCAGACGTAAACTTTATGTGTACAATCAGTGCACAGACCTAAATCATATTTGAACGACAAAGAGTGAGTAAAGTACGTTAATATTTTTGTAGAATTTCAGAAATAATTAAAACAAGTTAAGTCCCTTTTTGGACAAATTTTTCGAAAGATCTCAACTTCATTGGTTCTTTTCCACACAAAACTTGGGAACAGTAGTTTTAAATATTCTTCGTTCGTATTTAAATATCTTGACCTAACAGTGAATTTGGTGCTGATGTACTGTTACAGAAAAACATGGCGCGGGATGAGCCAAAGAAGTTTCATGCTTTTACGATTTTTTGCTTGTTTTTGCGTTCCTTTTTTTTTGAACGCTGGAACGCAGGAACAGCGATTCTCACCAATTACTTATTTCTTTTGTTTTCTTTTTTTTTTCGGGGGGGGGGGGGGGGGGGAGGGGTGAGGGATTCAGCTCACCGCTTATAAAAAAAAGTACGCCCGGACTGTAAAGAAAAAACACTCGATGCTGAAACAAAAGCAAAAAAATTGGTTGAAAAATGACAAAATTTATGACAGTTTGTGTGCTCCAATGTTGGTTTTCATACCTTGCTTTGAACTAAGTATCAATAATTGTTACAAATGGAAATGTTTGGTAATTGAATATTGTTATTTTAGGAGAAATAATCCCAGTTCGATATAAAATGACGTGATTTTCTCAACTGAAAGGGATCTGACCCCATCCCACAAAACAGCGAGGAAAAATATTGCAAACTTCTCAAAATAGCTATTAATATTACAAAGTTCGGGTTCAGAAAATTTTGTCTTACACAATAACTGGAGGAACAACATTGTTATTGATTTTTTATTGTACTTTAATACATGTTAGTTGGTCGAAATTACACGTACTACTGACTACGATAGTATTCAAGATGACTGCGCCTCTCGCGATGCCTGCGGCACCATCGAGATGCCTGCGGCACTGGACTGAAAAGTCGGCAGAACGAGGGGTTATGCCTTTTTCTTGACATATATTTTATCTCAATCGATCAGATATCATGTCTTTTTATAATATACTACAGAAATACATCATTCCTTTTTCTGCAGGATGTGAAATGGCTCGGAATATGCACTGCTTTTGTAATTTTCACGTTACTGTATCCGATGAAAAACACGCGCAAAATAACAATAATACATATTTCTTCACAAACTGGGCATGGATTTGTCGGCAAGACGTAACTACATCCCGCTGCTTTCCCCGATTTCTAAGAAGTGTTTACTGTAACAAGACAATAACCAAAAACATTCAATTTTACTCACCGTGCTCGTTATTTTTGTAAACATCCTGCGCAATGCCTGCGCCGTCGGAAGCGCGATGCCTTCATTTCAGTGCGGCACATTATGTGCCGCAGGCAACGTTTCATACCCGTGATGTCAGAGTTTGTCTTTATCAAACCTACTTAAGGTTTGAAACTGGATCATTTGGGATCAGAAACTATGTCACTAGGTGAAATGATAGGAAACAGTTGTTAATACGCTTGTCATTTTTAGATATGAAATCTGGTAGTGACAAGATGAGCTTTTGTGATCGCCCTTCGCCCGTCCACAATTTCTTGTGAACACGATAGAGACCACATTTTGCAATCGATTTTATTCGAACTTGCACACAACATGTATTGGCATAATACCTCAGTTCCTTTTGAAAACTGGTCAGATCCCGTAATGGGTTCCAGAGTTAACGCCCATAAAAGGCCACAATTTGCTATCCATATAGAGACTTCATTTATGATAACAAAAGCCACAATTTGTTATTTTGGCTTTTGTAGCTATATAGAGACTTCATTTATGGTTTGATTTGAAACTAACTTGCAAAATATCTTTAACAACAATAGATCTTGGATTCCATTCCGGAGTTACGGCCCCCGATTGACCCTTGAAGGAGCCAAAATTTGTTAATTTTTGCCTTGTGAGCACGGTAGAAGTGACATTTTACATTCGATTTTTACTACACTTACACACAACTTAAGTCACAATAAGACCTTGGTTCCTTTAAAGTAAACCGGTTAGATTCCATCATGGGTTCTAGAGTTACTGCCCCCGAAAGGGCAAAGTTTTCTATTTTGGCCCTTTCAGCCACATAGAGGTTTCATCTATGCTTTGATTTGACACTAGCTTGCAAAGAATGTATACCTTGATGATCTATAGGCCAAGTTCGAAAATGGGTCAGGTGGGGTAAAAAACTAGGTTATCTGATCAAATCAAAGGAAAAGCTTGTTAACACACTAGAGGCCACATTTATGACCATATCTTCATGAAACTTGGTCAGAAGGTTTACCTTGATGATTCCTATACCATGTTTAAAACTGGGTCATATGGGGTCAAAAACTAGGTCATCCTGTCAAATCAAAGGAAAAGCTTGCTAAAACTCTAGAGGCCATATTTATGACCCTATTTCCATGAAACTTGGTAATAAGGTTGAGCTTGATGATTCATAGGCCAGGTTCGAAACTGGGTCATGTGAGGCCAAAAACTAGGTCACCACTCAAATCAAAGAAAAAGATTGTTAACACTGTATCACTTTAAACCGGAATCGCCTGTCCCGTCGTCCGTCCCACAAGGCTGTTGCCTCGGGAACCCCAGTCGGGTGGCTTCTGGGGGGGGGGGGGGGGGTTGAGGGGACCGGTACCCCACTGCTCATGATCAGAATGTTTGTCTTGATGAAATCTAAGTAAAGGTCAAATAAGGGTCATCTAGGGTAAAAAACTAAGTCATGTGACCTAGTTTCTGAGCTCATGTGACCCAGTTTTGAACTTGACCTAGATATTATCAAGATAAAAATTCTGACCAATTTTCATGAAGATCCATTGAAAAATATGGTCTCTAGAGAGGTCACAAGGTTTTTCTATTATTTGACCTATTGACCTAGTTTTCGAAGGTACGTGACCATGTTTTGAACTTTATCTAGATATCATCAAGGTGAACATTCTCACTAATTTTCATGAAGATCTCATGAAAAATATGGCCTCTAGAGAGGTCACAAGGTTTTTTTATTATTTGACCTACTGACCTAGATTTTTATGGCATGTGACCCAGTTTCAAACTTGACCTAGATATCATCAAGGTGAACATTCTGACATATTTTTATGGAGATCCATTCACAAGTATGGCCTCTAGAGAGGTCACAAGGTTTTTCTATTTTTAGACCTACTGACCTAGTTTTTGACCACAAATGACCCTGTTTCGAACTTGACCTAGATATCATCAAGATGAACATTCAGACCAATTTTCATACAGATCCCATGAAAAATATGGCCTTTAGAGAGGTCACAAGGTTTTCCTATTATTTGACCTACTGACCTAGTTTTTGATGGCACATGACCCACTTTCGAACCTGACCTAGATATCATCAAGATGCACATTCAGACCAAATTTCATAAAGATCCCATGAAAAATATGGCCTTTAGAGAGGTCACAAATTTTTCTATTATTTGACCTACTGACCTAGTTTTTGAAGGCACGTGACCCACTTTCGAACTTGACCTAGATATCATCAAGGTGAACATTCTGACCAATTTTCATGAAGATCTCATGAAAAATATGGCCTCTAGAGAGGTCACAAGGTTTTTCTATTTTTAGCTCACCTGTCACAAAGTGACAAGGTGAGCTTATGTGATCCCGCGGTGTCCGTCGTCCGTCCGTGCGTAAACTTTTGCTTGTGACCACTCTAGACGTCACATTTTTCATGGGATCTTTATGAAAGTTGGTCAGAATGTTCATCTTGATGATATCTAGGTCAAGTTCGAAACTGGGTCCAATGCCATCAAAAACTAGGTCTGTAGGTCTAAAAATAGAAAAACCTTGTGACCTCTCTAGAGGTCATATATTTCACAAGATCTTCATGAAAATTGGTCAAAATGTTCACCTTGATGATATCTAGGTCAAGTTCGAAACTGGGTCACGTGCCTTCAAAAACTAGGTCAGTAGGTCTAACAAGAGGACCATGATGGTCCTGAATCGCTCACCTCTTCCCACATGACCCAGTTTTGAGTATGACGTCGTTTTTTCTATTATTTGACATAGTGACCTAGTTTTTGAGCTCATGCGACCCAGTTTTGAACTTGACCTAGATATTATCAAGATAAAAATTCTGACCAATTTTCATGAAGATCCATTGAAAAATATGGTCTCTAGAGAGGTCACAATGTTTTTCTATTATTTGACCTATTGACCTAGTTTTCGAAGGTACGTGACCCTGTTTTATACTTTGCCTAGATATCATCAAGGTGAACATTCTCACTAATTTTCATGAAAATGTCATGAAAAATATGGCCTCTAGAGAGGTCACAAGGATTTCTATTTTTATACCTACTGGCCTAGTTTTTGAACGCACATGACCCAGTTTCGAAACTGACCTAGATATCATCAAGGTGAACATTCAGATCAATTTTCATGAAGATTCACTGAAAAATATGGCATCTAGAGAGGTCAAAAGATTTTTCTAATTTTAGACCTACTGACCTAGTTTTTGACCGCAGTTGACCAAGTTTCAAACTTGCCCTAGATATCATCAAGATGAACATTTAGACCAACTTTCATACAGATCCCATGAAAAGTATGGCCTCTAGAGAGGTCACAAGGTTTTTTTATTATTTGACCTACTGACCTAGTTTTTTAAGGCACGTGACCCAGTTTCAAACTTGACCTAGATATCATCAAGGTGAACACTCTGACCAATTTTCATGAAGATCCATTCAAGGGTATGGCCTCTACAGAGGTCACAAGGTTTTACTATTTCAAGACCTACTGACCTAGTTTTTGATCCCAGTTGACCCAGTTTCAAACTTGACCTATATATCATCAAGATAAACATTCAGACCAACTTTCATACAGATCCCAAGAAAAATATGGCCTCTAGAGCAGTCACAACGTTTTTTCATTGTTTGATCTACTGACCGACTTTTTGAAGGCACGTGACCCACTTTTGAACTTGACCTAGATATCATCAAGGTGAACATTCTGACCAATTTTTATGGAGATCCATTCACAAGTATGGCCTCTAGAGAGGTCACAAGGTTTTCCTATTTTTAGACCTACTGACCTAGTTTTTGACCGCACATGACCCTGTTTCGAATTTGATCTAGATATCATCAAGATGAACATTCAGACCAACTTTCATACAGATCCCATGAAAAATATGGCCTTTAGAGGGGTCACAAGGTTTTTCTATTATTTGACCTACTGACCTAGTTTTAGATGGCACGTGACCCAGTTTCGAACTTGACCTAGATATAATCAAGATGAATATTCAGACCAACTTTCATACAGATCCCTTGAAAAATATGGCCTCTAGAGAGGTCACAATGTTTTTCTAATATTTGACCTACTGACCTAGTTTTTGAAGGCACGTGACCCACTTTCAAACTTGACCTAGATATCATCAAGGTGAACATTCTGACCAATTTTCATGAAGATCTCATGAAATAGATGGCCTCTAGAGAGGTCACAAGGTTTTTCTATTTTTAGACCTACTGACCTAGTTTTTGACCGCACGTGACTCAGTTTCGAACCTGACCTAGATATCATCAAGATGAACATTCAGACCAACTTTCATACAGATCCCATGAAAAATATGGCCTTTAGAAAGGTCACAAGGTTTTTCTATTATTTGACCTACTGACCTAGTTTTTGAAGGCACGTGACCCAGTTTCGAATCTGACCTAGATATCATCAAGTTGAACGTTCTGACCAAATTTCATGAAGATCTCGTGAAATATATGGCCTCTAGAGAGGTCACAAGGTTTTTCTATTTTTAGACCTACTGACCTAGTTTTTGACGGCACGTGACCCAGTTTCGAACTTGACCTAGATATCATCAAGATGAACATTCTGACCAATTTTCATGAAGATCTTTTGAAATATATGGCCTCTAGAGAGGTCACAAGGTTTTTCTATTTTTAGACATACTGACCTAGTTTTTGAAGGCACGTGACCCAGTTTCGAACTTGACCTAGATATCATCAAGATGAACATTCTGACCAACTTTCATAAAGATCCCACAAAAAATGTGACCTCTAGAGTGGTCACAAGCAAAAGTTTACGGACGCACGGACGCACGCACGCACGGACGACGGACGCAGCTCACCTTGTCACTTTGTGACAGGTGAGCTAAAAATAGAAAAACCTTGTAACCTCTCTAGAGGCCATATATTTCAAAAAATCTTCATGAAAATTGGTCAGAACATTTATCTTGATGATATCTAGGTCAAGTTCGAAACTGGGTCACGTGCCATCAAAAACTAGGTCAGTAGGTCTAAAAATAGAAAAACCCTGTGACCTCTCTAGAGGCCATATATTTCATAAGATCTTCATGAAAATTGGTCAGAACATTCACCTTGATGATATCTAGGTCAAGTTCGAAACTAAGTCATGTGCCGTCAAAAACTAGGTCAGTAGGTCAAATAATAGAAAAACCTTGTGACCTCTCTAAAGGCCATATTTTTCATGGGATCTGTATGAAAGTTGGTCTGAATGTTCATCTTGATGATATCTAGGTCAAGTTCGAAACTGGGTCACGTGCGGTCAAAAACTAGGTCAGTAGGTCTAAAAATAAAAAAACTTTGTGACCTCTCCAGAGGCCATATATTTCATGAGATCTTCATGAAAATTGGTCAGAATGTTCACCTTGATGATATCTAGGTCAAGTTCGGAAGTGGGTCACGTGCCATCAAAAACTAGGTCAGTAGGTCAAATAACTGAAGAACCTTGTGACCTCTCTAGAGGCCATATTTTTCATGGGATCTGTATGAAAGTTGGTCTGAATGTTCGTCTTTATGATATCTAGGTCAAGTTCTAAAGTGGGTCATGTGCCATCAAAAACTAGGTCAGTAGGTCAAATAATAGAAAAACCTTGTGACCTCTCTAAAGGCCATATTTTTCATGGGATCTGTATGAAAATTGGTCTGAATGTTCATCTTGATGGTATCTAGGTCAAGTTCGAAACAGGGTCATGTGCGGTCAAAAACTAGGTCAGTAGGTCTAAAAATAGGAAAACCTTGTGACCTCTCTAGAGGCCATACTTGTGAATGGATCTCCATAAAAATTGGTCAGAATGTTCATCTTGATGATATCTAGGTCAAGTTTGAAAATGGTCACGTGTCATAAAAAAAAGGTCATTATGGTCAAAATAAAAAAACCTGTGACCTCTCTAGAGGTCCATTATTTCATAAGATCTTCATGAAAATTGGTCAGAACATTCACTTGATGATATCTAGTCAAGTTCGAAACTAAGTATGTGCCGTCAAAAAAAGTCAGTAGCAAAATAGAAAAACCTTGTGACCTCTATAAAGGCCATATTTTTCATGGGATCGTATTGAAAGTTGGTCTGAATGTTCATCTATGATGATATCTAGGTCAAGTTCGAAACTGGGTCACGTAGGTCAAAAACTAGGTCAGTAGGTCTAAAAAACAAAAAACTTGTGACCTCTCCAGAGGCCATAATATTTCAAGAGATCTTCATGAAAATTGGTCAAATGTTCACCTTGATGATATCTAGGTCAATTCGAAGTGGTCACGTGCCATCAAAAACTAGGTTCATGTAGGTCAATAACTGAAGAACCTTTGACCTTCTCAGAGGCCATATTTTTCATGGGATCTGTATGAAATTGTCTGAATGTTCGTCTTATGATATCTAGTCAGTTCTAAAGTGGGTCATGTCATCAAAAACTAGGTCAGTAGGTCAAATAATAGAAAAACTTGTGACCTACTAAAGGCCATATTTTTCATGGATCTGTATGAAATTGCTGAATGGTTCATCTGTTGGTATCTAGGTCAAGTTCGGAACAGGGTCATGTCAGTCAAAAACAATAGGTCAGTAGGTCTAAAAATAGAAAACCTTGTGACCCTCTAGAGGCCATAACTTGTGAATGGATCTCACATAAAAATTGGTCAGAATGTTCATCTTGATGATATCTAGGTCAAGTTTGAAACTGGGTCACGTGTCATAAAAAACTAGGTCAGTAGGTCAAATAATAAAAAAACCTTGTGACCTCTCTAGAGGCCATACTATTTATGGGATCTGTATGAAAGTTGGTCTGAATGTTCATCTTGATGATATCTAGGTTAAGTTTGAAACTGGGTCAACTGCGGTCAAAAACTAGGTCAGTAGGTCTAAAATTATTAAAATCTTTTGACCTCTCTAGAGGCCATATTTTTCAATGGATCTTCATGAAAATTGATCTGAATGTTCACCTTGATGATATCTAGGTCAAGTTTGAAACTGGGTCACGTGCGGTCAAAAACTAGGCCAGTAGGTATAAAAATAGAAAAACCTTGTGACCTCTCTAGAGGCCATATTTTTCATGAGATCTTCATGAAAATAAGTGAGAATGTTCACCTTGATGATATCTAGATAAAGGTCAAAACAGGGTCACGTACCTTCGAAAACTAGGTCAAAAGGTCAAATAATAGAAAAACCTTGTGACCTCTCTAGAGACCATATTTTTCAATGGATCTTCATGAAAATTGGTCAGAATGTTTATCTTGATAATATCTAGGTCAATTTCAAATCTGGGTCAGATGTGCTGAAAAACTAGGTCACTATGTCAAATAATAGAAAAAACGACGTGATACTCAAAACTGGGTCATGTGGGAAGAGGTGAGCGATTCAGGACCATCATGGTCCTCTTGTTAGACCTACTGACCTAGTTTTTGACCGCACATGACCCAGTTTCAAACTTGACCTAGATATCATCAAGATGAACATTTAGACCAACTTTCATACAGATCCCATGAAAAATATGGCCTTTAGAGAGGTCACAAGGTTTTTCTATTATTTGACCTACTGACCTAGTTTTTGAAGGCACGTGACCCAGTTTCGATCTTGACCTAGATATCATCAAGGTGAACGTTCTGACCAATTTTCATGAAGATCTTTTGAAATATATGGCCTCTAGAGAGGTCACAAGGTTTTTCTATTTTTAGACCTACTGACCTAGTTTTTGATGGCACGTGACCCAGATTCGAACTTGACCTAGATATCGTCAAGGTGAACATTCTGACCAATTTTCATGAAGATCTTGTGAAATATATGGCCTCCGGAGAGGTCACAAGGTTTTTTTTATTTTTAGACCTACTGACCTAGTTTTTGAAGGCACGTGACCCAGTTTCGAATTTGACCTTGATATCATCAAGATGAACATTCTGGTACACAGTTACCTTACCTTTACACAAGTAGGACTATTTGTTGTTGATCATCTTTTGAACATTTTTCCATTACTGATGACAGAACATTGAAAACAAAAGTTGTTGCATCATGCAATTAGATCATATATAACAATATATACATTTTTATTCCATTTTTTAAATGTTCTTTAAATTAGGTACTATGCCTACATTAAAAAGTAAAAATGAAGTTAGCAAGTTTTTGACATTTTCCATCTTGGCAGAAGTAGGTCAGGTTAGCAAAATAATGAACAATAAGCACCCATGTTAACAATGTAACCAAAACGTCTGTAGTATCGACTGTTCATTAAAAGGTTATTCATACATTTCAAGGCTCAAACCTTCCTTATATAACTACATTGAGACAAGTTATTCCTGAAAAAACAACAAAAATTCCATTTGTTTACAATCATGTTTTATGTCTTGTTTCAAACAACATACTTTCTAACAACAGTTTCATGTTAGATTCTATGTAAGGTTCATGTACCCAAGCAGCTGTATAAAACATGATAATCTCTCTGTCTTTCCCATGACATATATTCTCACTGATACACTGTTTTAACCGCAATTCTTTCTCATACATCTCAGAAATTTCTTTAAATACTGTCACTGAAAGATAAAAGTAAAGTCTCACATATAACTCATGACTGAAGTGAAATAAAATTGATATTTTCACTGTTTCAAACTACACTTGAACGTGAAATAATATGAATTATAAATGATAGAAAATTCCTTGAAAAATATTCTTCAGTAAAGGTATAGATGTATAAAAATAATAATAGGATCATAAATATTTACATTCTATCATAATGAAATGTAAACGAAACCAGGAAACGTTATAGAACTATTTAGAAATACAGTTTTTCTACAAAGATATCCTGACGTCATGACAATATGACATCATGATGCGATGCACGTGACATTGCGCGGACAAACTGGAAAAATGCATAAAATAAATAGAAAATTTGTTTGTTTCAGTGTAAGATCGAAATATATTTCACTCGTGAACACCATAATTTACATTACTGGTGGCTGTGCCACTCGTGAAAATACTGTATTATAGTATTAACTCGGTGAAATATATTTTTATCTTACACTAAAACAAACAAATATCCTCTATATATCGGTCAAGTGTAAAATGCAAAAGACACACAAAATATCATCAGTGAGCACAGAACATAAAAAATAAATATATCACTGGCACAAAATTTCATGGTCTCTGCCTAAACTTCTGCTTTATTTGGACATGAACTGACAGATTTCTGTTGTTTTTTTTTTTGTTTGGGTCTAACATCACACCAACACAATTGTAGGTCATATGGCGACTTTCCAGCATCTGATGATGGAGAAAGACCACCGGTGCAGGGCATTACTTCATCATGGAGGGGCACCTGGGTAGAACAACCAACCTTCTGTAAGCCAGTTGGATGGCTTTCTCACATGAAGAATTCTATGCTCCAAGTGAGGTTCAAACCCACATCAGTTAGGGCCAAGTGATTTGAAGACAGCTACCTTAACCACTCAGCCACAGAGGCCAAAAAGCTCAATAATTCCCATATATATGCAATGGTTATTGTGAACCTGCATGCTAAACTTTAACCAAAGTGTGACACCCATCCATGTACCAAACTTCATAAAAAATATCTTGTACTTGTTGGACTGATTGACTGACAGACATGAGGCAAACCACAAGTCCCCTCCTGTGAAACACCATTTGGGGACTAATAAACTTAAGAAAGGTCCATCCAAGGATGCTACAAACCAAGTTTGGTGGAAATCAATAAAGTGGTTCGTAAGAAGTTGTTTAAAGGTTTTTTCTATTTTCAGCTGTGGTGGCCATAAAATGCAATCAACCTTAACTGCTTAAATACTACTGAGAAAGGTCCATCCATGGATGCTACATATCAAGTTTGGTGAAGATTCATCTAGAGGTTCATGAGAAAAGGTTGTTTCAAGGTTTTTCTACTTTTAGTTCTGGTGACCCCTAAGTAGGTGAAGTGGAACCATTTGAACAAGCTTAAGAGAAATGCTATAGAAAAAGTTTGGTGAAGATCCATGAAGTGGTTCGTGAGAAAAAGTTGTTTCAAGGTCTTTTATGTTTAGCTTTAGCAGCTCCTAAAAGCAAATCTCAGAAAGGTCCATACAAGGATGCTAAAGACTAAGTTTGGTAAAGATCAGTCAGGTGGTGCATGAGTTGTTTAAAGTTTTTTTTCTATTTTTAGCTCTACTAGGGGTCAAAATTAACAATTTGGAAAAACTTGAGAGAGGTCCACAAGCACAAGGATACTTATACCAAGTCTCGTGATGATTCATATAGTGGTTCATGAGAAGTTGTTTAAATGTTTATCTATTTTTAGCTCTGACAGCTCCTTAAATAGTCAACTGGAACCATTTGAAAAGCCCAAGAGAGGTGGACCAATTTGGTGTTTCTTACTCTAGAAGCCCTCAAAAAGGGTAAAATGGAACCATTGAAAATACCCTGTGGATGCTCCATACCAATTTTTATGAAGGTCCAGCAGTTCATGAGAAGTTGTGTAAACATTTTTCATTCTTACCCTTGGTGAGCCCTAAAAGAAGTCAAGGGGCACCATCTGAACAAAATTCATAGAGGTCCATACAAGGATGCTATAAAGCAAGTTTGTGAAAATCCATCAAGTGGTTGATAATAAAAAGTAGTTTAAAGGTGTTTTGTACTTTTACCTCTGGCTACCCCTAAAAGGAACCTAGTTGAAGCATTTGAACAAACTTGAAACAGGTCCATGCACTGATATCTCTGAGCAAGTGTTGTGAAGTAAGTTATGAGAAGAAGTTGTTCAAAGTAAAAAGCTAACAGCCAATTACAAACACAGCACAATTACAATAGCTCATCCTAAGCCATCAGCTGTCAAAACCTAAAAATATCAGTAAACAGCTACCAGTAAATGTTTCCTGCAAAAAAAAGACAAGATTTTTTACCAAATCTGTCAATATTCCATGTTTGGAAAATGATAAATTCAGCATCTTCAGGATTATTGTAATGTTCCAATTGTGCAACACCTCTGGACATCTCAGCAAGTCCACACAGACGGTCTCTTATTTTCTCCTGTAATACAAAAACATGGTTAAACCCTAATGTAAGGATTTTGCTTATAACATCTGCAAAATCTTAAAGGATTGTTTGGTGCCCCAGCCGGGTAGGGTAAGGATACCAATGATTTTGCTGCTTTTCTAACATGAAACAAACAGGCATTAATGTTTTTCTTGCATAAATCATGTAAGAAGCTAAGAAAATGAATACAGTCGATCTATGTTTGCTCAAAGTCGAATTTGTTTAAAGGTAGTTTTAGCCATCAAAGTTTTGGGTCAATACACCAAAATGTGTACCTGTGCACTCGACTTCTGGGTATATATTTATCGTATGTGTTGTAGCCTTCTTCAAATTACAACAGTAAATAGTACACGTCTTTCAAGCATAAAATTTATTCAAAGATAAGAACTACTTTATTGCTTACAAAGTTCATTTGTATATAACATGCAATAATCAATACACAATCTATTTAAGCATAAAAATGATTAGAAATCGACGTAAACGTAATTATTTACAAAATTTTGCTTGGACTGATCTGTACATCTCAAAATTATTACACTGTGCTGTGGTTACTTCAGCACTATTAAAAAGTCACTGTGAATGGTCTGATGATCTGATTACCAGGATTGCCTGCTGAAGTTTTACAGGAAATTATGGACATAAAAGACCTTGATTTTTATGGAGGTTTTTTTAATTCAAACATTCATTAGCTGCAATCAACAATTATCATTAACAATAAAAAAAAACACCACAGTGAAAGAAGATAAAATCATTAATGCAACCAGAAAATTAAATTAAAAGTGTATTTATTTATTTATTTTGTTGGGTTTAACGTCGCACCGACACAATTATAGGTCATATATGGCGACGTTCCAGCTTTGATGGTGGAGGAAGACCCCAGGTGCCCCTCCATGCATTATTTCATTACGAGCGGGCACCTGGGTAGAACCACCGACCTTCCGTAAGCCAGCTGGATGGCTTCCTCGCATGAGGAATTCAACGCCCCGAGTGAGGCTCGAACCCACATCGATGAGGGGCAAGTGATTTGAAGTCAGCGACCATAACCACTCGGCCACGGAGGCCCCAAATTAAAAGTGTAAAAAAGCTAACTTTTAACTATGTACCTCACAAGATACAAACAAATACACACTGGTAAACACTTATCAATGGATGTAATTAACAAGAGGGGACTTTCTAACAAGTCTACTGATGCAAATATTTGGCACACGTTGTGCGTTTAATTCTTACCATTTTTTTCAGGAGATTTTCCATTTTCTCACAAAGAGGAAGAAGAGACTCTGGTAACATATCTATGACCTCTTCACTATTTTCATTTTGACTCAGTCTGTAAATTAATAAAGCATCTCAGTGATCCATGATTAAATTAAACCAAAATCTATTTGAGCAAAATTAATTGTACTGTTTTATTCTAAGTACATACTTAAAATAATAAAATGCTTGTAGTGGGAAATCAATATTCATGTGACTGCAAATATGAATAAGTTCATTCAAGAACCATTGTAACCAAGTAAGATATTGGGCATAACCTCACTGGGTCAACTTTTGGACAAATTAGTAAAAAATCCTAGACCAGAGTACTTTTCTAAGTTGTCCCCTTCTTGGGTTATTTTGAACAATGTTCTAGAAAATCACATTATAAATGTTCAAAATGAATTCCTGCCACTTGCTTTTCAAGAGTTCTAGAGGCAAATAAATCTAATTTTATCATGTCAGAGACTTACAGCAGAAATAATATGTTTAATAAAAGTACTCAAAAAATCTTCTAATGCAATATAATTTCAGATCACAAATAAATATCCAATTTATGTTTGATCTCTTGATAAATATATGTCACCATGTTTATAGTGCTACATGAACAATTTCAACTTCTAGTGAGGATGAATGGTAATAATTAAAATAATTAATGCTGAAAAGTGTTAGCGATAGAGGCAAACTATCCTCGTTCAAAATACACCAGAAAGTGCCATTTCTCACTCATATTTTAAACATTTTCTCTAATATTATCTTAACCCTATTCCCTTTTCAACTGCATGACATATTGTCCAGTTGCTTTCTATACCCCACGTATTTTAATCCACATGTTTGATTATTTATGATGTGCTCTTTACTGGTGGTCTAGAGCAAGGATCTGTCTGAAAACTACAGTCAACTCGCCAATAGAGAATCACTGCCAATAGCGGGTCACTTGAAAATAAAACATGAAACTCTCTTAAACATATTAGAGTATACAATGTTTAAGTATCCAGTAATATAAACTTATCACTTAGCAATTATTACACAAAAGAAGATGGATCTAATCTAATGAGTTTGAGTTCCATGAGTAGATAACTCTTGCAATCATGTTTCCTGACTTGGATTTTAGCACTCTTGAATTCTTCGAAGTAGAACAATTTTGAGCATACCTCACAGTTTCTTAGATAAAACCACACAAATTTGGTACCATTTCGAAGAGTAGAACACGCACTTTCACAGGAATAATATGATTATGAAATTTAGATTGACTTTGATGAAAAAAAGTGCCATCAAGCAGAGGCGGCCATTCAGCCAATAGAGGGTCACCCATATAAGGGATTACCCAAAGGCTGTTTATTCTGCTTAAAAATATAAATCGATGGTTGATTTGGTGAAATAATGGTTTGAACTGGCAAATTTAGATAAATGAATAAGGTTCTGTGCATCAATATTTTGATTTTAGAATTAGATATAGCTGGTGCTAATTATGCTTAGAAATACAACTGTGAAAACTAGCGCTATATTCCTTTTACCTAGTAACTCCCGTTTGAAATGTAAATATTCTGATTCTCATTATATTCTGCCTTGAAATGTTTATTTCCAATACCAGAGTCATGCTTTGTCAGAAAAAAAGAGTATTTTAAATGGATAGAAAATATAATAAACTAGGTGACCCTCTATTGGCAAAAGTGACCCCCTATTGGTGAATCGGACAGGTTTAAATATTTCATCATAACTTCAGACGTAAAAGATAGATTCAAATAAATCAAACATTTAAATGAATGTGCACAATAGTTTTAAGTGTTAGTAAGTTTAGATATATCATGAAAGTCCAAACATTCTTCACCACATGCTATAAGTGTTGATAGTGACCCGCTATTAGCGAGTTATCTGTACTTATAAAGTCTCACATCTTTTCCAGTTTAATGTTTGCAATCTCGTTGACAATATTTGCCCCATCCACATTTAGCACCTGCCATTTCTGTGTCAAGTTGTGTAAATCAGCTGCACCATCTTTCAACTTTCTTGCACTTCCTGTTAGATTTCCCTGCCTATTCTGCATAGGTGAGTCTTTAACTGTTTATAAATAAATAAAGATTTCATATAAAGTTAATTATTATAGAGAGTCAGTGGCACAGTGGTTAGCAGGTTGGACTACAATGCCTGCGGTCCGGGTTTGATTCAAGATCGCAGCTGATATCCCAACTAGTGTTCAGTGCTGGGTGGTTTCCAGCACTATCGGCCTAGACTGAATGCTGGGTAGGAAAATAAGACGCCAGGCCTTTTTTTATGCTGATTTTAGGGCCGAAATTCGGCCCCATTCCCCAATCTAAAAAGTATACTTTTTTCCCCACCTTGGCCAAAAATTCCCCATGCAAAAAAAAATGAAATTAGTTTTGATTTTCAGTCCTGATTTTAACAACTTTCAGCAAATATATTCCTCCAAACAATGATTTCACGACGTAAATTTCCCCTCCAAAAGGGACTGGTACCCTTCCCCAAATTTACAAAAAAAGGGCTGGACGCCTGCCGTGGGCTCGGCTTGAAATAAGTTGTTCAATCTATTCCAAGTGGGGACTTCCGTCAACTACCCATGTTAAACAAGAAACTTTAATTTTAAAACTTGACATTTCTGATGAAAACAAGAGACTGTCTGAACAACGAACATGTATGCACTCCGATTCTTACTCACACACTACTAATAAACCACAGAATTAAAACTTAGCATGTATTCTTACTGTCAGTAATTCCATAGCTGAAAGGGATTATCTGGCAATGTTCGTATATATAAACAGAGACTGGAGGCTGGTGAGGGTTTACAGCTGAACTGTATTCTAGTTTTGGTATACCAATGACCGATAATGATATGCTCTTTTACTTGAGTGTCATTGGGAAATGTCTGAACTTTTGTTTCACGAATCTGAGCACCTAGAAACCTTGACGGATTAAATTACAAATACATAGGATACACAAGCTGAACATTAAAAAAAAGGCGAATAAAATTGAGTACGAAACAATTTGTGAATGTACTTCACAATAATCGTGTTGAAACTGATGCATGAAATTATTTAAAAAAAAATCAACTTTGATACGTTACATTTAACAGGAGAAAAACTTTCATCGTAAGAATCATCAGCTGTCTGCTTAGTTGGCGTTTTCGTTTTCTGTTTTGGTCCCATTTTCGCGAGGTTTCGTCCTCCATAAAGGGAAGCTACTCCAGTTAAAATGGAGGTCCAAAGGGTGCAGCAAGCTGAAGTTGAAGTGACAGTTGTTGGCTCGTGCAACACAGATCTTATAAGGTGACATGCAGATAGGAAAAGCGTTTGTTGTTCCTTATTATTTTATCTAAAGTCTAAACTAAAGATAATTATTTAAACAGTTTTTTATGGTAGATTTTTTTTATCTCATACAAAGATATATAAAATCAAAGGACTGAAAGTACTGGAGGATCGATCGTCTCTGAACAACACAGATAGTACAAGATTTTTACTATTAGCATTTATCATATATCGATTAACATTAGCTATTTCACATTTAGCAATAGGAACTCGGCATAAATTATATGGTATAAAGCATTTGGTAAGAATTAAGCATTTAGGATATTCTGCAAATTGAAATTAGAAATTCATGTGAAAAATCTGAATCCTCGAAACAGCTTTGGAAATGCAAGGACACAAAAAATAAATGATAAAAGTTAAAATGATATATCTGTAGGTAAATTTGCGAACACGAAAGCTACGCTGAACCCAATCTCCACAGTGCATTGAAAGAAAATGAGTGAAAATTTTCGGTGCAAAATTTTGTTATCGAATGCAACTCAAACTGCAACAAAATATGTATTTTCAAATCAAAGAAATGCCAAAATAATGCATACGAGTGTTACTTTTTCAAGAAAATGTCAATAAACATTCTAATGTGCAAAACACGTGCACAGTTTTTCTAAAATATTTTGCCGCCATGTTTATTACAGGGAATTAAATATAATTATGATTGTTCTTTAACCTCAGATTTCCTTACTGAAATGTATAATATCCGCTGGCAAAATATAAATGAAAGATCAGAACTTAGCAGCCCTGCTAACTATAGACCCATTTCCCTGACATGTGTTCTTTGCAAAGTTATGGAGCACATTGTCGCATCAAACATCACTAAACATTTCCAGGTCAACAACATACTTTATCACCTTCAACATGGCTTCAGGTCAAAACAGTCATGCGAAACTCAACTGTTAGGACTTGTCGAGGACCTATCCAGGAATTTAATTCAAGGTCACCAAGCAGACTTAATACTCCTCGACTTCTCAAAGGCGTTTGATAAGGTTAATCACCTAAAGTTACTATATAAGCTGCACCAACATGGCATCCAGGACTGTACACTACAGTGGGTCAAATCATTTCTCATCGGTCGCCGTCAGTCCGTCTTAGTCAATGGTGATAAGTCGGATGAGGTCCCGGTCACATCTGGTGTCCCACAGGGCTCTGTCCTCGGCCCTCTTCTATTTCTGCTATACATAAACGACCTGCCTGAAAATATTTTTTCACAGGTCCGGTTATTTGCTGATGATACTGCTGTTTGTATCACAGTCAACAATGTTACACAACAACATACTCTGCAAGAAGACTTAACCAGGTTACAAAAATGGGAACACACATGGGACATGGAATTCAATCCATCCAAATGTACAGTGATTAATATTTCCAAGTCTAAACACCCTTACAAATCCACTTACACACTACATGGGCAGACACTAGAAACCGTGAGTGATGCAAAATACCTTGGTGTTAGCATCACTTCAGATCTAAACTGGAACAAACACATAAACCAGGTCACTTCAACAGCTGGTCAAACACTTAACTTCATTAAGCGCAATATTCCCTCCAAACAGCAAAATATTAGGGAATTTGCCTACAAAACCCTTGTTAGACCACAACTAGAGTACTGCAGCTCAGTGTGGAGTCCACATACACAGCTCAACATACATAAAATCGAGATGGTCCAACGCAGGGCCGCTCGATGGGTCACCAGTGACTATTCAAATTACAGCAGTGTCACACACATGTTAAAGCAATTGGGGTGGCGTTCCCTTGCAAACAGAAGAAATGATGCCAGGCTACTGATGTTTTACAAGATTGTCCATGGACTGGTTGCAGTGCCAATGCCATCTTATATTTTACCTCCTACCCGGCTCACTAGACACATGCATTCCCAATCTTTCCGGCAAATTCAAACACCCTGTAATTATTACAAGTTCTCTTTCTACCCGGCTACCATCATTCTCTGGAATTCTTTGCCGGCTGACATTGCTCAAGCACCTACCCTGGACCAGTTTAGGCAAGGGGTAACCAAACTGGGCCAGGACTTCTGAGTGACCAGGCTGTTTTTAATCCTTTTACTGCACATTTCGCCTTTTTATTAGCACTATCAGCTTTTTCTCAAATTCTCACAAATACTTTATGTATTACTTAAATTCTCCTGTACATTTCCTGCTTTAAACTCTTATGCACTGACGCGCACCTGCATAAAATACTCGCAAGGGTGTCATGCAGTATTTATAGATAGATAACTTTTTTCTAAAACAAAGTTCAATTTCAATCATTTTCAAAAACTGGAAATATTGCACATTGTGTTGAATATATAAATAAAACAAAAATCCCAAAAATAAACCATTTTAGAACTATTCCGGGAACTAAATGTTTCAGCTGAACAACACATTTCAAGATGACACAAAGCTGATTTATCTTTGTAAACAATGTCAAAAGTTTACCAGAGGGAAATAGCTGAAAAAGTAGAAGTGCTTACTTGTTTTATTTTACATCCTGTAGAAAACAATCAACTTGCAACTTTAAATGCATATATGTTCTATAATTATTCCAATATCAAAAACTGTCCAATCTTTTCTGTGAGAAATAAAACGAAGCAATTTTAACTATTTGTTTACACTTCAACCATGTGAAATTAAAGGCATGTACTATCACGAGACTCCCGTGCATTTAGAACCTCGTGGTGAATAAACTGAATTTATTTTAAAGTATTGTGTCTCAGTTGAGCCAGTTATAAATCTGTCAATTTTAGAGAATATACATTAAAGAAGTGGTTATGAGATTATGCATGTGTACGAATATTTTAAATTTTTACTATATAAACGACGACAGAAAACAAGTGTGCACTCGGCAAATAGCAAAACTATATACTGGACACTGATCCCAATGTTCATAATCTTCAGATGAAGAACTTGTGATCCTTGGCTTTGTAGACAGTGTAAGTACTTGACCGCTGCTTCTGCAGTTAACATTGCAGTAATGTAAAGTCAGTGTCCATTTCTTTGCCGGAATTGCAATACACACTTATTATCAGTTTTGAATCTATGAAAGTGTGAACAAATAAAACAATATCATTCTTTAACGAAGAGCCAAGATACAAAAACTTTTGAGATATTTCTGATTTTAATCATCAGGTTTTTGTGCGAAAAGTTCAAGTGATTGCATTTTGTTTCAAAACTTCTAAATGTTTCGTAGTTATCTACAATTGTGTACAAACTGTATTACCTCCTAACATATTTGGCTGTACATTTTTTCTGTGATTTATTCTCAATGTGTTTAAACATTCTGCATAAATTCTCAAATTGTATAAAACATGGATAAATCAAAATTGGTTAGTTTACAATGCATGAAACATCTTAGATAAGGAATCACTATACACATCCGGCGCAATAAGGTCTAACTTGTTCCGGACCAGTATGCGGAAATACAGTGGCCAGATGTTTCAAGATTGTCTAAAAAATATTTGCATATATCGTGATAAAGCAAATATTTTGATTGTTTATATAATTTATAAATATACAATTACGTATGTGTGGAAAAGTTACATTTAGTAATTTCAGTAGTTATCGCAGAAAGTGCCGAAAATTCTATTTCCGCCGAATTTTCCGTGA
Organism: Mercenaria mercenaria; assembly: GCF_021730395.1. Lineage (NCBI taxonomy): Eukaryota > Metazoa > Mollusca > Bivalvia > Venerida > Veneridae > Mercenaria > Mercenaria mercenaria. The sequence continues at coordinate 104,231,110 of NC_069361.1, read as the reverse complement.
GATAAGCAGTGCTTGGTACATCAATTCCATTATAATAAATTAAACCTTTATTATTAAACTTGCACAATCCTTGAAACGAATTTTGGATCGTTGCTAAATCTTGTTCATATTAAGTCTGAGACTTGTCTTACAATTTTAGGCAGTTTGGTACACCAGACATAGAAAAAATCTTGTCCACACATTGCACCTGAAAATAGCAACATGTATTTTTAGCTCACCTGAGCAATGCTCAAGTGAGTTTTTCTGATCGCTCGATGTCCGGCGTCCGTCGTCTGTCGTCCGTCAACATTTAGCTTGTGTATGCGATAGAGGCTGTATTTTTCAACTGATCTTCATGAATTTTGGTCAGAATGATTACCTTGATGAAGTCTAGGCCGAATTCGAAAATGGGTCATCTCGGGGCAAATACTAGGTCACTAGGTCAAATCAAGGAAAAACCTTGTGTATGCGATAGAGGCTGTATTTTTCATTTTATCTTCATGAATTTTGGTCAGAATAATTACCTTGATGAAATCTAGGCCGACTTCGAAAATGGGTCATCTGGGGTCAAAAACTAGGTCACTAGGTCAAATTAAGGAAAAACCTTGTGTATGCAATAGAGGCTGTATTTTTCAATTGATCTTCATGAAATTTTGTCAGAGTGATTACCTTGATGAAATCTAGGCCAAGCTCGAAAATGGGTCACCCGGGGTCAAAAACTAGGTCACTAGGTCAAATCAAGGAAAAACCTTGTGTATGCGATAGAGGCTGTATTTTTCATTTTATCTTCATGAATTTTGGTCAGAATGATTACCTTGATGAAATCTAGGCCGAGTTTGAAAATGGGTTATCTAGGGTTAAAAACTAGGTCACTAGGTCAAATCAAAGAAAACCCTTGTGTATGCGATAGAGGCTGTATTTTTCAACTGATCTTCATGAAATTTTGTCAGAATGATAACCTTGATGAAATCTAGACCAGTTTTGAAAATTCTGGGGTAGAAAACTAGGTCACTAGGTCAAATCAAAGAAAAACGTTTTGTATGCGATAGAGGCTGTATTTTTTAATCGAGGTTGATGAAATTTAGTCAGAATGATTGCCTTGATCAAATCTAGGTCAAATTCGAATATAGGTCATCTTAGCTCAAAAACTAGGTCATAAGGTCAAATTGAAGAAAATGCTTGTTTACACTTAAGAGACCACATTTTTGATCCAATCTTAATGAAAATTGGTCAGAATATTTGTTTCCATGAAATCACTATTTCAAACATGTTTACACTGTTATGGTATGTTTATCAGGTGAGCTACCTAGGGCCATCTTGGCCCTCTTGTTGTTTTAATACATGCAGTGGTCAGATTTGAAAACAGATTTTGTAATTAGTTAAGTTTGATTCAGTAAGACAATTCTCCTATGCATTAATTGAAACTTTGAACTAACTTTTGCCATTCATGAATTTTTAGCTCACCTCACCTGAGCAATGCTGATCGCTCGATGTCCGGCGTCCGTCGTCTGTCTGTCGTCTGTCGTCCATCAACGTCAAACAAGGTCAAATCAAAGAAAAACCTTGTGTATGCGATAGAGGCTGTATTTTTCAATTGATCTTCATGAAATTTTGTCAGAATGATAACCTTGATGAAATCTAGGCTGAGTTCGAAAATGGGTCATCTTGGGTCAAAAACTAGGTCACTAGGTCAAATCAAAGAAAAACGCGATAGGGGCTGCATTTTACACTGGATATACATACAATTTAGTCAGAATGATTGCCTTAATGAAATCTAGGTCAAGTTAGAATATGGGTCATCTGTGGTTAAAAACTAGGTCACTAGGTCAAATAAAAAAAACCCTTGTGTATGGGATAGAGACTGTATTTTTCAATTGATCTTCATGAAATTTGGTCAGAATGATAGCCTTGATGAAATTAAGGTCAATTTTGAATACAGGTCATCTGGGATCAAAAACTAGGTCGCTAGGACAAATCAAAGAAAAAGGTTTTGTATGCGATAGAGGCTGTATTTTTCAATTGAGGTTTATGAAATTTAGTCAGAATGATTGCCTTGATCAAATCTAGGCCAAGTTTGATTGTAGGTTACCTTGGCTTAAAGGTCCAATACTAAGGAAAGTGAACATTTTAATTTCTTTTAAAAAGCACAGAAACTATTTCATTTTATTGGAAAATGAAAGTTGGTATGTAGAAATTCGAAATAAATCGCAGTATATGTACAATTATTTTTCTATGAAGTATGAAGAAAGTTAAAAAGACCTGGGGGGTCATTCTGTCGATTCATTGAAATTTCAACATAATACACATACATTTCTTTGAGTTCCAAAGACCTTCTGTAAATTTTGACCTGCCAATCTTCATTATTTAGTTTCTTGCAGAAGTCTATGCACTGGCTATGAAAAAAATTGCAACCCACTTTCCCTTAGTAATGGACCTTTAAAAACTAAGTCATTATGTTAAATTGAAGAAAATACTTGTTTACACTTCAAGAGACTACATTTTTGGTTCAATCTTAATGAAAATTGGTCATATATTTGTTTCCATGAAATCACTATTTCAAACATGTTAACACTGTTATGGTGTGTTTAGGTGAGCGACCTAGGGCCATCTTGGCCCTCTTGTTAATAAAGTAATTGAAAAGGATTTATAAATGTAACCGAAAATTTGGAAAATTGCAGGTAAAATATCTGCTTTGTTTATTTCCAAATTTCAGTTTTACTTTTGCTATAGCTACTTTTAGTTGAGGTCTTGCAAACTGAGCTGTTTTTGTGCTATGGAACAGCTGCATTTGAAAGCTTTAGTTCACTACATTTTCACACCGCAAATGGAGGTCACACTAAATTCAAGATGGCGGAAGTACCTTAAGCATTAAGTAACTGTCATTTAGCAATAAGTAACCGCCATTTTGCATTAAGTTATTGGCATTTAACATTGATTATTCAGCATTTGGCATTTGACAATTAGTATTGCGCACCGGGCTTCCATAGATTCCCTATAGATATGGCTTTCTCCACATGTAAAAATATGACTGTTTAATACATATTCCTCGTCAATGATTTTTCGAAACATATAATTTATTAGCCTCTGATCAGTTATCCGTAAGCTATACTCAGTGTACATATAAACTAAAATACTGCAAGTAAGGTAATTAAGACAGAGCCCTTTGCAATATTTTACGTGGCCAATAATATACCATAACCCGCCATCAGTATTAGTAATTGCATCCATGAATATTTCTGACCGTTTTACTGAACTTAATGCTTTTAAGCATTTAGAAACAAATTATTGTTTAATTTACTAGAACGTAATAAATTTTTCAAAAAATAAAACAACATTTCTATGCAGATTTCCAAAATGAAGGTCTATAAAGCCAGCGGAAGATGTTGTCCCTGAAATAATTTCTGTACTGTTTTGAAAACGTTTCAGCACTTTATAAAAGTGATATCTAATCCAGTCCATCGTTGGACCAGTATCTCTTTATATAGGAAAGATATGGTAAAATGATGTCAGACCATTATAGTTATGCTCACTGGTTTTGAGTTGGACTGATATCATGTCTAGGTCCGATATCGATCAGGTATCAAACCATCTATCCGTTACTGTTGATACTCCGTCTTTTACTAGACACTTGTTGTTTTTGATGTGTTTAATACATACGAATGGTTAGGTACTTACTGAGGTGATTTTTAATCATATCTTACACACATAACACTAGGCCTACTTGTTAGGAAAAAAAATAGTGTGGAACATATTTTTATATCGGGCAGACATAGCGCCTACCCGCAATATTCCGACTGCCGTCTATCCAACTGAATAGTAAAAAGTGTAACATGCTGTTCAAAGTGAACCTTTGATTTAATAATAATATGTAATAATCCTAGCATCGTCATTTCATTACTGTATCCGTTAACATTTTGATGGAATACATGTACATTTGAATTTAAATGCTACTGACGGAATGAATGATTAAGACTTGAAAAAACAAAACAAAACATACATATATATAAAATCGAACGTATATTACTCATTCACAAATATTGATACCAATCAAAAGTATGTATTTTACAACTTTCCCATATCCACTATAATCGTAAATGTATTAGTCAGAATCCAAAATAGTCGTAAATATATTAGCCAATAAATCTGTTTATATCGGTGACCTAGTTTCCACCCTTTGATATGTTACTGCAGTCAGAAAAAAAGCAGCAGAAATATATAATACACTGACTGAAAATACGTTAAAATGTTGATGTTCGACATCTGAAAATACTGGCAAAATAATTATATTTTGATGGTTAAATAAATGCACGGCATGGAACTACTTGTTTGTACCTTCAGCACTACTTTTGTTCGGTTTGCAGTAAGGAAATTTCTAAATTGTTAACATTGGATTGATTGCCTCACAATCGATCCAAAAAATGATAGAGTCATAGAAGTGATACTCGGATTAACCTTTTTCAGCTATGTTCCAAGATTTCCAGCACCTGGTGAAACTCTGCAAGGTACAAAGTTCAGTATGGGTTTTGGTGGAAAGGGAGCCAACCAGTGCGTGATGAGTGCTAAACTTGGGGCAAAGACAGCTATGATATCAAAGGTCTGATCCTGGTATTGACTGGGCAAACTGTTTGTTTGAATTTATAATTTTATACCTATTTTTAGTCACCACCAGTAATCCATATAGGTGACTCCTCCAGAAGATTGTTAGTAATTTTAGTGGGGGAATAGTGCAAGATACAGACTGATGACCTCAGATTCCAGAAGCTTCCTTGGTTTGGTAGCATGCCACGTATAAAGCACCAATATATAAGACTCGATATCTTTATCTCAGTGTTAGTCATTTAGTTGTATAGGAGCAGGGCATCAAACTCATGACCCCTGGTTTCATAGTCAAACAAATTGTTAACTACTGAACAATTGCATCCAAAGTGAGAAACTCTTATCAGGTAACAATAAAATTTGTAAATATTTCCTAAATTGCATGTTTGCTATGTTTCAGCTCTAAGTTCTTTTTTTTAGCTTGACTTTTCAAAGAATAGGTAGGGCTATTGAACTCACCTGTATGTCTGCGTCAGTTTCAGCATCGGCATCCTGATTTGATTTTTGTATATAAGCTGGTATCTCAGTAATCACTTGTGGGAATCATTTGAAACTTCACACACTTCTTCACTGACTTACATTGCACAGGTTCCATAACTCTAGTTTGATTTTTTTGCTCCCCCCCACCCCAAATTGTTATTTGGGGGGGGGGGCACTAAGAGTTGCCCTTGTCTGTCCATCTGTCAGTCTGTCCGAGTTTGTATCATTTATACATCAAAAAGTATTTGACCCAGTCATCAAACCTCACAGGATTGTTATTCAGCATGGGAAGCAGTGCACCTGGGGCTTTAAGTTGGATCTCACACAGACCAGAGTTATGGCCCTTGACTTAGTCTAAAATAGTAGGGATGAGAACGAATACTGAAATCAATATTCGAATATTCGGTTTGCCATATTCGAATATTCGGCATGTTTTAATGGAATTTTTAAATTCTTATTAAGTGTTTGGCATATACACAATATATTCTGCTGTTTAAAACGTTAATCATCGTACGTAATAAGGCCTAAAATGTTTGTTTCGGGTAAGCCGACCCTACATTTGTAGACCCGCCGACCCTAGTGTTTTATTTTACGATTCTGTCAGTATAATCATAAACATATTTTAGACCGTCGCAAATTTATCCTAAAAATAGCAGGTCGTCCAATTTACGTGTCGCGCTGTTGTATTACCCCGCCATTTTGAAAATTTTCGATCAGCGTATCGGCGCTGTGGATGAAAACCGATTCTGTGGACGGTATGGAATCTCTTACAAAATTTTGCAAAAAAATCGCCAATATCTACAAGTTTGGTATTGTTTTCGAAAAAAAAAAATTCTAAAATTTGTTACATAAAAAAGGCGCCAGTAAAAATTAACAAAAGATAAAAAAATATCACATTTACGCCTAGTGCAAACTGTTAATCCGTAACGATGACCCCTGTCAATTATGCTTTGCAACTTTCTTGTTAATTGGACAATTTTTGACATGTATCACATTTACACCTATTGCAAACTGTTAATCTGTAACGGTAGCCCCTGCCAATTATGCATTGCATTTTTCTTGTTAATTGGACATCTTTATTAATTTGATATACAATAAAAAACATGACAGAACAAACGGTTTTATTCTGAAAAAAAAAAAAAATAGCATGCTTATATTGCCCCAAATAAACTATACTCAATATACATTAATTTATGAATATTCGAATTTGATTTTCATATTCGAATATTCGGCCGATTTTCGAATATCCGAATATTCGTTCCCATCCCTATAAAATAGGCATGAAAAGGGCCTAAGTTTGTGTAGCACGTATCTCAAAAAGTATTGGACCCAGTATTATGAAACATTACAGGGATATTTTTCAGCATGTGAAGTTGTGCATCTAGGGTTTTGTTAGATATATCACTCAGTCAGACCAGAGTAATGGCCCTTGACTCAGTAAAAAAGTATGCATAAAAAGGCATAAAAGTTGTGTCGCATATATCTAAAAAAGTATATTGCATAGGGGTTCACTTTGCTTGACCAGAGTTATGGCCCTTGACTTAGTCAGAAAATAAAAGTTTGTGCTGCATGTATTAAAAATGTACTTGACCTAGAGCCATAAAACATTAGAGGATTGTTTTATAGCCTAAGAAGTTTTGCATCAGGTGTTCTCTTTGGGATTTTACTCGGCTCGGCCAGAGTTTTGGTCCTTCACTCAGTGAAAAATACACATAAAGTTCTTAAGTTTGTGTTGCAAACATCTTAAAAAATATTAAACCTTGAGTCATAAAACCATGTACAGTGACAGGAGTGTTTCCCAGGGAGTATCTGTGTCCTATGGACACACATCTGGTTTATAAAATCATGCCCTTTTTCGATTTTTATATTCATTCAAATGAAAAGGCTGTTGAGTAGTCCAGTGTTGTTGTCCTCTGACAGCTTTTGTTTGTTAATTATTAAAATTGTAAAGAATCTCAAAAATATATATACATGTATTACCAAACCATTATTTTAATTGCACAGCTATTAGAAAATGATCTGAAATTCTGACCAGTATGGAATCAGATATTCCATTTCATTCCATATATTTTACTGTGAGTTATTTAATAACATTTTGTACTAATTTATTGTTTGTTTCGATACAGATTATTTATTATGATAATGTATCAAGCCGATAAAAAAATTTAAAAATATAAGAATTGTTCAAAAATTGAAGAGCTGAATTTTAAAATAAGTATAATTATGTCTTTTTAAACCAGACAGGTGTTCTTGTGTTTTGTACTTTCTTTTTTATAAAGTGTCATATGGAATTACGTACAAGTAATGTTGTTTATGAATTGTTTACATATTCAGGTTGGTAAAGACACTTTTGGAGATGGCCACATTAAAAATTTCAAAGAGTTTGGAATTTGTACAGGTATCTTTAAATGTTATTATATAAACTCCTGTTTAACATTCATGAACCTAAAAACTGAGTAATGGTAATGCAGGCTGATTATTTTTTATGAGATCAATTAGGCATCAGACTTTATTCTTACATTTAAAGGGAAATGCAATGTTTAGTTGTTTTAATGTTACATCTGTCTGCTCGGTATTCTTAAATAATTTAAGGCAATGGATGAATGTTCAAAATCAGCTGAGAAATGGGAAAGTTATGGATATTTCAGTAGCTGGTCAAAAATGGCAGCCATTTTGTTTCTAGGGCAATGTTAAACAAAATGGCTGATTTAAATTATGTTAGGTACTATTGTTAAGATTTCTGAGTGTGTACTGGTATATTCAGAATTTGATATATTTTTTTGTATTTCAGACTATGTCTATACCACAACGGAAGCATCAACAGGAGCTGCACCAATATGTGTAAATGAAAGTGGTATAGGTGTTTTATTACATTATTAAAGGGAAAGGCAATGCTGTTCTTATGTTAATTCCATCTTAATTCTGGTGTAAGGTTTTTCCTTGCATGATTTTTCTGAATGCAAAACAATACTGATCATATAAAACATAACATCAAAGGTAATAATAGGAACTTTTTAATTTTCATGTCTTGACTATTTTATAATAGATTGTCAAAAATGGTTTAGATGGGGTTATTTTCGATAGTGAAACTCAGCCATTTTGGGTCGCCTGGAAGCTCTAACATTTCAGTTTTGACTTCCTTTACTGATGTATTATTATAAAACGTTCATGATACCTAAACCCTTACCCTGCTAAATTTCTATAATGAACTTGTCCATCTTCCAATTTTGGCAGTGACTGTTATGTAGAGGTTGTTGTTCTGGAGAGGTAAATTTAATAGTATATTTCAGCTTAGGGAAATTTTGATGATGTTGTTATAGAGAGGTTTTTGCTTAAGAGAGGGCCGCTCTGGAGAAGTTGTACCATTAAATATTAAAAGGGGTGCTTACCAAAAGGACACTGACTGAATGGCGAACAGTGCAGATCTTGATCAGACTGCACAGATGTGCAGGCTGATCATGGTCTACACTGGTCGTAAAGGCAGAATCAATTGTGTCCAGCATGATAAGGGCTAAGTATGTATAAAAACAACATTTCAACAAAAATATGGTATAATTTAAAGAAAAAAAATTTTTTTTTTTAATTTATTGGCCAGAATTTTACCCAGGGAAAAACAAGTCTTTAGCTATTTAATGAAGATTATGAAATATTCCCTAAAAATTAAAATAAAACTTACTGCCACCCCAAGACTTTTGGAATAGTATATTTTCTGGATCTTTTAAAAACACAACTGTTGCAATTTGAAAGTTGTATCATACTATTTATATAAGCTAACCGGAGGTGAAGGCACTTTAACTAAGTTGTTTGTTGTTATGCTCCCCTTTGAAAAAGCAGGATTATATTGCTTTGCACCAGTCAGTGGCATTGGTCCGTTCATCTGTCGGTAAAGCAAAGGTCAAGATCACAGGGACCTGAACCTTTAAAATAGTTCCCGCTCAGTAACTTGAGAACCACTTGGTCCAGAACCTTAAAACTTGATAGCTTGATTGGGCTTATGAAGTAATTGGCCCCGATTGGGGTTTGTTTTGGTCAATAGTTCCAAGGGTAAGGTCTCAGGAGCCTGAACCTTGAAAACAGTTATTCCGATTAATAACTTTAGCCAGAACCTTCAAACTTGATAGCATGGTAACTTGAGAACACTTGACCCAGAACCTTCAATTTGACAAACTTGATATCATGATTGGACTTGGGTCAATAGGTCAAAGGTTAAGGTCACATGGACCTATACATTGAAAACTATCTCTGGAAGGTTACCACTTGACTCAGTATCTTCAAACTTGATAGCATGATTGGGCTTATGAAGTAGATGAGCTGTATTGATTTGGGTCAAAGGTCAAGGTCACAGGAACCTGAACATCAAAAAATATTTCTGCATGATAACTTGAGAACCACTTGGCACAGTATCTTAAAACTTGATTATGAAGTAGATGTTTTGGGTGTTAAAAGGTCAAGGTCATTGTGATCACAAGACTGAAAATGGGACAACCCATCATGGGGGCATACATGTTTTACAAACAGCTCCTGTTTAAATAGACTTATCTTGTAACAAATTTGTTCTGAAGGGATCTGCTGTGGTTTTATTGAGACACTTAATAGAAACAAATTAGTTAAAAAAACAAACAGAATTTTGAACATTTCTAGACCCGGAGTGGTTTGAATACTACTATTTGGAAAAAAAAGGTTAAATTGACAATGAAATGAAAACAGAAAATGTAATGTAAATTACACAGAATAAACAACACACTCTATTCACTCTGATTGTAACCTGCTATAATGATTTATTTTTTATCACAGGTCAGAATTCTATAGTGATTATACCAGGGGCAAACTTGTTGCTTGATGAAGCTGACCTTGCCACTGCTGAAAAAATCATTTCAAAGTCAAAAGTCATGTTATGTCAACTGGAAATCAATCCAAAAATAACAATGGAAGCGCTAAAAATTGGAAGAAGACATGGCGGTATGTAAAATGTGTTAATACTCTAATTGAATTTTGCAGTATTTTTGTATCCTCTTTTCCTCATTTTGGAAAATTGGACATATTATTTGATGGTGCATGCGCCCGTCCATCGGTCCGTGTGTCCATCATAATTCGTGTCCAGAGTATAACTTTAAACATTAAAGATATTGACTTTAAACTTGGCATATAGGTAGATGGCAATGAGACAATGTGCAGAGTGCATGAACCAGGTCTGTAGGTCAAAGGTCAAGATCACAAGTTTAGCTCAAAGATCAAATTTGTCCATTTTATTTTGTGTGCATGAGCATAACTTAACCATTCAAGGTATTGACTTAAAACTTGGGTTGTACCTTGGTGGTGATGAGACAATGTGCACTGTGCATAAACCAATTTGGTAGGTCAAAAGTCAAGGTCACAGCAACGTGAAATCTGCCATCACTTTTCATGTCCAGAGAATAACTTAAAAACTATTAAAGGAATTGACATGAAACTTTGAAGATAGGCAGGTGTTGATGCAGACTGCAACAATCTTCATTGCAAAAACCGTCCCTCCCCACCCCTCACCCTATTTCTTTTTCTTTTTCATTTAGTTGCTTGCCCTTTTGTATGCTGTGACCACCACTGCACATACACCCCCTCACATACCCCACAAAGAAAAAGTTCAAAAAAAGAAAAGTCGAACATTGCAAAAACTTGCAATAGCTTGTTGTACAAGCTCACATGAAAATACTCTTTTCTAACATGGATGAATTCCTTTCTTCATTAATTTTACTGTATCCTGGCATCTTATTTGAATGTTAATGTATAAAGTGGCATGACTATTGCTGTAGGTCAGTCATGTGTAATTCCTGTAAAATTGCTACCAATGCAGATATTGGAAGTAACTCCAACAGGTACTTTTGTTCAGTTCTTTGCTTATGTCCCTAGGCTCCAAAACAAGTAAGAAGGAACTATAATGGATATTTATGGTCATATGAGAAATAAAGTAAAATTTTATCACAAAACAATTTGGTTTGACATCTGGGTTGATGACATCCATTAGTAATAGTAAATATCCTAACAAGAAATGTTGATTATTGCTTGATTATGAAGTGATGTTTTTTTTTCCACTTGTTATTTTTATGCTCCCGAAGGGAGGCATATTAGTTTTCAACTGTCCGTCCATTCGTTTGTTCGTTCTTCACAGCATTAACTTTTTGCATGAAGGCACTTTACTCGTGAACCACTGCACCCAGGACCTTCAAACTTCACATGCTGATAGTACTTATTGAGTACACGACCCCTACTGACTTTGTGGTCACCAGGTCAAAGGTCAAGGTCACCAGGTCAAAGGTCAATGCGCTGCGGGGGCATTTGTCACCATTAGTGACTGCTCTTGTTTCTTCTTGTTTTTTTCAGTTCAAACAGTACTTAATCCAGCACCAGCAATTCCATTAAACAAAGAATTTTTCACCTATACAGATATTCTTTGTCCCAATGAATCAGAGGTAATTAACCAGCTTTTGTATTTATTGAATTTATGGAAAAGACTGTTGACATTATTTTTTTGGTTGCTTAAAAATTAAATTGAGAAGCTTGCCAGGTTGCCTTGATGGCTTAAGACATCCAGTCAGGTGGTTGTTGTGTTAAATCAAGTCAGATTTCTATTAAACTTCATGGTATGAACTATACTTATGGATATTTTTGGCATGTTCTCCACGTTTTTTTTTCTTTTTCAGAGGTATGGCCCTTTAAGGTCTTTTCTTGATAATTATTGTCAAAATTACTCCTGCTCTACTATTGGTAGGATTTTAGTGGAATTTCATAGGAATGACCAGTACATGTACCTAACTTAGTAACTGTTGTACTTGTTTTATGGATTTTATGGCTGAATGGATTTACATCAAGTTATGGCTGTTTGAATTTATAGCTCAACTTTTCGAAGAAAAAATAAATAGATCTGTTGCACTCATATTGATGTCGGCATCGCCGTTGGTTAAAGTTTTTGATAAAGTCAGATATCTCTGTTACTATCAAAGCTATTGATTTGAAACTTAAAATAGTTATTTACTATTAAAGTCTACACCAGGAGAAACAATCTTCATAACTCTAACCCGCCCGCTTAGCTCAGTAGGTAGAGCGTCGGTCTACGGATCGCGGGTCGGAGTTCGATCCAGGCGGCGGTGTCTTGAATTTATAGCCACTTTTCGAAAAAAATTAGTCTGTTGACTCATTGATGTGGCATCGCCGTTGGAAAGTTTTTGATAAAGTCAGATACTCTGTTAACTATCAAAGCTATTGATTTGAAATTAAAATAGTTATTTACTATTAAAGTCTACACCAGGAGAAACAATCTTCATAACTCTAAATTAAATTTGAATTTTGACAGAAATGCCCCTTTTTAACTTAGAATTGTTTGGTTAAAGTTTTTGATAAAGTCAAATATCTCTGTAACTTTCAAAGCCTGAAACTTAATTTAGTTATTAATTATCAAAGGTTACACCAGAAGAAACAATCTCCATAACTCTGATTTGAATTTTGACAGAGTTATGCCCCTTTTACTGGCAAAGCTCTAATTCAGAGTCAAGCACTGAGAAAAGTCAAGCATGCTGTCTTACGGACACCTCTTGTTGTATAATAGCTCCATTATTATGCCCCCCTTCCAAGAAGGAGGGGTATATTGTTTTGCAGATGTCGGTCGGTAGGTCGGTCGGTCGGTCCGTCTGTCGGTCGGTCGGAATGTAGACCAATCTGTTTCCGGATGATAACTCAAGAACGCTTGGGCCTAGGATCATGAAAATTGATAGGGAGGTTGGTCATCACCAGCAGATGACCCCTATTGATTTTGAGGTCTGTTTGTCAAAGGTCAAGGTCACAGTAACCCTGAATAGTAAAACGGTTTCCGGATGATAACTCAAGAACACTTGGGCCTAGGATCATGAAAATTGATAGGGAGATTGGTAATGACCAGCAGATGACCCCTATTGATTTTGAGGTCAGTATGTTAAAGGTCAAGGTCACAGTGACCCTGAACAGTAAAACAGTTTCCGGATTATAACTCAATAACGCTTAGGCCAAGGGTCACGAAAGTTGATAGGGAGGTTGGTCATGACCAGCAGATGACCCCTATTGATTTTGAGGTCAGTATGTCAAAGGTCAAGGTCACAGTGACCAGGAACAGTAAAATGATTTCCAGGCAATAACTCAAGAACGCTTGGGCCTAGTGTCAGGAAAATTGATAGTTAGGTTGGCCATGACCGGCAGATGACTCCTATTGATTTTGAAGTCATTAGGTCAAAGGTCAAGGTCACATTGGCCAGGAACAGTTAAACGGTTTCTGATCTTCTTGTCCAAAACCAAAGGGCCTAGGGCTATGATATTTGGTATGAAGCAAAATCTAGTGGTCCTCTACCAAGATTGTTCAGATTATTTCCCTGGGGTCAAATATGGCCCCACTCCGGGGGTCACATGGGTTATATAGACTTATATAGGAAAAAACTTTGAAAAACATTTTATCCAAAACCACAGGGCCTAGGGCTTTTATATTTTGTATATGACATCATCTAGTGGTCCTCTACTAAGATTGTTCAAATTATTCCCCTAGGGTCAAATATGGCTCCGCCCTGGAGGTCACATGGTTTACATAGACTTATATAGGGAAAAACTTTGAAAATCTTCTTGTCCAAACCACAAAGACTATGGCTTTAATATTTTGTAATGTAGCATCTTTAGTGGTTCTCTACCAAGTTTGATCAAATTATCCCTCTAGGGTCAAATATGGCCCCGCCCCAGGGGTCATATGGTTTATATAGACTTATATAGGGAAAAACTTAGAATCTTCATGTCCATAACTTACATCATTCAAATTTGGACCACATGTATAAGTTTTGAGTGGCAAAATGAACCTTGACATGAGTTGACCTTGATCTTGACCTAATGACCTACTTTCACATTTCTGTAGCTACAGCCTTCAAATTTGGACCAATGCATAGGTTTGTGTACCGAAAAAAACTTTGACCTTGCTATTGACCTAGTGACCTACTTTCACATTTTTGAAGGTACAGGCTTCAAATTTGGACCACATGCATAGTTTTTTGTTCCAAAATAAAATTTGACCTTGATTTTGACCCATTCAAAAATGGCTCAGTGGATGGCACCAAGATCACTCTGTAATCTCTTATTAGGTTAAAGGTCAAGGTCAGATTAAACCAGAATGGTACAGACTTTTGTTTACAGTGAGCATATAATTTCTGTTCCTTGTGCAATTACTGAATGCATCAAGGGGGGCATTTCGTGTTCGACGAGCTCTTGTTTCAGTTATTTCAAATAGTAGATCTTTGTTATCACTGTTTTGTTTGAATCAACATTGGTGTCTGCATTGCAAAAGATTTGCATGTGAGCACATTTCTTAAAATTTGCGATACCAAATACTTTCAAACTGTACACATATCTTTCACATCATGAGATGGCCTCACATGGTAAGTAACACAACTCTAGCTTTTATTTTGCCAAAATTATGTGCCTTCTAACTTAAAAATTTTGATGAAAGTTCAACATGTAAGCAGATTTCTCAAAAACTACCAGACATTGTCACCAAAAGTTTTTGAACTGCACAGACATCATTTGAATCATGTGATGATTTCACATGACAGGTTTCATTACACTGGCTTAGATTTTGGCAAAATTATGCCCCTTTGTAACTTCGAAATTTTGGCGTAAAGTTTGTTTGTAAGCAGACTTCTGGCAAATTGTTATTATTGGAACCTTCTAAAATCTGAACACTCAGGGCCAGGTTCCATAACTCCTACATACAGTTTGCAAAGTTATTCCCCTTTTCAATACAGAAAATCTGATAAAAAAAATTTTAAAGCTAGTTTTATTTGGAAGGGTTTCAGATAATTCAGAGTGCTGTCATAAAACAGCTCTTGTTATATATTAAATCTACATCAAGGTTCAGTCTGTGGGGGTCACTTAATCTTTTATCTGCATCTCCTCCAAGACACCTTGTCAAGGACAGCACTGTTTGATATGAAGTGTGGTTGTGCATATTTTTGACACGTTTTGCTGTGACTATTAATTCAGGAATATCGACCCTTAAAAGTTTTTCTTGATAAAATTTGCTCCTTCACTATTGATTGGATTGGACTGAAACTTCATTTGAATGATCAGAACCAAGCCTTGTTTCATTTATGGTTGGTTGTTTCACTGAGTTGTGGCCCTTTGATTTTTTCATGTAAAGACTACATAATTTTTTGTTCTATACTTCATGTCAAAAAGCCGTGTTTGAATTTAAATGAATCTTCATAGGATTGCTTTGTATTTAGCCTATTTATTCATGTCAATGACATAATTATGCCAGTTGGCAGCTTTTTCATGGAATTATTGCACTCTGATGACTTGTTTTTAATTGTAACAACTTCTGTAAGCTAGCTGGATGGCTTCCTTGCATGAATAATTCAGTACCCTGAGTGAGGCTCGAACCCACATCAGAAAGAAAAAAAAATTGGTCTAGTGGCAACACTGACTACAAAAGCAGGGGTTGCAAGTTTGAGCCCCCATTCCCCAAACTTAACTAACTAGCATTCAGATAAGAGTCCCTTGTAAGGCTGCTTTACACCTGGCATGCTACAGAACCAGGAAATGTCTGGAATTGGAGCGTTTCTGTATCTTGCATATCCTCCCAGTATAAATTACTAACAGTCTTCTAGAGGAGTCCCATGTATGGGTTACTGGTGGCAACTTTAAATAAACTTACACATGCACGCATGTACATCATACTATAATACTAGATTTTTTCACATCTCAGTGTGTACAGGATAAATAGCAGATATCAGTGTTTGCTTGTTCTGACCAGTCACAAATAAACAATTGTCAAGATAAAAGTTGAACTAGATTTGAATACCTTTACAGGCTGAGTTGTTAATCGGAAGTCCGGTGAAAACAGTGGAGGATGCCAAAGGTGCTGCAAAGAAATTACATGACCTTGGATGTTGTGATGTCATTGTTACCCTCGGAGAGATTGGCTGTGTTGTATTAGAGGGTAAAACCACTGATGTGATACATTTACCAGCACCGAAAGTAGAAGCACTTGATACTACAGTATGTATATCTCTATTTTTCTCTCAGACACCTTTAGTTTTGCATAATGAGACAGGTCAGGAGTTCTACAGGTACTGGTATGAGAATGGAAAATAGATAAGCTAGACAGAATAAGATTGCATATTTTCTGAAATAAAAACAACAACAAAAGATTATAATACAATTACTAAGTAACTTTTCTCTTAACTTTTCAACAAACCAGGGTTTAAAATTATGAAATGAAATGTTGAGACCAGTCTCAATCACCAGCATGTGATTGGTTGATTCTAAGTACAGTTTTAATATTAACCAATGGCAAAGTTACATTCTGAGACTGGTCCACAAACTGTTTTATAACATTTGGAAACTTATGGAAAGATTTGTGGAAAAATACCTGAATGACTTTTTAACCTTTAATTTGTTGGATTCTGGCACTGAGGTTTGATACACAAACTACAGTCTGTTTGTATATGTAGTAATCTTCCACTTTGATTTTATCTTTTCTTCAGAAAAGAACCCAAGGAGTCGTACTTAACAGTTTGTAATTCCAGTTAGAAATATGTCTGTGCTGGTGTTCCCAAAGACTCAATCTTGGATCCCCTTCTAATTGTATATTAAGACATAGTCAGTGACAATCAAACATAAGACTTTATGCATAATACCACTTTATATGTCATTGCTGATAAACAAGTTCATCTGTTAAACTAAATAACAACATCAGTAAAATCTTATCAGTTGGCCTGGCTTTTTCTTGCAGACTTTAACCCAAATAGACAATTACCATACCATGAAAAAAGAGAACAGACCTATACCTCCTGACATTGCAATGAAAACTACTGTGATTAGGATATTATTTAGCGTATATGAGCCGCGCCATGAGAAAACCAACATAGTGGCTTTGCGACCAGCATGGATCCAGACCAGCCTGCGCATCCGCGCAATCTGGTCAGGATCCATTCTGTTGCAGTTAGAGAAACCGTTAGCGAATAGCATATATCCTGACCAGACTGCGCGGATGCGCAGGCTGGTCTGGATCCATGCTGGTCGCAAAGTCATTATGTTGGTTTTCTCATGGTGCGGCTCAAATATGTTAGTTGCAATCACACAATTAGACAAGCATCGTAAGCATGGAATTGTATAGATATCTTAAAAAATTGCTGAATTTTTTTTTTTGAAATGCACTTCTTTTTCATGAGGTTAATCTTGGAATAAAGTAACATCATCTGAGATAACTATGTAATTCAAAAGAAAATGAACTACAGTAGAATCAATGCAGCAGTTAGAAGCAGGCACAATTGTGACCAGTGCAACCAAATTAATTAGCATTAAGAAACTTTATACTGAATTGAAATGGAAAAGACTTGAGCCTAGAAAAGAAACAAGGACTCATTTTATAAAACGAAGCAAAGCTGAACCCTTAAATAACTAATCTCTTTGATGTTACCACAAAATCAAGAAAGGTATCCTTTAAGGAACTGAGTTTGATATAACTGAAATATGCTGGAACCCACCGACATAAGGCTCTTTCCTACCATCAGCTTTTATCCACTGTAATGCTTTACTCCTTAACATGAATAATATTACTTCTCTGACCAACTTTTAAAGTAACCTTAATGGAAATTGACCAAAACTAAAATATTGGATACAGAAAAAACTTTTGCTAAAGCTATCTGTATGTCTTGGTTGTTGTGCACTAAATTTATAGCTCTCACAAGTTTATGTTGCATTTACAGGGGAAATAGGAACAATGGCTCCCTGTTGTCAGCCTGCCCCAATAATTTCTAGACAAAAACAAAAGTCTCTATCGAACATACTTTATGGTTCAACCTACTAACCTTAGAGCCCACTGACTTAAATATTTCTGACATTATTTGTAAAAAGTTACCAATACATCACTTTTAACCACTATTCTGGATGATGTTTAGCAGATTTATTTTTGTCAAACTACATAATTTGTAAATGATGCAGTCAAAAGTTTTGAGTACATAAAAAATTTAAAAATGATAGACTTGGGAGTGTAGAATAATGTTTAAGTTGTTACTAAATTTGGTTTGTTAGTGTAATTAAGTATCCTAAGACCTGGCAGTTTTTATGTAGACAGTACATGTATTATTTAAAATTTTCTTATAGATTTGACAGTGTGGTATACCGGTAATTTCAGGGAGCAGGTGACTCTTTTATAGGCAGTTTAGCTTTCTACCTGGCTACTCGGCCAGAGCTTGGACTTGTAGAATCTGCAAGACGTGCAATAAAGATAGCATCAGTAAGTGTTCAGCATGCTGGTACCCAGACCAGTTATCCAACAAGGAGCCAGCTTCCAGCAGATTTATTCACCTGATAGAGACATATGTGTTCTCTCTGTAAGACCAATGATAAATAATAAATATGATTGAAAACATGTGCTAATTATTTCCTAATTGGACAAAATTGGGAAACCCTTTCTTAGCTCGACTATTCGAAGAATAAGTAGAGCTATCCTACTCACCACGGCGTCGGCATCACACCTTGGTTAAGTTTTTCGTACCAGTCCACATTTTGACAAAGTCTTTTGAGATAAAGCTTTGAAACTTTCAACACTTGTTTACCATCATCATGGCCAGTTATAGGCAAGAGCACATAACTCCATCAAGGATTTTGGCTGAATTATGGCCCCTTTCGACTTAGAAATCTTGGTTAATATTTCGTACCAGTTCATATTTTGACAAAGACTTTTGAGATAAAGCTTTGAAACTTTCAACACCTGTTTACCATCACCATATCCAGTTATAGGCAAGAGTACATAACTCCATCAAGGATTTTGACTGAATTATGGCCCCTTTTGACTTAGAAATCTTGGTTAAGTTTTTCGTACCAGTTTATATTTTTTGTAAAGTGTTTGACATATGGCTTTGAAACTTTTATCACTTGTTTAGTATAATAGTCTCTATCTGTAGGAAAGAGAAAATAACTCTGTCATCCTTTTTGGCTGAATTATGGCCCTTTTTGAACTTCGAAATTGGTTCTGTTTTCATACAAGTCCATGTTTCGTCAAAACTATTTGACATATGGCTTTTAAACTTTGAACACTTGTTTATCATTAGGCAAGAGTACATAACTATTTTGACTGAATTATGACCCTTTTTGGACTTTGAAATTGCCTCATATATTGCCATTTAGTGCAAGACTTGT
This sequence comes from Mercenaria mercenaria, assembly GCF_021730395.1. Taxonomy (NCBI): domain Eukaryota; kingdom Metazoa; phylum Mollusca; class Bivalvia; order Venerida; family Veneridae; genus Mercenaria; species Mercenaria mercenaria. The sequence goes on along the minus strand of NC_069361.1, from coordinate 104,211,871 downwards.
CGAAATCATAGTAATACAGGAACATTGTTTGTCTAATCTATTTATTTCTTTTGTCTGAATATCCGTGGAAATATTTTGACCCCATTCTTCAATCAGTTCTTCGAATAGTCGAGGGCGCTGTCATTAGACAGCTCTTGTTCCTCATAACAGGGCTATGAACTTATATGAAACATCCAGCAAAATAGTGCATAAAAGTTAAATGAAGTGACTGAGTATTCCCATTCTATCTGGAAATATTGATCCCTACTGGGTGGAGAGTACGAAGCTTGCGGATCCAAAAGTACATTGTATTTCCTGTTACATCTTATACAGTCAACATTGTATTAAGAGACTGCCTAAAGGACTGCTAAAAAGTGGTCTCTTAATGAATCTCAATCAGGTGAAGAGAAAAAATTTTCTTAACTGTTAATATAATTTTATTATGAACATACATGTATGATTTCAAAATCTGTTTTTAGATCGTGAACAATTTTCCAAGTCCATAAACCGTAAAAATTGTAGCTGGTTTGTTTGTCAGTTCGACTGTTACAAAGGTTAATTGCATTCAGTCAGGTGCAAAATGTACTTGCTAATTACACAGGTGAAGAAATGCCCGGCGGGAATTGGTACCCAGTTGCTTAATAAATACTTTCGTGGAATATTTTACCTGTTTGGACAATGTTGATGTATTCGCTAGTCGTTTAATAAAAAAGCAGTTTAATGGAATGAATTTATGTACTGAAAAACGTTGGGAGGGATTTTGACCGGTCGATTAATAAAAAAAATTGCTTAATAGAGGTGGTCGCAAGTACGATGTCAAATGTTTGTTATTTTCTGTCTCTGGGTAACAATGCATGATCTCATTGATTTTTTCTTTGATATTGTACTATTGCTGCATGTTTAGTGTGTAGTCTTTAATGCCTTGAGACTCTACATATTTACTTAATATGATCTATATTGCTTCTTAGTAAAGGAGCATCGGTATATTTGATATGTCTAAGGTTATCCTCATCTTGGAGTTGTCTCTGTTCTGCGGTGCTATAATGTCAGTGCCTGCAGTAACTACCGTGCTGGCGGAGCTAGAGGCAGGTGTAAGGTTGCATAGCAGTTGCCGATGCTGGAGTTACTCCCAGAGGTGGGATTCATTGTTGGAGTTGCTGCGGAGCAGGTCCCCAAGGCCTTAGTGGGGTTGCTTCTAGTACGATTTAGCTGGGTGTTAGCCATGGAGAACGTGCTATCTTGTTGGTTAGACATCTTCCCTCACCGGTTTCGTTCAGAGGACTTGACCGTAATGACTAGGCAGGTTTAGTTTGCATTTATTTTGGTTTGACAGTATTAGGGCTAAACTGTAGAGGAATATTTTTTCAAATGATCAAGTTTTGAATTTTGTGAACCAGTTAAACTGGACAAAAAAGTCTAAGCTATTAGAGTGAATGGAGCCAATGTGTAACACTAGATGAATACTGTTGTGCTGTTGCTGCTGTTTCTGATGTCTGTACTACTTCATATGCTAATGGTCATAGGTGGATAGTAATTGAATGCAACAAAAATATTGCAGGTTCTTCTTCCAATGGCAGTGAATGGTGCAGTAGTTCTGCAGGTTGGACTACAATGCTAGCGATCTGGTTTTGATTCCCGGTCACAGCTAATGTCCTGTGTTAGGGCTTGGTGATTGATTTAGTTGGTGCAGTTTCCTAGTTTCCATCAGTATCATCATAGATAGGAAGATGGGGAGTTAAGGATAACATGATGTAATAGCCATATTTCATATCTTGTAACTGGATGGTAATATTTAAATGAAATTTGGTCACTTTAAAAACATTCAAAATTAAAAACTTTTCACAGAGAGATTTTTCAAATTTTGCCATTTTTTAAGGAGATAATCGGTATTGAAAATAACATTGATGCCTATGGGAAATATAGTTTCTTTGATTATGAGATTCTGAACTTTAGTTTCGAGAAAATTTTGCGGTAGAAAGCTGCATTATATGATTCTGATACAAATATCAAAAAGAAATCTAAAATTCCCCATATGGAAAAGGAGAAAATATTTTTTTTTTTCTAGTTTTCAGGGAAGATAACTCAAAAACCAATATTATCAGGGGAGGTAATCTGAAGGAAATTTTTGAGAACTTCTGTCAATATATAACTTGTCAATATGCACCTTATTTCTATCGTTTGACATTTTTAAAGCTTAAATTATCAAGTTGTATGTACTCTTTTGGTGAAATTGAGGCCTATTACACCATGTTATCCTTAAATATGACACCTGCCATGGACCCAACTGAAAATCAGTTGTCCATTCCAGGTGGGCACTTTCCTTGACTTACCATTCTAAATAGAAAGGCTTCTTCCTGGTCAAAGGTACTACCAAGGCTTTCTCTCATAACAAATGGTAGCTTTCTAGGGCCATACCCTTTGGTTCAATTTGACACAGTCTTCTGACATTCAGTCATTTGCAGACCTACTCCTTCCAACATGCATTTAGGTACTGGGGAGCTGGAGAAGCACTCTTTCCATTGTTTATTGTTGCCTTTTATTGACAGACCAATTAGTTCTTTCTATTTTGAACTTTATTATATAAAGTATTTGAAAAGCTTATTCTGTTCGTCTTTGTATCTGTCCCTTGGTTAAGTTTTGAGGCTTATGAAACCAGTTAACAATGCTAGTCAGCTCATCCCTTGTATTTAGCAGCATTTCTTTGGTGTGAATTTTGGCACTTTTGTCTTAAGATTCATTTCATACAATCCTATGTACATGTAGGTTCATTTAGTTTTGTCAGTACAATCCCAAATAGAAACTGTGATTCTTAAATCAATTCCTCAAACCTTCTCTGACAGTGAGTGTTGCAGCTGAATAGAGTTTGTTTTTATTACCCAGGATTGCAAATAGTAATCCAATCATCCGTCTTTCTGCCTGGCCTTCAATCCATCTCCACTCGGATTGTATGGACCATAAATTAAAAACTATGGATTGACTTCAAACTTGAAATATAGGTAGGTGGCAATGAGGAGATTGCAGTATACATAAAACATAATTCTAGTGTCGCATTTTTGAGTTATTTTCCTTTTTTTCTTTTTTTTTATGTCACACTTTTGTCTGAAGCACAAGAGATTTAAATGAAACGTGGAATGATAATAGATGACAAGGAAAAGAAATGAAGACTTCAAGAAATGTAGCTCTGTCTTGAATAGTTCTGAAGTGATCTTCCTTTTTGTTCTTAATGTTCATATAATTTTCCGGTATTAACTTTGCAAGTACTGAAGAGAATTTAAGGAAATGTGACCCTATGACAGATGGCAGAGAGAGGAAGTGCAGAGCACAAGAATTATAATACTATCTTTTTTTTCCCCTCTAAACAGTACTTTTTTATATACGCCCAAAGGGACGTATTATGTTATGACACCGGTGTCGGTCTGTCAGTCCCTTAGCAATTTCATGTCTGCTCTTAGCTCTCGAACCCCTTGGAAGATTTCAAAGAAACTAGACACAAATGTTCACCACATTGAGACGACATGCAGAGCGCATATTTCGGATTGCTCACTTCAAGGTCAAGGTCACACTTAGGGGCCAAAGGATATACCTTCGATTGTATATTGCTCTGCATTGCAGTGCTCTTTTTTTTTTGCTGACAATATGTTTGCAATTGCATTAAGTAAGGATATAATATATGCCTGTTTAGTATCATAGGTATATAGGGGCATATATGTCAGTTTACAGTGATAGCTCTTGTACTTGAAATTACAAGTATGTAGTATTTATAGCTTATAAGTCATAGATTTTATATTTTATTCTAAGTACTTAACTGTGATAAACTGTTGCTTTTGCTAAATGTGAATAGAATATGTAATTGCATTTTGTCTGGGAAAAACAGACTGCTTGGTTTATATGCCAGGGAAAAAACTGACTGGGTGGAAATTTACACTGGTAAATAGGTGCTTTTTGATTGTGCAGGGATCACATTACTCTAGTTTACTTGTTTTATGAAATGCAATGTTTGTTTTTAATAAACAGAGTATAATATTGTGTAGTATATCTTGTTTATAATTCCTCTAGTAGAGGCAGCCATAACTTTATAATGATTAGTCTAATATTATTTGCGAAAACAATAGTCCCCCCCCACCCCCTCCCCCACCAAAAAAGAAATATCTTTTTTTAAAAAAAATTTACAAAATATGTTTTTGAGTTTTTATTGAGGTTTGATACACATACATGGCGCAACAATAAACAACTTGTGATCTGTCAACAAACTGGTAACAATGCATATTGGAACTTTTCCATGAAATCTTCATATGTACATCATTCTGTGTAAATAATTCTGACATCATGTTGCAAAATTTTAAGTGACGTTATAAGTTGTTTGAACAGTGCTCATTTCATGCATATGTCAATGATCAAATGCATTGTGTAAAAATGGCATCATTGGGTCATCTACTCTGCATGTTCAATCATTCTATGAAGTTTCAGCATTCTGGGTCAAGTGGTTCTCAAGTTATTGATTGGAAATGGTTTTCCATATTCAGGCCCCTGTGACCTTGAACTTTAACAGAGTGACCCCAAAATTGATAGGAGTCATCTACTCTGCATGTCCAGTCACCCTATGAAGTTTCAACATTCTGGGTCAAGTGGTTCTCAAGTTACTGACTGGAAACGGTTTTCAATGTTCAGGCCCGTGATTTTGACCTTTAATAGAGTGAACCCAAAATCAATAGGGGTCTTCTACTTTGCATGACCAGTCATCCTATGAAGTTTCAACATTCTTGGTCAAGTGGTTCTCAAGTTATTGATCAGAAATGGTTTTCAATGTTCAGGCCCCTGTGACCTTGACCTTCAATGGAGTGACCCAAAAATCAATAGGGATCATCTACTCTGCATGACCAATCATCCTATGAAGTTTCAACATTCTGGGTCAAGTGGTTCTCAAGTTATAGATCGGAAATGGTTTTCAATGTTCAGGCCCCTGTGACCTTGACCTTTGATGGAGTGACCCCCAAAACAATAGGGGTCATCTACTCTAGCAGCCCTACCACCTTATGAAGTTTGAAGGTTCTAGGTCAAATGGTTCTCCAGTTATTGATCGAAAAGGAAGTGTGATATATCATTCTTGCCTACCTAGCAGGGAAAGTATACATTTGTCCAAGCACACGCCATGAATAGATATCCTGTCTTTCCCTAGGGAAAAACCTTGTCTGAAATAGCGTGCACTTAGGTGACGTCACTATTATGACATCATAAACATATAAATAATGTCAGGGAATACCCAAATTTATTTTTCTCCATGATCTATTTTGAACGTGATAGGCAAGAAAAATGATCTTACATGTCTGCCTGTGTAAGACAGCTGTTTTCCCAACCCTTTTGACAGCTTGGATAAAAAATCTCAACACTCAGTTTTCCATTCCACACTGTCCCTTGGGTAGGGAAAACCCCGTCTTACACAGGCAGGCATGTAAGATCCTTGTGTCACATATATCTGTGCGGTATGTTCCTCAGCCATAGAAAGTGCATTTAATATGCACAGAATGTTTCTGGAAGAATAAGCATGCACTAGTTCATTATGTGATTCACTTTTAAAGAAGCTATGATGGGCACCTGTCGCCATTATGCTCCTGTGTTCCACTTTTTTGATGTAGAAATATAATTTTTACAAATAAGAGCATGCTTTTCATGGAAAGTATTCAGAATATACAGATTAATGCCAGTCGTTTCCCTTTCCCTTTATTATGCCCCCCTTCGAAGAAGGCGGGGTATATTTGTCAGTCGTTTAGTATGTAGACAATCAGTTTCCGGATGATAACTCTAGAACGCTTTGGCCTAGGATCATGAAAATTGAAAGAGAGGTTGGCCATGACCAGCAGATGACCCCTATTGATTTTGAGGTCAGTAGGACACGGTCATAGTGACCCGGAGCAGTTAAAACAGTTTCCAGATGAAAACTGGAACGCTGGGGCCTAAGGGTCATGAAAGTTGATAGGGAAGTTGGTCATGAGCAGCAGATGACCCCTATTGATTTTGAGGTCAGTAGGTTAAAGAACAAGGCCAGAACAGTTAAATAGTTTCCAGACAATAACGAGAGAATGCTTGGGCCTAGGATCATGAAACTTAATAGGGAGGTTGATCATGACCAGCAGATGACCCCTATTGATTTTGAGGTCAGTAGGTCAAAGGTCAAGGTCAGCATTTTTTTGCCAAATAACTAGAGAATGCTTTGGTCTAAGATCACATTTGATATGGAGGTCACTTATGACTGGTAAATGACCCATATTATTGATTTGAGGTCAGTATGTCAAACATCCAGTGCACAGTGACCAAATAATATCTGTTCCTTGTGCAGTTACTGAATGCATCAAGGGTTCTACGAGCTCTTGTTTAATTAGAAACTGCAATTTTTAGCTTGACTATTCAAAGAATAGGTAGAGCTATTGGACTCACCTGTGCGTCAGTGTCTGCGTTGGCATCCTGATTTGGTAGTTTCTGTATGTAAGCTTGTATCTCAGTAACCACTTTTGGGAATGGATTGAAACTTCACGAACTTATTGCCTGTGATAAACTGACTTACACTGCACAGGTTCCATAACTCTAGTTTGCTTTTTTACAAAATTATGCCCCTTTTTTGACTTAGAAATTTTTGGTTTAGGTTTTGTATGCAAGCTGGTATCTCAGTACCCACATATGGGAATGGACTGAAACTTCACACACTTGTTCACATCATGATCTGACTTGCAATGCAAAGGTTCCAAAACTCTTCTTAGGATTTTTACAAAATTATGCCTCTTTTTGACTTATATTCATTCAATGGATAAGACTGTTTAATAGTCAAGCATTGCTGTCCTCTGACAGCTCTTGTCAAACCATCTTTGTAATGCTTTGACAAGGACTTTAAAAGATTTAAAATCCTTGGCTTCATTTATTGAGATTTTGTGCAACATTTCTGGCCACTAGCAAACACTCCACAGCTAATGGTTTCCAATAATTTTCATGACAATTACTGCCTCTGATTTGGTTAAAAAGACAACTTTGTAAGATTTGCTTTACTGTCCAAAGGCAATAACTTCCTGAAAAATATCAAAATGGACCATTGCAGTAATGTGCATAACTGCACTGCCAACTAATCATTGCTGTCAAGTTTCATCAAAATCGAAGCAGTCGTTTAGAAGATGCAGTCAAGGGTTGTTGTCGGGGGTCTTCAACAATGGGAGCATAAAAATTATTGTTTGATAGCTCTAAGGTAATATATTTTCAACCTAACTCATTAGGATAAGTAGTCATTTACTTCTAGTGAACTTTTGCTTGATAACTTGAGGCATTATATTCTCCATATAAATTATTCAAGTAAATTGTCTTTCTTTATGGAGTTCTTCAATTAGTATGGGTGTCAATTGCTGTTGACTTACAGGCAATTATTACTGGCCATAAATGTGACGCTTGATTAGAGTTTATCTCTATGACAACTTAATTCTGTGGAGAAAGGATATAACTCGGACTTTGATGGCTTTGGATTTAAATAAGACAAACTTTCTTCCAAGACACAATACTGTATTTTTTCATAGTACAAGTGTTACTAATCACTGTGATATTTCAACAATATAATATTCAGTACAGTTAGTAGTAATACACAACAAGAGGGCCATGATGGCCCTATATCGCTCACCTGTTATCATTACACTTGAGGACAAGAAGGTCCTCAGAAAAAATATCTAAATCCAAAGGACAGGAACAACAAAGGGAAGAAATTTAACCAAAAAGAAGAAAAAAATTCTTACATGGTATAGATATGTCAAAAAACACCTAAAAATTGGAGGTACCATCCATGTTGTACCACAGAAAAGTGGTCTCGGTTTTTCCCTATGGCCAATAATAAAAAAGTTACTAAAAATAAGCTATTTATAGTAACATAAAAGGGAAGTAATTAAAAAAAAATATTGTAAGTGAACAAAAGAAGGATCTGCCAAATAAATATGTTGGCATAAATGAAATTTCAGATCAGTATCTTCATTAGTTACGGAGATATACCCATTTTAATTTGTAATAAAGGGAGGTAATTTGACATAAAATCAGTCCATAGTTATCTACCCTGACTGTCTCAGTCCAACTAATAACAATAATGAAATTTCAAATAAGTCCTATAAGTACTTACTGATATAAATCCATTTTGATTACAATCAGGGGAGATAATCAGATATAAAATAACTGGAACCTACGACTGGATTTGATTTGTCATGGAATCCAAGATTTATTGTTGTTGAAGATATTTTAGAAGTTTGTATCAAATAAAACCATAAATGAAGTCTCTATATGGCTGCAAAAGCCAAAATAGCCAATTTTGGACATTTAAGGGGCCATAACTCTTGAACCCAAGATGGAATCTGGCCAGTTCAAGAAAGGAAGCAAGATCTTGTGGTGATACAAGTTGTGTGCAAGTTTGGTTAAAATCATATCATAAATGAAGCTGCTATTGTACAGACAAGGTCAAAATAGCTAATTTTGGCCCATTCAGGGGCCATAACTCTGGAACCCATAAAGGAATCTCGCCAGTTCAAGAAAGGAACCAAGATCTTATGGTAACACAAGTTTTGTGCAAGTTTGGTTAAAATAAAATCATAAATGAAGCTGCTATTGTGCAGACAAGGTCAAAATAGCTAATTCTGGCCCTTTCAGGGACCATAACTCTGAAACCCATAATGGCATCTGGCCGGTTCAAGAAAGGAACCGAGATCTTATGGTGACACAAGTTTTGTGCAAGTTTGATTAAATTCAAATCATAAATGAAGCTGCTATTGTGCAGACAAGGTCAGAATAGCTAATTTTGGCCCTTTCAGGGGCCATAACTCTGGAACCCATAATGGGATCTGGCTGGTTCAAGAAAGGAACCAAGATCTTATGGTGACACAAGTTTTGTGTAAGTTTGATTAAATTCAAATCATAAATGAAGCTGCTATTGTGCAGACAAGGTCAAAATAGCTAATTTTGGCCCTTTCAGGGGCCATAACTCTGGAACCCATAATGGGAACTAGCCAGTTCAAGAAAGGAAACAAGATCTTATGATGATACAAGTTGTGTGCAAGTTTGGTTAAAATAAAATCATAAATGAAACCACTATCGTGCAGACACGAAATTGTTGACGCACGGACGGACGCAAGGACTGACGATGCATGACGGACGAAGGGTGATCACAAAAGCTCACCTTGTCACTATGTGACAGGTGAGCTAAAAACGAAACAGTATTTCAATACATGTCATGTGACTTTAAAACTGGTAATTTCTACTTAACAAATAGGTAACATTTATCAACAAGAGGGCCATGATGGCCCTATATCGCTCACCTGTTATCATTGCACTTGAGGACAAGAAGGTCCTCAGAAAAAGTCCAAGACACAATACTGTATTTTTTCATAGTACAGGTGTTACTAATCACTGTGATATTTCAACAATATAATATTCAGTACAGTTAGTAGTAATACACAACAAGAGGGCCATGATGGCCCTATATCGCTCACCTGTTATCATTACACTTGAGGACAAGAAGGTCCTCAGAAAAAATATCTAAATCTAAAGGACAGGAACAACAAAGGAAAGAAATTTAACCAAAAAGAAAAACAAAATTCTTACAAGGTACAGATATGTCAAAATACACCTAAAAATTGGAGGTACCATCCATGTTGTACCACAGAAAAGTGGTCTCAGTTTTTCCCTATGGCCAATAATAAAAAAGTTACTAGAAATAGGCTATTTATAGTAACGTTAAAGGTAAGTAATTCAAAAGAAAATTATTGTAAGATAACAAAAGAAGGATCTGCCAAATAAATCTGTTAAAATAAATGAAATTTCAGATCAGTATCTTCATTAGTTACGGAGATATACCCATTTTAATTTCAAAAATAAAGGGAGGTAATCTGACATAAAATCAGTCCATAGTTATATACCCTGATTGCCTCGGTCCAACTAATGACAATGAAATTTCAAATAAGTCCTGTAAGTACTTACTGATATAAATCCATTTTGACTACAATCAGGGGAGGTAATCAGATATAAAATAACTCTGGAAACTACGAATGGATCTGATTTGTCATGGAATCCAAGATTTATTGTTGTTGAAGATATCTTGGAAGTCTGTATCAAATAAAACCATAAATGAAGTCTCTTTATGGCTGCAAAAGCCAAAATAGCCAATTTTAGACATTTAAGGGGCCATAACTCTGGAACCCATGATGGAATCTGTCCAGTTTAAGAAAGGAACCAAGATCTTGTGGTGATACAAGTTGTGTGCAAGTTTGGTTAAAATCAAATCATAAATGAAGTTGCTATTGTGCAGACAAGGTCAAAATAGCTAATTTTGGCCCTTTCAGGGGCCATAACTCTGGAACCCATTAGGGGATCTGGCCGGTTCAATAAAGGAACTGAGATCTTATGGCAACACAAGTTTTGTGCAAGTTTGATTAAATTCAAATCATAAATGAAGCTGCTATTGTGCAGACAAGGGCAAAATAGCTAATTCTGGTCCTTTCAGGGGCCATAACTCTGGAACCCATAATGGAATCTGGCCAGTTCAAGAAAGGAACTAAGATCTTATGGTGATACAAGTTGTGTGCCAGTTTGGTAAAAATCAAATCATAAATAAAGCTGCTATTGTGCAGACAAGGTCAAAATAGCTGATTTTGGCCCTTTCAGGGGCCATAACTCTGGAACCCATAATGGGATCTGGCCAGTTCAAGAAAGGAACCCAGATCTTATGGTGATACAAGTTGTGTGTAAGTTTGCTTAAAATAAAATCATAAATGAAACCACTATCGTGCAGACAAGAAATTGTTGAAGGACGAAGGTTGATCACAAAAGCTCACCTTGTCACTATGTGACAGGTGAGCTAATAAAAATAATTTCTCCAATGACACTTAAGCAATGCTTGCATTTCCAACTGGTTACTAGGTATCTGACTTGTTGATCTCGACAATATGAATCAAATAAACAAGGCTTATATTGCTGTTTCTTTTTTGTCTTTCACAAATAAATTATAAACTGAGTCTTTTTTTTCCCCAGAAAATTATCTGAAATAGACTTTCACCATTTACATAAGCATCTGAACGAAGTTCAACAATCGGAAAGATCAATGTTTAACATTTGACAGACATATTTCCAGTCAAATAAGACATACTTGCGGAGTTTCAACTCAATGTCTTATATATAACAAAACTGGTAATGTGCTAAAAATATAGGAAACTCGAGGTCCCAAGAAACAGGAAATCACTGTAAGTACAGGAAAATACATAAGTCAGTCGACAGCCTGTGTGTTCCTGATCAATATAACGCTGACAATATGATGAAATGTTACCTTCCTGTAAATTAATGAATATACTGTTATCTTCCTGTGTATCTATATTATGTTTACACAAAGGTTAACTTCCAGAAAATAAATCAATGTTATTTCAGCAAAAAGGTAACCTTCCTAGGAATCAATGAATGAATGAATGTAATATTAACACAAATATTACCTTCCAGTGAATGTTATGTTAACATAAATGTTACACTAGTAAATGAATCAATATTATGTATCATGTTAACACAAAGGTTACCTTCCAGTAAATCAATGAATTCTGTTTACATGTTGTATGACACAAGTCATAGAGATCATTTCGAAAAAAAAAAAGAACAAACTAACATTACGGTCAAACCTGCACTACAGACCACCTCCATAGGAAGAACACCTCTGAATATAGACCAACTGCAAACAGAGACCACAGCAATAAAACCATGCCTATCATGTCTAAAAGGCCACAATTTTCACACTTTACTATAAACACTGCATCTTGATCTGTTTTGAAGGACCATTTCTTTACAAGAACCACTTTTTATTTCTAAAAGAGTGATCTGTAGTAGATTTGACTGTTTTTTGTCATCTTATCACGCCAACAATCCTAGGATTACCAGAATGTGTACTGTCACAGATTTTCATATTAGAATGAACTTCGTACAATAATGAAAGACATAAATTTCTCAAAAACAAAAATCTGCAAATAGTTAAATTTAGGATTTATAAATGAGTCCTTTCTTGTTATTTTGTATTTAGCAAGGTTTTTAAATCAAAGCAAACAAAAAGAAATGTTATTTTAAGAGTGAAGTTAGTTTAGAAATGACATAAAGGTGTGTCCAAGTTATACTTGCAACAACTTCTCTGTTACTTTTAGAACAAATTCTTATAATAAACTTGAATTTAAAATAAAAGGAACGCTTCTCAAGTTTTAAATATAAATCTCTAATGACACCAAAGTTCCATAAACACAGTAACATAACTCGATTTAACCCGATCATAACAGATTCAGGGCTAGACATTTACCTAAGTATATCCTTGCAATTAAAAAGGCTCTTGCAATTCAGTACATACTTGCAATTAAAAAGGCTCTTTAAATTAAGTACATACTTCCAATTTACAAATTTAAGTTCTTGTATAAATTGGTATCAGTCCAAAATCATAGAAATGAAACTGGAGACCAGTCTCAAAACTCCAACATTTGATTGGCTGACTGAGATGACCAATAGCAAAACTGCATTTAGAGACTAAAAATAGATCTTCTCTCAAATTTATATAAAAAAATGTTGTACCAGATTTAACCCTATTTGCTTTACTTATTTTCTTAGTGACTGTAGTTGCTATCTAAAAATATCTAAATAAAGACTTCCAGACCTTTATTTGTGCCCATACAAGGAAGTGGGTTACATAATCACATTTTAAACAAGAGGACCATGATGGTCCTGAATAGCTCACCTGTTCTCACATGACCCAGTTTTGAGTATGACGTCGTTTTTTCTATTATTTGACATAGTGACCTACTTTTGAGCTCATGTGACCAAGTTTTGAACTTGACCTAGATATCATCAAGATAAAAATTCTGACCAATTTTCATGAAGATCCATTGAAAAATATGGCCTCTAGAGAGGTCAAAAGATTTTTCTAATATAAGACCTACTGACCTAGTTTTTAACCGCAGTTGACCCAGTTTCAAACTTGAACTAGATATCATCAAGATGAACATTCAGACCAACTTTCATACAGATCCCATAAAAAATATGGCCTCTAGAGAGGTCACAAGGTTTTTTATATTATTTGACCTACTGACCTAGTTTTTGATGGCACGTGACCCAGTTTCAAACTTGACCTAGATATCATCAAGGTGACATTCTGACCAATTTTCATGAAGATCCTTCAAGGGTATGGCCTCTAAGAGGTCACAAGGCTTTTTCTATTTTAAGACCTACTGACCTAGTTTTTGATCGCAGTTGACCCAGTTTCAAACTGACCTATATATCATCAAGATAAACATTCAGACCAACTTTCATACAGATTCCATGAAAAATATGACCTCTAGAGAGGTCACAAGGTTTTTCATTATTGATCTACGACCTACTTTTGATGACACATAAACCCACTTTTGAACTTGACCTAGATAGCATCAAGAGAACATTCTGCCCAATTTTAATGAAGAATCCATTCACAAGTATGGCCTCTGAGGTCACAAGGTTATTCTATTTTGACCTACTGACCTTGTTTTTGACCACACGTGCCCACCAGTTTCGAACTTGACCTAGATATCTCAAGATGACATTCAGACCAACTTTCATACAGATCCATGAAAAAATTATGGCCTCTAGAGAGTCACAAGGTTTTTCTATATTTGACCTACTGACTAGTTTTTGAAGGCACGTGACCCAGTTCGAACTTGACCTAGATATCATCAAGATGAATGTTTAAACCAATTTCATGAAGATCTTGTGAAATATATGGCCTTTAGAGGTCACAATTTTTTTTTTTTGACTACTGACCTAGTATTTGAGGGCACATGACCCAGTTTTCGAACCTAAACCTAGATATCATCAAGATGAAATTCAGACCAACTTTCATTAAAGATCCAACAAAAAATGTGACCTCTAGAGTGGTCACAAGCGTAAGTTTACGGACGCAAGGACGCACGGACGGATGATGGACGCTGCGTGATCACAAAAGCTCACATTGTCACTATGTGACAGGTGAGCTAAAAACAAACAGACAAAACATTAAAAAATCCTATAGATAAACATGTAAAAAGCCACATACTGGCATCTGATGTTACAAAATAAATTAAAAACAAAATCATTCCTTAACCCTAACCCTGCTAAATGTCTATAATGAACTTGTCCATCTTTCAGTTTGGACAGTACCATTAACTGTTAAAAGGGGTGGCATACCTAAAAGATGCTGACTGAATGGAAACAGTGCTGGTCATGATCAGACTGCACAGATATGCAGGCTGATCATGATCTGCACTGGTAGCAAAGGCAGAATCAAGCGTGTCCAGCATGATAAGGGTTAAGCATAGAAATGAACCTATTTACAACTAATTTCAGTAACTGATACTGGGGTATACATTATAACAGTCACTATTTCTGAAACCCCAGTTCAATGGCTTTTTAATTCCCTCTTTAATATTTAAGGTGTTTTTTGCTTGCCCAAGCTAATAAAGCACACAAAGTCATGAAAAACAAGTTTTAAGAAATGAATATACACTGTTCTGTCAACAGATATTGAATGAAGATCAATTTAATTAAAGTGGCAAAGTTTTACAGCCATCATAATACAGAAGGAAACTGTGTTTTAGGTGGGATTATGTTATTATTTCAGTTCTATAACTAGTTAGTTCACTTTACTGGGTTTCCTGGCTTTTGTACCAGTATTAATTTGTTCTCCAGAAGTATAAAGGAAACCTTTCCACATGATTCTGAGGTAGCAGGCAAAACAAAGACCTTTGGACTGATGCCCCGGGTTCGAACTTGGGACAACTCCTCCTTTTCTAATGAGCTTTCACAAATACAATGCAACCTCCAAAAATCAATGGGAAGACTCCAAGGTGTGATGTAAAGTGGTAACTATTCCCTGAAGGTTGAAACACTATTAAAAGAAGTCTAGCTGAAACTTCTTTTTCTAGGGAGATATATATATATTTTGAATTAGCATTTCTACAATTAACAGACAAAAGACAGCTTTAAAACTTTGATTCTTCAACTTAATCCAAGTCATATAATGTTTACATTTATACAGATGAGCATTTTTCAATGCATGAAAATATTGCAGTAAGTAGCTATATACAATGAATAACAAACATATAGTATATTATTATTATTATTATAATACCAGATTTATAGACAAACAGCAACAGAATTTGTGCAGCGACAGTTATTCTGCTTTACAGCAATACTTGTGCAATCTGTCCCCCATAGTTTTCCCCCACCCCAAACTCCTTTTTTTTTTTTTTTTTTTTGGTGCATACATGTGATCACCGTCTATATATACATGAAATGTCTGTGTTCAAATCAATGGACAACAAAACCTTGCCCCACCTGTATTTGCCTCCGTTAATTGCAAACCCAATCCAACACATAGCTGAGCCGTGCCATGGGAAAACCAACATAGTGGGTGTGCGACCAGCATGGATCCAGACCAGCCTGCCCATCCGCGCAGTCTGATCAGGATCCATGCTGTTCGCTAACAGTTTCTCCAATTCCAATAGGCTTTAAAAGCGAACAGCATGGAGCCTGACCAGACTGCGCAGATGCGCAGGCTGGTCTGGATCCATGCTGGTCGCACACCCACTATGTTGGTTTTCCCATGGCACGGCTCAGCTAATTCACATGTATGCTTTTTACATTTACTTTTATTTTTGTATTTTTTTCAAATTTTCCTTTTTTTTTTAGTTTTTTCTTTTTGAGTACAAACCTTATACTAATATGTTATACAAAACTACAATATAATGATAAAGGATATACAAACATCATACAGGCATGTTATGCTAATTGCCTAAATCATGTGACGGTCTAAATACAATCAAGATACAATCAAACAGCTTTACATTTAGTAGTCTTTTTAACTTGTTTCAATTTGCATTTCTTCCCTTAAAATCATATAAAGATAAAAACTGCATATTTCTTATGAGATTTTTTTATTTTTGTCTTACATCATGGTCAAATTAAGAAGTTTAGCATTCCTTTTTTTGTTCACTCCCCACCATTTTTCATTTCTGTTTTCAAGGCAAAATTAAGCAATTTCTTTACAAGCAAAATTCCTGACTGATAAAATTTTCCCCTTGAAAGTATATATATATACATGTATATCTATATCTCAATCCAAACAACTTAACTACCGTATGAATGAATAAAAGTATGATACAGAAAACTTGACCCTGGTATTCTCATATAGAAGCTTAAGGCCAAGGATGTGAATGTTTCACAAAGTCGTATAACTGATAATATTCTATATGCATTCAATTCAGAAATCTCCATTTTATGAAGGTGTCATATTATGAGGTGTCAGTGCTATGGGATATAAAATGCCTGTCAAATTCACTGACAAATCGAAATATAAGGAAATACAATCTAGAGTTCTTTGCCCAAAACACAGAGAATCACAGAGAATCTAAAAAGAATTAAAAGCAGTTTTTTTTTATAAAACAGTATTCGTACAAACTATTGCAAAAACCTTAACACATTGTCTTGATCATGCATCAAAATACCTGACAAAAACTTAACTTTAATATGGATAATAATATATTACAGATATATTGAGGAAAGATATTTCTCTTAACACACATTAACTGACAATAAGGTTAAATTGTGTGCATCCGTTGGTAGGTCTAATTTTGATCACACACAAAAAAAGATTTATTAATAAAAACTTTAACCATGAACAAGATACTGTAGTTTATCAGAAACCTGGATTTATTTTACTAAACATGTTAATTTTTTCATCAAACTTTGCACCAGGATGATACAGTGATACGAGCAGTTCCCTGCACTATTACAACTGTCATATCTCAAAAAAACAACATGTTCTACCTAAATATTTCAAAATACTCCCAACTTCACATGAGACTCACAATATAAGGCATATCAATGTCACTTTGCTTTTTAAGTTTTACAGTGTAATGTCAACAATAAAACACTCTATGTACAATGCGCCCCTTCCACTTTACTTCCTGTGATGTCACTTCCTAACAGAATTGTTTTTTGTTCATGCTAAGAGCAGTCATGATGTCCTGACCCTGGAGGAGTCGGCTGCTGTGTGCTGGAGCATTTACATCTACGTCATGGCTAGACACAGACGTGAGTAGATTCTGGAGAAATCCTGTTGTGTCTGCTCTTTTCTTTGATATGATATTGTCCTGAAATGGCAGATTATCAAAAAAGTTTTCTAATTTAGTTTTCATAAAATACTGCATATAAAATTACTAATAAAACAGAACCAATGGATGGAGACGTGACAACATGTAACACACTGCATGGAAAATTTGAACAATTTATTTAATTAAACTAATTACTAATAAATATCAATCCCCCAACAGGTTTAAAACACAAAGGCTTTATCTCAACTCTGTCAGAGTCCACGCTATGAAGATATAAATCTAAGGTTACAAAACTGGGTTTGAATTAGTCCCAATTCGTGACTCTAGTTACGTCCCCTGACGGTTTGTCTACAGAGTCACAAGCAATGACTATTAAAAATTGCTGTGTCATGATCACTTCCCAGTACCTGATTAAAGTAACCCACTGACCTATATTTACAATGTTTTTCACCACTGGTGACGTCACAGCTTTATTACGTCACTGTTGGCGCATTTCTTTCAGCGTCGTGTACCAGTACTGAGCAGTAAATTAGGAACACAATGTCTCAGGCTAGTTCTAAGTGTATTAGCGCAAAAGTTGTATTTTTACAAAGATCTAACACTGACAACATTTGAAAACAAAACATGTTGGGGAGATATCTACAGATACTTATTATCAGGTACTTGTTCTTTTATGAACGGTAGACAAATCAAGCAAGACTTTACCCAGTGCTAAATGCCGTATGTTCATGCATATATTTAATAGCTGTTTTTGTGTATATGTTTTGTTGCGAAGTTTGGAAGTTCAATGTAATCTCATGCAAATAATTAAACACAAAAATGGCTTACCTTTTTACGGACACTGTAACCATGAGCAACATCTTCCCCCTTTAACAAGAGGTTCATCAGCACACTGTTTTCTTGAGGAATTCCGACTGTAAAATTATGAAACAATCTAATCTATTCCTCTACTTTATATCATATCTTGTATATCATTATTTCTATAACAGTGTGTTCGTTGACCAATGACCAGTTTATAAAGCACACAGATCATAAGAGTTTGTTCCAACGAGGGATGAACAATAAACAACAGATCAATTTGTTTTGTTCTATAGAATTTTACACAGTATTTTAGCAACATACTGGCAGTTTATCTGAAAATTGTGTTTATCAATTAGAAATAGGAGTAACAAGATCCTTGGATATGACACATATTAAAGCAGAGAGCATTAAATGCCGTGATATGAAATCATTTTGAACAAACTTTTGAGTGGTAAATGCCAGGATACTACAAAGCAAGCTTGGAGTAATTCTGACCAGTAGTTCACAAGCAACAAGCAAACTGCCTATGTAATTGATGACTGTAGGCAAAGGCGCTCTTAAGTTATTGAGTGGAAACTGCTTTCAGTCTCAAGGTCATCCTACCTACTTAGCCAAAAAACAAAAGGAGTTATGTACTGACCATGGGCAATCATCCTTTGCAAACTAACGACTGTAGACAAAAGCGTTCTTTAGTTATTGAGTAGAAACAGTTTTCAGTTTCCATGTCAATGTGACCTTGACTTCTGACCTATTGACCCTGAAAACATAGGGGTAATCAACTGACCACGGGCAATCACCCTATGAAGTATAACAACTGTAGACCATAGTGTACCTTAGTAACTAAGAGCGAACTGTTTTCAGTCTCAAGGTCAGTGCCCTTAAGGTTTGACCTATGGACTCCCAATACAACAGCAGTCATCTACTGACCACATATCCTATGAAGTTTTCCAACTGTAGACCAAAGCATTTTTATGTTACTGGCCAGAAACTGTTTTGTCCTTTGACCTAATGGCCCTGAAATATTAGAGGTCATCAACTGACCACACGCAATCTGCATATGAAGTATGACTATATACCACAGTGTTCTTTAGTTTTCAGTCTCGTGGTCGCACTGACCTTGACCTTTGACCTACTGACTCCCAAAAAAATAGGAGTCATCAACTGACCACAGGCAAACATCAGATGAAGTATGACTATATACCACAGTGTTCCTTAGTTTTCAGTCTCGTGGTCGCAATGACCTTGACCTTTGACCTACTGACTCCCAAAACAACAGGAGTCATCAACTGACCACAGGCAAACATCAGATGAAGTATGACTATATACCACAGTGTTCCTTAGTTTTCAGTCTCGTGGTCGCAATGACCTTGACCTTTGACCTACTGACTCCCAAAACAACAGGAGTCATCAACTGACCACAGGCAAACATCAGATGAAGTATGACTATATACCACAGTGTTCCTTAGTTTTCAGTCTCGTGGTCGCAATGACCTTGACCTTTGACCTACTGACTCCCAAAACAACAGGAGTCATCAACTGACCACAGAAAAACATCAGATGAAGTATGACTATATACCACAGTGTTCCTTAGTTTTCAGTCTCGTGGTCGCAATGACCTTGACCTTTGACCTACTGACTCCCAAAACAACAGGAGTCATCAACTGACCACAGGCAAACATCAGATGAAGTATGACTATATACCACAGTGTTCCTTAGTTTTCAGTCTCGTGGTCGCAATGACCTTGAACTTTGACCTACTGACTCCCAAAACAATAGGAGTCATCAAATGACCACAGGCAAACATCTTATGAAATCTGACCATTAAGAAACAAAGATTCTCTAGTCCTTGTAACCTAAATGGTCTACCAACTAACCTCCTAGGTTCAGCTGACCTAAAAAGGCTTATAAATACAAGGCTCTTACCATGAAGGCTATTCCCAAAACCAACAGGTAACTGATACTTTGTCATTTTCACAGGCGGTCCCTTTTCAAGGTTACTACGATCTAGCCTCCGCTTCATTTTCATCATCATCTGATCTCGAGGTCCTTCTATGCTCTTCTTCACTGTATTATCTCCAATTATTTCATAAGCAGTTTTTGATTTCTTCTCTGTTGTTGGACCATCGTACAATTCATCTCTCAGGTGGAAAACACTCTCAGTACAACCAAAAATACTGAATACAAAAAATACATGTACATTAAATATACTGAAGATTCTTATACTCTCTAATATGCTTGAATATTAATGTTCCAAGAAATTATTTGCTTTTTTTTTTCAATAGTATTTCAGGTATGCAGTCAGTCTGTACATCAGGTTTTATTATCTATGTTTCCAGGTTAATCAGCAACTGTTTAAAAGGAGGATATAAAATTAGTTATCAAAACATTCACACCTAACAGATATGAAGAGAAAACAGGTGACTTTTATGATTTAAATCAAAATATCAAACAAAGGAGTCTAAAGGAGTCCGTAATTTATGTCTGTAAATTAGAAAATGTTTCTTTTCAAAACATATCATATCTTGTATCATTATTTCTAAAAACAGTGTGTTCGTTGATCAATAACCAGTTTATAAAGCATAGGAACTTCTTTCTTCCTAGGCACATTGTCATACAAACTTATCTGACTGAAGTCTTTCACTGTACCAGACAAAATACAGACATAACGATAACAGAGAGTTTCATACAGGAAAGAACATGTTATGGTAGCAGGGTTCTAGCCAGAAAATTTGAAAGGCATGTTGCAAAAATGGAGACAAAAAGAGGCAAAGGAGTGTGGGAGGGGCATTTCCCCTAGAAATATTTTGGTTTTGAAGACCTATTTGGTGCATTCTGTTGCATTTCAGAGTGAAAATGGCATTATTTATAAGGCCAACATAAGGTATTTTTCTTTAAGCCACTACCTTTTTTGAAATGGAAAAACAAAAAGCCAAAAGCTTGCAAAACTAGAAGATGCTTTTGTAAAAAAGCGCATGTCTCCCCCAGTGCACAGTCATATAGGCATGAAGTCAATAGGGGACAGGAGCGAAAGTCAAATAGACACTGATGGTTGGCTGCAATAGGGATATTCTACTTATATGTTGTATATATATGTAGAAATGTATATATGTATGACCTTGACCTTTAAAAGACTGACCCAAAAATTAATAAGGGTCATCTACTCTGCATGTTCGATCATCCTATGAAGTTTCAACATTTTGGGTGAAGCGGTTCTCAAGTTACTGATCGGAAATGGTTTTCAATGTTCAGGCCCCTGTGACCTTGACCTTTAACAGAGTGACCCAAAAATCGATAGGGGTCATCTACTCTGCATGACCAATCATCCTATGAAGTTTCAACAATCTGGGTCAAGTGGTTCTCAAGTTATTGATCGGAAACTGTTTTCCATGTTCAGGCCCCATTGACCTTGACCTTTAACAGAGTGATCCCAAAATCGGTAGGGGTCATCTACTCTGCATGACCAATCATCCTATGAAGTTTCAACATTCTGGGTCAAGTGGTTCTCCAGTTACTGACCGGAAATGGTTTTCCATGTTCAGGCCCCTGTGACCTTGACCTTTAATAGAGTGACCCAAAAATCAATAGGGGCCATCTACTCTGCATGACCAATCATCGTGTGAAGTTTCAACATTCTGGGTCAAGTGGTTCTCAAGTTATTGATTGGAAATGGTTTTCAATGTTCAGGCCCCTGTGACCTTGACCTTTAACAGAGTAACCCCAAAATCAATAGGGGTCATCTACTCTGCATGACCAATCATCCTATGAAGTTTCAACATTCTGGGTCAAGTGGTTCTCAAGTTATTGATCGGAAATGGTTTTCAATGTTCAGGCCCCTGTGACCTTGACCTTTGATGGAGTGACCCCAAAAACAATAGGGGTTGTCTACTCCAGTAGCCCTACCACCCTATGAAGTTTGAAGGTTCTAGGTCAAATGGTTTCACCAGTCATTGATCGGAAATTAAGTGTGACATATGGACAGACAGACAGGGCAAAAACAATATGTCTCCCCCAGGGGGGGGGGGGGGGGGGGGGGGGGGAAGAGAGACATAAAAAGGACAGTTCTTGGAGTTCAAAAGTAGACAAACATTTTAAAAGCTTTTATAAATCTAGCTATCCACTACAAGTATCCGCCACAGAATTGTATTTCAAATAAAAGTGCATTCATATACAAAGTTAAGAAGGAAACTTATTAAGTAATTAAGCAAAATACAAAGCTTTAAAACCTACAACAAGTTCTGTTCCTAGTATTGTATTTTATACATAATGTGGGTGGAACAGTGAGCCTGCACATGTGCACACTTATTCTCAATTAGACCTTCTGATGATTAAACATTTTGCTGCTTTTCTTTTGACTTAAATACATTTGCACTGGTAAATTTTTCAATACCTGACAGAAGTTTCTGAAAATTAGGGCTGTGAAAATATGTGACAGACAAAAAAGAAATGGTAATCAAACTTTTTTTACAAAATAATTTCTAATTTTTTTGACAACCAGAGTGATGTAAATAAAGCTAAATAAATCTACCAATAAAATTTACCTACATCAGCTGTCAGTAGTTTATTGCTCAATTTACATCCAAGATTTATTTAGCATATATGGCAGTGTTTTGAATACACTATCAATCTAACTGATGTGTTAATTAGGCTGCATTTAAAGGTGTTCAATCACATTTAAACAACATTTAATGACATTTTTTACTTTTTGTATATTCTGGTAGAGAATTATTTAAGGAACAAAAAGATCAATTACATAGAGTTAGATTCCTATATGAAATGTATATTCTTATTATTTTTATAAAATTTTGTTTGTTCGTTTGTTTGTTTTAGGTTTAACGCCGTTTTTCAACAGTATTTCAGTCATGTAATGGCCGGCAGTTAACCTAAACAGTGTTCCTGGATTCTGTACCAGTACAAACCTGTTCTCCGCAAGTAACTGCCAACTTCCCCACATGAATCCGAGGTGGAGGACTAATGATTTCAGACACAATGTCATTTATCAAATAGTCACGGAGAACATACGCCCCGCCCGAGGATCGAACTCGCGACCCCGCGATCCGTAGACCAACGCTCTTACCTACTGAGCTAAGCGGGCGGGCCCTAAAATTTTGTAATTACTCCCCTTTAATATGAAAGTATATAAAAAGCTGAGTATTTATTTTTATTTCGATACAATGTCTAGTTTTACATTAGCATTTGATAGACATATCAACTATTGAACAATCCGAACCAAAATGCAAGTTTAAAAGCTGTGTGTAGCTTCTGAATTCATTTATTTCCAATCTATCTTGGTTGCGCAACCAAGATAGGCGAAGGGAGATAATAATAACTTTTCAAACTTGCGTTTCTAATGAATTCCATCTAAATACATAATTTTTAATGCAAATATTTTACAAATATATTACAATATGTCTAATATTTATACATTTCCTTAGGCAAAGTATGTTTATCAAATTTATACTTATGATAAAATAACTCCATCTTGGTTGGGCAACCAGGATAGGAAAATGAAATGTTAAAAATACCTCAGTGAAAATCTAATTTGTATTAAGTGTTAAGTGAACATAAATGAGTGTAAATGATCAGATGCTAAAGTTTCGAACAAATCAGTTACATGGCCAAAATCTGATTATCCACCTTTAAGACACATCACTTTGCCAATTATGGGGACAGTGGGAATAATAAGAGAGATTGAAAGTACAACTCAAAGCCTGAAGACTGCCACATACAACATGCAGTAATAGCCTGGCTAGAACACTTGGCAGTGAATGATCTTACCCTGGGTTGAAATCTGCTCCCATATTGAGAAGACTGTCCGTGGAAGGCTGACTTAATACAAAGTCTTCATCTGAAGTCATGGGTATAAATGGTGCCCGTAAAGTAAAGTCTATCTCCTAGAAAAAAGAACATTAAAAAATGTGAACATACACAAAAAACGACTTTATTGTAATGTAGACAAAATATCTTGCCCACAATGTTGCTTCCATCAATAAAATCATTACTTTTACATTTTTCATATTCATTTTTTTTAATCATTATTATCATATTGACCCACTATTAAATGATGGTCAGATTTGATTTTAATAGAAATTAACAACAACATTTGGCAATAAATTCATTAGGCTGAGACAGTTACAATAAGAAAACCAAAAATTCCAGTCACATAACAAGAGGGCCATGATGGCCCTATATCGCTCACCTGTTATCATTGCACTTGAGGACAAGAAGGTCCTCAGAAAAAATATCTAAGTCCAAAGGACAGGAACAACAAAGGGAAGAAATTTAACCAAAAAGAAAAAAAAAATTCTTACAAGGTACAGATATGTCAAAATACACCTAAAAATTGGAGGTACCATCCATGTTGTACCACATGAAAGTGGTCTCAGTTTTTCCGTACAGCCAATAATAAAAAAAGTTACTAAAAATAAGCTATTAATAGTAACGTAAAAGGGAAGTAATTAAAAAAAAAATTATTGTAAGTGAACAAAAGAGGGATCTGCCAAATAAATCTGTTGACATAAATGAAATTTCAGATCAGTATCTTCATTAGTTACGGAGATATACCCATTTTAATTTGAAATAAAGGGAGGTAATTTGACATAAAATCAGTCCATGGTTATCTACCCTGATTGGCTCAGTCCAACTAATGACAATAATGAAATTTCAAATAAGTACTTACTGATATAAATCCATTTTGATTACAATCAGGGGAGGTAATCAAAATAACTCTGGAACCTACGACTGGATCTGATTTGTCATGGAATCCAGGATTTATTGTTGTTGAAGATATTTTGGAAGTCTGTATCAAATAAAACCATAAAGGCTGCAAAAACCAAAATAGCCGATTTTGGACCTTTAAGCGGCCATAACTCTGGAACCCATAAAGGAATCTGGCCAGTTCAAAAAAGGAATCAAGATCATGTGGAGATACAAGTTGTGTGCAAGTTTGGTTAAAATCAAATCATAAATGAAGCTGCTATTGTTCAGACAAGGCCAAAATAGCTAATTTTGGCCCTTTCAGGGGCCGTAACGTTGGAACCCATTAAGGGATCTGGCCTGTTCAACAAAGGAACCGAGATCTTATGGTGACACAAGTTGTGTGCAAGTTTGATTAAATTTAAATCATAAATAAAGCTTCTATTGTGCAGACAAGGTCAAAATAGCTAATTCTGGACTTTTCAGGGGCCATAACTCTGGAACCCATAAAGGAATCAGGCCAGTTCAAGAAAGGAACCAAGATCTTATGGTGATACAAGTTGTGTGCCAGTTTGGTAAAAATCAAATCATAAATAAAGCTGCTATTGTGCAGACAAGGTCAAAATAGCTAATTTTGGCCCTTTCAGGGGCCATAACTCTGGAACCCATAATGGGATCTGGCCAGTTCAAGAAAGGAACCGAGATCTTATGGTGATATAAGTTGTGTGCAAGTTTGGTTAAAATAAAATCATAAATGAAACCACTATCGTGCAGACAAGAAATTGTTGATGCACGGACTGACGACGGACGAAGGGTGATCACAAAAGCTCACCTTGTCACTATGTGACAGGTGAGCTAATAAGTACAAGAGTTTGCCGCTGTGTGGCAAGTAGTCAAGAAGTGTTGTCAACAAGACTCAACAGCTTTGTCGCCAACATGTTTGCATCTAACAGGTGTGTATTATTTGAGGTTTAATGAAAGGGACAGAGGTTAACAAGATATCATGAAACTAAGATGCTTGCCATGAAAGTTTAACCTGAAGGCAGTGGAAATGGTAATACTTGACCAAGTACAAAAAACTTCTTTATTTTTCAAAAAGTTGAGCTTAAAATACATATTACTGTATGCTTTCTCTGCAATATTTGCCCATTATTAAAGACAGAACCTCAAATTTGATGTGATTTTATGACACTATTTGGCAAAAGTTTTCATAAGCATATAATGTTAGAAAGATAGCATTACAGCAAGCTTCAAACAGTTATTTCTATTATGTTTTAAGTTTCTGTGTGCCAGACACAAGATTTTATTTAAAGCTATCTTGAAAAATGCCATTAGGTCATAGCTTCTGGTGTAAAGAACATGCAGAACTACCTAAAATTAGACTGTATGCTTTATTCAGAAAACATGCATACAAAAATATCATATGTGCCTGTAGGTTTCATTTCAGGCAAGCCCTTCCAAAAAAAGCCAACCTTTAACAAGCCAGTGGGTTGGCTCATTCAAACAATAGGCAGAGAAAATTTAGGACCCACAAATTGTTCAGTAAATCAGTAAATACCTCACTTGTTTATGTATGATCTTGCAAATAAGGAAAAGCACTGACCTGTCCATTTTCCATGCTTGGGTCAAGGGTGGTGAATAGGTCATCCATGGCACTGATGTCTTTAGGATTGATTGTCGTTAAGTAACTAGCAGGGCTATCTGCTGGACTCTGAAATCAGACATGTTCCAATGATAAAGTGCACTTCATAGCTTTCTGATATACAGCCTCGGTGTCAACAGTTCTCTTTGGCAATGCAATGTGGAGTCTAACATTCAATACAGGCATTAAAGATAAGTTTAATATTAATGTTGGCAATACCAACTCTGCTAGAAAATAAAACAATTAAACTAATGTCTGCCTTATCAACTAAGCATCCAGATCTTATCTACAACAAACTGCAAGATGTGGTATATATATCTTTTGGTTTTATCAAATTTGGAACCTAAAACGCCAAACATTTGAAAAGATATCAATCTAGCCAAGTTCAGACGTGTCAGGCATATTTTATGGTTTTACGACTTTAAATTTATTTTGCATGAAACATATCATGGGCTTCAGTTGCTAGGGTAACCGAGAAGTTACTGTGCACCATTCACCTGAAATCCTACCTTAGAAGGGTATATTAAGACAATACAACTGATATAAAGAGTTTATGCAGCTAAAGTAGTTTAGCACTGTTTTTTTAAAGTATTTCAGTTATGTAGTGGCTGGCAGTTAACCTGTTCAGTGTTCCTGTATTCTATTCCAGTACAAACATGTTCTCAGCAAGTAACTGCCAACTGGATCAATGATTTCAGATTCAATGTCTATTATCAAATCTTCACAAAGAACATATGCCTCAAAAAAGTATTAAACTCATGACCCCAACTGTAGATCTGCGCTCTCCCTATTGAGCTAAACAGCCGGTCTTTATGCTAGCAGATCCCAGTTACCTCTACAAGTATCATTTCAGACTGGGACTGGCACCTAGGTAAAACAAGTGACCTGCAAGAAACCTAAACAGCTTCCTCACATGACGGCCCAAACTGTGCTCAAAGTTGGCAATCTAAACCACCTGGCCACACAGGCCTCCCTAAAATATGGTCTGCACTGTAATAATTTACCATAATTTTATAACATTAGCTTGGTACCTCCTTATGAAGCAAAACTACCTACCAGTGTCCCTTCAGGTGTGGATCTTGAAGGACTGACCATGCGGGGATCACCTCTCCGTTCCTCAAACCTTGACAACGGAACTTCTTTCTTCCTAGGCACATCGTCATACAAACTGATCTGACTGAAGTCTTTCACTGTACCAGACAAAATACAAGTTTAGATAAAATGGTAACAGAGTTTCATACAGGCAACTTTAAACTTCTATCAGAAAAACATTGGAAGTTTCTGGCCAATGGAGTTATGATCTGTATATTAAGTGCCACTTTTTCTATTTAAAAACAGCAATAATTATTATAAATTCATTATCAAAGCTTAGAGATGTCTCCTGGGGGCAGGTGCTGGCTAATTTGTTTTCTGTCCTATGACATCAGTGCTAAATCTTCAACAGCTTGGGTGCAGCAAAGAATACCTGAATTCATATTTTGTCTGTTAAAAAATGCCATGTCACTTCTTAAAAATGCAACTTTATAAAACATATCTGAGGACAAATCTCATCTCAAGAACTAAAACCAACAAAAAGTTTTCATGCAAATCAAAACTAAACTTCACTGTTAAATTACAATCACGTTAATTTTATAAATATACCATTATACATTGCCCTATTAAAAATATTCTTCTGATTTATTTGTAAAAGAATAAACACAAAAATGATAAAATACATGTATAGGAAACAAATACACATGAACCTCAAATCTACGATGAATTCTACTCATACAAACCAGGAATTAACCTTATCTTAATGCTCAGCTATAATGTAACCATGGGCTGGTTACTAATGTAATCATGAGCTGGTTACTAATGTATCCATGGGCTGGTTACTGATGTATCCATGGGCTGATTACTAATGTAACCATGGGCTAGTTACTTATGTAATCATGGGCTGGTTACAAATGTAATCATGGGCTAGTTACTAATGTCATCATGGGCTGGTCACTAATGTAACCATGGGCTAGTCAATAATGTAACCATGGGCTGGTCACTAATGTAACCATGGGCTGATTACTAATGTAACCATGGGCTGGCCACTAATGTATCCATGTGCTGGTTACTAATGTATCCATGGGCTGATTACTAATGTAATCATGGGCTGGTTACAAATGTAATCATGGGCTGGTTACAAATGTAACCATGGGCTAGTTACTAATGTAATCATGGGCTGGTTACAAATGTAACCATGGGCTAGTCAATAATGTAACCATGGGCTGATTACTAATGTAACCATGGGCTGGCCACTAATGTATCCATGGGCCAGTTACATCCAAATTACAATTCAAGCAGTTTCCATGACATCATGTAAGGCATTGTAAGGGATCACAGATATCCAGTTTTTTTTACCAAGAGTTGTTCTCCTTACTATCAATGTTTGGGAGAGGACCTTCCCAAACCTCCATCCTCCTATGTCTATAATAATATGAACTGTGATTAGGCCAAAAAAAATTAATGTTTAGTTTCTCAGGCCACTTTCTGCAAAATTTAATGAGGCAGTGCGGATTTGATTTGATTTTTATTTTTTATTAAGGACATTGCCCGTTTTATATGGAATCCAGTGATATACATCCATTTTTTAACACACTTAAAGACACTGCACCTTATGCAGATTCTAATTTATAAGAACAATACTTGTTCTGAAGGTTGCATTTGGCACTCAGTATATTCTGAGAAAATTACTATATATATTAAACAAGGAATTGTTGAAGCATGGACACCAGGCGAAATTGACGACAGACAAAACATAATCACAAAAGCTCTTGAGTTAAAACAAATTATCTATTAAAAGAAACTGGAATGAAAGCACCATGAAAGTTTGTATATAATATGTTTGATGATGATCTTTTTTATTTTTATTTTTTTTTAAATTTGTGTTGATACTGAACACTATGGTGGAATGTTGGCAGATTCAACCAATGTCCTGGTTCGGGGTGTAAGTGATACAGTCCTGTTCTCATTGGAATTTATTTTTAAAAATGTCTAAAAACATTTCTTTCACATATTATGTGCCAACAATTGTCCAGGGAACAATCACTTTGGGTCCAAATTGGACCTGGAATCTAAAAATTGACGACATTTATAGTTTCGTTTTGGCACGATTCATCAATGTATATGCTTAGGTAGCAGGGTACACTTCGAATTTTTAACCCCCTCCCCCCTCCCTCCCCTCAGTATTTGTAATAGTTAGAACTTCATGATTTTGAATGTCTGTGAATTCTTTAGAAAATTTAAACAGCTGATACATGTAAAATTCTGATGTCAGTTGTTAAACTGACTGCTGCTAGCTTTGTATGAATCGATGAGTCATCTTGGCGCGGGAAATTCAAATCATAGAACTTTCTGTATTCTTGTACGAGAGTCCTGATTTTGTCATTGATTAAAAGCACAAAATATGCACACAATTTATACAAGGGGGCCATGATGGCCCTATATCGCTCACCTGTTATCATTGCACTTGAGGACAAGAAGGTCCTCAGAAAAAATATCTAAGTCAAAAGGACAGGAACAACAAAGTAAGAAATTTAACCAAACAGAAAAACAAAATTCTTACAAGGTACAGATATGTCAAAATACACCTAAAAATTGGAGGTATCATCCATGATGTACCACAGAAAAGTGGTCTCGGGTTTTCCCTACGGCCAATAATAAACTAGAACTGTCACAGGAGTGACTCATACCCCCACCATACGGTCTTGTCACAGAAGAATGGCAACCATAAGGAATCTTAAAAATACTTTGGAGTACTTCATCCTGGGCTTCCACATATAAGTAATACTAGTATAATACTAGTATAGTAATACTAGCAAATATATTAAATCTCTAATATTAGAGATACACTAAAAGTGAATACAAAAAAGTGTCTTACCGACCCATGTTACCACGGAAAAATGTTTTTACTTTTTACATAGGACTTATAATAAAAAAGTTAGAAAAATACCTAAAATATTGAAAATCTAAAAATAGGATTTCTAATAATAGACTAATTCCACTAGCTTACATCAAAATTAACCTTAAATTCTAGGTAAAAGGGGACACAATTCACCTTGTGTCACATGATGTGGGTGATGAGGTGGAACATCTATTATAAGTTTGAATCAAATCCATTCAGTAGTAATTGAGATATAGTGAAAATACATCAAAATTAACCTTAAATTCTAAGTAAAAAGGGGCATAATTCATGAAAAATTGGTGTCAGAGTTATGCACCTTGTGTCACATGATGTGGGTGATGAGGTGGAACATCTATTTTAAGTTTGAATCAAATCCATTTTGTAATAATTGAGATATAGTGAAAATACATCAAAATCAACCTTAAATTTAAAGTAAAAGGGGACATAATTCATAAAAAATTTATGTCAGTTAAGCACCTTATGTCACATCATCTGGGTGATGAGGTGGAACAACTATTTTAAGTTTGAATCAAATCCATTTAGTAATATTGAGATATAGTGAAAATACAACAAAATTAACCTTAAATTCTAAGTAAAAGGGGACATAATTCATGAAAACTTGGTGTCAGAGTTATGCACCTTGTGTCACATGATGTGGGCACATGATGTGGGTGATGAGGTGGAACATCTATTTTAAGTTTGAATCAAATCCATTCAGTAGTAACTGAGATAAAAAGAAAATACATCAAAATCAACCTTAAATTCTAAGTAAAAAGGGGCATAATTCATAAACAAGAGGGCCAAGATGGCCCTAGGTCGCTCAACTAAGAAACACACCATAACAGTGTAAAACATGTTTGACCTAGTGATTTCATGGAAACAAATATTCTGACCAATTTTCATTAAGATTGGACCAAAAAATTGGTCTCTTGCGATAAAACAAGCATTTTCTTAGATATGACCTAGTTTTTGACCCTAGATGACCCATGTTCAAACTCGACCTAGATTTTATCAAGGCAATCATTCTGACCAAAATTCATGAAGACCAATTGAAAAATACAGCCTCTATCACATACACAATTTTTTTCTTTGATTTGACCAAGTGACCTAGTTTTTGACCTCAG
This sequence comes from Mercenaria mercenaria, assembly GCF_021730395.1. Lineage (NCBI taxonomy): Eukaryota > Metazoa > Mollusca > Bivalvia > Venerida > Veneridae > Mercenaria > Mercenaria mercenaria. Next base: position 104,180,557 of record NC_069361.1, on the reverse strand, counting down.
ATGACCCATATTCAAATTCAACCTAGATTTCATTAAGGCAACCATCCTGACCACATTTCATAAAAATCAATTGAAAAAAACAGTCTCTATCGCATACACAAGATTTTTCTATAATTTGACCTAGTGACCTAGTTTTTGACCTCAGATAACCCATATTCAAATTCAACCTAGATTTCATCAAGGCAATCATTCTGACCAAATTTCATGAAGATCAATTGAAAAATACATCCTCTATTGCATACACAATGTTTTTCTTTGATTTGACCTAGTGACCTAGTTTTTGACCCCTAGTGACCCATTTTCAAACTCAGCCTAGATTTTATCAAGATAATCATTCTGGCTAAATTTCATGAAGATCAGTTGAAAAATACAGCATCTATTGCATACACAAGGTTTTTCTTTGATTTGACCTAGTGACCTAGTTTTTGACCCCAGATGACCCATTTTTGAACTTGGTCTAAATTTCATCAAGGTAATCATTCTGACCAAAATTCATGAAGATCAATTGAAAAATACAGCCTCTATTGCATACACAAGCTTTTTCCTTGATTTGACCTAGTGACCTAGTTTTTGACCCCAGATGACCCGTTTTCAAAATTGACCTAGATTTCATCAAGGTAATCATTCTGACCAAAATTCATGAAGATCAATTGAAAAATACAGCCTCTATCGCATACTCAAGGTTTTTCTTTGATTTGACCTAGTGACCTAGTTTTTGACCCGAGATGCCCCATTTTCGAACTCGGCCTAGATTTCATCAAGGCTTTCATTCTGACCAATATTCATGAAGATTAATTGAAAAATACAGCCTCTATCGCATACACAAGGTTTTTCTTTGATTTGACCTAGTGACCTAGTTTTTGACCCGAGATGACCGATTATCGAACTCGGCCTAGATTTCATCAAGGTTATCATTCTGACCAATATTCATGAAGATTAATTGAAAAATACAGCCTCTATCGCATACACAAGCTAAATGTTGACAGACGACAGACGACAGATGACAGACGACGGACGACAGACATCGAGTGATCAGAAAAACTCACCTGAGCATTGCTCAGGTGAGCTAAAAAATGGTGTCAGAGTTATGCACCTTATGTCACATGATGTGGGTGATGAAGTGGAACATCTATTTTAAGTTTGAATCAAATCCATTTAGTAATAATTGAGATATAGTGAAAATACAACAAAAATAACCTTAAATTCTAAGTAAAAGGGGACATAATTCATGAAAACTTGGTGTCAAGAGTTATGCACCTTGTGTCACATGATGTGGGTGATAAGGTGGAACATGTATTTTAAGTTTGAATCAAATCCATTTGGTAATAACTGAGATAATAAATTTCGGGACGCGACGGGACGGGACGCGATGGGACGCGACAAAACTGACTCCTATATACCCCCCTCAAACATGTTTGGTGGGGGTATAAAAAGTTACTAAAAATAAGCTATCTATAGTAACGTAAAAGGGAAGTAATCAAAAAGAAAATTATTGTAAGTGAACAAAAGAGGGATCTGCCAAATAAATCTGTTGACATAAATGAAATTTCAGATCAGTATCTTCATTAGTTACGGAAATATACCCATTTTAATTTGAAATAAAGGGAGGTAATTTGACATAAAATCAGTCCATGGTTATCTACCCTGATTGGCTCAGTCCAACTAATGACAATAATGAAATTTCAAATAAGTCCTATAAGTACTTACTGATATAAATCCATTTTGACTACAATCAGGGGAGGTAATCAGATATAAAATAACTCTGGAAACTACGACTGGATCTGATTTGTCATTGAATCCAGGATTTATTGTTGTTGAAGATATTTTGGAAGTCTGTATCAAATAAAACCATAAAGGCTGCAAAAGCCAAAATAGCTAATTTTGGACCTTTAAGGGGCCATAACTCTGGAACCCATGAAGGAATCTGGCCAATTCAAGAAAGGAACCAAGATCTTGTGGTGATACAAGTTGTGTGCAAGTTTGGTTAAAATCAAATCATAAATGAAGTTGCTATTGTGCAGACAAGGTCAAAATAGCTAATTTTGTCCTTTCAGGGGCCATAACTCTGGAACCCATTAGGGGATCTGGCCGGTTCAATAAAGGAACTGAGATCTTTTGGCAACACAAGTTTTGTGCAAGTTTGATTAAATTTAAATCATAAATGAAGCTGCTATTGTGCAGAAAAGGTCAAAATAGCTAATTCTGGCCCTTTCTGGGGCCATAACTCTGGAACCCATAATGGAATCTGGCCAGTTCAAGAAAGGAACCAAGAACTTATGGTGATACAAGTAGTGTGCCAGTTTGGTAAAAATCAAATCATAAATAAAGCTGCTATTGTGCAGACAAGGTCAAAATAGCTGATTTTGGCCCTTTCAGGGGCCATAACTCTGGAACCCATAATGGGATCTGGCCAGTTCAAGAAAGGAACCGAGATCTTATGGTGATACAAGTTGTGTGCAAGTTTGGTTAAAATAAAATCTTAAATGAAACCACTATCGTGCAGACAAGAAATTGTTGACGGACGGATGCACGGACGGACGCACGGACGGACGACGGACAAAGGATGATCACAAAAGCTCACCTTGTCACTATGTGACAGGTGTGCTAAAAATGGCCACCCTGATTCTGCACATTAGGGAAGTGCAATATTACGACTCGCTTCATGTAAGCCTGGCCGTGCCCAAAATGTTTGAATCCAAGTGTACTCTGCTACCTTACTCGTACTCACTTATTTTCGTTCTTTCGTCCTCATTTTTTTTGTTGTTGAATTTTCTCTTTTCGCGAATTTCGTCAATTTTTCTTTCATAAAAAATTTAGATGTGGCGGGTCAAAATCGCATGCGTTGGGACCTGAGAAACTAAACATTAATTTTTTTTGGCCTTACCTTTCTTTACATCGTCATATATGGGCACACTAAGTGGTATACAGACATCGCCATCTTGTGGTGCAAGGTGTGACAGATTCAGCTCATCAGAGTGGTCTAAAGCTAAACATAAAATAAAAAAACAAACATAATACATGTAAAATTTACAAGAAATAACTATGTGCTCAAATCTAAACCTAAATGGTGCAGTAATCAATTTTAATCAGTTCCTGTTGCCTTTGGTGTATGTAAACAAAGCAAGGATGAGTAATCATTTAACAGAATTAACGTTTTTTACTAAGTTAGAACATCTTACAGCAAATGATAGCAGACTTAAAGACAGGTATCTATATGCTCCCAGATTTTTGGTCATAAATGATATTTGTATAAATTAAGAATATTACATTTTTTTTCATATTGAATTTATTAAACAAGTTGAAAAAAAAAATTAAATGGGTGGCTCTTCTGAGCATTTTATCAATTTTACTTAACAAGTTTAAAAATTCAATGTGCAAAGACACAAAATTAATATAATAGTCTTTTTATCACATGTAAGCTTTTCTTATTTTGTCTTTCTTTACCTATTATAGATCAAGTCAATTCGATCCCTGTCTCCTATTCTTAAAAACGATATCAACGTTAAACCTCTATTACACTAGCATAATACCAAATTTATGTGATGGCTTTATTGCACATCCACAATGTCAAATGTGGTAAGTACAATTAATTGCTGTGATCATCATCATCAACATGTAATAACATCATTGGACCTATGTGTATAATTGAGCCGTGCCATGAGAAAACCAAAATAGTGGGCTTGCGACCAGCATGGATCCAGACCAGCCTGCGCATCCGCGCAGTCTGGTCAGGATCCATGCTGTTCCCTTTAAAAGCCTACTGCAATTAGAGAAACCATTAGCGAACAGCATGGATCCTGCACATGCACAGGCTGGTCTGGATCCATGCTGGTTGCAAAGCCACTATGTTGGTTTTCCCATGGCACGGCTCATTTATATTCATGCTTTTATCAGATTTTTTGTAAATGTTCAATACAGATTGTGTTCTGGTGATGGACAATGTATAGGATTTTGCCAAATAAATCATTGAATTGAATTGAATTGGTCATCATTGTTATAATAAGTATCATTTGCATGATAAAAACAAATACAAAATCAAAATGTGCTAAATATTAAAATAAGTTCATCAACAACAACATAATTATAAATGGATAATAGTTATATATACGTCATCAATTAATCATTAACGTCAATTAGTAAAAAAAATACCCTGTTTAAATCAACAACTTATATCATAACTAAAAAATGTCCTCTTATAAACTGAAAAATGTCCTCTTATGCATAACAATGCACAAAACTGCAGTAAACAACCTATAGTAGTGTTTACTTCCAACACAGCAAATGCACAATAATGTGCACATTATTGGTCTCATATTTCTCATAATTGGCATTCTAATATTATTTTACCTGTTTATAAATGTTGACTTCTTTCATAAAATATTTTGCTATAGTTCAGTTTCAAGGTCAGGGTTTGTATTTTCGATAATGGAAATGTCTGCAATCTAGACAGTATGACTCAATAAAATTTATATGGGATAAAGATTTAGTTTAAGAAGAAAACACATATTATCTTAATAGTAACAGTGAGAGTACAGGTTTTTGTGCATGTTGGTTCCATATCTGACAAAGTGGCTGTATCCTTTTAAATTTATTTTCATCTTTAACATAAGACTTATGTGAAATCATATATTCTTATGAGAAATACACATATAATGTAATAATATGGAAGTACGTCTGTTGTATACTGCAATATCTTAAATATTTTGCACCATGAGTAAGTTTTTTTTTTTATAATTTATTTTTCAATCTTCATACATTTACAAAATATGATGACTTGGATAAATGTTTTTAACAATAGATACAAAACATGTATTTTATGGTCATCTAATTAAACAAACATTTGTAGTAATGGATGTCACAAGAAGACTTTTTCTATATATATATTTTTAGATGAAAAAAATTAGAGAACAAAACATCTAAGAGAGAAAAAAGTTAAAAAGAGTAGATATTATTGGATGTTTAGATCGTCTCCAAACTCATATAATTGTCTCAAAATTGTAATGGTTATTTATGCTACAATCATGTAAAAGTCAATTTGTAGGCACACTGTCTAGACAGTATCATTTTATTATATAGATGAAGAATAAAATATGTAAGATATTTTCTTTTTTTTTTATTATTATTATAGCCAACAGCATCTACATTCATACCTCAAAACCAGACCATTTGATATTATGTTGGTTTATTTTGTCATTTGATAATGCAATTTCTTTTTCAAGTTTTATCCTGATTTTAAGATATGATATGAAACTGTCAAAACTGAGTGTTTGTTTTCTATTTTTGATTTGAAAAATGTAAGATTTCATTAGAAATATTATAAAGTTTATCACATTTTTTCGTTTTACGTTCCTTTCAGCGATACCAAAACTGACTACCTCTAAGCTAAATTGTGTTTTGAGATTTTTCTTGTCAAGGTACATATGTAATTTGTTCCATAGTTGTTGTACACAGTTACATTCCCAAAACATATGTTCTAATGTTTCAACATGCATATTGCAGAAATAACATAAATTTGATTCTGTTAATTTGTATTTAAATAATGATTTGTTTGTTGGGAGAATTCTCATCAGATGTTTGTATTGAAAACTTCGTATTTTTGTATCTATGTTGCTTTCTGTGTTTGCATGTATATGTTTGACCAACAAGAGGGGTTCTCTGATATAATCGCTGACCATTTCATTTCCGACTTAATTATTGGTTTTGGTCTGTTTCTTCTTTGCGTGTCGTAAAGTAGTTTATTTGGTTCTTTTGTCTTTCTTAATTTATCTATAAGTAATTCATTTCGTGCATAAGATATATTCTCTTGCTTAAGCACCTGTTTAACAGTTTGTGGAATGCTTGCTATAAGATTGTAGTACTTCAAGAATTGATTGTTTTCTATATTATATAAAAATTTAAATTCGTCAAAAGTATAGAAAGCTTTTGTTCTGTAATCAAATAAATGTTCCAAATGCTTTATTCCCTTTTCGTACCAGTCTTTATAGAAAAATGTTTTATTTTCAAGTTTTATGCTTGTGTTATTCCATATTACCTGTTTACTTATGCTCTTATTGTTGTCCTGTGTATTAATATTTACCCAAGCTGTCAATAAATCTTTCATAAAAATGTTGGATTTACATATAGTTTCAATTTCTTTCTGAGAATAATTACATTCAAATAAAAGTTCTCCTCCAACATTAGATAATAATGTACTATAAAAGATCTTCCATTGTCCTTGGTTACTTTTATCTATTATCCTTCTGATCCAACAAGCTTTTATAGCATTTATGAAGTAATCTAGATTTATCATTTTTATACCACCCATTTTGTAGTCCAGTATAATAATCTCCCTATTAATTTTATCTGGTTTATTATCCCACAAGAATTTAAACAATTGTGTTTTAATCTCTTTCATTACTTCATTTGATGGGTTTGGTAACACTGTAAGAGGGTAAATTAGTTTTGGTAAAGCTAATGATTTTATAACAGTTACTTTTCCAAGTAGTGTTAGTTTTCTATGTTCCCATTGTTTTAAACAGTTAGTAAAATTTTGAATCTTGGGTATCAGGTTTAACGTTATGCTGTCTTTTTTATCATTTGTAAATATCATTCCTAATGTTTGAGCTGACTCGGATGTCCAATTAAACATTTTATCTTTACAGTACTGGAGGTTTGTATCTTTTAATGATCCTATCCTTAGTATGTTAGTTTTGTTGATATTAAGTTTCAATCCAGATATACACTCGAAGTTCGATATAACATCTATTAGTTGTTCAAATGAATGTTTTGCACCATTATTGATAAAGGTTGCATCATCTGCAAACAGGGATTGTTTTATTTCAACATTATTAACTGTTATGCCTTTTATGATCTCATCAGTCTCGATATAATTTGAGAGGATTTCAATGCAAATAATAAATAAGGAAGAGGAAAGAGGACAGCCTTGTCTCACTCCACGTAGTATTGAAAAGGGTTTTGATAGATAGCCATTATTTATTACCATACTGGTTATATCATTATAAAATAATTTTACCCACTGTATAAGAGAATCACCAAAATTGAAGTGTTTTAAACACCTTATCATAAAGTTATGATCTAGTGTATCGAAAGCTTTTTCGAAATCTGCGAACAGTAAAAGTCCTGGTATTTTATTTTGTTGTGCGAAATCTATTATTTCATATATTAACCTAACATTTTCCCCTATATATCTGCCTTTTATGAATCCTGTCTGTGCACTGCTTATGATAGAATTGATAATCTTTTTTATCCTGTTTTGCTATGGTTTTGGCGGCAATTTTGTAATCTACATTTAATAGACTTATAGGGCGCCAGTTACTCAAAATTTGTGTGTCTTTATTTGGTTTCGGCATAAGCGAAATAATACCTTGTTTCTGCAAACTAGTCAGATGTCCGGTGTTGTAAGAGTAGTTAATAGATTGAATAAAGTACGTTTTAATCTCTGTCCAAAATATCTTATAAAATTCAACAGACATGCCATCTGAACCTGGACTTTTTTGATTCTTCATCTCCTTAAGAGCTTCGAAACATTCATTTTCGTTTAATATCCCTTCACATTTTTGTTTTTCGTTTTCATTTAAAGTTCGCGAATTGGGTCTAAAGAAATCATAATCACAAGTTTTGGATTCTTTTTGTTATATAGCTGTTTATAGAATTCTGCTTCTGCCTTTAAAATTTCATTTTGAGAAGTTATTTCTTTATCGTTGATTTTCAATTTGTATATTGTTTTTTTTTTCTGCGTTTCTTTTTTCTAAGGCTGCAAAATATTTTGTATTTTTTTCATTTCCTTCAATACTTATTGCTTTTGCTCTGATCAACATTCCATTAATTCTGTTATCAATGATTGATTTAATTCCTGCTGTTTTTTGTCAAGTTCTTCCTTTAAAGTTTTTATATTAATGCTATTATTATTTTCGCTTAAAATCTTTTCTTCCAATACTTCTATATTTTTGTTTATTTCTTTTTCAATTTTATTTTCTTCTCGTTTTCTATGGGTGGAATATTTTATTGTTTGATTTCTTATAGTGCCTTTAATGACTTCCCATAGAATGTTTGGGTTTGCATCCTTATTAATTGTTTACGGTTTCTCGAATGGCATTTCTTATTATTGATTGATATTCTTTTTCAAGTAAAATGCTGTTGTTTAATTTAAAATAACCAGGCCTTTTTTTGTGTTAATAAAATCCAATTCTAGTTCAACCAATGAATGGTCTGTTTGGTAGCCTGGTTGTATAGTGCAATTTTTGACATAGTGCGTTAAACACTCAGATAATAAAAAATAGTCAAGTCTACTGGAGATGATTGGAATTGTATTTGAATGCCATGTATATTGTAATTTTGATGGATTACATAATCTCCAAATATCTATTAAGTTTCCGATGTTAATGATATCATTTATTTTCTGTCTGCAGTTTTTTATGGCTATCAATCTTTCCATTTCTTTTGTCAGTATTTGTATTCAATATGGTGTTAAAATCACCACCAATTATAAAATCTTCCTCTAAGTTTTGACTAATTTCTTTCTCAATAATCGTAAAAATATCAGCTTTATCCTCATTCGGCCCATATACATTCATAATATTAATTTTGTTTTTCGTTTATAATCATGCTAACAATAATCAATCGCCCTTCAAGTAATTCATGATATGTTAAAATATCTCCTGTAAAGTTACGATTAAAAAGGATTGCTACCCCTTCACTATTGCTTTTGTCCCCACTAAAAAAAGATTTTCCCTTCCATTCCCTTTTCCATTTTTCAGCTATAAGTGTAGATGAATGTGTTTCTTGTAATAAGCAGATAGAATATTTTTTAGATTCTAAATATTGAAACACTTGTTGCCTTTTCCTAAAATTTCCTAATCCTCTACATTGATTGAGCAAATCCTAACCGTCTCGAAACTTAGTAGGTTTTTTTTTTTTGATAATTAGACGTTTGGAAACGATCATACATCCACAATGTTTTTTCATGGTTTAAATTAGGTTCACTGTTGAGCCAATGCCATATCTACTATCTAAGTGAGTTGAGCATTTAAACCATTTAAGAATATAATAAATTGTTTCTTTTGTTTCTGTAACATATCCTATAAATTACATAATTTTTTTTAGAGAGAAAATTTATTATATCATATTCGAAGATATTTTTCATTTTATAACGAGAACAAGTATATATGTTTTAACTAAAGGTTTTGATAGGATTTCGTTTTTAAGATTTGAAAACGGTTTACATAATATTACTACATGCATACTTAAGAAACAACTTTTTTTCAAGTAATATATATTACTAATTTTATAATACATCCGTTTTTATGACTGAAAAAGATTTAGGTAACATATCAGGCATGTAAAATTAAAATTAAAACAAAATATGTTTCAATTATTTGACCTTGACTATAGTTGCTTAACACTATATTGAGTTTCAAGTAACAAATTACGATAGTAACAGAGATATTTGACTTTGTTAAAGGCTTAAATTAAAACTTCCCGAGATTTAAGGGACATATCTCTGTCATACTCCAAAAGATTCTCAATTAAAAAGGGTATAACTCTGTAAGAGATCCAATTAGAGTTATTATGATGTATACTTGGTTGCAGATAACCATTCTTAATTTCCAGTCAATAGCTTTGATAGCAGCAGTGATAAAAATGTATTTGACTGTATCCTAAACTTTAACAATGGCAATGCCACAATGAGTGCAAATAGCTCTGCTTTTTCTTCAACAAGTTGAGCTGAAAATTTGTGCATAATGTTACAACACTGAAATACCCACAAATGCACATGATATCACAAGTACTATATCAAAAACACCTTTTTAAGTTCTATTAAAAAACTTGCATATGACAGTACTATATCATATATGACAGGCATTTTTTAAATTAATACTATTATATATACATGATTTTACCATGAAAATTTGTGTATAATGTCACAGTACTGAAACACATACAAAAGTATTCGATATTACAAGTACTATTTAAAAAAAACCTTTTTAAGCTCTATTAAAAACTTACATAATATTATGACATTTACTATGTGACAGGCATTTTTTTTTTAAATTGTATAATATTATATATGAATTTACCTGAAAACTTGTGCATAATGTTACAGCACTGAATTACATACAAATGTACGTGATATTACTAGTACTATATAAAAAAAACTTTTTTTAAGTTCTATTATAACACTTACTTATGACAGTACTATATGGCAGGCATTTTTAAATTGTATGATATTATATATACATGATTTTACCTCAACATTTGTGTATAACACAGTACAGCACTTAAATACATACAAATGTACGCGATATTACAAGTACTGTATCAAAAAGCCTTTTTAAGCTCTATTATAAAACTTACATATGACAGTATTATATGACAGGCATTTTTTAAATTGTGTAATATATACATGATTTTATCACAATATATTAAAAAGCTCGATTGTTCAGGCCAAAAATGTATTTTTTGACATCGCTAATTTTACCATTATAATAATACTTTCTATGAGGGTATTACAAAAATTTAATCATATATATTAAAAAGCTCGATTGTTCAGGCCAAAAATGTATTTTTTGACATCGCTAATTTTACCATTATAATAATACTTTCTATGAGGGTATTACAAAAATTTAATCACCTATTTTTTAACTTAAGAAAGTATGGTCATGATATTTATATTTTAAAGTAATATAAAATATGTCAATAAGAACTTTTTGACTTGACTAGCATAACACTGATATCACAAATGACGTCACATACCTGTCTTAAAACATTGCATATCAATATGGAAAATACTGAAAAATTCAGTTTAAGTTCAGCTTAACAAGGTTTTTAATTAGTATCATAAAAAAAGATTGCTATCTTTTGACTTGACTAGCATAACACTGATATCACAAATGACGTCACATACCTGTCTTAAACCATTGCATATCAATATGGAAAATACTGAAAAATTCAGTTTAAGTTCAGCTTAACAAGGTTTTTAATTAATATCATAAAAAAAGATTGCTATCTACACACATTATTCAAAAATGTATTTATTCAGACATCACAAAAGACGTCACGTACTGTTATGATAATTTGCGTATCAATTTTGGAAATATTTACAGTTTCAATAAACATAACTAGAATTGATATTTTTACCGTTAAAGTGGTAAAGAACTTTGGTCGTGGTAAACATGACACTAACACCGCAAATGACGTCGCTTACCGTTGTGAAAATTCGTGTATCAATATAGAACATATTGAAAAACCTCAATATGCATGACTGTATTTGTACATTTTATTGTTAAAGTGATAAAGAATTTTGGACTTGGCAAACAATGTCACTGACATCAAAGACTGACGTCACATACTGTTATGAAAAATTGCCTCTATCACTATGGAAAATACTGAAAAATCTCTTTAAGCACGACTGTAGTTGAAAATTATCCTAGTAGAGTGATAAAGAACATTGGGCGTGGCATACACGTCATTGACATCACAAATGATCACTGACATCAAAGACTGACGTCGCATCCTGTTATGAAAATTTGCCTCTATCACTATGGAAAATACTGAAAAATCTCTTTAAGCACATCTGTAGTTGAAAATTTTCCTAGTAGAGTGATAAAGAACATTGGACGTGGCATACACGTCATTGACATCACAAATGACGTCACGTACCTTTATGAAAATTTGCATATTAATATGGGAAATATTGAATAGTTTCAGGTTCCATTGAACTTAGCAACGTTTTAATTTAGAAACTAATAATGAATGTTATCTTCATACCTCGTCTAAAGATATGTTTTATCGGGACATCACATATGATGTCACAAACCCTTTAAGAAAGTTCGCATATCAATATGGAAAATATTGAAAAGTTTCAGTTTCTGCTGAACTTAACAGAGTTTTTAATTAAGTAATAATTAATGTTATTTGCACATATCGTTCAAAAATATATTTTATTCGGACAGGTAACTCTCTGAGTTTATCTGTATGTTGATTCTGAGCACTCATTGTGCTTTTAACTTGGCAAGCAGGAAAATTTTATCTACAATACCGTATTAACTGTATTTTCATGTTGAAATCTATAAAATAGTTACAATATTCAACGTTTTTGTGTGTGATGTCTGTCATTTATTAATAACATATAGCTATATAAAAAGTTTTCTCACAACACATAACATATTCATGATGTACATTAGGTTTACACTGTAAGTATTAATACTGAGTGTTTTTTTTTATAATTCATTTGCATTATAACCCAAGTTCTATTGGTTGTTGTCTCCAGAGTTCATCTGTACCTCCTCAGGCCATGGCAGATCCATCCAATGCTTGTACTCTTTGAATTTAACCCTGTGAATGTTACCCGTCTTATTTTGATAGAATATTTTGCCTCCGCGCGTCCATACTGATTTAACTTCATCTTGCATTTTTTGTTTAACACAGCTGTATACATGGTGGTTTAATTGAGTGAGATCTTCCGAAATAAACATTTTACTGCCTTTAAACATTTTTAAATTATTCATAATTTTGTTTTTGGTTGATCTTCTCACGAACCTCACAATAATTTGACGTTTCTTAGGTCCCTTTTTTTTGCCCAATCTGTGTGCTATATCGATATCGGCTGCTGATATTTTCAAATCTTTTATGTGCTTATTTAAGCTTTCAACTACTTTCCCTATTGTTTTTTCATCTGATTCTTTTTCATCCTCCGAGATTCCATTGATGCGGATATTATTCACTCTACTATATTGCTCGATATCATTAAGAAGAAAACACATATTATCTTAATAGTAACAGTGAGAGTACAGGTTTTTGTGCATGTTGGTTCCATATCTGACAAAGTGGCTGTATCCTTTTAAATTTATTTTCATCTTTAACATAAGACTTATGTGAAATCATATATTCTTATGAGAAATACACATATAATGTAATAATATGGAAGTACGTCTGTTGTATACTGCAATATCTTAAATATTTTGCACCATGAGTAAGTTGTATACATTAGAGATAGACCCTAAAATTTTCAATGACAGTTATACATTAAATAAAGTCTAGAAATTTATTTCCAAGTCCTTTAAATAACCAAAAATGATTTCACAAATGTGAAGCTTATGATCGTTTTGTTAATATATCAATAACAGAAGTTTTAATTTTTAATTTTAAAATTGTGATCCACAAAGAATGACAACTCTTGCCTTGGGCTAGTACTTATAAGCAGAGATATCAATTGAGTGGAAAATGAAAACTGTTTAAGACACAATATCATACTTTTTTGCACAACAAAAACATTAAGGATTTATTCATGTGTTTGATTTACCCCTCAAAACATGGTTCCTATGATTTTGTCAACTTACTTATGGTAAAAAGTAAACTTTTAACAAGCCAATAATAAAATGAAATACCAGTAAGTAATTAATAGTGCAGATAATACAGTTTTGCTTGTATCAAAGTGTCACAATAGAAGCACTTTTGTAATACAGAACACCTGGTAGGACTAGTAAAGGTGCAATTATATTGATCTGTATTTCCTATGCCTATATACATGTACAAATAAAAGAAGTTATAATTGTATCTAATGCTTGGCTAGACAAATTTTGTTCTTGCAGTAATCCGCAGACAGAAATTACAGATACCACTGGCTGTAATTTGGACAATAATATTGAGAAAAAAACACAAAATTACAAAATAACATTAATTCAAACAAGAGCTGTCACTAATGGTGACAAATGCCCCCCGCAGCACCTTGACCTTTGACCTGGTGACCTTGACCTTTGACCCCAAAAGTCAGTAGGGGTAATACAGTTTTGCTTGTATCAAAATGTCACAACAGAAGCACTTTTGTAATACAGAACACCTGGTAGGACTAGTAAAGGTGCAATTATATTGATCTGTATTTCCTATGCCTATATACATGTACAAATAAAAGAAGTTATAATTGTATCTAATGCTTGGCTAGACAAATTTTGTTTTTGCAGTAATCCGCAGACAGAAATTACAGATACCACTGGCTGTAATTTGGACAATAATACTGAGAAAAAAACACAAAATTACAAAATAACATTAATTCAAACAAGAGCTGTCACTAATGGTGACAAATGCCCCCGCAGCACCTTGACCTTTGACCTGGTGACCTTGACCTTTGACCCCAAAAGTCAGTAGGGGTGGTGTACTCAATAAGTACTATCAGCATGTGAAGTTTGAAGGTCCTGGGTGCAGTGGTTTGCGAGTAAAGTGCCTTCATGCAAAAAGTTAACGTTGTGATGAATGAACGAACGAACAAACTAACGAACGGACAGACAGTTGAAAACTAATATGCCTCCCTTTGGGGGCATAAAAATGACTTTAAGTACACCAAAAAAAATTGTTATCAATGAAAAAATATCGTTGTCTAGAGCAGGTTGAACCACAGTCAACTATGTGACATGTAACTGAGAAACCACTGCACCGTTCTGACTAGATGAAATTGGTAGTAGATTGGATCTAAATAATATAAAGCTAATCAATCATGCCATTTCCTTATTTCCTTAATGGACACTGTACTAGATCTCAACATAAATAAATCCATCCAATAAGCAGGTCAACTTAAGTAAACAGCTTTAAAATATGTCCCTATTCTGGGGCAGTAATTACAATTGGCTAAATATAAACTTAGTGTCAAAATACAGGAACAATCTACCTTAATCAACCTTGAAGCACAAAACTACATTAACTGTATATAAAAGCAGTTTCATCAAATAATAACTGTAGGAATGCCACCAATACAATTTTGTCATTATTACTACTAGTGGTGATGGACCCGCCCGCTTAGCTCGGTAGATAGAGCGTCGGTCTACGGATCACGGGGTCGTGAGTTCCATCCTCGGGCTTGGCGTATGTTCTCCGTGACTATATGATAAACGACATTGTGTCTGGAATCATTAGTCCTCCACCTCTGATCCATGTGGGGAAGTTGGCAGATACTTGCGGAGAACAGGTTTGTACTGGTACAGAATCCAGGAACACTGGTTAGGTTAACTGTCCACACATGCAGATGATGATGATAAAGATAAATTTTAAGTTTCAAGTCTTTATCTTATATTGCATTAACGTAGTATCCAGAAAGCGAAGATTGCAAAAAAGTTTAAGTCAAAAGGAGCATAATTCTGTCAAAAACACAATTAGAGTTATAGGGTATGTAGCCACACATGCAGATGATTATAAACAAATACTTTTAATTTCAAGTCATTACCTTTTAAAGTACCAAAGATATGTCTATAAATGAAGCTTTCCAAAAAATTTAACATGAAAATAATTCAAAGTATAACTCCTTGGTTACCTTGACCTTGGGTATAATGGACTCAACCCCTACACATACTTTGTTTGTATGCTGGACAATGTTTATGTGAACTTACAGTATGATATAAGCAAAAGTAACAAAGATATGACAGAAAAACAAAGGTTGCCGAAAAACTTTAACCTTAAAAATAACCTAACTGTAAGACCTTGGTGACCTTGACCTTGGGTATAATGGGCCCAGTCCTTATACAAACCTTGTTTATATGCTGGATAATGTTTATGTAAAGTTACAGTAAGATAAAAGCTATAGTAACAAAGAGATGACAGAAAAACAAAGGTTGCCGAAAAACTTTAACCTTAAAAATAACCCAAGTATAACAGCTTAGTGACTTTGACCTTGAGTATAATAGGCTCAGCCCCTATACATACATTGTTTGTATAGTATACTGGACAATGTTTATTTGAAGTTACAGTAAAATATAAGCAACAGTAACAAAGATATGACAGAAAAATGAAGGTTGCCGAAAAACTTTAACCAAGAAGGGTCACGCCGATGCCGACACCAACGCCGAAGCCGACGCCGGGGTGAGTAGTATAGCCCCCCTATTCTCCAAATAGTGGAGCTAAAAAGGAAAAAAAATAGGTATCAGGAAATTAATGCTTTATTTCCAAAGAATGCTATGAATCTTACTTACTGACCGGCTATATGTTATTGAAACACGAGAATTAATTGTTTTTACTAGTTTTTACATTGAAAATTGTGAAGTGCTTGTTCAATATGCATTCCTCTGTGGTGAATAATCAATGGTCAAGACCATGGGAAAGTTTTTATTGCCATGTCGACCCAGGTTAGATTCCTGATTTGGACATCTTTTTTTTTCTTGATCTGGTATTTTTCAGATAGCTCATAATATTATTCTAATGTTCATAATATGACCAAATTTCATTTTTTAAAGAAAGATCATTTTTAGCCAAAATCTGGAGGTCAGTGCCTTTAAAATGTTGGGATCAATGGAAGTTGATAGTTCTGTACCTGAATTTAATCAAGATTAGTCAAAGATCAAGTTATTAATTTACTCTGAATAACCCTCATGAAAATGTTCACTGGTTCCCAGCGCTCATGTTATTATGGTATTATCAAGAATCAAGAAAGAAAATGGGTTTAAAATGCTACATGCATAATATTAACTACAATAATTTACTAGGTCTGGCTACTATAACTAAGTGAGCAATATTCTTTTTCTAATGGTCAAATCAGAAGTTATGGTTTAACCCCATTTGGCTGACAACTGCAACATATGTGAAACTGATGACCTCACACTAAGTTCATAGCATGTGGATATTTCTGAAGGTCAAGATCAACATTTTTCTATCTATTTATTTAATTTAATCATAAATATTAACATTGCCAACAAAGTTCATAAATACATTTAAATTCACACAAAAAAATCCAATTCTATATCTCATTTGTTTTCCATGCTGCAATGGACTGAAAATAGGTTTAATCTGTAGCATTGAAATTAATGAAATTATAGCTTGAATTGTTTCTTTATTAGATTTGTTTCAGAGTCAGAGATTTTTTGTAATTTTGTGGCAAATAATTTGCAAACATATCTAAATTTGACAACTTTGCATATAGATAATATCTACTGACCGGAAGAAAACTTGTTACATATAAATATTTACTATGACTGTCAAAAGATCATTATCTCCTCCTTCATATCCACTTATAAAGATTGATAAAACACGGATCTGTCAACAAACTTATTTTTGACCTTTTAACACTCCCCAAAATCAACAGGAGTCATCTACACTGCATATCCAACTGTTTTATGAAGTTTCAACATTATTGGTCAAGTGGTTCTAAAGTTATTGATCAAAAATGATTTTCCATGTTCAGGCCCCTGTGACCTTGACCTTTGATGGTGTGACCCCAAAAACATTAGGGGTTGTCTACTTCATAAGCCCTATTACCCTATGAAGTTTGAAGGTTCTAGGTCAAATGGTTCTCCAGTTATTGATTGGAAATAAAGTGTGACAGACAGACGGACAGGGCAAAAACAATATGTCTCCCCCAGTGGGGGAGAGACATAATAAGTTTACATGCTATCTACTGTGAAATCAATACTATTCATGAGGACTAATTTTCATAAATTTCATGCCTGATTGAATCCATGAAATTGAATTCCAACTAGAACTTATTTATTTTCATGAAAAATGTATATCTCCCACCACTTAACATACCGCCATTGTAAAGAGAATTTGCAATACCCTTCCTACCCCATAGCACTGTAAGCAGAGTAAAATTGAATGGTCTTCATAACAGAAAGGAACCATATAAGAATTGGTCTTTACTTACAGATATGACTGTATTTGTAGCTATATGTTGGGGAAATTAATTCTAATTTAATTCATGTTATTGTTCTCTTTCCCAAGTTTTTCAGTTTATTTATGTTTATCAGGAAGTAAGTCAACTGTCTATACAAAATTATTAGCAATATTTTAGCTGTTTAAAATGGAACACACATAAAATTAAGCATCAATAGCTTTATCTGGTTTTCTTTTTCTCCTATATCTTAACCCTGTAAAACAATTTCCGTTGTGTCAACAAACTTTCAACAAAGACCAACATCATTTTAATGACAGTGCAAGTGCACCTAACTGTTCTCTCATAAAGTTTTTTTTTAGGTCATGTCAATGGACTTGTTCAAAACCTTTACAAATTGTCATTTTCATTTACAGGGCATGTAACAAATGTCAGATATCAAATGGAAGTATTTTTTAAACCTGACTTTTTTTCTGACCTGGTCACCAAACCATAACAGGGCTTTATAACAAAATAATTTTTTTTAAATAAAGTCTGTAAAAAGATCCTTTGAAAGCAAAGAATGCTACCGAGAAGAATAATAGCTGAATCTGTTCATGAGAGGTAATGAACTGTGCAACACCTCTCACGCTACCCCCCCCCCACAGCACCGGCTTAAGTGGAACTCTATTACACATATGTTGAATGATCCCAAAGGACCAGAAAATATAACAACACTGAACATATTTGCATGAAGAATCATAGAAATGAACTCTTTGATAAACATTCCAATGGAACTACATCACTGTACTGTGTTGTTCGGTCCAGTTAATGCAAGCTTTCTATCAACAAGCACTTTCAGCTTTAGCCAACTCAAAAATATAATTATCTTCCATTTGTCTATTCTAGTTGCTCAAACCAAGACAGATTCCATAGAAATTATTTCATATCCTTAGGACGGCCAGCACATATTTATGCAATCTCGCCAGGCACATGTATGTTTTTGACAACACAGAAAATGACGTCACTCGACCTTCAGCTATTTCCGGAAGTAAATAAAATGAAAGTAGAAATGCTAAACTTGAAAACGAAAGCCGCATTTTGATTCGTAGATAGTCAGGGGTCACGCGCAGGGGTCACCCCGTCTAAATGTATGCGCGTGGACTTCTTTTTTTTTTTTTTTGCTATTGGGGAGCCAATTTTCAGCAGTTTATTACGAATTGAAATTACCTGGG
Source organism: Mercenaria mercenaria (assembly GCF_021730395.1). Classification (NCBI taxonomy): domain Eukaryota; kingdom Metazoa; phylum Mollusca; class Bivalvia; order Venerida; family Veneridae; genus Mercenaria; species Mercenaria mercenaria. Next base: position 104,161,759 of record NC_069361.1, on the reverse strand, counting down.
CTTTAGTACAGCATGTCAGCTTTTAATCTATGAAAAAATATTTGAGCTCTGGATAAACAGAAATCCCACAGGGGTCCGTAACGGACCAAGGGTACATCGATAATTTTGGAACTTCATCAAATCGCTCAAAATGTCATTTTTGATGTTGTCTGAGAGTGTCAGTATATGCCTCAGATGTAAGATGTAACCGTATTTGAGAGCTGCAGATCCTAGACATTTCAGAAATATTTTCAAAGTAAGTTTCGTGTAATAAATGTTGTTTCTACGGAAGCGTGAAAGGGCCATCAGACGCTAATACGTTTTAGTACGTTAAGGCTGCGAAAAGGATATACATATTTCCTAAAATGCATTTTAGTTTAGCCATTTTTGTCTCAAACGAAAGTTTTCGTACAGACGTGTTAAAATATGTCGAAAAAGCACTGATTTTTAGATAAAAAATGATTTCTCTAATAACCTTAGGACGGCCAGCACATATTTATGCAATCTCGCCAGCCACATGCATGTTTTTGACAACACAGAAAATGACGTCACTCGGCCTTCAGCTATTTACGGAACTAAATAAAATGAAAGTAGAAATGCTAAACTTGAAAACGAAAGCCGCATTTTGATTCGTAGATAGTCAGGGGAACTTCATCAAATCGCTCACAATGTCATTTTTGATGTTGTCTGAGAGTGTCAGTATAGGCCTCAGATGTAAGATATAACCGTATTTGAGAGCTGCAGACCTAGACATTTCAGAAATATTTTCAAAATAAGTTTCGTGTAATAAATGTTGTTTCTACGGAAGCGTGAAAGGGCCATCAGACGCTAATACGTTTTAGTACGTTAAGGCTGCGGAAAGGATATACAGATTTCCTAAAATGTATTTTAGTTTAGCCATTTTTGTCTCAAACGTGAGTTTTCCTACAGACATGTTAAAATGTGTCGAAAAAGCACTGATTTTTAGATAAAAAATGATTTCTCTAACAACCTTAGGATGGCCAGCACATATTTATGCAATCTCGCCAGGCACATGTATGTTTTTGACAACACAGAAAATGACGTCACTCGACCTTCAGCTATTTCCGGAAGTAAATAAAATGAAAGTAGAAATGCTAAACTTGAAAACGAAAGCCGCATTTTGATTCGTAGATAGTCAGGGGTCACGCGCAGGGGTCACCCCGTCTAAATGTATGCGCGTGGACTTCTTTTTTTTTTTTTTTTTTTTTTTTTTTTTTTGCTATTGGGGAGCCAATTTTCAGCAGTTTATTACGAATTGAAATTACCTGGGCTTTAGTACAGCATGTCAGCTTTTAATGTATGAAAAAATATTTGAGCTCTGGATAAAAAGAAATCCCACAGGGGTCCGTAACGGACCAAGGGTACATCGATAATTTTGGAACTTCATCAAATCGCTCACAATGTCATTTTTGATGTTGTCTGAGAGTGTCAGAATATGCCTCAGATGTAAGATATAACCGTATTTGAGAGCTGCAGACCTAGACATTTCAGAAATATTTTCAAAATAAGTTTCGTGTAATAAATGTTGTTTCTACGGAAGCGTGAAAGGGCCATCAGACGCTAATACGTTTTAGTACGTTAAGGCTGCGGAAAGGATATAAAGCTTCCTATATATTCACACTTTAAAGGGAGATCATCAGGAAATGTTTCAGAGCACAGTAAATTTATCATTTCTGATAGGAATCTAGCTTTGAGTAATGGACCTTTCTGTTCCTACAAAATTTCTAACAAACTATATGAAAAGTGAAATATGTTATAAAAATTTTGGTTTATTATACAGTGACTGGCCATTTTTTTTTAAAACAAACAAAATAACAGTATCATGATTAAAGGAAGATGCCATTCATTCAACTATGAAATAAATGTTTACATGACCTTTGGTAGAAAAGTAACATTTTTCATACCAAAAAAAAAAACAAACTAGAAAATGCTTTTGTAAAAAAGCGCATGTCTCCCCCAATGCAAAGTCAAAGTCCTATAGGCAAGAAGTCAATAGGGGTCAGGAGCGAAAGTCAAAGAGACACTGATGGTTGGCTGCAAATAGGATCATCTACTTGGCATGTCCAGTCATCCCGCTAAATTTCAACACTCTTGGCCTAGTGGTTCTCAAGTCACTGTTCAGGCTCCTGTGACCTTGATCAAGTGACCTCAAAATAAATAGGGGTCATCTACTCTGCATGTCCAATCATCCTATTAAGTTTCAACATTGTAGATAAAGTGGTTCTCAAGCTATTTCCAAAAAATGATTTTACATGAACAGGCCACTGTGACCTTGACCTTTAATAGACTGACCCCAAAATCAATAGGGGTCATCTACTCTGCATGTTCAATCATCCTATGAAGTTTCAACATTCTGGGTCAAGTGGTTCTCAAGTTATTCATCGGAACTAGTTATCAATGTTCAGGCCCCTGTGACCTTGACCTTTGATGGAGTGACCCCAAAAACAATAGGGGTCATTTACTCTGCATGAACAATCATCCTATGAAGTTTCAACATTCTGGGTCGAGAGGTTCTCAAGTTATTGATTGGAAATGGTTTTCCCTGTTCAGGCCCCTGTGGCCTTGACCTTTAACAGAGTGACCCTAAAATCGTTAGGGGTCATCTACTCTGCATGACCAATCATCCTAGGAAGTTTCATCATTCTGGGTCAAGTGGTTCTCAAGTTACTGACCGGAAATGGTTTTGAATGTTCGGGCCCCTGTGACCTTGACCTTTCAAAGAGTGAACCCAAAATCGTTAGGGGTCATCTACTCTGCATGACCAATCATCCTATAAAGTTTCAACATTCTGGGTCAAGTGGTTCTCAAGTTACTGACCGGAAATAATTTTCATTGTTCAGGCCCCTGTGACCTTCACCTTTAATGGAGTGACCCCAAAATCGATAGGGGTCATCTACTTTGCATATACAATCATCCTATGAAGTTTCAACATTCTGGATCAAGTGGTTCTCTAGCTATTGATCGGAAATGGTTTTCAATGTTCCGGCCCCTGTGACCTTGACCTTTGACGGAGTGACCCCAAAATCAATAGGGGTCATCTACTCTTCATGATCAATCATCCTATGAAGTTTCAACATTCTGTGTCAAGTGGTTCTCCAGTTACTGACCGGAAATGGTTTTCCATGTTCAGGCCCCTGTGACCTTGACCTTTAATAGAGTGACCCAAAAATCAATAGGGGCCATCTACTCTGCATGACCAATCATCATGTGAAGTTTCAACATTCTGGGTCAAGTGGTTCTCTAGTTATTGATCGGAAATGGTTTTCAATGTTCAGGCCCCTGTGACCTTGACCTTTGACGGAGTGACCCCAAAAACAATAGGGGTCGTCTACTCCAGCAGCCCTACAAACCTATGAAGTTTGAAGGTTCTATGTCAAATGGTTCTCCATTTATTGCTCGGAAATGAAGTGTGACGTACGGACGGACGGACGGACGGAAGGACGGACGGACTGACAGGGCGAAAACAATATGTCTCCTGGGGGAGACATAATTATAAGATTCTAATCTAATCATTATAATACATCATACTGTAAATATCAGTGATTTTCATTTGGCCCAAATTCCAGAATCTTTCCCAGATTCTTTAACATGCAAGATGTATACCACCTACACTGGACCTCAATATGAAGTCACATAAAAGAACAGTAACAGGTAATCGTTTTATTTTCAATATCAGACTAGATTTTCAACATATCAAGCTAGTTTTACTTTAAACATATCAGGCTATATTTTCAACATATCAGACTATATTTTCAACATGTCAGACTACATTTTCAACATATCAGACTATATTTTCAACATGTCAGACTACATTTTCAACATATCAGGCTATATTTACACATATCAGACAATACTTTCAACCTATCAAGCTGGTTTTATTTTCAACATATGAGACTATATTTTCAACATATCACGCAGGTTTTATTTCAGACATAACACACATAAGTACTTTCAACATATCAGGCTTGTTTGTCAACATAAGCTTATATTTTCAACACATCAGACAACAAATATCAATTTAATTCTATATTCAGAATGTCAGACTGCCTACAGGAATGTTGCAATGAATGTGTTCACTGATGATTATATCACATTAGACACAAATGCTGCAAAAAAATCTAAGAACACAGTTCACTAGCAGCAAAGGGTCTCAAACAAATTTGCTTCATTTTTCATCAGTCTTCATTTCGGTGCATTCAGTGATGCACAAATACACTACACGTTTAATTTCAGTCTTTCAATGCTGACTTACAAAGGGTACATTTCCTGAGAAAATAGCTCCCATAAAATGCCTCAATCAATGATATGTTCTACAACACGTCCAATTTCATTTCTTCAAACCTCACTTGTCAAGACTTCCCCTAACAAATAGCAGTACGCGGTCTTCGCTCCTTTATTCTCTGAAGTAGCTCCATGAATGTTTCAAGCTTTTTATCTAGCCACAACAACCCAAGATACAGGCCGAGTAGCGTTTCTGATCAGTCTGAAATTGCCAAATTGGTCTTTGCTGCTATCTGATATTTGTTTTAAAAAGGATATATTTTTTCCTTAATAAGGTTTGAAGTAAAAATGTAATGAAACATTTTGAAGTTTTTTATACTAGACAGTTCTTATACTTGTACAGTTCTCTCGCCTTATTTTTCTGCACATACAAACGGAATTGGGCTACAAAACTAGCAGGATTATACAACATACAAATGGTATTACTATACTAGGAGTCAAGGGTAAAAAGCTACTAATTCTAAAATTTCATGCAGAGAAACTAAACAAAATATGAGCCAATTTTATTGCTCTGTTTAAAAAATTGCAATCAGACCGGGGATATATTCCATAATATGGAACAACTAATGTAATGAAAACAAACCAGTGGGTAGGATTTACGTGACAAAATCATGCAAGCTTTATCTCTTTTAGCACCAGACACTGATAAAAACTGCAAGAATTCTACGTAGCTATGTTTATCATAATGTTAATTTTAAACTTACTTTTTTTAACGCCCTGGGGAAAATAAAAGTCTTGTTCCATATCATCTGTTTTTTCGCCAAACACTGTTTCTGTACTAAAAGTTGGCACAGGAAACATGTCCTCCAGTTTGACGTCCCTACGTCTGCTACATCTAGGTGTAGTTTTTGATACTCTCGGTGATGAAGATGATGTTGTAGCTTTAAGAACATCACAAGGTGGGGGTGTAGCTTGTTCTTCCTTGACGACTGCAGCAGATGGAAGCTGGACATCAGATAAAACACGTCCATGCTGCTCAACATGACTGAAATGTAAAAAAGTAGCAAATTATCACTTGCTGTATGATAATGAAATCTGGCTGTTGTTTTCATATCTGCAATTCAAATAGATAAGCAGGAGAATGCAAGATCTATTACACTTACTGTTCATCTGAGATATGTTACACTTACTGAGCAAAAGAGAACTCTGCTCTGGCAAATGTCCATTCTAAAAATAAGAAGTGGGGGGCAAATGTCCTATCTACCATTTCAACTGGGGGGCTAATGTCCTACAACCAGATGTAGATGTTAGAATATAAAAAAGTTACTTTTTTCACTTTTACATTCTCAGCAATGTTCAATCTTGGCTCAGACTACCTATGTTCTAGGATGAAAAGGGACATACAGGAGAACACCTATCACTGGAAGTTGCATGGCCATAAGCAAAATGCTTGAATCTTGAGTTATCCTGGGTTTCAAGCAACCAAAACATAGAAATTATAAGGAAAATAGATGGCGACTTCATGAACTGCAATAGTCACTCTGGATGCTCAAAGCAATTGATGCTGAAACAAGCAATTCTTAACTGTAATAATGTAAAATTATTATAGCCTCAGGGGTTATCCCCTATGAAACAAGAGGACCATGATGGTCCTGAATCGCTCACCTTCTCCACATGACCCAATTTTCATGAAGATCCATTGAAAAATTTGGCTTCTAGAGAGGTCACAAGGTTTTCTATTATTTGACCTAATGACCTAGTTTTTGAAGGCACATGACCCAGTTCTGAACTTGACCTAGATACTATCAAGGTGAACATTCTTACCAATTTTCATGAAGATCTCATGAAGAGTATGGCCTCTAGAGAGGTCACAAGGTTTTCTACTTTTATACCGACTGACCTAGTTTTGACCACATGTGACCCAGTTTCAAATTTTATCTAGATATCATCAAGGTGAACATTCAGACAAATTTTCATGAAGATCCATTGAAAAATATGGCCTCTAAAGTGGTCAAATGGTTTTTCTATTTTTAGACCTACTGACCTAGTTTTTGACCGCAGTTGACCCAGTTTCGATCTTGACCTAGATATCATCAAGATGAATATTCAAACCAACTTTCATACAGATCCCATGAAAAATATGGCCTCTAGAGAGGTCACAAGGTTTTTTTATTATTTGACCTACTGACCTAGTTTTTGAATACACGTGACCCTGACCTAGATATCATCAAGGTGAACATTCTGACCAATTTTCATGAAGATCCATTGAAAAATATGGCCTCTAGAGAGGTCACAAGGTTTTTCTATTTTTAGACCTACTGACCTAGTTTTTGACTGCAGTTGACCCAGTTTCGAACTTGACCTAGATATCATCAAGATGAACATTCAGACCAACTTTCATACAGATCCCATGAAAATATGGCCTCTAGAGAGGTCACAAGGTTTTTCTGTTATTTGACCTACTGACCTAGTTTTTGATGGCACGTGACCCAGTTTCGAACTTGACCTAGATATCATCAAGATGAACATTCTGACCAATTTTCATGAACATTCATTGAAAAGTATAGCCTCTAGAGAGGTCACAAGGTTTTTCTATTTTTAGACCTACTGACCTAGTTTTTGACCGCAGTTGACCCACTTTCGAACTTGACCTAGATATCATCAAGATGAACATTCTGACCAATTTTCATGAAGATCTTGTGAAATATATGGCCTCTAGAGAGGTCACAAGGTTTTTCTATTTTTAGACCTACTGACCTAGTTTTTGAAGGCACGTGACCCAGTTTCGAACTTGACCTAGATATCATCAAGGTGAACATTCTGACCAATTTTCATGAAGATCTTGTGAAATATATGGCTTCTAGAGAGGTCACAAGGTTTTTCTATTTTTAGACCTACTGACCTAGTTTTTGAAGGCACATGACCCAGTTTCGAACTTGACCTAGATATCATCAAGGTAAACATTCTGACCAACTTTCATAAAGATCCCATGAAAAATGTGACCTCTAGAGTGGTCACAAGCAAAAGTTTACGGACACACGGATGGACGGACGCCGCGCGATCACAAAAGCTCACCTTGTCACTTTGTCACAGGTGAGCTAAAAATATAGACAAGGTGGAATAGAATCAGGAAACAGAAGGCTTCAAGAATAAAAGAGAACTGTGGCCTTTTGATAAAGAAATATTTTTTTTTAACTGAACTGTATTTTCTGCTCAAAGTACTTCTGCAGTTTAAAGATGAAGTTATACTGTAAATAACTAAATATGATACGTTTGTTCAAATTGGAAAAGAAAGATAATTTGCTGCAATGCAGTCTGAATATTTTGAAATGCACTATGAGCTAAACAATTACCTGCACACGAATTTCATGATAAGATGAACATTTAATCTGATATCTGCACAGACATTCTTACGCCCAGTTTGATAGTTTCAGAATAGACAGAAGTCCATAATAAATGATATATAGTCTCTGATATTTGCACTAAAAAAAACAGTAAGATAAGACTTGTTAACAGAGCTTTATTTCTCTTGTTAGATTTGAACTAACAGATTCACTTGCTCACACCTTATCTGGAAAAGCCACTTGCTCACATCTTGTCTGGCAAATCAACTTGCTCACATCTTGTCTGGCAAAGCCACTTGCTTACATCTTGTCTGGCAAAGTCACTTGCTCACATCTTGTCTGGCAAATCAACCTACTCACCTCTTGTCTGGCAAAGCCACTTTCTTACATCTTGTCTGGCAAAGTCACTTGCTCACATCTTTTCTGGCAAAGCCACTTGCTCCTGTCTAGCAAAGCCACCTGTTCACATCTTGTCTGGCAAAGATATTTCTTTACATCTTGTCTGGCAAAGCCATTTACTCTTATATTGTCTGGCAAAGCCATTTACACCTCTCTGGCAAAGCCACTTGCTCACATCTTTTCTGGCAAAGCCACTTGCTCCTGTCTGGCAAAGCCACATGTTCACATCTTGTCTGGCAAAGATATTTCTTCACATCTTGTCTGGCAAAGCCATTTACTCTTATATTGTCTGGCAAAGCCATTTACACCTCTCTGGCAAAGCCACTTGCTCACATCTTGTTTGGTGAAGCTACTCCCTCACACCTTGTCTGACTGACAGAAATCTAGTACAAAATCCCAGGTGCACAACTTCACATGCTGAATAATATTGCTATGATGTTTTATGACCCTAGGCCAAATACTTTTTGAGAAACTATAGAATCTGGTGAATAAGCGCATGTTCGAATATAAGCGCATATCAAAAGTAAGAAATTTTGTATGGGATAGTAAGCGCATGTCATGCCCTTACAATAATTTTGTCTCGAAAGTAGGCGCATATCCGATTACTGGTAAACAAACAGTAGATGCAGCAAAAAGACGTTATTAATGGTCTGTATTATACCGTGATAATTGTTGATGATAAATACAGGTGACATGTGTTTTTACCTATTGAATAGCCTATGGGTGTTAAAAGATTTTAACGTATATTGTCGGATAAAACAATTTAATCATGCTTTTTGAATAGACAATTTTCAGTAAATGAAAGTAAAAGTTTGAATACCAGAAAAGTTGTTTGCGTTGTCATAACAGTTTGTCATTCTTTTGTAAAGCTATGAAAAGAATATGGATAAAATGTTACAATTTTGGTGTTGAACAATTATCGAATGGTCTGAGAGATTGACTATTATTTGCAAATTATGTAATTCATTATGTATAAATACTGTAGGCCTTTGCAATGAAAGGAAGTAGTTCACTGTGCACGTCCATGGCCATGTTTTACTTTCGTTTTCTCAACCAAGGTAGGAAATGTTAATATTCATAATATATCAAAAATAGGCGCACGTGGCTTCTCTATAAGCGCATATCAAATATAAGCGCATAGTTTTGACTTAAGTATAAGCGCATATCAAAAATAGGTGCATAAAAGTGTCATTAAAATTATTATAAGCGTTTACGCTTATTTACCAGATTTTACAGTATGTGCAACAACTTTGTTTATGCCTTTTTATGCATATTTTTGATTAAGTCAAGGGCCATAACTCTGGTCTGGCTGAGTGATTTCTCTAACAAAACCCAACATGCACAACTTCACATGCCAAATGATATTCCTGTAATGTTTCATAATACTGGGTCAAATACTTTTTGGATACATGCAACACAACTGAAGTCCTTTTTATGCATACTTTTGACTAAAAAAAGGGCCAACATTCTGGTCTGGCTGCGTGAGATCCAAGTAAAAACCCCAGGTGCAATCCTGTGTGTTTTGATGACTCCGGGTCAAATACTTTTTGAGATATGCACAACACCAATTGGGATGGATGGACAAGGGCATCTCTATGCAACTATCTCTGGTAATTTTAGTGTTGATATCTTTTTCAATTTTTTTGTGTTGTATTGTGTGTCCATTGTAGTTTGTATAGGGCTTCTGAACGTTTATTTTATAGATGAAAAGAGCACTACAAAAATCTGGTAAATAATATTAATAATAATAGTAATGTATAAATTCACACATCCAAAGTATCTCCTGAACTGCTAAATATTTAACACTTTTTAATATTTATATCTCACCTCAGGACATAGTGTACACAAACAACACATTCTGGCTTCTGGGAGCGGCTATTGAAGATAACAGTTGCCTCGGTTACCATCCAAACATAGCCGCCATTTTTAGCAAGGAATCTGTACTGGCCAGTAGCTGTTTGCCCTTTCGAAAATACTGAAAAACAGAAAAGAACATTCTCATTTCATGTTTCATGATGAAAAAATACCACCAGAAAACGGTCTGGTTAAATGTTTCTAGCTAGCAGACCTTTTCAAATCTTAGAGCTCAATTCCTTTTTAGGATAACAGAGCAATCTCTGCAGCGCACCATAATATGGAAGGTTGAAAAGAATTTATAGAACAGAGATTGCTGCTCTGGGAAAGAAAATGTCAGACTCGATCTTGCAAAGGTGTCAGCAAAAGTTCATTTGTTGAGAATCAGATTTTAACACTGTTTTTCAGTTTTTTGGCAACAGTCATTTAAACTCTTTACAAGTATTCCTGGGTTCTGCACTGACTTGCTGACTAAAAGATGGATGACAAGTGTTATCACAGAGAGCATATGCAACATCAAAAGATCGTTCTCTCTTCTAAAGACAACAAATGTTATTAGAACAATTATAGGTGTTTGCTTCTTATTCAGAACACTTGCCGCACATGTGTAATCAAACTATTAACACTTCAGCTTTCTGTCAGTATTTTCCAACAAGGGCTAGGATAAATGAACATTTAAACATTTTCCAACTACAAAATAATTGCAGAATATTACTTACAATCTTTGAATGCCTTCTCCATCATTTTACTGTCAATGGCATGGGGGAAGGCGTAAAATGATTGCCCAACCATTTCATCATTCTGGTAACCAATCAGACGCTTTATTCTGAAATTCAAATTTACACATTCTGTACTGTATACACTGTAAAACTCGAAGCACAAGGACAAAAGGTTACCAGCTTATCTTTTGACAAAGAAATGATAAACCTTCAAAAAATACCTTTAAATCGGGGAAGGGGAAGAGGACTGTGGTAGGCTTCTGGAAAGGACAAGGAAGTTGCAATGTTTGGCCTCAATGTAGCAAAACCACTGTTAAATGGTTACCTTAGAAATTAAAAACTTTTACTTTTCATACATCAACATCATGACTTTGTTTTATCTATAATTTATATCTATTTCATCAAAGTCATTATGTTTATTTCTTTAAAAGAGTTGTTTCCCTTAGATTTCATTGCAAATGGCAATCTGTCAGATGTAAGACAGGCAATGCTAGACTATTCAAACTGGTGTCCCAGAAGCATGAATATTACCCTAAATGTTAAATTAAAATATCTGTAGAATTTCAATCCAGTATCTGCATTCGTTTTGGAGATAGTCACATGTATGCTGCTAAACTTTAACCAGGAATTTTTAAGTTCAAAAGGGGACATAATTTGCACAAAATACATGTAAGAGTTATGGGACTGACCCAATGTTGGTTATTGACCTAGAAAAAGAAAAAGTAAGTTTCAAAGCTATAGTTATGCCTTTATGTAATTGCTATATGTACTTGCATGCGAAACTTTAACCAGGATTTTCTAAGTCCAAAAGGGGGCATAATCTGGCCAAAAAACATGCCAGAGTTATGGGACTTGATGATATCACCAAGTTTTATAACCTCGAAGACACAGGTGAATTTTTAATTCAATATCTGCATCAGTTTTGGAGATATTAACTTGCATGCAAAACTTTAACCAGGAATTTTTAAGTTCAAAAGGGAACATAATTTGCACAAAATACATGTAAGAGTTATGGGACTGACCCAGTGTTGGTTATTGACCTAGAAAAAGTAAGTTTCAAAGCTATAATTATGCCTTTATGTAATTGCTATATGTACTTGCATGCAAAACTTTAACCAGGATTTTCTAAGTCCAAAAGGGGGCATAATCTGGCCAAAAAACATGCCAGAGTTATGGGACTTGATGATATCACCAAGTTTTATAACCTCAAAGACACAAGTGAAGTTTCAATTCAATATCTGCATCAGTTTTGGAGATATTAACTTGCATGCAAAACTTTAACCAGGAATTTTCTAAGTCCAAAAGGAGACATAATTTGGCCAAAATACATGTCAGAGTTATGGGACTGACCGAGTGTTGGTTATTGACCTAGAAAAAGTAAGTTTCAAAGCTATAATTATGCCTTTATGTAATTGCTATATGTACTTGCACGCAAAACTTTAACCAGGATTTTCTAAGTCCAAAAGGGGGCATAATCTGGCCAAAAAACATGCCAGATATATGGGACTTGATGATATCACCTAGTTTTATAACCTCGAAGACACATGTGAAGTTTCAATTCAATATCTGCATTAGTTTTGGAGATATTAACTTGCATGCAAAACTTTCACCAGGATTTTCTAAGTCCAAAAGGGGACATAATTTGGCCAATATACATGTCAGAGTTATGGGACTTGACCCAGTGAGGTTGGTAATTGACCTAGAAAAAGATAAAAATAAGTTTCAAAGCTATATGCCTGTAAATAATAGTTATATGTACTTGCATGCAAAACTTCAACCAAGTTGTGACGCTGATGTTGACGCCAGAGTGAGAATAATAGCTTGAACTATTCTTCAAATAATCAAGCTAAAATGATTAAATCAACGAAAAACTTATTTATTTTTCTATTTTTAATAGGGCTTAGACATTAGGCCTCATCAAATTAAACAAGAGCTGTCGGAGGACAGCAACGCTCGACTATTCAACAGCCTTGTCAACTGAATGAATACAAGTTGAAAAAGGGGCATAATTTTGTAAAATGCAAAGTAGAGGTATTGAACCTCTGTACTGCATGTCATATCATGACAGTGAACAAGTGTGTGAAGTTTCAATCCTTTCCAATTTGTGGATACTGAGATACCAGCTTACATACAAAAACTTAACAAAAAAGTGCTAAGTCAAAGGGGCATAATTTTGTAAAAATGCCAAGTAGAGTTATGGGACCTTCACAGTGCATGTTAGATCATGACAGTGAACAAGTGTGTGAAGTTTCAATTCAATTCCATTCCAATTAGTGGATACTGAGATATCAGATTACATACAAAAATTTAACCAAAAACTGCTAAGTCGAAAAAGGGGCATAATTTTGAAAAAAAAGAGAGTAGAGTTATGGGACTTGCTTAGTGCATGTCAAATCATGATAGTGAACAAGTATGTGAAGTTTCAATCCATTCCCATTAGTAACTACTGAGATACCAGCTTACATACAAAACCTTAACCAAAAATTTCTAAGTCGAAAAAGGGGCATAATTTTGTAAAAAAGCAAAATAGAGTTATGGAACCTGTGCAATGTAGATCAGTTCATCACAGTGAATAAGTGTGTGAAGTTTCAATCCATTCCCACAAGTGGTTACTGAGTTACCAGCTTACATACAAAACCTTAACCAAAAATTTCTAAGTCGAAAAAGGGGCATAATTTTGTAAAAAAGCAAAATAGAGTTATGGAACCTGTGCAATGTAAGTCAGTTTGTCACAGTCAATAAGTGTGTGAAGTTTCAATCCATTCCCACTAGTGGTTACTGAGATACCAGCTTACATACAAAACCTTAACCAAAATCGGGACGCGGACGCGGACGCTGACGCCGACGCATGGGCGAGTGCAATAGCTCACTATTCTATGAATAGTCGAGCTAAAAAGTGATCATTGGATCTGCCACTCAAATTTGTTCACAACCTCCCCCCCCCCCCCCCCACCCAAATGTTTGTTTGTGCTAGCATCACTGAAAAAAAAAAAACAGTCAAAATTTGTAGGTGTGCTACTTATTATGGAAGCAACTGAGTATTAATTATAATTCCAGTCTAAAACTGTTCTTATACTACATACACATATATCATCTATAATGAACCATGAAACGAAACATGTTCTTATTTGTAGTCATATAAAATTATTTCCACTATTTTCCTAGAATGATTTACCAAACTTAGTTGTTCCAAAATCAGGTAAATACTGAAGCATTGACACAGGAGATGAATAAACTTACTAATTAATTTGATAACATCAGTCTACATTGTTCTGGGAAGGACATAATTAAAAAGTTTTTGCTTGTGGAAATATGACCCAAATATTTTGTGTGGGTTGGTAGGTAGGGAAAATTTCCAATGAACAACCTCTCAATTTGGTATGTTTTGATTAATGTTCAGTTTTAATATAAAACACAGCTCTTTCTTCTGTGGTTTTGTGATATACTGCTGAACCTTAATGGTTATATGCAGACAAATGCGGCCTTAAAATAGACACCACAACTAATAATTCTTCAGGAAGTGATTAAAGGCAACTACAGCAGCTGATGTTAGGTACAATCAATAAAGTCACACTAACCTGTTTACTATCAGTTTTCACTGTATCAAACGAAGTCTCAATGGCTAATATAGATGATAAGAGGACATTAGTGCCTAGTGTTTTGTTACCTAGGCAACACCACAAACTGGCATGAACAAGAAATGAGAAAATGTTAGATGAAGAGAAATATATACAAGGACAACTGCATCACAGATCATCACAAAAATTTACTACAAAAAAAAAAACATTTTTTCTGCAACTAGTCCCCTAAAATGAAGTTTCATCCAATATGCAAGGAGACCAAAGAGGACCAACTTTTGTGAAGATCCATCAATCCATGACATATTTCAATATTAAGGTGCAAATCTAAGATATCTTTGACACACTGTTCCAGACTGGAACTGGTATTTCAAGTTATAGCCAAGCACAGGAGCTATTGCTTCGATTTCTCTTGACTGCCATAGAGCAAACCCACAATCTCCTAGTCTCAAAGCAAACGCTCTACCACTAGTAATCTACCAAGCCAGTTCTATTCGCTTATCCTGCTAAATTTCTATAATAAACTTGTCCATCTTTCAATTTGGACAGTATCATTAACTATTAAATGGGGTGCTTACCAAAAGGATACTGACTGATTGGCGAACAGTGCAGACCTTGATCAGACTGCACAGATGTGCAGACTGATCATGATCTACACTGGTTGCAAAGGCAGAATTAATCATGTCCAGCATGATAAGGGTTAAGGACTGTCTCAAATAATGACATTAACAAGAACTTTGTTTTGTTTTTGCTGGTTTAAGTACGTGCCTTTCTTAGCATTATTTCCGGCAAAGGCAGGCACCTTGGAAGAATCACGGACCTTCCACAGCATGACTTCCTCACGTGAAAGAATTTTACACTCAAACCGAGGTTTCAAACCCATAGCGATAAGGGGCAAGTGATTCAAAGTCAGTGATCTTAACCACTCGGATACAGAGTCCCCACACTCAAAGAAGAGTATCTTCAAGTTGCACTGCCTATGTACTGGTAATAACATGACCTTTTTGATTTTAGTGTTTTTTCCCCATTCTGTTTTCTTCATATCTATGGTATTTTTTTATTATTTATCACAGCTAGTCTATGGGCTTGGACAAAATTATCAAGTAACTTTCTTCTTTATATCTTAAATGTGTATTGCCCTTTTTTTAAAGTATTTTATGTATTTTTACTGACATTTGTACTGAACTCTTTCAGTACATTTTGTCATGTGTCTAAACACAAAGGGTAATTATTTATGAAATACAAGAAATATACTTAACCTTTAGCCTGCTGGCGGCAAGTAATTGTGTCTTTGAGACCAGTGCAGACCAAGTTATTCAGTCAGTAAATTTTCAGTGAAAACCCCTTCGAATAATAAATGGT
The DNA here is from genome assembly GCF_021730395.1 of Mercenaria mercenaria. NCBI lineage: Eukaryota > Metazoa > Mollusca > Bivalvia > Venerida > Veneridae > Mercenaria > Mercenaria mercenaria. The sequence goes on along the minus strand of NC_069361.1, from coordinate 104,146,282 downwards.
ACTGTCCAAACTGAATGACGGACCAGTCCATTTTATAAATTTAGCAGGCTAAACGTTAAACATGATTTTCTCAAGTCTTATCGCAAAGTGATACAATCTCAAAACTAAGCTATTGTCAGGAGTCCATATCAACTAACTTACATTAAAGGTGCACCCTTGTACCATCTCCACTTATTTAAGCTATTTACACTACAAGGTATTTCACAATTTTAAGCTTTATTGTGTTTATTTAAAATATGACCTGATGCCAGAAATTTTGCACCAACTTAATCATTTTTTCAAATTGTCACAGAAATTAACCTTTCTAGACAAATATCAATTTTCTCTTAATATCTAACTTTTATAACAACCAAAGTTTTCTACATTATGCAGGAAACTAAAAAGTGGTGTCACATTAGCATAACTTTTCTAGTTTCCCCCGAACTTTATGGTCTTGACAAATGTCTTGTTTAATCTGTATTAGGTGATATATCAACTTCTAAAGTAAATACCAAAAAAAGTCTCAATTCTGAAACTTTCCCATAACTTTGTATCATACTTAAATAATTTTGAACAATTTATTCTTCAAGTTAACAACTTTGTAATTTTTGTTTTCCTCCTATTTAGTTTCAAATTTAATTTAATCCAGCTAACTGACCAAACTGCATAATTTACAATACTTTATACTGGAGTAAAAAGACAGAAACTCTTTTCAATCTTTCATAGAAGTTCTTTGTTTTTGTTAATTTATCTTATATCTTTTACAAATAAATCAGTTTGAGTGTTTTAATCCAATGAGGTCTTTACTTTGGTGAGGCTCTGGTCCCATTCTTACAAAGAAACTTTTATTAGAAGTCAGCAATAACCCTTACCTTGCTAAAGTTCAATAATGAACTTCTCCATCTTTCAATCTGGACAGTACCATCAGAGCCTCCTCTGGGCCTCAGAAAGTTGTAGCCACTTTTTGAGAGAAACTGCCAAATTGAAGCTAAACTGCTGAAGTTTGGCCAGATTTTAATAAAGTTCTTATAGCCACTTTCAAATATCTGTAGCCAGTTCTTTGAATTTGTAGCATTTGGCTACATTGGCGAATGCCAGAGGAGGCCCTGGTCCATTAACTGTTAAAAGAGATGCTTACCAAAAAGAGACTGACTGAATGGCGAACAGTGCAGATCATGATCAGACTGCATGGATGTGTAGGCTGATCATGATCTACACTGGTCGCAAAGGCAGAATCAGTCATGTCCAGCATGACAAGGGTTAAGTTTTTCACCTAATAAAATATTGTGTTTCCAGTGCTAATAACTATGTATGGAATTTTTTTTAAAAAATACTAATTAAGATGAACAGTCTCATAGAAATATCTCTATGATACAATATAAGATCATTATCATGAAATAAGAATCAGGTATGATCATACAATAAGTCTTAAGGACGTATGCTAGAATTTGGTGCGAAAATTTTCCCAATAACAGAATTTCTTCAAACTTTGGATATTGAAGGACAATCATCTAAGAAACAAAAAAATGCAATAAAAATCATAGGTCACCGGTATCGAAAAAGAGTTATCTGCCCTTGAAAACGGCATTTCCCTCAAAAATGACGTTTTCAAGGGCAGATAACTCTTTTTCGAATCCGGTGACCTATGATTTTTATTGCATTTTTTTGTTTCTTAGATGATTGTCCTTCTATATCCGAAGTTTAAAGAAATTCTGTTACTGGGAAAATTTTCGCCCATCTCATATACAGGGAATTCTAGCGTATGCCTTTAACTAACAGTGTTCATGGTGCATGCCTCTATATCACTAAAGTTATAAAACAGGCAGCAACTTCTACAAAAAATCCAAAACCATACATCAATATTATTTCAGGTGATACAAACAGCATGACACAAAGTACAACTAAATTTTTGTTATTTTATCACAAACTTTAACTGCATGATTAGTGACCTCACTGAATAGCGTGATTACTTATGTGAGCTTACTGAATAGCATGACTATTTAACTGATCTCACTTAATTGCATAACTAAGTGATCTCACTGAATAGTGTGACTAATTAAGTTGTCTCACTGAATAGCGTGAACAATTAAGTTGTCTCACTGAATAGCGTGACTTATTAAGTTGTCTCACTGAATAGTGTGACTAATTAAGTTGTCTCACTGAATAGCGTGACTAATTAAGTTGTCTCGCTGAATAGCATGACCAATTAAGTTGTCTCACTGAATAGCGTGACCAATTAAGTTGTCTCACTGAATAGCGTGACTAATTAAGTTGTCTCACTGAATAGAGTGACTAATTAAGTGTTCACACTGAAAAGTGTGACTTATTTAAAGGAAAAAACCATCCAGAGTTATGACAGTAGCTGAAGGCTGTTTAAACAGTAAAGTTTCATGTATGAAAGATCATGTAAACGTTTACAAAATTCTGTAAACATGGGAGCCTTAGATCTCACTGAATAGCGTGACTAATTAAGAGATCTCACTGAAAAGTGTGACTAATTAAGTGATCTCACTGAGTGATCTTTCTGAATAGTGTGATTAGTTAAGTGATCTCTCTGAACAGTGTGACTTATTGAGTGACCTAACTGAATCACCTCACTGAATTACTTGCACTTCATGAGTAACTTTATCACGTGACAAATTAACTGATTTCACTTCAGTTTTTACTTGCAATCAGTTATCAAAAGTAAGTTAAGGAAAAGGTTTATCAAACAGCAGTAGGCAAAAAAAAATTGTGAAAAACAAAATGGTCATAAATGCTAGGAGTGCCTCTTTAAATAATATAAAATTTTCATTCTTGCTTATTCACAAAAGCTACTAGATAAGTGTTTGTAAATCATAATTCATGCTACAACTGTACACACTGAAGAGTTATTTGAAACTTACAACACATTTGTATTTCTCATAAAACTGACTACAGAATCCATTGTGTAAAGAGTCATTTGATCTATTAAAAGGCAAAAGAAAATTTACACACCGTTCATCACAGTCTGTGAACTTCATGTTCATACTGTGTCGGCTAATGAACGTTCTTTTATCTAGTGGGACTTCAATGTTTGATGGGTGATGTATTGCCTCTCCGATGGCGAGGAAATGAGGGAGTGGCTGGGGCCTGTAGGGCCTCACCCTGTCAGAATCATCACTATCATACTCTTCCTCATCCTCCTCCTTCATAGTAATATCATTCTCGTTATCTTCTGGGACTTCAGTGTCATCCGGTACATACTTCCCTGTCAGTTTAAATACCTGAAACATGTAATGCAAGTATTTGTCTTTTATCAGAGGTGGAAATGCAAAACGTACCATGCTACAGTTGATGTTGATGATAAATTAAATATTGCGACCTTAAAAGGATTCAATACCTTAGACCTATAAAACATAGCTGTTAAGAATGGCCATAGAAACATTTAAGAGATGAATCTGAGGTTTGTGATTTTCCCCTGTAAAAACATTAGATTTATTATTACAGTTGAAACTTGGTACCTTGTCTTCCAAGGGATTGAGTGTTTTACTTCAAGATCATTGAAATTCATCTTTAAATGGTATTCTGTGCACATGTTTTCAGGATGGGACTTGAAAATGTCTTCGAGATAGCCGAAATTTTGAGATAAGAGAGTTTTCAACTGTACATATTGAGAGTGATCTAAGTATGAGCAATCTATAAATTAACTTGTATGATTCTCTAGTAGAACAGTTTGACCATTCCATCAATTGACCTGTACGTCTTGAGTAAACACCTGCCTATCCTTGATTGCTAATTAATTTTCTCACCTTATAGACAGCGGACTTCAGGTTCACACTCCTGCCTTTACTTGTCAACGTACATTTCAGACGTATGAATATTGTTCTTGCTGCAGTACGTTCATCTCCCTTTCCATGTGGGGCTAGCACATCCTGGATCTCTTCGTGGTCGCACGGATGGGCAAACTCATATAAACTTTGTCCCATTAGATCAATCTGCAAAAATTGTTTTTTCTTTCACTTGACTTTCATGACATTGTATGTTACAGACAGACTTGAGTACAAACAGAACCATGTCAACAAATCTGAGAGAGCTCAATACAAGGATGCTACATCTAAAGTTTGGTGTTTACAAAAATTTTCTCTGCTTTGACCAACTGATCTAGTTTTTTTACCCCAGACCAACAGTTCTAAACTTGAAATAAATTCCATAAAAACTATCATCCTGAGCATCTATATCACAGAAAATGAGGCTTCTGCAGTTTTAATAAGGTTTCATGATGATTACTCCAGAAATGTGGCCTCAAAAGTGCAAACAATATGAAATAAGACAATTCTGAATAATTCAAGGCCATTCCTCTTGTGTTACTGGCACAATCTGGTCCACTACTTTACATGATCAAGATCTTTTGGCTATATGTTTCATATATATGCAAGTTTCATAAGAAAGATCGCAAAAGAAACAAAGTGTCTTTAGTGTGTTAACTGATAAATGGACTGGCTGAGGGCAATCACAATAGTTAACTCAGAACACTTTGTACTCAGGTGAGCTAAAAACAATTCAAAATATGTAATCAGTGACTTTGAGGCCCTGTTATTTAACAAGGGCTTTTACTATCACAGATGCTTAAACAAGAGTGCCCGACTGTCACAAAATATGCCTGTCTAAATATTCAGTTACGTAAATTCAAGGGCCATAATCCAAGAGTGTCTGCGGCAATTTGGGTGGTTATTGAACTTGGCTGAGATATTATGCCCACAAACATTGTCAGCAAGTTTGGTGAAGATCGGATGAAAACTGTTTGACTTAGACAGCGGACATGCTTTTGGACGCCAATCCGCCCGCCAGACATGGGGGTTCACATAATACGCTCCCCTCTTTCAGAGACAGGCGTATAAAAAGGAGTTTACGAACAGCAACATATCAAAATTGCAAATTATTGCGGATAAAACAGTTATCAAGGGCAAAAACAACAAGGGCTGTCCATACGACAGCCAATGCTTGACTACTCGAATCATTGTCCCAGAAGCAGGAAAATGTTACCCTATTGTTAAAATATCTATAGAGTTTCAATCCAGTATCTGCATTAGTTTTGGAGCCAGTAACTTGCATGCAAAACTTTAACCAGAAATTTTATGTTCAAAAGGGGACATAATTTGACCAAAATGCATGTCAGATTATGGGACTTGATGCAATCAACTAGTTTTATAACCTCTAAAGCACATGTGAAGTTTCAATTTAATATCTGCATTTGCTCTGCAGATAGTAACTTGCACACAAAACTTAGTGAGGTTGGTAACTGATCTAGAAAAATAAAAAATAAGTTTCAAATATAATATACCTTTAAGTAATAGCTGTATGTACTTGCATGCAAAACTTTAACCAAGTTTTCTAAGTCCAAAAGGGGGATAATTTGGCCAAAATACAGGTCAGAGTTATGGGACTTGATGCTATCAACTAGTTTTATAACCCCGAAGACACATGTGAAGTTTCAATTCAATATCTTCATTAGTTTTGGAGATAGTAACTTGCATGTAAAACTTTAACCAGGATTTTCTGAGTCCAAAAGGGGGCATTTAACCAGGATTTTCTAAGTCCAAAAGGGGGCATAATTTGCTCAAAATACATGTCAGAGTTATGGAACTTGACCCAGTGAGGTTGGTAATTGACCAAGAAAAAGAAAAAATAAGTTTCAAAGCTAAATGCCTTTAAATGATGGCTGTATGTACTTGCATGCAAAAACTTAACCAAGGTGTGACACCAACACCAGGTTGAGTAGAATAGCTAGACTATTCTTTGAATAGTCGAGCTAAATTCTCTGATTATGACAATATAATGCAGAAAAGCTACAATATTAAAATCAGCTTATGTTGAATCTAACTTAGATGTCATACTGAATCCAAACCACTGTATGTTTTCTGTTAATGGTAAAACTGACATATGGGTAATTATAAATTGATATCATGTTTCAATTTAATATGTTACACTGTAACAAGATATCATTTTAGTGTGTCGGTTAAACAAACTGATGAATAAATTAATACACCTATATCCAAAAACATAAGATACAAGAAAATGCAAACCTGTTGCAGTCCAAGAAATTTGGAAACAGATTCAGATGTATAGATGACGTCTCCTTCTTTAGACAAGACAAGAAGGAAACCATCAAGTGCTTTAGGGTAGAGGGAATCCACTGCAGCATCTTCAGAATCTTCATCAGGTTGTTCTGTGAATATATCAAATCATATACGAAGTGCCAAACTGCAAAACTGGTAATGTGTGGGATAAACAAAAAATTCCCAAACTTTATCTTATTCTATAACTTAACAAGTTGTTAAGTAATATTTTATATGCTTTAGATTAACAAAAATTTTAAGCTTACACAGTCCCTAATGAGTCTGTTTTGTTTGACTGACCGACTGACCGAATGACTGACTGATTCAGGTTTAATGCTGTTTTATGGAAGTTTTTCAATCATGTAATGATGGCCAGACAACCTTATCAAATTTCCTGGATTCTGTATCAGAACCAGATTTTATTCCCTGCAAGCTAAAGACATATTCACTTCTGTCAAATTGTCATTTCAGAAACCATTTTTTTAATCATGTTGTTCTACATTAACTGAGCTAACTGTTTACAGAAGTGACATTAAATGGAAACAAATTTAAGAGAAGCACACTGACTGCATTTACTAGAAGGCAACCTATAAAATACAGACTAGAATAGGTTCAGTGTGGCTTTCTGCAAAAACATAATTATTAAGTCTAGCAACAGAAAGCCAATCTGCATTTTAACGATAATGTCAGACATTATCATTAAAATGCAGGACTGGCTTTCTGTTGCTATTATTATTATTATGTCACAACAGTTCAGGGTTATTTACTAAAGGCTAGCCTTGTAATAATTTATTAAAGCAATAGCAACCAAGAGTTATATAATGTTTCAATCTGTTTCCATAGTTTTCTGAGAGACCACACAACATCTTTATATATTATAGTCCTCTCTGTTATTACTTTCTGCCAATCTTGAAAGTCACTGTGTCTGCCTTATCATTTTTTACCTGGCATTACCTTGATATGACCTTGCTGAGAATTGTTAAAAGGTATGAAATAGCTCTACAACATTTCAGGGCATGCTGAAAAGAGCCACAATTCTGACAAAAAGCCAGTTAGAGTTATGGTTCTTGGTCTACTATGATAAACAAGTGTAACAAGTTTCAGAACATTATCTTTCTTTTTTTTTCAAGAAAAAGTTGACCTAAACAAAATCTTAACCAATGCTGACCATCAAGTGACAAAAATACCTCTTACACTTTCTCTTAATATCAGATGAAAAACTTTCTACTGGCTAAGTACAGTTATGTTTTGTTTGTTTGTTTTGGGTTTAATACCATTTTTCAACAATATTTCAGTTATGTAGTGGTGGGCAGTTAACCTAACCAGTGTTCCTGGATTCTGTACCAGTACAAACCTGTCTCCGCAAATAACTGCCAACTTCCCCACATGAAACAGAGGTGAAGGACGAATGATTTCAGACAAGATGTCTTTAACTAAATCATCACGGAAATCATACGCCTCACCCAGGGCTCTAACTCATGACCCCGCAATCCATAGACCTGCGCTCTCCCTACTGAGCTGAGCGGGCAGGCTAAGTACAGTTATGTAAATCAGTACAGATAGCCCAGTGTAACATTAAGTTTTCTCTAAAGTTTTGTCTCTTCTATCAATATCAACATTCAATTATACAAAAACTAAATCATACCCTACCTAGTTTAGGTCTTTTCTCCATAACAGTTTTTATTTTCAGCGTACTTAACAGAAGTCTCATCACCGAGGCCTTGTCAAGGGCATCAATTGTTGCTGGAAGCATTGGGAGCTGACCTGCCAGCTCGGAGAAGATCTCCGCCTCCTTCCCTCGTCGACTTCTTGCTGCATCACGTGACTTCTCCTTTCGCTTTTCTGAGTTTCTGAAATACAAGAATTCATGATTACTTTTTGATCAATCAAATCTGTAATGTGGATTTTCAAAAATTTTGGCTATATTTTACAAGAGCTAGTTATATAAGTTATACATAAATGTACAGGTTGCTAAGAGTGGTAGCAGGATTTTTTTTATTGTAAAGATATTTTCAATTATGTCAATTTATGGAAACAAGAATGATGCCAACATTGTATAACGAATGCCATCCCCATCCCCTCTGAAAATGCTGAAAAATCTAAAATGGGAAACAATCTGACATGAAAATCCCAAATTCCACTGGAAATGGAGGGAAACTGTAGGAGTTGAATACACATGGTTCAGATGTAGTTGTAATACATTTATATCTTAGTCCAACAAGAGCTGTCAGAGTATGGCAACGCTCAGCCATTCAACAGTCTTGTCACTGAATGAATATTAAAGTTGTTAAAGGGGCATAATTTTGTACAAATGCAAACCAGAGTTATGGAACCAGTACAATGCATTTTAGTTTGTCATAGTTTACAAGCGTGTAAAGTTTCTATTCACTCCCATTAGTGGGTACTGGGATATCAGCTTACATACAAACCCTTAACGGATACCAGCTTAAATACAAAACCTTAACAGAAAATTGCTGAAGTTGAAAATGGGGCAGAATTTTGTAAAACAAGAGGGCCATGAAGGCCCTGTATCGCTCACCTGACCTATTGATCAAGTTTCATAAGATATGGTCATAAATGTGATCTCTAAAGAGTTAACTAGCTTTTCCTTTGATTTGACCTGGTGCCCTAGTTTTTTACCCCACATGACCCAGATTCGAACTTGACCTAAAGATCATCAAAATTAACATTCTGACCAAGTTTCACGAAGATACAGTCATAAAAGTGGCCTCTAGAGTGTTAACAAGCTTTTCCTTTGATTTGATTTTGTGACCTAGTTTTTGACCCCACCTGACCCAGATTTAAACTTGACCTATAGATCATCAAGATCAACATTCTGACCAAATTTCATTAAAATATAGTCATAAATGTTGCCTCTACAGTGTTAACTAGCTTTTCCTTTGATTTGACCTGGTGACCTAGTTTTTGATCCTACATGACCCAGATTCAAACTGGCCATCAAGATTAACATTCTAACTAACATTCATGAAGATACAGTCATAAATGTGGCCTCTACAGTGTTAAAAAGTTTTTCCTTTGATTTGACCAGGTGACCTAGTTTTTGACCCCAGATGACCCAATATCAAGATCGTCCAAGATTTTACTGAGGATAACATTCTGACCAAGTTTCATTAAAATTGGGCCAAAACTGTGACCTCTAGAGTGTTAACAAGCTTTCCCTTTGATCTGACCTGGTGACCTAGTTTTTAACCCCAGACAACCCAATATCGAACTCATCCAAGATTTTATTGAGGGTAATATTCTGACCAAGTTTCATTAAGATTGGGCCAAATTATGACCTCTACAGTGTTAACAAGCTTTTCCTTGAATTTGACCTGGTGCCCTAGTTTTTGACCCCACATGACCCAATATCGAACTCGTCCAAGATTTTATTGAGAGTAATATTCAGACCAAGTTTCAGTAAGATTGGGCCAAAATTGTGACCTCTACAGTGTTAACAAGCTTTTCCTTTGATTTGATTTTGTGACCTAGTTTTTGATCCCACCTGACCCAGATTCGAACTTGACCTATAGATCATCAAAAACAACATTCTGACCAAATTTCATTAAGATATAGTCATAAATGTGGCCTCTACAGTGTTAACTAGCTTTTCCTTTGATTTGACCTGCTGACCTAGTTTTTGATCCTACATGACCCAGATTCAAACTGGCCATCAAGATTAACATTCTGACTAACACTCATGAAGATACAGTCATAAATGTGGCCTCTACAGTGTTAAAAAGCTTTTCTTTTGATTTGACCAGGTGACCTAGTTTTTGACCCCAGATGACCCAATATCGAACTCGTCCAAGATTTTATTGAGAGTAATATTCCGACCAAGTTTCATTAAGATTGGGCCAAAATAGTGACCTCTAGAGTGTTAACAAGCTTTTCCTTTGATTTGACCTGGTGACCTAGTTTTTAACCCCAGATGACCCGATATAAAACTCGTCCAAGATTTTATTGGGAGTAACATTCTGACCAAGTTTCATTAAGAATGGGCCAAAATTGTGACCTCTAGAATGTTAACAAGCTTTTCCTTTGATTTGACCTGGTGACCTAGTTTTTGACCCCAGATGACCCAATATCGAACTCGTCCAAGATTTTAATGAGGGTAACATTCTGACTAAGTTTCATTAAGATTGGGCCAAAATTGTGACCTCTAGAGTGTTAACAGTCAAATTGTTGACGACGGACGGACGGACAATGACGGACGACACAGGGCGATCACAAAAGCTCACCTCTGAGCACTTTGTGCTCAGGTGAGCTAAAAAACAAGAGTGCTAGAATGTCACAATATACGCCCATCATAGCAATTGTCTTTACACTAGTACCTGTATTTGCAAATGGAATTTTAATTCTGTGGTTGTGTAGTAATTATTGTAATTCTTTTGTTTTTCTAAGTCCACAAAAAAGGTTCAGATACCTTAAAATACACCTAAAATTTGAAAGTGACATCTATGTTGTACCACAGGAAAGTGGTCTTGATTTTTCCCTATGGTCAATTATAAAAAAAGTTACAATATAAGTTATTTATAATAACAACTAAGGGAAGTCAATCTTTAAAAAAAACAAAAAAAAACAAAAACAAAAAAAAATCTGTCTGCACAAAAATCCTTACCAGGTAGAGATAGGTGAAAATACACCTCAAAATTGGATGTAACATGCATATTGTACTACAGAAAAGTGGTTTCGATTTTTCCCTATGACTAGTAATGAAGAAGTTGCAATATAAGCTATTTACAGTAACAACAAAAGGAAGTAATTCTAAAGAAGGGACCTGCGCATGACACTGCGTCTCATGGTGCTGAAGATTTGTGCTAAGTTATATCAAAATCCCTCTATGCATGAAGAAGAAATGCTCCAGACAAAGTCATTCTTGTATCTGACATTTGGCCTCTAAGTGTGACCTTGACCTTAGACCTAGGGACCTGGTTCTTGCGCATGACACTCCGTCTCATGATGGTGAACATTTGTGCCAAGTTGTATCAAAATCCCTCCATGCATGAAGAAGAAATGCTCTAGACAAAGTGTTCATTCTTGTATCCTTTGACCTCTAAATGTGACCTTGACCTTAGAACCTGGTTCTTGCGCATGACACTCTGTCTGATGATGGTGAACAAATGTGCCAATTACATCAAAATCCCTCTATGCATGAAGAAGATATGCTCTGTACAAAGTCATTCTTGAATTTGACCTTTGACCTCTAAGTGTGACTTTGACCTTTGACCTAAGGACCTGGTTCTTGCGCATGACACTCCGTCTCAGGACAGTGAACAATTGTGCCAAGTTACATCAAAATCCCTCCATGCATGAAGAAGAAATGCTCTAGACAAAGTGTTCATTCTTGTATCCTTTGACCTCTAAATGTGACCTTGACCTTAGAACCTGGTTCTTGCGCATGACACTCTGTCTCATGATGGTGAACAAATGTGCCAATTACATCAAAATCCCTCTATGCAGGAAGAAGATATGCTCCGGACAGTCATTCTTGAATTTGACCTTTGACCTCTAAGTGTGACTTTGACCTTTGACCTAAGGACACCCCGTCTCAGGACAGTGAACAATTGTGCCAAGTTACATCAAAATCCCTCCATGCATGAAGAAGATATGCTCCGGACAAAGTCTGTGGACGCTACCCGACCACCCGCCAGGGGCGTTCCCATAATACTTCCCATTTTTCAAATGGGCGTATAAAAAAAAGCAATATCGAGTTTAAAGGCACTGAACTCCAGATTTTGGCTAAAAATGATCTTTCTTTAAAACTGACGTTTAGTCATATTATGAACATTATAATGAGTTTTTGTTTCTAAACTATCTTAAAAATGCCAAAATCAAGAGAAAAAAATTTAATGCCCGCAGCAGCAATAAAAACTTTTCCGTTGTCTTTACCAATACCACCAAACGGGACTATGTATTTAGTGCGTTAAATATAGACACAGTCAAACTTCATTCGCTCAAACTTGATGGGACCAGTAAAATTTGTTTGAGTTATCAGTAGTTCGAGCCAACGAACAATATGCCTTATATAAGGGTTTTGCAGGGACCTGACCATGAGACTGAGAGAAAGACGGTGCTCAAATTATCAGAGTTCAAGCGAAAGAAGTTTGACTGTATTTATAATTAAGGCAGTTTACCTCAAGTAAATTTTCAGTGTTAAAATTAGTAAAAACAACTAATTCTCATGTGTTTCCAAACTTTCCATAACATATAGTCCGTCAGTAATTAAATTTCCTGACACATATTTTTTCTTTCTTTTTTTGTTGTCGAACGATCTGGAGGCCAGTGCCTTTAAAATATGGAACCTCTGCACTGCAAGTCAGTTCATCACAGAGAATAAGTGTGTGAAGTTTAAATCCATTCTGACATGCGGTTAGGAAGATACCAAATGGAAAAAAAAACTTAATCAGTACAGACAAATGGACAAGTGCAATAGCTCTACCTATTCTTCGAACAGTCAAGCTAAGAAGAAAGAATAACTCAAAAAGTTACAATAAATGCAAGTCCACTTCATGTTGATCATAGCAACTTTCATTATAATTAGATAACAAGAGGACCAAATGGTCCTAGGTCGCTCACCTGAGAACAGCTTGATCAAATTTAATGAATATCCTGCTTAAGTTAAAATACGACCCCTTTGGCATAGGCAAGGTATTTCTTTGATTTAACCAGGTGACCTAGTTTTTGACCCAACATGACCCATATCTGACCTCGACCTAGCTTTCATCAAGACAAACATTCTGATTAAATTTCATGAAGATCCACTGAAAAATGCAGCCCCTATTGCATTCACAAACTTTTTCTTTGATTTTACTGGAAGACCTAGTTTTTTACCCCAGATGACCCCTATTTGAACTCAACCTAGACTTCATCAAGATTAACATTCTGATCAAATTTCATGAATATCCAGTGTAAAATGCAGCCATTAATGCATAAACAAAGTTTTTCTTTGATTTGACCCAGTGACCTAGTTTTTGACCCCAGATGACCCATATTCAAACTTGACCTAGATTTCATTCAGACAAACGTGATAAAATTTCATGAAGATCCAGTGTAAAATGCAGTCCCTATTGCAGACACAAGGTTTTTCGTTGATCTGACATGGCAACCTAGTTTTTGACCCCAGATTATCCATATTCGAACTTGACCTAGCTTTGATCAAGGCAACCAATCTGACTAAGTTTTATGAATATCCAGTGTAAAATGCAGCCCCCTATTGCGTACACAAGGTTTTTCTTTGATATGACCTGGTGACCTTGTTTTTTACCCAAGATCTCCCATATTTAAACTTGACCTAAATGTTATCCAGATAAACATTGTGATCAAATTTCATGAAGATCCAGTATAAAATGCAGCCACTATTGCATACACAAGATTTTTCCTTGATTTGACCTAATGACCTAGTTCTTGACCCCAGATGACCCATATTTGAACTCAACCTAGATTTCCTCAAGGTTATCATTCTGACCAAATTTCATGAAGATCAATTGAAAAATACAGGCTCTATCGCATACACAAGGTTTTTCTTTGATTTGACCTAGTGGCCTAGTTTTTGACCCCAGATGACCCATATTCGAACTTGACCTAGATTTCATCAATGCTATCATTCTGACCAAATTTCATAAAGTTCAATTGAAAAATACATCCTCTATCGCATACACAAGGTTTTTCTTTTGATTTGACCTAGTGACCTAGTTTTTGACCCCAGATAACCCACATTCAAACCTGACATTGATTTCATCAAGGCAACCATTCTGACTAAATTTATGAAAATCCAGTGTAAAATGCAGCCACTATTGCATACACAAGGTTTTTCCTTGATTTGACCTAATGACCTAGTTCTTGACCCCAAATGACCCATATTCGAACTGAACCTAGATTTCATCAAGGCCTTCATTCTGACCAAATTTCATGAAGATCAATTGAAAAATACAGCCTCTATCGCATACACAAGGTTTTTCTTTGATTTGACCTAGTGGCCTAGTTTTTGAACCCAGATGACCCAATTTCGAACTTGGCCTAGATTTCATCAAGGCAATCATTCTGACCAAATTTCATGAAGATCAATTGAAAAATACAGCCTCCATCGCATACACAAGCTAAATGTTGACAGACAGACAGACGACAGACATTGAGCAATCACAGTAACTCACCTGAGCATTGCTTAGGTGAGCTAAAAATACAGCCTCTATCGCTTACACAAGCTAAAATTTATGTTGACAGACGACAGACAGACAGACGCTGGACATCGAGCGATCACAATAACTCAATTGAGCTAAAAACTGTAGGATGAGTTGAGTACACATGAAGGTGTGAAGGACTGATGGACAGAATGATGGACAGCACTTAATTGGGACCTTATTCCAACATAATTAAATCCTGATTAGAATTTTGTAGAGCTATTTAATGTTTTACTGTAAATATTCAAGTCACATATCTATGTCATCATTATGGATACAGGTTAAGCATTGTTCAACAATTTGTTGTATATTATATATTTTTTAGAAGTACAATTGTCAAACAGATTATCTGACTAAACAGCCAGTATAAGCAATTTACCATTTTCACTGACAATTAATGTTAATGTAAACTGGTTGTTCTATTTAATGTTGTTTTTTTTCCAGTTAAACAAAAGCCATAACAACAGTTTTTTTCACTCAACTGCCAAAAAAAATATGACCAACATTTTTTCAATTGGATGTGACCTAATTAAAATACAACAGGTATTGTATTTAGTATAGTCAAAGACAAATTAAAGACAAATCCTTGTAAAAAAGATGGATAAAACTACTTGTTCTTTATTATAATAAAAACACTGGTATCTGTAACTACTTATCAAAGAAAAACTTATGCATATCATTTGCACGATTTTTTGTAATTCACTTATCTTAACAGGAAATTGCTACAAACAGAAAGGCATTTACTTGCATCATTAACTGAACAAGGAGTGAGTGTTTATAAAGTTTGCTGTACTTTTATGTACATTAATGTATTAAATTTTTTTAATGAACCAAGTCAATTTAGTAACGTCATTTGGTGTAGAAGTTGTTTTCAAAACCTGTCTTCCTTGTTTTGGATGTCAGGATAATAGTTTTCTTTTCAATAATGCATCAAAGTGTAGCAGTTGTTTTCAACACCCATTCTCTTTGTTTTGGATGCCAGGTTCAATAAATGTTCTCACACTAGTTGTTTTTAACAGTTGTACAGTAAAGTACCAACTGCTTGGAAATGCAATAGGCTGAGCAAAACACTTGAGTTTACCAGGGTTTTGAGACATCCAAACATAGCAAGTCAGGGATGTGATAGCCCATTGACCAAACACCAGGAAATAAGAGGATACTCCCTACACCTTTCAACAATATTACAATTTATGCACTTATCTTGCCAAACCTGACAACTTTTTTTTCGAAAGTTTCTGTTCAAAAACAGGAAATCAGCTGAAAAGGGGAAGAATCACACCCTTGAAAGTATAAGGAAAACTGATGGGGACCATATGAATTGCTGATGCTCAAGCATTCACTGCTCAAACCAGCGGCATTTTACTGGATCTTTAATTGTGGGACTTGTTTTTGGTTGGGTTTTCAAAGAAAAATCCGGCTTGTAGATTAGGTCTGTCTGGGCCAATGGATGGAAATAATGAGTCTCATGTTAACATTTTTGTTCACTCAATATCTGGACAAGTATTTCACCTAGGACCTTGAAACTTCATAGGTATGTTGGTCTTGATGTTTACACAACTGTTCTATTGTTCTCTGCGGGTTAATAACCAAAATGAATACCTACATACCATACCTGCGCACGTGCACGAGTATCATACCATACCTGTGCTCGTGCACAGGTATCATACCATACCTGAGCACGTGAAAAGAATGTTAGATGAGTTCAAACTGTAATGTTTATTTAATGCCATGTTATTGTCCGTAAGTATTGACCTGACACTCAAGAATATTCCGTATATTTTCCGTAAATTAATTCTCGGTGTCTGAAGTTAAATAGCGATATAAATGTTGCGTATATATTTCTTTATAATTTTCACAATGTCACATGTGCAAATAGCTGTGCCGACAAAACGTTTAGCTGCTGAACTGCATTTTTGGTTCAACTCCTGCGTACTGACCAATTCCCCCCAAATTTTGCCATATTTATCTGATCAAACCTTATGGTCTATAAGCGTTATAGAAAATGTTACATAAAACATTTTTAAAAGTATCTTAGATAAAAAGACAAAGAATTTCTCACCAGCGTTTCCTGAAAATGAATACTAGATCTACAAGAGAAAGCAATCAGATTTCGTGAAATGTGTTACACAGATATTGTATGAGTAAAAGTAACATCAATAACAACATTACATTGAATTAAAAAAAAATGGTCTGAGGTGATTTTGAACTCATGGTATCGTGCGTGGCAGTCAGACAGCTACCACTATGCCACCGTGCCATTGGTTATTTATATTGGTTATTTTAGGATACAAATATTTTGTAAAATAATGGAAACCCCCGAAAATACAGATGAAGAAAAATGAGTGCCAGGTCAATACTTACGGAAAATATACAATACCTGCGTCAAGTAGCATTTACAAATGTATACTTCTTTTTTAAATATTGTATATTTTGATCTACAAGATACATTCACGGCTCAGTACTTAACAGGGAGGAGAAGAAGATAATCATTTTAATTATTGTTGTTAGATAATGATGATGATGACGACGACCACGACCACGACGAAACCGTAAATGCAGAGTCCGAAACTAAGTTTATCATGAAAAATGTTTCTTAAACATGCAACCGAAGTGTGAAGTTATGCATTAAAAGATAAAAAAAATCCCAACAAATAATTGGTTAACAAAAATGCATTAACACCGGTGAATTAGCAGAACTTTCATAAACTTTTTTAATCTCATTTTACGTATTTCAATTTACCTGCTGAAGTTCAAGTAATTCCCTAAATCATTTATTTTCTGACTGGGAGAAGGAAAGACATATAAATAAATAAATAAATAAAAACTAAGAAATTAAAATGACGTTGTGTAAGTCAGTTACTTACCTCTTAGATCGGTGTTCATGAAATGAAAATACCCGCGCTCGTGCGGTAACACCTCGAGCGCTACGCGCTCTCGGTGTCACGATTCACACGAGCGCGGGTATTTTCATTTCATGAACACCTCCTACTCGGTTAGTAACCTACACGTACATGACCCATATTGATTTTGGGGTCAATGTGTCAAAGATCAAGGTCACAGGGACCTGAACATTGAAAATGGTTTCTGCTCAATATCTGGAGAAGTATTTCACATAGGACCTTGAAACTTCATAGGTATGTTGGTCTTGATGCGTACATGATCCCTCCTGATTTCAGGGTCACTGGGTCAAAGGTCAAGGTCACAGGGACCTGAACATTGAAAATTGTTACCGCTCAATATCTGTACAAGTACTTCACCTAGGACCTTGAAACTTCATACGCATGTTGGTCTTGATGTGTACATGACCTCTACTGATTTCAGGGTCATTGGGTCAAAAGTCACAGGGACCTGAACATTGAAAATTCCACTCAATATCTGGACAAGTAGTTCACCTAGGACCTTGAAACTTCACACGTATGTGGTCTTGATGTGTACATGACCCCTTTTGATTTCGGGGTCAAAGGTCAAGGTCACAGGGATATAAACATTGGAAATGGTGTTTTTATTACTTTTATTTTTTTTACACCAATTTATTTCTTGAAATTCATTTTCTACCTGTCCATTTCTTTTTTTCTCTTTTTCCTTCAATAGTGCTTATTAATTTGGAAGTTATTTATTGTATGCCTTTATTAGAACTTTAACTCATTATCACCTAATTCAGAAAACCGTGCCAAAAAGCCGTCAGGAGTTAGCTGCTTGTTAATACCTGTTTTCCATCCCAGAAAATGCTATCACTTTCTTTTCAATAAAGCAATGTACAATACAATACAATAAGTTTATAAAAAGCTCACAATTCATGACACCATGAAATCATTTGAATTACCGACATTACGCACAAACAGCAAAAAGGACAGTTTCAGGCAGACTTTTATTAGCACATTTTTGATTTCAGAAAGAGAAAAATTGAAGTCACCAGCACCGCATATGTCATTAACATAATGTGAACCTGTCTGTATAGCCTGGTCAAATTAATGAACAATATGGCAGTCTAACTGATAATTGTTGTCAATTGATACTATGTTACATAACTTGTGACGAAAATACTAAAAGGATCGATTAAAGTAAGAGATTGTTGAAGTCTTTACTTAACTGCTTGTGTCCATGTACTCTAAACAAGAGGGCCAAGATGGCCCTAGGTCGCTCACCTAAGAAACACTCCATAACAGTGTAAAACATGTTTGACCTAGTGATTTCATGGAAACAAATATTCTGACCAATTTTCATTAAGATTGGACCAAAAAATTGGTCTCTTGCGATAAAACAAGCATTTTCTTAGATATGACCTAGTTTTTGACCCTAGATGACCCATGTTCAAACTCGACCTAGATTTTATCAAGGCAATCATTCTGGCCAAAATTCATGAAGATCAACTGAAAAATACAGCCTCTATCACATACAGAAGTTTTTTCTTTGATTTGACCAAGTGACCTAGTTTTTGACCTCAGATGACCCATATTCAAATTCGACCTAGATTTCATTAAGGCAATCAACCTGACCAAATTTCATAAAAATCAATTGAAAAAAACAGTCTCTATCGCATACACAAGATTTTTCTTTAATTTGACCTAGTGACCTAGTTTTTGACCTCAGATAACCCATATTCAAAATCGACCTAGATTTCATCAAGGCAATCACTCTGACCAAACTTCATGAAGATCAATTGAAAAATACATCCTCTATTGCATACACAATGTTTTTCTTCGATTTGACTTAGTGACCTAGTTTTTGACCCCAGATGACCCATTTTTGAACTCATCCTAGATTTTATCAAGGTAATCATTCTGGCTAAATTTCATGAAGATCAGTTGAAAAATACAGCCTCTATTGCATACACAAGGTTTTTCTTTGATTTGACCTAGTGACCTAGTTTTTGACCCCAGATGACCCATTTTCGAACTTGGTCTAAATTTCATCAAGGTAATCATTCTGACCAAAATTCATGAAGATCAATTGAAAAATACAGCCTCTATCTCATACACAAGGTTTTTACGTGATATGACCTAGTGACCTAGTTTTTGACCCCAGATGACCCATTTTCGAACTTGGTCTAAATTTCATCAAGGTAATCATTCTGACCAAAATTCATGAAGATCAATTGAAAAATACCGCCTCTATCGCATACACAAGGTTTT
The DNA here is from genome assembly GCF_021730395.1 of Mercenaria mercenaria. Lineage (NCBI taxonomy): Eukaryota > Metazoa > Mollusca > Bivalvia > Venerida > Veneridae > Mercenaria > Mercenaria mercenaria. The sequence continues at coordinate 104,126,914 of NC_069361.1, read as the reverse complement.
TCTTTGATTTGACCTAGTGACCTAGTTTTTGACCCGAGATGACCCATTTTCAAACTCGGCCTAGATTTCATCAAGGAAATCATTCTGACCAAAATTCATGAAGATCAATTGAAAAATACAGCCTCTATCGCATACACAAGGTTTTTCTTTGATTTGACCTAGTGACCTAGTTTTTGACCCGAGATGATCCATTTTCGAACTCTGCCTAGATTTCATCAAGGCAATCATTCTGACCAAAATTCATGAAGATCAATTGAAAAATACCGCCTCTATCGCATACACAAGGTTTTTCTTTGATTTGACCTAGTGACCTAGTTTTTGACCCCAGATGACCCATTTTCGAACTCAGCCTAGATTTCATCAAGGTTATCATTCTGATCAATATTCATGAAGAAGAATTGAAAAATACAGCCTCTATCGCATACACAAGGTTTTTCTTTGATTTGACCTAGTGACCTAGTTTTTGACCCCAGATGACCCATTTTCAAACTCGGCTTAGATTTCATCAAGATTATTATTCTGACCAATATTCATGTAGATTAATTGAAAAATACCGCCTCTATCGCATACACAAGGTTTTTCTTTGATTTGACCTAGTGACCTAGTTTTTGACCCGAGATGACCCATTTTCGAACTCGGCCTAGATTTCATCAAAGTTATCATTCTGACCAATATTCATGAAGATTAAATGAAAAATACAGCCTCTATCGCATACACAAGGTTTTTCTTTGATTTGACCTAGTGACCTAGTTTTTGACCCGAGATGACCCATTTTCGAACTCGGCCTAGATTTCATCAAGGTTATCATTCTGACCAATATTCATGAAGATTAATTGAAAAATACAGCCTCTATCGCATACACAAGCTAAATGTTGACAGACGACGGACGACAGACGACAGACGACAGACGACGGACGACAGACGCCGGACATCGAGCGATCAGAAAAACTCACCTGAGCATTGCTCAGGTGAGCTAAAAACAACAATAGCACATGCGAATAATCCCTTACCATATTTAAAACTTTGTAGCATTTGTAACAGGATGACAACAATATTACATTAACACAAGTACTTGAAGCATTCATAAAAAGAAATGGCACAGGGTGAGAAATATGTGCAGCCAGACCGGGGCTTGAATGCAGGTCCTCGGAATACCGTTCCAATGCTCTACCGCCTGAGCTACTGTACCCAACCACCTACACCTTTTTCCGCGTTTTAATATTCAAGCCCGGTACCGTGACATACTCCCCCGCTGTATGAACTTCGTCCTCAAGTTTCTAGTAGGACAGAGAACAATGTGAACATGATCTCAGAGTATATTCAGTCACAGTCCCACAATGGGTGCTAAATGTCACAGGGTAAGAAAAATATGCAGTCATACCGCAACTCAAACACGGGGCCTTGGAATACTGTTCCAATGCTCTACTGATTGAGCTACCTGGCCGCCTACACATTTTCTCCCAATTTTTATATTCAAGTCCTATACCATGACAGAAAAATGGTCAGCCAAATATAACTTATTTATGTTATTTATATTATATAACAAGCTTACATATTCAATTTTTGTAAAAAAATAATTTTCTTTCATGATGACCTTTCATTAACTGCGATAAACAGTGATGTTTTTTGAGAAAGATTGAAATACTTTGAAATCATTTAATTTCGTGGGCATGACATTTTGTGATTTTGGTCAAAACGGTATAATTTCGTGGGGATATGAATTCGTGGATTTCAACTTTTGAACACAAAATTAATGGAAATTTACTTGTTCGTTGGGATTAAATTTCGCGGATTGACTGAACCACGAAATCCACGAAAATTAGTCCCCCACGAATATTAATGATTTCACAGTACACAGGCTTAATATATATGGGCCATTCCGTGACAAAACCTGTATAAGTGACAAACAAGAGTGCCAGAATGTCACAATATACACCGGTCACAGCAAATTTCTTTACACTAGCACCTGTATTTGCAAATGAAATTTTAATTTTGTGGTTGTTTAGTAATTATTGTAATTCTTTTGTTTTTCTAAGTCCACAAAAAAACCCTTACCAGGTAGAGATACCTTAAAATACACCTAAAATTTGAAAGTAACATCTATGTTGTACCACAGAAATGTGGTCTTGGTTTTTCCCTACAGTCAATTATAAAAAGTTACAATAAAAGTTATTTATAGTAGCAACTAAGGGAAGTTAATCTAAAGAGAAACCCCCCCCCAAAAAAAACTGTCCACACAAAAATCCTTATCAGGTAAAGATAGGTGAAACAAGAGCTGTCTCCATAGGATGACACATGCCCCCGATGGCACTTTGAATGAATAGTTATGACCGATGTTAGAGTTTAGGACCTTTGACCTATGGAGCTGGGTCTTGCGCGCGACACATCGTCTTACTGTGTCACACATTCATGCGTAGTTATTCTAAAATCCATGCATGAATGACAAAGATATGGACCGGACACGCCCATCAATGCACTATCATGAAAAACGACCTTTAACGTCTAAGTGTGACCTTGACCTTTGAGCTACGGACCTGGGTCTTGCGCACAACACGTCGTCTTACTGTGGTACACATTCATGCCAAGTTATTTGAAAATCCATCCATCCATAGAAAAGATATGGACCGGACACGCCCATCAATGCACTATCCTTTAATGTCTAAGTGTGACCTTGACCTTTGAGCTACGGACCTGGGTCTTGCGCGCGACACGTCGTCTTACTGTGGTACACATTCATGCCAAGTTATTTGAAAATCCATCCATCGATGACAAAGATATGGACTAGACACGCCCATCAATGCACTATCCTTTAATGTCTAAGTGTGACCTTGACCTTTGAGCTACGGACCTGGGTCTTGCGCACAACACGTCGTCTTACTGTGGTACACATTCATGCCAAGTTATTTGAAAATCCATCCATCCATAGAAAAGATATGGACCGGACACGCCCATCAATGCACTATCCTTTAATGTCTAAGTGTGACCTTGACCTTTGAGCTACGGACCTGGGTCTTGCGCGCGACACGTCGTCTTACTGTGGTACACATTCATGCCAAGTTATTTGAAAATCCATCCATCGATGACAAAGATATGGACTAGACACGCCCATCAATGCACTATCCTTTAATGTCTAAGTGTGACCTTGACCTTTGAGCTACGGACCTGGGTCTTGCACGCGACACGTCGTCTTACTGTGGTACACATTCATGCCTAGTTATTTGAAAATCCATCCATCGATGACAAAGATATGGACCGGACACGAAAATTGCGGACAGACTGACAGGCCGACAGACCGACAGACTGACAGACCGACGGACCGACAGATGGACAGACGGTTCAAAAACTATATGCCTCCCTTCGGGGGCATAAATACACCTCAAAATTGGATGTAACATGCATGTTGTACTACAGAAAAGTAGTCTCGATTTTTCCCTACGACTAGTAATGAAGAAGTTGCAATATAAGCTATTTATAGTAACAACAAAGGGAAGTAATTCTAAAGAAGGGACCTGCGCATGACACTCCGTCTCATGATGGTGTACAATTGTGCCAAATTACATCAAAATCCCTCTATGCATGAAGAAGAAATGCTCCTGGACAAAGTCATTCTTGTATCTGACCTTTGGCCTCTAAGGGGGACCTTGACCTTAGACCTAGTAATTCAAGGGCCATAATTCTGAATTGCCTATGCCAATTTTGCTAGTTATCGAACCTGGGAAAGGAATTATGGTCATACACAAGTTTGGTGAAGATCGGATAAAAAATGTTTGACTTGGAGTGCGGACAAGATGAATGGTTTTTGGTGCATGTTTGAGAATGAAGACTTCAGCATTTTTATGAGTCTAGGTGATTCATTAGTTATTGTCAAGGGCCATAATTCCGAAGTGTCTTAACCGATTTGGCTAGTTATCGAACTTGGCCAAGGTCTTATTTGCAAACACATTTTGTTCGAGTTTGGTGAAGATCAGATACGAAATGTTTGACTTAGAGTGCAGACAAGATGAATGGTTTTTGGTGCATGTTTGAGAATGAAGACTTCAGCATTTTTATGCATCTAGGTAGACTAGCCACTAGACTGATAATAACTATATTTCTATATTTTTCCCCTGTTTTGACAAATTCAATTTCATAGAGACAAAAGCCAGTCTATTTTAGAGATTTTCACAGAGGACTGATGTTGAAACTAGAAAATGTTTTGTAAAAAAGCACATGTCTCCCCCAGTGCAACGTCCTATAGGCAAGAAGTCAATAGGGGTCAGGAGCAAAAATCAAAGAGACACTGATGGTTGGCTGCAATAGGGATCATCTACTTGGCATGTCCAGTCATCCCGCTAAATTTCAACACTCTTGGCCTAGTGGTTCTCAAGTCACTGTTCAGGCTCCTGTGACCTTGACCTTTGATCAAGTGACCTCAAAATATATAGGGGTCATCTACTCTGCATGTCCAATCATCCTATTAAGTTTCAACATTGTAGGTCAAGTGGTTCTCAAGTTATTTCCAAAAAATGATTTTACATGAACAGGCCACTGTGACCTTGACCTTTAACAGACTGACACCAAAATCAATAGGGGTCATCTACTCTGCATGTTCAATCATCCTATAAAGTTTCAACATTCTGGGTCAAGTGGTTCTCAAGTTATTGATCAGAACTGGTTATCAATGTTCAGGGCCCTGTGACCTTGACCTTTAACGGAGTGGCCCCAAAAACAATAGGGGTCATTTACTCTGCATGAACAATCATCCTATGAAGTTTCAACATTCTGGGTCGAGAGGTTCTCAAGTTATTGATTGGAAATGGTTTTCCCATGTTCAGGCCCCTGTGGCCTTGACCTTTAACAGAAAGACCCTAAGATCGTTAGGGGTCATCTACTCTGCATGACCAATCATCCTATGAAGTTTCATCATTCTGGGTCAAGTGGTTCTCAAGTTACTGACCGGAAATGGTTTTCAATGTTCGGGCCCCTGTGACCTTGACCTTTCACAGAATGACCCCAAAATCGTTCGGGGTCATCTACTCTGCATGACCAGTCATCCTATTATGTTTCAACATTCTGGGTCAAGTGGTTCTGATGTTATTGACCGGAAATGGTTTTCAATGTTCAGGCCCCTGTGACCTTGACCTTTAATGGAGTGACCCTAAAATCGATAGGGGTCATCTACTTTGCATGTACAATCATCCTATGAAGTTTCAACATTCTGGGTCAAGTGGTTCTCTAATTATTGATCGGAAATAGTTTTCAATGTTCAGGCCCCTGTGACCTTGACCTTTAATGGAGTGATCCCAAAATCGATAGGGGTCATCTACTTTGCATGTACAATCATCCTATGAAGTTTCAACATTCTGGGTCAAGTGGTTCTCTAGTTATTGATCGGAAATGGTTTTCAATGTTCAGGCCCCTGTGACCTTGACCTTTGACGGAGTGACCCCAAAATCAATAGGGGTTATTTGCTCTTTATGACCAATCATCCTATGAAGTTTCAACATTCTGGGTCAAGTGGTTCTCTAGTTATTGATTGGAAATGGTTTTCAATGTTCAGGCCCCTGTGACCTTGACCTTTGACGGAGTGACCCCAAAATCAATAGGGGTCATCTACTCTTCATGACCAATCATCCTATGAAGTTTCAACATTCGGGGTCAACTGGTTCTCTAGTTATTGATCGGAAATGATTTTCAATGTTCAGGCCCCTGTGACCTTGACCTTTGATGGAGTGACCCCAAAATCAATAGGGGTCATTTACTCTTCATGATCAATCATCCTATGAAGTTTCAACATTCTGGGTCAAGTGGTTCTCTAGTTTATGATCGGAAATGGTTTTCAATGTTCAGGCCCCTGTGACCTTGACCTTTGACGGAGTGACCCCAAAATCAATAGGGGTCATCTACTCTTCATGATCAATCATCCTATGAAGTTTCAACATTCTGGGTCAAGTGGTTCTCTAGTTTATGATCGGAAATGGTTTTCAATGTTCAGGCCCCTGTGACCTTGACCTTTGACGGAGTGACCCCAAAATCAGTAAGGGTCATCTACTCTTCATGACCAATCATCCTATGAAGTTTCAACATTATTGGTCAAGTGGTTCTCTAGTTATTGATCCGAAATGGTTTTCAATGTTCAGGCCCCTGTGACCTTGACCTTTGACGGAGTGACCCCAAAAACAATATGGGTCGTCTACTCCAGCAGCCCTACAACCCTATGAAGTTTGAAGGTTCTAGGTCAAATGGTTCTCCAGTTATTGCTCGGAAATGAAGTGTGATGTACGGATGGACAGACGGACGGACAGGGCAAAAACAATATGTCTCCTGGGGGAGACCAATCTGACTGAAGTACATCTCCTATTACGCTACGCATAGGATCTGAGAACGACCTATTCATAGCCTCGTTCTGACGACCCTTTTGCTAGCCAATCAGAGCCTAACTTACAACATCTTGCAAATCTACATGTAGCCTTGACTTTTGATATTTATAATTCTTATGTCGTAATATATCAGATAGCCGGCTAACTCAGTTGGTAGGCCACTTGCTTAGTAAGCGAGGGGTCCCGGGTTCGAGCCCTAGAATGTCTGCACATTTTTCTTACTCTTTGACATTCGAACAAGTCGTCTGATTGGATAAAATAAGAATAGCAATACTGGAAATCCAAAATATACAGAAGACGAATGTGAATGGGTCGTTCTCAGATCTTCGTTTAGAAGAAGATCAAGTACTTTAGTCAGATTGGGGGGAGACATAATTACATGATATTGGACATAGGATATAGACTGACTCAGTTCACTACATTCAATCATAAAAATGTAAAAAGATATATCATAGTCTAGGAGCTAGTCTAGCATCTAGGTGATTCATAAATTACTGTCAAGGACCATAATTCCGAAATGTCTTGGCCGATTTAGCTAGTTATCGAACCTGGCTGAGGTCTTATGGTCAAACACATTTTCTTCAAGTTTGGTGAAGATCGGATGAGAAATATTCAACTTAAAGTGCAGACAAGAGTAAAAAGGCCGATTTTTCGATTTTTTTTTTGTTTTCTTTTTTTGTTTTTTTTGTTTTTGGTGCATGTTTGAGAATGAAGACTTAGCTTTTTTTTGCATCTAGGTGATTCATAAATTATTGTCAAGGGCCATAATTCTGAATTGTCTTGGCAGATTTAAATAGTTATCGACCTTGGCTGAGGTCTTATGGTCAAACACATTTTGTTTAAGTTTGGTGAAAATCGGATGAGAAATGTTCGACTTAGAGTGCGGACAAGCTTTGTGACAGACACACACACAGACAGACAGACTGGAGTAAATCAATATGTCTTCCACACCACTGTGTGGTGGGAGACATAATTACCTTAACTGTGTATTTTTAATTTCATCACAGGCCTTTAATCTACAGTGCTCCAGCCAGGATTTAAAAAGGGCAGGGTGCTGGCACTGAAAAGGGCACTTTTAGGAGGGTCGGTCTGGGGGCATGCTCCCCCAGGAAAAAAATTATAACTAGTACATGCATTCAGTGCATTTTAACATACTTTAGGCATGGAATTTGGCATAATTTAGGCATGGTATTTGGCACACTTTAGGCATGGTATAAGGCAAACTTTGTCTTTTGATAGGCTATGTTTTTCATCTGTAATACATCTATTTATTAACTAAAATGCTGCTGCTTGTATTTTACTTGGCATTGATTATCAACTTGTAACATTTCTTTGTAATTGCATATTGAGTAACAATATCTATATGTTTAAGCCTATTTTACTTGTTACAATTTCAGTACACATCTTCTCCATATACTTGATATTTATAAATTTATATGTGCAACATACAGAAGATAAAGTTTAACCTTCCACTTAAATAAATGAAATTAGGCAAAGTTTTTAACTTACAACAGTCTAAAAGCAAATTTAGCACTTCTATAGAACGTATTCCGGGTATCCAAAATTTTATATCCGGGTATGGTTACACTTTTCTAATGTCAAGTTTAAACAATATTTTTGAAGAAATATTATGATGCAAAGACAGTTTAACAGCATTTAACTGTATCATACATTAAAGTGTACCCTGTCATTACATCTTATTAAACTAATTTCAAAGAAATCTTCGTGAAAAATCAACAATTTCACACAGTAGACGACAGCCTACTTTCGATTTTACAAACTTGTAAAACGATAAAATCAAAATATTTTCCTATCTAAATTTTATTGTGATCGATTTTTATTAATTAGATTTAAATGTCTGTTGTCTGGACTTAAGTTTCAGTTATGTATAAAGGATATTTACGACTATGTTACCGAAAACGAAAGTACAATTTGACAGGTGGCGCGAAAATAATAATGATTTCAGACTGGTTTGCAAACTGTGTTAACACTAAGATTCAGTCATTTTAATGCTAGTGGAGCAGTCTAAAATATCACAGTCTGCCTCGGGCACGATTACAGCAGGTAATTGTTTGCTAATTATGTCAATGCCCCCTGGCGTGTATCACTCGATTAAAAGGGGGCAATAAAGCAGTTTATTATAATCACTGAGGCAAAAAAGGTAAGTTTGGCTAAAAAAGGAAATGAATGGTTCTAAAACGGGCAGTGTGCCTGGCGGGGCAACAGGGCGGAACGAATTTCGGAACGGGCGATGCGCCCTGCTGTAAATAGCTAGCTGGAGCACTGATCTATATACCTCTATATTCCACTGGAGCATGGTCACTTTGGAATTTCGGTTGCCATGACAAAACAAATAACATTTATTTGTAAAATATGATAGAATTTGATTTGCCTAAGATAAATGGATTACAATTATATATACTAATTTGTAGTTTTTCCAAGAACATAAGAAAAACAATGTTTTTGCAGTATTTTAAAGTATTTATTATGCAATGAATACATCATGTCACCAATACATGCAATGGCCCATATTTCAGACAGGAAATAAATTCAGATAATTATTCCTGTATTTAACATATAAATAAGGGTCTTAAATTTGCGCAAACTGTGCAAAAACAAAAATAATTTCACAATACATACAATGCACAATGGTAACAATATAAATCCTGAAAACCTTTCGAAAACAAAATAACATTAGTTTATATATACAAAAATGTATGAATCTGTATCTAAGTGTTGAAGTTGTTTCCAAATCCAATTTTCCTTCCATGACTATTAAATTACTTTTTTTATTCAAAGAAGCAATGTATTTAAATGCAGTAATGTTTTCAACAGCCAATTTCCTTGTTTTAGAATGCCAGGCTCAATATGTTTTTTTTCTTCTTCGAAATTCAACATATCCAAGTGTAAGAGTTATTTTCAACTACTGTTTTTCCTTGTTTTGGATGCCAGACTCAATAAATAACATTACTTTTTCTTTTCTTCAATGAAACAATTAAATATATCTTGTGTAGCAGTTATTTTCTTCCCTTGTTTTGGTTACCCAGCACAAACATGTAAAGTAAACATTATGGGGTTTTTTTTCAATGAAACTACAGTACAATCGCGATTCTACGAAAAGCCAAGGGACCGGCCGTTTATTTCGTAATATAGCATTTTCGTTCGAGCGCAGCATAGGAAATTCCGCTATACAGCACCTTAATACCTAAATGTTTTAACCTGTGATATTTAAATATGTGATTTTCGTATCGGAGTACATGTACATGCATACCAAACATCTGGGTTTACTACAAATCTTATTCGAATCTGAGATGTAAAACGGGGCTTTTCGTCTTCACTTTTTATTCACTGTACAAAAGACATATACAGGGTACATTGATTCACGAGAACAAAAATGGCAATTGCCTATTCCGATTCAGCTACCCTTCACTGAATTGTTCTGAATAACAAAACGACAATTTACAGACTATCAGGAGTTACATAATATGTTTTATCTTCTTTATGCAGTGGTTGTTTTAGACGTATAGAAATCGAAGCAAGTGCGGGTGATATTTCATCCAATCTGACAGAGAAAAAAAAAATAACAACTTACACAGCGTATGTGTTTCGAATTTAATTACTAAGTTTTCACACTTTAATTACTGTTTACGCCCAGCTAACTGATAGTGACACTTTCCACTCTAAAGCGTTTTTCACGCCGTTATGGAAGGTGTGAAAACTTAGACAATACAGGTATTCGTAAAAAAACAACTAAAACAAGTTGAAAACAGGCTTTAAGGGCATAAAAATGCATTGGAAGGAGCGCATTTTTCGTAAAATTGCGACTTTGTAACATAGAAATGAGAAGGAAAGCAGCCGGTACCACAACACTTTTTCGTAGTATACCGGTATTTCGTTAAATTGCAATTCGTAGCACCGCAAATGCACTGTATGTTAATTGATTCTAAGAGCAGTAGACAATTTTTTCCCCTGTTTCGGATGCCAGAGGTTTACTATATGATATTAGTTATTTTTTAATGAAGAAAAATGTACTGCACTTTCAAATGCAGTTGTCAGGTTTGTATCAGTATCTAAGTGTAGATTTCTTTTCAACAACTGTTTTCCTTGGTTTGGGTGCCAGGTTCAACAAAAGATATTTATTTTTTCCATGAAGTTATGCATCCAAATACAGCAATTATTTTCAACACCCACTTCGAATTCACTGTTTTGAATGCCAAAGTTTTACTAATCACTAGTTTTATTTTTCAATGAAACAATGTATTTAAGTGAGTGGCTTTCAACATCTGTTTTCACTGTTTTGGATGCTGTGTTCAACCAGGCAATTGGAGGAACTGCTGCTTTTTTGATAAGAGATCATATGCAAGTACATATATATAGTGTGTTTAACCCTTACCCTGCTAAATTTCTAAAATGAACTTGTCCATCTTCCAATTTGGACAGTACCATTAACTGTTAAAAGGGGTGCTTACCAAAAAGACACTAGCTGAATAGCGACAAGTGCAGATCATGATCAGACTGCATGGATGTGCAAGATGATCATGATCTACACTGGTTGCAAAGGATCAATCGTGTCCAGCATGGTAAGCGTAGCTTGTTTGCGAAATACAACATTTTCACAGTGTTTGATCATGGCCTGTAAACACTGGCTCCAACTCTTTTAGAAGATGAGTTGAAAAAACAGCATATGATACTTCTGAGGCCATGCTAATGAATGCAAAGCCTCCTCAGGGTAAGTTGATTTTATGTTTTTGTAGCAATCTGGAACCATATTTCAACCAAGAGACCACATAGTTCCACTGAGAAATGATTCTATTTCAATTTACTTGATTTCACCTCTAAAATGTATACAGCAGAGTCGTATTCAATGAAACAAATAAAGAGTTATTTGTTTTACGATATCTTACAGGAAGGTAGCATGTTTGCTAATGTTTATATATTATGTTCCCTGGTACTTTGGTATTTTTGAGATTGTAAATTTTGTGGTGTTTTCTCTTAACAAACCTTTATGTGAAAAAAAAAAACACTTTAAAACACCTTTTGCAAGTAAATAGCTTTCAAGTAAATAGGTTTTGCAGTTTTTCCCAGTTGTATTAAATCCTGACTAGAGACCTTCGTATTATGTTTGATTTGGATAAATGGGCAATAGGAACAAACGATGATTTCATCATTTCAATGCACCCCTTTGGATGCATATTAAAGGTGGTTAATCAGACTTTATTAAAGTGAACACGACCATTTAAGCCCCTCGTATGGCGGAGACACATAGACAATATATTTATAGTCTGGCCTTACAAACGAAAGGAAGTGGACCTAAACAGTCATCATGAGTCAATTAAGTTCACCGTCAACTTGGACGAAAAGGTAGTCACTATTTAGATGTCATGGCTGACATACATGTAGAACTATCATCAAGCACAGAAACTGTTTGTTATGACAAATTTTTGATGCACAGTGAAAAAACAATGAACAAATAATTGAAATTCAAAGTATATACGAGATTTTCAAATAAAAAAAAACTTGACTGAATCAAACATCAATACTCTTTATTCAAGTAAGCAACATACACACATTTTCTCTGAACATCTGGCAGTATGCCAACTTTCAGCTATAAATAGTAACCCATGTTACTAAAAATAGTAACAAACATCAAAAATGTGCGAACAATTTTTTGTACCTTAGCTAATAATTTCCTTATTGTTGTAATCCTGATGAAGGCCATACATTGACCGAAACCTGTCAATTCAATTAATTAAATACTCTTATTTACCCAGTGTTTATGTGTTGTTCCTCTTTCAGCTTATTATATACATGTAATGTTGTATGTTACGGATTTGTTCAAAACTTAGCAGCTGATCATTTACATCTAATACTGAGATAGAATGAAAGTGCACCAAAACTTTAACCTGAAATTCTTAGTGAAAAGGTGGGACAATTCATGAAATAGTGGTGTGAGAGTTATGGCCCTTGTGCCATATGATGTGGGTGATGATGAGGAATAACTATTTTAAGTCTGAATCAAATCCATTTAGTTATAACTGAGACAGAGTGAAAGTGCACCAAAACTTTAACCTGAAATTTCAAGTAAAAAGGGGGCAAAATTCATGAAAAATTGGTGCCAGAGTTATGGACCTTGTGTCATAATATGATGTGGGTGATGATGTGGAACAACTATTTTAAATTTGAATCAAATCCATATAGCAATAACTGAGATAGCGTGAAAGTGCACCAAAACTTTAACCTGAAATTCTAAGTAAAAAGGGGGGATAATTCATGAAATGTTGGTGTGAGAGTTATGGCCCTTGTGCCATATGATGTGGGTGATGATGAGGAATAACTGTTTGAAGTTTGAAACAAATCCATCAAGTAATTACAGAGATAAGGAGAAAAAAGAGAAAGTGTAAAAAAAACTTTAACCAAGGTGGGGACGCGGAAAGATGCCGACGCCGGGGCAAGTAGGATAGCTCTCCATATACTTTGTATAGTCAAGCTAATTATAAAATTGTTATAAATTCCCTTTGTCTATCTTGGTCGCACAACCAAGATTGTTTTTAGATGAATTCCGAAGCTTCACCCTGTTTTTAAACTTGACTTTTATTCCAGGTAGTTGAAATATCCAAATATTTTTTTATCAAATGCAAATGTAAACTAGAAGTTATATTGAAATCAAAAGAAATAGACCATTTTTTAAATACTTTTATATTAAAGGGCAGGGTTGGCAAAACCCCAGGTTTTAAGCATATTGTTCAGCCCAGTGGGTAATACTAGGAAAACCCGGGTTTTACTGTGCGATAGTGAGCAATATAATATTTCAGTTTATACTTTTTACAATACATATTTCAACACTTTAGTTGACTTACAACCCATATAGTGATAGCAGTGACCAGACCCGCATGCCTAATGCTATAATATTTATAAATATCTGTTGAATAGACATTATTATGATGATGATTGAGCAATTATTGAGCAAGATTATAGGTATAGTAGTCGCAACTTGACCGCGATGGTTGACCTTAGGCTGATTATTCATATCGATTATTTCATTGTAGAAATAAGGGGTGCTTAGGGTAGCCGTATGTATTATATGGAATTAGTTTGTATACAGTATAGTTTTTCTTTTAAACTTTCCAATACACTAATTCATATTTACACAAATTTATATTTCCATTTTCTCGTGCAGCTCGTGTTTTTAAATGCAAAGAGATTAAGTGTTTTACGTACACTCCTTTTTACTAATAGGTTGTACCTCTTTATGTATTATAATACAAAGCAGGGCTTCGGAAATTTGCCGGTTTGTCGGTTTTGGACCGATTTTTGACTTTTCAGACCGATTCGTGAAGTGAAAAAACGAAAAAAATCGGTCCCGTAAAAATGGAGAAAAGTATAAATTTCGGTCTGATATCTCAATACACGATCACCTGCCAAGCAGGAAATTGTTGGTCGCACCTTCAGATAATCAATAAACGTGTCAGTCGGTCTGATTGTCACTTTGATAATCGGTCCGTAATTAGCGCGTGACGCAATCAGTGCTCGCGCGGCACATCCTTTAATGTTTGCAGACAGCCGACTGCGGTGTATTAAACATTTTTAACTGGTTTCCTAACGTTTCTGACTGGATCCAAATCATTTCGACGGGGATCAATTTAATTTTAATCAAAGAGCTATAATTGTACATTATAGGTCTTTGATTTAATGAGACATCATACGGAAACCCGATAAAATAATTTTTATAATTACTTGATTTGAAAAAATTACATGATTCATTTGTTGGGGCTCCAGTAGAAACAAATGCAGAAAATCGTCTTTGCAACCCGACTGTACAAAAAAGAAAAAAATGGACGGGCAACCACGAATGATAAAGAAAACCGGAGTGGCACTGTTTATCAAATCGGTCTTTTAAAAAACGTTTCAAAATGAAATTTTGTTTACATCAGAAGAGAACATATAACTTTATAAAATGTAGTTGCTTATTGAAGTACAACGTAAGTGAAATGAAATATCCGTGGCCAACCCGCGTGACGTTTTGGTACTATACATGCGGGAAATTTGATCTCAGCGTTCAAATAACGTACACATTCGGTCCGCGACAGAGTATTCTTTAAATACTGAGGCTGTTTAGCAGAGAATATGTGTCGTGTACACAAAGTATCTGCCGTGTATACGGTATCGAAGTCACGTGCGTTGGCTTTTAGACTAGTTACGCACACGGTGTCAATGCCTCGTATTATCTCGGAAAAACATCGAAATTTAAACAAAGTAACGATCACACATAACACTGAATAACTGTCTTCATTGTATGGTAACGCGCGGTGACTGGTAACTCAGTTTTAATGCATGACATGCTTATTTCTTTACCCTATCATGTTTTACAAAATATGTAATATTGGGAATGCGGTGGGTGGGGTAGCGCCGATGTCAGGATTTTCGTTTCGGACCGATTGAGTTATCAAAATTTCCGGAGCCCTGATACAAAGGTCAACCATCGGGGTCAAGTTGCGTCCACTATACTAATAAACTTTGATAACGTGGCAGTTGACCTCAATACAATCGACACTGTTCATTTTCCAATACAGGTAAATCCAATACTTGCTTTACAATACATCTATGATGGATTAGATTTGAACACCCCTGTATTAACTGAACTCAACTGCCACATTATCAAAGTTTATTAGTACAGTTCGATTACTAGGTCATACATGTTTACACGTTTTCAAACCAAAATTTCTCTACTTATAAAATGACCTTCCTACTTTTTGATAATGTTTTGTTTCAGCTTGAGCTCACGTTTTTCTTATACAAGACACACTAAAATATGGAACCCTGAGTTTAGATTACAGAACACAATCTTTAATGTTTACAAACATGATGTTTACGAAAACAAACTGTATCGCACAGTATTATGATGTTTTGAAATGTAAACAAACAAAAGAATAACACAAGTTAAAGTTTGTACGCAACGTTTCCAATATAAACACTAATTCCTCGTTGGCCGAGCGGTAACGCACTCCGCCTCGTAATATTTCATCGTGAGTTCGATTTCCAGACCCGTATATTTTTTAATTTGAAAAGTATGTATAATTTCTTCTTGTTCAATAAAATTCAACGAAAACCTCTCAAGTTGGTAAATCTGGTTAACTGAAATATGTCATTACAATATACTTACACGTAATCATGTTTAAATACTCTTCGCTTTAAATAACGTAATAATGATGTAATGTTTTTTGAAGCTCACCTGGGATATTTTAAAGCACAACGGGATGGTTTTATAAATTTAATGACAATCTTATACCTCACTTTAAAAGGCAATGCCTGACCTTAATTTCAGAATTAATTAATTTAAAGATACTGCGGCCGGCTTTATACGAAAATGAGAACAAAACAATGAATAAGAAACCGTTGAAGAACAAACTTACGTAAAGTATGTAATGCAAAATGAAAAAATATCTTTGAACTGATGCAAGATTCGAACTGTCAAAATTATCACTACAAAATGATCACAGTCCCATCCACACTGTGCCAACAAGCCAGCTATTGATTAACATTCTTATAATCATAATTTGTGTTTTAAACGAAACTGCTAGGCCTACAGTTTGTTTATATACTTATTGCTAAAAATAGAAACGCCATAATATTGTGCGGTATAATTCAACAACAAATAGTAAGGTGTGACTTATCCGCTATCCTCTGCATTTACCGAAGTATTGTTATGAGCTGAAAGTACAGACACGCCTCGATGCATAAAGTTGATCTATACTTATAGGGGATCAAAGTTAGAAACTTGTGTAAACAACTTAAATCTAATTATATATACAAAGTAATACTGCGTCATTTATAAATTCATGCATTTTAACTTATTTGTAACTATAAATGTTGAAGGGTGTTTCACATAAAAATTATTTTGTTGTGTAAATAAACCATAATTTTGTTAATAGAACTGTTCTGTCAGCTACCTATCACTTCAACAATGGTTTCAAAGTAAGTAAAATTTAATGTAAGAATTAGCTCACATTTTATAACATAGAAACTCAATTGTTTCATTAAAAAAGAGAAAAACTTTTCATTGCCTGGTATTGCCCATTCATTCATTTTTAGGAGTATTGTTTTCCCGGGCAGGTAGTCGCCAACCCTGTAAAAGGGGGGGTAATTACAAATTTTCATAAAAAGTAATGAAATATATACACTTCCAATAGGGATCTTACTCTATGTAATGGATCTTTTTATTCCTTAAATAAATCTCTAACAGAAAATAATAAATTATGAAAACTAAACAAGAGCTGTCTGTAAACTGCACACTCGACTTTTCTCAGTGCTTGACTCTGAATTAGAGCTCTGCCAGTAAAAACTTTAACCAAAAAAGTCTAAGTTTAAAAGGGGCACAACTCTGTCAAAATTCAAATAAGAATTATGGGGATTGTTTCTCCTGGTGTAGACTTTGATTAAGTTTCAAGTCAATAGCTTTGATAGTAACAGAAATATTTGATTTTATCAAAAACTTTAACAAACAGCGACGGCGAAAAGTCGAACTAAAAATGCCACAAAATGTTGTTCAAATGTGATTGACCACCTTTAAACTATGATGTTAATCATTTTCTTTCATAAAACTTGAAATGAACAAGAGCTCGTCAAACACAAAATACCCCCTTGATGCATTCAGTAATTGCACAAGGAACAGAAATTATTTGGTCACTTTGCACTGGATGTTTGACGTACTGACCTCAAATCAATAATTATGGGTCACTGACTAATCATAAGTAATCCCTGTATCAAATTTGATCTTAGACCAAAGCATTCTCCAGTTATCTGGCAAAAAAACATTCTACTTTTCTGGGTCAATGTGATCTTGACTTTGACCTACTGGGCTCTCGAAATACCATTCTCATGCTGCACTGACTGAGTTACTCAGCCATAGATCTACAAGCTATCTCCGAGTTTTAATAAAAAAATGCAATACTATTTTGAAATTTCTCTTTGAATGTCCATCAAACAATTACAGGCATTACAGACTAAACAGTGTCATACTGTCATTGCCTCACATT
Organism: Mercenaria mercenaria; assembly: GCF_021730395.1. Taxonomy (NCBI): domain Eukaryota; kingdom Metazoa; phylum Mollusca; class Bivalvia; order Venerida; family Veneridae; genus Mercenaria; species Mercenaria mercenaria. Next base: position 104,109,522 of record NC_069361.1, on the reverse strand, counting down.
GGGCACAGAATGTCAAAAGGTGAGACAAATGTGCAGTCTGATCGCAAAATTAAACTCGGTACTTCTAAATACAGTTCCGGTGCTATACCGACTGAGTCACTCAGTTGCCTAAACATTTCCTCCCGATTTTACTAATTTAGTACTATATTATCACAAGTCCAAATTCAACTAAGAAAGTGTCCACTTTGAAAAGGCAAAACCACATTAATATCAACTAAGAAAGTGTCCACTTTGAAAAGGCAAAAGCACATTATATGAGTGCTTTATAAGAAGGCAGGGGTCATAATTCTGACTCCCTATTTAATTCTTTCTTTACCACAGATCTATACACCCCACCTCCCTCATCGTGAATTATAAAAGGAGTACAACTTTAAGAACATTATATTAAGCCTCTACGGCATATTATTATTATATTGAAAATCTTTGAAATATAACAGTTAATCTTAAGTTTAAGAATATATGAAAATGCACCAAACAAACTTTAATGTTTTATCAAGTGACAGACTGATGAATCATTTAAAGAAGGTTTATATCAATGGCATTTGATAGTGCAATACACGAAATAGATTGTAACCTTAGCATTATTATGAAGTATTATGAATCCAATCCTTTAATTAATTTTGTTATTAGAAACTGACATAATGTTTGCATAACATTTTATAATATTTAAATATTGCTTTAAAACAAACTGAAAGTTTGGCCATATAATGAACATCCGAACAAAAATTTTCGTTTCTAAACTAGCTCTATTTTGAAAATGCTAAATCAAGAAAAAATCTAAGTCTAAAATAAAACCTGGGTTGTCTTGGCAATAAAAACTTTCCCACTAACCTTCAGTATCTCCGTGATAGATACTTTTCAATCAAAGGGGGAAAATTTATAAAAACAACTTAAAGATCAGTAAGCCTTCTTAAGAAGCAGAAATTTACAGACTGACATCTTAAAATTTTCTTTCATCTTTGTTGTCATGTGTGTGAAAAGGTCAAATTTAATATCTTATTATTAATAAAATTGATTCTTACTGTCTGTTAGGTATTCACATGGTGTTTGGACTTTAGTCTCAGATATAAACTAGAGCTATCACTAAAGGTGATGAATGTCTATAATGTTATTTCAATTTGAAATATACATATTTTTATACTGACAAAATAAGGCCTATCTACTTATATGTACCTACTAACCAGTAAGTTCAATGCACTATTTAAACATGAAATAAGACCTACATACATGTAACTGATAAAATAATACAACTGTTTTTAAAGTCACGGATAATTTAACAAAGCCGGTTTTTACACCAAGATAATCAGCAAACACCCCCCCCCCCCGCAAAACAAATAAATAGACTGCCGTATGCCCGGCAATTGAACTCTTAACCTCTCCTCAGGTTGTCTTACATTTCCTCTGGCAAATTGTTTTAACCCTTATCATGCTGGACATGACTGATCCTGCCTTTGCAACCAGTGTAGATCATGATCAGCCTGCACATTTGTGCAGTCTGAACAAGATCTGCACTGTTCGCCATTCAGTCAGTATTTTTTGGTAGACTCCCCTTTTAACATTTAATGGCACTGTCCAAATTGAAAGATGGACAAGTTCATTATAGAAATTTAGCAGTGTAAGGGTTAATACCATACATTTTTTTTTCTAAATAAATATATGCAGAATTCATATATCAAAGTAAAATACAAACATTTCAAAATAATTTTCTTTACCTGTAAGGCATGATGGTGAAATTATATCTCTATCAGACAGCACAAAAATATTAATTCCACTTAATTTTCACTTTATCACATAAAAGCACACCACCCTAAACCTGATTAGATATAAACTAAATTTTCTTGAAATTTTGAAAAAGAAACTTGTTTAAGTTACAGCAGTCGCCCTCTTGAGATATGGAAATGCACTGTTGAAAATTTACAGCATATTATGATTAGTGAAAGAGATTTCTCACGGAAATATGATTCCTGTCCTACTTGCAGAGTTTGTATATTTTGGTGCATACCACTAAACTTGTATGCTAAATTAAGTAAAAGCTGGCACGCTTATTAAGACATCATTAAGGCAATACTTAAACTGCAAATATGTTGACATCAAGACCCCGCCACCACCATTGTGCTATATTTAGACTGTACATAGGAACTGAAAATACTGGTAATCTTGGCATTGTTCTGGCTTTGAAGAAGTCTTGCACTTCCTACATTTTGTACGTACATGTACAGTAATATTCAAATTGATATGGATTTGTGTACAATATTTTCATTGATTTCTGGTTAATTATTCATGTTTTTTCATGATACTGTAACTAAACGCAGGCCAGAAAGACATATTGTATTCGGTTAATTGAAGTAAATAACTGCATTATGCCATAATTTAAATTTGTGCAACCAAATCTGGTTCACAATGTTTTGTGCAATATTCTACAGAACGATTTTTCACACTTTCTATTCAGTTTTATCATTTTTTGAAAATGTTAGGTATTCACAACAAAAGTTGAATATAAAAACACTTTTATATAATTATGTTTATTTTATATTTTCACCACAGTATAATTATATACCCCCACCCCTCCCCCACTTCCCCTGCAAGATATAACCTTACTGTAACAAACTGCCTTAAAAATTTAAGTCACTCACTTGATTTTACCAACAAAACTTACTTTTGAAATAAAAAAGACAGATACATACTAAATATGAACTAAACAAAGCCCAGGTAAGAATCTTCTTAGTTACTGCTCTTGTTGTCTCTTAACCTTTAGCCTGCTGGCAACAAGTGTTTCTGCCATTGCAACAAGTGCAGCACTTCTGTGCAGGCTGATCATGGTCTGCACTTTTCACTATTCGGTCATTAAGTTTTCAGTGAAACCCCTTTGAATAAGAAGTAGTACTGCCCAAAATGAATGATGGGCAAGTCCATTTTAGAAATTTAGCAGGGTAAAGGTTTATCATAATTATGCAACATAGTGAACATACACCTTTGTAAGATGGTCATTATCTTTTGCATTAACCCCTCGATATGCAAAGTTAAGGGATTCCATAAAAACCATGTCAGTTAAGAAAATGTTAGTTATGACAGCTTTGAGTAAATAACACATCACAGCCACAGCTAACTTAATCTGAAACTGGTAATTGGAATAAGATGGATTTATCTCAACTTTAAAACCAAAATATTATTCAACTCTTTGAGATATAAATGCTAAGTTTAATAACTGAACATCTAAGGACAAAATTTAATGTCAAAATATATCAAACTCTTAGTTTTGTCACCTTTTACTTGACATAAATGTATACTATATTTGCGATTAATTCTAATCCTCACACTATACCTGTTTCGTACATTCAATTCGGAAACTGTCAACCATGCATGAGAATGGCGGAGAAGTACGGAAATGGCAGTCCACTTTCAAATAAATTTTTGCTCATTGATGAGACCGGCCCTTTATGAATTCATGTGTTGTGCCAAGAATCTTGATTACTGTTATTGCTGTTACTTTCCCAAAAGATGATTTCATCAAAAGCAGTGAGAATCCTTGGTAAATGTGATTTATTTTCTTTTAGAGCTCTGATTTTTTAAATACATGCCCTTTTTATGCTTCTCCATCAGATTTTACCAAGAATCTAGATCAGTTCTAATGGAGAAGCAGAAAGAGGGATGTTTAACCACTAATGTGATAGATTTCTGAGAAAAATACTGTGTCTATGAACAGAATATTTTATAATACATTTTCAATACTGTATGTACATATTTATTTTATACACATACCTGGTTACCAGGGTTCCCGCTGTCAGCCGCCAAATAATAAATTCTGGTACTAAAATTCTTCAACTGGCGAATTTCAGTGGCGCCAACAAAAAAATACACTGAAAACAAGAGGGCCATGAAGGCCCTGTATCGCTCACCTGACCTATTGACCTAACGATCGTCAAGATTAACATTCTGACCAAGTTTCATTAGGATATGGTCATAAATGTGGCCTTTAAAGTGTTAACTAGCTATTCCTTTGAATTAACCCTGTGACCTAGTTTTTGATCCGACATGACCCAGATCTAAACTTGACCTAAAGATCATCAAGTTCAACATTCTGATTAAGTTTCATGAAGATACAGTCATAAATGTGGCTTCTAGAGTGTTAACAAGCTTTTCCTTTGATTTGACCTAGTGACCTAGTTTTTGACCCACCTGACCCAGATTTAAATCTGACCTAAAGATCATCAAGATTAACATTCTGGCCAAGTTTCATGAAGATGCAGTCCTAAATGTGGCATCTACAGTGTTTACAAACTTTTCCTTTGATTTGACCTGGTGACCTAGTTTTTGACCCCAGATGACCCAATATCAAACTCGTCAGATTTTATTAAGGGTACCATTCTCACCAAGTTTCATTAAGATTGGGCCAAAATTGTGACCTCTAGAGTGTTAACAAGCTTTTCCTTTGATTTGACCTGGTGACCTAGTTTTTGACCCCAGATGACCCTATATCGAACTCGTCCAAGATTTTATTGAGGGTAACATTCTGACCAAGTTTCATTAAGATTGGGCTAAAATTGTGACTTCTAGAATGTTAACAGACAAATTGTTGATGACGGACGACGGACACAGGGCGATCAAAAAGCTCACCTTGAGCACTTCATGCTCAGGTGAGCTAAAAAGATAGATACATACTAAATATGAACTAAACAAAGCCCAGGTAAGAATCTTCTTAGTTACTGCTCTTGTTGTCTCTTAACCTTTAGCCTGCTGGCAACAAGTGTTTCTGCCATTGCAACAAGTGCAGCACTTCTGTGCAGGCTGATCATGGTCTGCACTTTTCACTATTCAGTCATTAAGTTTTCAGTGAAACCCCTTTGAATAATAAGTGGTACTGCCCAAAATGAATGATGGGCAAGTCCATTTTAGAAATTTAGCAGGGTAAAGGTTTATCATAATTATGCAACATAGTGAACATACACCTTTGTAAGATGGTCATTATCTTTTGCATTAACCCCTCGATATGCAAAGTTAAGGTATTCCATAAAAACCATGTCAGTTAAGAAAATGTTAGTTATGACAGCTTTGAGTAAATAACACATCACAGCCCTAGCTAACTTAATCTGAAACTGGTAATTGGAATAAGATGGATTTATCTCAACTTTAAAACCAAAATATTATTCAACTCTTTGAGATATAAATGCTAAGTTTAATAACTGAACATTTAAGGACAAAATTTAATGTCAAAATATATCAAACTCTTAGTTTTGTCACCTTTTACTTGACATAAATGAATACTATATTTGCGATTAATTCTAATCCTCACACTATACCTGTTTCGTACATTCAATTCGGAAACTGTCAACCATGCATGAGAATGGCGGAGAAGTACGGATATGGCAGTCCACTTTCAAATAAATTTTTGCTCATTGATGAGACCGGCCCTTTATGAATTCATGTGTTGTGCCAAGAATCTTGATTACTGTTATTGCTGTTACTTTCCCAAAAGATGATTTTATCAAAAGCAGTGAGAATCCTTGGTAAATGTGATTTATTTTCTTTTAGGACTCCAATTTTTTAAATACATGCCTTTTTTATGCTTTTCCATCAGATTTTACCAAGAATCTAGATCAGTTCTAATGCAGAAGCAGGGATGTTTAACCACTAATGCGATAGATTTCTTAGAAAAATACTGTGTACTCAGTCTCTGAACAGAGTATTTTATAATATATTTTCGATACTGTATGTACATATTTATTTTATACACATACCTGGATACCAGGATTCCCACTGTCGGCCGCCAAATAATAAAATTCTGGAACTAAAATTCTTCAACTGGTGAATTTCAGTGGCACCAACAAAAAATACACTGAAAACAAGAGGGCTATGAAGGCCCTGTATCGCTCACCTGACCTATTGACCTAAAGATCATCAAGATTAACATTCTGACCAAGTTTCATTAAGATATGGTCATAAATGTGGCCTCTAGGGTGTTAACTAGTTTTTTCTTTACTTTGACCGAGTGACCTAGTTTTTCATCCCACATGACCCAGATTCGAACGTGACCTAAAGATCATCAAGATTAACATTCTGACCAAGTTTCATGAAGATAAAATCATAAATGTGGCTTCTAGATTGTTAACAAGCTTTACTTTTGATTTGACCTGGTGACCTACCTGACCCAGATTGAAATATAACCTTAAGATCATTAAGATTAACATTCTGACCAAGTTTCATAAAGATGTGGTCAAAATTGTGGTCTCTAGAGTGTTCACTATCTTTTCCTTTGATTTGACCTGGTGACTTAGTTTTTGACCCCACATGACTCAGATTCTAAATCACTGAACAGGATTGACTAAGTAGCTAAGTACTTTAATGGCGCCCTTCAATGTTTAATACAAAAATGTATTTAAAATTGTAATGAATGTTCCATACTGTTGTTTTCTTTTTCACTTTTAATGAAGTCGGAGATCAGTTCATCCAAAATATCCCGAACGATATGGTCACCACAATGTGCATTCTCCCAAAAGATATCATCCAGTATTGGTGACACTACATCGTCACAAACAGATAACTGTCATTGTTGAACAGCAAAATATCCCACTAATTAGTTTGTGCTGCAACAATGTTTATTCTTCAACCCTTTTACATTTTATGGCGTAAAATTGTTTACAAAATATCAAAATAACACCGATCAGCCGACTGAATGGTCCTGTGATTTTTCTGATAAATTGCAACCTTAGGGAATTTTCTAGAGCGGAATAGCAGGGCGCAGCGCCCTGCCCATTTTTAGTGCCGCCCTTCTGCCCGAAATCACCGCCCTTTCGCCTTTCTTCGGCACCCCTTTGCCCTTTTACCACTGCCCCTTTGACCATTAACTAAGTATTTAGAAACAAACTGCCCATCAATCATCTGTCAAAATACCATCCCAAATGATTGTCAATCGATAATCGGTAAGTTATGACACCACCGACTACACAGGTGCTGTGTATTTGCCCTAGGCATGTATGCAGTATTGGTATGCAGACGATGACCAACCAAATCGTAACAAAAAACAATTAGATAGGTCAGCAATTAAAGCAAACTGTAAAACAGATTAAAAAAGGAGAAAAAAAAAACGTCTTAAAACAAAGCCTGCTGCTTATTAAATGCCGATTAATGGCCAGTAATTATCGGCAATTAGCGTGGCACCTCATGTCAATTTTGTTGTTCACAGTTTGATCCCGGCTGAAGATAATAGTCGATCTTTAATTAGTATCACTGCCTTGTTACATTTATTTCATCAAAATACTATTAGATTTCTATGATATTAATTCTGTTTAAAAGAAAAAAAACCACTCGATCTTTTACAGAGCGTAACGGCAATCTCAGAATTTAGCATAGACAGTCAGCGCGTAGAGTAGTTTCCCTTTACCAAAATGACGAAAATCGTAAACAAAGTTATTTTGTTAAATTTGTAGTTGGAAAATTGTCTACACCTTTGTATAATATGCACCCACGATTCGGGGGGTGGGGGGGTTACGGGGTAAAAAAAATTGTGCATTTATACACGAGTATCAACGGTACGTTCAATAATATAATGAATACATGTATAATGACAGATTTGCACCAGAATTATTAAATTATTCAATAGTATCTTTATGGTATATTTCTAATCAAGAAAACTTTCCAGACAAAAATAACGTATGCAAACATAAAACAAACTGCATGTATTTATAAATGATAAGCATGTCATATAGACAAACGGGTATTAATGTTTTTCCTGACATTCAGATTCATTGCAAATCTTTCTGTAGTACCTTACAATGTAGATATTACAACAAAACCATGGAAATCTACCATATGATTTTCGTAGACAAAGGTACGCAATGCGCCCTGCCCCTTTTTAGCAGCACCCTGCCCTTTTTAGAGGTCTAGAAAAATCCCTAAACCTGTTCTGCGGTAATGTATAACAAGTCAGTCAAATCTAGCGTTAAAGTCTCGTACCCGTTCTAGTAATATGGAAAATGCGATACGCAAGCTATTTTTTATGAATTGGGTATTAGGAATTTTACTTGTGTTTCATTACGAACACTGTATGAATTCAATTGGGTTTTCTGCAATTTTAATTGCGTAAATACGCAAATACGCAGCTTATCTGGAGTTCTGCTTTCGATCAAAAGACATTTTGTCTTTCGAACGAGAGACAATGTTTAGATCGAGAGAATGTCTCTCAATCCAGGGGATGTCTTCGACCTGTTTACACGCCATATAAAACCAATAACTTTTAACTGTGTACTGTGATTTAACTTCCATTATTTTGGTCCTTCAAAGTTTTTATGTTTAGATTACCCGTCACAAATATAAGACAATCTGAACGTCAAATTATTTTTACTACAGTAGCCCCAGGGCCCCTAGATTTTGGGCTGGGCCCCTAAATTGTTGGAGAAAATGCCCATATACATAATGTTAAACATTCATTTTTGACAGTCTGGGCACCTAAATAAAAATACTAGTTTATATCCCCTGCCTGTGTCCTATACAACCCAGTTAAAGGACAGACCTTTAGTAAAAAGAACTAAATATTAACCTCAGTAGAAACGTATGAATATCCTAACTATTCCCATTCAAATCAACATATAAAGTGAAAAAATATTATGGAGTGGTTACACAAAGTTTAATATACATTATATTCTAAAAATGTTTCTATAGAAATAAGAAATATTTGGCCTTGAACAAAACCAAAAGTTCATCAGAAATACAAATGACCCAATTGCTATTTCGTACACAAATGTGTAACACTTCACCTGGTTATACATTTGTACCGAACATTAAAGTAAATATTCAGATTTTATTTACCTGCGTTTGTGACTAACTGCCATATTTAATCCGGTTTAATTATTCCAAAGATATTTATTATTTGTGTTCTGTTTTCGATAAATCTCAACTGTTGAAATACTTCCGGGTCACGCGAGTACGTTTGATTCACGTTTTCATTATGTTTACTGGAATCGAATAAAATAAGCTGTTGTCAGAAGTCCTATTAATTGATGAAGTGGTCGCGAGGAACCAAAAAGGTATACATGTGACAGGCGGTTCTAAGCAGATTATCAGAAAATTGGTAAAAAAACAAGGACAAATATCAAACATCACAACATACAATAGACTATCTGATTCGCATTTCAGTTGGTTTTGCCAGTGGTGTGTACGTAGTAGTAACTACTCCTCATCGCTTGTAGAGTCTCTGGATTCTCTCAAGACACAACTCTTCTTCTTCTTCCTTATAATGAGCTGGGATCTTTCTAGAACGTTTAAAGCTCAACATGACTAGGCATGAGTGGTGGCGTGCTTAGTCACAAAAGTTAAAAACTCCCCAGTTAAAATGGTAAAACTATTTACAGTGTCATATCCGATGAAGTGTCAGGTTACCCCGCGAGGAGTGACCTGAAGGCATTCAGCTGGATGCCTTCAGGTCACTGAACTATTTATACAAATCTCGAAATCAGTATCTCTTTCAACATCCATGGAAGGCAACCAAACAAACCTTTTAGTAGGGTCAACCCTCAGCACCTCTAATCATTGTCCTATTCCTAGAGCTATACCTCGATCCACTCCAAACATTAAACAAAAATCCAAGAATAAGAAACAAAGTAAGTTAAACAGGACTGAACGTATCGCTGTCTTCAATATAAATTGTCGTTCAGTCAAAAATAAAATCCCTGGTCTTCTTCTTTCTTCTTCTTTTATAAATAGTAATGGCAAACGTTCAATATTGATACATTATGACCATGCGTGGCGGGTTAAAGAAAGTAAGACTGTCGGTTTCGCTAGCTAGGTTACTCAATCCACATAGTGCTTCCCAACAGTTGTGATAAAAAAGGTGTAAAAACCTAACACCTTTAACCTTAAATTCCCTTAACTGCGAAATATACATATATACATACACATAAACTGTTGTGCAGAAAGGAAGAAGTTAGTAGGGTTAAAACAGGATAAAAGCAAACAGATTTGTACTAGAATTATGGTGTAAACATCAATGTTGCCAATGCTGATTTGAACCTGGAGACTGTTTCAACACTGACTACATAAGATGGTAATTAATGTGTTCCAATGATCAACTGTTCTAAGGAAGAATGATTTTTTTTGTTCCAATGATCAACTGTTCTAAGGAAGAATGATTTTTTTAAATAATCAGCTGTAGAAGATGGAATCTGAAATGCCATTTGACTGTAGTGTCTGGACTGTCTTGAATTGTGTAAGATGTAGCATATTGCTTTGGGTCAACATCTACATGATAATAAACCATTTTATGAAATAAAATTAGTCTACCATATTGTCTTCTAATTTGCAATGTATTCCAATTTAAGTCTTTTATGATATTTGAGACTTGCCCGGGGTCTTGCTATAATTATCTGTTACAAATCTTGCAGCTTGTCTTTGAATGTTTTCTAGTTTATCTATATCCTTCTGATTGTAAGGATCCAATACACTGGAACAGTATTCTAAAGTTGGTCATACAATAGTATAATAAGCAGCTGCCTTGCTAGAACTTTTAGAAGAATTATGTTAAGTTTTAAGAAACCTAAGCTCTGACTAGCTTTATTAGAATCTTTATTTACATGAGGAGACCAAGTTAATTTGATGATACTTACACGTGACTTGATCGACCGACAACAGACAGAGGATGATTGTGCAAAGTGCAGACTGTATTTATAGGTTTCTGGACCTAGAAACATGCAGTATGTGGCATTTGTTTACATTGAATGACATCTTCCATTTCTGCTCCCATAATGATAAACTGTCAAGGTCCCCTTGCAGGTGAGATGAATCATTTTGAGAACGTATAGTCCTATAAACTACACAGTCATCTGCAAATAGGCGTATGCTGGAAGACACATACGCAGGTAGGTCATTTACGTAAAGCAGAAACAGGAGAGGTCCTAAAACTGACCCTTGGGGGACGCCTGATATAACAGGATACGAGCTGGATGTTGCCCCATAGACCACAACTTTTTGAATTGATCTACATCAAGTGATAGACCAATTAAAACCAGGTGTTATCAGTTGTACAGACATATCCTTGTGGATTTTAACATGCCTGACAGAGACTGGACAATTTATTTATTTACTTTCTTGAGTCTAACGTCGCACCGACACAATTATAGGTCACATGACAACTTTTCAGTTTTGAAGGTGGAGGAAGACCCCAGGTGCCCCTCCATGCATAATGTCATCACGAGCGGGCACCTTGGTAGAACCACTGACCTTCCGTGAGCCAGCTGGATGGCTTCCTCACATGAAGAATTCAACGCCCCGAGTGAGGCTCGAGCCCACATCGTTGAGGGGGAAGTAATTTGAAATCAGCGACCTTAACCACTCGGCCACGGAGGCCCAAGATTGGACAAACGAAACACTGAAACCAACTTGCAAACATAAAGACTTGTATGAAAGCTTCCTAAAACAAGAGCTGTCGGACGACAGCAACGCTCGACTATTCAACAGCTTTGTCGATTGAATGAATACGAAAGTCGAAAAAGGGGCATAATTTAGTAAAAAAGCAAAACAGGGTTATGGAACCTGCATAGTGCTTATCAGCTCATGACAGTGGACAAGTGTGTGAAGTTTCAATCCATTCCCATTAGTGGGTACTGAGATACCAGCTTACATATAAGAATTTAACCCAAAACTCCTAAGTTGAAAAAGGGGCATAGTTTTGTAAAATGCGAAGTTGAGTTATTGTCCCTTTGCACTGCATGTCATATCATGACAGTGAACAAGTGTGGGAAGATTCAATCCTTTCCCATTAGTGGATACTGAGATACCAGCTTACATACAAAAACTTAACCAAAAATTTCTATGTTGAAAAAGGGGCAAAATTTTGTAAAAAAGCAAATTAAAATTATGGGACCTACTTTGTGCATGTCAGATCATGACAGTGAACAAGTGTGTGAAGTTTCAATCCATTCCAATTAGTGAGTACTGAGATACCAGCTTACATACAAAACCTTAACCAAAAAATTCTAAGTCGAGAAAGGGGCATAATTTTGTAAAAAAGCAAAACAGAGTTATGGAACCTGTGCAATGTAAGTCAGTTTATCACTGTAAATAAGTGTGTGAAGTTTTAATCCATTCCCACAAGTGGTTACTGAGATACCAGCTTACATACAAAACCTTAACCAAAAATTTTTAAGTAAAAAAAGGGGCATAATTTTGTAAAAAAGCAAAATATAGTTATGGAACCTGTGCAATGTAAGTCAGTTTATCACAGTGAATAAGTGTGTGAAGTTTCAATCCATTCCCACAAGTGGTTGTTGAGATAACAGCTTACATACAAAAACTTAACCAAATCGGAACGCGGACGCCGACGCATGTCAGGGCGTGTCCAATAGTTCTACTATTCTATGAATAGTCGAGCTAAAAATTGTAAATATGAACCTGGAACAAATGGTGAAAATTCCAACAAGAAGTCAAAATACATTTGACCTTTTCATAACAAACATGCCGTCAACTGTACATCAGTTAAAAAACCTTCCAAGTTTGGCAAATTCTGATCACGATATTGTGTTCCAGGAAATACAACTCAACAGAGGACGACCACTCCAGAGCAGAAGAAACATCTTTTGTTATAATAAAGCTGACTCGTCAAAATGAAAAAAAAAAAAACTTTCGAAGTTTGGTGAAAATTTCAAGAAAAATAACTATACAGACCCCGACATTGCCTGGAATGCTTTTAAGGATAAGCTTAACGAGATGTGCTTGGCATTCATCCCGGCAAAAACAACCAAACTGAGACGCGGCCTTCCATGGATAACCCCTGCCATAATACACACAAGGCAATGGGACAAATTGTATTTAATGAATGAAAAGCAACAGATCATCCAAAGTCTCATTCCAATCTAAAAGCCCTTAAAGCGGTTATACATAGAAAATAAATAGCAACTCGTACTGGACATACTTAGAATCGATCATCTTTGAAGAGGACTCTGAACCAGGCAGGAACAAAATGTTTTATAGTTTTATTAAACATAATAAATCTGAAATTTGTGGAGTATCACCATTATTTTAAAGAGTGAAGGTATTACACATACTGATCCTGCAAAAAAGGCTTATATCCTAAATGAGTAATTAGAATCGGTCTTCTCACGTCGCGAACCCCTTAGTCTAAAACAGATCTGTAAAAATTTGACGAATTCTCCAACTTCCATGTCCCCAGTCAGCATGCCAGTTGAGGGTCTCAGTCCAAACAAAGCTTCAGGCCAAGACCAGATATTACATCGCGTCCTCAAAGAACTTCACACTAATAATTATTATAAAACGGGTTGGAGTGGTTATGTGAAATGAACATCGCAACCCGTTTTGTTATAAAGTTGCAAAATTGTAATGATGTTTTATGTAATAAAATATTTTGGTATTGGTATTGGTAATACAATTTCTGAGTGTATGTAAACGCATTTGTGTCATATTTCTAAGGTTCACTATGTGAATAAAAGTGAAGGAGGTGAAGATTTCTTACTTTTGACTATTTGGCTTTTACTAATCATATATAATTACAATCTGCAACTTTATTAATAAACAGGTTGTGATGTCTATTTCACTTGTAATAAGCACTTCAACCTGTTTGGTACTAATGATAATAATTTCAATGATTTAATGGACGTTCACGTTGATCTGCTAACTACTTGCCTTCTTTTACTTATCAAACATTGTAACAGTTTTTAATATATACGTGAAAGGGGAGACATTTTTGGCTTTGGAACTACACAGTTTAAGGTTTCTATGGATAATTTCCCATTAAAATCCTAAAATCTCGAGAGTGTCATTTTTCCTGATCACTACTGCCATATTGTCAATTGATATTTCTTTCACTGATAAGTTTCATAGGTTTAAATGAGAAAAAAATTGTATTATATAAATTCTGAATAGCTTTTGCAGATATCTCCTATAAAATAAAAGACAGGATCTGTATACAGACTACCAAAATTTAGTTGTTACATTTACACAGAAGGGTAAAATCCATTCACGCGAACGAAGTCGGTCAAAACTTGTTTTCGTGAATCAGGCGTGCCTAACTGACCGCGTAAAATTACTTTTAAATAAAGTCATGACAGTGAAGGTTAACTTACACACCAGCAGGAAGGTCTAATACCCGTATCAGTTGTTCCAGACACCAGTAAATAGTATTCCCTATATATTCCATATAAACTGACTTTCTTTAAAGAGCTACCAAACATAGCTAGACCCATTTCAGAGAACAAATCCTTACCTCATTTTAAGGGGACGCATACTTTGAAATTAGAAAAAAGTGGGTGGGGTATTATAAAATTTACCTGCAAAAAAGTACAAGGTTTTGGTAAATGAAATGAATACTGTTTCAACTGTTATAAGTACACAAAGGATTGCTCACTAAAATAAAAATGAGAAAAACTGAAACAAGAAAGTTATTGTTGAATTACATAAGACTTCTTGTGTACATTCAAAGTCAACAATTAAGACTTTTTGGTGCGAAAATAATAGTGCTTCACTTTGTCCAAACATTTATCAATGTCCTACAGATTCTAATTTAAAGAAAGAATGTGAAATAAGTTCACTGTCTTGCTTTTCATTTGGCATATGTGAGCTAAAACACATTATTTAGTTTGTTTACAAAGTAGTGCATAAGAAAAGATACGGTGGTCAAGGAATGCCACATTACAAAACTAAAAGAGTATATTCCCCTTAATACATTAAACATTTATCATTACAGAAGTCTAGTGGCTTACAATAAAGGCCTAGAAATGTTGCCATTATTAATTTTTAACTTGGTATTCATGAATTGCAATGCACTTAAATATCAAAACACATTCAACAAACTTTTGAAAATGTACTGTCTTAAAAATCCCTAAAATAAGGTATGAAATTTTGTTGAGAGGTCCAATCAATGTGTATATGTGCAAAAGCAACATTCTAATCTTGTTCACAGAAGTTACTAATACACAGCAGGAATGTCAATGATCAAAACTGGACGAATATACAGTTATCCTCATTTTAATGTCATTTATAATTTGTCCTTGAATTCTCCACCATACTTTTCATAACTCTGTTTGCACGAGTTGCACGAGAATGCTGTCATTCACGTAAAAAAATGGGGTCAAATAAGTTGTAAATGCAATATCATGTAAACGTAGTTAATGGATTATGCAGTTCAAGATAAACTTTATCTCATAACATAACGAACATGTATAATGTTGTAACAACAACTTTACTTACACTAATTTAAGTAGCAGTCGGTTTATAAGTGACTTTATCGATTCATTTTGTGTTTTGTTATTGTTGTCAAAAGTATAACGGAAGTGCCTCACAACTGAAGCGGAAACCAGTTTGATGCGCAAAGTAGTCCACTGTAGGTAATATTTTTTGACAAATGTCCACAGAAATTAATAATTTTCTAATATTAAAGAAGAATATCTGAATAGGATTCATTATTTGATAAGAAATTATAATCATCGACATGTTTTTTTTAAAAAGCGTACACGTGCTGACACCTAAGTTGTCTCCCGTTGTTTATTAGAGTTACCTTTCGTCCGGCGCAGTAATACATTTGCAGTGAATCGCCGAGAAGTCGTGGGAAAATTAAAAACCATGTAAACAAACTAAAATTAACCACCTTTTCAAGATGAATTTCAAGTGATCGGCATTATGCATTTAACCCGCCTGACCTGTGTAGCATCTTAGATATCTGTTCTAAGGTATTCATTGTGTAGAATGTCATGTTATGCCCTTGCAATGCTAATCCCACTCTGATTTTTTTGTTTACATTTTTTATCAATGAGAAATATGGCGTCCATCCCGAGATGAACTGACGTGGCGTTAAATTTTTACATGTTTAAGCAAACCTGGTGTGTTAGAAAGAAAATCTCATCCCTTCAACATTATTTGGAACACTGTTATTGTAAAAAACCAGTTTTTTCCTTATACAAAAGCTTAATATTTTGTGTTGAATGTACTTTCACAAACACCTCTGTTTTCCTATTACATTCATAGTACCACATCCTTATCCACAAAATACTGAATATTACAGGTGTCCATCAGTATTATATCAGTTTAGGAATATGTTTTTTATTTTCCCACCATCGATTTCTTGAATATGCACCCCTTCCGCATTGCTGTATGAACTGTGAATGTAGCAATATGCGTCCCCTTAAAGAGTTATGATAAAACTGATATAAAATGAAGAGAAAAGAAGGGGTCATGCATCTTCTAAGAGAGATTTCTCTTTTCACATTTGCTTACTGTAAAATCACATCAAAATCACACTGCTGTGACGTGGAAGTACTATTCATACTAAAACTGAGTTTCACTTCACCAAATACAACCTCCTCTCCCATTTTTCCTACCAAAATGTCAAAAATACATCCACAATGAAACTTAAACAGAAACCAGCTTTAATTAAACCTCTGTGGCCATGTAAAGTGAAAAATTAGTGTTCAACAAGAGTGCCAGAATGTCACAATATACGCCCGTCACAGCAAACTTCTTTACACTAGCACCTGTATTTGCAAATGGAATTTTAATTTTGTGGTTGTTTACAATGTTTTTTTAGTAATTATTGTATTTTTTTGTTTTTTTTTTAATCTACAAAAAACTCCTTACCAGGTAGAGATACCTTAAAATACACCTAAAATTTGAAAGTAACATCTATGTTGTACCACAGAAAAGTGGTCTTGGTTTTTCCCTACGGTCAGTTTAAAAAAAAGTTACAATGTAAGTTATTTATAGTAACAAGTAAGGGAAGTTAATATTAAAATAAAAAAAATAAAAAATAAAAAATATAAGTCCACATAAAAATCTTACCAAGTAGAAATAGGTCAAAATACACCTCAGAATTGGATGAAACATGCATGTTGTACTACAGAAAAGTGATCTCGATTTTTCCCTACGACTAGTAATGAAAAAGTTACAATATAAGCTATTTATAGTAACAACAAAGGGAAGTAATTCTACAGAAGGGACCTGCGCATGACACTCCGTCTCATGATGGTGTACAATTGTGCCAAGTTACATCAAAATCCCTCTATGCATGAAGAAGAAATGCTCCGGCAAAGTCATTCTTGTATCTGACCTTTGGCCTCTAAGGGTGACCTTGACCTTAGACCTAAGGTCCTGGTTCTTGCACATGACACTCCGTCTTGTGGTGGTGAACATTTGTGCCAAGTTGCATCAAAATCCCTCCATGAATGAAGAAAAAATGCTCCGAACAAAGTTTTCATTCTTGTATCCTTTGACCTCTAAGTGTGACCTTGACCTTAGAGCTAGGGACTAGTTCTTGCGCATGACACTACGTCTCCTGGTGGTGAACATTTGTGCCAAGTTATATCAAAATCCCTCAATGCATGAAGAAGAAATGCTCCGGACAAAATTTTCATTCTTGTATCATTTGACCTCTAAGTGTGACATTGATCTTAGAGCTAGGGACCTGGTTCTTGCGCATGACACTCCGCCTCATGATGCTGAACAATTGTGCCATGCTACATCAAAATCCTTTCATGCATGAAGAAGATATGCTCCACACAAAGTCATTATTGAATTTGACCTTTGACCTCTAAGTGTGACCTTGACCTTAGACCTAGGGACCTGGTTCTTGCGCATGACACTCCGTCTCATGATGGTGAACAATTGTGCCAAGTTTCATCAAAATCCCTCCAAGCATGAAGAAGATATGCTCCGGACAAAGTCTGTGGATGCCGCCCGCCCGCCCATCCGCCCATCCGCCCGCAAGGGCGTTCCCATAATACGTCCCATTTTTCAAACGGGCGTATAAAAACCTGTCCGCCATTACGCGACCATGCTGGTTCCTTTACTATAGTTAGGCCTGAAGACAATAAACTTTGTTATCTTTCAGCAGTCAAGGGCATATATAAATCAGGTGGCAGGGGTACATACGGTGTTCCGTTTGGACAATCATGACTTTTTACTGAATATCCTAAACCGCGATGCACGATGTCGATTAGCCTTACTAATTTATTTGGCTTATCGGGATGACTTATTTTTTGATCTGATATTTTTTTTGAAATGTATATATCACTTTTGCAAACGAAACATGAGTTTACTTTAGCGATTACATTAACTTAGATGAGTAAAAGAGATAAATCATTTAAAGATAACCAATATCTGACATAATTTATTGATCCTCAATTCTTACTGAGAGACATAAAAACGATAAATAGCATGAAACATGAAAATGAGGATTTCCTTTATATAAACAAAGTGCATTGATCAATGGAAGTAGGTAAAACTAGTTTTCAAGAAAAATAATCTGCAATGCTATAAATATTTAAACATGTTTAATATCAGAAAATAGAATTTGCGCATAGAACGGGAAACCAAGTTTGCGAATATTTGATGAAACTGAATTCTTTTTAACTTTTTGACGCAATTTTAGTGTCCTTTTTTCAATTGAACATCGTAGTTATACCAACTTGGGGATTAAGAAATGGTTTCGGAGTCTGAAATGTTTTTAGTTGCTGAGACGCTATATGGTTTCATCATAACAGGTATATTAAGAAGCAACACAAAATCTGAATTAGATATTTTTTTCTCGTTCCATCTACTTAATATTATTTATCATATACCTATATAAATTCTGTAAAAAATCAGCTTGTTTTTCACAATTAAATATGAACAGGCAGAAAGAAAATCCGTATTGTACCTTTAAAATTCCGTATTGTACCTTTCGTATTGTATGCTGCGGACTGCTTTCATTAATATGCATGACCTAACACAGTTCTATAAATAGCGCACATAAAAAAATCACTTACGATAAACATTTAAGATTTCGTCCAATAACAAAACAACAATTAAAAAGGTAGAGGTATATAATTAAAGGGTCATTATGACAGTAGCTCGATCTGGGATGCTGTAATCGGCTCGAGTGAATGTTTGCCAGATCGGATCTCACGTGGCGCGCAGATCGAAGAACTTGGCTGTTGACGTCGCTGCTGATAATTTTTCACCCATATACAAATGATCCCATAACTCATAAATGAATGTGCGATATTTTGCCATTAGCTCACCGACCGTTGATATAATGTGAATTTCAGATAGTTCATGCATATGCAGGGCAACTAAACCGTAGATTGCAAAACCTTCAAGCCATCCAAGAACTCATTTTCTAAAATTATATTCTAGCATGTATCCAGACTTAAAAAGTCTTATTCAATTTAATATTTGTAAGTTGTTTCGGTCAACATAAATAATACCTACCATGAACACAATCCAATGTTATTTTCGGTCAGAAATTGCAAATTATTTGTCTGATACACCGTACATTATTTAACCTTAAAGACCCACCACGACCTACTGGCCTACTTTTTTCACCCACAAAAACTTCATGAAAATCATTCTTTTAATACAGCTATACTACAAGTTTTCAGGTGGACAATCTAGGCCAATCCTGAATAAATGTGTTTTCGCAACTTCATCTGTAAACTTATTCAGTCAATCTCTTTTCAGCAGTTTTATTAACATAGATAATAACTATCTTACACTGTAGAAACAAAATGTGATGGAAATTTAACTATATACACTGATTTCTGTACATATTGCTCTATTAATTCAATAAAATGTTAAGACATTAAACACATTGACTTGGCCTAATATATGTCACTGTCAGTTTGTAACTAAATACTTGTATATCTCAATTTTTTCAAGCAAATCATGTATAATTACCATCATGGAAATACAAAAGAATACAGTTATTTTGTGGCGCGTCTTTAATTTACACACAACGAAAGTTGGAATTCACGAAATACCCGTTCTTGTACATACCTATAAATCCACGTGACTAAAATGTAAACAAATATATACAAGTAATTGTTTTCATTTTCATGGAAACGATCGAACTGTGCTGATGCAGAACGTGTAAACATGTTAAGACACGACCCGTTTTGGTCTTAGAGTGCTTGGAGGAACATAGTAAGCAATTGTTTATTTATTGTACTAACTATGTTCTAGTAACCTTTGAAACTGATGTTGAGGACAAGGCAGGTTTGTGACACATTGCGGTATATTGCTGATAGGTCCAAAATTTATTCTTAAACTATTTGTATAAATTCTTGGTTACTTATCTAAATACAGTAAGGTTATGTAAATTTTAGAATATATAAAAATTACAATATATAAAACATATTCTAGAAGAAATCCCGATCTTTCATCATTTGTTTTGTCCGCGCATGTTTACAACTTTCTCGTCAGAACCTCGTCATATCCGTGAACCTGTGCAAAGTGCATAATTTTGATGACCCATCGGTTTTATTCGTAAATCGGACAGTGATAAATTGTTATTAAGATTATAAAGTGAAACGTATTATTCAACAAGGAAGTCAAAGGTAAAAACACCTCTGAAACGACTATGCAACAGCGTTACAGTTTTATTCCGACAAAACAATGATTGATCAAGTGCTGGTAGATAGAGACTTTGTTGAAAAAAGTATCTTCTTTTACAACAATAGATTAATCTCTCGTGTTAACGTCAGATCATTTACACTTTGCCTCCTCAATTTCCGTTGATAATACATCGTCACGGCAAGAAAGGGTTCTTGCATACCGAAAAACGTTAGCTTGGATGAAAGCAGACGATACATGGAATGTATTGGCCCTCTCAGTTTAATGTGCGGTGAAACTCCAGATAATATATCTGAGATTGTAACAAACGCTGTGAATAAAGCGGCTAAAAAGTGCATTCCCTAGCGAAACCATATTGGTCAAGCAATGTTAAAAATGCTCATCGCCGTGACCTATAATTTCAACGTAGCAAAGCAATCTTACATTGATTACAAAAATGCAAAAAAAAAATAACGACGTTAAGACGTATACAGAGGTTAGAATCTAAAAAATATACAGACAAAGTACATAGAGACCACGACGAGGCTGCAGGCCTTGACTATCGGCTTTTCTGGAAAAAGCTTAGGCGTAACAGAAAAGGCTCATTCCAGTCTTGTACAAAATTTATAATAAATAACCAGACATTTAGCCCCGAATCTGAAATCCTTAATGGGTTTGCTACCTACTTTAAGAAGGTGTTTAAGTCTGACGATGGTAATATATCACAAAATGATATACAATTGAAACAGTCACTGTTAAATATACTTGGACAGCAAAACCATTGTCTTAAACTTGACGATGGAATTTTAACTGAGGAAGTCGAGGCTGTTATGAAAACTCTTAAACAGAGAAAAGCTCATTTGAATGATAACATCCAAAAATCGAGCACATTATCTATGGTGGAACAGCTTTATCAAGGCAATGGTAGTTCTTTTTAACAGCATCCTTTCTTATGTTTTTATACCAGATGGCTGGAAAACAAACATACTTGTTACCTTAAATGAGCAGTGATAGAAATCATTTCTAATATTAAAAGATGTAGGGAATCACAGGAAAACGTACGACCGGCTGTGTAATGTGATACTAAATGAAATGAACAATAAAACGAATAAACGTTTTAAGAATAAGAAACCGTACTGGATAGAGGATTTGACTAGTCTGTGGAAAGGTATGCGGACTTAAGAAGATCAGCAGGCGAAAAGAGGAAGAAATGCGTCAAATGTACATTGCAGCAAGAAATATATTTGACAAAACAGCGGTGTTACATAATGTCAGCTGGCGTTGGAAATGAAAGTATGTCTACCAGTAATCCGAATGATTTCTTGGATAAAATTAAAAATCCAGGACCAAGAAATAATAAAAGTATACCAACTAGAGGTTACTGATTCTTCAGGAATAATATCCAATGAGGAAACCGATGTTTTCGAGAGGTGGCGACTGGACTTCGAACCTGTACAATGGCGTAGGTGATGATGAGTTTAATAATGAACATTACAGAAATGCTGACATACATAAACGTTTACTAGAGGACAATGTAAATGATCCATTGTATATTTCAAACGAAAATATGAACTGCAATAATTATATTACAATAGATGAAATCTCAAACATAATCATGCACGCAAAATCAAGGTCAACCAGTGGATACGATCAAATTCCGTACTGCGTATTGAAATTTCCGGCAATAATTATTTAATCCGGGTAATAATAAATACAGACAAAGCAAAGTGCATACACTTCCGGTCCCAACAAACAGACATTATTTTCAGTATCGGGAATAATATACTTGAAACTGTAGACACGTATAAATAAGGATTAAATTTTCACTGCAAATGTGACCTTTCTTACAATTGCAATACACTAGAGAAAGGTGCAGACAGTTGTCTCATATCAAAGAGACATAGACTGAAGGATTTCGGATTTAAGTCTTATGAAAAGTTGTATGAATCTTGCATAGTTCCCATTTTAGACTACAGTGCATCAGTCTGGGGTTTTGAAAACTCACATGCTATTGACAATATACAAAATCGTGCTCTCCGTTACTTTTTTGGTGTACACAGATTCGCGCCAACTCTCACCTTACTTGGCGACACAGGTTGTCTCCTGAGTAGTTATCAACGATGGATTCCTATGTTAAGATATTGAAACAGACTTATATGCTTAGACGAAATTTGGAGTTAGACAATTTTACACAAATTTATGGTCACGCAGCGTAAGAAATGTGTCTAAACTGCGGACATATACTTGTTTTGAAGACGCATTTAATACTGAACACTACTTAAAATTAAATCTACAGAAAAATGAAAGTGAATTACTGGCACAATTCAGGTGTGGTATTTTACCACTGCGAGTAGAAACTGGACGCTATGTGGGAGAAGTCCCAGAACAGAGATTCTTTAAATTTTGCGATACAAATATGATCGAAGATGAAACACAATTCCATGTTGTCTGCCTTTCTATTGTAGAATTAGAATGTTTTAACGATACCTACTCTGATCAATATAATGCAATGTCTTCAGAATGTAAACTAAGACATTTAATGAGTAATAGTCCGAGAAAAATTGCAAAGTATCTTGTAGAAGCATATTTAAAAAAGGCAAACAAAAAATCACTGTACATGTAGTTATTTTGCATCTAACGGAGTGAACAATTTAAATTATTATCAATTTTCCTGTATTATTTGATATCTAATCACCAATGCATTTCTGATGCATACAATTGTTGCCGTGATTATTTCCGTGTTATTTTGTTTTTGGATGTGTACTAAAGTTTGCCAGAAATATAACGGTGTCCTTAATCAGTACTTTTATCATGTGAAATTATATAAGCTTTATGTCTGAAAGTGACGTATAGGCCCATTTGGACGGGTGTAATTATTGTATGTTTTGTATTGTCATGTTACATGTAAATCATTATGCACAGGTCACTATAAAAGAATTACTTACTTACTTCTAAAGATTTATAATTCAGGCAGGTTTGGTTTTCCCGTAACAAATGCTTTTCAATTTTGAATAAAAATGCGTAAAAACTCATTGTTACGTATTTCCATAAGTTATGATTACTCAGTAACTAAGTTTCAATGTCTTAAGAAATACAGTAATTATTTTCTTATACATGTACATGTATCTAAAAAACTCCTTTTTTTTTTTTGTTGTACGATCTGGAGGTCAGTGCTTATTTTTAATAATCTCATGCATTAAGCTATCGACATAAAAAATACAAAATACAACATTCATATACTGCTTTTCATAGTTTTAATCATGGTTAGGGCATTTTAATTAAACATGAAAACAATGTATATAGCTCTTTCTTCCTAGATATTTACTGACGTCCCATTCTTTAACTTTTAAACCACCAAGAGCATTTCATATATTAAAACAATCTCATCCGTTGTGCCATTAATTAAATATAGCTTATCTACTTTATTGAAAACATAGTTTTGGCCCCGCTTAATTTCGGAGATGAACGTAAATTTAAGGAAGAAAACGATCAATGCTACAAGATTATAGATTTTTCAAATAAGGCTTACCAGCAGACGCGTTTTGTACAGATAGTTCCATAAAAATAGACGTAATTTGTTGTTTTTCTTTTACATTTGAAAATGCCACATTTTCTTTCATTTTATCTGTCAGAAGATTTTTTTCTTCAAAATAACGGTAGTATGTACTTTTCTCCGACCTGAGTGATAAATAGAGCTTTTGATTTTGTCAATGTTATCAGGCCGAGGTTAGTATGGGCTGGAAGGTGTGAGGTTCACCGAACCCCTTTCCACCCATTTTTGCAGAGATGGAGGATGTCACCAACTTAGGCCGGGCAATTAAAGTTACTGAAGCATATAAGATATCTTTGATGTGACTTACTAGTCACCAATTCTATAATAAGTACGCACTAGGTCAAATGTGACGGTGCTTTTTCAAAATTCCAAAATAAACATATCACACGATATCTAAAATTGTAAATAAAATCTTCAAAAAAGATACTTTGGAAGCTTCATGGAAATTTTAATATGATGTTCAAACTAAAAAATGAATAAATCGTAAGATCTGCATCGTATCAATGGCTAGAATTACTGTTGGTATTTATTTACTTAAGGAAGATACATGTACCTAATATATCTCAATTCCATGTATGTATTCTGGAACATTTTTATATTCTTTATATAATCGAAAATAAACCATGCGCAGAAATCAACAACCTTAATGAACAATAAACTTGAATTTCACAAAAAAAATTGAGATCATGGTCTAAAAACAAATAATGTGAGTGTAGAAAACCACCTCCCCTACCAGTACTATCACCCCCACAATTTGCATTTGGCCGCTTCGGTCATACATCCTCAACCCCTTTGAATTTGTTAAAGAAACACTTTAAATCTTAGTTGTAAAAATAACAATTTTAAGATGATATTTATCGTTGAAATACGGAATATATTGATCGCCATTTCGATATAACTAAAAAAACAAAGGGAGGTGTGTGTGTGTGTGCGTGCGTGCGTGCGTGCGTGCGTGCGTGCGTGCGTGCGTGCGTGCCTGCCAGCGTGGGTGGGTGGGTGTGCGTGTGTGTGTGCGTGCGTGTGTTTGTGTGTGTGTGTGTTGAGGGGAGGGTTGTATTATTTAGCATTGAGGACTTTGTAGGTGTGTTTAAGTGGTTGGAGTTGGGAAGGGGATGTACGTCCGATGGGATGGAATCTGTAGCCCCGTCGAAAATATTTGGTTTTTGATTTTTTTATATCCATTAACGGAAATGAAATATCTAGTACGCTTGATTAAACGTTTTATTTTTCGGCGACGCCGTCTAAATTCGTATTTGTTTACCTATGCCACGTGACTTCAGTTTGCAAATCAAACTACTTGATAACGCATTATAGATAATTTATCAAAATGGAAGATTTATGCAACACTCTGCCTGATTGGACGAGAGTGTCAATTTCGTTCACTCTGCTGATTGTGCTACGCTGAGTGAAATGTAGACAAAGCGTTTATCCTAAACGACGCTGTTCACAGTTTTAAAGCTAACTTTGGCTCAGTATATTTAGCAAGAATATTGATATATCTCAAAATGATAAGTAAGTTTAATAAACATGATAAAAACCTGTTCAAATACCAACATATATCAAATTAAAGAAAGAGCTGAAAACGGTCTGCGTATCACATGAATAAGGGTGTGATAAGAGTCTTTTATGTAGAGAAGTGCGTTTTAAAAGATTTTCCTTGTTACAATTGTTGTCTGCATATGAAAAGGTTTCTTGCTTTTGTAACTTATTGAGATTGCATATTAAAATGAATACTTGTTTGCTTTGATATATTTGTTATAAATTATTTAACTGATTTATTATATATGAATATTTTTCTTTAGTATGGTATGCAAATATTGAACTCGGTTGAAATCTGTTTTATTAGATGTATGCTATATAATGATTGAATCTCATTTCACTGAAATGAAGGTACGCTGCATACAGTTTATCTATGTGATATAACTACGGTCAAACTTTGCTTATGAAACAGAAATATTGAAATAATTACATTTGTATGTTTTGCTTGACATTCACTTTTTTATAGGTGTGACGTCATTGTCCAAAGATTTATAAATAGCGAATATGCATTTGTTAAAGCGGGATCAGTTGGCCTATTTTAGAAATAAATAAAAATAATAGATAAAAAAATCCTTTAATTTTTTCTCATGTATTCTAATAAAACTTGATTTGTAGCATCTTTATTAGGCCCGCAGCCAACTTTGTTCAGCTGGGACATTTGACCCCTTTTAGGGGCTGCTAGAGCTAAAACTAGAAATGCCTTTATACAGCGTCTCATGAACAGCTTGGTGGATCTTTGTCATACTTGGTCTGGGGCATCATTATAAGGTCCTCTTCCAAATTTATTTATATAGGATCTTGGGCCCTATTAGGGACCACTATAGCTAAAAGTAGATATGCCTTTCTTCGCATTAACCACTAAAATGTAATGGATTTTTTATCAAACTCAATGTGTAACAATATTGTAAGGTCTCCTGCTATTTTGTTACAAATGGGGATAAGGGGCCAATTTAGCTAAAAATATAAACACGTTTAATGACCTCTTTTCATGAACCGCTTTATGAATCTTCATCAAACTACTGCTGTAATTATTCGTCTAAAGATAAACGAAACAAAATTGCAACCCTACGAAACCTTTGCGAAAAATTAAGAGAGAACCATTTAAATTGTTAAAGTGCGGTGTTTATTTTTGCAATTTGAAAAATGTTAGATGAAAGATGAATGTTAGATAAAAAATGCATAAACTTCTTTCCTTATTACAATTCGCCGACCATCATTTTTAAAGATATTTCTTGTTAAATTTAACAATTAATGATATTATCATGTAAGCTAATTGTGATGCGTAGTTACTTCTGTCAGATCATGTTATGACATGTCCATAAAACATAAGCTTTAAATTGATTGATAATATAATTTTCAAATTTGTCTGGAGAATAGTTTATTACCCGTTCATTACGAAAACATTACTATCTGTTATTAAATTGATTTAATCCTGTTGTCAACGATTACTCTTTGATATGAAGTTATTACAATAACAATTTCAACATATAAACCGAAAGTACAAGTGCTAAAGGAATTATGACCGGTAAGAAGGCTTTGCTTTACATTTGCCAGCGCTGTGTTGCAAAGCCTATTCTTTAGCAACGTTGTCTTTAGCCGGGTAACCATAAAGACAAAAAAAGTTTTGTGTAGGAGTTTGGGCTTGGGCGCAATGTTTACAAATAAATGTCTCGATGTTTTTTGACATACTTTTGCCCATTTTCCCTGTAAATATGACATTTCTTGTAAAGGCTTTTTAATGTAGATATGTCTATTTACCAAAATCTGATGGTTCAACTTAACTGCCCACTATTTCTGACCATTTTTAGCGCGACTATTCAAAGAATAGGTAGAGCTATTGGACTCACACGTGCACCGGCGCCCCGATTTGGTTAAGTTTTTATATGTAAGCTGGTATCTCCGTAACCACTTGTGGGAATGGATTGAAACTTCACACACTTACTAGTATTCACTGTGATCGGTTGACTTACACTGCACAGATCCCGTATCTCCATTTTGCTTTAATACAAAATTATGCCCCCTTTTAGGCTTTTATATTCATTCAGTTGACAAGACTGTTGAATAGTCGAGCGTTGCTGTCCTGCTACAGCTCTTGTTTTTTTACAGTAAGCCCCTTTTTGGTAGTGAAAACAAATTAAACACATTTCGAGGGGTGAATGCGACAAAGTGCTAAGTGCATTTCATGAAATTTTACAGGAGAAGGAAAAAACATTCCTGTTGCTTTATAATTCTGGAAGCTGTTGTAATATTTTTAAATCTGATTAAAAACAACTTTATTTTTTTAAATCTAGTGGAATTTTTAAAGAAATGTCCGACAGAAAAGAATTTTTAATCAAAATGTCACTTAGAACTTTGTCGCACTCCAAATAGATACAAATTTGCAAAAAGGTAAGCGCGACAAAATTCTAAGTGATTTTATATTTTATTATTAAAGGGACATAAAATTCATCTTTTTGTACCAAGTTTTTTGTAGTGTTTGAAATCATTGAATAAAATGAACCTTACTAAAACCATGTCACTTAAAACTTTTTCGCAGTCATTTTTGTTTACTATTATAAAACTTTGTGACATCGAAAAGAGCCTAAGTGACATTATAAGTGAGCCCTTACAATGTATAGGTCATCCAAAGTTTTTGCTTTTGAGCTTATTTTTCTTTAGAAGGAAATATTTGTCATGTATCTATTAAAACAACATGGTGTTTGATGGCTGGACACAAGAAGTAGGCCCTTTAATTTCTTTCACAGTAATCAAAAGTAGTGTTCACTGTACAGAGCATAGCATAACGAATGAAACTGCTTTATCTGCTGATGATCTTTTCAATAATACATGAAAATATTTATCTCTCTAGGAAACAACAAATAATTGTTTTCCATTTTATTTATTTAAAGCTTTTAAACTTCAGTAATTTCTCAGACTCACAATTACACTGAACAAAAATGGCTAGCCAATCATAATGTATCTTTATAAGTTATATTCTTTGGCTTAGTTAGTGTATCAGTTTTAAGAGAATTATAAAAACTGTATTTCAGACATGATATTTTCCTCAGAGTTAAAAATTCATGCATTCTAATATGACACGCAATGCATTATTCATCACAACGTTATTATGTTAACATCATGTCAACATGATATTTAGCACCATATTAAGTGCTTTCAAATTTGATTCAGTATTTTACCTAATAGCATTTTAAAACGAAATGTAACACCGCACAACTGTCTGAATGTAGGACATTTTGGCCAGGGGACGTTTTGGCCCGGACGTTTTGGCCAGGTATTTTTTGGGGGTAGGACGTTTTGGCCAAAAATAAATTGTGGTTCCATATCATGCAAAATATTATCTGGAGATTATTCTAAAGAATGTTATAGTATAAGTGAACAAATTAAACTGATAATAAAACCACCTCATGGTATTTTATCTTTATTTTTTATAATCATTTTATATGTACATGTATACATATATATACACTGTATGTGTGTGTGTATGTATGTGAAAATATTTGCCATTTACAACACACCAAAAGAGTTATGAAAATGAATTTTATTTTTCTTAAAAAAATGATAAATTATACTACAACATATGATAACATATTAATATCCAGATCATATTTTGCATATTATGGAAATATTTTTTTTTGGCCAAAACATCCTACCTCAAAAATTTTCTTGGCCAAAACATCCTAGGCCAAAACATCTGGGCCAAAACGTCCATGGCCAAAACGTCCGTCCTCCCAACTGTCTAGATTAATTTACGCACATACTAATCTGGTATATTCGCTTTACAGAATAATTTGCCATCATTTTCGCCCAAATTGAACTCTTCCGCAAGATGTATTACCATTTCCAGTCCTGGTGTGTATAAACAAAGGAGCGTGATGACACGCCATGCATACACTGTGTATGAAACACAAGGAAACAGTTCCATAATATTGATCTAAATTTTATGACAAAGACATATAAGAAAGGAAATTTTCTATAGCAAAATTATTTATACAATCTGGCAGTAATAATCGTTCGAAATTATTTCACTCGAGCTGCACCCTCTTGAAATTATTACACCTGATGTATAACCACCTATCATGCATAAATAATGTTCAAACACTGCTTTGGTGTAAATTATTTCTTAATTACTGTAGCACTAGAATTAAATATTTCTAGAAATATTTACAAATGTTGGACAGCTGGTATTGTTCAGTATAATGCTTTGATTCAGTAAAACAGTTCTCTTTCAATAGCAAAATGTTTTTTTTTTTTTGTAAAAAAAAACTGTTTACAATAAATAAAGTTTAAATCATCATGCATTTTCCTATTCTGTACTTAGATTAATGTTGAGTACAGAAAACAGTGTTTCAATTTATTTTTTGCCCAATGAAGCTTCAATACTTCAATTATTGAGAAATATACATATAAGTTGGAAAGCTTGTTTCAAGACCTAGCCTCTCAGAACAGTATAATTAAATAACTTAACCTGACTAAATAATCTATTATAAGAGTTAAAGTCTCAGTTACACTACACCGTATAGCGTTAACGGACGTTTAACGTATAACAACATTTCCAATCCATTCGTGTCCATTTGCATGCGTTTCTTTTCCGTTTCTCATGCGGCACCTGCACTCCTTGTTCTGCGAAATTCGTTCCATCCAGTGGAAGGTTTTAAGCATGTTCAAAATTTAGAACGTACAGTACCGGACAAAGTTGTCCGTTAGATGTACGGTAGCAATGCGCTGAAATGCGTTTTGTTCATTACTCGTGCATTCCCTATTCTGATCTTGACCAGTCTGCATCCGTTCTTGTCAGGTTCGCATTCATTCTTGTCCGGTGGACCTGATTCACGGCCGGACCACTACCGAATGATGCAACGGATGTAACGTATGTTCAACGGACAATAACTGACAAGAACGTTTTGTCAGTTTCTCATGCGTTGCGCTTTTGTTTTACATGGTACAAGTCTGTTACTAGTATGGTGATATCCGATCACGAGAGCATCGAGCAGCAGCGGGGAATGCCTTTTGTCACCGGATAACTTTCTGTCACAGTTTTTATATACATTTGGCGTCCGTTAATGCTATACGGTGTAGTGTGACTTACACATAAGGAGTTAATGTCAAATACTCCACATTGCCATTTCTGTGCAGTGCAGGTCATGCATACTTATAACATACACTACAAATCAGACTGTCATTGTGTAACATAGATTCCACTTTAATATTAGGTTAAGATGTTTCTTCAAGATATATTAATGATTTTGAGCTTTTATTTGGTTACAAATATGATACAGTTTCCAGAGATATGGCTTTAATTTCAGTGTGGAATTGTCAATCATATTCTCTGTGACATTCTGGCATTAATCAACAGTCACTTTAGGTGACACTGAACCTTTTCAAGATCATTAAACTTTGATTCCAAAGATTTCATTACATGTTCTATGAAATTCTCCAGATATCACAGTAGTTAACCAACAATAAGATAAGATACATGCGTTCCTAATAATTTGCTGAAAGCCATGGTCATGCAGTCATTTCAGTTTCATCATTATAGCAGTTACTGTAATGGCTGTGTTAAATGTCATTGAACACTACTGATGTGAAAGTTGTATTATACTGTATTGTTTGTAATCTAAAAACTCATAACAATATATGAGTAAATTTATGAATACTTAAAAACTACACAGATTTTACTAAAAAACCTGTTTTTCTTATCCAGAGCAGTAATCACCAGAAGCTCCGATATATGCATTCATTCACTGTTACTGGAGACATACAGAAAATGTGGTTAAGAAATTTCAAAAGACACCTGACAAGGTTTAAGTTAACTGTGAAATGACAAAAAGATGAGCAATCAGTCTAAATTCCAGGCCAAGATGAACTTATTCGTATATTCTTGTGATTCAATCATATACTACTATGAATGATTTACTACAGTTACAATCTTGTATACTGTGATTCACATTAAACAAGAATTGTTACAATCATATATCATAAACAGTCATAACTTGCCCGATTTTGTAGGGTTTATTGCAGAACTCATTTGTATATAATATAAATAATTAATTTACAAAAGGAAAATAAAATATGATGATTTGTCAGTTTCAGTATACTAGTTGTGTGCTAAATTACACGATTGTTCTTAGTATTCATATATTACTATGTAGTTAAGTACTTTTTGTTTTGTGTGGTAGCAGCACATAAAACACATGACATGCTGCTGAAATAAGAATAAGGTCATTGTATTTGGCAGGCATCGTGGGATCAGATTCTCCCTTAGCTGTTGCAACCGAGTATACTGCTTGGATCAGGGGGTGTTTCATTTGTACCCCTGACCCAAGAGGCAAGATTTACAACACGTTAGTCAGAACTAGTGCAGTTGTACATATAGAAATACTTTTTGAGTTCAAATAATTATATTTCACTAATGTATACTTTTCCCTGTCCTCATTTAGATCAAAAATCTTGAGGCAAATGTTTGAAATAAAAAAAAAATCTAACAATTTCATCTGAAGAACTTTAAATGCATTCTGTCACTTAGCACTTTTTCACAGTAAACAATACTTGGTTTACAGCCACGTTTACTGTGAAAAGTACCAAGTGAAAAAAAAGAAGAATAAAAATCAACTGTTTGTCAAAAAAAAAAAAACTAATCCTTTATACCAGATACTGATAATGATATCATACTTAAAAGAAACCAACTAAATGGCACAATTATTGAAAAATATTTGTCACTTGGTACATATACTGAGTGCAAACTTGATATAGTTCGGTGCGAAAAAGCGCCAAGTGACGTAAGGCACTTAGCACTGTGTCGCATTCAAATGATATATCATTTTCACTTAGCACTTTTTGACCATTTTGTTATAAATTCATTTAATGACTTGCTATTATCTTGATATTTTTACAGGACATGTGCAAGGTCATAAACACTTGATATATGAAAAAAAGTGATTTTTTCAAAAAATGTCACTTAGCACTGTGTCGCATTCACCCCTCGATTTAGTGTGACTGTAAGTAAGAAAGTAACGACTTTATAAAGGCATGCTAAACATCTGGGTAGTGCCATCTACCATGTGGGACTCACAATACATCATATACATTCTATACAAGGCTGCAATATATGTCAACAAATCAAAAAACTTTTGTATACCTGCAAATAAAGTATATATTCTTGTTTATAATCTTAACTTAATATCTTTTAGTTACAGGTTGTTTATGCTTTATTGTCTTTTGTTTTATAGTCAGAAAATAGCAAAATGCTAATGTTATATGTTTAAGAAACCGACTTTAAATAAAGAATCTTTTTTCTTGTATCTTGGATGACAGTGTTAAGGACCGCACAGGAACAAAAACTACTGACCTTTGAACTCCAACATTAACAATTGAGCTGGGATTCTGGGTTTGCACATAACATATTGTTTGATCATGAGAGACATTTATGCCAAGTGATATTAAAATCTCTTGATAGATGGGTGAGTTACATACCGGTAAGAAAACAAGGCATGTTGGCCTTTGAGCTAGGGTACGCATCGTGTCATTATGGGGAACATTTGTGCCAAGTAATATTAAAAATCCCTTGATGGATGACAAAGTTGCAAATCGGACGAACGAACGAAAATACAAAAGCTGCAATTACAATATGCCACCCAAATGGGAGGGGTAGGGCTAGACTGGCATTAGTCGTTTGAGTCACTGAATGTAAAGCACCTGGCCATAAAATCAATCCTCTCTGATACCACTTTCTAAAAAAAATTACAATATCTCTTGCCTCTGTCTCTGTTGAGATGAGCCTAGAGAGAAAATGTTTTTCTAAGAAAATAATTTAGTGTCAGTGTGAAGAAATTAATATTATTACAGACTATTTGATCTCAACAAACTTTGTAAGTCTAGGGTAGGGCATAAAATTGTTATTTCGATTTTGATATTGTCACTTTTCCCACCTTGATGGGGATGTCCCTCGAGTGACACCATACGGTGTCTATATTTCAAAACATATTCGTTTTGCAAGAGATTGCTTAGATAGAGGATTTTAGTCATATAAATCTTTGTATCACCAAAACGTTATAACAACAGAGTTACCGATATCATAACTATGGACGGCTTATCATATCGTCCAAACTTTTAAAGAAATATAACACAAACCTTGATTTGCCTCGTACATGTAATGTACGGTCAATGTAGAACGCATTGGTACAATTTTGCAGACTAATTGTAGCTTTCTAAGACAATTTTTACAATTGCTCCAACTGCATAACTTAAGTTATATTAATCTGCAACATATATTGTAGAGAATAGAACAGTTCTAAACTTTACAGCTGGAAGAAAACTGCATTTAACTTTTTCTACAAAGTAGTCCTATTTTTGGCCAGTTTATGTCTACCATCCTTTTATGGAAACAGTTTAAATTGTTATCAATTTATCACATACTCGTGCTGTATTATGTTAACTAAAGTATTAAGCGCCTGAACTGGGTGCGTGTCATTGAATTCGAGTCTTTCGAATCATTGATACAAAATTAAATAATATTTATAAAGTAACTATATTATTATAATATAAATTTTACTTAAATATATTACAAAACAATACCTGTAGCTGAGAGTAGTATATCCGAGAATTCGTTCTCTTTCCATTTTTTAACAAATCAAGTACGTCTATTTCTACCAAAAGTTACTTCCCATTTATTGATCTCTGATCTCGAGTCAACACAACGTGAAACTGACACTGGTTTGCGCATGTGCTTGATTTTCCAATTGAAATGAGCAGTATATATTATGTACACTTGTATTAATATATCCGCCTGATGATTGTTTGATCTTATCAATTGGTCCGTTTGTCTCAAACCACAATATGTACGTATTTATTACATCTATTAGAAGTATACACTATTAATATATTTTGAAAAACTTTTAAAAGTGCATTGTCATTTTCACATAATATCGGTAAATCTGTTCACCGATAGAAAAAAGTAATAAAAAAACGGTGTGTAAGCCACGTCAACATGTAAAATATAATAATATAATAAGATCAAAATTATATGTTATGATAAAATAAATTGTTTTTTAATTAGAAATTAAAAAAAAAATATTTTCAATGAAGGAAACTTTAATTCTATTTGTCATCACACTCAATGCTTATGAAAATGAGCTATAACGAGAAAATGTACTTCTTAGGGCATCTTTTTCGAAACGTTTCAACGCAAAATTAAAATTATGACAAATGCAATTATTTCTATGCCAGTCATTTATTATAAAAAAAACCTTTTCGGGTCTCCGTTTCCATTCCAGCTGAATGAAACGTTTTAGAATTCACGAATGGGTGTATCTGTATTTTTTTACAGACCAGCCCTTTAAAGAAACAGATTTTTTGACATTTCCTTCATAAAAATGAAATTTAATCACTGCAAATACTTTGCAAAGTTGCAATTCTTTATTCTGAGAAAAGAAAAACATGTAACTGTTCTATGAACTGTAATCTTTTGGCTCCTCCTTCATTAGAGGCAGGGCTGACCTATATTGTTTCACCTTCATTATACTAGTCTATGAGAGTTCGTTCATTTGAGTGAACATGTCATTTTTGTGACGATCTAGAGTTAGAATCTTATGTAATTTTACATTTACACGTGTTATGTAATGATTATATTTGAAAAGACTACAGTAGTCGGACCAGATATTCAATATTTTTAACAGACGTAAATCTTGTCTTTATAAATGATGTTATATATATATATATATATATATATATATATATTGTTTTAAATACCGTTTTCTGTTGTATAGTAGTCTGAGGAGTAGCTTGTTCGCCTATAATCTGACGAGGGAAAAAAGAGAGGGGGAGGGGGATTTCTAGCGCATTGGCGCCCACTTTGTTTCAGTTTTGATTAGATATATAAATACATACCATCACCATTTACACAGTATACTGTATAATCGAATGGTTGACTCAGTGATAATATTTTCTGCAGACTATTTACACTTGCATTATGCATCAAACTTATTTCATTGATAATTTAAAAAAGAATAATCACATATAGTACCAATCGACCATGTGGGCCTCACAATACATAATTTACATTATATGTAAGGTTGCAATATACATGACAATGTTAACAAGTCAAAAACCTTTTGTTTACCTGCAAATATGTATATTTGTAATATAGAGGAGATCCAATAATAGTCAAGAAGTCTACTTATAAAGTTATAAATAAAAGTTGTAAAATATTTAAAGAAATTGTGATAAAACCATTTCAACAATACAAGTGTAAGCATTTTACTGCGTGATTTCATGCCCCATAAAAGAACTTCCAATAGATATATATTTTTGAATGAGTTCAGAGACTCTACTTTTCCTATTTGAATTGGGACTTTTTCCCCCCAAATTTGTGGTCCTTAGTAGGAAAGACTTTTCCTGAAAAATTCCAGGTTTGGTTTCGGTGCTTGCAAGTGCTTATTGTCAAATGACCGTAGTGACTAAATAGGAGAAAATTGGAATTTATCTCATTGAGAAGAGAGTTACATTTTTATCCCACGCCGAAGGCAGATGGATATTGGATTGACATTGAGCCAACATGGTTGACTCATAAGTTCTGCACATCGTCTTGATGAGGTGATCATTTGACCCAAATTTCATGAAAATCCTTCAATGGATTTAGGCGATACAGAGCGTACACAAAATGGAAGGCTCAAACCTTTGACATTGAGTTGTGACCTTGAGTTAGGAGATACATAGCTCAAACATTTGACCTTGAGTTGTGACCTTGACCTTGAGCCGATATGGCTGACTTATGACTTCTGCACATCGTCTTGATGAGGTCATAGTTTGACCCAGGTTTCACGAAAATCCTTCAAGGGATTTAGGCGATACAGAGCGTACACAAAATGGAAGGCTCAAATCTTTGACCTTGAGTTGTGACCTTGACCTTGAACCGACATGGCTGACTGATGAGTTCCGTACATTGTCTTGATGAGGGGATCATTTGACTTAGGTTTCATGAAAATTCTTCAAAGGGTTACGGAGATACAGAGCGGACCCAAAATGTTACGGACGGACGGACGGAAGGACGGACGGACGGACGGACGGACCGAGCCCATTCCTATAACCCCCACCACTCGTGGTGGGGGATTTAAAAAAAACTATATTGAATATATGCATATGTTTATCCAAAAGAATTACAACTTCTCAGATTTAGTAGCGTCGTTATTTGACTTACATATGTGTAATAGTAAAGAGTTCCGCTTAAGCCGGTGCTAGGGGGCGTGAGAGGTGTTGCACATTTCATTACTTCTCATGAACAGAACTGGAAATAAAGCATTTTTATGCCAACAGGCCCAACCTCTGCCAAAGTCCTTCTGTCCAATAAAATATGCTTAACAAGGCTTGGTCCTGACCAATCCTATAAAGCTTCAACTAAATCCCATCAGTAGTATAGAAGTGGTTTATCCAAAATTCTAACACGACCCGATTTGTTTTCCTATTAAACAAAGAAGGTTATTATTCAACAATTCATTTTTCTGACGTCCCAATTATTACGTCATAGCGTTAGACGGCATAGCGGCGCGCTGGAAAAGAAATCAACAGAAATCAGGCAAATATTTGATGGATATCGTCAAGGACGTAGATAATAATCCTTGAAAACGTGTTAGAATCGAAATGATATATCTCAAACAGTGATTTGCTCATGAATAAAATCATTGTTTGTCGTTTAGATGCGTATTATTATATAATATATATCAAAGGCCTGAATGGCCTGAGTCGGCTAATGATTGATGTATTGACAGTATAGTCTACCAGTTTCAGTTTTTTTCTTAAAATTTCATAACACAGCTCGATATTTACCCAAAATATTATATCCGGATACGATTACACTTTTCTCCAGTTTGAACAATATATTTTACAAATTGTGATGATACGAAGACATTTAGCAGCAATTGGCAGTATCTGACATTGAAGTTTACGGTTAAATTACCTCTTATTTAAATCTTTTCATAAAAAAGTTGTTTCGTTTCATGAAAGCAGCCAAACATAGACGATCTACTTTCGATTTCAAAAACTACAAGAAAATACAATTTAATGTTTCGCCGATTTGTTTATTTCTCGAAAAATAAGAATTAAAATCATTTTTAATATCAGTAGTAACTAAACAAACCAGTAAGAGCTTCTTCTTCCGATAATTTATCCGTTTATACTGACTGCAAAATTCAACCCACGCAAAGTTTATAGAAATCATACGATGCGTGTTTACGTTCAATGTGGGAGAATTAAGGCTGATCGGCTATGTTACCTAACGCATCCAGACGATTCAGATTTTGTTTTTAAAAAAGCATTGTGTGCGTTTCTGTAATTTTATATACGTTTTTATACGCTTAGAAATTATTAGACATGCGTATTTGCATTATTTCTATACGTAATTTACGCTAATACGCATCTTATCTGGAGCCCTGTGGAACTATTTTTTGTCTTTCGCTGGATGTTACCCAAGCTTTGTAAGCCTGCGCAATTCTTAAAATGCACATTTATGCTTAATGAGTTACATTCGAGAATTGCACAATTACAAGTCATAAATATGACAGATTACATCGTATATTGGTCATAGCAAAGGGAATTGACACAACTTAACTTCATTCATGCAGTGAACTGTTTGAAGTTTGAGAAATCTAATGGAACTACATCCCTTCACTGTGTTATTTGGTCCATTTAGAGAATCGTTGGATAGCAAGGACTCGTCAAAAGGCTTTCAGCCTTTAGCCGACTCAGTAACATATATAATTCCTTCGCATCTAAACTCCAAACAGTAATTTTATTCAACAACGACAGATCACTGTTTGGAATATAGATCTATTATTTCTTAAATAACACATAAGAGATATTAACTCTGCCTAAATAACATCAACCGGAAATGCAAAATAAATGCAAAATCGGAAAATGCAAAATAAATGAAAAACTGGGTCTTCCTACAAAGTTAAGTTTAAATCACACAAATTCTGCAAGAACAGCCAAGCAGATTGGACGGGATCGGATCAGACGGAGACCCACGGGGAGTCTAAACACCTGTTAAGTTTCAATGAAATCCCTAGGTCTGGGAGATGGAGTCCAGAAAACAATTTCTCTACTAGTCTAAAAAGTGGTGTGTAATGACAGTTACACTATTTGAAGCCCTTACACCTCACACTAGCTTACATTGAAAAACAAAAGTCTTAGCAAAATTGAAAAAGGGACATGAATTTGTCACAATGTATGCCAGCGTTATAAAACTTGGCCTGTGAGATCATCTTATGATGCCGAAGATGAGTGGAGACAAGGGGCATAGTTTTGACAAACAAGAGCTCGTCGAGACGAAATGACCCCCTTGATGCATTCAGTAATTGCGCAAGGAACAGAAATTATATGCTCACTGTAAACAAAAGTTCTACCATTCTGGTTTAATCTGACCTTGACCTTTAACCTATTAACTTAACAAGAGATTACAGAGGACCACTAGATGATGTCATATACAAAATATCAAAGCCCTAGTCCCTGTGGTTTGGACAAGAGGTTTTTCAAAGTTTTTTCCTATATAAGTCTATATAAACCATGTGACCCCCGGGTGGGGCCATATTTGACCCCAGGGAAATAATCTGAACAACCTTGGTAGAGGACCACTAGATTTTGCTACATACCAAATATCAAAGCCCTAGGCCCTATGGTTTTGGACAAGAAACTGTTTAACTGCTCATGGCCAATGTGACCTTGACCTTTGACCTTATGACCTCAAAATCAATAGGGGTCATCTGCTGGTCATGGCCAACCTAACCATCAATTTTCCTGACACTAGGCCCAAGCGTTTAGTTATTGCCTGGAAACCATTTTACTGTTCCTGGTCACTGTGACCTTGTGACATACTGATCTCAAAATCAATAGGGGTCATCTGCTGGTCATGACCAACCTCCCTATCAACTTTCGTGACCCTAAGCCTAAGCGTTCTTGAGTTATCATCCGGAAATCGTTTTACTGTTCAGGGTCACTGTGACCTTGACCTTTAACATACTGACCTCAAAATCAATAGGGGTCATCTGCTTGTCATTACCAACCTCCCTGTCAACTTTCATGATCCTAGGCCCAAGTGTTCTTGAGTTATCATCCGGAAACCGTTTTACTATTCAGGGTCACTGTGACCTTGACCTTTCACATACAGACCTCAAAATCAATAGAGGTCATCTGCTGTTGATGACCTACCTTTCTATTAACTTTCATAATCCTAGGCCAAAGCATTCTTGAGTTTTCGTCCGGAAACGGATTGGTCTACATTCCGAACGACCGACCGACCGACATCTGCAAAACAATATACCCCTCCTTCTTCGAAGGGGGGCATAATTAAAGGAAGAATTAACTTGCCATGTGAGGTCAACTCATGATGTTGAAGATATGTGTGAAGTTTAAACGCATTCTGGCCAAGTAGTTTCTGAGAACCTGCTTACATGCAAAACTTTAACCAAAAGTTAAAAAGGGGCATTACTTTGCCAAAATAA
Source organism: Mercenaria mercenaria (assembly GCF_021730395.1). Classification (NCBI taxonomy): domain Eukaryota; kingdom Metazoa; phylum Mollusca; class Bivalvia; order Venerida; family Veneridae; genus Mercenaria; species Mercenaria mercenaria. The sequence goes on along the minus strand of NC_069361.1, from coordinate 104,069,643 downwards.
AAGCTAGAGTTAAATACCGTTTTCTATGAGGTAATCTCAATATGCTGAAAATAAGTGTAAAGTTTGAATGCATCTGACCAAGCACTTTTTGAGAAACCTGATTACATGTAAAACTTTAACCTGAAATTCTATGTTAAAAAGTAATATAATTTTGGTAAAATGAAAAGAAGAATTATGTTACTTGCCATGTGAGGTCAGCTTATAATGTCAAAGACATGTGTGAAGTTTGAAAGCATTAGGTCCACTAGTTTCAGAGAAACCTGCTTAAATGCAAAATATTTATGGAAAGGGCGCAGATACTGCCGCTAACAAAATGGTGTTAACAAAAGCTCTACTATTTGAAACATTTCAAATTGGGTTTAAAACTAAAGGGCTCTAACACCATGAAAAATTCCAACTTAAATAGAATTGACTTCTTTCTTTACAACTAAATTTTGTTCATAAGTATGAGCATTAAAAATTTTGTTTTTGAGTTTTTGTTTTTAAACTATTTTAAACAAAAGGGCCATGACGACCTTAGATTGTTCACATATTTCTGAACAGTTTTCGTAGAGGGTTGCACATGGAAAATATCTGTGACTTGATAAGAACATTTTTAATGTAAAGGGAGTGTAATAAGTTCGTTCCGGTTTTTAGGGCTCTGGAATAGATCTTAGACTTAATCGGATTAAAAAGTGATTGACGGTGTGACGTATAAACGTGGAAAATCAACAAGGAAACTTGCAAAACGTCTCCAAAACATGGTAGAAAGTGTGTGTTACAAAACTTTGTATAATTATTTGCGGAAAACCAGAAAATGGAAGCCTTTTAAACGCAAAACGTCCCAGTTGTTAACCAAAAATTAAATTAAAAAAGATTAGCGTTTGCAAAGAAATATCAACACCTACAACCAGAAGATTGAGAGAACTATATATTTTCGGATGAGAGCACCAAGTATCAATCTTAAGAATGATATAGTGCGGGGGTCCCAGGGAGATGAGGTACCTGACGTAACAGTGCAAAGGTAATAGTATGGGGAGCCATGGAGGCTTGTGGACTTTCTCGCCTTCATATTGTTCCTACAGAGAAAACAATTACAGCCGAGTATTATCAAACTCAGATCCTTGAGAAAGAACTTAAACTATTTGTGTACTGGTAGGACTGACAGAAGACTGAAAGGATGTTGTTTTCCAATAAGATGGGACTACAACTCACACCGCATTGAGCACGCACATTAAAAAAGATGTATTGCCTGGAAATTCACCTGACCTAAATGACATAGAGAACCTATGGAGTAAGCTCGATATCGAGGCGTATAATGAACCCTCCCCCACAACGATGACGCAACTTCGACGTCGTCTACGTTGGACTCGGAGCAAGATATCTCGAACTCACTTAAAAACTCTGATTCATTCTATGCCTGATCGTCTTAAAAATGTCAGAAAAGGTAAAGGTGGTCTCTCTTGATATTAAATATGAAATATCAGTTTTCTCTGTTCTTTATTTCTGTTATTTCAGGTCACTTGAAAACCGGAACGAACTTTTTACACACCCTTTATATAATATATCTACATAGAAACGATTAGGAAATACTGTAGACGAATATGAAAAAGCGATTACCCCCCCCCCCCCCCCCCCCCTCCCATGCCTGTTTGCCATGTTTTAAACAAACGGAAATAATTTGAACAAACACTTGGTATGTCCAAAAGAATATTTCTTTAATATTATTAAGAGGCTAACATTCCGGCCATATTTTACATAAATCAACCTGTAAAACATTGCATCATACCTAAAAACACGTTATTGTCCCTTCTATACATCCAGGGTAGATAATACACGGCCCCATTAGTACACTTTAAGCTACGAAACGTGCATGCTCTCTGTACTTTTGCATACAATCGGGTATTTATACAGCAAAACATAATGTAGTTTTTAAAGTAAAATTTTTATATAGAACATATATATCAGAACCCATATTTTACATCTAAGAAACTTTGACAAAAATAGAATAAATAGGAGGGGCTGAAAAGTGGGGGACGAAATCGTCAAGGGATACGAAATGACCAAAAATGGAGACGAGTCAACTTGGGAACGAGTTTACTGTAAAGATAAAATTTATTGTGGTAAATTAGACAATATATCATAAAACATAAACATAAACATAAAATAGAAATTCAATGTCAACATAATAAATGTGAATATTAAAATGCAATTGTAGATGACATATAATCAATACCAATGATAACATAAAAAGAGAGCATAATGATAAAGCTTTTTATTGGCCGGGTTTTCAAAGAAGATTAGTGCTGTCCGGGCGGATGGATGGGTGGATGGGCGGGCGGATGGATGGGATAACGAGTCTCATGTTAACCTTTGGTTAATAAGTCTCATGTCTCAACAACTACTTATTCAAACTTCAAACTTGGTCAGAATGATTTCCTATTACTCTAGTTGGTCCAAAGTGAGAATGGGGTCACTGGGTCAAAGGTCAAGGTCACAGGGACCTGAACATTGAAAATGGTTCCCGCTCAATATCTGGACAAGTATTCCACATAGGACCTTGAAACTTCATAAGTATGTTGGTCTTGATGTGTACATAACAATTATTGATTTCGGGGTCACTGGGTTAAAGGTCAAGGTCACAGGGACATGAACATTGAAAATAGTTTCCACTCAATATCTGGACAAGTATTTCACCTAGGACCTTGAAACTTCATAGGTATGTTGGTCTTGATGTGTACATGACCCCTATTTCGGGGTCAAAGGTCAAGGGCATAGGGATATAAACATTTAAAATGGTGTTTTTCTGACTCTGATTTTTTAAACCAATTTATTTCTTTACTTTCATTTTCTGGGGGTTATTTATTGTAAGTCTTTATTAGAACTTTAACTTATTATCAACTAATTCGGAAAACCCGACCAAAACGCCGTCAGTCGTTAGCTGCTTGTTTCCATTGTGGTCCTTTGAATTGATCATATGACATCGGAAAATTAGTTAATCACGTATTGCACATGTTGGATTAAATTTAAATAGCACATATATATCATAATATCACAGAAAATTGCTCGACATTAAACAGGTAATATTAAGACTCATACCTTAGACTAAAGAAATAAGTATTGTATGCCAGAATAAAAATATTGACCAGATAAAAAGACTAGTCTGACACAGTTTGCATAAATGTTTCTTCACATTTTAAAAAAAAAAATGATTAAGATTATGTATAGATCTAAAACTTGACGGTAATCTGTTCCACACCTGACATCCATTATAAGCAAAAGATTTCTTGCCAAAACCCTTAACCTTGAGACCTTGGCACGGGAGATCGCTCCATATCAGAATGGCAGGTTTGTAGTCGAACTCTGCCGCAGTTTCACTACCGAGGGGATCAGGTTTATTACGTAAGCTATATATCCACAGGAGTCTTGCAACGGATTATACTGTCTAACAGGAAGTAACTGGCCTGTGGCCGGAAATTTTTTTTTAGATTAGTGAGGCCTCAAAAAGGGCAATTAGGTTTTCTAATTTTTGAAAGTAATAACAAATAATAATCCATTTTTATCATTATTCCATGAAATATGTATTTAATTCAGACTGCGTTAATTGTAATATGAATAATCTAATACAACACATCAATTAACTGCGCCCTCTGCAAGGTTTATAAAAATATATATTGAACCTTTAGGTAAGTAGCGCATATGCTACAGATAAATTGTTTTATAATGTTAATAAATTCTCCACGACAGTAAGGTAAGTGATTTTAAGATTCAGATGAGTTACATACATTCTAATGTACATAGAAATAAAAGAGTCATCAATATAAGGACATTTTACTTATCAATAAGAAAATTTACATCGTCTCATTATGGGATAGTTTGTGCCATGTAATAATAGAATCCCTTCAAGGATGATGGAGATATGGATCGTACAGGAAAAAAACATTATTGACTTTTGACCTCTGAGTATGACATTGACCTTTATGCTAGGGGTGTGGGTGTTATACATGACACATCATCTCCTTTTGGGATACATTTATGTCTAGTAATATAAAAATCCATTCAAGGATGACAGTGTTAAGGATCGCACAGGAAAAAAAAATACTGACTTGACCTCCAAGTGTAACCTTGACCGTTAACTGGTCTAAGTTTGCGCATAACATATTGTCTGATCATGAGAAACACTTATGACAAGTGATATTAAAATCTCTTGATAGATGGCTGAGTTACAGACTGGACAGGAAAAAAGGGCATGTTGGCCTTTGAGCTAGGGGTCCAGGTCTTGTGCATGACGGATCGTGTCATTATGAGGAACATTTGTGCCAAGTAATATTAAAAATCCCATGGTGGATGACAAAGTTACAAACCGGACGAACGAACGAAAAAACAAACGCTGCAATTACAATATGCCACCCCAAGGGGAGGGGTAGGGCATAAAAATATTATTTCGATTTTGATATTGTCACTTAGAGGATTTCAGTCATAGAAATCTTTGTATCACCAAAACGTTATCACAACAGGGTTACCGATATCATAACTACTGACGGCTTATCATATCGTCCGAACTTTTAAAGAAATATAACACAGACCTTAATTTGCCTCGTACGGTCAATGTAGAACGCATTGGTACAATTTTGCAGATTAACTGTAGCTTTCTTAAGACAATTTTTTATAATTGCTCCTACTGCATTACTTAAGTTATATTAATCTGCAACATATATTGTAGAGAATATAACACACGAGTTCTAAGCTTTACAGCTGGAAGAAAACTGCATTTAACCTTTTCTACAGAGTAGTCCTATTTTTGGCCAGTTTATATCTACCATCCTTTTATGGAAACAGTTTAATTAAATGGTTATCAATCTAAGCTAGTTGCAATATCATATAAAACGTTGTTAGGGCTTGAACTGGGTGCGTGTCATTCAATTCGAGTCTTTCAAATCATTGCTACAAAGTTAAATAATATCTATAAAATAACTATATTATTATTATATAAATTTTACTTAAATATAATTTAAAACAATACCTGTGGTTGAGAGTAGTATATCCTAGAATTCGTTCTCTTTCCATTTTTTAACAAATCAAGTACGTCTATTTCTAACGAAAGTTACTTCCCATTTTTTGATATCTGATCTCGAGTCAATACAACGTGAAACTGATACTGGTTTGCGCATGTTCTTGACATTTATTGAAAATGGGCAGTATATATTATATACACTTGTATTACTATATCCGCCTGATGATTGTCTGATTTTATCAATTGGTCCGTTTGTCTCAAACCACAATGTGTACGTATAAATTATTACATCTATTAGAAGTATACTTTTTTTTAAAATGCTAAAGACAAAAATGTTAAAAAATGCATTGTCATTATCAAATAATACCGGAAAATCCGTTCACTGATACAAAAAAAAATCTTAAAATTACGGGAGTGTAAGTCTGTTAATGTTTAAAAATAGAAAAATTGAAATTGAAAATGCATTTCTTAGGTCATCTAATTTTTCGAAAACGTTCCAACGCAAAATCAAATTAAATTATGACAAATGCGATTATTGCTACGCCAGGCATTCATTATAAACAAAACTTTTGGGTCTCCATTTCCATCCCTGCTGAATGAAACGTTTTATAATCAAGAATGGGTATATTTATACTTTTTAGCTCCACTATTCGGAGAATAGGGGTGCTATTCTACTCACCCCGGCGTCGTATTTCTTGGTTAAAGTTTTTCGGCAATTAACATTGTTCAGCATGCAAACAAAGTATGGACAGGGGCTGGGCCAATTAAACCCAAGGTCAAGATCACCAAAGTGTTATACTTGGTTAAAGTTTTTCGGCAACCTTTGTTTTTCTGTCATATCTTTGTTACTATTGCTTATATCTTACTGTAAGTTCACATAAACATTTTCCAGCATACAAACAAAGTATGTGCAGGAATGGGCCCATTATACCCAAGGTCAAGGTCACCAAGGTGTTATACTTGGAATTATTTTCATGTTAAATATTTTCGAAAGCTTCGTTTATAGACACATCTTTGGTACTTTAAAAGATAATGACTTCTAATTAAAAATATTTCTTTATAATCATCATCTGCATGTGTGGTTACAATCCCCATAACTCTAATTGGATTTTTGACAGAATTATGCCCCTTTCATACTTAAAGGTTTTTGGTAATCTTCGCTTTCTGGATATAACTTTAGTACAATATAAGATAATGACTTGAAAATTAAAAGTATCTTTACTTATCGTATGGTAACAATCCTTATAACCCTGATTTGTATTTTTGACCAAATTATGCCACTTTCATACTTAAATGTTTTGACAAACTTCGTTTTCTGGACATAACTTTAGTACCATATACATATATATTGAGACATTCAATTTACTGTCAAATCGCCGAATAGTGGAGCGCGCTGTCTGTAATTTGTTTACACACCACCTTTTGAAGAAACAGATGTTTGGCAATTCCTTCGTAAAAAGGGATTGAATCACTGCAAATACTTGGCAAAGTTGCAATTCTTTATTCAGAGAAACTACACCCTTTTGCCCCCTCCTTCATTAGAGGCAGGGCTGACCTAATTTGTTTACCAATAAACCAAACAGCTTCATTATACAGATCTATGAGAGTTCGTTTATTTGAATAAACATGTAATTTTTGTATCACAATCTCATGTAATTTTACACTACCCGTTTAGACAAATCTAAAGAAAGATCTAGTATCCATAAATTGCAGGAAAAGAAGTCGGACTCTTGGCCTGGAAGTCGCTGATTCAAATTCCGGGGAACAGGGGCATTTGTCTACGGTCTCCACAATCTGTTACTTAGGCAGGAGTACTTTTGTAAGTAACCTGGTGAGCGGTCATCTTACGAAGATTATCTATTTTTGTGAGAATTTGTTTCAAAATAGATGTGAAATGGAAAATAAAACTGAACAGTTGCAAAATGGTGTTTAATTTATTAAATACACGTTGGCTATGATAATGTATATGTTGTCTAATTTGTAGACTTAGCATACAGGAGTCGTATTATTATCTTTAATTAAGCTGGGTTTTCCCCAAACTTGTATAATATTGAGCCGTGCCATGAGAAAACCAACATAGTGGGTATGCGACCAGCATGGATCCAGACCAGCCTGCGCATCCGCGCAGTCTGGTCAGGCTCCATGCTGTTCGCTTTTAAAGCCTATTGGAATTGGAGAAACTGTTAGCGAACAGCATGGAGCCTGACCAGACTGCGCGGATGCGCAGGCTGGTCTGGATCCATGCTGGTCGCATACCCACTATGTTGGTTTTCCCATGGCACGGCTCATATGTATTTTAAGAAATCGAAAAGTATGTTTTAAATGTGTGCCTGACAAACTGATTTAGGTATTCCACTTTCACTTTCAATTTGGATTATTTTGCATTTTATGTAAAATGTTAATTTTGCTTTACTCTTACATCACTTCGACTACCGGGGGAAATAAGTTAGACTTGGAATTATTACAAAATGTATTTATAGAAAAACTATTAGGTTGATCTGCGATAAGAAAAATATTGACACTAGAAGTACATATAAAGACAGAGGTTACTTTTATGCTTTTTATACTATTGAAAGCGTAAGTATTAGCTATTACTTGCGCACGCAATAGTATAAAAACATCTATATCAACTCTGTGCCACCGTATGTAAGTATATTTAAGAAATAACAAAAGATAAAATATGCTTTTTGGAAGAGATTAACCTCTGTTTTTAATGTGTGACTTACATTTACTTTTTAGCTCGACTAGTTGAAAACTAGTAAAAGCTATAGCACTCACCGTTCGTCGACGCCGGTGCCCCGATATGGTTATTTTTTCTCTTTAAGCTGGAATGTGGAAATTGATTGAAACTTCAAACTTGTTCAGTGTAATTATCTAACATGTTATACACAAGTTATAAAACTACATTTTGCATCATTTTTAAGGTATGCTCTATTTTGAGTTAGCAATTTTGTCACATTAAAATCGCACTGTCCGTCCGTGTGTGTGTGCCTCCGTGTAAATTTTTGTCCGGGCTGTAACTTCAACATTCATAGGGGGATTTGAAAATAATTTGACACAAATGTTAACCATATTGAGAAGGTCTGTCGCGTTTATGGCCCGGGTCCCTCAGATCAAGATCAAGGTCATAAACCCTAACACTAACTCTAACCCTAAACCCTAACCCTAACAAATGTTCATCTAATCCCAAGGGTTACTTCAGGGGCATTTGTCGCTAATAGAGAGAGATCTTGCTTTTTTATATGAACACTGGAATCTGCACTGGTAACCGCTTGAGTGAGTTGATTGAAACTTCACACATGTTCACTGCGGTGCTGCGAAATGCGAGACCCATATCCTAGCTCTGTTTGCTTTTCGCCTAAAAAATGACCCCTTTTTCACTTTTCTTTGCATTTTATTTATTTATTTTCTAATTTCGCATCATAAGACATGAAAGTTTACTCATTGCCTATTTTGTTTTTGCTGTTGACTATGCTTTTATAATTTTAAGATTTTTTTAATAGTCGAGTGACAGCTCTTATCTATTATTATTTACAGTTTAGTACCTGCATGTTAAACGGTCATTTTTTTGCGCGAAGTTTTTTGTACAAATGTAGGTCAATTAAATCTACACTTACTGAATAGCTCAGCGGTGGTATTGACGTATAAAAGAAAAAAAAAAATATACAAAAATGACGATATTAAAATTATCGCGTTTTCGAGACGTTAATGCATTGGGATCAGCAATTTCACGACGATACCGTTTAACAAAACCAAAAAAAAACAAAGTTTCGATATATGATTTCGCAATCTGACTATGATAAGCATCAAAGTCTATATTTGAATTTATTTATTTATTTATTTATTTATTTGGGTTTTACGGCGCACCAACACAGTATAGGTTATATGGCGCCAAACAGGACTACAAATTTTGGTTTCACAGCTCATTTACAACGAAATAAAAACATGAGGTATGGAAAACAAATTCTGTAATTAGGACCTTTAAATACGTTTGTCTTTACTTATATTACTATTACCTCTACCTCTAAACCGACACTACTTACAGTTAGAATGGGAACAAGACCGTTGGCATTTGTAATTTGATTGTTTTAGTAGTACTATATATGAAATTAATTAAAGTCACAAAAAGACAATAGACAATTACTAGTATGTGGTCTTATTTTCCTAGGTGACTTTTTTTTTTATTTTTCTTTGCTTTCATCTGTAAACAGTTCATCTTTGTTGTTGTAAATATACTTGTAAATATTGTACTGAATTGTGGATAGTGTTAAGATTAGCTATTGCAGTCTGTGTATCTGTTCGTACTTTGTCCGTCCTCTGACACTGTTTTATTTTCACTTTCAAAATGAAACAATGCAATTATTTGAAATGTTTTATTACACTTAATCCCAATTGACTGACGGTGGGTCAATAGGCTGGTACATAATTATATACAAAATAAACCTTCAGGATTAGAAATACATGTTATACAGCAAAATATGTATTTACTAATACAGTAACTGCAGAAGAACGTTCCCTGAGTAGTCTAAGAGGTTAAAGTGTTAGAGACATGCATATTTAAAATTTATTATAATTTGCATTAAGAGATCATATAAGAGAAGGGCAATGAGAACAAATGTAGTCCCTGGTATGTTCTTCAAGACCTGGACGTACCAAAGTTCCTACCGCAACTTCAACAAACGAAAGATCCTTATAGTATGTCAGAGCATCATAGTAGACAAGTGTATAAAGTTTTTTTCTCATTACAATAAAGGTTACTGACAAACAGGCCTACATGTAACAATTTAACCATACATTAAAAAATTGAATTTTTGTCCTTCCCCGGACATATCTCTGTAATGGTTTGACTATTTGGGTTAAAGGTCCAATACTAAGGAAAGTGAACATTTTAATTTCTTTTAAAAAGCACAGAAACTATTTCATTTTATTGGAAAATGAAAGTTGGTATGTAGAAATTCGAAATAAATCGCAATATATGTACAATTATTTTTCTATGAAGTATGAAGAAATTTAAAAAGACCTGGGGGGTCATTCTGTCAATTCATTGAAATTTCAACATAATACACATACATTTCTTTGAGTTCCAAAGACCTTTTGTAAATTTTGACCTGCCAATCTTCATTATTTAGTGTCTTGCAGAAGTCTATGCACTGGCTATGAAAAAAATTGCCAACTCACTTTCCCTTAGTAATGGACCTTTAAATTCCGATGTATATGTTTGTATCTCTCATCATTGTTCTTAAAATAAAGTTAATATTATCAGAGCTGTTGACCTTCAATTAATAAAAAAACTAAAAAATAATAGCAATAGACAATGCCCTCTCCCATCTGGCATAAGAGCCTGCAAGACCTTGCAAAGTTTCAAAAAAGCGCTAAAGACGCATTATTTCATACAACTCTTTGGAAACTAATCTCACTAATTACCTGGCAGAATAATGTCGGCCAATCAAGAACTCTAGTGTGACAAAATAATAAAAACAAGAGCTGTCAGCAGACAGCAACACTCGACTATTCAACAGCCTTGTCAATTGAATGAATACAAAAGTTGAAAAAGGGGCATAATTTTGTAAAATGCAAAGTAGAGTTACTGAACCTCTGCACTGCATGGCATATCATGACAGTGAACAAGTGTGTGAAGTTTCAATCCTTTCCCATTAGTGGTTACTGAGATACCAGCTTACATACAAAAACTTAACCAAAAACTGCTAAGTCGAAAAAGGAGCATAATTTTGTAAAAATGCAAAGTAGAGTTATGGGACCTTCACAGTGCATTTAAGATCATGACAGTGAACGAGTGTGTGAAGTTTCAATCCAAAAAAAAAAAAAGCATTATGGGACTTCCTTAGTGCATGTCAGATAATGACAGTGAACAAGTATGTGAAGTTTCAATCCTTTCCCATTAGTAAGTACTGAGATACCAGCTTACATACAAAACCTTAACCAAAAATTTCTAAGTCGAAAAAGGGGCATAATTTTGTAAAAAAAGCAAAATAGAGTTATGGAACCTGTGCAATGTATGTCAGTTTATCACAGTGAATAAGTGTGTGAAGTTTCAATCCATTCCCACAAGTGGTTACAGAGATACCAGCTTACATACGAAACCTTAACCAAAAATTTCTCAAGTCGAAAAAGGGGCATAATTCTGTAAATAAGCAAAATAGAGTTATTGAACCTGTGCAATGTAAGTCAGTTTATCAGAGTGAATAAGTCTGTGAAGTTTCAATCCATTCCCACAAGTGGTTACTGAGATACCAGCTTACATACAAAACCTTAACCAAATGGGGACGCGGACGCGGACGCGGACGCGGATGCCGACACACGGGCGAGTCCAATAGCTCTACTATTCTATGAATAGTCGAGCTAAAAACAAAAAACAGACAAACTCAGTCTTTATGTTTCTACCAATACATCAAAACCCTATTTGACTCAACAACAACAACAACATAAGCAGGCAATGTCAAAATATGGTAAGTTTTTCATAGTACTGTATTTACAAATAACCATGACAAAAGATGAACAACTATATTTTTATACTACTACAAGTCTTATATTTGTGGACAAAACATTTACAGTCACAACCTGATAACCCAAACTCTGTTATGTCCAACACTGGCTAAGTAAAAATTCACCTGACAGTGTATCAATTCTTTTTTTGTGCAGTGGAACAAATAAGTTTGAGTTATCAAGCTGTATGCGTAGACCTTACATTTTTACCAGCCATGCAGACATTTCGTGTTAAGTAAGAATTGTTGCCGTGTTTATAAAATGTTGCAGAAAAAAATTATCACAAAGCTTCTCATGCATGCAATTAAATACATTCTCTTTTTTTCTACTGTGAACTTCAAAATAACTTCTAATTGCCAAATGTTATTTTAATATACCAGTCATGAGTGGAATAATAAAAGTCTATTGGCATTTAAGTTTAATACATCCAGCAAAACGCTGCTGACTCAAGCAATCGGAAAACTCTGGAAAACTCATGCACTTTACTCATCTCCTTGCAGCATTGAGTCAACAGTATTTTACTGTACATATTAACCAGACTAAACATCCCTGTACAATTTCAAGTCTATTTTACAGCTTATTCTCTGAAATACTTCCCTAAAATTTATTTTCTATGCATTTTCCAATTTCTTCAGTACACACTATGCAACAATTCCAGCAATTCTGTATGTAAGTGCACTAATAGACAATACGAACACTTACCGAGGCCTAACGGGGTGCAAGTAGAGGTTATTGCTTTAATTTTGTGACAGTATATCATAAACTTCTATCTAGTTAAACATTCATCAAGCATGTAACTACTATAGTATGGATAAACCAAAATCTATGTTAACAAGAGCTGTCGGAGGACAGCAACGCTCGGCTATTTAACAGCCTTGTCGCTTGAATGAATGAAGAAAGTCGAAAAAGGGGCATAATTTAGTAAAAAAGTAAAATAGGGTTATGGAACCTGCATAGTGCTTATCAGCTCATGACAGTGGACAAGTGTATGAAGTTTCAATCCATTCCCATTAGTGGGTACTGAGATACCAGCTTACATATAAGAATTTAACCCAAAAACTCCTAAGTTGAAAAAGGGGTATAATTTTGTAAAATGCAAAGTTGAGTTATTGACCCTTTGCACTGCATGTCATATCATGACAGTGAACAAGTGTGTGAAGTTTCAATCCTTTCCCATTAGTGGATACTGAGATACCAGCTTACATACAAAAACTTAACCAAAAATTTCTATGTTGAAAAAGGGGCATAATTTTGTAAAAAAGCAAAATAAAGTTATGGGACCTGCTTTGTGCATGTCAGATCATGACAGTGAACAAGTGTGTGAAGTTTCAATCCATTCCCATTAGTGAGTACTGAGATACCAGCTTACATACAAAACCTTAACCAAAAAATTCTAAGTCGAAAAAGGGGCATAATTTTGTAAAAAAGCAAAATAGAGTTATGGAACCTGTGCAATGTAAGTCAGTTTATCACAGTAAATAAGTGTGTGAAGTTTCAATCCATTCCCACAAGTGGTTACTGAGATACCAGCTTACATACAAAAACTTAACCAAAAATTTCTATGTTGAAAAAGGGGCATAATTTTGTAAAAAAGCAAAATAAAGTTATGGGACCTGCTTTGTGCATGTCAGATCATGACAGTGAACAAGTGTGTGAAGTTTCAATCCATTCCCATTAGTGAGTACTGAGATACCAGCTTACATACAAAACCTTAACCAAAAAATTCTAAGTCGAAAAAGGGGCATAATTTTGTAAAAAAGCAAAATAGAGTTATGGAACCTGTGCAATGTAAGTCAGTTTATCACAGTAAATAAGTGTGTGAAGTTTCAATCCATTCCCACAAGTGGTTACTGAGATACCAGCTTACATACAAAAACTTAACCAAATCGGGACGCAGACGCGGAATCGGACGCCGACGCCGACGCCGACGCATGGGCGAGTCCAATAGCTCTACTATTCTATGAATAGTCGAGCTAACAGTGTTTTTTCTGTGGAATGTATCATGGATGTTCTCCGGACCGTTTAGGTTAGGTGGGGATTGACCCAATCATCCGGGACGGTATGCATGCTGTGCGGAATTTCACAGGCTATACTGGTTAATTCTGTCAACAAATGTAGGATATCTTCTGTTCTATTCTTTTCTAACCTGTAATTTTGATAGATCCGTTAATTTTTTACGCTATTGTATTTTGTTTCAGGTTTTGATCAGCTTACATTTAATTTAAAACGTTATGTATCTTATTACCGTAATGTAATTCATTCTATAATAGTTCAATTACCATTTTTAGATGCTTTTATGTAAAGCACTTTTGAGCGTATTTTAATATGAAAAGAGTATAAATGTGGTATATAATAATAATAATAATAATAAAACAACTGCAACATATTTTGTTTCCGCAGCCACCTTTTAGTAATTGTTAGTCGCGATCAACTGATATTTGGAATGGTTATTAAACACTTATTCTTTTCTTTTTCTATGCACTTTTCTGAATTGGTATGAAAAGGGCTTTTGCTCTTTAATGATCAAAATGCAATTTTTGTTCTTCTCCAACTATACCTTGGTTATGGCTAGCCATTTGATATCTAGCGCGAGAGCTTGTATTTTCTTATATCTGCATCTCTGCAATTTGTTGAACACCAAATTAGACTAGCCAGACCTATTGCCCTTTATTGAAAACTGCATATTTTTGTCCTTTTGCAGCGATGCCTTTGTAACTTTTCGTCACAGCGAGTTGATATGTGGTTTAAATGTGTATAATCATAGCTGCTTCCCTGCAAATGTGTTAATGAATATGATTTTGTTAAAATTATAATTTCATTGATAAGGGAAAAGGAAAAGGAGTTGTGGAAAATCAAAAATTGAAAGTGAGACGTGTGTGCGTGCGTGTGTGGGTTGTGTGTGTGTGGTTTGTTGATCGTGTGCGCGTCCGCGTGCTGGGTTTGCGTGTGGGGAGGCTGCGTTATTAGAACGTGGCTTTTCCTGTTGGATATTCTTCCTTGTTTTCAAGTGATATTCAACGTTAACGGGACTTTCTTACAGTAAACACTTCGAAGTGTGCACTTGTCAAAAAGCTTTGTAACACTGTTTCAAATATACTTCTTTCTGTTTATTTTACACTTCATTAATACAAGTGCACTCCGCCAAAAACGTTCCTCATTTGCAAAGCAGGGGTTGGAAAAATATTGTCCAATAATTTATCAACCTTAATTGAAGACAAGATAGAACTCTGATGAGCTAAAGGGTCTGCTAGCTGTCCAAATTGAAAACAAGATATACGCCTTGATGAGCTAAAAGGTCTGCTTCCTGTCCCATCTAGAAACAAGATACAAACCCTGTTGAGGTAAAAGGTCTGCTTGCTGCCCCAACTTGAAACAAGATATTAACACCGATGAGCTTAAATGTCTGCTTGCTGCCCCAACTGGAAACAAGATACTAACACCGATGAGCTAAAAGGTCTGCTTACTGCTCCAACTTGAAACAAGATACAAATTCCGATGAGCTAAAAGGTATTTACTGTTGAAAGTTCCAGAAAATCAAGGAGTTTAATACCAGCCACTGACAAGTGAACCTTTAAATACAACGAGAAAACCATTTCTCCGAAGGGAAACTTCTGATCATTGGTGAGATTTCCATGGTTGGTAATGGTATGTTTTCGTTCATCAGTATATGTCTTATTCAAACCATGACAATAAACAATGCAATAGATGAGAACTATTGAAGGTAGGGGGTCATTATAGAGTAAAATCAATATAAAGGATGCCAATGAAGGGGACCATTTGAATAATTAACAAGTACTGCCTGAAGCAATCGCAACCAGGTGAGAAGAACATACTTGTAGGCGCTTGAAGCTCTGTCAATAAATACACTTAGTATACTCCTCAACAGATCTAACGGGCATATATTTTATTCATTGAGCTTCATGTGTGCAGATTAAATCTAACATCCGTAAAACAAGACCATGTTATATAAATATTATTTTCAAATAGTTTTGATTTGGTAGCATTTACTAAAACTTGTATTGGCGAATTCACCAAGAGCGGTGTGACAGGAGCTGTGAAGGGGGTTTGGGTTTACGCCGCGTGTTATTGCCTCTGGTCATGACAACGATTTTTAAATACTTACAATACATAGGTTGTAACTTGAAAATCAATGTATTTTTGCTAGGAGTGGCACTGATACAAAAGACCACCACCAATAAAACAAAACGCGTTTTACAGATGGCCTACTTTTCTGGCCAGATATGCAAAAGTTGATAATAACAACATCATTGTATGAGACCTGACATTTCACCTCGAGATTCCATCAGATTGAAGCGCTACAAGATTTACGATTGTTCTTCATTTATGCGGCATGCAACAGCAATTGTATTGTCTATTTGTGACAATACTGGCAACATGCGACATGACCAATATGCAATTCACTCCAAAGCATATGACGCGCCAACTCCAATGCAAAAGACAATGTTTTTAATAAAACAAAGTTCTTTCAACTTATACTTTCGAAAAGAACATTTCTATGTCTCATAAACTAAATATATCTCCACCATGCAGACAAGACATTGTTCAGCTATGTGCAAACACAGATTGACTTCTCATTAATTGATAAACATGTTCACATCAGCACAAAACAATAAGTATTTGACCTACCTATCCCTGGGTTACAGACTGACTTCTGGAGTATAAACATTTGAAACGGAAGCGGAAATAGCGTAACCTGTCATCAGTTTTACTGAGACCAAGGTCATAATCATACAGACTGTACAAACTTGTATTGACTACTTCTGTGATAAGGTAGTCGTGTACACGTAACGATCATAAAGGTTAGTCCAAGATAGTCGAGCATCTGCTAGTACGAGTTATACACCAAGAAACATGTTCTGAATTTTCTTTGACTTTTTCATTGTCTTGATGAACTTTTACAGTTGATATTACGAACATAATATATACAGGTCCGTGTCAAAATTATACTACTTGGCAATTTGTCTCATTATTTGTCGCATACCCTTATGTACGCTTAATCAGGATCACGCTGAAGCGCGTTTATTATTTTTGTAAAAGAAAAATGATTTTCCTTTTTCCTTTCAACCCTTTATGCATATGACTGATTCAGACCTGATCCAAGCTAAGTTCATCGATCTGTGAAATATGTCATATTAAGTAGATAGAACATGATTTTATCGTCGAGAAATATGCAATCAAGTTTTTGTGTTACCTCAAAATATAAATGCTATGAAAGTAACACCGCGTCGCAGAAAAGAAAAACCTTTCACACGAAATAAACGTCGATGTAGTTTTAATCCGAAATATGGCACAATTAACATGTTTGATTGAACATATATACTATAAAAATGCGTCAAACTGTTAAAAATATTCAATTTTATGAAAGATATTGTTTTGCTTGCGAAAATTTCTGATCAACATTTAGATATTTATGGAAAACTTATATTATTTGTCTCAAAGGGGCCTCCGTAGCCGAGTGGTTAAGGTCGCTTACTTCAAATCACTTGCCCCTCATCGTTGTGGGTTCGAGCCTCAATTGGGGCGTTGACTTCTTTATGTAAGCCTTCCAATTGGCTTACGGAAAGTCGGTGGTTCTACCCAGGTGCCCGCTCTTGATAAAATAACGCACGGAGGGGCACCTGGGGTCTTCTTCTATCATTAAAAGCAGGAAAGTCGCCATATGACCTATAATTGTGTCGGTGCGACGTTAAACCAAAAGATAAATAAATAAATAAATAAGTATTTGTCTTGAAGATCTAATCAAAACAAGTTTTACCTACTTAATATGATTTTATTACTGCCAATGAACAGACTCAATCAAACCGAGTCTGCAATTTTCACTGTTTGCATTATTCTCGATGCTTCCGAGGGATCTAATTTCCAGATTTTATTTACTTCACAACAGCGGGTGTTAAGTGCTGTGTGGCGGCCGTAAAAAGTCGCCCCGACTTCATCTCAGTGTTGTTATATTTTCTGGTCTTTCGGGATCATTGATTTCAACTCATTTAGATTTGAAGATTGAATACTGCTTAAGCCGGTGCTAGGGGGCGTGGGCAGTGTTGCATTTTCCATTACTGCCCATGAACAGACTCAATCAAACCGAGTCTGCAATTTTCACTGTTTGCATTGTTCTCGATGCTTCCGAGGGATCTAATTTCCAGATTTTATTTACTTCAAAAAAGCGGGTGTTAAGTGCTGTGTGGCGGCCGTAAAAAGTCGCCCCGACTTCATCTCAGTGTTGTTATATTTTCTGGTCTTTCGGGATCATTGATTTCAACTCATTTAGATTGCCGGTGCTAGGGGGCGTGGGCAGTGTTGCATTTTCCATTACTGCCCATGAACAGACTCAATCAAACCGAGTCTGCAATTTTCACTGTTTGCATTGTTCTCGATGCTTCCGAGGGATCTAATTTACAGATTTTATTTATACATGGATTTAATATATTAGGACTGCATCAGTCGCAAGCAAAACGAATTATATTATGCTTCCTGTCGGTTAACGTTTTGTGTTTTTTGGTTTCAATTGGATCAATAAATTATGTTAAACATTGGTTATTTTTAAATGATATATCATCTAAACTCATCTGAGGAATCCACAGAGCAAAAACATGTTTATTTTGCAAAGATAATACACTGCCCATAAATGTGATCATAATTCAGCCGTCGTAAGAGTATGAGAAAAAGTATGAGACGAATCGCTATGTAGATAAATTTTAAGACGGACCTTTACATGCATGGAGTTATCATATGTATTTACTTGTTTGCTAACTAACTTATTTACTTACTTAGTTGAAAGTTAGTTCTCTTCGATCCGTTTAGAGTTTAGTGCATTAAATATAAATAATAAAATCTATAAGAAGATCCTTTTGAAGCATAGAATTCAACCAAGCAAAATGATATCAATCCACCTCAATATTCTCCAGATTACTGAATCAGTGATAAGGAGGTGCCTTTTCCTCTACCACAGCTCTTGGTTGATAATTTTGATGCAGAGGATAATTCGAAGACAGATATTGACATAATCCGGAAGTTTGTGATCGGGCATTGGTTCTCTCTAAGGTTTCAGCGCCCGAAATAAAGTACTGTCATTTAGTTTGATTCGAACAGTCGGAAATTTGTTTTGATTGTTAGATGTTCTGGGCTTTTCCAGTCCTGGACCGTATATCTTCTTCTAGTTGACAATACTCCTACGGTAAACCTGGTTACATCCTCTAATACTTGACCATACAAACGAATAGAAATGACTGATGTTGAATTAATCCCCAGACACTTTGTCTTTTTCGTGTTAACATTCAAGCCCATCGACTTTGAAAGTTCTTGAAGATGGTTTGTCCTATCATGTATATATATATATATATATATATATATATATATATATATATATATATATATATATATATATATATATATATATATATATATATATATATATATATATATATATGAGATCTACCAAGTCTAGGTCTTCCAGCTTTTCTGTTAGTGTCCATTGTATCCCCGGTAGGTCTATGGTTGTCGATTTATGATCCAGGCTGTTCAGCCGAAAATACTAAAAGTGACAGCTACATACCTGACTGACACCAATGCTTACATGGAAAGGGAGAAAGAGGTTTAGCATTGAACAAACTCCGTATTATGTTGACTATTTTCACTGGGACTGTATAGTGTCTTAGGATCTTCCAAAGGATGTCTCGGCACACCATCTCAAATGCTTCCTTAAGATCAATAAAATTCAAATAAAGGAGCAGGATTGTTCATTGCTGTTGTTCATAATACGGAGCGTTGCAACTTAACACTGTGCTTGAATTTCTTGTCCTAAAGACTACTGATAGATCGTCCCTCAGCTGCATTTTGATTATATCAAATAAGAGATTGATAAGGCGTCTGCTAGGAATAGAAAATAACTGCATTTCTCTACAGTCCGGACAGTCCGTTAGGTCGCCCTTATTTATGAGTGTGATACCATTTCTTCGGAACAACTGTTTTCCCAGATATGTTGTAGAAGGTTTTAAAGTAGGTCTTCTGTTACATCTGCAGACACCTTTATTGCCTCTGCTTGGAAACATTCTTGATCTTGTTAATCACCTGTATGGTTTCTACTCTTGTGACTGATTCAATATTTATGTCGAGTTCCGCACCCTCTACGACATTAGATGAATCTGGACCTAAGGTGCCACTGAGACGCTGTTCAAAATAGTTATTGCACCTTGGTAACTGCACTCTTCGGGCTTAGCCAAATGTTCTCATTGGCAACTTTCAAGGAATAACTTCGTTTGTCCCTGTGACCAGTCTGTTATTTAGGTAATATTGTGCAAAGTCTTTTTGGAGTTATGGTGTGCCACCTCTTAGGTTGCCGTTACCAGTTGTTCAGTCTGTTTCCTTTTAACTTGCCTTGCACATTCTATACTTCCTTAATTTTGACACTATACTCGCTCAAGATCCTCTGTTTTGGAACGCTTGTACAAGGCCGTATGTGTCATTCTCCATTCCTCGATCTTCTGAGTGGTGTTGTTTGACAGTCACGTGTTTTGCTGTGCTCTTCTTTATCTCAATTCTTCCTTGCATACTGATGTGAAAGTGTTTTACCTGTTCCCACTTTTTTCCTTGGGAGTCATCTTATTTCTTAGAGCAGTTGCATAATCTCAGTGGTTATCCTCTTCTATCAGTTTCATGGGGTTGTATCGAGAGTTCCTTTAAGTATGTCCGCCAAAGTCTAGCAATCCTGGCCTGTATCTTGGTTACCTATGCAGCACGGAATGATTCATATAGGGTACATACATCGGTAAGACACTCTTCGGTTGTTGTAGTGTCTTTTGTATGTGATGAGGTTGCTGACTGCATCTGGGTTTTGAAATGGCGGAGTTAGAATTTGTACCGAAAGAATTTAAAAATGCGAAACTAAGACTTCTTAAGAATCCTGATCTTGAACAAAATATTCTCAAAACTACAAGCTTCTGTCTATTTAAAAAAAAAAAAAACTTAGATGCGATAGAGATGAGTGGCATATAAATGACAGTTGACTTCGTCAGCGACTGCAGTCTGCATGCAGAAAGTTTCATTCAAATGAGTCGGCAGATTTTATTTAATAAAGGTACATAATGAAGTCCTCCAGTCTGTTAACCAAAATTTTGTAACAGTCCTCCTACTATTGAACTATCGTCAGCCTCCGATATGTCGTAAATAACCACTAAACACTATATTGCATTGCCTTGAGCACCATATCTGAGTCACATACAAAAAACATGGATATCGTAATGACTAAATTGCACCGATTTCGAGTATCGACGCCTGCGGATGTCTTGTAACATGCTAAAGCTCAATACTGACAAAGTGAAAATACTGTTCTTCACATCAAAGCAGAACTCCAGGTACACTGCTGACGTATTAAAGAAGAAGAAGGTTATTGACACTGTGGTAAAAGTCAACAAACTGTATGAGAAATTTCGGGGCAGGGTAAGACTCTAGTATGGACACGGAGTATTGCACAGCTAAGCAGGATATGTCATATCAGATTATCTTACAGTGATGTCACAACGTCTCTTGTCAAATACCGGGTTGTCCCACGATTAGAGTACTGTAATGACCTTTTTATGTGGTATTCCTAAATACCAAACTGGAAAAGTTGCAAGATGTCCAGAATATAGTTGCTCGAATTATCACTAGGACGTCCCTCCACAATCATATTACATCCATAGTGATGGCCTTTCATTGGTTATCCACAAAATACAGAAAAAAATACACTGCGCCATTCCTATAAAGTTGTTAATGGTCATTCTCGACATGAGAGAAGCGTACCGACCACTTAAAACGCTAAGAGGCGCTTCCATGACCATGTGGTTAAGGCCGCTGACTTCAAGCCACTTGCCCTCACCACTACAAGAAGAATTATTTTATGTGAGGAGCCCGTCCAGCTGGCTTACTGAATGTCAGCGGTTCTACTCATGTATCCGTCGGTGCCTGAAGTAATGTCCGGGTGGGGACCCATGGTCTTCTGTTTCTCCGCCTTCGGAACCTGAAAAGTCGCCATATACCTTATAATTAGGTCGTTGTGACATTTAAGCCAAAAAAAAACCAAACATAATATCACAAGACACTACGACATTAGTTTTGTCAAAGATAAGAACCGTGATGTGCGACAGTTGGAGCTTTGTCAATATTAGGGAAGCTAAAAGTCTGTTTAAACCTATTTTCTTTAACAACAAACTGACTGATTAATCTTTTAAACAGTATATGATATGTATTTTTATCTGTTTGTCTTGTTCAGGTTTGTATCTGTATTTAGTTAATGTAGACAGAAGTTTGTGATTTAATTCGTAAGCGTTTGTACCAGTAGAGCACTTTCGAGCGTGTGTATATATTCATGAAAAGATTACCATGTTTATATTATTACCCACTTCTGTTTAAAAATACTTAAGTAAACCATCACAAGGGAAACTTTGTGAATCACGGGGCTCAAAATCTCGAGATTTTATACCAACTGTAAAACAAAAGAAATATCTCAGACATTTCAAAAGAGATATAAAAGAATGTATATAGCACAAAAGGTAAAATAACTGTTGGATTACAAAGGGGTTGTCTCGCAGCTTTGATGCTCAAGATGGGTTAACAAAGGTTGCTTCATTTTCTCTGACTGTATAAATATATCTGTGCTCAGTATGATCTTCACGTGTGGAAAACATATAATCCCTGTAGATGTATAACAAATTGCTACAGTGTATTGTAATACTAGTAACTCTAGAGAAAATAGGCGGTATAAAACTGCTCTTGCATGAGGTTTCAGTTGCCCATACGTCGTTCTCCTGCGAAGAGGTCTCACTTTTTTCAGAGGCATATCATGTAGTAACCTGTAGTGGATCTCACTAGTAAAGGTTTTGCTCATGCACATGTTTTTGTTTAAAAACACACATCTGATTAAACAGTCTAAACCGGGCACACACCTCGCTCCAATGCAATTCAAGGCATATACGCAGGACACTAACTTATGTATTGTCAGGACATTGTGTGAACATCTACAGAGAACTGAGACTCTAAGGTCTGATAAAAAAACTGTTGATTGCAACAATAAAGCCCTTTGGATCTGTGTCAAAAAGCACGGTTATGCTGGGTGAAACAGGTAATGCTGAAAGCTGGAATAGACGATTCGTTCGGGCCTCATAGCACCCGATCAGCATCAACATCTTGTGCAAAGTTGCGAGGCGTACCACTGCAGACTATTATCAATACGGCAGGACAGTCTAATGCAAAGGTGTTTGGCCAGCATTAGAACAAGCCAATTGAGCAGACAGAGTTTTCTGTCCAAGATGCAATTCTAGGACAATAGACTTATTTTCTACATGTGTACTAGTTATATATCAGAGAGACATTAGTTTCTGTGCATTAACATACCATCAGGTTTGATTTTATAAATGATTACAAATTCATTGTGTATTTAT
The DNA here is from genome assembly GCF_021730395.1 of Mercenaria mercenaria. Classification (NCBI taxonomy): domain Eukaryota; kingdom Metazoa; phylum Mollusca; class Bivalvia; order Venerida; family Veneridae; genus Mercenaria; species Mercenaria mercenaria. The sequence goes on along the minus strand of NC_069361.1, from coordinate 104,046,714 downwards.
TATTTGATTCGGAATATTTATTATTATGAAGAACCATCTCTAAAGTCTCTTTGAGGCCCCATAATGGAGTTATGTGTTGGATGAAATTGAAAAATTAAACGAGACTTACCTAGTAAGGTGAAGTTTAGTTGTAATTTTATCCAACACAAACTCCCTAAGGGGTCACACACCCTCCCAACCCAACCCCTATCTATGATTCTTCATAAAAACATACCGATGGTGAAGATGTGTCGTTAACATTTTCACCGCTACTCTAAAGACTGATGAGTTCCTGCTGCTGGCTGCGTCATCTCTGTGTGTGACCCCTTAGGGAGTTTGTGTTGGATGAAATTACAACTAAACTTCACCTTACTAGGTAAGTCTCATTTAATTTTTCAATTCTAGAATACCAGTGTTTACAATTATTACTGTCAACGTATCTGGCATATTTATTTAAGATTATTAATAACATTTCCACTGCTCTGACACTCATGTCTCTTGATATTTGCGACCTCAGTAATAAAATATTTCGGGTAAATGAAATGTGTTCGATAGTGTTAATTCTAAACAGTGTTAACATAATGTATGCTCAAGGTTCTGGTTATTGAAAATAGGTTGGAAGTATAGAGATATGAAAGTCTTAGAGTTGTGTTATGGCAAAATCTCATATTTGAAAGAAATTTACAATTGCTACACAATATATATGTAAACAAGAATTAAACATGATAGTGTGTATAAACACAAGTATGTGTTAGGTTAAAAATAGTTCACACTTAATACATAAAATATTTTTAAACAAAAATGGCATCTATTGTGCTCCATCCTGTATGAAAATCAAACTACGTCTGACAAAGAAGTTGTTCTCTTCAAACAATTTATCTATTCAGCTATCAGAATACTCATACCTAAATTATTAAGTAAAGTTTTTCCTCTATAACTATTTGGTAACCAGCATTGAAAACTTAATTAAACATAATCTCATTAATATGACTAATATCCAAGGATTCAATAAAATATTCATTTCATAGGTGATCACTTGGACACAATGCTTTGTTTCTATTTAAATGTTTAACTGCTTTCCTAACTTCTATCAGTGATACTGGTATATTTAGTTTTTGAATATATTGTGATATCAACATTTAAATTACCTTCTTCGTCGAAAGATTCTACATCATCAATAAAATGACGTTCTTATCTGAGCAGTATTATCTGAAATCATCTCGTGGAATATCCCCCCCGCCCCACAGACACACCGTTGGTGCTGACCTTTGCTTTCGAAATCTCTAGGTTTTATTTGTTTGTTGTTTTTTTTTTTTTTGTTATTGTATATCCTCCCCACCCCTCCCCCTTGTGCTGACTTGTTAACAGAAATCACTAGGTTTTGACTGCCGTAGGTAGGCACTCTTTGTTTCGTGCACAATATTTTAATACATATTTTTAAACTTACACAAAATAATTATGTTTTCGTATGATAATGATTTATCACAATTGAAAGTATAAATAAATACACACTGCATTAAACTACTTATTAACTGCATTTATTAATCATTTGACTTGCGTATGCTTGAATAAGGGATTGGCCGGTAGAAATATTATGGAACGCTGACACTGTCTTTTGCAATCATAAAAAAATCTGTTATCATATGTGTTTTTTTTTTACGATGTATCAAGTTCTTTACATGTTATGCATACATATTAATGTTACGTGCATATATATGTTGTGTTTTTGCCCTTATATTATGGCATTTTTGTTATATTATGTAGATAAACCGTTATATCATGCAGGCATCTTATGTCATTATGTGCACACATTGTTATATGTATATACTTTATATCACGTAGACATATCATTATATTAAGTGCATATTTTATTATACTGTGTTCGTTAAATATTATGTTATATATTTTTGCATAATATATAACGGGCTCAATGTAATAAAATTGTATTTACATAGTGTAACAAAACATGTCATAATATTAGTACAAAAACACAACATATAACGATATATGCACATGACATAAATATGTTTGCAATGGTGCCTCTCGTAATAAAAACAAGAAGTATCTTTAAAAAAGATACACGGCCGCATTAGTAAATGTACACTTTAAGCTACGAAACGTGCATGCACTAACATTTTTTAAGCACTTTTACATACGATCGGGTATTTATAAAGCGAAACTATTATAACCATACATCGAGTTTCCCACAAAGTTCAACAGGTGCTGAGACTGACAACACAAAATATAATTTCATGCGCAATTCAAATAGCCCGCCACGTTTATCAGTTTTGCCATAGAGTTGTATAAAGATTGTTAAAGTTACCTGTTTCAATAGATCTATTTGCTCAAACATGTTATAATAATGTTTTATTTTTCTAACGGGTAATTACTTGAAAGGTAACATAAGAAAATATTCTATAATGATGGTAAATTAATGGAACTTTTTCGTAACTCAACACTGTTGACCGCTTCGTTATAGATTATGACCCGAGTCTATAAGTACCTAATTAAACAAACGCTGGTTCCGAGAAACAGTCGTCGATATGAGTTATACTGCGCAGTATTCGACGACCTGGTCCCAATTTCACACAAAAAAAAACAACATAAGTAAATACTTAGCTAAGTCTGTTATTCCAAATGTTTGTTTGTGTCCTTTATGTGTCTTCAATGTTGACTTTTTAATCTATATCAGAAGCGTACATGACTATTCCATAGATCAAAACAAAACAATTGTGAAATGCGTATAGAGCGAAGTAAAGAAATAAGCAATATACTTAAGCAAGTACTTAAGTTTGTTATATTGTGCTTAAATAGAAATATCATCATTGCGTGACTGAAATAAGTACTGCAGAAAAATACTACTAAGCATAGAATAATTTAGCTATAAGTACATTGTTATAGAAAAAAAATCAACATTAAATAATAATAACTTAAGCATTCGCACGATTTTAAAATACCTGACTTAACTAAGTAATTACTTGTTTCTTCGTGAAATTGGGGCCTGACATAACATGGAAAATAAGAAATATGAAATATCAATTAAAATGAACTTAAAGTGATATGAGTTATGTCAGGTCTTATATTTAGGGCTTAAGTTTTAAGAATCTATTCTTTCAGATCATTTGCTATAGGTACTACTGGACATAATCGCTGCGTGGAATTGCCACAGTTACGATGAGAAGAAACAAATTACCACATTATACCTATTTTTAGGCTATTTTTATACTAAATTCGTTTTAAATATTCTGACGAATACTGAAAGATATAATGTAAAAAGTGCTTTGTCACCAATTTGCTTAAAGGGTTGGGGCGTAGATGTAAGCGAGTTTTGTTTCAACTGTTTTCATGTTCGTGACCCGTATTGGTAATGTTTAACAATTGTATTAACTTGATACAGTCCTGAAGTTAACATATTTTCGCACTGTGATTCATCTTTAAACGACTTTTACCGTATCCTTGTTGTTTGCTCGTTTTTTTTATTTGTTATTTTTTTTATTACTTTTGTCTTTTGTTTCCTCCAGCTGAAACAGAGACAAATTTCAAAGTGATAGCATTGCGCAAAACGATCGCAGATAATTCATTTTACCAAATATTTTTCTAAATGAAACCTCAAACTATTGGGTAACAATTATAAAACACAAAATAAAAACATTGTCGATAACAGTTTTTCTGGGGAGCCTCGAGTAAAAGGATTTAATCGGACAGAAATTAAGCTCCAACTCTTAAAAATTATGGCCTTGCTCTCTGCATTCATAAAGAAGAATAGGACAGAAGTAAAACCTACCTACCTACATTTCTTCCAAACTTTGTAAACTAAAGAATAAATGCAAAGTCAAGAAATTTTACAAATATTACTTAAGTATTTTCAAAGATGTCTAAACATTCATCCTTCAGGTTAAATGCATTTTAAACAGCAAGAAATGGCTAAGCAAATAAAACATTTCCGCTTTTGTACGACGGATCAATGATAATAAGTCTTGGGGGGGAAAAAAGGTTAATAAAATTTATCTTACTTGAAAAAAAGAAATATAATGAACAAAGTTTGATCCTAGTAGGGCTTGAACCTACGCCCTCCTGAAAAATTAGTTTAAGTTATCTCATGGTAGGAATTGAATACTCTTCAAAAAAAAAAAAGGAATACATTATTACGGATACGTCAATTTTCCTAACCATCGGGTTAGGGAAGGAACATGACTAGACAACAATCATTAACAGTCCGGTTTATAGCGGGGTTCGAGCCCAAAATTTCCCTCATACCGACAAGAAAACCGCCCCATCTGATCAGTGTTCATACATTCATACATGATGTGTATGTGTGTGGTTGGGATTGCATATCGAAATATAGATTTTGTGTTTGTTACCTTTATATTTTATCTGATATTATGTCCCTCAATGTTTATTATCGCTTCTTTACAAACATCTATAAACGGTTATGGCACGCCAATTGTCCAATAATAACGTGAACCAAGGTTCACGGTCGAAAAACTAGGATTAACAATAACGTAAAACCAGGTTTTTCTAATACTTACCCATATTTTCGAGCGAAAACACGCTCGTGAACCCAGGTTTCTACTAGGTTTTTTAATTGAACTTTGAATTTCGGCCGTTATTCTAAGTTCACGAGCGTGAACCTATGTTTACGGGAGTAAACCAGGGTTCACGAGTGTAAACCATAGTTTACGAACGTGAACATATGTTAACGATCGAGAACTTACGTTTACGACCGTGAACATGGGTTTACGACCATAAACATAGGTTCACGCTCGTGAACATAGGATAATGACCAAAAATCAGAGTTTTGTTCGAGAAACCAAGTTTTGAACGTAAACCTAGGTTCACATTCGTAAACTATGGTTCACGATCGTAAACCCAAGTTCATGGTCGTAAACATAGGTTCACGTCCGTAAACAATGGTTTTCGGCAAACAAATCATCAAATAAGTACATTCTTGGTCGAAAAACTAGGATTATCGAATACTAACATAAATTTTCGAGCGAACACACAGGATAACGGGCGTAAACTATAGTTTACTCTCTTGAACCCATGTTTACGTCCGATAATCTAGGTTTCTCGATTGAACTTTAACTTGGATGCACAAGTTAATCAAGATGGTTCATCACAACAACACCCTATGCCCGCCTTAGTTTGATAAACCCATAATATCTAAGATTGTGCAAACATTTTTCACGCACAGTTTTCATTCAGTGTTTTGTGGTAGCCAGCCTTTCTGTACTTTCAGTACTTTGATTAAAGTAAAGTTTTCATGTTTTTATGCACAAAATTGAGACGAGTTGACTTGGGGGGTATGGGGCGGGGGGGGGGGGGGCGAGTTGACTGTAAATCGTTTACGGGAGGTTACTCCGTATCTATAAGAGTGGCAGAATTGTTTCACTACCGAAGGGTTCAGGTTTATGACGCAAGCTATTCAACAGGAGTCTTGAAAAATCAACGCTAATAATGGTATTTAAATATGTTTACCTCCTAATAATTCCCGTCACAAATTGTGTCTTAGTATTTTTTTGACTTTGAAATATATATTACAGGGTGAATTTTACAGAGTGAAAATGATTTGACACGTAATTGTGTATACTTTCTCTGCGTTTTAATTGGCAATTTTAACTTTTGCTGGTCATGTTAAATCCATGGCTACGTGTAATAGCTATAAGCATATGTTATATGATTTATGGCTGATAAAGTCTCTTTTGATATAAAAAACAGGTATTGATGATTTCTGAGCTGCCTTTTATCAAATGAACCTTCTCACAAGTAAATCCTCCAACTTCATAAACTGAATTACAGTTTCACTTTTTTTGCTGTTTTTTTTTAATGTTATATATCCTTTTATTCGAAAGTATTAATTTCTTTATGTTTAAATCTCTTCCGCGCAGTCCGCATTGTTAATATAATACAAGCAGTTTAAAGCCGGGATTATAGAAATGCTATTAGAATATGTTTGCTGCCTTATAAATTTTCTTTTTATATTTCATAGCTGTTATGTTATAGGATATCGATGAAAGATAAATAGCTTAAATGTGTATAAAACCCTCGCAATCAATCGGCAAGAGAGATAAAGTTAAAATGGAAAATGGCGACTTTGGGTACATAGCAACCTAGATCGATTTTAACTTCTGTGTTGTTTTTATTTATTAATAAGTTGTTGACTTTATTTGTGGATTATAAAGTTGACTCCATGAGGAGTGAGTATCGAACCCGGCGGATAAATGAGTCCAGCTGGACTACGGATTTTACGAAGAGTCGTGACAGGGATCGCGAGGAACGAAACAGTAGGCCTAAGATCAGAGGTAAGTTTACCTGGATTATTTTCATTTTCATTTTGATATTGATTTACACTTCAATCACTGTTTAAATATTCTGCTGAATACCGTAACGACGATGCTTGCATGTATCTATTATGTATTAAGAAAGTTAGTTGGCAAATGTGTATGGATAATGGAACGGTAATATCCGCGTAAAACGTGTACGAGGAAAAAGAAAGAAGGAAGGAAGGGAGGGAAGGATGGAACGAACGAACGAACGAATATCCCGCATATTTTGTTTATTTTTTTTTACATATGCAATAGGTTGATACTATCGGAGCACTGTAGCAAGACCAGACTGTAATTTTCTCAGGACCCGCATGGCGAGGTCAGTGCTCGTACACATGTAAGCACGTGTATATTCTGTTTCTGACAGAAGGTGGAATAAATCTTTCTTTTATCATATAACAAGGGCAATAAACTTATATGACCTTAACTTAAAATTCAATATCGGAAAGAGCGATTTTTCTCCCTTATGTAGTACACTTTAAAGTGTAATAAAGGTGTTAAAGACATGAGTCCTCTGCGACTGGACATTTAGTCGCCGTGTTGACCGTTATTTCACATAAAATTGTTAACATAAATAGCACCAAATAACCCATTCGTTTCTGTTTAAATACTCCTTTAAAATATTTAAAATTTGCCGATGATAATAAAAAAATATTATCATGGGCAAATTCTGAATATTTTAAAGAAGTATTTAGATAGAAGCGCATGGGTTATTTGGCAATTATATATGTAAAGTATTTCAAATAGGACAAATATCGGTCAACACGTTGGCTAAATGTCCAGCCACAGAGTACCAGTGGTTAAAGATCGGTGGCATTTTTCATCGATGTGTAGATCATAAAGCCTTTTATTTTTCCCCTCTCACTGTGGTGAGTTGACAAGGGACACAATGCAACTTGGGCAGTAATCGTATCAGAACAGTCATGGATAACATGACACAGGGACATGTTATTTGACACATTACGTTAAAATCCGAGTAAAATCTTGGAAACATAAAGCACAGCCAAGCAAAATGATAACAGACTCGTTTACATGGTAACGAAATGTGAACTTGACACCACTCACATGAAAATTAATTAATTAGTTATTTTTTTTTTATTCATTTGTTTGTGTTTATCTATTCAATAAGCATTATTCAGATCTAACGCCGTCACACCATTTATAAATGTTTAGCAATCTTAAAAAAAAGGTTATTGTTAAAAAAATGTCGACCCGCATGAGCCTGTTGAATTAATGTTATAAGAAAATAATACATTCCTCTATGTGGAACTTGATCCCAAAACACCCAAAGCTGTAGAACGGCGCTCCAGAGACATTAACCCGGTCTTATGGCGTTTACTCATTTCCCTGATCCTACGCTGGAAAATTAAGTGTAAACGCGCGGTAAATAACGATACACATATTATATCGCCAGTTCGGCATTTCAGAAGAAACTAGACAAATTCGTGTACATTTTTTACGAGGAAGTACACGCAAATGGCACCAAATTTGTTTATTTCGCGGCTGTTGTTTCTGCTGTGCTTCTTTTGTCGTCAAACCTTGACTGTTACTTCATATGCGCTGGAATGATTCAGAAAAAAAACAGAAGATTTTACCTAAAATCCACAGGGAAGTCGGCATTTCTCAATATAAAAGAGCACTTGTCTTTGCATACTTAACATTCCCCTTAATCTCGTATTTTAAGAAAGCAAAAACCTTCATAATGCAAATAAATGATAGACGTAACCGGGACAAATTGCTTAATCTACTCCGATCACTTGACGGTTGTCGAGGCTCATGTAGACTTAATCTCGGTGTTTTTGTTTGACTAGTGTCCTCAGATTTCACTGAACCTTTACCATTTTTGTAGCTGTTGGTAAAAAATATGCTACTGTCTCGTCCTTCATTGAAAAATTAAATTAAAAAAGAAAAAGAATCTGAAAATCTAAATATAGTTGAAGGTGTTATAAACTTTGATTTAATAAGATGATATTAGTAATCGCGGAACGCGCGCTTACGTAATTTGTACTGTGAAACAGTATGTATACGCCCTTGAAACAAATTAAGATAGGAAAAAAAAAAAGAAACAAAAATCTCATCTGATTTGAAGTGCTCACGTAGTGAAATGAAATGGTAACGTTTCGGGACACTTTTTACTGAACTGCTTTATTGGGTAGTCATGGATACTGATGATACAGATTTAGAGAGTTATTTCTCACAAATATGTAAGTTTTATTTGTTTAGAATTGTACAAAAACAGACTTTATGCTTTTACTTCCTCTTTTAAACAGCGAAATTCTGTCTTCACGTATGATTCTTATATTTTACGGACTTAGTGATATATATTTTAACAGTAATATATGTTCTTAGTGGTACAGATTTTGATGTCTATACGTTACATCTTTTATATACTAGTATGTCAATTTTACTAGGAATTATTTGACGATTAAGACACCATTTATTTTAGTATTCCATCTGGTGGTAAATTGTTAGAAGCCACCGAAAGCTTTGATTATAATCTTTTCATCGTATAATATTTTAGTGACAACTGATGTTTGACTCCAGTTGACTATTTGTATCAGAAAGTATCAGAAAAAATATGGAGGAAATCGGGTTTGTGTAGGGGAAGATTAACGTTCAGCATAACATCTTCGAGCGCTCTTTAACTGATCAAATCCTGTCCAGTAATATTTTCAAATAAAAAAGGCGACAGAATTTGGCGAATCTCTCTCAGATTAGGCACGTACCCAGACACAAAAAATATTGAATCAGAACCTTAGCTTAGCGGCTTAGACGTGCTTTTAACGTGTTTATTTTTCCGTATCTATTGATTCTCGGAAATGATCGAACTGGCCATCCTGTTACTGTTTCAAGCCCGGCGGATTGTATATATGTTGTTATTTTTTGTGTTCGTTTTTTTTTCTAACTAAAGCTTAAGGGAAGGACAGTCTCTAATGTTGTCAGAACTTGTTGTCCGACCCTTTTGCCCTTTGATTATGTATGTTTGAATTGTAATTGTAATAACATATCAAAGAGCAATAAAATATGATTAAATCAAGCCCGGCGGAGAAAATGTTTCTGGGTGACCTTCGTTACAAATTTTAATTCACATATTTTAAGGACAAAAGTCAACTTCGATTTAAAATTGTCAGCTGTTGTGTATTTCTTGCAGTCTCTGGCGTAAAAGGACTTCTCTGTGCGTGAAAAGCATAGGAGGCTCAATAAAAGATTCATTGAATTTTGTTACATTTTTTGTTGAATCTACGTGCGCTCTTTTTCTGATTAAATCCTGTCCAGTAACATTTTCTATCAAAAAATGTCGACAGAATTTGGCGAATCTCTCCACCCTTAGGTGTACGCGATCAGATTATTTTAGGCTCGTACTCTTAGTCATAACCTTAACGGCTTGGACGTGCTTTTAACGAGTTTATTTTTCCATATCTATTAATTCTCGGAAAAACTTTCGAATTGGCCATCCAGTTACTGTTTCAAGCCCGGCGGAGAAAATGTTTCTGGGTGACATTCATTTTAAATTCAAATTCACATACTTTTTAGGGCAACTGTTTTGTATTTCGTGCAGTCTCCTAGTACCCTTATAGGCGTAAAAGAACTTCTATGTTTTCTTAAATCAGTTAATCAATTTTTTAAAATAAAATTCAGTTGTACATTTTAAGGTTATTGTAAAGCGCAAAAGAATATTTTTTATACTTTTTACGCTATATAAATGTATTTGTATTTGTATTTATGTTTTATTACAATTGTATGTTGATTTGTATAAGAACAATTGACAGATCTAGGTTTAAGCTTACTCTTAAATGTCCATTTTTCACAAAAGTAAAGTAAAGTCTGAACTATGGAACAGAATTAGGGCAAATACTGCATTGTGATTTCGTACATCCAATCTTGCGATTTACATATATGCATGGACAAATGGTCATTAAACAATGCAAAATGGGATGTCAGAAGGAAGCATGTGAACATGAGAATCACAAATGCATATATGTACAACGCAAGATTGGATTACGAAAGCACAATGCAGTTTTTGCCCTAATTCTATTCCATATTGAACATTTCCGTAGCTTTTAGTTGTCAAGCATCACTTTTTACTTGACTGACTTTTCAGTTCTTAAAATCAATGTAATAATTAGATATTGTAGCCTTGTACAATTGCCATACCAGTGTAGAAAATGTGTATTGTTATACAAGTTATTATTTTCTCATTTCATGCGTTCATAACGGAAATAATTAACAAGATTTGCGACGGGGCTGTCATTAAAGGTTTATATTTCCAGTTTTTATGTTCATGTAAGTGAAACACAATAAAAATCAGCATTGATCTTGTGTAGTTTATGATTAAGAGTGAAATACTGTGAGGTGGACTTCCAATACAGTTATCTCGTGTATTTCAATGAATTTAAATTTGTGTGTTTTTAATATAATTTTTTTTCTTGGCAACATTTATTTTCTCTGTTTGGGCATGGATACACCAGACTTTGAGAAGGATTTTGACAAGCTGCTGAAAATACCAGCGTACCTTAATGAACACACGTACATTAGTGGCCGCACATCGACCACTGGCTTCCGTAAGTAAAACAGAAATGTGATGAATACTTTTGGGGTTCAGGATTTGTTGCCAATATTTTGTCCGCGTCTGATAGTTTTGCAAGAAAAATGCTAAAGCCTGAATTTGTAAAATATTATTTAATGTTTTCGATCACCAGCTGGTGATATAAAATGTTAATTAGAACAGAAATGTTCTGTTCTGTTCTGTTCATACTACATGTGTGGGTTTACGTCTAATTTTAAGTACAAGTTGCTTTTCAGCATAATATAAACTACATTTTCACTTTAGATTAATATACAAAAATTTGCTTCGTTTGATAAATTTGCATTCTTTCTTTTAGTATTGAATCAAAGTTTTAAAACTATTAAAACTACTAAAAGAAAGAATGCTTCAAAGAAAATATTTCGTCTTGTTAATTTGTAAAATGCGATATGCAGGAAATATAGATACGATTTTTATCGGCTGAAAATAAGTAAAGCATTTTTATGATATGTATAATTGGACCCCACCAGTTGAGACTGACTGAGTTTGATTTGTCACGCGTCTAGTACTGAGCACACACTAGTATTTATCAAATGGTTTTAAATCTTCTTAATTTAACAGAATTTATTTTAAGGGTTTTGAAATCAGTAATATATAAATCATTCACAAACTTATTCAATGTCAACAGCGAAGTGGAATCAGTGAAATCTATTGCGCCTAATTTTCACGTTTTAGGTATACACCAGCTGGGGGATTTGTTGTCGTCTCCACCTGTAAATCCAATTTATTCTTCCAATTCGAGTCTCAATGCATTTCAATAAAAGCATTATAATAAAAGTAAAAGCCTGACGAATCCCTCTAATAAATTAGAATATCCTAAAGCAAACAAAACGGCGAGGACTTCTCTTTCTATATTAATATATTAACATCAAAAGTAGCCACCAATATAACAAATTAAAAGTTAATTCCTCTTTTTATGAGACCAAAATGTGAAGGTTTGTGTAATAGCGGAGACCAAATGACATTAAATTTCTTTATCCCCGTTTTATTGTTTGGAGAAGTATTTATACGTAGTGTCAATTAAAATTCACACATGAAAGCTTAGTTTCCCAGGTACAGACCATAAAGAGATCATACATATATATTTATACAAAAAAACTATGCTCAATGTGGATTTCAATCAGATTTAATTTTTGCTTGAGCATAGATACCTAAGAGTGTGTCAATTATGAGACATTATTCAAAGAAAACGCGCAATGCTACAGCCGCCATGGATTAGAATGCGTTATTTGATGTTGAGTATTATCAGTAAAACAGAAAAGAAAATACAATAAAAATCTAATAAAACATATAGAAGCTTAGTAAACATCGGCTAAAACTGGATATAGGTACCTATTTTAGTAACAACATGCCGGGGATTTTGAAATTAATCAGCAATGAGTCTGAAAAAAATATGACTAAAATGATATATCAGTGAGTAACTTCGAAAATTGGATATCGATCAATGATTTAGTGAAATATAACACGGAATATGGCTAAAATTTGTAAAAGTGCAGACATGACGTTATATCAGCCAATTATACAACCATTGAGTATCGAACATGTACGCCGTATGTGTGGAGCCGACGACGATTCTCCTAGCTTCCGGTGTAGATCTGGTAAGTCTTTAAATAACATGATAAACCAATTATAGATATCAAATCAAGACGGAAAAGATGACAGAAACTCACTGCGAGAAGATAGAAGAATCTCAGTCAAATTTTAAAACATGAAAAGAATTGTCGGTTCGTTTTTTTTTCTTTGAAATAAAGCTATGAACTATAAGTATTTGGTCACTGTTGCGACTGTTATTACTGTCAACGACGTCTAAGATATCTGATGACTAACAGGAAATCTTACTACCACCTCACATCAATAACCTCTTCCCAGTCACACATATCGGTGAAATCTTCGCACTCCCACACACTGATGGCATCTCCCTGCTTCCATACATCAATCACCCCTCCCCACTCCCACACATCGATCACCTCTCCCCACTCCCACACATCGACTATATCTACCAACTCTCGCATATCGATGACATATTTACATCCCCTTATATCGCTGTCATCTGTCGACTCCCATAACTCGCTGATATCTACTCAACTCCAACACGTCGATGACATCTATCTAATCCCACCTTTCGCTGACTTTTCCAAATATCGATGACACACAACCAGCGATGACATCTCACAACTCCCACACATCGATGACTTCTCCCCATTTCCACGCATCGTTGGTTTCTACCTACACATCAATGGCATCCCATATCTCACTCATCGCTGACATCTATCCACTCCTACATATCGATGGCATCTCCTATATCTCACTCATCGCTGACATATATCCACTCCTACACATCGATGACATCTCTCAAATCCCACTCATTGCCGACATCTATCCACTCCTACACATCGATGACATCTCCCAAACCCCACTCATTGCTGAAATCTATTCACTCCTACACATCGAAGACATCTCTCAAATCCCACTCATCGCTGACATCTATCCACTCCTACACATCGTTGGCATCTCCCATATCTCACTTATTGCTGACATCTATCTACTCCTACACATCGATGATATCTCCCAAATCCCACTCATTGCTGACATCTGTTCACTCCTACATATCGACGATATCTCTCAAATCCGACACATCGCTGACATATATCCACTCCTACACATCGATGGCATCTCCCATATCTCACTCAATGCTGACATCTATCTACTCCTACACGTAAATGTCATCTCTCAAATCCCACTCATTACTGACATCTGTCTATTCCTATACATCGATGACATTTCTCAAAGCCCACTCATTGATGACATCTCTCAAATCCAACTCATATCTGACATCTATCCACTCCCACTCATAGATGACATCTGTCCACTTCATCACATCGCTGACATCTATTCACTCCCACACATCGATGACATTTACCTACTACCACACATCGCTGAATTATCCCCATTCCCACACACTGATGACATTTTCATACTACGTCTTTCCCTTCCCATATATTCAGACATCGCTGACATTTCCACACTCTCACACATCGATGAAATCTCCACACTCTCACATATCGATGACATCTACATATACACCGATGACATCCCACTACTGCCGCCAATTGATGACATATCCCCATTTCAACACATCTATGATATATATCCTCACTCCCACACATTGCTGACACCTTCCCATTCCACCGCACATCATTGATATCTCCCACTTCCAAAACATCGCTGACTTTTCCCCATTCCCGCACATTGGTGACATTTTCAAAAATGCCGCACAGCAATGACATCTCTCAATTCCCACACATCGCTGACATTTCTACATTCTCACATATCGCTGAAATCCCACACGCGCATGCGTTGATGACATCGCCCTACCCATCTCCGTACTCCAACACTCCGATGACATCGTCCCAGTCTATCAGTGGGTTGACATCTCCCTCCTGCCATTCATCTATGACATCTCCCCACTCCAAGACATTGGTGACATCACCCTACAAACACCCATCGATGTCATCTCACCCATTCCAAACATCGATTACATCCTCGCCTACACATCCCCATTTCCAAACATTGATAATGCCCGCTCAAGGACTCATGTAGCTGTCTTTCTCCCATCGAATGCTACGGTTTCTTGTACTGCGCACTACGCTCTGTCAGTAAGGCAGGATGGACGGTAGTCCCAAATCCGTGACTCTAGTTACCTCCCCTGTCTGAAATGAAACTGCGTCACGAATTGGTCTAGTTGGAAGGATTTATTTATTTATTTATTTATTTGGGTTTAACGGCGCACCAACACAGTATATGTTATATGGCGCCAAACAGGACTACAAGTTTTGGTTTCACATCTCATTTACATCGAAATAAAAACATGAGGTATGGAATCAAAAAGGTGGAAGGATATTTGTGCTTTTATTTTCAGGGGACAACATGCTAGATATAATAACGCCTACTGAGTAAATAATCTCTGCCATCAGTTATCATATGAGATGTTCATCTGCCAGGTTTTGTACGTCTAAGATGAGTGTTTGCATCTTTCAAGAAATGTAGACATTCCTTGGACAGTTTGCGAATATATATTGTTTGATGTTAATCTAACCTTGTAAAATTGCATAAATGATATCTTTGAATACCTTATTTCTTTTAAAGCTGTGCAAATTCACACCTGCAGATATTTCAAATATCGCATTTGATATCAAAGAAGTATAGAACAGCGGTCTTATTATAATAATAAATTTGACTGTAAACACTTTAGTTCTACACTTTCAGTCATTTCTCAGGTGAGCGACCTGAACCTTACGTGAGCTCTTTTTATATTAAAGCATCTCTTACTTCACAAATCATTAAAACCATTTTTTCGAGTTAATAATGTATATATTCTTTACTATAAATCATTCAAACCCCTATATATAGTATTTCTGTACTAAATTTATTTCATTGTGGAATGTAATTGTAAATTGATACCGAATGATTAAATTACTTGATGTATTGTGCTAATTGTTCATTAGTTTTCGTTCAATTTCTTTTCAGATTTTTTTCTTGATTTTTTTTTTGAATGCCAATGAGCACGCGTAGATTATATTCGATCTTTTGTTTGTTCTTACACTGTAGAGATTTTCAGTTCATTTAACAGCCAATATATAAAGTTTGCGGAGCACTTTATTAAAAACTTTCTCTGACATTTGCATTTTTTATCAACTTCGAGAAAATAAAGTGACTTAATATAGTGAAAATATTGGCGTTTGTAATACGTGATGTTTAAACAGGATTTATAATTCATCTGGATATATAGTTCGCAATTGTTTTTCTTGTCTTGAATAAATGTTTTAATTTTTCAGCAATTGTCAATATCAGTTGCTGTTTTGTTTTTCTTTCAAGTCAATCGGATATACATTGTTAATGAAAAACATGCGACTAATAAATAAACACTTGGGAAAAATGCATAAAAAACGACTGGCACAATGTGAAATGTAAATTGTAATTTAGAATAAATTATCAAAAAATACGATTACAGCAAAATTTATAATAGTAATAAGTTGTTGGACCATCACAATTATAATCATAACCACAGTTACCACAAGTAATGTGAAAGTAATTCATAAAAGGTTGTCAGAACTTTACAATTACAATGACAGTGTACGAAGCACGTGCTGTTTCATACCCTGGAATTCCAGCTTGTGAAATAGATTTACAACCCTTGCAGCGTGAACGCTCGGACTCATTGCCGGAACCACGTCACTTCCGGCGCCTCCGTCGGGAACTTGATCTCGATTCAGACCTAGACAAACAATCTCGAGACGAAAATGCTTTTCTGAGATCGGAAGAAGCAAAGCAATGGAAATCAAAACGCGTTACACACAAACAATTAGAGAGGACTCAGAAAGGCCTCGAGGAGGGAGGTGTTGTTATATCAACAGAGCCCATGGGCTCCCCTACACCTGTAAGGGACATTGCAAGTTCGCCCACAGCTTTGACCCATATTCCGTGGACAAACTGGACACGATGGAATTATAAGCACAGTAGGTTCAATATTAATGTTGCTCATATATACGGTATATTGTATTAAATATCAAGCGTATTTACAGATAATTTTGTAAAAAATCACTCCTTTTACTTGTGCAAAGATTCGGAAATTCGTGAGTATTTTCGGAGGTTTGAATCTCTGTTTGACAGATATCTATTATGTTTCTAATGCTTTGTCCTTTGTGACTCTTTAAAACTAAATTCGTAAACCAAATGTTTGATTCTAAAGTTGTTATAATTACAAAGAGCTATCATACTTATATCCCTGCTGAAAGTATAATACTTTCCGACAAGAATTTGTTTCCCCCCAGAAATGGACAAGGCACAAAACTAAAAACGATGATTGCATGTGACTTGTATTTTGTGGCCGTACGGTGAAGGAGGAGGTCACAACGGCTTTGATCATTAACAGCTTTAATTATGTAGAGCATGCAGAATCTATATCCGTCAAACATCATGGCTAGTTGTCATGTAGGTCAAAGGTCAAGGTCACAGTATCGTTTTAACTCAAAACGGTTAACATTAACTACAAACGCCTACTGTCTACAGTCTGTAGGTCAATGGTCAATGTCGTAGTTACTGTCAGACTGAAAATAAATTCTATATAAAGACCCTTGGGAAAACTTTTCCGATCAATACCTGGAGAATGCTTTTACCTATTGTTGTCAGATTTCGTAGCGTATCTTGACTGATTTTAGCAGATAAAATATATCGTAGGTCAAAGGTCAGAGCAGCGGGCTGTTATACGGACCATGCTGGTATGTGCTTCTACAAACACTCCTATCGCTTAAATTCATCAAGTAATTAAATTTAACAATCATGTCGTAAGTCTTGCGAAGCAGACAGGTCTGTCTATAAGACTGCAAATGTAGAACTGAGAGAATCTTGTTAGTATGAAAGCACTGGAGGGACTTCTAGCTTCAATGCTTCTTACTTCTAACTTCCTTCCTTCCATCTTAATGACTTCTAAATTTCAAACTTTATGACTTCTAACTTCCATCTTCCGTACTTCCCGCTTCACTGTTTCCTATATCAAGTAATGAAGTTGGAAGTTCGAATTAACAAAATTGGAAATTAAAATGTCAGAAAATTGGAAGTTAGAAGTAATGAAGTTGGATGTTAGAAGAAACGAAATTGCAACTTAACAGTTAGAAATAATGAACTTGGAACCTAGAATTAATGAAGCTGGAGGTTAGAAGTAAAGATGTTGAAAGTTAAAAATAAGTAAGTAAGTTGGAGGTAACAAGTTGGAAGTTATAAGTAATGAAGTTGGAAGGTAGAAGTTATAAGTAACGGAGTTGGAAGTAATGAAGTTAGTAAGGAGTAAGGAAGCTGGAAGTTAGAAATGAGAAGTACTGAAGTCCCATAAAAGCTTTCATATATCAGGATATTCACAAGTTACAAATGTACCTACTTTGTTTTTCTAAATGTTTAGTTTAATTTCAACTTACAAGAAATGATCTGAGAGGATATTACTGTGGCTGTGGTCATTACCAAGTCGATCAAAATAGCTTTTCTATCCATATTGTCAAAAGCAGTGAACTCCTAACCAAGATACGTTTAAGACATCGCAACAAAGTATGTTTATCTGTCAACTTAACCGATAACTTATTAATATTGTGTCAATGCACGAATCAATATATTGGGAGTATTTTTAATAAAACAATAGACTTATCTATAACTGCACATAAATATATTAACTCTATGACTACATTATACTATCCTATTATTTTGGATGATTGTTAAATAGGGTTTTGTGAGAATTTTGTAGTTTGTGTATATTAGTGGGAAATGCAGGCATGGATTTTAATTTCTTTTTGTTAGAAGTTTAAAGTAAAAAATGGAAATAGAATCTAGAAGACATACAAGCACTCGATATACGGTGTCCCGAGGGATAACTACCAGGTGTACGTATATTTAATTTTTAAGAAAACTGCACCCATGAATTAATAATACTCGGTCAATGCCCGACGCAATATGAAAATAGGGAGACATTTTGATTGTAGGGTCCAGGAGCTTGCGTTCGGTCCCGCGACAGCCAACCATACTTTCCTGAACCTTTTTGGTCAGTTTTAATTCTGTTTAGTTTTGAAAGCAAGTTCCATGATACGTCGAGTTTAACTGCGAATATCTAACATTTTGTCCGTTCATTTATTACCTTGTTTAATTACTCAATAGCTCACCGTCAAATCCCAAAGTCAATTATTCACTCACTCACGCCATCAATCAACCAATAAATAGATAAATAGATTTAGTGCACATCTGGTGGCATTTTCGTCAGTAGAAGTCGCAAGGTCAAGACTAAAATCAAACGTTCGTCGTGAAGCATTATAAGGGCACTTTATTGTTATATCAATCAAAAGGGAGAATCGAAGGTCTTTTAACAAATATTGTAATTTCATACGATCTTGTAAATTTTAATGTACCATTAAGTATTTGAAATTTGTATTAAGATAATCATTATAATGTAAACTGTGTAAAATAAATCAAACGTCAGTAAACAGTAGTCTCCGGTTTTCCGCAAATGTTATAATACAGGCCTTAAACAAATAAAATCTTATCCTTAATCAACATTTACAAAATAAATCTGGACATTTTAATCCGCAGGATATACGTATAATTGTGATTAAATAGAAAGTTTACTTGAATACAATAGATCAGATGGGATTATGTTGAACATTATGTGAAATTGTGAACGGGCTTATCTGAAATATAAACACAGTACGTCAGGCTTTGACGGGTGTATATAGCATTTCGAATTCTGGAGTTTTGTTTTATCATATGTTTCAATCAGTTGATTACAATACATCAGTATGAAAACTTGGACATTTGACAGTGCCTTACATGTACACAATTTATGAAATATCCGTGCAGTTTTAATTTTTCTATTGATAAATATCGCGTGTTCTGTTCGGATGTATGTTCTTTTCCCCTTGGATATATAGTATTTTTATTGAAATATAAACTTATATAAAAAGGTGCTGTTCTTTTACGTGCTGTTATTTTGCCTGTTGAATAGGCCTATAACAATTTTGAAATAGCTCGTGATTAGAAATAAACTAAGGATTATGCATTCAGCCCCGGCAGGAACAACTAAAATACGGTTTTCTCAGTCAACAGTGCAAAAGACAGTCAGTAAAGATAATGAGACGGACGGTAAGATTGTTGACTGGAATTAGCTTTGCAATGTTTAGAAATTGTAACAGTTGGGATTTTGTTAAAACACTTTCATCATTTTTGTTTTTACATCTGCCATATATAAGCTTTTGCATCTGCCTATGTACAGAATAGTTGTCCATATTTCAGAATATGTCCCAACTATAAAGATGTATAGCGAAGATGATTTAAAAATGTGTATGGATTGATTTCAGAACAGCAGCTGTTTTCGGTCGATAACATGCGTCTGTTACACTTCAGACAAATAATTTCACTCACAAAAATGTGTATCATGACTTATATATAATAACAAGGAATATTTCACGTAATCAAAGAAAGCTCACAACGTAACCACTTGGCTTGAATTCTATTCCGTGTTACATTACTCCGCGGTCAGCATATTTGAAGCTCTTCAATTCGGAGTAATAATTATGCATTTAGCGCCAAAATGTCAATTTAAACATTTCACTGGAGAAACACTTTCGCACTCTTTGTAACATTTTCGCACCAATCTTAACCTATTTACCACTGACACAATGGTGTCTTAGGGTAGGAAGATTATTGGCTTATCGGGATGACTTATTTTATGATCTGTCATCCCTTTGACCACAGGGGTTCGGCTCATGCTTAGGTCCAGGCCCTACCCTATAAGAAAAACACGTGTTTGTTATAGGGTAGGGCCTGGACCTAGGCATGAGCCGAACCCCTGTGCCTCTGACGGGACAGCAACAGTCAAAATAGGTCTAGGAAAGTGGAATATTTACAGATTTTTCAGTCTGTAAATTTACAGATTGCTTGTATGAACACTGATGAAATTACATTTTGTTCTCAAAACCGCTGCTTGGAATTAATTGGTTTATTTACAGCATGCATAAATTAAGGTCATTTATGGGTTTCAGCCATTTTTGTTGACTGAGTTTTTGGCATTTTAAGAAAAATCAATTTAAAAGTCAACAGAAATGACTGAAAGTTGCAACTGACCTTTATTTATGCATAACATACATAAATCAATTAATTTCAAGCTGCGATTTTGTGTCTAAATACAATTTTAGCAGTTTTCAAACACTTGATCTGTAAATTTACAGATTAAAAAATCTGTAAATTTATAGATTTTCTGTAAATTTACAGATAATCTGTAAATATTCCACTTTCCTAGACCTGCAAAAGTTATCGCACTGTCCCAAAACGTCCAATTATTTGGACTACATACATACCTGCATACCGATTTAGTCAGTTCATGATAGCTTTGATTTTAATCGGATTACATTTGAAGAATAGCATAACAATCACATCAAATAAATCATCAAGATGAAAATTGATCAGGGCAATCAACAAAAGATATTTTGATGTATAAATTTCCAGTTTCTTAAAATTACAAAATCGCATTCTTTTATATCATACAAAAACCATATCAGAAAAGTTTTTCAATCAAAAAGCAGGTTTTGAAGCCTATTTTGAAGAAAAAACAATGACACCAAAATAAGTGTAGCAGTGTGTATATAATATATATAATTTGTCTATGATATTGATAGTCCTATTAGCTCAGTTGGCAAAGCATCTGACTTGCAAGCAGAAGGTTGCAGATTTGAGTCCTGCACATTTTTCCACTCCTATTACACATGATAACATTGGTGCCTTGAGTGTGGTGACTAGAGCTAGGTTGAAACAGTGGCTGGGTTAGTCAAAAGAATCTGTTTGTCTTTGAAAAAAAAAGGAGAGAGGAATGTATAGCAGTGTGTATATAATTTGTCTATGATATTGATAGTCCAATTAGCCCAGTTGATAGAGCATCTGACTTGCAAGCAGAAGGTCGCAGGTTTGAGTCCTGTATCAGGCTGCACATTTTTCTGTTCCTGTTACGTAAGTATATACATAAGATTAACAATTCTGTTTTGACTTATTATGATTATAAATGGATGCCCTTTGGCATTTTCTTGATACAAAGATATTTTGAGGAAGAATTTAGAAGAACTAAAAATATAAGTCAATGTATCAAATTATCTTCAGATCTACAGGTGATCTGTTGATGTATGTGTAATATATAGAATGAGCACTGTGCCCAAACTGCATTACAAGTTTAGTTTAAATAGGTAGTGGGAAATTTTGACTGACACAAATACAGTATCTTTCTTTTGGATGGGGGGCTAGGGGAGGTGGGGATGTATCATTTATTTAATAGTTACACTGCTTGTTGGTGACAGGATACGGGATATACGCTGTCGAGGAAATCCATATCAGGCGAGAGCGATTTTATCTTGCCGATTACCCTTTACTTACACGCTGTTATCTAATATTTTTTAAATTAACAAAGCGGCAGCCATTTTTTTTTTAAATCAAAATTCATATCTGAAATGTACTAGCAGGATATGGAATATATCCTGTCTCCACGCGATGTCTATTGACCTATAGAAGTGCAAGAAACTTGCAGGAGGCAAGATAAAATTTCATGTTGACAAAATTATGTAATATGGTGACTTTCAAGCTTTTCCTGGTAGAGGAAAACCCTGTGTGCCTCGTCATGGTGGAGGAGGACCCCACGTGCCCTCTCGTGCATTATTTCATCATGGGCAGGCACCTGGATAGAACCACTCACTTTTTGTAAGCGATCTGCATGGCTTCCTTACATGAAGAATTCTATGTTCCAAGTGCGGCTCAAACCAGTATCAGTAAGGGGCAAGTAGTCAGTGGCCTTAACCACTTGGCCACAGAGGGTGCATATACAGTTAAATTAGCATGGATAGTTCAGTAGGTAAAATGGTTTTGGATTTATATATAAAAAGGTTTGAATTCCATCCTGATGAATTCTATCTAATGTTTTGTTTTTTATATAAATACTTCTAACTTTATATACAGTATATTCATTTTTGTTTTCAGTCTGTTGTTATCACTGGAGTCTGATCTTCTATCAGTAAGACTTCAGACGTCTATTTTTAAAAAAAAATACTCGCTATATATATAAAAAATTATACATGTATATAGGGAGTATTTTACTATTTTTCAAACATAGACTTCTTGGAGTCATATTGATAGAATTTCAGACTCCTGTAGTTAATATAATTTATATATCTAACTATAAGTAGTAACAAAAATCTGTTGAAAACAACCATTATTGAGGCAACTGATGGAACTGCAATGGCACAGTGTGTGCCACAAGCCACAATTATAATGGCAGTGGTTAACTAGAATATAAAAGCATTCAGATGTTGACATGAATATTCATGTTACAAAGCAGGGTGCATGTGGGTGTTGTGATTAAGGATGCTGACAATTTGAATGGATAATTCAAAACAACTGACACTTAAATAAAAGTATGGAGAAGGTATACAATGAAAAGTTCAAGAATCAACTGGTGTGTGCCTTCTAGCCTTAATGTCATTTTACTTACGCTTGCTGTATCTGTCTTTTAACTCTTCACAGTCTTTTAGACAATTGATAACGGGCTCTTGAATTTAGTCTGCAAGCATTTCTTTGATGCAGTATTTATTTCAATAGTGTCAATATTTTCCACCAATTTCCCTAAGTCAGCAACATTGGTTAATTATAAGCCATCTTCAGTACATAACCAACAAGTTGAAAATCCAAAACTGATAAAAAAAATAAAAAATGCAGAGAATGTATTGTACCATTGGTCATCATTTTATGCTTTAAGTTATGTGATTTTACTTTCATATGAACAATCTGAGATATCAAGCACTTCATTCAGGTGATGCAGTTTTAATGTTCTTATATAATTTATAAGTTTCTTATACAAGTGTAATTTTATTTACATGCATTACCAAACAACCCTATAACATGGTAATGTTTAGTCATGGCATAATACTAATAGTGAAAAAAATATAGATGAATAAAAAACAGATCTGTCACTACTAGTAAGCTGCATTGTGAGGACTAATGAAGGAAACCTCAGTTTCCCTACAGGGCATAAGCTTGTCCAAATAATAGGTCACCAGCACAGAAGAGTGACTGGTAGCCCATTTTATTACTGTGGTATAATTCCTAACTGTTAACCCATCCTTTTGAATAGCTCCTTTACCTCTCTACCCTTGCTGCTCAGATGCTTGGATGTACACAAGTATTCTTTGATATTTTGCATGATGGGTAGATGAATAGAAAAATAGAAAGTTTTGTACAGACTCTTTGACTATAAGCTACAAGCAAGGTCAGTGAAGGAGAAAAAGCATATTCCTGCAAAAAATATGTCTTTTCACACAGTAGTGTGCAGACCAAGATAATGGTTATAGGTATGATATTACAAAATATTGCTCAAAGAATAAACCATAGTGTATGAATAGTTTAATTTTATTCTTTTCAGCTCTCGAGATAACTGGTGAGAATCTAGAAGACCTGCTGGCTTACGATGATCTCTTCCTAGACTACTTCAACGCCTTTCTTGCTCTTCCAGTAAGTAAATAAAGATAAACTTTTCTAAAGTATCATCCACACATAGATAACTAATAGGTACTTACCTGGGCTTATCTCCTGGTTTAACTACTGAAATACTGGGGAGACCACAGATCTCATCACAAAGAAATATAGTCGCCACCTTGTCTATCTGTCCGTCTGTCACACTTCTTGTCCGCAGGATAACTCAAACTGTTGTACTTATATACAATGATAGAGCTCATAGAGAGGAAGACTTTAGTGCAGTGACAAGGAACCATAACTCTAGGTGGTCCCATTGTTGAATTATCTCCCTTTTTCAGCTTGATTATACGAAGTATATAAAGAGCTATCCTAATCGCCCCAGCACCTTCCGCATCCACACCTTGGTTAAAAGTTTTGATGCACTTTGTCTTTTTTCTCTTTATCTCTTTAATTACTTGATGGATTTGCTTTAAACTTAAAATAGTTATTCTTCATCATCACCCACATTATCTAGCACAAGGGCAATAACTCTTGCACCAGTATTTCACAAATTATCCCTCCTTTTTACTTAGAATTTCAGGATCAAGTTTAGGTGCAGAAGAGATACAAAACAGAACATAAGTACATGTATCATAAATGTACATTGAGCATAAAACCAAAGGACAGTCCTTTAAAAAAAATTCAAAACTAGAAACCATAATTGCATTATATGGAATATAAAATTAGTCAGTATTTCTAAAATACTGCATGCCATTTTACCAAATATAAATTGCATATTAAGTATCTATAGTTATATATTAAAAAAAGTTTGACTATTTGTGAAAAAAGGGTTAATAAAATAGTAAATCTCAGGGTGTTTTGACCAAATGTCATGTGATAGGTTGAGAACATTATTTTATGCTTTGTACATGACACAAGATAACTTGTCAGTTTTGCCTAGCTGTCTAGGTTCTTTTAGATAGGATAGAGAGGTGTATCAAGCCCACACTCTTAATGTTGATTAATGGTTCAGAAGTTAGAAGTTGAAGAGTCTATAAACAGCTTTGATAATGTTGGTGGTAAACTTTTAATTTGTGAAATCATTTTTATATTGATAATTTGTAAGGAAATAAAAATGGATGGCAATTCTTTTCTAGTTTGGTTAATTCTTACACTTCCAGATCAGTTTCGTTGGGATATACCAAAATTGTTTTCCTGATAACTCTTTTATCACCAGCAGAATGTCGTTATTTCATTTCATCTTTACAGCTTGCTTTGAAAACAGATTTGTACAATATTTTAGATGAGTTGATCAATAACTATATCACATATATAACTGTCGTGATTAAAATGTTTCCCCTTTGATTTTTGGGGCTAAATCTTTAAATAATTTTATTGCTCTTGAATAGAATTGTCAATTTATTAAGGATGGACATTTAAATTAACTAAATATAAGGTACTCTAATGCATTAGTTTCCTGTTAAATTTAAGCGCTCATTTACGGACAGATTTACAGTTATATATTTATGATTGGCATTTATATTGTAAACCAATTAAAGTATATGTACACTGGTAATTGTCATAATATATATTTGACCTGTAATATTTAAAAAGGTGGAACGATCAATAATATAATACTTGTAAGGTTCATTCATTCAGATTGTTAGGAAATAAAATGTTGAACTGACTTAGAGATTAATGTACTGAGTTGGATTTAGAAGTAAATAATTCTTTCCGCTTCCAATATCCTGGAAACACAATGGAGTGTGTACTGCCAATTTAGTACAGGAATATTCTATTTGATTTACTTTCATAAACTTCTCCACAGACTTGTCACCTAAGACCTATAAAAAATATTTGTATATTTCATTCTTGTATAAAATTATTGAATAGATTGAAAGTATTGAAAAAGTCGCCCGCTTTATAACCATTTTACCTTTTGAAGAAGTAATATGTTTGTAATTCGAGCCTTGCGCTAGTTCAATAATCGACAGTTTTTGAAGTGTTTTTGTTCAATGAAGGTATACTTGAACTTTACTTAAAGTACTTTATTGTAGATTATTTCATGTATCTTTAGATATTATTCACCAACCCTTGTCAGAGATAACTTTTAGAATGAAAAATTTATTATCAAATTATGATAGTGTCTGTAAGGAATTATCAAAATCAAGTTAATAAAATAGCCTTGAAATTCTTCCTTGTATTTTAAAGTGGTGAGCTATATCACACTATGAAATGGTTTAAATGTGTATTTTATTGATTTCCCAGTATTTTGTTACATTTTATTGCATTGAATTGGTTTGTTAGCATGAACCACAATTGTATAATTTAAGGAAAGGGTGTTGTATGAATTGGCATTACATTCAACATTGTTATAAAATGAAACATGAACAATTCGGGATCATGGAGTCCGATTAATAATATCTGTGTAAGAGAAATCCAGGGTGTGAGGGGGCAGAGGGGTGTTGCTCTTTCCATGACCTCTTATGAACAGACTCAATCAAACCGTGTCTGCTAGTATTTTGCTTGGTTCTTCCAAAGGATCTTCTTACAGATTTTATTATATGTACAAAAATATAGTTCCTTTAAATTAAAGGTATGGTAAATGTTTGGCTTGGTATGAACTAAACTGTTTGAAAGTTACCATTGTTGTGCTGTTAAAAGTCTCTTCCACACACTATTATTTTTAGAAAAGACTTCAGCCTGCAGAACTTGTCATGTATATGTGACATTGCTTCAGAGTTTGTGTTAACTTTTCCTGAGAAATACACTGAGAAAGACTAGGGTCCCATTAAACTTCACCTATTTTTGAAAAATTGCGACATTATTAAGTTTAAGTGTACCATATGATTTTATATAAATCTTATTAAATCAAAGTTCAGTCATTATCAAATGAGCACTAATGCAGTTTGATAATTAAGAAAAATTTAATACCTCTTTTTAATATCATTATACACATGCATATAATATATATACCAGCCAATTAAAGATGGCAATAGCAATGATTTTTATTAATGTAAAAAACAAATTTAAATTTTAAGGCAAGCAATGCATCAACATTTAAAACTACTTTAAAAGACAAGAAATTAAATGAGGATTTTTGATTGTATAAGATCTTACTTGAACAAGTTCTGTATTATTGGCAGGTATTTCCTCAAGTATTGCGTTACAACCGTCTTACGGGTGCCTTTGAAGAAGTCATTTTAGATGGCAGCAGTCGACCAAGCTCAAAATATGATGGCAATTCCAGTCTACCTTATGGTGTCACAGATGGGGAGAGGGATGCTATGTTACAGTGGGCAAGGAAAGAAAGATTGCCACTTTTTCTAAGGTACCAGAAATCAGAATGTCTCTTTTAGATGCTGCTAACCAGTCTGCCGCTTTACTGTGACATCATAACAGTGGTTGTAACTTTTTGATAAAGCAGATTGCTATGTTTTAGCTCATTTGGGCATTTTGAAACTGGGTCATCTTGGCTTAGGAATAAGCTAGGTCTCTAGGTCAGATAATTGGAAAACTTTATTAATACTCTTAAGGGCTGCATTTTCTACCTGATCTTCATAAAAAATTGTCAGAATGTTTTCTTAATAAAATCTAGAGATCAAGAATATTGGTTTTCTGGGATAAAATAAAAAACTAATTCAATAAGTCAGATCATAGAAAAACATTGTTAACACTTTAGAGGCCACATTTTATACCTAATCTTCATAAATCTTTGTCAGTTTTTTCCCCATGAAATCTAAGAAAACTTTGATACCAGATAACCTGAGGTCAAGAACTGGGTCACTAGGGTGAATAATAGAAAAACCTTGTTAATAGCCTAATAACCTTCAAAGGTCAGAGACCACCAATTCAAAAAGTACAGGGAACTTACTGGGAATGAGGTAAGTGTATACCTGGGAATAAGGTAACGTCTTTGCATTCTGATTGATCAGACATGTAACCAAACCCATGAAGTGATTATTTTTTTCAAAACTGAGATTTTTTACAGCATTTACAGTACTTTATTATACATTTTGACAAAATCTGCTACATTTTATGTGTATTGAAAAAAAGTTTTTCAAACGAATTTCTCCCACTATGCCAACGATGTAAACAGGGGGTCATCTAAAATTACTTCAATAAATTCGTATGTTTTTCGTCCGGTATTTTGGTAGAACTAAGATAGTTATTGAAAAACATGTAATTAGATATACATGTTTCAATTTATGAAATGCCATACACACCATAATGTTATAATGTAAGTCTATGGGAAAACAATTGGTGGTCTCTAACCATTATGATATTTGCCACTGAAATTTAAGTCAGGTTTAAAACTTACATAATTATGTAAGGTCAAAAGCTAGGTCATTTGGTCAAAATCGTAGAAAAACCGTGTTAAAGTCTGCAATCCTCATTTTGTTACCTGATTTCATGAGAAGTTAACTTAATTAACAAGATTTAAGTGTCTTTACAAACATTTGATTGTCAAGTTTCTATCTAGTCTGTTTGTCTTTTTCCAGCACACAATTATTTAGAGAATTCAAGTTATGTAAATTATTACTACGACCATTAGACGATAGATACTCGGCCAGTCGAGGCTCCACTCACAATATACGAGGATATAGTCGTCAGTCGGAAAGTTACGTATCTAGTCTAAGTAACAGTGCGGACAATAGTGCTAATGATGTGGATGATGAAGACTTTAATTTTGAAGGACATTTTAATGCTTCTCAATTGTTCAAATACCAAAGACCTGGCAGTAGGGCTTTAAGTGTTCCTGCACCTATATGCTATGGATATGGTAAGTTTTAACTTTTTAAATGTAAAACAATAAATTAGCATCAGAAACTCAGCAAGGATATTGTCCATCTTCCCTCTCTCACAAGTGTTATAGTATCTCTAGTATGGGTTTTGACAGCGTGGTTAAAATTACAGGAAACACCAGTCGGGTGTGTAAGAAAAGTGAGTTACATGCCAAAATGAAAAACCTCTCAGGATATCAGACCACCATTATCAGGACTGGTGTTTTATAAGGACTTTGTGTCAGACTGCCATTATCAAGAGTCTTATAAAGAATTTTGTCAGGCTGCCAATATCGGGTGTTTTGTAAGGAATTTGTGTTAGACTGCCATTATCAAGTGTTGTGTAAGGAATTTGTGTTAGACTGCCATTATCAGGTGTTGTGTACGGAATTTGTGTTAGACTGCCATTGTCAGGTGTTGTGTAAGGAATTTGTGTTAGACTACCATTATCAGGTGTTGTGTACAGAATTTGTGTTAGACTGCCATTATCAGGTATTGTGGAAGGAATTTGTGTTAGACTGCCATTATCAGGTGTTTTGTAAGGAATTTGTGTAAGACTGCCATTATCAGGTGTTTTATAAAGAATTTATGTTATTATCAGGACTGGTCTTTTAAAAGAACAGTTTTTAAACTGTCATTATTAGGTGTTTTTAGCTCAGGTATTGTGACCGGTCATTGTGTCGGCATGTGTCGGCCGTCAACATTTGCCTTGTGAACACTCTTGAGGCCACAGTTGTGACCCAATCTTTATGAAACTTGGTCAGAATGTTTGTCTTGATGATCTCTAGGTCAGGTTTGAAACTGGGTCATGTGGGGTCAAAAACTAGGTCAGTAGTCCAGGGCAAAGGAAAAGCTTGTGAACACTCTAGAGGCCACAGTTGTGACTTAATCTTTATGAAGCTTAGTCAAAATGTTTGTCTTGATGATTTCTAGGTCAAGTTTGAATCTAGGTCATGTGGGGTTAAAAACTAGGTCACCCAGTCAAATCAATGGAAAATCTTGTTAACTGTCTAGAGGCCACAGTTGTGACTCAATCTTTTCGAATCTGGGTCATGTGGGTTCAAAAACTAGGTCAGAAGGCCAGATCAAAGGAAAAGCTTGTTATTACTCTAGAGTCCACAGTTTAAGTTTGAAACTCATGAGAATTGGTCAGAATGTTTGTCTTGATGACTTCTAGGTCAATTTCGAATCTGGGTCATTTGGGGTCAAAAACTAGGTCATATGGTCAAATCAAAGGAAAAACTTGATAACACTCCAGAGGCCACAGTTGTGACTCAATCTTTATGAAATGGTCATAATGTTTGTCTTAATGATCTCTAGATCAAGTTCGAAACTGGGTCATGTGGGGTCAAAAACTAGGTGACTAGGCCAGATGAAAGGAGAAGCTTAT
Source organism: Mercenaria mercenaria (assembly GCF_021730395.1). Taxonomy (NCBI): domain Eukaryota; kingdom Metazoa; phylum Mollusca; class Bivalvia; order Venerida; family Veneridae; genus Mercenaria; species Mercenaria mercenaria. The sequence continues at coordinate 104,016,630 of NC_069361.1, read as the reverse complement.
GAACACTCAAGGGGTTTATTACCCTATCTTCTTGAAACTTGGTCAAAATGATGATCTTGATGATTTTTAGCCCAAATTCGAATCTGGATCATCTGGAGTCAAAAACTAGGTCACCTGTTAAAATCAAAGAAAAACCCAATCTGACTAAAGTACATCTCCTATATTACGCTACGCATAGGATCTGAAAACGACCTATTCATTGCCTCGTTCTGACGGCTCTTTCGCTAGCCATTCAGAGCCTAGCTTACAACATCTTGCAAATCTACATGTAGCATTGACTTTTGATATTTACAATTCTTATGTCGTAATGTATCAGATAGCCGGTTAGCTCAGTCGGTAGGCTACTTGCTTTGTAAACGAGGGGTCCCGGGTTCGAGTCCTGGAATAACCGCATATTTTTCTTATCCTTTGACAATCGAACAAGTCGTCTGATTGGATAACATAAAAATAGCAATAATGGAAATCCAAAATATACAGAAGACGAATGTGAATGGGTCGTTCTCAGATCTTCGTTTAGAAGATCAAGTACTTTAGTCAGATTGAGAAAAACCTTGTGCATGCAATAGTGGCTGCATTTTTCATTTGATGTGCATGGAACTTGGTCAGAATGTTTGTCTGCATGAAATCTCGGATGATTTTTTAACTGAGTCATGTGGGATAAAAACTAGGTCACAAGGTCAAATCAAAGAATATGCTTGTTTACACCCTAGGGGCACATTTTTGATTCTATCTTCGTAAAACTTGGTCAGAATGTTTGTTATCATGAAATCTTGAACAATTTTAAATCTGGGACATGTGGGGTCAAAAACTAGGTCACTAGGTCAAATCAAAGGAAAAGCTTGTAAGAATATATTAATCATTAATGCATTTGTGAGCTTCATTAGATAAAGAACATTACTTTTCATATGAACTTCATAGTGAAGAAACTAACTGTGATGTGAAAATGAAGTTTTATTATTGTCTAAGAACAGTTTAGTAGACAGAGTTAAAAAGGCATAATGTAATATTCTTAGTAACTTTAGTAATGGTTAAGAAGGTATTCATTACATTTTGTATTTCCAACAAAAGTTAAAATCTCAAATCAGCAATGTAACTACTCTTATTAATCAACTCGGATAGAACCTTGTATGTAAGATTATTTATAGTTGCCACCAATAATCCATATTGGCGACTTATTCATTAGACTGTTAGTAATGTTAGTAGGAGGTTAGTGCAACATACAATGCTACAATTCCAGAAACTTACCTGGTTCTTTAACCCTTATCCTGCTATATTTCTATAATGGACTGGTCCATCTTTCAATTTGGACAGAACCTCTTATTATTCAAAGGGTTTTTCACTGAAAATTTACTGACTGAATAGCGAACAGTGCAGACCATGATCAGACTGCACGGATGTGCAGGCTGATCTTGGTCTGCACTGGTCGCAAAGGCAGAATCATCTGCCGCCAGCAGGCTAAGGGTTAGTGTGCCAGGTGAAAAGCACCCATACATGGGACTCTTACCCCAATATTAGTAATTTTAAGTTTGAGGAATGGGGTCTTGAACTCTTGACTCCTTGTTTTGTAGTCAGACAGTTTTACCAATGGGCCACTCCGTCTGTTCTGTATAGAACAATTTAATGAAATATCCTTATATATGCATTATGTTTCAACTGCAGTAAAACTAGTAAAATATAAACAGCTGACAAATGTTTTGACTTTACTGCAAAACCAAATAGGCCTGTATTATTACGTAGCTGATATATATTGTCAAGTTTCAACTGAATGTACGTAACCTATATATTCGTCTACAAGGTTCAGCTTTATTTTACAATGTATATTGTTATCTTACAGATCCCTACTATGATGATGAGCAGAGAGGAAGTACTACCACACATACACACGACACCTCAAAAACAGCGTCTGTCAAATATAAATCTAAGTAAGAAATTTTTACAGACTGCCTCAGTATCTTAGTGGTAGAGTGCCCGCTTTGAGTGCAGGAGGTTGTGTGTTCGATCCCTGGCAGCGTCATACCAAAGACATATAAGATGGTACTTAGTCTAGTAGCTTCCTTGCTTAGCGCTCAGCATTAAGAGGATAGTGCTAGGACTGGTCAGCCCGGTGTCTTTGTAATTTGACTGGGTGGGGTATCATGTCATTGTCTATGGCGTGATATTACAGCGAGGCAGCACTATAAAGTTGGGCATTGTGCTCACTGCTACAAGTAGACACCATCTTTTATATGACTGAAATTTTGATTCCACACATGTTTTTATTTCGATGTAAATGAGATGTGGAACCAAAATTTGTAGTCCTGTTTGGCGCCACATAACCTATACTGTGTTGGTGCACCGTAAAACCCAAATAAATGAATATGACTGAAAAATTGGTGAAAAAGATGTTTACATGAACACACACGCAAGAAATTTTTAACACATTTGAAATAGGATTTTCTTTTTTCTGTGTCATTATCTTTAAGACAGTGTAAAATTTAGAGAGTTGAAAAATTCTTTAGGAGAAATTATTTGTCGACAGTATGACACTTAGACAGTCAATTGTACAGTATGATGCAGTTATATTTTAGATTGAATTTTCACTACAGTATCTCTGCTTCAAGTATCTAGGTTGCTCAAGCAGTTCGCATAGTCTCCAGCCATTTCGATTATATTTTCTGTGTTTATGTCACTCAAAACCCTGGATGAGTCCAGCATTTTGTTTGTCCCCTTGTGACTTCCAGCAGTCTTTGTTTACAGTATTGCATGTTGACCATTGATTGCAAAACACATTGCATATGCATATAAACAAACATATGAATTATAATAGTACTGGAATCAGCTCATTATCATACATACGATATTTACAGAAGAGAGAGGGACGAGAATGTGCCAGACCCAAATGACCCGCAGTATGTCTCCGCAGTCGATGTACCAAACTATCCAAGGGAGAGCACTGTTACATTTGATCCTGACACAGGTTTGATCACTTTTTATATAAAATATGAAACAATCTTTTTTTCAGTATTCTGACCATTAAATTGTCTTTAAATTAGCAGTCCCATCAGACTTTCGGTTTTAAGAAGATAAAATTCCAGTTGAACCTGTCTTAACACCCACAAATTCAAACAGTGATTCGTATAAGCATAAAACTTTCATCACAATGAAGCTAAAATTATATTGTGTCAACTTAGGTAAAAAGACCAGAGCCTTTTCTGGAATGATACTTGTGCCGTTTATTTCCACAAACAAAGCTTTTGTCATTTACAAGTTCTGTTGTAAGTACAATTTTTTTTTATGGCTTTATTTAGTTAGATTTTCCTTTTGATCTTTCACAGAAAAATGTTCTGATGAAATTATAGTTGTAATATGTGCTACAATTAAACATTCTGGTGGTCATTTCATTATACATATTTCAGCTGAACCCGAGAGCAAGTCATTACGTAGTCACAGCAGACGTTCATCTAGAATGAGTCGGTCTAAACGTGCACCACAATCTGATGCCGAGGCTGCATTTCTTAGACATGCAAGGTAAAAATCAGTTGCTTCAACTGTGTTTCAGATTATCAGTTGCACTAATATCATGTTAACATCAACTTTAAAGTACATTCCTCAAAACTTTTTCTTTTCCATCCTGTGAAGTTGTTTTCAAAGAATCAAAATAAAGTGGGGACTTAATTAGTTAAGACAGGAAAGGTTTGGATATTTTGTCCAGAAAGTAATACAAGCACATCCAAGTGACAAAAATGCAGTGTTCTGCTCTTAGCAAATATAAAACAACTCTGAAATGTAAAAGAAATATATGAATTGAAGAAAACAGCAGAAATTTGTTCCGAAGAAACAAGTATTTATTTCAGAGCATTATCTGCACCTATAAATTACGATGACTACATGCGTCATCCTTATCGTGACTTTGACATGATGTTTGGAGAGGATGAGCCGGAACCCGATGGCAATGTTTATGTTACATTTGAGGATGAGGGAACCAGTGAGGCCCAGACTGAGACAGATGTGAAAAACCTGGAAGGACGTCTCAAAATGACTTTCCAACAACTCAAAGAACACATACTAGGATCTGTGAGTAGCTGATCTAGAAGTTGTAGGTTCTGGATGTTGTAATGATATATAATTGGACCATGAATATCTTAGTGTGCTTTGTCTTGTAATCTATCCTAGTGTTTTAAATGTGGGTATATGTGCCTGATATATCCAAAATTTCTTGACCTTGAAGTAACAGTAAATAGTGATTTCTTAAATGCATGTCTGCTAATGTTTGTTTGAAGTATGAAATGTTATTGTTGAGAACATTCTTTTATAGTCAGCCACATTCAGACTTAATTGTTTTATTTGTAGTATTTTGCCATGGAAAATTTCAAGGAGTTTTTGTCAGGAACTGCCGGTAAAGAGCTAGTCAATTTCTGGCTGGACTGCGAGTTCTTCAAGGATGTCATGGAGAAATATGATGAAGTGGCCATTATGGACACTAGAAATAGACTTTTTAGGTACGCTAAGTCTTTACATATTTGACAGAGATATTAGGTTTAAGTAAGGGATTCAAGAATATTTTTACTGCAAAAATAAAAAGGAAAAGTGCAAGACTTTGAAATATTTTTAGATAGATAGAGCTTAGTTAAAACAGGGAAAGAAATTCTCATGGTCTGACAACAAACTTAAATGATACAGTCATTTGAATAATTAGCCATTTTGGGCACTGTGACATAGAAGATATTTATTTGCATCCAATGAATATGGAATATATCTCACCAAGAGTTGAGATATTTTCTGTATCACAAGCATTTAGCACAAGAGAAAATGTGAAAATTGTCTCACTTCAAGGTGAGATATATTCCATATTAGTTGAAAGCATATTTGCGTAGCACCATGAGAAAACCAACATAGTGCATTTGTGATCAGCATGGATCCAGACCAGCCTGCTCATCCATGCAGTCTGGTCAGGATCCATGCTGTTCGCTTTCAAAGCCTATTGCAATTAGAGAAACCGTTAGTGAACAGCATGGATCCGCACAGGCTGGTCTGGATCCGTGCTGGTCGCAAATGCACTATGTTCAGTATGTTGGTTTTCTCATGGTGCGGCTCAAATATGCTTATTTAAGTTGAAATACACACTCGGCAACAAATTTAAAATCTCAGCTTTGGGAATAAATGCGTGTAAATGAAAATGATGTCAGATGTCTTTTGATATTACCAAGACACACATGAAAAAGTTCCATTTCATTTTATTATTTGCATCATAATGTTATAAACTTGTCCTCAAGTACTGATATTTGAATTTAGATACAGTCAAACCTGTGTTAAGCAGCCAGCCAAGGGAACAGCAGACTGACTGCTTAAGGCCTTATGGCTGCTTAATAGAGGTGACTGCTCAGGCAGGTTCAGCTGTATACTATAAGGAACAAAGCATGTCTATAATTTTCATCCCATTTGATGTGAAAACTAAATAATTAGCATACAGTGTACAAGTAGATTGGTAAAGCTACAACATAGTGAGTGATGTACATTATATCTCGCACATAAAACTCAGTATTTCATCAGTATGCACACCAGTAAAATAAACTGTAGTCATTACCTTATGTAGTCATTACAAAATATTTTATTGTCGAGCCTGCTTGCGGTGAGCGCGACTTAGTCATTACTTCTGGCGGGTCGGTGTATGTGCGTGCCTGTGTCTGTCCGATTTTGTCCGGACCATAACTTTGACATGCATGGACCAATCTAGTTTATATTTGGCATGAATGTTTACCTCAATGAGAAGGAGTGTCATGCGCAAACTCCATGTTCTTATCTCAAAGGTCATAGTCAAATTTGGAGGTCAAATTGAAGTTTGTCCAAGCATTTCTTCTTCATGCATGGTGGGATTTTGATGTAACTTGGCATGAATGTTCACCATTATGAGACGGTCTTAGACCAGGTCTAAGGTCAAGGACACACTGGACAGCTGGTGAGCTCGACATTCTGCCCATGGCATACTTGTTTATGGTACAGATTAAGTACACAATTAATTGCTAGAATTTATTGAGGTAAATTTAAATTTGAATTTGAATTAAGTTTGACTGATAAAATATGATTATTTGTTATTCACTAATTTACCATAAATGGTAAAGTTTTTGTAAGAAAGAACTGATGACATCACAGTGCCCAAAATGATTGGCAAATAGCTTCTAGGTAATTATGTCTACCAGTGGGTTTCAGAAAGCTATTTATGGTTCCTGTATCACTTTGTTCTGAAATGTCAAAATCATCTATAACTTTGTAAAATGTGCTTTAATTGGTTATATATGTCAGTATATATTTTTTTCACAGCCAGCTACCTGCATGTATTTTTTATTTCTTTTTATTTTGGAAGAGGATTATGATTGATAAAAGCTAATACAATTTAATTTTAGTAAACAAACTTTACATATTATCTTTTCAGAGATATTCAGGACAAATTCAAGATACATTTGACCAAAGATGCCATTGAACAGATATCTAAAGCTGCCAGTAACTCGAATCTCAGTCATTCTATATTTATACGAACCCAGTACGATGTTCTACGTAGATTACGAGCATACTGGGTTATTAGATACATGCTTCATATGGAGAGAGAACAGAAAATTAGGTAAGGGTTTGATGATATATGGTATAAGCTGTTAACCCTTATCATTCTGGACGTGATTGATTCTGCCTTTGCGGCCAATGTAGACCATGATCAGCCTGCACTCTTTCTTTGTGTATAATGGTACGATAGTAGTAGGTTCATGTGACATCAGTGTGACAGTATTTTATAATTTGGAAACATTGTGAAGATGTTCCAGGTGCTGTGGAGAAATTTAAAGGCACTCGCTACAGTTTTTCCGGATGGGTCGATATTTACCCCAACACCGTGCCAATTTGGTTTCGATGTAGCTCACTGCAGACTTGGTGCGGTCTTCTGCGCATGCCCGAAAGTGATTATCTAATGTCGCTTATGGCAAAAAATCGCAAATTATTATATGTTCGCATGCATTTAATGTACAAAATGTATAATATACTGACTAAAGGTAAGGGTAAGTATCACCATGGTTACAAAATATATACATTTAAAGTACTTTCAGTTCAAATTGCTTCAATCCGACATATACTGGAGTCTGTTATTTATACCAGCGCTCAAACTCTGCATTGAGTCACAGCTGTTTCTAATCTGGAACCGTACCCATACCGTACATTCGTAAACTATAGGTTTTGTTAAAAAAGGGGCGGAAACTTGCATCGTTCTATGCCATCAAAATGCTTCAGAAACACCTTAAAATCCGCTTATTAAGAAATCTGCCGTTTGATAATTTTATATATATATTTCTAAGTCATTTGCTCAAACACTGAATGAGTATTTTGTACCAACCTGCGTTGTATAAATGTCCGCCACACACCACCTCGTTGTAATTTTATTTAAGCGAAATCTAATATGGTGACCTATCAATTTTCTTTTTGTTTTAGATTAGGTAGACATAACCAAAGGTATGTGCAGAATTTGATTAAATTCTATTATGTGAAACTCGATAAAATAGCAGAAGTACCAACTTAAAATTGACAAAAATATGCAAAAATAGCCCTTGGGTCTGCTGAACAAGTATTCCTTTCTTTACAAAATCATGTTCTTTTGATTTCTCTGAGCATGTTTCAAATAGATATATTGTTTTCCGTTATAAAAATGCTTAGATAATCAAATTTATGCTGATTATTGTACTTTACTGAAATATATTTTAGGATTACAGAAATTTTGAAAAATGTTTAAAATAGCACCATATCTAGGGGCAAATTAAATTGAAACAGCTGGTGACCTAGTATTTTTATTTCATTTTTCAATACATCATAACATGATCTTTTAATACAAAACATTTCATCAAAATCTGTTATTGAGAAAAAAATTACGAAACTGTAGCGAGCGTCCTTAAGAGTGTGTAGACATCTAGTTCATTATTCTTTGTGCCTAATAATCGATTCAAAGTGTAAATAAATGGTAACACTGTCATTTCTGAAATGTCTTTTATGCAAAAAAAGTAGATCAAATAAGGTAGCACTTGTTCTTGGTTCATATATCGCTCTGAGTAATATGTTGACATGAGGTCAATATTGCCATGCTTTAATGAAATTTAACATGATTTTTATGCCCCCCATAAGCGGTGGGGGCATATAGATTTGCTCTTGTCCGTCCGTCCTTCCGAGAATGTTGCGTCGCGCCTAGCTCCAAAAGTATTTGAATGAGATTTTAGCAATACGGACAGGTTAAAACTCCAGCCAGCATGAGTAAATGCCACATCTCTTCATATTTAATGAGTTATATCAATATTAAAGGGAGAATGCTGATTATTGCTAGCTGTGCAAAAATGATACGACATGATATTCATTCAGCTTTATAAGTCTGCTGCTTAGAACCCACCAATCTTAACTAAGCAGCTTAACAAAGGGACCATCATGCTACTGTTATTCTGCAGTCAGATTACTTGAGAGAGCACAGTCCTTCTGTCTTGTATAATTTGGCCAATACCTTGTATCCGTGTCAAGTTAAGGTTCATGTGTGAAATTCTCACTTTTCACTTACTGGCTATGTTGAAATTTACATAATTATCCATTTTACCAACATACTTAATTTCTTATGTGAAAATCTATGTTTTCAACTTTCAGTCAGTCCCTCAGTTTAACAGATTCTAATCGGTGGATTACTGGAGATACGTCACTTAAGGACACATACTCATTTTTCCCATCCATCAACCTTGTTAGCTCCATGCCTGTTAGACCTGATGATGTCCTTACATACACTCGCACCAAAAACTGGGAATCTGTCAGTAAAGGTGGTCGACGATTGGATGACAGAGTGACGTCAGCTAAATTTAGATCACAGCCAGTCACTGCTGCCTCTCTTAGGTAAACTTTAACTTTCATATAGTTGAACTGCTTCGCAAAGTAATTGAAAATTACCATTGCATATTTAGTGCTTGTTTTCTATCATGGAATGGTTTACTGGTATAAAGAAAACAAAGTTTTTTAACAGTATTTATTCTGTTCTTGTAATGTTTTTTGTTGAAGTGTGCTTGATTGTGTGTGTTTTTATTTATAGAAATGATTTATAAGGAATTAGTTGCAATTGTTGATAAGAAATTCTCATGGAATATATGTGTTCACAAGGGTATATTATATGTTGACAATGATATATTTCTTGCTGCAGTGGTTTGCTAGGCTTTGCAACAACACCTCGACCAAAAAAGTCCAGGTATAGTGTTAGCAATAGACTTGTCTAATATCTCAATCTTATAACTTTCTCTTTATGCATGCAACCTATACTGTTACTTTAACTTTATGACAGCCTTCCTGGCTTAGGGTTAAAATGGAAATTATGTTCTTTCATTACATGATTATGGTGAATCAGCCTTACTATTGTCCATCCTGTCTTTTCACTGTTTTATCTGCATGTACATTGTTTAATAGGTCAGTACTCTTTCAGTCAATATGGAAGTTTTGTCGGTACTGTTAGGTTTATTTAACATTGTCCTGTACAATATTGGATATATTTGGACAAGTAACCCATTTGGAAAAAAAAAAGAATGGACAAGTTGAAAGGTGAGTCCAATATGTTTTTCAGATGGGTAAAAGTCCAAACATACTGCTGTATTGACAATGTTAATTAATCTTTTTATCCTTTGCATATTTTTCTCAGAAAATAATAACATATAATTAAATTTGTGTTCAAATTGAATCATCACAACAGACTGTAAAATTAACACAATGGGTATAGAGTATCGCAATATGTATGTGTTGAACATTTCAAGGTGATGCTTTTCGTAGTAAAAAATATATTCAGGCATATGTTTGTTGCGTTTTCATATCTCGTCAGTGTATATCGGTCCGCAGCTATGGATCATTTAACATGATAGTTTAGGATAAAGTTGTTGCATTTTTCAATAATTATGGAATATATTATATCCAGTATTATACACATTCTAAATAGCAATGGGGTGAGGGGGTCTGAAGTGATTATTAGCGCACTTGAGTGCCATTATAGATTGGAGTGCTGATAAAAGCATGTAGAATTTCATTCAGTTTAATGAATTGTTTATTATATACCTAAACACAGTAACGAGTACCCGATTTTTGAAACAGTTAATTGTATAAAATATTGACATTTAAGAACTTTTTAATGCAGTGAGGGTAAAATGATGTCACACAGTCGTGGTGGTTCAATAACCTTTTATTTTGCCTCTTTCCGATCATCGGCCTAGGGTACAGGATTGTATCCTATGCAACTTTGTTGCTATTTATAGTAGGGTATGAAATAAGGAAATATACTGGACGGTCATTTGATACAAAGGGAATTGTTGATTGTAAGAGAAAAATAGGTATAGAATAATGTCTTTTTATACCAATGTTGGGTAAATGTAATTCTAGAAAAACAAGATTATTTTGCTGCCACATGTTTTATTTAAAATACTTACAAATTAATAAACAAGCATTTTCACAGTGAACCATTGATAGAATCTTGATATCTGTCACAGATCTTGGATTTTTTTTTACAGCAACACTATGGAAATGCATGTTAATTAATGTAGTAATATTGAATATTGTCCCATTTCTTTGTTATTTTCATAGCTGTCACCAATGTTTCTCTAGCTTTAGAAATCTAATTTATGCATTCATTTCTGCACCCTATGTAATAGTACTCTAATGATTTTAGCTTAAAGTATACTGTACTATATTTCTTCTGCAAATCAATATATTTCTTCTTATATAATCTACCTTTGCTGCATAGATACTGGTAAAGAAATATACCAGACCTTCTAACCTGTACTCATATCTAATTACTTTCTGTAATAATCATCCCTAATTTTGCCTGTTAAAAATACTCTTACATACTCTTACATGTTTATGAAATTTTAAAATTTGATCTCAATGTTGCTGCTTTTGAATTAAGATAAATGAGCCGTGCCATGAGAAAACCAACAAAGTGGCTTTGCGAGTAGCATGGATCCAGACCAGCCTGCGCATCCGCGCAGTCTGGTCAGGATCCATGCTGTTAGCTAACAGTTTCTCTAATTCCAATAGGCTTTGAAAGCGAACAGCATGGACCCTGACCAAACTGCACGGATGCGCAGGCTGGTCTGGATCCATGCTGGTTGCAAACCCACTATGTTGGTTTTCTCATGGCACGGCTCAAATCATCTTTTAGCAAGAAAAGCTTTACTTAACACTATCAGCGGAAATACTTATTTCCAGTTTGAATTTGGCCCATTTGAAGTGTAAACTATATTTCAGTTGTTAAATTGTTTAATAATGTAGAGATTTCTTTATGGAATTCACAGGTACATCTTATTGTTAACATTTTATGTTTGTGACATAAGATTTTATCACTTTCAGTTTTGTTGTTTTCCATGCCATCTAAAATACTTCACCTCAGAAATAGTCTTTGTTCTTAATTCTTGCATAAAACCTTTGTTTTTTGCCGATTTCGGGCATGCACAAACAGGAAAAAAACGTGTACAAACAAGGAGATTCTCGTGAGCACGCGCTGTTGGTAAACGTTTTGAATATGCTGTTGCAGGTCCAACGTAAGCAAATTATGGGTCCCGAATCAAATTTGGCCGAAGTCGAAAGGTCCGAGATTTATGAAATCTTTTCATCTGCATTTTTATTAAAAATATCATTTTTCAACCTAACTTTACTTTAAATTGTAATAAGCGCTACCTCTCTTGATACGCGATTGAATTGACGTTCCTTATTATTGTATTATTACGCGTATTTGACTCAAAGTAAGTTTACACGCCGCGATTTAATCCCTGAAAATGATAGGCAAACAACATTTACAAAAATACAATTTTGTTTTCCAAATTAATTTGAGTCGAGAAAGTTGACATGCTAACTTTAAATCTTACACTAAAACTTTTAAAAAATGTTTGTGTCTACTTTACACATCTGTGCAGTCTACTGATGTAGTGATGGTGTGTAATGTAAAGCATAAACATGACGAAGCGTAAAGTTTGAAGGATTTTTCCATAGTTAATGAACATTTGATGAACAGAAGGTATTTATTATATATTTTTCAATTTATTTGTAGATCTCACCAATCATGTTTGAGTTTATAAATCCAATCTAAGTTGATTATATCAATGTTGGAAAAATTCAAATTTTTGTGTTTATCAAACTTTGATCGCGATGGGGTGCGGTGCAAAGCAAAATTTTCTAGTTATAGGCCTAGAGATTTCATTTTTAACGACATGAAGAATATAGGTATCGATACCAGTTTCTATAAAACGATAATATTTACATTTAAAAGCATAAGGGACAGACTATTAATTTAAACGAAGCAGAATTGTGTTCTGTCGGCACCTCACCTGCACATTGTGTAAAGACAGGATGCCGTGTATGCGCTTTTCTCATAATTCCGAGCCTCTAAAGCTAAAGTTCCTACCGATATATCGGAAAAAGGGGGAGTCATGCTTATTTTACATATATTTGATATTAAAGAAATTACCACAACAAGAATGTCCGTTCGACATGTATAAAATATGCACTGTTTCTGTATGCCCTGGAAATGCATAAATAAAACATGTGTCCATAACAACCTGAAACGACCGACTTCGATCGGCTAATGTCAGCTGAATAGTCTTGTTTTTTTCGATATTTCCAGCACTTAAGTTGTGTTTTATGCAAGAATAGCAATAACACACGTTTGTTTCGTGAAACAACATCTGCAGAATCCCTCGGGCTATGTTGGTGCACTCCCACTACAGGCTCGTGCACCAACCAATCCCTTGGGATTCTGCAGATGTTGTTACACAAAAAAACGTGCGTTAACCCTACATTGTTCACTCTACAGTGAATAGAGTGAATGAGAAAAAAACCTATTAATTCTGTCTTCCTTATTATATTGGGGAAACTTAAAGGATTTTTGTGTATCAACTGAATTTACTGATAGTTTTAAATATTCAATGACAGGATGACTTTTCCCTTTGAGAATACTTTCAGTTTGTAACATGGACTCCAGTCTGTGCCAGAAACGCATTCAGTAAATTTAAAAGTTGTACATACATAGAAACACAGGAACTCTTCAGTGCAGTGCACAAATTTGTTAAAAATGGCATGTAGCTTCTTAATTTGTGGTGTAGGTACATACTGTATTCTCTTTTCTTTGTATTATAGAACAACCAAGGAGAGATTCCTCGTTGCCTTGGCAGCAGACAAGATGGCAGGAGGACCTTTTGAAAGATTTCTTGCTTGGTAGCTTTTAAATCTAGTTTTTTTTAGTTGATTGTTTTGTGTATAAAAAAAACATTTAAGAAAGCATTGGAGAGAAATATGATCAGATATGGTCATTTGTTAAGATGACTGTGATAAGAAAAATATGTTCCATGGGACATCTGAAACATATTTTAGATGTAATAATAATTTTTGCACTTTCATTCCTCCGTGGAAACAATATTTATTGCCAAAACAGCATTTGCTGTGGTCATGTGTTTGTAGTCTGATTGTAACTATGAAATAGAAACAGGCTGCTCAGGGAACAGATGTTAAAAGCCATGAACACAAGTTTTAGATGTTTTTCCAGTTCAGGGATATGGAAATGTTAAACTAGTTTTAAAGTTAATATTGTTCATATATGAAGCTGTATGTCAGTTACTTCTAAACCACTGAAATATAGATCAGATAGAGCAAAAGTGAGATGAAATGGATAAAGAAATCTTTTCTCTGTTCTTTTTGCACTTGCACCTGGTCTCCATGGAGGCACTGGCTGTGCTTCCTTCTTTCTTAAGATATATTGACAAGAAAACAGGGGAGTTAACATGAAAAATATGGTTGTGATTTCTCAAACTGACATTGCAGGTTAAGTTTCTTTTATTGGTCAGTGTCCAAAAAAGATGAGTTGTTTGATAAACTGGAACACCTGGTCTTATGATACTGGTTTTTAAATTACATTTAAATGGCGTTTTTTTCATACCATGTTTTAGTCACCCAGACCACTCTCTGGTGTCCAATCTACTGTTCTGGCAAGATGTGACAGAATATGGTGCAGCAGAAGACAGGGCCGCTGACCGTATGCTGCGAATGTGCAATGCTTGGGCAATATTTAATAGATATATTTCTGATGATAGTGAATTCAATATAGGTAACATTTTCATCTATTTTTTCATTTTGAAGATTTATTGTTTCACAGTACAATGAGAAACTATAACAAACAATTTCAGAGGATGATTTTAGTTAGCACTATTTTCCTGATTTAAGGTGTTACATAGTTTTTCTCCATTATTAGCTTGACTACTGGTACTGATGATAAACTTGGACAGGTAATAAAGTTGGCCACCTTCAAATTATTCGATTGCAATCGGTTATTTATATAATTTAAGATGCCGTCTAATAGCAATCAGTTACAACACCAACTGGTGTAAACAAAATTGGTAAATATTCTGTATAAATAAATGATTTACATTTGTCTGTTTAAAAAATATTTATCCAAACTACTGAGGAAGAGGATGTTTTTTGCGCATGCTCACTGTCAACACCTGAAGGCCTGACATTGGGTCACTTTTCATTACTTGATCGGGAATGACTGTTGCAGCATTTTTGGGAAAGTTTCAATATAATACTATGGAGAAAATTTTGTAAATGACAAAGTGGTCGAATTTATCATCAGTCAACATTTGTACAGTCCTCATTTTACATACCCCTTTCAGGACCTCACTTCGTGTGAGTTTGCTTACTAAATAAAAATTGAAAATGTTGTAAATTTTTCAGCAAACGATAAGCTTTATTTTGATACCAACCATTGATAACAATTTGCAAAAATAAAAAAGTTACAGGTAAAAAACCTCATTTTCTGTTTGAGTTTATCATCAGTACCAGTATGTGTAGTATACTGAGAGCTGGCTTACTTATCCGTGAGACCACATGTAGATTCTTGATTAAATTTTTCATGCATTTTCACTTCATAATAACTAAATGGCATTGTTTCAAGCATAAAATGTTCATCGCCCACATCATATGACACAAAGATCTGAACTCGGCACCAATTTTTCATGAATTATGCCCTCCTTTTAATTAGAATTTCAGGTTAAAGTTTAGTACACTCCCACTTTTATTGCTTAATTCATATGATTCATACCTCGAACAGTTGTTCCACATTATTATAGCGCCCTTTTCATGATAAACACATTCAAAGAGTGAGACAAAGCCAGGCCACTTATTCAAAGGTGCTTTACATACTGCAAATGCAGCAGCTCAGAGTGCCAAATTCATCATCACCTGCATCATTTGACACATGAATTAATTCAGTGATAGTTCTAATTCCCTCAGATATTTCTTTTTTCACTGTCTGAAATGGTAATACTGGTAATTGAGTGTGTTATCTCCTCTAACAGCTCTGTTTTATTCTTTTCTGACCACTGACATGGTCATTATGCCTGGATCTAATTTTTTGCAGCACATGATCAAAGGGAATGTTGTTTTTTGTTTTTTTTTCAGAAATTTCAGTAGATGAGCGAAACACTATACATAAAGCATTAATGTCAGCGAGTGACTTTGTGGATTCTAGTGTATTTAACAGTGCCAAACAACATTCCTGTGATAAACTTGAAGAAGCTTGGATCAGATACCTGAAAGAGGACCTGAAAATATTTCTTGAGTATGTATTACTTTGTTTACAAGTTAAACTGTCAATGTTAAAAGGTTAGGAACGCAGATGTAGCTTTATAAAACACAGAGAAAAATTTTCATTGTATTACTGTTTAACTTTTATCAGGTTTAAGATTATATGGATACAAGATTTGGATAGCCCACCTGCTTGGATCAATAGGGAGGGCGCAGGTCTGTGGATCATGGTGTTGTGAGTTTGATCCCCAGGTGGGGAGTATGTTCTCCATGATGATTTGATAAAAGACATTGTGTCTGAAATCATTCCTTCTCCACCTCTTATTCATGTGCCGAAGTTGGCAGTTACTTGCAAGAACAGGTTTGTACTGGTACAGAATCCAGGAACACTGGTTAGATCAAACCCCGCCATTACATAACTGAAATACTGTTGAAAAACAGTGTTAAATCCAAAACAAACGGATGAACAAACAAACATTTTGATAGTCGCTGAAGTATCTCTTATGGATGAACATACTATAACAGAAAGTTTTCAGAAATCTCATTTTCATTTGATCCACTTTGAACTTTATATATTTTAGTTGTCACATAAGACCAGGAGGTCCAAGCCCACCAGGTACAGCAGCCATTGAGATTATCTTAACAAATGACGAAGTGCTCATTCGAAGACCCAGACCATGGCAGAAAAAGTAAGTCTATAACGACCTAACTGAACTTGAAAACTGGAAATAATTCATTGGTTGGGCTGAATGTTTTTAGAAAGGTTTCAGTCGAAACAACTACATTTCTGCTTAGTTAAATAAAATATGTGTTATTTTAGTAAAATAAGTAATAGAAAGAGTAGGGGTTCACGAGAATAATTAGGTTATTTCGAGAAGGTGTAGCCTTTGAGAAATAACCTCATTATTCAAGTGGCCCCTACGCTTTCTGTTTTGTATCATGATCCACCAATATGAACAACGCATTTGGCTACTTATTTTGATTGACAAGTTAACATTCCATTTTGAGTGTTGGTACTACCACGTGACAAGCGTACTCTAACTGAAATAGAGAACGGTTTCAGAAAGTTCAACATTTCCCTACAGTAATGTATATGTAGGTGGGACCTAAGACATGTTTTCTAACTTAGTAAGAGTACGGCTTATAGCCACGCCTTTTCCTCAGTTGAAGAATATTACAGAAAGAAGTTAACAGTTATAATGACACTGCAGGTAAACCATGATACAAAGTATATTAAGCAGAATTGCATGTTTCAGTCTGATCTTCTATGTTCGCTTAGTTTAGTGTGCTTCAGAATGAAAACACATTAATTTGATTAGATATATATCAAAGTATGAAGGAATTGTAAAACCACTGATGTTTTTATAAGACTTTGTGTAGATTTCACGATTGTAGCAGATCACTAAAATAAGTCTGTGTTGTATATGTATGAAGAGGAATAAGGCACCATTCATGCATGTTCACATTTTATGAAATATCTGTTCTGTTTATAGGATGGGTACAACAGAATCGGAGCGAGCAAGGAGAGCTAAGCCGGGACTGTCCTTGGAGGATATGGATGAGGAAGAATTAGCAGCTTTACGTGCCAAACGTCGGGAAGCTCGTAAAGAGATGGAACGAGAACGGAGGAAAGCAGTAAAGGCAGCGTATAAACGTCTTAGGGACTCGAAGAGAAAACCAGAAGATGTAAGGCATTATATAATTCTATTCTTCTTTTTTTCTTTCAACAAGATATTCAATGAATAAAAAGCATAATAAAACAGATTTTACAGATTTGCTAATTTATATAGTATTTGATTTAGAGTTGAAATAGCAGTTGTTGCCCACCATTTTTTATGTACATTTTGAATTTCAATCAGTGTATGCACAAGTAGTACTTCACAGTTAATTTAATTAACACTTTACCAGATTCAGACATTTTCACTAAAATTTAACTGTACCTTTATAGTCAGCCACTCCCCCCAGTTTAACAGTAAGTTTTCACACAGCTTTCACAACTATTTTTTATGTTTGTATGTATATCATTTTGCCTATCTCGTTGTTGTGCAAACATTATTTGTGTATATTTATTTTGCCTTTTACAATAGAAATGTTTTGAGCTTACCACATTTTTGCCTCTTTTATTTTCAAAAGTTTAGACAAAGCTATTACATAATTATATTTAAGTTTATTTTCAAAATTTATTATGTTTCTTTTCATTTTGCAAAGAATATTTTACTGCTTTCTTTTTGCTTTCAATATTTATGGCCTTTTCCTTCAACCATGTTAATGCTTTATAAGCTTTGAAGTAAGGAAATATAATACTAAATCTTTATAAAAAATGAAATGATATTCATATGTAAATTACTTTATCATTGAACATTTTCATGCTGTTGACCTAAGATGATTAATCATAAATTATTACTCAAAATTAGAAAAAGGAAGGTTCCTCTACAGAAGAGTCACCAGTACAAACTGAGGACGTAAGTTACCATGGTGACATAATAACTCCGTAACCATGGCAACATAATTCTGTAACCATGGCAACATCTTATACTACCAGCATACTAGTTTATACTGCATTATTCTGCATCTACTTTATGATGACTTACACAATATATTTAATATACAGCACCTTTCAGTGGATTTAGCTGCTCATTCATGTTTTATGATGCTTCTATTGAACTGCTTTTAGATTAATACAAGTTCCATACAAGTCATTTAGCTTGATTAGATTAGATATAACTGAAAACTGCAAACCAGGTTCAGTCACTGGGAAAGGCATTGTTGGTGACAGTTTGTAAAAAAACATTAATTTTCTAATTTAGAATAATGTTGAAAAGTTGCAGCTTAAGTACGGAGAACCTACAAACACTCGTACAGAATCCATGAATGCTTTCACCTAACCAGAATAAATCCATTTTCATATAGTCATTGAAAGGTGCTTATTCAATGCCAAATTAAAAGCATGTCTATTTTATACTAATGAAAAAAAAAGACAGCTATTTTGTTAAGTCATAAATAACTTAAGTTCAATTGACAGTAACTAAAAACCTCTGATGCCAAATATAAATTGTGTGTTTCTATTGTTTCATTTCTTAGTTTTGGCCTTCTTAATCTTGATTCTTTGGCCGTGTTATAGAAAATTGCATTATTTTAAAATGGAGGATGTAGAAACTCACAATTCCTTGTTTGGCCTAACTTTATCAAAGCTAGTCTGTGTTTCTCTAGCTGCATATCTTGTTATTTCCATTTCTAGAGAAAGGTAATATTCAGATACAGGTAATATGGCTAGGCTAAATGTGCTTATATCATATGCTGGGCTAGATACAACATGAATGTTATTACAAATATTACCAAATGTCACCCTCGGTAAATGAAACGGTAACTGTATGTATGTGCTATTGTAACTTTTAACATACAAAATGTTACCAATTGTTATCCTCAGTAAATGAAACTGTAATTATATGTGTATAAACCCCATCTGGCCTTAATTATTTCTAAGTCACCTCCATTGCTTATTTGTACATGATTATCCCCCTTTCATGTTATTTTGATCATTGATGCTTTACAGGTCCCAATATTCTACCTAAAGACAAAAGTTTACTTAAAAAATTCAGGAAGTGGACAAGATGATATTTATGCTCTTTATTTCATGAATTGCATGTTTGTTGCTCATTTTTGCATGTAGAAAGGGCAGACAACTGCTTGTAAATGTGTTTGCGTGTTAACTGTTGTTATACCGTATGTTAGTGTGTGTAGATTTTATGATACAAATGTATGTCTTTTCAGTTGTACTGTATGTGTCCAAAACTCTGTTTTAAAAAAATCACTTAAGTGTAGTCAAAATATACTGGTACTGATGATAAACTCGAACAGAAAATGAGTTTTTTTACCTGTAACTTTTTTATTTCTGCAAATTGTTATCAATGGTTGATATCAAAATAAAGCTTAGCTCTTACTGAATAATTGACATAATTTAAATTTATATTTAGTAAGCAAACTCACAAGAAGTGGGGCCCTGAAAGGGGTATGTAAAATGGTGACTGTACGAACGTTGACTGATGATAAATTCGACCACTTTGTCATTTAAAAAAAATCTCATTAGTATTATATTGAAACTTTCTCAAAAATGTTGCAACGGTCATTCCCGATCAGGTAATGGAATGTGACCCAATGTCAGGCCTTCGTGTGTTGACAGTGAGCATGCGCAACAAACATCCTCTTCCCCAGTATTTTTGGACAAATATTTTTTAAACAGACAAATGTAAATCATTTATTTAAACAGAATATTTACCAATTTTGTTTTTGTTTACACCAGTTGGTGTTTTAAGTGGTTACTATTAGACGGCATGTTCAGTTATATAAAAGAACAATTGCAACTGAATAATTTGAAGGTGGTCGACATTATCATCTGTTCGAGTTTATCATCAGTACCAGTAGCTATAACTGTGGTTGGTATAAAGTAAGTGAAGTAACATTTGCTAATCATAGATTGAGGACCAGCAAACTGTAAAGTCCTATGTATATTTCCATAATGTAAGTACATAGATCAGAGACTTTATATTGAACATTTTGTAGCTATTTTAATAAGTTGTAGAAAGTTTTGGCTTGTCCTTTATCTCTACGGGCCAGTTTTCATCAATGTTTATTATAGGTCTGAAATTTAAACTTCTAAGTCTCAAATATTCAGTTTGTCATATCTCTGTTTTTAGCAAATTTGTACTGCAGATATTTTGCTGATTTATCTGTAGCTGCAGATTTAACCCTTATCATGCTCGATACAATTGATTCTGCCTTTGCGACCAGTGTAGATCATGATCAGCCTGCACATCCATGCAGTCTGATCATGATCTGCACTGTTCACCATTCCGCCAGTATCTTTTTGGTAAGCACCCCTTTTAACAGTTAACGGTGCTGTCCAAATTGGAAGATGGACAAGTTCATTATAGAAATTTAGCAGGATGAGGGTTTACACTTGTGTAAAGATTATTTACAATCTGTGATAATTTAACGAAGATGGAGCAGAAAGCAAATTTAGTATTTTGAAGTTCACGTTTGAATTTCAGCCTTCAAACATTGTTGTATATGGACCCAGGTTGAGCTGTTATGATCATGCTGTGTCTGTTGTCCAACATTAGATTTTTTACATTAAACAATTTCTTCTCATGAATGTCTGATGGAGCTTCACTAAACTTGGTCTATAGCATCACTGGATAGATCTATCTCAAGTTTTTAATGCCTCCTTTGAAGAAGAGGCAGTTAATGCAGTAATTATTTTGGCTGACTTTATTGTTATTTTTGGGGTCATATTCCAAAATGAAAAGAAGTCTTTTTCCCAATTACTCTTTATAAAATAATTTGGTAAGAAATGGATAATTCTCTGGAAACACGTATAGCCTTAAAAAGCTGCATGTTATTGTAAAGAAATGAGTGTCTTTGGATTTTCCCGACTTTTGATGAAACCACAGCTAAAATTCTCAAAGTCAAGGGTATGGATAAAGAAAAGCCTTTAAACAACTTCTACTTATGAACCACTGATAGTCTTCACCAGATTTGGTCAGGAGCAAAAAAAAACTCTTTAAACAATTGCTTCATATGGACCACATGATGGATCTTCATCAAATTGGGTCTGTAACATCCTGATATGGACTTTCCTCATATTTGTTAAAGGGTTCTGTTTTACTGCACTAAGGGCCATTAGAGAACTAAAAATAGAAAAAAATTATATGACTTCTTTTCATTAACCACTGGATGGATGTTGACCAAACTTGGTCAGAAGTAAGGTCACAAGATTTCCTCAGGTGAGCGACTCTTGTTGTAATATTAGAAACTAAATGTAGGGAAGAGGATTTTGAAAGAGGTCTGTAAAGTTAAATGGATTTAGAATTATTTGAGTATAAATAGTTTTTTGAGGTGTGACTTTTGTCCTTGAACTTTATACATGTAACTTTTAAAAATTAAAAATACTTTTCTCATTCTGAATTTAAATCTGCTCTTTCTATATTTCTACATTTTCTGCTTGAGTAACATGTTTTTTTTTTTATTAGTTCATTTTTTTGTAACATATACTGATGTTTTGTAAATGGGGTTGGTTGGTATGTATAAAAGTTCTTTTTTTTATCTCAGTATCTTTAAATATACTTTCAATTATTTGTAATGAATTTTCATGCACACATGAAATACCAGCAGCAAAAACAGGATTGTTTGATATAAAGAAACAATTATTTAAAAAGTACAAAATAATAATAAAAAATAATCAAAATTACTTTTAAAGCTATAAAATCAAACAAAATGTATTTATTACATAATTATTACAAAATGAATAAATAGAGCAGTATAAAAAGATGCATTTATTATTTCATTTTAGAAAAAAGATGCAGATGATATGGACTTTGATGATGGTGAGAAAAAATCTGCCCGTCCTCCCCCTCCCTTCCACGAGATGATTGGGAATAAGGCGTAAGTAAAATTCCCTGTTTTATAACCAGTATATGCAGAGCCATTTCATAGCTTAAAAGGTATGCATCAGTCAGATTTAGGGAAAAAATTCACAAAATTTAGTTGAAATGTTGAATCAGAAAAATGCAACCGAAAACTGTAATATTAATTTTATTGTTTTGGTGGGTCTTCTTAAACTTTAGTAAAGAGAGTATATGAAAGCAGATATATTTGTATTTGATATGGTACACTATAATGTGCTGTGCAATTTTGTGTTATATGTTTATGTACAGAAACAAGCTAGTGGAATAAAGCAGTCACATTTAATGTGTTGTAAAAAGTATAAGATATTTTTCTTTTTCAGAATTATGTCAAACTTCAAGAAGCATCTTGTAGAACAAGAAGAGAAAGAATGTTTGAACATGGTAGGATTGTTTACAGACATAGAAACCTTCCTGTCGTACGGAACAAACAAAAAGGAAATGCAGCGAAGGGAACAGCATGCAAACTTTATACAGAAGTAAGAATTATGTCTCCCCCAGGAGACATATTGTTTTTGCCCTGTCCGTCCGTCCGTACGTCACACTTCATTTCCGAGCAATAACTGGAGAACCATTTGACCTAGAACCTTCAAACTTCATAGGGTTGTAGGGCTGCTGGAGTAGACGACCCCTATTGTTTTTGGGGTCACTCCGTCAAAGGTCAAGGTCACAGGGGCCCGAACATTGAAAACCATTTCCGATCAATAACTAGAGAACCACTTGACCCAGAATGTTGAAACTTCATAGGATGATTGTACATGCAAAGTAGATGATCACTATCGATTTTGGGGTCACTCCATTAAAGGTCAAGGTCACAGGGGCCCGAACATTGAAAACCATTTCCGGTCAGTAACTTGAGAACCACTTGACCCAGAATGTTGAAACTTCATAGGATGATTGGTCATGAAGAGTAGATGACCCCTATTGATTTTGGGGTCACTCTGTTAAAGGTCAAGGTCACAGGGGCCTGAACATGGAAAACCATTTCCGATCAATAACTAGAGAACCACTTGACCCAGAATGTTGAAACTTCATAGGATGATTGTACATGCAGAGTAGATGACTCCTATCGATTTTGGGGTCACTCCATTAAAGGTCAAGGTCACAGGGGCCTGAACATTGAAAACCATTTCCGGTCAGTAACTTGAGAACCACTTGACCCAGAATGTTGAAACTTAATAGGATGATTGGTCATGCAGAGTAGATGACCCCTAATGATTTTGGGGTCACTTTGTGAAAGGTCAAGGTCACAGGGGCCTGAACATTGAAAACCATTTCCGGTCAGTAACTTGAGAACCACTTGACCCAGAATGATGAAATTTCATAGGATGATTGGTCATACAGAGTAGATGACCCCTAATGATTTTAGGGTCACTCTGTTAAAGGTCAAGGCCACAGGGGCCTGAACATGGAAAACCATTTCCAATCAATAACTTGAGAACCTCTCGACCCAGAATGTTGAAACTTCATATGATGATTGTTCATGCGGAGTAAAATGACCCCTAATGATTTTGGGGTCACTCTGTTTAAGGTCAAGGTCACAGGGGCGTGAACATTGATAACCAGTTCCGATCATTAACTTGAGAACCTCTCGACCCAGAATGTTGAAACTTCATAGGATGATTGAACATGCAGAGTAGATGACCCCTATTGTTTTTGGGGTCACTCCGTTAAAGGTCAAGGTCACAGGGGCCTGAACATTGATAACCAGTTCCGATCAATAACTTGAGAACCACTTGACCCAGAATGTTGAAACTTCATAGGATGATTGAACATGCAGAGTAGATGACCCCTATTGATTTTGGGGTCAGTCTATTAAAGGTCAAGGCCACAGTGGCCTGTTCATGTAAAATCATTTTTTGGAAATAACTTGAGAACCACTTGACCTACAATGTTGAAACTTAATAGGATGATTGGACTTGCAGAGTAGATGACCCCTATTTATTTTGAGGTCACTTGATCAAAGGTCAAGGTCACGGAAACCTGAACAGTGACTTGAGAACCACTAGGCCAAGAGTGTTGAAATTTAGCGGGATGATTGGACATGCCAAGTAGATGATCCCTATTGCAGCCAACCATCAGTGTCTCTTTGACTTTTGCTCCTGACCCCTATTGACTTCTTGCCTATAGGACTTTGCATTGGGGGAGACATGCGCTTTTTTACAAAAGCATTTTCTAGTTTTATGTGAAAGTAGATTATCATTTAGTTAATTGACCTGTTGGAAAGCATAGCTAGTATGTTGGAAAGGTGGAGCTGCTGTGGTTGAAAGGCCAAGCTGGTATATTTGATTCAAATTTTTTCCAAACAGTAAGCATATTTGAGACATGCCATGAGAAAACCAACATAGTGGGTATGCGACCAGCAAGGATCCAGACCAGCCTGCGCATCCGCGCAGTCTGGTCAGGATCCATGCTGTTTGCTTTTAAAGCCTACTGTAATTAGAGAAACCATTAGCGAACAGCATGGATCCTGACCAGACTGCGCGGATGCGCAGGCTGGTCTGGATCCTTGCTGGTCGCATACCCACTATGTTGGTTTTCTCATGGCGCGGCTCATTTGTAAAAACTTCACTAAAACTGCAATCAGTACCTTCTTTTTAATCTGTCTTCGGTGCACATGGTAATTGAGAAAAGAAATTTTTTTGTCACAAACCAAATTTATGTTATTCAAACCAAATTATGCACCAATATAACCCCAGTTCTGCTTGTGTCCAGTCAGTTTCTGTTGTCTGCAAAGCCTTGTTGTTTGGTGAATAGCACATTGTAAAATATTTCCTTGGCATTATTTAGAAAGTTTAGAAGAGTGATTGTGTTCCTCAGAAATTAGTATTTAAAGTTTGTTCATTTACGTTAATATTCATACATGAATAATGAACAATAAAATAGTGTATTTATGTAACTGTTACACATCTGAGCTAACCAGACCCTAATTTTCACTACAGAACATACTTGGACTCTCATGGTAAGAAGAAAGTAGAGTTGTCAGACAAGTTGAAGAGTAAGATACATGACAAGGAGAGACCAAAGACACCTGTGATAAAAGAAATACAGCACAGTTTGCATGCTAAAATAGATGAACAGTTTAAATCCTATTTGGTGGTAAGTGCAGACCTTCTAGCTGTTGTAATCTAATGGTTTAACTTTCAGGGTCAAAAGCATGTTAATTTGCTAATGCATATTAAATTTTATTCAACCTGAACACAAAGCATTTGTTTAACCCTTAGCCTGCTGGCGGCGATTGGTTTTGCCTTTGCGACCAGTGCAGACCAAGATCAGCCTGCACATCCGTGCAGTCTGATCATGGTCTACACTGTTTGCTATTCAGTCAGTAAATTTTTAGTAAACACCCCTTCAAATGATAAATGGTACTGCCCAAATTGGAAGATGGACCAGTCCATTGTAGAAATTTAGCAGGCTAAGGGTTAAGAATACATTCAGTGTGTATAATTTTATACTGTCAAATCATTAATATCAATGTGTGATTAATTTCTTGGTTTAAATCCAAAAAAAAAAAAACTAACAACACTTCCATTCATTTGATCTTCAAAAGTTGAAATTCACGAAGTGATATCTTCACAAAATAGTCTTTTTAGCCCAAAACCACAAAATTCCATGCCCATAAAATCAAAAGATTTCACAGAATTTACTTCAGAACTTCAGAGATGCCAAATTTTCATTTCAAATTTTGCACAGAATTGACAATTATAATCCAAGTTGTTTTACTTCAAGCTGTAATATGTTGTAGTTTTGTAACTTTTCCAGAATGAGCTTTATGTAGGTACACTATTTAAAGGTGTCCAATTTTTCTGCATTTCAGAATAAAGCAGAAGAGCAAGGTATTGAACCAGGAGATCTTGTCAAATTGTCTCAAGCAGAACTTTCAATGAGGCTGGGAACTGATGCTTCCATGGGAACCTGGAGAAAAACTCGTGGAAAAGGGAAGGTGTGAAATATTTCTGTTTATGTATTAGATAAAAATATGTTAACTCTGATACAATATTGCACAACTTGAACACTGTTGTTGAATTTAATATTTCTGTTTAAATTGTCGCAGTATATATCTTGATCTTTAAAACAGGCGCTGTAAAACTGCTTTGGAACAAAATGTTTAAAAAAATTCCAACATAGGTCAAATAACAAATTTTTAATTCTTCAAGAGTGATTTATTCTGATTTATTTGTAAAAACAACAGTGTAGCAGTTATCTGAATAAATCTTCAACATTATATTTTTTCCAGCTAAGCACTATTGAAAGGCTGTAATTGCACAATTATACTAGTCTTTTTTTTTTGCCTTTAACCATGTTACACTTTTCCCTAAGTTTTGAACTGTTTTACCCATAATCCTATTTCTACCCTTAATGCATTTTACCACTAACATACAGGATGGAGACATGGAGAGGGAATATTCGCATCCCTCTGTCAGAATTACAATTAGTAAATTAGACAAAAAGTCTCGTAGAGTACATTTTGAAAAGGAAGGTACAGAAGTTTCAATGTATTCTGAATCAGGAACAAATTATACATATCTGTCAACATCACAGGTATATAGGAGTGATTGATGCATGTTGAGCTTGACGTTCAGGAAAACATTAAACTTTAGAACATTTAATTAGTCTAACAATGGAATGGTCATGTTTTTAAAAAAATATGTGTGAAGTAACCGTGTTATCTAACAGTCGAGACTGTTTTTAGTAATATTGTTGGTTTGTAATGCACTAACATACTTCTAAACAATAGCTGTAACAATAGCTGAGACTGGCTTAGTCTAAAGTTTTGTAACAAAGCTTACGGAGTGATAGGTGTTTAGGTAACTTATTATATATATATATATATATATATATATATATATATATATATATATATATATATATATATATATATATATAATAAGTGTTTGAAATTTGTAACAACTACGTTAAGTTCAAGTGTAAAATCTTAGAGAAAAGTAATTAAAAATAGTATATTTTTGCTTGATACATGGAACAGTTAAACAAAATCTCAGTAAGCCTTAAGTTAGAATTTTGCTAAGATTATGTATTAGTTGGCATTAACATTAAGGTTCAATTTTAGGTAAAGGACTACAGTTAAAAAGTTTTAATAGGAAGCAAAACATATAGTACTAAGCACAAGAAATAGTATAATTAAAGTGACATCCCAATTAATAAAGTTAACACTAAATTATGTGACGTAATCAAACAATGTTGCGATATGGTAAAGGTTTTCATTTTTTATATAAATTTTTATTGACGTTTTTATACATGTATATGATACTAGGATGAATCCAGCTCGTCAACTCCTAGGGGCCCTGGCAGCTCCCAGATGTATAGGCGCCCTAAAAGGGCTCGTTTCAACACTAAGGTATCCGCTACATGTACATGTATGGTGTTATGATTATTTTGATGAAAATCTCACATTTTTGTGTATATTTTACTGCTTCGCCTCACACACGTTATATTTTGCATGGCTTACCTTATGCTTGGTGTAGTATGATCTTGTCTTATTGGTCACTGGTAGAATAGTTAAGGTGGCGTATTGATAAACAAAAGGACTGTTATTTCTTTCTTTGCACGTTTTGTCTGTTTCCTTGCAGTTTTTACTGTGATGGGGTGTATATTTAAACAGTTGATAAAACATTTGGTGTTAATGTTCGTAATAACCTGAATGACTTTTAACCTTTTATTGTTAATAAAGTTTTGAAAACTAAAATATTGATTTAATGTACACTTTGTATTAAACATCCAATTAGCAGTAGTAGTGTGTTGCTTCAGTAGCAATGAAAGCATAGTAGTATGAGGTATAATAAAAAACAGTGTCTCATATAAAACATTAATGTTATGGACTGATACTAGCTCAAAGTTTCTAGGGTAGAAAAATTGTTTAAATAGTATAGTATTCCTTTACAAGAATAATCTTTACCAGGGTTCCACACTTAAAAAATTTTTGAGGCGAAAATAGCAATATACACTTGAGAAGAATCTCTGGCTGAGGTGAAATTAGCAATATATAGTTATGCAGATTCTCTGGCTGAGGTGAAATTAGCAATATATAGTTATGCAGATTCTCTGGCTGAGGTGAAATTAGCAATATACAGTTCTACAGATTCTTCTGTTGAGGTGAAACTAACAGTATATAGTTGTGCAGATTCTCTGGCTGAGGTGAAATTAGCAATATATAGTTATACAGATTCTCTGACTGAGGTGAAATAAGCAATGTACACTTCTGCAGATTCTCTGACTGAGGTGAAATTAGCAATAAACACTTCTGCAGATTCTCTGACTGAGGTGAAATTAGCAATATACACTTCTACATATTCTCTGACTGAGGTGAAATAAGCAATATATTATAGTTATGCAGATTCTCTGGCTGAAGTGAAATTAGCAATATACACATCTTAGATTCTCTATATAAACTACTCTTTCAACTACAATTCTCTATCAAGTTGAAATAAGCAAAATCTCTTTCTCCTGCTTGACTAGTGACAGTAAAATTAGTTCAGATTGCAACTATAAAGGTTGTTTTCTTGATCAGGATTTGATGTTTTGACTTGGAAACTTTGATTTGACTATAACTGGATAATTATTTTGACTGTAAAGCACTGTCTTCATCAGTAAAGTGCTAGGTCAGTGTGTGTTATCACCTGACATAGGTAGGTCATGTGGTACAAGGACGCTGTGAGAGGTTACTCCAGCACGTTATCCTAGTTGAGTGAGGGTCATGTTGGTGATGGTCAGCTTCTAAGGATAATCAAAACAAGACATGTCAGAGTGGTGATAGCCATCAAATGACAATGACCATCACTCATTGAGGAGTGGAAGTACCTGCAGTGTACAACAGTTTCTTTGTATCACATGATTTGCCAACATTTTGTTCTGAGTAATGAAGTAATTTCATTCTGAAATAGTTGAAATTAAGTTTTCTCCAACTTATCTTTGCATTTAACAGGGGCAAAATTAGTGATGAAGTACATTTTTTTTTATCCATTACAATCTTACTGGTTTTATGTTAACTTATATAAGTAGTTAAAATTGAGTTTTCTCCCACTTATCTTTGTATAATACTACTACTTAGTAGGGGCAAAATTAGTGATGGGGTAATTTAACCTTCACAATCTTGCTGGTGTTATGTTAATTTACATAAGTAGTTAAATTTGAGTTTTCTCCAACTAACCTTTGCATTTAGCAGGGGCAAAATTAGTGAGGAAATAATTTATCTCTCACAATTTTACTCAGAGATATACTGTAGGATCAAGTTAATTTTACACATGCTTTAACACCAGAAAAAAAAAATTCTTATAATTCCAAGTAAAGATGTTTCACGTCAATATTTCATGTTTTCGCTCTCCAAAAGGTCCAAAAATGACCATTTTTGCCGAGCCGAGCGTGCGTCCGTCCGGATTTGATTGTCCGGACCATAACTTTGACATGCATGGAGTGTCAGCGCAAGAACCAGTTCCCTAGGTCTAAGGTTAAGGTCACACTTAGAGGTCAAAAGTCAGATACAAGAATGACTGTCTGGAGCATTTCTTTTTTATGCATAGAGGGATTTTGATTCAACTTCGCACAATTGTTCATCATCATGAGACTGAATGTCATGCGCAAGATCCTAGAATTACTCCCCTTTGTTGTTACTATAAATAGCTTATGTAATTAAGACCACTTTTCTGTAGTATAACATGCATGTTACATCCACTTTTCAGGTGAATTTGACCTATCTCTCCTGGTGAGGATTTTTGTGTGGAATTAGAATTTTTTTTTTTTAAGATTTACGTCCCTTAGTTGTTACTTTAAATAACTTATATTGTAACTTTTTGCAATCTCTTTATTATTTGGCTTAAGTGTTTGCCTCAATGAGATAGGGAGTGTCATGTGCAGCTCCCGGTCCTTTTGGCAGCTGGTGGGCTCGACATGTTACCCGTGGGCATCTAGTTTTCAAATTTACTGCTGTCTGATTTGGCATTGTCATTGTTACAAGGCTGAAATACACACATGAATACAAAAGTGATGAACAAGGGGTTCTCACACCTAAACAAATTAATAGATATTGGAATTATACCTTGCTGAAGTTTCATTTGCAAATGGGGTATGCATACCCTGTATACATTTTTTGCTATATTTAATGAAGGCTTGTAGTTTTCAAATAAAGATTTTTTTCTTTAGCTCATATTTAAATTCACCTCTTTTATTATGGTTATTAGATTTTACAAAAAAGACAGTGTGTACCAAATCAGGAAACATGTTGTTTTTGTGTGTGTTTTTAGCCCGACTATTCAAAGAATAGTCTAGCTATTCCACTCACCCTGGCATTGGAATCAGCGTCGGCATCACACCTTGGTTTTTGCATGCAAGTACATACAACTATCATTTAAAGGCATATAGCTTTGAAACTTATTCTTTCTTTTTCTTGGTCAATTACCAACCTCACTGGGTCAAGTTCCATAACTCTGACATGTATTTTGAGCAAATTATGCCCCCTTTTGGACTTAGAAAATCCTGGTTCAAGTTTTACATGCAAGTTACTGTCTCCAAAACTAATGCAGGTATTGAATTGAAACTACACATGTATCTTCAGGGTTATCAAACTAGTTGTTAGCATCAAGTCCCATAACTCTGACCTAAATTTTGCATTTCTCCTTTAATTTATTGTTGTTTTTAGCTCGACTATTCGAAGAATAGTCTAGCTATTCTACTCACCCTGGCGTCGGCGTCGGCGTCACACCTTGGTTAAGTTTTTGCATGCAAGTACATACAGCCATCAATTAAAGGCATATAGCTTTGAAACTTATTTTTTCTTTTTCTAGGTCAATTACCAACCTCTCTGGGTCAAGTCCCATAACTCTGACATGTATTTTGAGCAAATTATGCCCCCTTTTGGACTAAGAAAATTTTGGTTAAAGTTTTACATGCAAGTTACTATCTCCAAAACTAATGCAGATATTGTTTTGAAACTTCATATGTGTCTTCGGGGTTATAAAACTAGTTGATAGCAGCAAGTCCCATAACTCTGACTTTCATTTTGGCCAAATTATGCCCCCTTTTGGACTTAGAAAATTCTGGTTAAAGTTTTGCGTGCAAGTACATACAGCTATTTCTAAAAGGCATATAGATTTGAAACTTATTTTTTCTTTTTCTAGATCAATTACCAATCTCACTGGGTCAAGACCCATAACTCTGACATGTATTTTGAGCAAATTATGCCCCCTTTTAGACTTAGAAAATTTTGGTTAAAGTTTTACATGCAAGTTACTATCTCCAAAACTAATGCAGATATTGATTTGAAACTTCACTTGTGTCTTCGGGGTTATAAATCTAGTTGATAGCAGCAAGTCCCATAACTCTGACCTTCATTTTGGCCAAATTATTTCCCCTTTTGGACTTAGAAAATTCTGGTTAAAGTTTTGCGTGCAAGTACATACAGCTATTTATAAAAGGCATATAGATTTGAAACTTATTTTTTCTTTTTCTAGATCAATTACCAACCTCACTGGGTCAAGTCCCATAACTCTGACATGTTTTTTGAGCAAATTATGCCCCCTTTTAGACTTAGAAAATTTTGGTTAAAGTTTTACATGCAAGTTGTTATCTCCAAAACTAATGCAGATATTGATTTGAAACTTCACATGTGTCTTCGGGGTTATAAAACTAGTTGATAGCAGCAAGTCCCATAACTCTGACCTTCATTTTGGCCAAATTATTTCCCCTTTTGGACTTAGCAAATTCTGGTTAAAGTTTTGCGTGCAAGTACATACAGCTATTTCTAAAAGGCATATAGATTTGAAACTTATTTTTTCTTTTTCTAGATCAATTACTAACCTCACTGGATCAAGTCCCTTAACTCTGGCATGTATTTTGGGCAACTTATGCCCACTTTTGGACTTTGAAAATTCTGGTTAAAGTTTTACATGCAAGTTTCTATCTCCAAAACTAATGCAGATATTGAATTGAAATTTCACATGTGCCTTGGGGGTTATAAAACTAGTTGATAGCAGCAAGAGCCATAACTGATATGCATTTTGGTCAAATTATTCCCCCTTTTGAACTTAAAAATCTTTTGATGTTTAACCTTTTTGGGTAATATTTTCCTGCTTCTGGGACAATATTTCGAATAGTCGGGCTTGGCTGTCTTACAGACAGCTCTTGTTTTTTACCCTCTTCCTTTTTTATCACATTTTTCCAATAATATAGACATATATAATAAAAATAAAATGAATATTGAAGATTAATTAAGAAAGTACTTTGTTTATCAATATTGAAAAGAAATAAACTGTCACTAATGTATTTGTTGTAAATGTGCTGTATTTATTGGAAATAAAAATATATTACAAAAAAAAAAACTAATGCAGATATTGAATTGAAACTTCACATGTGTCTTTGGGGTTATAAAACTAGTTGTTAGCATCAAGTCCCATAACTCTTACCTGCATTTTGGCCAAATTATGCCCCCTTTTGGACTTAGAAAATCCTGGTTAAAGTTTTGCGTGCAAGTACATACAACTATTACTAAAAGGCATATAGATTTGAAACTTATTTTTTCTTTTTCTAGGTCTATTACCAACCTCATTGGGTCAAGTCTCATAACTCTGACATGTATTTTGGGCAAATTATGCCCCCTTTTAGACTTATAAAATTCTGGTTAAAGTTTTACATGCAAGTTACTATCTCCAAAACTAATGCAGATATTGAATTGAAACTTCACCTGTATCTTCAGGGTTATAAAACTAGTTGTTAGCATCAAGTCCCATAACTCTGACCTGCATTTTGGCCAAATTATGCCCCCTTTTGGACTTAGAATATCCTGGTTAAAGTTTTGTGTGCAAGTACATACAGCTATCATTTAAAGGCATATAGATTTGAAACTTATTTTTTCATTTTCTAGATCAATTACCAACCTCACTGGGTCAAGTCCCATAACTCTGACATGTATTCTCGGCAAATTATGCCCCCTTTTGGACTCAGAAAATTCTGGTTAAAGTTTTACATGCAAGTTACTATCTCTATAACTAATGCAAATATTGAACTGAAACTTCATATGTGCCTTCGGCATTATAAAACTAGTTGATAGCATCAAGTCCCATAACTCTGATATGCATTTTGGTCAAATTATGTCCCCTTTTGTACTTAAAACTCTTGATATTTTAACATTTTTGGTAATATTTTCCTGCTTCTGGGACAATATTTCGAATAGTCGAGCTTGGCTGTCTTACGGACAGCTCTTGTCTTTTTTTCATGTTAACTCACATTTAAGAAATTTGGAAATGTGATTTTTTGGAGTATATCAAGAATTGTCTCTATTTTACGTTGAATGTTTATTTTTATATAATATGATATATGCTAGTCTTAACATTCTGTCATCAGTTGATGCAGTTGGCAAAGCCGGGTAAGAGAACTGTTTTATGATAGAAACTTTGCTTTCCTTCATTTAGATTTTGTGTGTGATTACAAATTAGTATAAAATTGTCATGTTGAACAACATCTTTAGGAAACTGTTTAGATTGAACATAAATTTAGCAAATGTGATGTTTACTTTATTCAGACTGGTCGTGCTCAGCCGCATAAAGATGATCGAGAAGAGTTTTATAAGTCGCTCAAGACATGTGCATCTGGCAAGATGTCACTACAAATGCTGTATTTCTATAAATATCTGCTCAAACACAGCGAGGAGGATAACATGCCTCTTATTGACAAGGATCTGTTCTTCTATATTGAAGTCCAAAAATTTAAGGTTTGTAAAACTTAATGTTTCCATAGAGATGTGAATGTCTCTTTAAAAAGAATTCAAGTTTTATGAGCACCAAAATTATTTAAGAAATAATATATCTCACTTTGTGATTTGTCATTGAATAAAATCATTGTTTAGAGTTCAGATGCGAAGGAGGGCACAGCATGAGTGATTTATTAATATGCATCTAAACAACAAAAATGATTTTATATTCAAGAGCAAATCTCTAAATGAGATATTTTATTTTGATTCTAACATGTTACCAAGGATTTTAAAGTACATCCTTGATGACATCCATCAAATATTTGCCTGTTTTCTGTTGGTTTCTTTTCCAGCCTGCAGCTATGCCATTTGACACTATGACGTAATAATTGTGATGTCAGAAAAATGTTTTCTGGTAGAATAACACACAATTTTCAGCCTTCTTTGTTAATGGGAAAATGAGCCCGGTCATGTTAGAATATGCTTTCTGTTGTGAAATCTGTTTTACATTTCTGTAAAATACAAGTCAAAATATTGTACGAGGGTTGCTCATTTAATTCCTGAACGACCGCTATAATTCTTGATCTATTTGATGTTTAGAAATAATAAAACCAGCATATTATACTTCAATCATATCTGTATTAATGTGCAAAATTTCAATGTGATACGACTATTGGTTTGTAAGAAATCAAAAAATGATAATACCTAGGGAATGGTAAGTGGCCCACGTTGACGTTGACACTTTCGACGTCACAAAAACGTCAATAATTCAGAAGCTCATTCTTTCTCAAAATAACGACCAGCGGCCGTCACACACCTCTGATGTCTATGTACACAGGCAGAGAAAGTGTCCCAAAACCACTTGTCATCCAGAAAAGCAATCAAACGTCTTACCCCCTGTTTCAGACTTAAAATTTTCAAACCTGATTCCTGTCTCTGACACTCCGCTGACCTGATCTTGCGTCATCTTTCGATGCTGTTTTGCCTTCATGAAAGTGTTTATACCAAGTGTACACCATTGTTCTCTTCACAGGATGTTCTCCACATGAATCATCCAAAAGTTTCTTTGTTTGAACAGGCTTGTGCCCAATACGTTCACAGAATTTTATGATAACACGCTGTTCTTCAATAATTTGTGAATCCATTTGATAAAAATTACAAGTACACACGATGACAGTAAAATCTATAAACATTAAAAACAAGTGCAATTTTGCACAGGTTATTACGTCAATGAATTTATAACGTCATCTGACGTTTTCTCGCTCAAAAATTTATAAATTTCCGAATTTTAGCATATTAAAGTTTAAGTATATCAACAAAATACGGCGCGGGCCTGATCAACGTTCCTTTGGTTGCTATAGTTACTATAACTTCGAAACTGTTGCAGATTCATTTTATATATTTTCTACACATATTCACAATATAAAAACCTCGCGTTATATAAAATTTCAGTACATTTGGATGATATTGTCGAAATTTGGAGCGGTCATCCGGGAATTAAATAAACAACCCTTGTATATGTCATAAATGTAGACTGTTTACTTCTGAACTTGCTCAAGTCTTTCTGGTTCAAGGAAAGTATGAAAGTCGTAGGCTTTCCAAAGTGAATGTATAAATGTTTCTGTTTTAACTCTAGTATGACAGAATAAAATTATATCTTATAATTTCATTTTATAATTTCATTTCATTAGATGATTCATTATTTATGAGTAAATTGTATTGTAGGAGTGCAGTCACCAGTTTTCTGATGAGGAATTGTTGCGGCGTAAGGTTCAGTCCCTAATGGACTGTTTCTTAGAGTCATTCACAACACCAGCACTTCAGGTAAGGTCATTAAGTTAAACTTTTTTTACTTTTAATAGTTGTTTTTGAATTGTTCATTCATACCATATTACGTATTGTCATTCCATTACTTTTTACTGACCATCCTTGTTTGAACAACTCATCACACCTGCCAAATACAACTTGAGGTTTGAAGAGGCTTGAACCAACAGAAGTGTGGAATAAGTGATTTATTGTCAACGACCGAAGGACCTAGACAATGTATGGGCATTAAAAAGATTTTGCAATCTAGCACTTCTATGTTTGTTTACAGATTGATATAGGAGGAGAGCTGCAGCAGAAGACATTGAGGTCTGCACAGAGGTATCTGGCTGGTAAAGAGGTTTTCTCAAACATTTTTGATGAGGCCCAGCTGAGTGTGTTTAAGGAGTTGCTTCCATACTGGGCTGGATTCAGGAAGACTTACTCCCCTCCTGATGATCCAAACAAGAAACCTGGTAAATACTATTATATGAAACAACAAAGTTAGTAATTAACTAAGGTAATTGGTTGACAATATGGTGAATGATCAAAATATGTGTAAAACAAAAAAATTTAGTTCTTAAGAATGCAAGTTAAAAAGACAGTATAAAATTTCAAAAATAGATTCCAGATATTGTAGACAGTAATGTTAAATTTTGTAGTCTGTTACTAAGTAGATTTTTTTGCAGACGTAACCTGAAGAAATGCAGAATTTATAATAGATGTACATTATTAACTTTCTGAATTTACAAGTAAATTGCAAATTATTTGACAATGTGATAAATAGCAGTAGGGTTTGAATACCGTGTTCCTTTGTTTAGTAGCAACATGAGTGTTACTTTTCAGTAACCAAATACCAAAAGATGTTGAAGAAGCGTATGGAGAATATAGACAATTATGTTATCCCGCCAAATGAATTTCAACTGCCATCTATACCAGAGGGCGCTATAGCAGCCTTTACCTTCTCATTGTCAGACGGTGTTAAATTGAGGGTAAATATTTCATCTTTTTCACTGATTTGACAAAACCTTCTTTGGTATGTTTTGAATCCCAATTTCTGATGCCCTCGGATGTAATATTTTGTTTATAACAACCATACATATAGATGTTTGCACCTGTTTTTTCTTGCATGTTTGAGTTAGTAACACACACTTTAGATAATGTCTACATTAATGATTTAGCTTATGATGAAAGCTGAACAGTTTTCAGGGTAATTCAATAAAGGGACATGATCAGATTCAAAATGTTCTGGAAATAAGTGCTTGAACATAACTGATGCTTGCAGTTTGACTTCTGTTTAACAATGCAGACTAAGTATATATAAAAATTAACAATTCAGCTCAATATGCATGTAAAACTCTGTCTAAATCTACAGCAAATTTGAAATTTGGAAGAACAGATATTACCATTTTTGGGAAAGTAAAAATAATTTTGGATTATTTCAGTATTTCATATTGATATGTTTTTCAGCCAGTGTCTGCCCTGTCATTATCTGACCAGGGTTCAGAACACAGTATGGCTGTGTCTCATGGACGCAACAGACGTAAGTCTAGCGTCGCAAGTTTGGGTTCAAACCAAGGTCATTCTGCCATGAGACCTGCCTTGTCTAACCTTGCTAGAGGCAGAACAAAAAGTTCTGAGAGTCTCGTCTCTTAAGTTTGTGGTGAGTCAAAGTGATATGCAAATATTTTATGCATAGAGCCAATTTGCACTAGAACTTATTTTGCAAGTTAGAAGTTGCTATACATGTGTATGCTTTAAAACAGTGATAATATAGTATGACATTGAATATATTTAACAAAGAATTATAGCGTCGATCAAAGCATTGTTAACTTGGCAACCTTTGGTAATGTGAATAAACAAAAACAGACAGACTACCTGTTTCATGCATTTTGTATGAAGTTTTTGGTTTTGATTTGCAGAGTGTTCAAGTCTGAGAATATAGAGACATAGTTACGTAACAAAGACCAATGACTATTGAAAGGATGCATTCATAAAACTGAGTATTGTACTTAAAACTACTGTAATGGGGTTTTACCTCATACTCATAGAGCAGCATTTTGTCATTGTGAAAATAATTAGCAAGAATTGTGCACAAGGGTTAATCATGAAACTGTTGTCTGTGCATAGAAAAAGAAGGGCTTACAGTAATCTCATGACTAACCCTCAAGATATACCTAAAATATTATTTAGTTTAAAAAAATTATATTGCGTTTGTCAGTACCTGGAGAGGGACGGCTTAAGTGATGATGGATACCAGGTACAATCTTTCTAATTAGTGAAGAAAAATCTATTTACTGATATTCTGCCACAGTTTCAGATGTTTCAAATCTGTGTACTTCCTGAACAAATTAATGTTTCAGTGTCTACAAATTACTTATACATTAATTAACAAAAATAACTTTAGAAACAATTTCATTTCTCCTTCTTATTACTCTACATCTTGGTACTTACACCAAAGTAATTTTTCTAACAATATGACTTTCTACCTTAATTTAAGGCATAGTACCTATCTTGAAATAAAAGTTTTAAGTGAGCCTCACCAAAAGGCTTCACAGTAAATGAATATAAGCGAGTTGGAGAAATATACTCGAACTTATCATTTAATTTTGAAGTTGCATTAGTTAAATCTGCATGAACCATAGTATTTTATCTGGCAAACACAGAATACAGCCTGGATATGGCATAATGGAAACATAATCATGTCTAGAATAAATAGAAATGAGCCGTGCCATGAGAAAACCAACATAGTGGGTTTGCGACCAGCATGGATCCAGACCAGCCTGCGCATCCGCGCAATCTGGTCAGGATCCATGCTGTTCGCTAACAGTTTCTCTAATTCCAATAGGCTTTGAAAGCGAACAGCATGGATCCTGACCAGACTGTGTGGATGCGCAGGCTGGTCTGGATCCATGCTGGTCACAAAGCCACTATGTTGGTTTTCCCATGGCACGGCTCAAATGTGTGTTAAAAGATAAAACCAGAAATATTTCTGTCTTTCTAAAGATAATGAATATTATATCATAACAAAAATGTTAGTATGTGAAAAATAAAAAGAATGTCATAATATCAGCTAGAAATCTAATGGTTCTCTGTAATCATATGCAAATATCTCAAAAATAAGTACAAAGGCCTGTACATTGCACTTGACCGTATGATAGCAGATAATTGAGTTTACAAGAATTGTGAAAAGTTTTATTAAAATCTACATTTCTGTATGCAAAAATGTCATCAGAATTGCAAGCTCATTAGGAAAACTTTATTGAAAATCAAATCAGCCTAGCAAACAAAAAAATCAAGCACACAACCTGATCTCTTTTAATGGCTTAATTTTGTTAAAATACCATGATGCATCAAAATCATACTTGTAGGAAAAATTTATCTGAACTCGCAGAATTACATTGAGTATGCTTTAAAAAGGATTAAGTCTATTTCATAGACTACTAAGTATATACTGTCAGTTAGAAGTGTTCATTACAAATTGAAATTTCTGCATTGCCACAGTTAATATGTGCTGGAAACCCCATACTTCATAGCCAGAACAATTTGAATGCCTAAAAGATGCTTTAGATTATGTTTTACTGTGTGCAGTGTACAGTTTAGAAATGCAGTAAATTGTTCAGTTACACTGTGCAACCTGTATAAAATCAGAAAAAAAGTAGGCAGACAGCTATTTTGAAACAAGGACAGACACAATCTAGAGACTGTAAATTAAATGGACTAACTTGTATTTTCTTACTTGTTGACTTATAGGAAGATGCTGTAAGTATATTAATGTATACTCCCAGATGTATAGACTGTACTTTTTGTTTACCGTCTTATATTGTTGCTGTTTACTGTCTTATTGTATACTGTGGTTTTGGGATTTGCATGTCTTATATAAAAAGAAGCTTCCAGTAATTTATGTATTGCAATAAAACTGTTACATATTTCAGTCAGATGTTTGTTTTGAAAAAAAAAATGTAATGCTTTATTGCATTCTAAGGAAATATTTTTTTTTTACCCTTATTAAACATGTGCTATGTAAATTGTTTTGATTAGATTTATTTCTGAAAATATGGTGATTTTGAAAAGTTTTTAAAGATGTGTTACTAAGGAAATATTCAATTAATTTATGCCATACCCATATATATGGCAGTGATATGATTATTTATAGTATCCACTTATTCATTTGAAAAAGGGTCTAATTAAATGTCCCCTTTTGCAAAATGCAATTTCCCAGACAGCATTTATTGCATTGCGGGGATGGTATTTGGTATCCATTTTTAGGCATATTTTGAAATTAATACTCATTTTAACAACAATTTAGAGAACATTTTTGCTTTTGTATTTTGTATTTTGAATTTTATTACTTTACCTAGATGTCATTTTAAAAACAATTATAAATTCTAAGTATATTTTCAGCTCACCTGTCACAAAGTGACAAGGTGAGCTTTTGTGATCACGTTGCGTGCGTCCGTAAACTTTTGCTTGTGACCACTCTAGAGGTCACATTTTTAATGGGATCTTTATGAAAGTTGGTCAGAATGTTCATATTGATGATATTTAGGCCAAGTTCGAAATTGGGTTAACTGCGGTCAAAAACTAGGTCAGTAGGTCAATTAATAGAAAAACCTTGTGACCTCTCTAGAGGCTGTACTTTTCAATGGATCTTCATGAAAATTGGTCAGAATGTTCACCTTGATGGTATCTAGATCAAGTACAAAACTGGGTCACGTGCCGTCAAAAACTAGGTCAGTAGGTCAAATAATAGAAAAACCTTGTGACCTCTCTAGAGGCCATATTTTTCATTGGATCTGTATGAAAATTGGTCAGAACGTTTACCTTAATGATATCTAGGTCAGGTTCGAAACTGGGTTACGTGCCATCAAAAACTAGGTCAGTAGGTCAAATAATAGAAAAACCTTGTGACATCTCTAGAGGCCATATTTTTCATGGGATCTTCATGAAAATTAGTCAGAATGTTTACCTTGATGATATCTAGGTCAAGTTCGAAACTGGGTCACATGCCATCAGAAACTAGGTGAGTAGGTCAAATAATAAAAAAAAACCTTGTGACCTCTCTAGAGGCCATATTTGTCATGGAATCTGTATGAAAGTTGGTCTGAATATTTATCTTGATGATATCTAGATCAAATTCGAAAATGGGTCAACTGTGGTCAAAAACTAGGTCAGTAGGTCTAAAAATAGAAAAACCTTTTGACCACTCTAGAGGCCATATTTTTCAATGGATCTTAATGAAAATTTGTCTGACTGTTCACCTTGAGGATATCTAGATAAAATTTGAAACTGGGTCACATGTGGTCAAAACTAGGTCAGTAGATATAAAAATAGAAAAACCTTGTGACCTCTCTAGAGGCCATACTCTTCATGAGATCTTCATGAAATTTGGTGAGAATGTTCGCCTTGATAATATCTAGGACAAGTTCAAAACTTGGTCATGTGCCTTCAAAAACTAGGTCATTAGGTCAAATAATAGAAAAACCTTGTGACCTCTCTAGAAGCCATATTTTACAATGGATCTTCATAAAAATAGGGTCATGTGGAGACAGGTGAGTGATTCAGGACCATCATGGTCCTCTTGTTCAAAGGTGTGAGGAAGTAAAGAAAGTGAAGAACAGAAAGTGTATTAATATTTCCAATGGATGATGAATACAGAATATATTTATACATTTCTGTTTCACTTAAAAATACTTGAAAAATGTGCAGGTTCATATTAGGAAAAGGAAGATAATTTATGTTTTTGTATGTGTTTTAATTGCTTTTGAAAATGTCACTCATGGTATTTC
Source organism: Mercenaria mercenaria (assembly GCF_021730395.1). Classification (NCBI taxonomy): domain Eukaryota; kingdom Metazoa; phylum Mollusca; class Bivalvia; order Venerida; family Veneridae; genus Mercenaria; species Mercenaria mercenaria. Next base: position 103,975,294 of record NC_069361.1, on the reverse strand, counting down.
TATATTTATTCAGAATCTTTATTTTATTCTCTTATCATTTCTATATATAGTGTAGTTCTAATTTCTATTAAAATGCCTACAGGATTATTGGGTGAGTTCTCAAGCACAACTTTGTCTAGCTTAGATTTTTGAACACAAGTTTTGTTTATTCTTAAGATTGAAAAATGCAGAGCACATTTTTGAGTGTGCAGAAAAGCAAAATATATAAGTCAGGTAAGGTATTGATATTCATCCTTTGTTTAAAGATTTTATTTTTGCATAAACAGGAGGATTCATTTATGGAAAACAACAAAGTCTGGTAGAGCATTATGGGTAATAGTCTACTCCGATTGTTTGGGTGCATGCTTATAATTTGTAAAACCATGAAGCTTACTAAAGTCATATTCATTTATTTTAGAAGGGTCAAGGTCATAGATATAACTTTCACCATGATGCTTAATTCAAGCTTAAGACAAAATGCTTAAAATGATGCTTAATGTTGGCTTTGATAACTTAAAACTAATCAGCCTGGCATGTTCAGAACTCATTTATTGTTTAAGCAGATAATTTAACTACAGTTTAATATGTTTGTAGGAAATTAGTATTTTTAAAATTTCTTTCTATATTAGTTTCAAAAGTAAGGTCTGTTGATAGTTTATTGTTGTAATTGTTTCAATTTACAGCATTCAGACACTGCATCGGATATATCAAATGTACGCTTTACTTATATTATCCTATATTGGTTGGGTACTTAGATTACATTTTGTGGAAACTTTAGTAATTACTTCCCTTAGCTTTAATGTTAGACACATCCCCAAAGTTCTGAACTAGTGTTACTAAGCAGCCCAATAGTGCTATATACCTCGTAATAAAATGCTTTTAGGACATCAACACTAAGTATTTGTTTCATACGCTGTTTTGTTTGAACATCAAATATTTGTTAAATTAGGAGTTAAAATTGTTTTATTTGAAATATAATTTCATGCCTTTTTCTCACATTTCAGTTGTAGCACAATATTATAGATTTTGGTGTTGTTCTGTTTTAGTTTCTTGTTCTTAATTTTTTTCTTAAGAGGAGTTAAATGGGTAGGAAGAAGACAGACTAGCTCTAATTTTAACCAAAGTGTTTTGGGGTCTTCAAAAATCATGAGTTGAATTACTTCCCCTTTCCTTCTTTACAAGGGCTGGGGAAATATTAATGAAGGTAGCATTACTATTTTTACTAAGTTTCTTTTAAGTTTATGGAGTTGTAAAACTGTCTGATATATTGCTTGTTGATGCATTTGCAAATTTGTGCTTTATTGCTTTTGGTTTTAGCAAAGAAGTATAAAATAGACAGAATGGCAACAGGAGATAATCTCGCGTAAGCTCGTGTCAGTGTGATATCTTATTGAAGAGTTTGCTGACTTGATCACTCGTTATCAAATCAACAGACGCTTATTAAAGTATTACACTGGCGATAATAAACCGTATCGGGTCCAATTTTCAAACGACAACTGTTGATTTCCCAGACTTCAAATCATAAATTCATTTCTTTCCCAAGTAGAAAATACTAATAACATTAAAAAAAACACCATTATCATTATAAACAAAAGATCTGATAGAAAGTTTTTCATGACACAAAGTTTTTTCCTTCTGCTGTCTGTTTCATACACCGGTAAAACAAGATCTCATTCAGTTCCCACGTGATGTTGGCGAGATTGCTCTATATGCCCTTCAAGTAGCTCTTTGGTTTTAGACATTCATTTTGCTGACTGATGATAGTGAAATGTCATAAAAATGCAAATCACCTGTCTAAATATTTATTATAAGTAATACATAATAATAGTAATAGTTTTGAACAAATGATTTTGTTTTCTCTGCAACAGCATTGTAGGATGATTTAACATTTGTAGAAATTAAAACAGTCATTAGTCAAATGACATTTTTTATTTGAATAATTTATTTATTGAGTTTGCTGATTTGGGAGATAATTTTATATAAACATATTTCATTTTTGATCCCTCAGTGAATATTATAAAAAAGGTAAGTATGAAACAAAGGAGGAAGGTAGCAAGTATAGTGTTCGGTACTGTAGTCATATGATACTCTAGCTGGTCATGTGATATTGTATCTGGTCATGTGATATTGTAGCTGGTCATATGATTCTATTGCTATATGGTATGACTGTGTGCATATTCAAAATATTCCTTTCTTTTTTCTCTCTTATTTCTTTCCTAGGGTCATGTAGTAAACTGTTGTTTCGTTCGAAAAGTGACATCACTGTTCATCTGATAAATCTTTAAGATACTTTATGTGACAGCAGTTTATCTGAAAAGAGGAACATTTTTAAAATTAGTTTGTTTTTTTAAATTTCAGATTCCTTAAATGACAGGGTCCATTACTTTTAAAAGTGTTAGTTAATCACACAAAAAACTTCTAGAAATATGTGATTTACCTAAATTTGACTTTCTCAATGTCTTCAGTCTAGCGATATTCTGTCTTTTTCTTCCTGAGTAAAATCTTTCTTTTTCATTATTCACTGCAAATGCATTTTTGCTTAGCAAATACTTTATGAGGTGGACACAAGACCGATTAATATTTGATGGAAATGTTTGAAAACACTTTAATGTGTATTTATTATGTATCACTTTCTCAATTTGGAGACAAAATGAATTATATTTTTTACCTTCCATATTCTTAATTTTCTAAAAAACCTGCCTTAAATATCAAGATTAAATGTATGGGGACTTGGGTAGATACATGGTTGTTTTTTTTTTTTTAAAAAAAAAGACCTTCTAGTCTAAATTTCATTTTATCATAATTTTGAGCAGTAAAAGAAGATTTTTAAATAGAAACTATTGAATTTAAATTATAATTCTCTAGTCTGTATAAGAACATTATTTTGACAAGACTAAGCAGTTTTATAATAATGATTGCAGGAAAATTAAATGGGTGACACTGTTGTGTTCTTAAGGCTTATTATGCTTGAAAGTACCAAGTATTCTTGTGTATATGGATCTTTACACTGCAGCGTGTTGTATATATTGAGGTGATGGTCTTATAGCATTGTACACACCAACAGTAGATCAGATGATTTGTAAAATTCATTGCTTTTTTTTTATAAAGACATATGTGAAATATCACCTTAAAACATAATCAATATCTGATAAATAAATTAATAATATTTTTGGTAAGACTAATGCAGATAGAGAGAACCATCATTAACAAATAACACAAAGTCCTCAACAGTTCATACAACTGTAAATGTTATCTGCATATATATACTGTATATTCCTAATATGCTTGTACATAGTTTGAAAATATATGGGAAGCAAAAATTGATACCTTTGCTAAAATGTCCTGCATGCCGTAGGTTTGTAACAAAGATAATTGTCTCACAGGAAATAATTATTTGCCATATTTATCTTACACTGGCAAAATTTGGCAATCTTTTTGCCCCAAAAAATATATCATTGTGTTTGTATAGCCACTGCTTATTACCTATATTTGTATTCATACAAGCAGCTATACAGCCTTGCCATCATTATCATCATTTGCTTCATATAAATATGGTAAATGCTTCTTGGTGACTGCTCACTATGGTAACTGCTTGGATGTCACTGTTGCTAGGTGTTTGTGGAACCAAATTTTAACATTTATCTAAAAGAGTGGTAACAAGTTGTCACTTCTTAAAAAGAGAATAAAAAGTACTGTAAAATAAAAAATCTCATTGAAACTGAGGAGACAAACAAATGTTTCTTAATGAAACTATTTATAGACTGTAGAATATGATATTCTTTTGGAATGTCTTTAAGATACCTTTAAATTTAATAAATGTATTTCCTTCAAACTGCTGCTTTGTAAAATTACCACTCACGCCACAAGAGCAAAATGTTTTATTGTATCTTGGTAAGAAATAAATAAAGTCCATGTTTCACTGTATTGTATCGGCTCACTTTCAAAATTTGTTTCAGGAGCTGACACAAGGAGAGGAAAACAATTTAGCGTATGTGATGGACTCAAGTACTCGTAGCAGTAAGGCTGACTTACATCCGGGAAAACATCGAACCAGCATCGGTACCTCAAATAACCCAACAGGTACCAGTAGCACTTCCTCCAAGAAAGAATCCAGCTCATTGTCGGCAAAATCATGATGCTTCAGCATGATAATACTCAATAAAAATTTGCGTCTGCTACATCAGGAAACTGTCGTCTGCTTCATCAGGAAATTATCATCTGCTCCATCTAAAGATTGAATTCTGCTTCATAGAGGAATTGTTGCCTGTTTCTGCTGTGCTTCAAAGAGAAACTAAAGAATGTTTTATCAGCTGTGCTTCAAAGAGAAACTAAAGAATGTTTTACCAGCTGTGCTTCAAAGAGAAACTAAATAATGTTTTATCAGCTGTGCTTCAAAGAGAAACTAAAGAATGTTTTACCAGCTGTGCTTCAAAGAGAAACTAAAGAATGTTTTATCAGCTGCTTCTTAAAAAGCTGTAGTCTGCTTCACCAAAACTGTTAATACCTGCTTTATAAAACTTTTTCAAATTCTAGCTGAATCTTTTATATTTTTGCTCATATGTATTGGTTTTCATGAAATAGAATAACAAGAAAAGATTAATTTACTTAAGGAGGTAGGTTACCTTCATATTTGTATGTGCGCATGTCCAACCGGAAGCTAATGTGACGATTTACGACGACGTTTACGACAAACTAAATGTGTTTGTATATTCATTCTTCTGAAAAAAAATCATGAATTTGTCTTCGATCTGATGCTTTATGGTTTAATAATGCAGAAATAATGAATAAATTGCCGCAGAAACGCTTCAAAACAATGCTGCCTTAAAATGACGTCATTGACGTCATGACGTTACGTGTCAGTTACCGCGCAAAATTAATAGTTTTTATCTTGAAAGTACGTAATTCTGTACATTTTCTTTATTTTAACTATTTTCCAATAACCATTATTTGCTGAAATATTTTTTATGAGTCTTTTGCTCTGAATAATAATCAATATTTTGCTTCTTTTATGTAGTTATATTGAAATGTTATGCGGAATGTAAGAAAATGGATGACGGCAACCCATGTTATTTGGAATATAGTTGGGTGAAAGGTTACTTGTTACGGCCATTTTCAAATAAAAAGTCTAGCAGTTTGATTTGTAATACCTATTTTTCAGGTTCCATTGATAATTTGTTACTTACATACTAAAACTAAGATCTAAAATTGTTCAAATTTCAGTAGAAAATTGTGGTTTCTTGAATTGAATTGATGTTACCATGGAAACGAAGCCCGTGACCTATGTATCTAAATGTAAAATTCAAAAGCGTTGACACTGGTCTATTTAAGAAACACAGCTTCGGCTTTTTATTTTCATTTCAACAATATCCATGAGAATAATAGCAGCACGCTGAACGATTTTTCCATGAAAAATGACAGACGAGGGGTACTGCTGTACGTATTCTAAACTGTGAAATTTGTTTGAATAAATGCAAATAACACGAAAATGTAACCTACGTTAGAAATAATATGTTTTAAAGCTACATCAACTAGAAAGATAATCTTAATAAATATTTTTTTTAAAGAAATTACGACAAACAGCAAGATATAAGCTAATTTAAACATCTCTGTTGCCATGGTTACTTTAAAATTTAAGAAAAATAGTGTACCATGTAAAGTGCTTGGTATTTTGCTAATAATATTACCCAAATATTTAATGTTGGTCATTAACAGAATGGCACTGAAGCCGTCGAAAACCCCTATTTTTATACATAGTTGTTTAAAAATGAGAGAAAATGCGTTACCATGGAAACACGAGCCCCGCGACATATACATTTTAGGCTTATATTAGAAAGATAACGTGCATACCAGTAAAATTATCAATTATGCAGACTTCTACGGATATCAATGAAACTAAAATACACTGAAAAGTGTTAAATATCCGTATTTTCCTTCTTCTTTCAATATGAAATACCTTTGGAGGGTCATGTTCTTCAAACCTGGATAAAAATTGAACTTGAAGGGACAGAGACAAACGAAATTGAGATTGTAGCAGTTAAAACTTCATATTACACGAAATACAAAAACATGCTGCGGTTCAACAAATTTGAATTTACCCTTGTAACAAGGTATCCTACCTCCTTAAGATACTTTCAGAGTAACTGGAAATATTTTTGCTATATGTATTTCAACACAGTTTTTTTTAAACAAGCAGTTACATAATTTAATTTAAAACTATGTCATTTTGTGTATAGTCCAATTCAAAATGAAGGTTATAGGCTTGGAAAATAAGGTAAATGTATAGTGCTGTCCAGCTTTAGCAGCTGCTGTTAGTTTTTATTGATAAAATCTCCTTAAACTTTGTTGGAAAGATCATTTTGAATCTGACTGTAAACTTGAAAATTAAATGGTCATTTATTTAAGTTGTTATTGTTCATATATATTATTTTATTGTTTTCAACTTTCTGAGATGTCAAGACATACCTTAATAATATTTAGATATTTCAAAGTTGTTCAGGGTACATTTTTACTACAAAGTGATGATAAACTAAACTGTGATATACATTATATTACAATTTGTTAAATATAGTACTTAAAGCATTATTATTAACTTTATCATATATATTATTCCTTCAATATTAATTTTTTAGGGAGAAGATACGTGATTTTTGTGATCACTGGATCATATTGTTAACCCTTTACAATGGTTCTGCCTTTGCCACCAGTGCAGACCAGATCAGCCAGCAGTCTGATCATGGTCTGCGCTGTTTGCCATTCAGTCAGTATCTTTTTGGTAAGCACCCCTTTTAACAGTTAATGGTACTGTCCAAATTGAAAGATGGACAAGTTCATTATAGAAATTTAGGGTAAGGGTTAAGAAACAAGAAATATTGAGTGATTTTTGAACAAATGTGATACATTTTCAGCATTTTCCACAAACTCTAACTTATTTAAATATTTATAGAGCCATAATCCATGATTATATTAGCATTTTCTGTCTCTTGTCCAACCTTCTTTCAGCTATAAAAACTAGTATGTGCAGTTTGTTTTTATAGACATGAAATTGTGAATATAATATTATGTATTGTATATTTTTACATGTCTTAAAGTATGCTGTTATTTTTTTGGTCAAAATTTTTCACAATAAATAAATGTGAGGATTCATTTGTCAGTTATACTTAGTAGTATAAGAAATACTGACCCAAGAGAAGTGGTTTGTGCTGTGTCCATTTGTTCAGGTAAAGTAACATTTCAGACAGATAGACAAATATCCTTATTTTCCCCCAATGTAAACATTGTACAATATAAGGATATGCTGTATCCAAATAAGAAGAAACATTAAACCTCCGGGGAACACTTTAACCTCTGATGAATATTTTGTATTAATGGAAGATTCAAGTGTACCATATATACCATAAACATAAAAATATTATTTGTAATTTTGCACTTTATACTATTTTTTTTTTTATTGCATTATGTAAAAAAATGTATGATTTGCATACCTTTACCATAAGTAATAAGCGACTACATGAGGCGGGGTCTTGGAATATCATTCCAGTCGGATATTGACCAAGCTACCTGGTAGCCAAAATACATTTTCTGCTTTTCAGTTAAGTACTGTCAGAGAGGTACAATGTGAATTATTTTTGACAATGATGTATCCGATGTCTGTTGTCCAGCGTTAGCTTTTTGCTTTAAAGGACTTCTCCTAAATCACATGATGTATTTTCACCAAATTGTAGGATCATCACCAGACTTGGTTAAATACCTTTTAACGACTTGATCTCATGAACCAATGGATGGATCTTCATCAAACTTGATCAGTAGGAACATTAGAAGGTCTTCTCCCAATTTTGTTCACATTTATTTTAATAATCTGTTCACCAAACTTGGTTAATAGCAAAATCATAGAGTCGAGATCCTCTTTAGGTGAGCGCTTAGGCCCACGAGTTTAATTGAAGTTGATGAAACTTGGCCTGAATGTTCCCTGCATAAACCTCTACCAAATTGTTCAAAGAATTCCATTCCATGCAGAATTCTGCTTGCCATGGCAACCAAATGGAAAAACTTTATAACTCTTCTCTGAAACAAGGCCAAGAACTTTGATCTTTGGCTGGCGGCATTGTGTGGTTGTCCTCTGCCAACTGTTAAAATTGTGTCCTTTGGGTTAAAATTAATCCCGCTTAAGGGTTCACTTGTTTTATGGGTATACATATAAGAAAAACTTGAAAATTTTCTTTACTAAAATCGTAAGACCCATCGCTTGAATATTTTGGCTTGTAGCTTGTAAATCCATCAAGTGGTTCATGAGAAGAAATAGTTTAGAGCTATTTTTAAGGTCGCGATGACTTTGAGCTGAAATATGGTTTCCAATAGGTATGTGAAGAATGCTTTGGCCTACAGTTGACAAACTTCATAGGACGACTGTCTGTGGGGAGTTGAAGACCCTTCTGTTTTGGGGACAGGGTCGGGGGGTCGGTAGGTTAAAGGTAAAGGTTACAATGACCTTGAGAAGGAAAAGGGTTAACGTTTAATGAGTAAAGAATACCTTTGGCCTACAGTCTTCAAACTTCATGCCTGTGGTCAGTAGATAAATATATTACTTTGGGGGGTCAGTAGGTTAAAGGTCTAGGTCACCTGGACCTGGACACTGAAAATGGTTTCAACTTGATAACTAAAGAATGCGTTGACCTACAGTCCACAAACTTCATAGGATGATTACTTGTGGTCTGTGAATAATTGTTATTATGTTGGGAGTTAGTAGGTCAAAGAGCAAGGTCATAGAGATTTGGAGAGACCATTATGGGGGCATATATGTTTTACAAACAGCTATTGCTACCTATTGACTTTTCAATCACATAATGCCATACTGATGTTATTGTTGTATCCACTATATAAATAAAACTAGTTATTAATAAATAGTATTAAATTAAGCCCATATGGAACATTAAAAATAGCATGTTTCAAGTACCTGTGTGACAGACTGTCCACCAAGATAAATAATTTTCTGGAGGGAACCTGTATTAAATACATTGCAATACTCACTTCACTTGTCCTTGGTAAAATATTATGATGTCAGTAGGACTGTAGAAAGTAGATTTAATCTGATTTTAACATTTTGATGGTTAAGAATAGAAGATGATCTGAAGTAATTGTTAAGTAGTTTTTGTTGAGCAGTTTTGCCTGAATAAATTTATTCTATTATAACAGTATAAATAACAACAGATGAGGCCATAGTTCTGAGTCTAAGTTTATACCATAAACTACTTTAAATTTTCTGTTGAAAAGTTTCTGCAGATGTTACTGGAATTTCTTCTCAATATAGCTCCTGTTACTGCAAAAGAAGTCATTTCCAGCAAGTTGTATATTTTGTAATTTTGAGTATATGACTCAGCCCGAAGAGTGTTGATGAATATTGGCTCCTGATGTAAAGTTTCATCACAGTGTATAGTCCATACAGAAAATTTAACAAAAATATGCATGTTTTAAGTACCCAGGTGTCACACTGTCAAACAACATAAATTCTGTAGAAGACCTATGTTAAAAAATGTTTTAAACTTTGTTCTTGTTGAAATATCATCGTCATTGTGACTGTAGAATGTAGACTTAATCTGATGTGAAAATTTAACTGATTAGGAATAAAAGTGTTACATGGATGATGATATGTCTGTAAATGAATTAACAGCTTAAAAACAACTGATGAAACCATAGCTTTGAGTGTTCCAAGTCTAATGCAGAGTCAAGAATTTTGCCAGCAGACTACTTTAAATGTTCTGTTGTAGGCCTAAATTGATATGTTACTGAAACTTCTTCACAATATAACTCATTACTGTAATAGAAGTGAATTCTAGCAAATTGAATATTTTGTGATTTTCAGTGTATCACTTTCAACCTGAAAGAGTGTTGAAGCTCCTGGTGTTTGTACTGCAGCTTTTTAAGACAGTTTTAACGTAGAGATATTGTTGGTTAATATCTGCAAATACTAGCATTCCAAGGTATTAGTTGTTTAAACTGTGTCTGTCACCCTTTCCTTAACCAGAGTATAACTTAAACAAGAGCTGTCACAGGAGACAGCGTGCGCGACTGTTGTTTAAACTGTGTCTGTCACCCTTTCCTTAACCAGAGTATAACTTAAACAAGAGCTGTTACAGGAGACAGCGCGCTCGACTGGGCACATCTGAGGAAACTAGAGCTGTCACTGGAGTGTTTAATGACTCCAATTGTGGATGAAGATATTGCACAATAGCCCGAGTCTATGTCAAAAATATCAACTTAAAGTAATAAGAGAGGTAAAGATAAAATGTATCAAAACACTATATAAGTATATCCTAAGCAAAAAGGGGCATAATTCATTAAATACTGGTGCCAGAGTTATGCACCTTGCGTCATATGGTGTGGGTGATGATGTTGAACAACTGTTTTAAGTTTGAATCAAATCCATTCAGTAATAACAGAGACAGAGTGAAACTGCATCAAAACTTTAACCTAAAATTCTAAGTAAAAACGGGAAATAATTCATGAAAAATTGGTCCCAGAGTTATGCACGTTGTGTCATATGATAAGGGTAATGATGTTGAACAACTGTTTAAGTTTGAATCAGATCCATTCAGTAATAACAGAGATAGAGTGAAAGTGCATAAAACTTTATCCAAAAATTCTAAGTAAAAGGGGGAATAATTCATGAAAAATTGTGCCAGAGTTATGCATCTTGAATCAAATCCATTCAGAAATAACAGCGGTAGAGTGAAAGTGCATCAAAACTTTAACCTGAAAATCTAAGTGGAAAGGGGGGATAATTCATGAAATATTGGTGCCAGAGTTATGGCCCTTATGTCAGATGATGTGGATGATGATGAGGAATAAGTATTTCAAGTTTGAATCAAATCCATCAAGTAATTACAGAAATAAGTTGAAAAGAGAAAGTGTAAAAAAACTTTAACCAAGGTGGGGTTGCGGAAAGATGCCGACACCGACGCAGGGTCGAGTAGGATAGCTCTCCTTATACTTCGTATAGCCGAGCTAAAAAAGTACGTTTTAGGTTTTAACTTAAACTTTGAACCCATAACAAGTGCAGAGTGCAAGAACTGTTATTCTACCTCTAGTCATGGCAGAGTTATGTACACCCTTTCAACTGGTAACAAGCAGCTTGTCCAGGGTAAAACTTCTTATAAATGTACTTAAAAGATTCAACCTGGGTAATAGATACATGCTGATGTGATGAATGCAATAAGACACCTTCGAAGTAACTCAAACTGTTACTCTGGGAGAGTGATTGCCATGCACATTATTATAACATTTTGCTTCATAAACAACATGGCTTTCTAGCACTTCACCAATTTCAGTGGAATTTTGAAGTTGTACCAAGTCTATGTCTGTGTTGAAAACTGCTTTTTAAGGCCTATGCTATTTTGAAATTATGAATTAGGTGGGTGGGGTACATGATATTATTTCTGATGAATTTCGAAGTTACTGTAAAACAAACGTTATTCCAATGTGACAATACATCAAAACCATGAAGTGCTGAACTCTTACTTTAATTTAAAAAGTAAAGTGGGAAAAAGTATCAGTATGTTCGTGTCACAATTTTCGGGGTAAGTATTCTATGTCATCATGCATAACTGCGAAAAACGATAACATACATAATAAAGCTAAACTATCCGTTTAAATGAGCTGAGAGCTATTTTTCTATTTCAGTTTATTACTTTTCTAAAAAACACATTACAATTTACCAGGTGTTGGCAAAATTTGTCATTTTTGTGCACATACCTTTACACATGAAAGAAGTCCGAACTATAGGTATGGTGCGCGAGAGGGAATTTTATAGGTAGATAAAATTATTTATGTCATTGTTGTACATTTGGAGCAAATCGGTCCTATTCTGAAATATGTTAATTTATATACTACGGTAAAGCCGATCAATGAATTCCTTTTATACCGTTGAACCAATCGAGAAACAGCATCTTCCTTCTTCGTCAGCATTCAAGAGTGAATAGCACGCTTCTTTCTTTAATTTTATTTTGGCTAATTTCTGGTTTTATCTAACTACAACATCCTATTCCACCTCCTCTTTCAAGTGACAATTTTCTAATTTTGAAAGATTTCTCTTAATATGCAAGTTCATCTACATTTCTTGATATGCTTTCGGCGGTTATATCCGCCCTAATATGTGAATACATGTATATATATTTGTTATGGTATTGGGCTGTAACTCCATTCAGATATGAGCACATATACGTTTTTTAATGTATTGTTTTGCAAAAGCGGTATTTTTCGCCCAGATATGTGAAAATATATATTTGTTAAGCGGTATTTTTCGCCCAGATATGTGAAAATATATATTTGTTAAGGTATTGTTCGGCAAAATAAATATTGCCCTTTTTCAGTCAACACTTAGTTCACTCTTATATTTTCCCATACATAGTCCTCAGGGTCAGTGCTTCGTTGTGAACAGATGCACATAAATAACTTTATCATAAGTCCGCAAAGTGCAACAAAAGAAATAGCAGTATTAATTTTGTAATAATATTATTTATTTACAAGGTATATCTGACAGATATCGGGAATTCAAACTTTAGGAAGCTGCATTTTCAAGTACCTGAATTTTTCCACTTTGGTTAAAAAGAGGGTTTTTATTACAATAGATAATGACTGACTATAGAACCTAATAACTGAAATGATTGTTATATAGCGCATTTACATGATTCATTTCATATGAAACAAATGAAAGTTACACCAACATTTGTATCTATAATTAGTCCATTTTTATACAGAAACATTTTCATATAACAAGAGCTGTCTGTAAGACAGCGAGCTCCACTATTCGGGGATTTGACAGTAAAATGAATAAATATATTTACCTTTACCCTTTATACAATAGGAATATATTTCTTTTACCTGTAAGATTAAAGCATTAACCCCTCGTGAAAAATAATGCATGTGGTGTTCACTGTTGATATCCTTTCCGCAGCCTTAACGTACTAAAACGTATTAGCGACTGACGGCCCTTTCACGCTTCCGTAGAAACAACATTTATTACACGAAACTTATTTTGAAAATATTTCTGAAATGTCTAGGTCTGCAGCTCTCAAATACTGTTATATCTTACATCTGAGGCATATACTGACACTCTCAGACAACATCAAAAATGACATTTTGAGCGATTTGATGAAGTTCCAAAAGTATCAATGTACCCTTGGTCCGTTACGGACCCCTGTGGGATTTCTGTTTATCCAGAGCTCAAATATTTTTTCATAGATTAAAAGCTGACATGCTGTACTAAAGCCCAGGTAATTTCAATTCGTAATAAAGTGCTGAAAATTGGCTCCCCAATAGCCAAAAAAAAAAAAAAAAAAAAAGTCCACGCGTATACATTTAGACGGGGTGACCCCTGCGCGTGACCCCTGACTATCTATGAATCGAAATGCGGCTTTCGTTTTCAAGTTTAGCATTTCTACTTTCATTTTATTTACTTCCGGAAATAGCTGAAGGTCGAGTGACGTCACTTTCTGTGTTGTCAAAAACATACATATGCCTGGCGAGATTGCATAAATATGTGTTGGCCGTCCTAAGGATATATATTGTAATATTATATTTTGACGTTACACTGAAACAAACAAACCCTTTTTGCATATTCATTTATATAAAACAAACAAACAAAAACGGGAACAATGTTTATTTTGTTTGATTTAGAGTAACACCGAAACGACACAATGAACTTTTCCCAGGTTTTATTGGTGGGGAAAAGGTCCAGGGGTCTTTCCAGACATTTTTGAGGCTCAGACTAGTACCTAGATCAAGACACTAACCTCAGTTGGATGGCTTCCTTACGTAAAAGATCACACCTCAAGTGGGTTTTTATTCCCACGTTGGTGATGGGCGAGGAATTCGAAGCCAGCGACCATGACTACCAAGTTTTTCTTTTGCAAGTATAAAACATAAATATTCAATTAAATTTCGTAAACATAACTGATACTCTCAATGACATTTACCACGTCGGAAGTTACAAATGGTTTGCCGAATACACCATACTTTTAAATACAAAATTTTACACACCATGCGGGTCGGAAAGCACGAAATTTACGTTCTTGAACGTATATGTGAATAGTTACTTTTGAAATGAAAACAAAGGCATAAAAGTAACTGTTTTCATGTTCGTGGTAAGGATCGACTTGTGATTGTCAATGTTCCTGATACGGAATATATATGAATGTATAAATACGAGCCGTTTCATCTTACAGGACTTACAAGAACATAGTAAGCGGTTGTTTATTTATTGTATTTATGTTCTAGTAACCTTTGACACTGATTTCGAGGACAGGCCGGGTTTGTGACATACACATGTCTGTTGTTTGGCTGGGAAAAGATAGATCCAAAATTTAAACTAAAAGCAATATTGCATAAATGTTTCGTTATTTCTGTGCATACAATTCGGTTGTTTGAAGGTTAGAATATCAGAAAATTACAGGAAATAAAACATGTCTTTGAAAAAGTACCGATCTTTCATCATTTGTTTGGTTGGCGCATGATTATAAATTTAACGTTAGTAGGCCGTGATGTCCATGAAGCCGTGTAAAGTGATAATTTTGATGACACGTTGGTCTTATTTTGTAATTGTGTGTGATCGTTAAGTGATCAGAAAGATCGGACAGTGGGATGTTATAAAAAAGTGATGTTTTATTTAGATTAGAAAGCCAATCGTACTCTACAATAAGGAAATCTAAGGTAAAATACTCCTTTTATTTCGTTCACTGAAGAAATTATGGCGGACCTATTTTTGTAAAAGAGCGGTGCACGTGTGATTCGTGTAACATAGTTTAACGGCGTTTTCTTAGAAAACTAACGCTCAGCTCATTTACACTGACATATCCTTGATTGAAGAATATATACATTGTATATATATGAGAGACTTACGGTACCAAATACTTACCCCGAAAATATTTATGCATTTTCTTCTAGTGCACTGTTGGGACATGTTTTTGAGTGTCATTGATACTTTATAATTTATTCGGAGATACATTTTCTTATAATTATTAGTTTCTTTTTAATCCCCGTGCATTTCTCGCGTTCTTACGACAATCTCAGTTGTACATAGGAATTTTGCATTGTCGAAATAGCATAGTCCTTAAGTATTAGGCAGACCTTTTTCTTAGAAACTTGTCACGGATCTAGACAAACCATGGCTCTCCATTACATAACTGATTGTCTGAGCAACTGAGGGATGTCAATGATGAATGGAATATAGATAGACGAATAGAGGAAGTGCAGAGTGCAAAAGTATTATAATCCATCCTCAAGTTAATGCAAAATTTATCTATTCTGCATGATTTTAATAAATATAAGGCTTATCAAGGGTAAATACAAGTGATGACAGGATTTTATTGATAAATAGATCTATATCTAATGGCCATTGTTCAACTAAAATATTTTATATTTAGGTTTGTTAAGAAAAAACTTTTTTTAACGGCTGTACACATTTTATAGATATTTTTTTTCTATTTTCTTTCCTCCGTCCTGGCAAAATTGGCTTCCGAGTCTGGTACTATGTACCTCTACCAGTCTCTGTGCTTATGGTATTGACAGATATGCTAGAACAACTGCGTCGTACCCTTACATCTGGGTTGGAGGTCTCGTGATCCAAAAACTCTCTAGAGCAGCAGTGATCCAGACTTGAATATATTTTCTAGAGGCCTATCTAGAGAATATGTTGTACTTTCTTGAGAAGGCATATGCCAGAGACTTGGTTGTACCTTCTTGAGAAAATGTGATCCAGAGGCTTGGTTGTACTTTCTAGAGCAACTTACTTAGCTGGGTCAATGCAGAGACTTAGTTGTACTTGCCAGAGCAGGCTTGATCCAGTGACTTGGTTGTACTTTACAGCAATGGTGATCCAGAGGCTTGGTTGTACTTTCTAGAGCCATGGTAATCCAGAGGCTTGGTAGTACTTTCTAGAGCAATGGTGATCTAGAGACTTGGTTGTACTTCTAGAGAAATGGTGATCCAGAGACTTGTTGTACTTTCTAGAGCAGCAGTGATCCAGAGGATTGGTTGTTTTTTCTAGAGCAGTGTTATCAAGAGACTTGCTTGTATTTTCTTGAGCAGCACTGATGAAGCGACTAGATTTTACTTTCTAGAGCAGCAGTAATCCAGAGGATTGGTTGTTTTTATACCCCCACCAAACATGTTTGAGGGGGGTATATAGGAGTCATTTTTGTCGCGTCCCGTCGCGTCGCGTCCCGTCCCGAAATATATTATCTCAGTTATTACCAAATGGATTTGATTCAAACTTAAAATACATGTTCCACCTTATCACCCACATCATGTGACACAAGGTGCATAACTCTTGACACCAAGTTTTCATGAACTATGTCCCCTTTTAATTAGAATTTTAGGTTAATTTTGTTGTATTTTCACTATATCTCAGTTATAACTAAATGGATTTGATTCAAACTTAAAATAGATGTTCCACCTCATCACCCACATCATATGACACAAGGTGCATAACTCTGACACCATTTTTTTATGAATTATGCCCCTTTTTACTTAGAATTTAAGGTTGATTTTGATGTATTTTCACTATATCTCATTTACTACTGAATGGATTTGATTCAAACTTAGAATAGATGTTCCACCTCATCACCCACATCATGTGCCCACATCATGTGACACAAGGTGCATAACTCTGACACCAAGTTTTCATGAATTATGTCCCCTTTTACTTAGAATTTAAGGTTAATTTTGTTGTATTTTCGCTATATCTCAGTTATTACTAAATGGATTTGATTCAAACTTAAAATACTTGTTCCACCTCATCACCCAGATGATGTGACATAAGGTGCTAAACTCTGACATAAATTTTTTATGAATTATGTCCCCTTTTACTTTAAATTTAAGGTTGATTTTGATGTATTTTCACTATATCTCAATTATTACAAAATGGATTTGATTCAAACTTAAAATAGATGTTCCACCTCATCACCCACATCATGTGACACAAGGTGCATAACTCTGACACCAATTTTTCATGAATTATGCCCCTTTTTACTTAGAATTTAAGGTTAATTTTGATGTATTTTCACTATATCTCAGTTACTACTGAATGGATTTGATTCAGACTTAAAATAGATGTTCCACCTCATCACCCACATCATGTGACACAAGATGCATAACTCTGACACTAATTTTTCTTGAATTGTGTCCCCTTTTACCTAGAACTTAAGGTTAATTTTGATGTATTTTCACTATATCTCATTCTGATTGGCTTAGAGCCAAAGGGAAGTAACCTTTTTTTAACTTTTGTTCTGAGTTTCTTCCCCTTAAATTCCAGGAATTAGTCTATTTTTAGAAATCCTATTTTTAGATTTTCAATATTTTAGGTATTTTTCCAACTTTTTTATTGTAAGTCCTATGTAAAAAGTAAAAACATTTTTCTGTGGTAACATGGGTCGGTAAGACACCTTTTTGTATTCACTTTTAGTGTATCTCTAATATTAGAGATTTAATATATTTACTAGTATTACTATACTAGTATTATACTAGTATTACTTTAGTGGAAGCCCAGGATGAAGTACTCCAAAGTATTTTTAAGATTTCTTATGGTTGCCATTTTTCTGTGACAAGACCGTATGGTGGGGGTATGAGTCACTCCTGTGACAGTTCTAGTTTTTCCAGAGCAGTGTCGATCAAGAGAGTCTGACTAGGTTGTACTTTCTAGAGCAATGGTGATCAAGAGACTTGGTTGTACTTTCTAGAGCAGCATTGATCCAGAAACTTGGCTGTTTTCTTCAGAGCAACTATGACCAATCTGGTCCTCATACTCTACCTCTCAATCAAAAATATTGATTCAGAGATTCTCCTCTGGTAGAAATTTGCCCATGGATGTTTCTATGATTTGCTCATTAATGCTTTCCTCAGATGGAATGAGATAGGTAATAAACAGGCCATTTGCTTATAGGTCAGCCTTAAGATAGTGGACAAATGGGAAATAAAAACAAAAGCTATCACAGAAGACAGCGTGCTCGATTATTTCGAAGCTGGATAGTGAAACAGGGCACATCTGAGGAAGCTGGAGCTGTGTTTAATTACTTCAGTGTGGATGAAGATATTGGACAATAGCTTAAGTCTGTGTCAAATGTTTTCAGTAATTGAGAAGTGTATCAAAATATTAAATTAGTATAAATGGGACATAATTTGTGGAATTTCTGCAAAAGTAATGCACCATGACTGTGTCATATCATGTGGCTAATAATATGGAGCAACTATTTGAAGTTTGAATCAAATAAGTGAGCGGAAGTGTATCAAAACTTGAACCTGAAATTCTAGTAAAAAGGGAAAAAGGGGGCATAACTCATCATTTTGGTGCCTGCATCATGAACATTGTGACATATGATGTGGGTAACCATGTGGAACAACAATTTTTTGAAGTTTGAATAAAATCCATTTAGTAACAACAGGTAATAGTGAAAAGCATCTAAATTAAACTGAAATTCTAAGTAAAAAGGGGACACAAGTCAATAAATATTTGTGACAGAATAATGTGGAAGAACTATCTTAAGTTTGAATCAAATTCATTAAGTAATGACAAAGATAAAGTGGAAGTGCACCAACATTAACCTGAAATTCTAAGAAAAAAGGGAGCATAATTCATGAAATATTGGGACCAGAGTTATGGCCCTTGTGTAATATGATGTGAGTGATGATGTGCTACAACTATTTTAAGTTTGAAACAAATCCAGATATAGAAAAAGCATCAAAACTTCAACCTGAAATTTTATGTAATAAGGGGGATAATTCATAAAATATTGGTGCCAGAGTTATGACCCTTGTGTCATATGATGTGAGTGATGATGTCAAACAATCGTTTTAAATTTGAATCAAATCCCTTCTGTAATAACATAAATATAGTGAAAATGCATCAAAATTAACCTAAAATTCTAAGTAAAAAGGGGCACAATTCATGAACAAGAGCTGTCTTTAGAGTAACCTATAGTGCTATGCCCTCAGATATAATTTAGATAAAAATATCTTTCAGCTTGCTGTTAATAAAGAGATAAATTAGATGTGCAATTCACAGCCGTTAGTGTATATCTGGTGTGATGTTGTTTTGATATTCGACTTATTTCCAGACCAAAAGTTAAAGTTTTATTTTAGATATTATTATTTTTGATCATCTATTTATTTTTTCATTTATTTTTATTTTATTTTATTTATTTATTATTATAGTAGATGATGATGATTAAGATACATTTTAAGTTTAAAGTCATTATCTTATATTGTACTAAAGTTATATCCAGAAAGCGAAGATTGCCAAAAAACTTTTAAGCATGAAAGAGGCATAATTCTGTCAAAACTAGAGTTATGGGGATTGTAATCACACATGCAGATGATGATTATAAAGAAATGTTTTTAATTTCAAGTCATCTTTTAAAGTACCAAAGATATGTCTATAAACGAAGCTTTCGAAAAAATTTAACATGAAAATAATTCCAAGTATAACACCTTGGTGACCTTGACCTTGGGTATAATGGGCCCAGCCCTTGCACATACTTTGTTTGTATGCTGGACAATGTTTATGTGAAGATACAGTAAGATATAAGCAATAGTAACAAAGATATGACAGAAAAACAAAGGTTGCCGAAAAACTTTAACCTTAAAAATAACCTAAGTACAACCCCTTGGTGACCTTGACCTTAGGAATAATGGGCCCAGCCCCTGCACATACTTTGTTTGCATGCTGAACAATGTTAATGTGAAGTTACAGTAAGATATAAGCAATAGTAAAACAAAGGTTGCCGATTAGTTTAAATTTGAATCAAATCAATTCAGTAACAACTGAGATAGAGTGAAAGTGCACAAAAACTTAACTTGAAATTCTAAGTAAAAAGCGGGGATATAATTCATAATTCATAAAATATTGGTGTGTTTCATGGCTCTTGTGCCAGATGATGTTGGTGATGATGAGGAATAACTATTTTAAGTCTGAAGCAAATCCATCAAGTAATTAAAGAGATAAAGAGAAAAAAAGAGAAAGTGCACCAAACCTTAACCAAGGTGTGGACGCGGAAGGACACCGACGCCAGGGGGAGTAGGACAGCTCTCCATACACTTTGTTTACTCAAGGTAATTATGAGAATATTTCTCTTCAAGTCAAATGGCTAAAATGGCATGTGTATTTACGTGACTGCACTGTTGTTTGGTTTGCTTGGGACTACGAAAAGAGGTTTGTCTATGCTGAGTAGCCATACCACTGCTTTTGTGTACAATGCACTTTAGACCTCAGCATCATTGTATCCCCAATCTAAAGCTGTGTTACAATCAACCATGCCTCATCAACTGCCTGTAACAAATCTCAGGATTCTCACTGGAGCAGCAACAGAAGAGACTAGAAAATGCTTTTGTAAAAAAGCGCATGTCTCCCCCAATGCAAAGTCCTATAGACAAGAAGTCAATAGGGGTCAGGAGCGAAAGTCAAAGAGACACTGATGGTTGCAATAGGGATCATCTACTTGGCATGTCCAGTCATCCTGCTAAATTTCAACACTCTTGGCCTAGTGGTTCTCAAGTCACTGTTCAGGCTCCTGTGACCTTGACCTTTGATCAAATGACCTCAAAATAAATAGGGGTCATCTACTCTGCATGTCCAATCATCCTATTAAGTTTCAACATTGTAAATCAAGTGGTTCTCAAGTTATTTCCAAAAAATGATTTTACATGAACAGGCCACTGTGACCTTGACCTTTAATAGACTGACCCCAAAATCAATAGGGGTCATCTCCTCTGCATGTTCAATCATCCTATGAAGTTTCAACATTCTGGGCCCGCCCGCTTAGCTCAGTAGGTAGAGCGTCGGTCTACAGATCGCGGGGTCGTGAGTTCGATCCTCGGGCGGGGCGTATGTTCTCCGTGACTATTTGATAAACGACATTGTGCCTGAAATCATTAGTCCTCCACCTCTGATTCATGTGGGGAAGTTGGCAGTTACTTGCGGAGAACAGGTTTGTACTGGTACAGAATCCAGGAACACTGGTTAGGTTAGCTGCCCGCCGTTACATGACTGAAATACTGTTGAAAAACGGCGTTAAACCCAAAACAAACAAACAAATCAACATTCTGGGTCAAGTGGTTCTCAAGTTATTGATCGGAAATGGTTTTCAATGTTCAGGCCCCTGTGACCTTGACCTTTAACGGAGTGACCCTAAAATCGTTAGGGTTCATCTACTCTGCATAACCAATCATCCTACGAAGTTTCATCATTCTGGGTCAAGTGGTTCTCAAGTTACTGACCGGAAATGGTTATCAATGTTCAGGCCCCTGTGACCTTGACCTTTAATGAAGTGACCCAAAAAAACAATAGGGGTCATTTACTCTGCATGAACAATCATCATGTTCAGGCCCCTGTGGCCTTGACCTTTAACAGAGTGACCCCAAAATCGTTAGGGGTCATCTACTCTGCATGACCAATCATCTTATGAATTTTCAACATTCTGGGTCAAGTGGTTCTCAAGTTACTGACCGGAAATGGTTTTCAATGTTCAGGCCCCTGTGACCTTGACCTTTGACGGATTGACCCCAAAATCAATAGGGGTCATCTACTCTTCATGACCAATCATCCTATGAAGTTTCAACATTATGGGTCAAGTGGTTCTCTAGTTATTGATCGGAAATGGTTTTCAATGTTCAGGCCCCTGTGACCTTGACCTTTGACGGAGTGACCCCAAAATCAATAGGGGTCATCTACTCTTCATGACAAATCATCCTATGAAGTTTCAACATTCTGGGTCAAGTGGTTCTCTAGTTATTGATCGGAAATGGTTTTCAATGTTCAGGCCCCTGTGACCTTGACCTTTGACGGAGTGACCCCAAAAACAATTGGGGCCGTCTACTCCAGCAGCCCTACAACCCTATGAAGTTTGAAGGTTCTAGGTCAAATGGTTCTCCAGTTATTGCTCGGAGATGAAGTGTGACGTACGGACGGACGGACAGGGCAAAAACAATATGTCTCCTAGGGGAGACATAAATATCCCTGTGACCAATAAAGTGACAAACTTTAGAGGCCAGTATCCCCTGCATTGACTTACCACAATGCTCATGATTCAAAAACCTGCAAAATTCACAAAACTACAATCACAGTCAAACTGGTCTGTATAGACCATCCTGGTGGTCTTTATCGACAGGTGGTCTCTTAACATGGGTAATTTATTGCTATAGTGAAACAGGCAGAAAACCTTACAATCGGGTTTTATAGTAGTGGCCTTTATTCAGAGGTGGTCTTTAGCACAGGTCTTCCTAAAACTGTAACACTCATGTGCTTTGACACTGATCCTACCCGTAACAAGTCGTTGATTTACTGCTATCGAGTGTATGACGTTTGATGTGTTGATTTCAAATGTTTCTCCTCAGTAAAACAGAGTATGCCATGCTAAGCACCTAAATTTTTCCTTTGGAAATTAAAAATTCAGAGCTCCTTGTAGGAATCAACTTAACTACAGATCACATGCATGTTTCTTGCCAACTTGTTTAACAAGCAGCTGTTGTTAATAAAGAAGTTCATACTACCTTTTGATTTGTTTGTTTTTGGGTTTAACGCCATTTTTCAATAGTATTTCAGTTATGCAACGTCGGGCAGTTAACCTAACCAGTGTTCCTGGATTCTGTACCAGTACAAAACTGTTCTCCGCAAGTAACTGCCAACCACATGAATCAGAGGTGGAGGACAAATGATTTCAGACGAAACATCTTTGATCAAATCGTCAGGGAGAACATACACCTCGCTTGGGGATCGAACTCACAACCCCGCGATCTGTAGATCAGCGCACTTCCTACTGAGCTAAGTGGGCAGGTGCAATTTATTTGATGACCTTGAATATAACTCCCAACATACTGTCAATACTATTAATGTGAAAAACATTCAACCCCAACTATAACATATGAGCAAGTCAAGAAACCCTGATGTGGTGGTATAGGACTTGACTGCTAAACAGGGAACATTACGTGCAGGCAACCACTAAGAGTCATTACAGTCAGTAGAGCGCTCGTCCTGTAAGCAAGGGGTTCCAGGTTCAAGCCCCGTACTTACTGCACTTTTTTCTCATCTTGTGCCATTTGGACTGTGTATAAACTATGTTTATCTTTTACTCTGCCTCATCAGAAATTTGAGAATTTACTACAAAGTGGACATCAAGTCTAGGTAGTCACCGATCTGTACACTGTCAGCAAGGTGTCCTGGGTTCTGGCCCTCCACTGACTGAGATTTATTCTATGTATAAACAGGACCCAAGAGATGCAGCTTGATAAACTTTGTATAGTGGCAGTAGCAACTATCTTACCTCTAAGCCTTGCACTTTTGACTAGAAATGCTACTTAAAGCACTTTGTCAAACAAGAGGACCATGATGATCCCAGATCACTTACCTGAGTCACCCTGATCAGATTAATTGAAAAGGTCTGTGAATTTTTTTTTTATGTCGTGCCAGTGTTTCTCCCTACAAGAATATTTTTGAAGTTTCTACTAATTAAATACGGGCAGGTAATGTGTGTGTGTGTGTGTGCGTGCGTGTGTTTGGAAGGGGGTCAGGTGGGGTAATAATGACAGGATACTAAGAGACGATGTCAAACATTTTCCATTACACACATATAGGGAAAAAGTGACCACAGCCCCTGTTGGCCATGTTTTTGATGAAACACAATAATTTGTAAATTCTTTGTATTTGGTCACCTAAGAAACATTTGTGTAAACTCATTTTAAAAATGGGCATGCTCTTTCAGACAAGAAGATTTTTAAAATTTCCAATATAGGGAAAAATGACCACACCCAATGATGGCAATGTTTTTTGACAAATCAAAATAATTTGAACAATCCTGGTAGAAGGTCACACAGACCATTTGTGTGCAATTATTTCTAAGGTCATTAGTTCCATACAAGAATTTTTTTAAAGTTTCCAATACATGTATATACATATAGGGAAAAATAACCTTAGCCTGTAGCGTTCATGTTTTTTGAGGAATCAGAATAATTTGTAAAAGGGGGGAATAATTCATGAAATATTGGTGTGAGAGTTATGGCCCTTGTGCCATATGATGTGGGTGATGATGAGGAATAACTATTTTAAGTTTGAAACAAATCCATCAAGTAATTACAGAGATAAAGTAAAAGTGCATCAAAACTTTCAACCAAAGTGCGGATGCAGAAAAACGCCGAAGCCGGGTCGAGTAGGACAGCTCTCCATACTTCGTATAGTCGAATTAAAAATCCTTCATTGCAATTAAAAATAATGGAGCAGAAACAAATTTTTACTTGACCTTCAATAGTGACCTTGACCTTTGACTGACCACCATGGGTCATATGCTCGACACATAGTCTAATCATTGGGAACATTCCTGTGTAGTATTAAAACAAGAGCTGTCACAGGAGACAGCGTGCTTGACTATTTCGATGCTGGATAGTGAAACTGGGCACATCTGAGGAAACTAGAGCTGTCACTGGAGTGTTTAATGACTCCAATTGTGGATGAAGATATAGCACAATAGCCTGAGTCTATGTCAAAAATATCAACTTAAAGTAATAAGAGAGATTAAGATAAAATGTATCAAAACACTATATAAGTATATCCTAAGCAAAAAGGGGCACAATTCATTAAATATTGGTGCCAGAGTTATGCACCTTGTGTCATATGGTGTGGGTGATGATGTTGAACAACTATTTTAAGTTTGAATCAAATCCATTCAGTAATAACAGAGATAGAGTGAAAGTGCATCAAAACTTTAACCTAAAATTCTAAGTAAAAAGGGGGAATAATTAATGAAAAATTGGTGCCAGAGTTATGCACCTTGCATCATATGGTGTGGGTGATGATCTTGAACAACTATTTTAAGTTTGAATCAAATCCATTCAGTAATAACAGAGAGTGAAAGTGCATCAAAACTTTAACCTAAAATTCTAAGTAACAAGAGCTGTCTCCGTAGGATGACACATGCCCCCGATGGCACTTTGAATGAATAGTTATGGCCGATGTTAGAGTTTAGGACCTTTGACTTACGGAGTTGGGTCTTGGCGCGACACATCGTCTTACTGTGTCACACATTCATGCATAGTTATTTTAAAATCCATGCATGAATGACAAAGATATGGACCGGACATGCCCATCAATGCACTATCATGAAAAATGATCTTTAACGTCTAAGTGTGACCTTGACCTTTGAGCTACAGACCTGGGTCTTGCGTGTGACACGTCGTCTTACTGTGGTACACATTCATGTCAAGTTATTTGAAAATACATCCATTGATGACAAAGATATGGACCGACATGCCATCAATGCACTATCTTTAACATCTAAGTGTGACCTTGACCTTTGAGCTACGGACTGGGTCTTGCGCACTGCACGTCATCTTACTGTGGTACACATTCATGCAAGTTATTTGAAAATCCATCCTCGATGACAAAGATATGGTCCGGACACGCCCATCAATGCACTATCCTTTAACGTCTAAGTGTGACCTTGACCTTTGAGCTACGGACCTGGGTCTTGCGCACTGCACGTCGTCTTACTGTGGTACATATTCATGCCAAGTTATTTGAAAATCCATCCATAGATGACAAAGATATGGACCGGACACGCCCATCAATGCACTATCCTTTAACGTCTAAGTGTGACCTTGACCTTTGAGCTACGGACCTGGGTCTTGCGCACTGCACGTCGTCTTACTGTGGTACACATTCATGCCAAGTTATTTGAAAATCCATCCATCGATGACAAAGATATGGACCGGACACGAAAATTGCGGACAGACAGACAGACGGTTCAAAAACTATATGCCTCCCTTCGGGGGCATAAAAAGGGGAAATAATTCATGAAAAATTGGTCCCAGAGTTATGCACCTTGTGTCATATGATAAGGGCAATGTTGTTGAACAATTGTTTTAGTTTAAATCAGATCCATTCAGTAATAACAGAGATAGAGTGAAAGTGCACCAAAACTTTAACCTGAAATTCTAAGTAAAAAAGGGGAATAATTCATGAAATATTGTGGCAGAGTAATGCATCTTGTGTCATATGATGTGGGTGATGATGCTGAACAATTATTTTAAGTTTGAATCAAATCCATTCAGTTATAACACAGGTAGAGTGAAAGTGCACCAACACTTGAACTTGAAATTCTAAGTAAAAAGGGGGAATAGTTCATGAAAAAATGGTGCCAGATTTATGCACCGTGTGTCATATGATGTTTGTTTGTTTTGGGTTTAACGCCATTTTTCAACAGTATTTCAGTCATGTAACAGCGGGCAGTTAACCTAATCAGTGTTCCTGGATTCTGTACCAGTACAGACCTGTTCTCCGCAAGTAACTGCCAACTTCCCCACATGAATCAGAGGTGGAGGACTAATGATATCAGACACAATGTCGTTCATCAAATAGTCACGGAGAACATACGCCCCGCCCCAGGATCGAACTCGCGACCCCGAGATCCGTAGACCAACACTCTTACCTATTGAGCTAAGCGGGCAGGCTGTCATATGTGGGTGATGGGTGATAATGTTGAACAACTATTTTAAGTTTGAATCAAATCCATTCAGTAATAACAGAGATAGAGTGAAAGTGCATCAAAACTTCAACCTGAAAATCTAAGTGAAAAGGGGGGATAATTCATGAATTATTGGAGCCAGAGTTATGGCCCTTATGTCAGATGATGTGGATGATGATGAGGAATAAGTTTTTCAAGTTTGAATCAAACCCATCAAGTAATTACAGAGATAAGTTGAAAAAAGAGAAGTGTAAAAAAACTTTAACCAAGGTGGGGACGCGGAAAGACGCAGACGACGGGTCGTATAGTCGAGTCGAGCTAAAAATCCTTCAATGCAATTAAATGTAAAGGAGCAGAAACAAATTTTTACTTGACCTTAAACAGTGACCTTGACCTATAACTGACAAGCATAGATCATGCATTGACATATTGTCTCATCATATTGAACGTTTGTGTGTAGCACTAAGATAATCCATCAATGCATATAAAAGTTATGAAGCAGAAACAATGTTTACCTGACCTTCAATAGGTACCTTGACCTTTGACCTACAAGCATATGTCTTATGTGCATAATCTACATATTGCCCTCTATACACACACCAAGTTTTATTAACCTAGCTTGAATACTTTTTGAGTTATTGCAGGATCCAGATTGGGGAATGGACAGACGAACTGAGGGCATTCCTATAGTCCCCTCTGTAGTTCCACTGGTAGAGGACTAAAAACATCTTGGTAGAAAACCACTAACAAATGCTTCATGTAAAATATAAGCCTTGAATTTCTAGAAAAGATGATATTATTCTAAGTAAAAGTGCTGCCCCAACTGGCAATGAGGGATTTAAAATTTGGCCTGCGAGTACACAGCCATTTTAACAAACTTGAAAGAGGTCCATGCAATAAATGCTACAGAGAATGTTTGGTGAGGTTCCATCTAGCACTTCATGATAAGAATTTACTGAAAGCTTTTTTTTCTGTTTTCATCTTTGGGAGCTACCAAATCAGAGTGAACCATCTGAATATATTGAAACAAATCCATGCACAGAAGTTTTAGACCAAGTTTGGTGAAAATCTATCCAGCAAGTCATGAGGCAGAGTTGTTCAAAGAAGAAGAGCTGTCAGAGGACAGCAACACTTGACTTTATAAAAGCCTCGTCACTAAAAATGTTGAATGAATACATAAAGTTAAAGAAAGGTGTGTAACTTTGAGAAATTGCAAAACAGTTATGAAACATCTGCCATAAATGCTACATTATGACAATGAACTTGAGTGTAAAGTTTCTATCCATTCTCACTAGTGGTTACCAAGATACCTGCTTACACCCAAAAATTTTACGCTAAATTGCTCCACTGAAAAAGGGGCATGACTTGGTAAAAGTGCCAGATAGAGTTATGAAATCTGTGCACTGCATGTCAGATCATCACAATAAACAAGTTTGTTCAGTTTCTATCCATGCTCACTTGCAGTTACCGTGGTAACAGCTCACACATAAAAACTTAACCAAAAGGAGTGGTGTGATCAGAGGAAATAATGTGCTCAACTATTTAAATACTGGATAGTGCAGGAGCCTTGTGTCATATGATGTGGAACAAATATTTTAAGTTTGAATAAAATTTGCACAATAGATATAGCCCTTATTGTCATATGTTGCAAGTGAGGATAAGGAAGTTTAGAGTTATCTTAAGTTAGAATCCAGTCCACAGAGTAATTATAGAGATAAAGTAAAAGTGCAGCAAAACTAAAACCATTTCTGCAGACATCAGCCAACCAGGATAGCCCTCCATATTTTGTATAACTAAAAACTCCCAAGCCAAAAAAGGAGCATAGCTTTCTAAAAAGCCAAAACTGAGCTACCTGTGTATATTACAGTGCACAAGTGTGTTAAGTTTCAATTCTTTCCAACAAGTGGGTACCGAGATACTGAGATGCCTAAATATACAACAACTTAAATAAATCAGAAAGCATACATCCAACAAATAGGTGAGCACAATAGCTCTACCTATTCTTTGAAAAATCAAGCTAAAACTGTTCATAAACAATCATCCACCAACACTAAAAGCTTGCCCTGAACCCTGGGTTCAGGTAAGCTAATAAGCAAAATATCAGATATAAGTGAAACAAAATTATTATTTCTTAAATATAAAATATCAATCAATAACAGCAGTCTTTCTAGGAAACAAAATAATATTGCATAAATTAAAGTTTTATGTTACTCTGTTGTCAATACAGCAGTAAATTTACATGTATATTCATACAAAAATACAAAAAAATGTACAACAAATTCAATTTACAACAAAAAAATAAATATTACACAGCAGTCAACATGTTATCACAGAGTTACATATATGTATACTATGAAACATAAATATAAAGGTCAAATAAAAAAATATTTTTGGACAAGGAATGTATAAATTATCACAGTTTTGGCATTTTTTTTTTAAGAAATCTACGTTTTTGGACGTTTATTTTATACATATTGTGCATTTTAATCGACCTGGCAGGGTGGGGTTTCGTGATGGTCCACTGCATTATTGTGCAGGATATGTAGTATATTCGGCAACCTGATTTCTTATTCGGTGGCCATCTACCTTACATTGTAACCAATGTAGCGTTGAATTTCAGTCGTTGAATACGGAATTAAACAATTATATTGCTCTACCTATTTTGCTTGTGTTTTGAGATTACCATTATTTGCGTAAGTCAGAGATTAACTCTGCCCAGCCAGGTCAAATAAAATGCACAATAAAAAGTTTGAAATATTTTTAGGCAAAGAACGTATAAATCATCACAACTGTGTCTTGTCTCTATTATCTATAAAATATTCTGGACGGCATCATTGTAAAGATCTGAGACACATGATACAATGTATACATACTGCTGAACCTTCAAAAATCTCGTTTTATCATAAAAGGCATTACAATTCAGGTATAATGATTCTTCAAGCACAAATGACATCCTACAAATACATTTGGGGGAAACAAAGTCTGTATGTACAGACAATATAAACATTCTCATTTTGTGCAGAACTGAATAACGGAAATGAACAAACAAAACTTTGTGCAGAAATACTGGTGTAAAGATGCTCTTGATTTATGTACAATAATACTTCATGGTCCATCTTCACTCCATATCTGAAACTGAAACCCCTATTAATCCCCTAAAAACTCCTCTGTAGCCAGTTATCTGCCCCCAGCTCCTGCCAACCAAAACACAAATCAAGTCTTAAGTAAATTGTAACAGGTATTCAACTGCTGCAAATTTAAAGAAGCACCTTTGTAAATGTGTTCATCCAACCTTTACTTATAATAAAGTCTTTATTATACAGAAATATATAAATCTTGAAATTATTCATCTGGCTGACAGAGTAAGGCCACACCTCTCATCACCCAGAAATGTGGATCATGGTCAGATGGTAAATTAACAGCAGTAACAAAGTTTGTTGAATGTCCGGTAGAGGAGAGTGTCCCCGCCCTCTCAGAGGTTCTGTACAGGGGACACTCGTACACAAATACAGGTTGATCACTACTCTCTGACAGTTTCTCTGGTGTTGGTACATGGTCTTCAGCATGTGTAGATGCTCTTGTAGGCTGCTTCTGAAAACACAACCTCAATGTTAGTATTACTATCTCTATAAACATTCTTATATCAAAAGATGGCATATAGTGCAAATAAGCCACAGTAAAAAGATTGCCATGAGTGGCCTTGAGCCGCTCAACTGACCTTGACTGCTTGACCTTGAATATATGTCATCACTGAATGTAACAAGAGCTGTCAGTGGACAGCGCGCTCGACTATTCTCAGTGCTTGATAGTAGTATAATATAAGCAATGAGTAAAACTTTAACATTACAATAAGCATATTCTAAGTCGAAAAGGGGCCATAATTCAGTCAAAATGCTTGATAGAGTTGCCTCCTCCTTTTTACAGACTGGGGTCATGATGGTAAACAGGTATGCAAAATATGAAAGCAATATCTCAGTGGACTTTGAAAATATTTGGGGTGGTACACAAACTTTAACATTTATTCTAAGTCGAAAAGGGGCCATAATTCAGTCAAAATGCTTGATACCATTGCCTCCTCCTTTTTACAGACTGGGGTCATGATGGTTAACAAGTATGCAAAATATGAAAGCAATATCTCAATGGACTTTGAAAATATATGGGGTGGTACGCAAACTTTAACATTTGTGTGACACTCACGCTAACGCTAACGCCCACGAATGTGCGAGTAGGACAGCTCCCCAATTCTTCGAATAGTCGAGCTAAAAATTGTGTTCAGTATGAAACTAGATGGACAAGAAATTTGATGAAGATCCATTCTAAATGTTGAAGTGTCCTAGTGACCTAGATTTTATCCCAATTTGACCAAGTTTCAGAGCTGCCACTGATTCAACAAACATTTCAACCAGATTTCATGTAAAACTGGCATAAAATATAGCCTCTTGTTTAGTGTTAACCCTTATCATGCTGGAAACGATTGATCCTGCCTTTGCAACCAGTGTAGATCATGGTCAGCCCGCACACCTGTGCAGTCTGACCATGATCTGCACTGTTCGCTATTCAGTCAGTATCTTTAAGGTAAGCTCCCCTTTAAACAGTTAATGTTAAACTGTCCAAATGGACAAGTCCATTTTAGAAAATGTAGCATGAAAAGGGTTAAGTTTTTTCTAATGGTTGCTTATATTTCTATTATCTTACCTGGTAACTTATTTTTTGGACCTCAAATTGATCATTTCGAACTTGAACATTCTAAGATCCATGAAGATCAGGTAGAAAATGTGGTCTTTGTAGTGTAAACAAGGCTTCTCTATGATATGACCTATTTCTTGATCCAAGATTAAATGAGTTTTGAACTCAATGTAGATTTTATGAACAGTTTTTTCATATAAATCAAGTAGAAAATATGGCCTAAGAGTGATGACAAGGTCTTCCTATGATCTGACCTTGTGACCTAGTTTTTGACCCCAGATGACTAATTATAAAGCTGAACCTAGACCTAATAAAGACAAATATTCTAACTTTGTGTTTAATACAGATCAAGCAAAATGGCCTCAAATGTTCAAAAGGTTTTCAACGAATATAACCTATTGACCTTGTTTTATGCAAACTAATTGTTTCAGACATAACTTAGATTTAGAAAGGTAATTATTATGACAAAGTTTCATAAAGACCAAGCAGAAAATGTTTACAAGGTTTTATCTATAACTTGAACTAGTTTGTGAACCAAGATGTCCATCTTTTGAAAAATGCCTAGATTTTATACAGACAAACATTCTGACCATATTTTATATAGATCAAGTAGAAAATATGGCCTTCAGAGTGGTTATCCTATGATCTGACCGATTGACCTACTTTTTATAATCCAGCTGACCCAGTTTTAAACTTGAACTAGGTTTTAAACAGATAAACATTCTGACCATGTTTCATATAAACCTTGTAGAAAATAGGTGTGAACAAGATTTTTCTATGACCTGATCTAGTGGCCTAGTTTTGGACTCAAGATAAGGCATTTTTAAACTAAAACAAGACTTTATTAAGACAAAGGTTCTACCAGTTTAAAAAAGACCTTGTAAAAATATGGCCTCTACAGTATTATCAAAGTTTTTGTGTGATTTGATCTAGTAACCTAGTTCTTGACCACAGATGACTCAGCTTCCAACTCATGCGAGAATTTATTAAGACAAACATTGTGACCAGTTTCATTAAGACTGGCCAAAACTGTGACCACCTCTAAAGTGTTTACAAAGGATTGGTGATGCCAGATGCCAAACGGTCCATCTATACTTAGTGTAGCAGCGTGTCCTGAACTTTTGGTTTAGCTGAGCTAATAAAAATCACAAGTATAGCTCGTCTTCTGACTGAAATAAATACACTGTAATAATGGATTTCTAATGAAACTTTCCATACTGTCAGGCTACCATGCATAAGATAAGTATAACACAGGTCTAGCTTCAGTCCAAGATTGTCAACACATTATTCACAAATACCTTTACCATCTTTTTCTTCATTGAAATGAAAAGCTGTATATTATAATGTATATATGAGCCACGCCATGAGAAAACCAACATAGTGGCTTTGTGACCAGCATGGATCCAGACCAGCCTGCGCATCCGCGCAGTCTGGTCAGGATCCATGCTGTTCACTAGCGGTTTCTCTAATTGCAGTAAGCTTTAAAAGCGAACAGCATGGATCCTGACCAGACTGCGCGGATGCGCAGGCTGGTCTGGATCCATGCTGGTCGCAAAGCCACTAAGTTGGTTTTCCCATGGCGCAGCTCATATCAATAATATGTCATGTATGAGAATTTAACCAAAATTCACTGAAATGAATACAAGTTTACCTGCACAGGTTTGAAGTGTATCTCTGGTAGCTTTGAGAACCTCTGTCCAGGGAGAGAATCATGCAGACAACCCAAGTCCAAATTCCATCTTGCACCATCAATAAATAAACCAAATATAACCACTCCATCTTCTGGTGGCTGATTACCCTACATTTAGTAAATAGAGAATCATTTAAGTCTGTAAATAACACTGCACAGTTTTTAGATAAAATATATCAATGGCACTGTAACTAATAATTTACTCATCAAAAGGACCATCTGACTGATATTTTTGCTCAAAATTTTCTCTTTTCAGGTTCTTTGATACTGTACCCAACATAAGAAATTTGAGTTGAGCAGAAAACATGCTAGTAACACGGAATTAATTCTGCATGTTATGCACAGATAAACATTCCAGACAGTCCATTTTGATGTTATGGCACACAGATAATGTGATAGCACAAAAATATTAACAGAAATGGCTTGACTTGTGACCTCTGACTTGCAAACTTGGCAAACTGGATAGTTATAATAAAATTATAAACTGTGCCATATAGGTGTTTTGCACTAAAAATAAACATGATTAAAAGCAGTTTTATCAAGAGGTAATAAATTAAGCATTATCATGGTAATCGGAACAGTCATTTGAAATATGTGTACCAACCCACTACCCAAGAGCAATTTATGAAACTTATATAAAGAGGTTTTATACATCATATTACATTTAAATATTTGTATTCTAAACAAAAAAAATACATGTAGTTCTTCCAGTGATTTCAACAGCCAAATTTTCTGTCACATGATCAGTTTTACTGTAAATGTCCCTACAGTCTTTGACAGTTATAGAATACACAAGTAAGACCTTGTCTAGTGTACTGCTGTGATGAGAACTTTTCCCATGTTCCCTTTTATAGCAAGGAATATAATTTAGTTGCAGATAGGCCCCATATTCAACACATGGTTCTCATATTTAACATTTAACAGAACGCCAATCAGGTATGTAACTGTATTTTATATGTTCAATTTTCATTGAATGGCTAGACAACTGTAAACTGCTTAGGGAAAGCTTGATTTTTCTCTACTGGATTTAAACAAGAAAATTCAGTTATTTTATATACAGACTTTTTAATTGATTAGAAATTCTGATTTTTGATGTCGAAGTGGGTATACACATTTGATAAACCTGTAGAAAAATTCAATGAGGTCTGACAATTAGTTCTTAGGATATTTCATATTTATCATAAGTGCAAAATACCTGTACCTTAAATGCAACTTCTTTAATGTTGATTTTCTCCTTAAGATCACTGAGTGACTCCACTGTATCATGTGTCTTCTGTACTTTAAATTCAAACTGTAGAGAGTCAACTGGTATACCAAGCTTTCTGGCATGACTCTGAAGAACACCAGTCAGGAAGCCTGAAATGAAAACAGTAATAAGACATGTAATGAATCAGGAATAATTTGTTTATATTTTAGCTGACCAGTCTCATCATTCAATTGTTCTGCAATGAAAGAACAAAGGAAGACTTCGATCTGCCGATTTCATTCATGTCTCATATCTGCTATGATATTACAGTTTTTACTATTACAAACAAACTCTGCTGTAAGAAAATCACTGAGTGCTTGACTACAGTTAACAAGAAATGTTAACAGAGTTAATAACCTCCTCTGCCAATGACATTTTGCATGCAACATACAATTCTTTAAATGAAACTTTGAGCTTCAGGCCAAGACTAAGACTTGTTATGGAGATCATTTACTAGAAGTTACAATCCATGTCAGAGTTGGGACTGAAAGGTATGATTGTGACCTGGAGTTATGGGCCTGTGTGTAGGTGATGGCACATCATTTTATTACAGGTAACATTTGTGTCAAGTTGTATCAAAATCTGCTGACTGATGGCAAAACTATGGACAGGACACAAACCAGTCTCTGTAAAGCTTTCACCACTAAGATGACCTTGACCTGCAGCTATTGACCTTGACACGTGGCACATTTTCTTGATACAGGGAATATTTTTGTCATGTATTATTAAATCAGTTGATGGATGGCAGTATTACGTAAGGAACACAAACAGAATCTATAAACCTTAGACCACTGTAAACCACTGACCTCTAAGTTTGAATTTGGAACAATGTGGCAGGGTCTTGACACAGGTACTTGCTAATTTAACATTTGGGCTAAGTAATATTAAAATCAGTTGATGTATGACATGGCTATGGAAGGGTTATAAATCAGATCCTGTAAACTTTGCCCACTAAATTTAATATTGACCTTTAGGCAATGGGCCTCATATATCTTATGTATGACATATCTATAACATAAGAAACATTTGTGCCAGAAAATATTAAAAGCAGTGTTACAAAAAGGTCATCAAATGATCCTGTAAGCCTCAGCCCTTTTAATTCGAAATTGACCTTGAAGCGATGGGCCTGGGTCTTATTTGTGCAAGATATTTGAAACATTTGTGCCAAGAAATAGTAAATGTTACAGAAGATGCCATCTGGTTTTAAACTTATCCTAAATTGCACAGACAAACATTCTGACCAGGTTTCAAATAGGTCAGATTTAGAAAATATAGCCTCTAGAGCATTAACAAAGATTTTTCTATGATTTGACCTAATGACCTAGTTTATTATCCCAGATGACCTAGGGTATATTTTGACCCAGGTTTCATACAGATAAGATAGAAGATATGACCTTTAAACTATTATACCCTTACCCTGCTTAATTTCTAAAAATGGACTGGTCCATCATTCAATTTGGGCAGCATCACTTATTATTTAAAGGGTTTTTCACTGAAAATTTACTGACTGAATGGCGAACAGTGCTGACCATGATCAGCCTGCATGGACGTGCATGCTGATCATGGTCTGCATGGTTGCAAAGGCAAAATCACCTGCCACCAGCAGGCTAAGGGTTAACAAGGTTTTTTTCTATGATTTGACTTAGTGACCTAGTTTTTCACCCCAGATAATCCAGAATAAGGTGATATTATTTACCTTGAGGAAAGAAGAATCCTGACAACCAGAAGCTGTATGGTTGACACCTTGGTATCTCCTTAAAGTCCACTTCAGCTGCCGGGTTCTTGGATCCGAGCACCGGTTTCATCAGTTTCTCTACTGTATTCAGCATCATCTCAGCCCACTGGGCAAAGAAGTCCACCCTCATGTACAGGTTCTGGATCCAAGACCCTAGAGGCTTTCGGGATTCATAGGAGGCAGTCTGCAAATGTAACAAATAGAGGATATTGTACAAGTGTCTTTTCTTATTAAATTTATTAAAGTAGTTGAACAAAATTTATAAAATGCGAAGCTCAAGAAAATTCAATGTGAAAAAACACAAGCAAAATTCTTTTAATCACATGTTAGCTTGACATGTTAAAACATCGAAATTTCTTCTTTCTCTATCTATCATAGACAAAGTCAATGCAATAAATGTTTCCTGTTCTTAAAACAACATCAGCATCAAAATGTTATTCCTCTAGTGTAATACCAACATTATGTAATGGCTTTATTTCACTACCGCTACATGAAACCTGTGATAAATATATTTCGAAATGCAAGTTTTTCAAACAATAGACTACAAATGAAAAATTATATCTAAGAAACTGAAACTGAAAAACACTTTAGATAATTATGCTAAGGAAAATTAAAATACAACAGTTTTGGTAAGAAATATCACTATTACTTAAACTGTCTGATCTATATATCCTTCAATTTCACTTATTGCTAGAAACTATATGGTTTAAGTCATTCAGACAACAGAACACAAACCTTCCATTTCTGTGGTACCCCCTGTGACAGCAGAGCATTATAGGCTTCTTCAAGTGGTTCAGACATGATTACCTCCCCTTTGATAGCGAGGATAAGGGATTTCATGGTGGTATGTATAATACTGAGGAGGTTGTTGAAGCGGTCTATCTCCTGACGTAATACAGTCACCAAGGCTGAGTTACTCATCACCGCATCCACAGCAGATTGTAACACTGTAACAGAACAATGAATAACCTGTACTATAATATAGCAAATGAACGATATGACTGTAATATAAAAGTGAACATTCTGTACTGCTGCACAGCAATGAACAATATGTACTCAAACTGTTACATAGCAATTAACATTCTGGGGATCATTTCACAAAAGTTTGTAAGTTCCATCCTAAGTTGTCTCCTAAGTATGAAACTTTTAAAACACATTTGAGCCGCATCATGAGAAACCAACATAGTACTTTTGCATCCAGCATGGATCCAGACCAGCCTGCGCATCCGCGCAGTCTGGTCAGGACCAATGCTGTTTGCTTACAGTTTTCCCTAATTGCAATAGACTTTGAAAGTGAACTGTATGGATTCAGTATTGATGTGCAGGCTGGTCTGGATCCATGCTGGTCGCAAATGCACTATGTTGGTTTTCTCATGGTGCGGTTCGTTTATTTCATAGGATAAAACTTGTATCTTTTTAAAACTATAGCCATGAAACACCTTACTCCTAAGTTCAAACTTTGTCCCAACAGGCCCCAGAACTCTAACATATCTGTACTGTTAAATGGCAATGATTATCTATACCGTTATCTAGCAATTTACAATCTGTTCTGTTACATAGCAATCAACAATCTTTACTGTAACTTAGCAATGAATAATCTGTACCATAACATACAAATAAAGAAATCTGTATTTTAAAACATACACACATTGACCAGGGGCATACTTCAAGCTGTACGGATTCAATATCATGTAAATTTACCATAAAGTATTGTACATAAAGGTCACACGTAACTTAACAACATATACTTGTTAAAGACTTCCAAATGTATCAAACTGAGGACATACCTTTTTCAGAATAATTTTGAGTTTTACATTTTCTAAAACGAAAACAGTCTTCTCCATATTGGAAAAATGTAATGAAACATAATCAATTCTTTTTGGCTTTATTGTGAAAACTCGATAATTTGAAATTGTTCACAATCAATGGACTTTTCTCATGATTCAGATCAAAGTGATGTAGCATTTATAGAAATAAAGTTTTGTTACTGAACAAGAATACATGTAATCAGAATCCTGCAGTTACTGCAGTTGGTAAGGAGCAAGTCACAAATCAGCAATTTTATCATGCGTGTAACAGTGTTTCATTTTTTGCCCAATATTTTGTTTTCTTAAAGGTCCAATACTAAGGAAAGTGAACATTTTAATTTCTTTTAAAAAGCACAGAAACTATTTCATTTTATTGGAAAATGAAGTTGGTATGTAGAAATTCGAAATAAATCACAGTATATGTACAATTATTTTTCTATGAAGTATGAAGAAAGTTAAAAAGACCTGGGGGGTCATTCTGTCGATTCATTGAAATTTCAACATAATACAAATACATTTCTTTGAGTCCAAAGACCTTCTGTAAATTTTGACCTGCCAATCTTCATTATTTAGTGTCTTGCAGAAGTCTATGCACTGGCTATGAAAAAAAATGCCAACTCACTTTCCCTTAGTAATGGACCTTTAAAACATAATTAATTCATGATTTTCTCTCTAGTTTACCTTATTTCATATTATCTAGTTATGATACCTTTTTCCTATGATTCAGTATATGATGTTGATCTATTTCAAAGAAATGCCAG
Organism: Mercenaria mercenaria; assembly: GCF_021730395.1. NCBI lineage: Eukaryota > Metazoa > Mollusca > Bivalvia > Venerida > Veneridae > Mercenaria > Mercenaria mercenaria. Next base: position 103,936,897 of record NC_069361.1, on the reverse strand, counting down.
GTATTTAAATTCAGACATATATATTGCACATACATGAATGAAATACAACATAGAATCATAAAAAACAAGAGCCGTCTCCATAGGATGACACATGCCCCCGATGGCACTTTGAATGAATAGTTATGGCCGATGTTAGAGTTTAGGACCTTTGAACTACGGACCTGGGTCTTGCGCGCCACACGTCATCTTACTGTGCCACATATTCATGCGTAGTTATTTTAAAATCCATGCATGAATGACAAAGATATGGACCGGACATGCCCATCATTGCACTATCTATATGACCTTTAACGTCTAAGTGTGACCTTGACTTTTGAGCTACGGACCTGGGTCTTACGCGCGACACGTCGTCTTCCTGTGGTACACATTCATGTCCAATAATTTTAAAATCCATGCATGAATGACAAAGATATGGACCGGACACGCCCATCAATGCACTATCATGAAATATGACCTTTAACGTCTATGTGTGACCTTGACCTTTGAGCTACAGACCTGGGTCTTGCGCGCAACAACTCGTCTTACTGTGGTACACATTCATGTCCAATAATTTTAAAATCCATGCATGAATGACAAAGATATGGACCGGACACGCCCATCAATGCACTATCATGAAATATGACCTTTAACGTCTAAGTGTGACCTTGACCTTTGAGCTACAGACCTGGGTCTTGCGCGCGACATGTCGTCTTACTGTGCCACACATTTATTTGAAAATCCATCCATGGATGACAAAGATATGGACCGGGCACGAAAATTGCGGACAGACCGACAGACGGTTCAAAAACTATATGCCTCCCTTCGGGGGCATAAAAAATCAGAAAACTTTACAATAGAGCAAACAAAACAGGGCAATGATGGCCCATGATCACTCGCTATAGTTTCACAACAGGTAACAAATCTTGTATGGTAGAGGGTCAACCAAAAACAATTTTGATGAAAAGGACTGCATACATATTGGGTAGTGACCATGCCATTTAGCAACCATATTTTTTTGTATTAAAATAATATGAACAATCTTGGTTGAAGGTCATGCAAAGAATATTTTTTGAGAAATTGTTTTGAGAGTAGGCAAGTAGTTTCTGACAAGAAAATCATTTTTTATGTATTTAAGCTGCTTATTTTTAGTCACTGCCAGTTAACAAAGTGGACAAATTCTACAAAAGAATGTAAGACAAATTAGGGTTTTAAAGGACAGTGCAAGATACAGAACATTTTCTGATTCAAAAAGCATACTCTTGCTCTTTCATGTACAAAGAGTAAAATACCCTAAAACCCGAAGACCATCAGTATTTTTCATACTGTAAACCCAGCACACTTCCCACTGATCTAAAGAGGACTCCTTAACAAGAAGTTCTCAATATGTATTGAAAAGTTAACATATCCCGCAGTGGCTAATAAAATAAACAAACTTGGTAGACAATCATTCCTGTGATTTTTTTTCAAAGTACATGTACATGTATTTAGAGAGATTTGGAGAATCTGGCTGCCATTTTTTTTGATAGAATCTGAATAATCCAGACAATTTTGGTAGAGAATCAAACAAGAAACACTTGTGTGGATCTGTTTTCTAAACCAAACTAGGCAATTAGATTATAATTAGATTTTTAAAATTCCACTGACAACATCTTCTGGCATCCATGTGTTTTTAAGAATTGTAATTATTTTAACACCCTTGGTAGCAGGTACCTCAGAATTATTTGTGTGATTATTTTTCAAATTCTGACAAGTCTGTCTATTTTCAGCCTCAGTTTTATCAGTTTTCATCAAATGTTTCAGAGGTGATGCTGTTTGAAAGATGACTGACAGACAACAGACAACAAGTAACAACAATAACTAACTCAAGCACTTTGTGCTTAAACAAGCTAACAACCCAAAAAATTAAGAAATATAAACAACTGAATAAATAATAAACCAAACAATGCAGAGCAACCACAGGTCAAACCCACAACCTTTCGGATTATCTGGAAAAAAAGAGCGCTGAAGTCCGTTATATTATCCATTTCACAAATAACACAACAACAATTCTGACTTCACTTTTTAAACCTTACACAAAATAGTTTAATAGTCAGTAATGGTAAACAACCACATTTGATTATATAATTACTGAATGAGACCAAGTTATGGAACTTTGTTATACTGATGATTTGCAGGATGTTCCCTCTTTATATTAAGCACTGAACAGTTATTATACTCATAAAACAAGTCTTACATCTATTTTTCTCTTTATCTCTGAAGTCAGGAAGTTCCCGGGTAAGTATATGTTTAACTTGTATCTGGAACAGTGTTGAGCCAGTACTGCTAGCTCTCACATCTCCCTCTGCCAGCTCCTCCACCGTTTCTGGTAACTGTCGGATAATGTCATTGGCTAGATCTCGTACTATATCATCACTGCTCTTCTCAGATCTGTAGGAAGGCACAATATATCATTTTGGGGTTTATTATTTGCAACAGCAGCAAATGTCATACAGCAGCTCTCATGAAGAATGAACACGGGTGCCTCTACAGACATTATTCAATGCTTTGATAGACCAGTGGACATTAACTATCTACCAGTATTGTTTCTTCACTATTGTGTTCAGACTTAACCAATCACATTTATAAAGTCTTTGTATACATTTATCTCATAATATTCAAAGAAAACCTTCACTGTTCACTGACAATGTGTTTATGCCTCTTCCTCATTATTCAGAGTCTTTATGGTATTTCTACTCTTACCAAGAACATTTACTAGCTGCAAAAATATTTTTTTGCTACAAGATCAAACCTAGTGACCTAGTTTTGACCTTGGGTAATCCAATTACAAACTTGTTGTATATTCTATTAAGGCAAACATTCTAACAGACTTCTGAAAATCAAGTAGAAAATGTGGCCTCTGGAGTTTTAACAAGGTTTTTCTTTGGTTATTCAGAAGGCACAGAATTATAAGAAAGAGGCTTACACATTTATCTCAAAATATTCTTAAAAACTTTGACTATTCATTGGCAATATAGGTGCACAACGACACTATAGCATTCACAGAAGCCTCAATGCTTTACTGACCATTTGTAGATCTCATAACATTCATGGAGAGCCTTGGCTATACACTGACAATGTGTGATCATCCATAGAGAGCCTTGGCTGTACACTGACAATGTGTGATCATTCATGGAGAGCCTTGGCTGTACACTGACAATGTGTGATCATTCATGGAGAGCCTTGGCTATACACTGACAATGTGTGATCATTCATAGAGAGCCTTGGCTGTACACTGACAATGTGTGATCATTCATAGAGAGCCTTGGCTGTACACTGACAATGTGTGATCATTCATAGAGAGCCTTGGCTGTACACTGACAATGTGTGATCATCCATAGAGAGCCTTGGCTGTACACTGACAATGTGTGATCATCCATAGAGAGCCTTGGCTGTACACTGACAATGTGTGATCATCCACAGAGAGCCTTGGCTGTACACTGACAATGTGTGTTCATCCACAGAGAGCCTTGGCTGTACACTGACAATAATGTGGAATCACTTACCTTGTTACATTTATAGAGAGTCTTAGTTAACAATATAATGTGATCAATATGTATAAATACCTACCCCACAGCTTGCATAGAAAGCTTTATTTGCACACTGACAATATTTGTGAGACCACTTACCCCATAACATTCATAGAGAGCCTTGGCTGTACACTGACAATGGTATTGATTAGTTCTTTGGCCTGTATTTCTCTGCAAGCTTTCTCAGCATTGTCAGTCATGCCAAATATATCAGGAGAGTCATAGTTAGGTAGGGATTCAACATAGGTTACAACATCTGCAAACGCCATAGAGTCCTTCACTGGTTGATAAATCTGAAAACAGGCATATAACTGTTTCTTACAAAGTTTCTTCAAAATGACTACTGTAAATCATATCTTTCTAAATTCTTAATGTTACAGGACTTTCAACCTAATTAATACACATTGTGTTCCCTTCTTACTTTTCTTGATAGAAAACCATTTCATGACTTTGCTAACTGGATATATCCAGTTCATTTCTGCTGTATCATAAATAAACCCTAAAGAAACAAGGAGCTGCATTCAATAAACGCTTGATGCCCCTGGTGGCATCCTTGTCGATAGATTTTGCACCTAAGTCCAAAATGAGGTCAAGGTCAAGGTCAAACTGAGGTCAGGTGATGTTTGAAGATGAGGAATGGTCACAGTTTACATCTGTATTAGTATCGATTCATTCTTGTAAGGCGTATTGATGCTAGACGAAACGGTCCCATTTGGTTAACCAAGAGATGGCCCATATAAAGCAACCTAAGTTCAAAATGAGGTCAAGGTCAAGGTCAAATTGAGGTCAGGTGATGTCTGAAGATGACGAATGGTCACAGGTTACATCTGCATTAGTATCAAGTCATTCTAGTAAGGGGTATTGATGCTAGACGAAACGGTCCCATTTGGTTAACCTCGTACGGACGGACGAACGGACCGACGGACAGGGCAATCACTATATGCCTCCTGCAGCAGTAGATGCCAGGGGCATAAAAATAACTTCAGTCCAAATTCATTCTCTTGGACACATAGGGCTCTGATTCTATTTCATACAGTTTTATCTTATTCAAAACAATCATAAACACACCAGTAATATGAAAGCAATATTTTCCCAAGATTTGTCAAAGTAATACATGCCAGTCTGAAAACAGACTGTGATGATCAGAGGTAAATTTTATCTAGATAAGTCAATCACAGATTGTTTTAATTGTATATCATTTTATCTTGCATCTGTGTTAAATATCAAACAGTACATCTGGCCAATTAAACCAAATTACCGAAAGATTAACCTTTGTCAATCCACAAGGTGTAAAAATTTTGCACTACTGAAATTTGCAGTCTGTTAATAACTGAGAGTCAACTTGCGACTTTTAGTAGTGGGTCAACTATAATATAACCATTGAGACCAGAGGTACAGTTTGCGATTTTGAGCCATCAGTGTTTGAGCAATACTAGGTAGAACAATATGCATTATTTGAGCAATATGAGTTCGAGCGAATGAATGGACTGTATTCCATATATACATTTTGTAGATATCAAATTCTCCTCAATAATCTCTGCAAAAAATGTAACAAATGTTGCTCTTAGTGTTGTTTTTTTTCTAAACAGCTTACAAGGCAATATTACTACCACTCAACTGTTCTGCTGCCAGCAAAATCAGTTGGTACAAAAAACAACAGTTGTAAAATTCATGCTATCTCATCAAAACTAAAATCATCAGCTACTCGAACACATATAAACATTTTATCAATATTCAATGTAGAAAACAGTGATGCAATGTGAACAAGTCATGCATATTTTTCTGTCAAATAAACAGAATACTGTGTGAAATATACAATAATGAAAGGGTGATGCGACATAAATAACACATAATGTGTACAACAAACAGAAAATGCTTGAAAAAAAACGAAATATGGTCATCGCAACATCTACGAAACACATCTATGCTGAAAAAAGCACGACTATCTAAAACTCTGAACACTGCAAGTGAAGCAATTGATATTCAAAATGAGTCACACCATGAGAAAACCAACATAGTGGCTTTGCGACCAGCATAGATCCAGAACAGCCTGCGCATCCGCGCAGTCTGGTCAGGATACATACTGTCTGCTTTCAAAGTCTATTGGATGCGCAGGCTGGTCTGGATCCATGCTTGTCGCAAACGCACTATGTTGGTTTTCTCATGGCGCGGCTCAAATATAATAATTACAGCATTCAAATAGGACAAAGCTATTGTACAATTAATGAAACGGTATATAAAATATGTACTAAGAATGGTAATGCCAATAGTTGGAGAACATACGTGCTTAATTAGGTTATCAATATAATCATATGTCGACCTAAGTGCAAAAATTTGGCTGCAAAGTTATAAAACTCCCGCTATATTTAATAATTAGTCATATTCAGGAATTATTTTAAAAAGTTTTGTTTACAATCATTTTCAATACTAGAAATTCTATGCACGTTTAATTAGCGAAACATAAGTACATGCTATCAAATGACAAAACCACTTATGACATTTTATAATAACCAAAATGAGCTGCAGGTATGTTATCCACAATGAAGCATGACAGTTTACGATATAATATTTGATCAAGTGACATAATGGTTACAACTGTGAACCTTACCTTCAAAACCACCTTTAAATATATATCAAAATTGTTACAGATAACAGAAATATTCCAGGTCAATACTTTTTCTTTCTTTATGATGCTTTAAACCTTTTGAAAGCATTCAAGGTATTTATTACAATAACAATATTACACTGTCATGAAAAACATACACTAAATTACCTTAATATCACTATTTTACCATAAAATATATAGACAAGAAATGTGTCTGACAGACAGGGATGTTCCCACTGTCTCGGGTTAGGACACAGATGCGTGAGTCCTGTGAGTTGGGCATTTTGATAATAGAACATGTATACTGAAGTTATGGACTGGAAAAGAAACATGACCATACACATTTATTTCACCTTTAAATGAGCCGTGCCATGAGAAAACCAACATAGTGGGTTTGCGACAAGCATGGATCCAGACCAGCCTGCGCATCCGCGCAGTCTGGTCAGGATCCATGCTGTTCGCTAATGGCTTCTCTAATAATAATAGTCTTTGAAAGCAAACAGCATGGATCCTGACCAGACTGCACGGATGCGCAGGCTGGTCTGGATCCATGCTGGTTGCAAAGCCACTATGTTGGTTTTCCCATGGCACGGCTCAAATGATTAAATTACATTTTCTTGTTAAAGTTTGTACAAGAAAGATTACATACAACTTTGACCTGTAAGCACTTAGTGATTTTGATCTTAGATATTTAGGAGTCTCAGTGTTGCAAATGACACTGTATTACTACGGTGAATGTTTGTGCTAAGTTGTGCTTAGATATGCATCCATTCATAGAAAAGTTATAGACCTGACCAAAAAAAACATTCTAAGTTTTAGTAAGATTGGGCAAAATTATGACCTCTGGAGAGTCAAAATTTTTGACAACGAAAAATGATAGACAACAGTCATAGGGTAATCATATTTGTGCTCAGGTAAGCTAAACTGGACCTTAAATTTTTAACCTCTAAGCATGATCTTGATATTTAAGCTAGGTGCCTAAATTTCATACGACACATCTTGTTATGGAAATTATTTGTGCCAAGTTATTTCGAAATCCAACGATGCACAACAAATTTATTAGTGGAACAAGGTTCCGTGCACACATATCAGAGGCATGCAGTGTAGACACATAAACAATAGGGATAAAAAGATATACCTAATCTTTTACTGAAACTTTTAGCATTTAAGTTCTTACATCTTTTTCAAATTCACCAAGAACATTCTCCCTTTTTTTTGTATTCATGGTCTTTCACCACCTACTGTTAGAAATACAAACATGGCAGGCACAGTAATGTGGTGGAGCCTTTGACTCCTGATCTGAAAATTCAAATCTCACTGGAAATGGAATTTGACTGCCATTTCTACAATCCCTTACCAAAAGCATGATTAACATAAGTGTTGAGAATTTTCTCCTTAATTACTAAATGCAAACATCTAATCATTACCTTATTAGGAGAATAGCTGTAGTCTGGTTCCAGTGATTCAGGACAGAAAAATCGGCCCAGGAGAGCATGTAAACATCTGTAGTCCCATTCATCTGTGACACGACCCCCGTATGTGACACCACCTATCAGGTAAGACAGGGCCTCCCAGGGTATAGTTTTATGTTCAGACAACAACATCTCCAGTTGCAGGATAGATACCTGAAATAAAGATGCTTATTTGTAATACTCTGTTAACTTGCTGTCTCTTTCTGATCCTGATCTACTAAAGAACATTTCTAACATAGACATTACTGTACAATGTCTGATATTCAGGACTGTTTTATTTTCCTTCTTTTTGGGAGCAGAGCAACATGCAAACACTTGTGAATATTAATCAACATTACCTCTATCAGCATATCCAACCTTGAAGCAAATATTTCTGAAATGTGAATCTCTGTTGTCTATCAATTAAGCCCTTAAAGTGACATGAAAATTGCCAAATCTACAGCATTATGGAGTCATTAACTCTCAGTCACCAGTTAAAACTTGGTATCTTAATTTCACTTATCTCAAAATTGACTACGATGGAGATGCTCAAGTCCAGTCAAATTCCTCCTTAATGTATGTGTTTTTAAGTCAAAATCAACATAATACGACTCAGTTGTATTGAAGAGAATCTGAAGTCCATCAGTCAAATTCCTATGTATTTAGGTCTTGGAGTGTGTCAAGTTAAAATAGTGTTATCTACATAAAAGTGAAATCTTGTATTGAAAATGTAAGATAAATAAATCTATCGCTACAGCCTCATAAGAATGTACATATAGAACCAACAACCTTCAGTAAGCCAGCTGGATGGTTTCCTCACATGAAGAAGTCTGCACCCCAGGAGGGGTTTGAACTCACATTAGTGAGGGGCATGTGATTTTAAGCCATTAACCTTAACCACTCAGCCACAGAAGCACAGAATGTACATGTAAACATGGCAGTACATGTAAATATGACATATAAATTTGTATTACAATTTTATATTTCAGATCATTATGTAAATACATGTTGAATTTTGACTAACAAGACTTAAAATATACCTTGACAGAACCAAAATTGCAGCATGCTGAATTTGACTAAAATGTAGTGAAAATGTATTAAAAGGAATTTTGGTAAGACCTAAAAATTTCTTTGAGATAGTTGGACTTTCCAGGTTAGTAAGTTCAAGGTTCCAAGTTTTCATCTATACTATAAAACTGTCTAAATGTTTTAACAAAGTACAATACCTCCAAATCTGAGTCATTAAACTCATAAGCAATGTTCCATCCTAGAGCTCCATATTTTTTCCTCTCATGTATAACACTGTTGAAGAGACACAGACCAAACAGTAACTTCTTCCATGCATGTCCTTTACTCATGTCCTCAAACATCTTTTCACTGATCACCCCTGTACCACCACTGCCGTATGCTCTCAACATGTTTGACTTTAGGCCATGTGGAGGCTCTACCGTCATCTAAAATAACAAAATGATCTCTAGTTGTTTTTTTTAATTACGATTGGACTAAAAACGTGGCCTCTTGAGTGTAAACAAGTATTTTCTTTGATTTGACCTAGTGGCCTAGTTTTTTAACCCACATGACCCAGATTCGAACTTGTACAAAATTTAATGAAAACAAACATTCTGACTTAAGTTTCGAGAAGACTGGAGCAAAAAAGTGGCCTCTAGAGTGTATACAAGCTTTTCCTTTGATTTGACCTAGTGACCTAGTTTTTGACCCCATGTGACTCAGATTTAATATCATCCTCCGAGACTTCATTATAACAAACATTCTTACCAAGTTTTATGAAGATAGAATCAAAAATGTGCCTCCTAGGGTGTAAACAAGCTTATTCTTTGATTTGACCTGGTGACCTAGTTTTTGACCCCACATGACCCAGATAAAAATTCATTCGATATTCTATGCAGACAAACATTCTGACCAAGTTTCATGCACATCAAATGAACAAGAGTGTTAACAAGCTTTTCCTTTGATTTGACTGGGTGACCTAGTTTTTTATCCCAACTGACCCAATTTCTAATCTGGCCTACGAATCGTCAAGATAAACATTCTGACCAAGTTTCATGAAGATAGGGTCATAAATGTAGCCTCTAGGTTGTTAACAAGCTTTTCCTTTAGTTGGTCTGATGACCTAGTTTTTGACCCGACATGTCAGTTTCGATCGTGTTCACAAGCCAAAAATAGCAAATTCTGGCCCTTTAAGGGGGTATTACTCTAGAATCCATGATGGGAAAGGAACTGAGATATTATGCCAGTACAAGTTGTGTGCAAGTTTGATTAAAATTGATTGCAAAATGTGGTCTCTATCGTGTTCAGGAGAAATTGTGGACAGACGGACGGACGATCACAAAAGCTCAGCCTGTCACTACTTGACAGGTGAGGTAAAAAGCAACAATTGATCTCTAATATTAATGGTCTGTTAATAGAAACCATTCAACAACATCAACAATTAAAATACTATATCTGACAATGCTGCTAATAATGTTGCAAATTTAACATACACTTCAACTTGATTTCCTAGTTTGAAATAATCTAAGAAAATCTATGAGTAAATTCTTTGCAACCAAGCAAAATAATAGCAGATTCAGTTACACTAAAACTGGTTTACATAGAACTTTATAATACAGAATACTGAATAAATTCCATGATTTCAAAGGACCAGAAAATATAAAAACACACTTAAAGTCAGCTGACGCCTTGGAGCATAGACTAGTGTTGCGGAATTTTCAGAATAATTTCTTCAATTGTCACCATATATGATTTATCAAAGGGGTCTTGATTAAGAAAAGAACAAGGGTTTGTTGGTACTTCAAAGTAAAACCCCTAATAACTATCTTCCTTGCCTTCTAGTTCAAAGATGTTTTTCAATAGTTTCTGTTGGCTTCAGAACTTTTATCAGAGGAGACACATTTTGATACTCTTATTGTTTTGTCTCATTATTTGAAACAATGGTAACTTGGTGACTTTCAACTATGTAGACATAACCTTCAAAACTTTTGAATATGTTTTTTTTTCTGTTACTGTTTTCCATATTCTGACCCCTGTGACCTTGACCTTTAATAGAGTGACTCCAAAATCAATAAGGGTCATGCACTCTGCATGTCCAATCATTCTATTAAGTTTCAGCATTCTGGGTCAACTGGTTTTCAAGTTATTGATCGGAAACGGTTTTCCATCATCAGGCCCCTGTGACCTTGACCTTTGATCGAGTGACTCAAAAATCAATAGGGATCATGTACTCTGCATGTCCAATCATTCTATGAAGTTTCAACATTCTGGGTCAAGTGGTTCTCAAGATACTGATCAGAAATGAATTTCCATCATCAGGCCCCTGTGACCTTGACCTTTGATGAAGTGATCCCAAAAACAATTGGGGTCATCTACTCTATAAGCCCTATCATCCTATAAAGTTTGAAGGTTCTAGATGAAATGGTTTTTTGAAAATAGTTTTTTTATCTGAAACAATATGTCTGCCCCAGTGGGTGGAGACATTAATATGATAAGAAAGCAAAAGGTTTTTTACTAGGTGATATCTGAAAATGTTTACTTATTCTTTTTTAAAGATTATCAAGAAAACACACTGCAGCATCAGACAGGTGATAAAAGTTCATTTTTACACAGTGACATGATTTTTCATGAGGTTTGCTTTACATCAAACAATATGGTGACTTGCAAGCTTTACTGGTGGAGAAAGACCTTTAAAGTATACCCGCCTCAGGAAATATTTACAACAAACTAGCTTAACATCCTCCTCCTATGAAAGAATTTCGGTTTGTTTGTTTTAGGCTTAATGCCGTTTTTCAACAGTATTTCAGTTATGTAACTGGCAGTTAACCTTACCAGTGTTCCTGGATTCTGTACCAGTACAAACCTGTTTTTTGCAAGTAACTGCCAACTTCCACACATGAACAAGAGGTGGAGAACGAATGATTTCAGACACAATGTCTTTTATCAAATCATCATGGAGAACATACCCCTCGCCAAAGATCCAACTCACAACCCTGCGATCTGTAGATCTGCGCTCTCCCTGCTGAACTAAGTGGGCGATTTTGGTTTGTAGTAAAAAGACGGTTGCATGAGAAATAAACTTCGTGTCTGTATGGGGAAATCTGAATCCTACCATTACTCCAGACTAGGAAAACCTCAACCATCTTTATCCCATTCTCAGATTGTAAATTTGGGAATTCTAAACCTTGAGTATATGCATTATGTACTTTATCAGTAGTGAAACCATTGACGTTCAGACCTTACCTTCATCCCAGTTTGTAGTATAGAAATAGGGAAACTTGGATCTGGCTTTGAGCTCAGCCACAGACGGAACTGCGGATCAATGTCATCATTGTTGGGTCGGTTAAAACTGAAATATACAGTATAATATTGGTTACATTATCATTCCTAGGAGTATTATATATAGTCATGTATCTGAGATTACTTCTCAATGAAATATAGATGAAATTTAAATACAATGAGAACAATATGTTAAGGATTGCTTCCATTTAAATATGAATGTAAACATTACAAGTTTTTCATTTACATATATCTGTATCTTGTCTTCTCATATAAAAACAATGAAAAGTAAAATATCTGAGTTCTAAGTCATCTACTGTCTTCTCTATTCTAGCATGCAAATTAAAATTCCATTTTTCTATCTGTTAAATTTAATTGTTTCTTGTGCAAACAGTTTAACACACACACAAGATCCCTGCATGAACTTAACAATAAAATAAATATGATATATTTGGTACAACATGTGGACAGACAATGCAACAAAAAGTTGTGCTGTATATATTTGATACAATGTGCTATAGCTTCCTAGATACTGCATGGAAAAAAGGAGTGCCAGTTAAACAGAGAGTTTTACAATAATTTAAAATACTTCACAGAGACATAGATATGTAACATAATTATTATGTTAAACTTTTATACACCTAAAGTGTTGAAAATTTTCAATCACTGTTAAATGAAATCTATGGACTAATGATATATATTGAACTATTCATTACAAAAATATGAGTACTGTTAAAAATGACACACAGTATTGAATCAACATTAAATCCTGTAAATTCTAGAATCTAATACATGCTCTCTGTTAATATTACATTACATAATGAATTGTTTCTTAGAATTCAAAAAACATTTAACAGAAAACAGCTGTTTCAGTATTTTTTCTTCACTGGAAACCAAGGAAATGCATATTAAATTTAATTTTGATTTGAATAACTTGCTTTGCTTTGCTTTGTCAATAAAACATAGAGTGAAGTACAATGGTTTGAACTTTTTATTGATATTTCTCTATAATATTCACAGTATAGGTATATAATATCTAAGGGGAGGTAATCTCACAGAGATTCTACTAATGAAAACACACGTAATATATGCACCCATCAACCTTACTGACTCTATACAAGCACTGTCACATATGTATGAATTATACATATGTTTAACACATATATATGACATATATGTGCATAATAAATCTTACCTCCCTGTGTCATCTGACAACTGGATCCTATATACACAGCATAGAGTACATTGAAAATATGTATAAATCAAATGTTTTTATGTGTAAAAAAAATATACTTTTTGTATGAAAGACTTATGCATAAAAACAAAGCAAGATCTTGTACATTTAAACAACTGTAACAAACAACAAGAATGATGTCAACATTGTATAACACATGTCCCTTGAAAATGTGGAAGAGAACAAAACATACAATCTAAAAAGGGGCGAACTCCAAAAACAGAAACATCTGACATGAAAGTCCAACAATATGTGCATTTCTACTTCATGTTGATGAATACCAAGTTCCATTTGAACTGGTGAAGATGTAGTATGGCTACTTAGTCCAAAAAAAGGCTCGAAATAATAAGAGTAACATGAAAGTCCTGATATTATGCACATGTCCACTTGATGTTGACAACATACCGTATTTCATCTGAACTGAAAGGAAACTGTAGGAGGAGTTGAGTACAAAAGGTACCAATGTCATATAGCTAAGTTCAACAAGAGCACCGCCTTGCGGGTGCTGACGCTCATCTGATTTTTTTTGTGTAATAGAAATATTGTCCTACCCATGATTTTCTAAGTCTAAAAAGGGCCATCATTCTTGCAAAAAGCAGGATAGAGTTATGTTTCTTGATGTTCAGTGTCCACTTATTTAAGTTTTAAAGCAATAGCTTTGATAGTTTATGAGAAAAGTTGACTTAAACATAATACTCAACCAAGAAAATGATTTTCTAAGTCCAAAAGGGGCAATAATTATTGCAAAAAGCAGGATGGAGTTATGTTGCTTGCTGTACAGGGTCAGCTTATGATGGTCAACAAGTGTTGCAAGTTTCAAAGCAATAGCTTTGATAGTTTAAGAGAAAAAATTGACCTAAACATAAAACTTAACCAAGAAATCTGATATTTTCTAAGTCCAAAGGGGGCCATAAATCTTGCAAAAAGCAGGATGGAGTTATGTTTCTTGCTGTACAGGGTCAACTTATGATGGTGAACAAGTGTTGCAAGTTTTAAAGCAATAGCTTTGATAGTTTAGGATAAAAGCTGACCTAAACATAAAACTTAACCAAGAAAACTGATTTTCTAAGTCCAAAAGGGGCAATAAATCTTGCAAAAAACAAGATGGAGTTATGTTTCTTGATGTACAGGGTCTGCTTATGATGGTGAACAAGTATTCCAAGTTTCAAAGCAATAGCTTTGATAGTTTAGGAGAAAAGTTGACCTAAACATAAAACTTAACCAAGAAATCTGATATTTTCTAAGTACAAAAGGGGCCTTAAATCTTGCAAAAAGCAAGATGGAGTTATGTTTCTTGCTATACAGGGTCAGCTTATGATGGTGAACAAGTATTCCAAGTTTCAAAGCAATAGCTTTGATAGTTTAGGAGAAAAGCTGACCTAAACATAAAACTTAACCAGGCAACGCCGACGCAGACGCCGACGCCGACAACCGCTCAAGTGATGACAATAACTCATCATTTTTTTTCAAAAAATCAGATGAGCTAAAAAAGGGGCATCACTTTAAGAGAATAATGAACAAATATGAAAGTCCTGGTTATATGTATATGTCCACTTGATGCTGAAGATGTATACCAAGTTTCGTTTGAATTGGATGGGAAGTGTAGGAGCTGCATACACAAGAAAGTGTGACGAACTGGCAGTTCAAACATTAGAATGCCTCCTTGTGGTCTTAAAAATGTTCTGCCTAACATTAATGCTGACAGGAAAATAAAATCAGAGATTCCCCCCCACACCCCCTATTTTTACAGCATTACTATTATTATTATTACAAATTATTCATGAGGTAAAGTTTTGACCAAAAACTTCTTCAATGCTACCTAAGTGTGCCACTTCCTTATCAAATTGAACAGGGGTGGCACTGATAGTTTCAAGAACACAATGCACATATTATGAACTTGCCAACAAAATTCTATCATTTCTCTACTGTTGAAGCATATTACAGAAATAAGTACTAGTCTTGAATTATATGCCATATCTCATGCATATACGTAATCATAAACCCTACAATGTATTAAACAATGATTATAGCAAACTGTAATTTTAAATATTGTTTCTGTTTAAATCTATATATTAGTAACTTAAGTTTAAGTTAAGCTTTGTTGTGTTGTAAGCTATTCTATTTTTCCTGAAAGCATTGTGAGACAATTATTACTGCATTAGTAATCTTTTCATTCTGGTACATGTATTACTGAACCAGTGATAAATCTACTTGCTTGCTACTACTATTGGGGTGTGGCTTTGTAAATCTCAATAAGAAACTGAAAAATCAACAAAAATAAGACATGTATAAATGAACTAAATATTAACATTAATGCCTTGTCTATCTTTAATACCCTAACTAACTCATCTACTTCAAGGCCACAGTGAAACTGACAAAACTTAAAACTGAATAAAAAATTAAAGAAAAAACAAACTAACAAAACAACAGTAAATCATAGAACCATTGAACAGGAGTACCTTTTCCTCCTGAGCTTTTGTTCCTGAATCCTAATTTCTAAGTTTACTAGCTGTATATATCTGTAGATATTATCACATTTATATACAATTTTGTATCATGTAAAAATATTTCATTTAATCAAAGCAAATCTCTGCAGCTATTTCCAAACATTGTCCGAGTTTTTCCTGTTACTGCTTTCCCCTGCATACAGTAACAGTCTTATCGTTTTGTACTGACAATTCTGGTTTTCCTTAGTAACTTACAGGAACTTTTATATTTTATGGCTACCTACAGAAGCGTCCTAGTGCCAGCAGAAGGATTTGTAGCACTTACAAAGTCATACAAGTGACTTTTTACTGTATGAATGACTACTAAATTATACAGAGGACCTATTAACTATTATGCATGACTTACTAACACTTAGTATCATTTAGTAATTCATACCGCTTTCTACAAATATCTCTGCTAGGACATTTCCCTAGGTATCAAACCATAACACCTTACAAAGTGAAGGATTGTAACAATCTTATACATTTACCATTCCAAACTCACCATAAATAAATAAATAAATAAATAATTTAAAATAAATAAATAAATAACACCCCTGCCATAAATGGGAAAAACTGAAAATATGGTAAAATAGGATTTTGCTATTTTTCCCCGTATCTAAATATTGCTACAATATCTAGCTGTTCTTGATTATATTATACCTTACATTATACACATGCTTACTTTCTGAAACAACAAAATAATACCAAAACATATAAGATGAGAATACTTGGAAATTTTAACAGTGTATAAATGTACATTTGTTTTTATTTTTTCACTTAATTTTTAGTAAAAATCTTCCAAGGATGGCCTATCCCATTTTCAGCCCAAAGATCACTATGACCCTGACCTTTGACCTACTGGCTGCCACAATAATGGAGATCATCTACTGACCACAGGCAACTATCCTATGAAGTCTGTGGAGTGTAGGCTAAAAAATTCTTTGTTTATTGAGTGGAAACTGTTTAAAGTCTCGCTGTCACTGTGTCCTTGACTTTTGACCTAATATGACCCCTGAACTAATAGGTTAATCACTGAAAGGAATTCGGTTAAGGAACATTATAGGCAACAGTTTTCATTGATGGATTCTTCTTCATCTCAATAAAAAAGTACCTCGTTTTGAACTGATTAACGGAAACACATCGGATTATAGGTAACACATTTTTCAGACCAAGAACAATTATTGGAAAACCAATAGCGACAGCAACAAATCATTATGAAAATCGAATAACAGAAAATTCGCTTCTTCGGGTGTAAGGGCATTGAAGAGCTTTAAAATCACATTTTTCAATTTTAAGTAATATGAGTCATGACTTGTAGAATAGTTTTTTAAACGATAATACAAAGAACATAACACATCATTAAATGCCAATGGAAAACAATAGTAGACTTGCTGTGACTCATGATTATGTTTCAGTGTAATGTATTAGAATATTGTCAATGTTAATCAAGTTAAGAAACATCATACTGTCAAAAAGCAGGCATAATTATGGTTCTTATGTTCAGTATCCATTAAATGTGTAAAACTGTTGAAGTTAAGCAATGGCTGATAGTTTCAGTGAACAAAGTTTCGACTAAACATTATCACAGGTGAAATGACTAAGTCAAACAATAATTATTGCAAATAACAGTGATCGTATTATGTTGTTGCTATTACAGGTCGTTCTACTTGATGGTGAGTTTTGCAATTTCAACATGTTTGATGTTTAGAAAAAGTGACCTAAACATAAAACTTAACATTAATTCTTAGTATATTTTCTCAGCCAAAAGGGGACGCAAAATTCTTTGCATAAAGCTCTAGGAAGGAGTATCGATGTAAAACATTAGGCTCTTACCGACTTCGATTAGTGTGTAAGCAGTGTTCATGTATTTAGCAATACATTGACAGTTAGGAGAAGTGACCGTAAACATAAACTTAAGCCAAGTTTCACTGATTTAGTCCCAAAGGTGGCAATCAATCGTTAGCAAAAAGCAAGAATTGGTATTGTTTCTTATCGTTACAAGGATATGCTATAGGTAAAGGAACCAAGTTTCAAGCAACTTTTGATAGTTTCGTATAAAGTTTGACCTAAACATAATTTTACCAAGACAATCTGATTATCTTTAAGTTACAATATAGGGCCATAAATCTTTCAATGATGAGTAGTTCAAGATCTGTGCTATCACTGTCTAGTTATGATGTGAACAACGTATGCAAATTTAAAGCAATTAGCATTTCTAATATTATAGAAAAAGCTGCCCTAAACACATATAAAATTTAACAGATACTTCCGCTCGCAAGGCGGAGCCTGACAGACGCTTTAACTCCGCGCCGAATAAGCTAAGTGATGACTTTAAATAAACTTTTTTTAACCAAATAAATCAGACTGAGCCTAAAAAATACAATATTTTAAAAAATAAAAGATCAAAAAAATAAATCTTGAACTTTTTTAATTAATATAACTTGAGCACATGATTGATAGTTTGCATAAAGTCACAAAATATAAGAAAATCAAACATCAACCATCAGCAAATGCATTATCAGCTGTACCTTGAATAATGGTATGATACTGCCACAACAAATTAAACACATAGTAGCTTGTATACAAACAAAATCAAAGACTTTACAAATGTAAGTTATATACATACTTTTCAACAAGGGACTGAAGCCGTGGCATCCATGATGCTGCTAGATGACAGTTTTGCAGGAACACCCAGCGTCCCTTCAATATCTGGGCCTTTGCTATCAGTTCCTCAGCTTTAGGGCCCTGACCACGCCCCAGTGAGATCATATCCAAATGAAGGGTGCTACCTCTGAGTTCCTTCGCAAATCTCAGAAGCTGAGCACCTGGGTCACAACCTGAAATAGATTGATCATAGAAAGCTCAATTCAAAGAACCATTTACCTTTAGCATTCTACATTTGAGCCACACCATGAGAAAACCAACATAGTGCATTTGCGACCAGCATGGATCCAGACCAGTCTGCACATTTGCACAGTCTGGTCAGGATCCATACTGTTCGCTTTCAAACCATATTGCAATTAGAGAAACCGTAAGCGAACAGTATGGATCCTGACTAGACTGCGCAGGCTGGTCTGGATCTATGCTGGTCGCAAATGCACTATGCTGGTTTTCTCATGGTGCGGCTCATTTATATCCCTGGCATTCACTTTAGCTCAGAATGAAAATTATCAGCTGCTATAATAGCTACATGCACTGACTGCACTACTGCAAGTTGCTGCACTGCATTATTTCATACCAAGAAGAAGAATCTTGACTGAAAGATATTTTCATGGCAAAGGTCATGCTACTAAATAATTTACAAATCTTCACACCTCTACAAAGTTAATTTTTTCTAAATTTTATTAAATTCTTTTTTGAGTTTGATTTTATTATAGACAAAATATCAAAAGATTTAATGCAGTTAAGGGCATTTTTATTTATCAGAATACTTTTTGTCAATAAAAATATGTAGAAAACTGCCAAAAGCATTAGTCACATTACAGAAATTTAAAGTGGTTCTGCATATTCGGATCAAAACTTTTTCTACAATGTAGAATTTGATTAAACCCTGATTTTTTTCAAAACTTAGGATATATAAAAAAGATAGGGTCATGTGCTCGATTTTTTGCTATACTGATTTGAAAAATTTGGACCTCATGCAAGTTTTCATAATGAGAGTCTATGGGAAAATCACAATTTCCATAACATTTTCGCAAATAGAATTTTTTCTACAATGTAGATTTTAATGAAACTTCTCACAGTTGTAAATAAACATATGGCCTATAATATGGTAAAATAAAATGTATAGGTCTGTGTGCTTTTCTTCCCAGATATTTGCCCATGTTTAAAGTGATCCACACATTTCAAGCTGTTTTTAAGATATTGTTTTGAATTATTTAACGTGTCAGATGTTTTAATATCATATCTAAAAATATTTAGAAAGATAAAAAACGTTGCCATTGTAATAAAGTTACTCAAGAGTTGTCATAAATTCCTAAAACGATTTCTGTAGGCCAAATCCAGGCTTTATGCGAATTACTTAGAGCTATCACAGGAGTGACAAATTATACCCCCACAATACTGCTGTGTAACAGAGGTAAGCCAATGTCAAAGTCAAACTTGTCTTTGACCTACTGACCTCAAAGTCAATAGGGGTCATCTGCTGGTCATGATCAATCTCCCTATTAAGTTTTGTGATCCTAGGCCTAAGCGTTCTTAGGTTATCATCCAGAAACAGTTTGTTCAGGGCCACTGTGACCTTGACCTTAGACCTTCTGACCTCAAAATCGATAGAGTCATATGCTGGTCATGACCAACCTCCCTATCAACTTTCATGATCCTAGGCCCAAGCGTTCTCAAGTTATCATCCAGAAACCATTTAACTGTTCTGTCCTTGTGACCTTGACCTTTGACCTACTGATCTCAAAGTCAAATCTGACCTGTATTTTATGATGTTACACCTGTGTACCGAAAATTAAGACCCTAGGACCAAGCGTTCTCCAGTTATCATCCAGAAACCGTTTAACTGTTCCAGGTCATTGTGACCTTGACCTTTGACCTACTGACCTCAAAGTCAAACTTGGTCTGTATTTTATAATGTTACACCTGTGTATCAAAAATTATTAAAATCTGTCAATCCTTTCATGAGTTATTGTCCAGAAACTATGAAAACCAACGGACCGACCGACTGAGAAGCTCACACCTATATACCCCCCAAACTTCGTTTGTGGTGGTATAATGATGCTATGCCATCACTTCCGGTTTATCAAATGTGCAGAACTACCTTAGTATAAAATACAAGGACTTAGCTGCATGTTCTATCTTAAACAATACTGTTTTTATCATTTTTGGTATCTTGTAACATGTCCCTTTAAAGTATCTACTTGTTCATGCTAAATAAGAAACTGACAATCCATCTAATATTGTGACATATTTTTTTGGTCCAGATAGCTAAATACGCATAGCAAAATTATAAATTCTTTATTTCATATGGTTTTATCGCAGCTGGCAGTTCAGTTCTAAAAGACTGTAAAGAACTTTTCTCAAATTTGAAAGAATAATTTAAATGTCAAGAACTTACTTGGGGAGAGAATAAATATAAGTGGTGTTTTAGCAGAAGATTCCTCATAAATTTCTTTGAGATCAAATGAGCCAGCAGAGAGATACTTTGATCCGATACTGTCCTTTACAAACTGACAACATGATGCCGTGAGAACGTCAGGACGCAGAATCTTGATTAAAATCAAACGTTGGAATGGTGTTAGTGATTCCCATGATAATGTGATCCCATGATCATCTTCCTCGTGCTTGTCATCTGCATCTACAAAACCAATTCCATATTCCATCAGCATACAAATGATTTGTTCATACATTTATTATTTTCAATGTTTCAGACAAAAATTATAAGTTCTGGGTCTGTGCTTACTGATACCCCTTTCCTAAACTTAAACAAAATTAAGGTAATAAATGTAGTTACAGAACTGTAATACACTTACAATGACTGCAAAAAAGGTCAATTTTGCAAATCATCTAAATGGAATTACCTTCTAAAATATAAAAGAAGTCCCAAATAATGTGATTTTCAAGCTGTTTGAAATCATAAAGCTGAATCTTCATCTGCATACTGAACTAGGGAACACAAAACTAACTTAACCCTTATCATGTTGGACACAATTTTGCCTTTGCGACCAGTGTAGATCATGATCAGCCTGCACTTGCATGCAGTCTGATCAAGATATGCACTGTTAGCCATTCAGTCAGTATCTTTTTGGTAAGCACCCCTCTGAACAGTTAACTGTACTGTCCAAATTGAAAGATGGACAAGTTCCTTATAGAAATTTAGCTAAATGTACAACATAATTACCTAGATTTACTGAGTTCGGATCAAATGGATCTTTCATCACTTCGTACGGTTGCTCGCAGGTCTCAAATAATTTCCACTGCTTGTAATTACTCATGATACTCCGACACAAATTGTGGAAGGCTGCTGAAGTGGCATCTAGATGTTGACACTGTCGCCACATGGAGTCTGAGATCCAACGTGGTGGAGTCAGGTGCTTATTGGAATCTTTGTCTCCACTTTGTGCCTGAGATTCTAACCTCTCCATTGGACTTAGACCTGAAACAGCAAGTTATTCGAGGCTTACATATAGCCCAGTATTACAAAGGCCAATAATTCACTATAATGTAAAACAGGAGCTGTCCGTAAAACAGCCAATACTCCACTTTTTGAATTGTTGTCACAGAAGCAGGAATATTACCCTAAATGTTAAAATATCTATAGAGTTTCAATCCAGTATCTGCATTAGTTTAGGAGATAGTAGCTTGCAGGCAAAACTTTAACCAGAAGTTCAAAGGGGACATCTTTTTGCAAAATACATGCCAGAGTTATGGGACTTGATGCTATGACCTAGCTTTATGAACCTAAAGAAACGTGTTAAGTTTCAATTCAATATTTGCTTAAGTTTTTGATTTAGTTTATGTAAAACTTTAAACCATGATTTTCTAAGTTAAAAAGGTGGCATAATTTGGCCAAAATGCATGTCTGAGTTATGGGACTTGACTGTATGAGATTGGTTATTGACCTAGAAAAAGAAAAAATAGGTTTCAAAGCTATATGCCTTAAAATGATAGTTATATGTACTTCCATGCAAAACTTTAACCAAGGTGTGACGCCAACGCAAAAGTTGACGCCTGAGTGATTAGAATAGCTTGGACTATTCTTCAAAAAGTTGAGTTAAAAAACAAATAGTTTCTTTTGAATCTTTATGCAAGTTATAAAAAGATTTTAAAACTACTTTGAAAGGTATCTTCACAATTGCATCAGTTTTTATATACCAGTACCCAGTAATACCACCAGTCTGTGTTAAGAGTTTATAACTAATTAGTTAATTAGCTAAACTTTAGCTCTCAATCAATAATCAAAATGACATGGGTAACCTCAATGCAGAATTTTATTTTCCATTGATTTCAATGGCTAAACAAGGGATTAATTTATATTCAGCTCTCTAGTGGTCCCTAAGTACATGTCAAACAGAACACTTGAAATTGTTCTTCCAAGAATGCTACAAATCAATTATACGTGTAATGGGGAATTTCAGACTTTACAAATCAATTATACGTGTAATGGGGAATTTCAGACTTTACAAATCAATTATACGTGTAATGGGGAATTTCAGACTTTACAAATGGTGATTTGCTGTTGGACATGGAACATTTGCAGTGAAGTGAAGAAATTAATAAAATGATCTTCAGTTTTACTCTTACAGTGACTTTTAATTGTATTATTATAGGCTTGTGTGATTAATGAAATAAGATGCTGTTTATATCTGTCTTTAAAACATTACAAATTGTAAACAAAGGTCCCTCCTTCAGGATTTGAACTAACTTGGGACAGAGCAACTAAATGGTCTTTAGTATCATGCCTATTTCTACTCCTCTCTACCATTCTCGAAAATTTTATCATTAGAAACATCAACTTTTACCTCCATTTTTCTTCTTCTGAGAATCTTACTTGAGTCAAACTCTTATATCATATGCCAAATGTCAAAGCTCTAGAGAAAAGTGACCATGCCGCCTGGCGGCCATGTTTTTTGATATATTGGTATAATTTGAACAATCTTGGTAGAGATTGACATAAGGACCAATTGTGTTAAATTATTTCATCAGATCATCGGTTTAGGAGATGTTGTTTGAAGATTTTTCTATTTTTAGCACTGGCAGCCCCTATGTGCAACCAAGTGGAACTGTTTGAACAACTTTGGTAGAGGACCATCCAAGGAACATCCATGCCAAGTTTCATCAAAATCCATTCAGTGGTTTTGGAGGAGATTTCTTTTAAACACAATTGTTGATGATGGATGGACAGACAGAGGCACGACGAACAGCGTGATCACAATAGTGCTCAGGTGAGCTAATAAATCAAGTTTAAAGAATTTTCTTTTTTTTTTTTACTGGGGTTGATGTTCTTAATTTGTTGAAATTCTTTCATATTTATGTACGTACCATCATGTTCTTGGAGCAGTTTTTCATCCATCATGTTTGCAAGGACATTTCCCTGTAAGAACACCATCCATTCAAACCCAGAGATCGTTCCAACATTTGCAATATCATCGTACTTGTCATTCGCTCGCATTATACTGGTAGCTAACATGGTACTGAATGTCAACTGATGTCGGGAAAATAATGCCACTGATACTACACGGTAGATACTGAATGTCAACCTGTAATTTTTAAGTATAAAAAAGATTATGTAAACAAAAAAAATAAACAAAAATAAACATGACTTCTGCAAAGCAATGGAAGTCCGCCACAGGAAGGTGCATTTTCATATACTGAAACAAAATAGCCCAACATCTGTAAGTCAGGTTACCTGACAAAATCTGTTGTACTTTCAAAGATAAGATAGAACGACAGATAAATGGATAGACAAAAAGACAAAAGCTCAATGCTCTACTATCTAGAAGCAGGAATATTATCCTTAATGTTAAAATGTCTACAGAGTTTCAATCCAGTATCTGCACAGTTTTGGAGATAGTAACTTGCATGCAAAGCTTTAACCAGGATTTTTTGTCCAAAAGGGGGCATAATTAGGCCAAAATACATGTCAGAGTTATGGAACTTGACCCAGTGAGGTTGGTAACTGACCTAAAAAAAGAGAAAAGTTTCAAAGCTATATGCCTTTAAATGATAGCTATACGTACTTGCATGCAAAACTTTAACCAAAGTGTGATGCCGACGACAGGGTGAGTGGAATAGCTTGGACTATTCTTCTAATAGTCAAGCTAATAAAACTAGAGCTATCACTAAAGGTGATGAATGTACCCCCCGCATGCACTGACACAGTACATTGCAATTTGACGCACATAAGATTGCATAATTATGTGGACTGTATGTATATAGACTGTATGTATACAGTATAGTAACAAAAAACAAAGTCCCATAACTATGCAGAATATTTATCTAAAAGAATGTAACATGCACCATGCACAACTAGGGTTGGTACTGATCACTTGTGTGAAGTTTCATTAAATTGTGTGCAAGGGTTTGGTAGATTAGGCACGCACAAGATTGCATATGCAGACTGTATGTACATAGTATGTTAACAAGAAACAAAGTCCCATAACTCTGCAATTTTTGTCACTGAAAGAACCTAACATGCCCCATGCACAACTACTGTTGTTACTGATCACTTGTGTGAAGTTTCATTAAATTGTGTCAAGGGGATGAGGAGAGATGGTGCGCACAAGATTGTGTCTATGTATATAGTATAGTAACAAAAAAACAAAGTCCCATAACTCTGCCAATTTTTTTTCTGAAAGAACCTAACATGCCCCATGCACAACTACTGTTGTTACTGATCACTTGTGTGAAGTTTCATTAAATTGTGTCAAGGGGATGAGGAGAGATGTTGCGCACAAGATTGTGTCTATGTATATAGTATAGTAACAAAAAAACAAAGTCCCATAACTCTGCAAATTTTTTTCCTAAAAGAACCTAACATGCCCCATGCACAACTACTGTTGGTACTGATCACTTGTGTGAAGTTTCATTAAACTGTGTCAAGGGGATGAGGAGAGATGGTGCGCACAAGATTGTGTCTACGTATATAGTATAGTAACAAAAAAACAAAGTCCCATAACTCTGCAAAAAATTTTTCTAAAAGAACCTTACATGCCCCATGCACAACTACTGTTGGTACTGATCATTTGTGTGAAGTTTCATTAAATTCTGTCAAGGGGATAAGGAGAGATGGTGCACACAAGATTGCGTCTATGGACAGACGGACAGACAGACAGACAACCTGAAACCAGTATACCCCCCCTTACAACTTTGTTGTCGGGGGGTACAATGATGTGCATATTCTCTATATTGCCTTCTACATATGTACAAAGTTTCATGAAAACTTTCTTGCTGATGGACAAACAGATAGACAGGGAATACAGTAAGTTTCAGGAAAAATTCACTGGTATTAAAGTAATGCAAGATCCATTTTTAAATCATATTTTGGAAATTCATTAAGAAATAGCTTGTACTTTTAAAGTTATCACAGAGCTACTAAATGTCTTAATATTTGATATCTATAACAAGTTTTACTACCGTAAATCAAATGTTATAAATATGGACTTAAAGTCACTGTGACCTTGACCTTTAACCTATTGACCCCAAAACATTGCACATCAGGTTTTGTTTGTTTTTGTTTGGTAAAAACTATAAAAAAACAGATTTTTGTATGTTATATAGATTTTTCAAAAGCTTTCGACTCAGTCTGGCGTGTCGGCTTGTGGAGAAAAATTATTAATTGCAACATAAATGGTAAATTTTTTAGATTAATAAGAAACATGTACTCTAATATAAAATCCTGCGTCTCTAATGGGGTAGTAAACTCTCCATTTTTCACATGTAATTGTGGTGTGCGACAGGGAGAGAATTTGTCCCCTGTACTCTTTTCCCTTTTCCTTAATGACCTTGAGAACTTTCTGAAAGCAAAAGGTCATCACGGGGTAGAGCTTAATAATCCTGAAAACGACATTGCCACTTTCCTCAAAATAACTGTGTTATTATATGCTGATGACACAGTTATAATAACTGAAAATGCTAATACCCTTCAAAGTTGCCTTAACGACTTTGTTGAGTACTGTAAAACTTGGAATTTAATAATAAATAAAGAAAAAACCAAAGTCATGATTTTTGGATCAAGAGTAGATAGAAATTTTTCTTTTAAAATTGAAGATACAACATTGGATATTGTCAATACATACAAATATCTAGGAGTATACTTCGCAAAATCTGGAAGTTTCCTAACTGCAAGAAAACATCTTGCACAACAAGCAAGGAAAGCAATGCATCTTCTTTATGCAAGAATCAATAACCTGAATTTACCACTAGACTTAATCTTAAAGCTCTTTGATAACACAATTTTGCCAATACTTACATACTCATCTGAAATATGGGGTTATGAAAGTACTATTATATTAGAAAGAATACATACTGAATTCCTAAGGAAAATTTTTAAATTAAGAAAAAGCACACCATTGTATATGCTTTATGCCGAACTAGGAAGATATCCATTAGAAATAACTATAAAGTGCAGAATGATTGCATTTTGGAATAGGTTAATGACAGGCAAACAAGATAAATTATCTTACCGTATATATAATTACATGTTAAATCTTCCAAATTTTGAATCAAAATGGATAAACTATATAAAAAACATTTTTAGACAAACTGGCAGAATGGATATCTGGTTAAATCAGCATGAACTCCAAAATGAAAATATAAAGTACATTATAAAACGTACCTTGCTTGACCAAAATCTACAAAATTGGCAAGCATCTTTACAGAATTCAACAAAGGGTCTTAACTTTTCAATTTATAAAGAAACAATTGAATTGGAGAAGTACCTAATAACATTGACTAAGTATGAGTCATCCCTGCTTATTAAATTTAGAACAGGTAACCACTTCTTCCCAAACGAAACAGGGAGATGGGCAGGCCAAGATATTAATCAAAGAACATGTCCACTGTGTTTAAGTAGAGATGTGGCGGATGAGTTTCATTACCTACTAAAATGCCAGTTTTTCCATGAACAAAGAAAACTGTTTATTAAAAGATATTATTATACTAGAACAAATATACTGAAATATAAAGAACTGCTTACATCCAGGTCAATAAAGGAATTAAAAAACCTCTGTAAGTTCATAAAAATTCTATTTCAGACACTTAAACGATAAAATTTGTACACACAATTATTATATATAAGCTGCCGCAACCGAATGAATAAATAGTGAAAATATTTAAAATAAAAATAATCTATAAGATATATGACAAAACATTCCATACCGCATTGTATTTACCTGTACAATTTCCTTTTTTTTTGTATATTTTTGTTTGTTTGTTTGTTTTTGTTTTGAACTGTGTATCTATCTCATAGAAGCATGAAATCTATATGAGCTTTGAATGTACACTGTACAAGAAATTCTGTTCTGATTCCCCATTAAAAAGTTTATTTTATATTTATATAAGGTATGAAAAGTCTTGTAATAAGTGTAGGTTTTCATAATAAGCATACAGTAACACTATGTTAGATTCTGCTCTGCTTTGTAATGAAAAATAATAATGTGTAACAAAATTTCTAAAGTACATTACTTAGTATTACTCACAGGTCATGAATTGTACTGTTACATCATGCCTTGAATTTTCTGTTTTGACCACATATTGAGCATGTTGAGAGATGCAAAATTTATTCCAATGTTAATCAATACAAATATACACTTTCACACCGCGTCATATAGATTTAAAACACTTTTTTATTCCTTTTGAATTTACTTTAACGAGAATTTCTTGTCTATGAATAAATTGCACGCTTCTGACCCGTATCTTGGTTTAATACACAACTGACACAGTTTCAATTGACACAGCGCGTGACATAACGACCAATCAAAATAGATTATTTAAATAGAATTGTTTGGAAATCCAAAATTATAGTCTGTTTCTCTAGATCGCGTGTGCATCAAATATGTTTAAAAAAAAAAATAGGTCAAAGTACACATTCCCCCTCATTTCATTTCCTTGAATGAAATCCGCTTTTTAGTTCTTTTTCAGTTTTTTTTTCTATTTTTGTATAATATATTGTATCTTATATCTCAAGTCAATGTAAATTTTGTCTTTTTTTTTTGTAGCTTCTACACCATGTCACATTTTTGAGATATATACAATGTATTACTGTATACTCTTGTGTCACTTTGTGATTTGAGTTTAATAAAGGTAATGTTGTTGTTGTTGTTGGTAAAACATCACAATGGCACAATTACAGACCAAACAGAGACATTACAGCTTCTGATGGCAGAGAAAGACCCAATGTCCCCCATGGATATTATTTTAGGCATGGGTGGACACCTGGATAGAACTGCAAACTTTCCATAAGCCAGCTGGAAGACTTTGTCACTTGAAAGATTTCTACACCCCAATCAAAATTTCAAACCCTTAGGGGTGAGGGGAAAGTGATTTTAAAAAAGTTACCTCAACCACTCTGTCCAGGAAGCCCCTTACTGGTTGACCACACACAATACTTCTATGATATTAAAAAGCAGCAGGCACACAAGTTCTTCACTAATTAAGTGTTGAGGTCAATGTGACCTTTACCTTTAACGTAATGATACATAAAATACACTCAGGTTATCTACAGACCACATGCAATCACCCTTGAAAGTTTGATGACTGTAGGCCAAAGTGTTCTTATGTTTTTGAGCAGAAACCAGTATCAAACTAGAGGTCACTTTAATTTTGAACTTTTGATACAAAACTTTAGGGGTCATCTACTGACCACTAGCAATCAACTAGCAATCAGTCTATGACGTTTGACCTTTGTAGGACTATGCATTCTCTAATTATTGATAGTAAACCAAATGGTCTACCAACCAACAATGAGCAAAACAATATACTCTCTCATCTTCTATGGTGACATAGCAAGGTTGTTTTCTGTTTTTCTCTATATAAGAGGCAAACCATGTCACTTTCTCAGTGAATGCAGACAGAGCAGAATGTCATAGTTCTACTTCTAATCATATTAGATACCCACGCGCAACATGTTATAAAAGGACTTAGAGCTGCATGCGAGGCAAACATTTATGCCAAATAAAACAAGAGCTGTCACTAATGGTGACAAATGCCCCTGCAGCACCTTGACCTTTGACCTGGTGACCTCAAAGTCGGTAGGGGTGGTGTACTCAATAAGTACTATCAGCATGTGAAGTTTGAAGGTCCTGAATGAAGTGGTTTGCATGTAAAGTGCCTTCATGCAAAAAGTTAACGTTGGCCCCTGTGACCTTGACCTTTGACCTGGTGACCCCAAAGTCAGTAGAGTTGGTGTACTCATAAAGTACTTTCAGCACGTAAAGTTTGAAGGTCCTGGGTGAAGTGGTTTGCAAGAAAAGTGCCTTCATGCAAAAAATTAACGTTGGTCCCTGTGACCTTGACCTTTGACCTGGTGATCCCAAAGTTAGTAGGAGTGGTGTACTCAGTAAGTACTATCAGCATGTGAAGTTTGAAGGTCCTGGGTGCAGTGGTTCGCAAGTAAAGTGCCTTCATGCAAAAAGTTAACGTTGGCCCCTGTGACCTTGACCTTTGACCTGGTGACCCCAAAGTCAGTAGGGGTGGTGTACTCAATAGTACTCAATAAGTACTATCAGCATGTGAAGTTTGCAGCATGTGAAGTTTTGAAGGTCCTGAATGAAGTGGTTTGCATGTAAAGTGCCTTCATGCAAAAAGTTAACGTTGGCCCCTGTGACCTTGACCTTTGATCTGGTGATCCCAAAGTCAGTAGGGGTGGTGTACTCATAAAGTACTATCAGCACATAAAGTTTGAAGGTCCTGGGTGAAGTGGTTCGCAAGAAAAGTGCCTTCATGCAAAAAATTAACGTTGGTCCCTGTGACCTTGACCTTTGACCTGGTGATCCCAAAGTTAGTAGGAGTGGTGTACTCAATAAGTACTATAAGCATGTGAAGTTTGAAGGTCCTGGGAGCAGTGGTTCGCGAATATGCCTTTATGCAAAAAGTTAACGTTGGCCCCTGTGGCCTAGACCTTTGACCTGGTGACCCCAAAGTCAGTAGGGGTGGTGTACTCAATAAGTACTATCAGCATGTGAAGTTTGAAGGTCCTGGGTGCAGTGGTTTGCGAGTAAAGTGCCTTCATGCAAAAAGTTAACTTTGGCCCCTGTGACCTTGACCTTTGACCTGGTGACCCCAAAGTCAGTAGGGGTGGTGTACTCAATAAGTACTATCAGCATGTGAAGTTTGAAGGTCCTGGGTGCAGTGCTTCGCGAGTAAAGTGCCTTCATGCAAAAAGTTAACATGGTTCATACAGAATATCAGAGAAAAAATTCAAGTACTTTTCAAGGACTTTTTACACTTTTTCAAGCACTATTTTTTTAAAAACCACGACCTAATCTGAACAACTTTTATTATGTTATGCAAAAATGAAACAACCATCACTTGTCACACCTTTGAAAATGACGTAATTCGATTATTAGATTGATGTGATTCACTATTTTGCTAAGGTTTAACACTTTTCTTGTGATTTTTTAGTGCACTCCTACTAATGATACCTCAAAATTTTGTCACACGATGTACAAATACACTTCGTTCTGTCTGCTCTATAGGGTTTCAGCCACTGTTTATATTCGTCTTTTGTCTCCCGCTTACTTGAGTAAACATGTTTATTTTTCTAACTCATTTTAATTTACTGGAAACACTCGCAAATAGCTAAAAATTGCGAGTTATTATTCCCCGTATTTTTTTAACCATGCAAACGGGGATATAGTAGAAATAGCACTCTGTAAATATCGATGAAGTGTGGCCGTAGACTAATATAATAGCATACGAATGACCTGATCCTGCAATTTCATGAATTTATTTTCATTTTCTCCGATTTATTTTAAGCCTTAAATTCTTTTTGCAAAGCAGTTATGGAAAGAATATTTTCAAGGAATGAAAGGTCAAATTCAAGGTTTTTTTTTTCAAAATTCAAGTACTTTTCCAGGTTTTTTAGGGTTTTTGTCATTTTCAAGGAGTTTTCAAGAACTACCATCGAATTCAAGGACTTTTCAAAGCCTGTGTGAACCCTGGTTAACGTTGTGAGTAACGAACGAACGAACTAACTAACGGACAGTTGAAAAATAATATGCTTTATTACTAAGATTGCTTTATGCATGGCAAAGTAACAGCACGGACAAGCTCTAAAATGACCTTTGATCCCAAAGTGTGAACTTGACCTTGACCTTTGAAATAGGGACCTGAGGTTAGTGCACAACACTCCATCCCATAGAGGTGAACATTTACGTCAAAGAAAAAAAGGATTGCTCCATACTTATTGAAGTTATGGCCAGGACAAGCTCTAAAATGACCTTTGATCCCCAACTGTGACCTTGACCTTTGAGACAGGAATCTGAGGTTAAACATTCATGCCAAATATAAACAAGATTCCTCCATGTATGTCAAAGTTATGGGCTGAACAAACTAATCCGGCGCATGCACACACGCATGCGAGACACATGCATATACATTGAACAGCCATTTGGACAACTATGTCTTCACTTCCACAAGGGGGCTCGACAATAAAACAACTTTTGGGTGTAAAATAGATAACTGTTTTTTCTATCCTTTTTTTTATTTTGGTTTAAATTTTGCACTAGAGGTGATAAACAAGAGTTACACCATTTTCACAAACTGATAGGCTTTCTACACAATGTCAATACATACATGTTTATCATCTGCAACATATGTTTCTTCAACTCTAGTGGGTTTTCTGGTTTAGGCTGTTCTTTCTCCACTACCACAGACTTTCTTCTCTGGACACTTGGTCGTCGACTATCTTCTTGCATTCTATAAATAAAGCACAACCGTTAAGTTAAATTTCTTTAAAGTCACTTTATTTTTTCGTTAACAATAAAGCGGTTCCATTTACAAAACTGACTTGAATTTTTTTTTTATTTATCTAAATGCCTTGTGTAATTGTGAGCAAAACATTGACAAAGTGTCTATGACTAATACTGTTGAACCTTTGTTAATGATATCTCTGACAAGCAAACAACTCCTTATATATCTTTCCAACTGGATAAAAGTCTTAGTAAATAAACCTCTCCACAGCAATAATCTCAATACAACACACACATTTCAGTTTTCCAAGCAATATACAGTTGAATTTCATTTGCTCGCACTCGACAGGACCAGCAAAATTTGTTATCTGTAACAAAATACATTATACAGGGATTTTGCTGGGATCTGGCGACGAGTCCGAGCAAAGGGTGATGTACAAATTATCCGACTTCGAGAGAACAAAGTTTGACTACCGGTATACACTAAATTTGTACAGTTTCATTAAGGTAGCTTGGCACATTTGAAACTAATATTATCCTACACTGTAGAATTTTATGAAACCAATGTATCGTAGTATCTGAAGAGTATTCAGCCAATAAAAATGATATGGTCATGTGCTTGATTTTTCTGTTAGACAGATTTGAAAATATTGGTCCTTCAATTTTGACAATGGGCTTCTATAGGAAAATAACACTTTTTATGACATTTTTGCATATAGAAAAAGTTCCACAATGTAGATTTTAATCTTACTTCTGATAGTTGCAGATGTATATATTTTCAAACTTGTGGCAAAATAAAACGTGTTAATTTTTCATAATTCCTCAAAAATCAACTTGCATCCTAAAATTGCTACTTTTTTAAAGTTTATGTTATTGAGCTTTTTGACATAAAAAACCTGTCTATTGTTTAAATTAATTTTAAGATAGACAATAATGCTGACTGATCAATACTTATTACATAGGCTGAAATGGTTTTTTTTTATTCTCCCCATATAACAGCTACCAGGTATCAAACATACAGCTACCCTAACACACTGGACATGGTAATAAGTCTTTATTAAGTTTACATCATATTTTGGAATTTAACATAGTTTCAACCTACTTCAGTGAAGTCAGAGAGTGTGCTTTTTAGTCCTTTAGCGTCTTATTAGAATTTTACAAAACTATTTGGAATTAGGGCATTAGTACACGAGTAAGAAACATAAGTAACTGATCTAAGTGAATATGAAACAAGTGATGTTTGTTAAACATGTATGCCCCCCACGATGGGTTGTCTCATTTTCAGTCCCTTGAATGCTATGGCCTTGATCTTTGAGCTACTAACCCCCAAATTATAGGGGTCATCAACTTTATAAGTCTAATTACGCAACCAAATTTGAAGGTTCTTGGTTGAATGGTTTTCAAGTTATTGGGCAGAAATTGTTTTCAAGATTCAGGTCTGTGTGACCTTGACCTATGACTTAATAACCTCAAAAACAACTGGGTCATCTTTTTCTGATCCCAAAAATATTAGGGGTCATCTACTTTATAAGCAGAATCACGCTATTAAATTTGAAGGTTCTGGGGCGAGTGATTCTCATGTTATTGGGTAGAAACTGTTTTCAAGGTCCAAGCACCTGTGACCTTGACTTATTCATCCCAAAAACAACAGTGGTCATTTACTTCATAAATCAATCATACTACCAAGTTTGAAGGCCCTGGGTCAAGTGGTTCTCCAATTATTTGGCAGAAATTGTTCACTCTTCTGACCTACCAGCCTACGCGACCAACATGTGCAAAGCAATACCCCCAACTTCTTCAAAGGGGGGCATAAAAATATTTAAAATTTTATTCACAACGTTGATATCTCAGTAACATTCATATAAGTGGAAAGGCACTATAAGTCAATGACAGTTTATTACACCATGTCATAAGATGTAAAATCCTCACCTTCTGTCAACACTTGGTCTTCTAACAGGTCCAGCATCAGAATCAATGGACGGCTTTCTACCTGAATGTTGTATACTGGTTCTGCGAGGGGTTCCAACCAGCGGTACACCAGCGGAGGACCGTCGTCTCTGCTGGCTCTTGATTGACATGTTACCACTAATAGCTGCAGTAAACATGTCCTGGAACCAGTCCAGGGAAAATTGGTACATCACATCTATACCAGACAGGTCAGCAAGTACAAAATACAAGGTTGAACCTCTAGTTGCAACCTGGAGACAAAAGTGGAGAAAATTACACCTATGAAATTCACCTAAGCAACACTTTCTTCAGGCATTAACAATCTAGATATAGCCATGTTCAATCAGATATATTCCGACTGTGCAAGTTTCTTTACAGTTATACCTAGCTGCACACTGTTGGCCCTGTTTTAATTGCAGTTGAAAGCCATGCTACTGCAGAACAGGTTGATATGATTCTAACAAGTAGCTTCAGGGAAAAATAATACTGTTCAAGTAATAGTTAAATATGATGATAACTATTACTGAAGCCATCTGTGCCACTCATAAGACAAAAAATAATCTAACAAAACAACAGCTGTCCATAAGACAGCGCTAGACTATTCATCAATTTCTTAGTCAAACAAGGGCTACAAATAACGATCTAATTTAAACTATGAGTTACTTAACTTGGTTATTTCAGTATACAATGTAACTGAAGTACATTTGATGAGTAATGTGTAAAGTTTAAATCGAATAGAAGTTACTAAGATATAGCTTGACAGGCCATTATGGCCAAAGTTTGATTGTTGTCAACCCAGAGATATCTATTATGGTCATCTCAGTAAGGCAGATTACTAGAAAACCAATCCAATACTGTTACATTTAGTTGTTTCTCAGAAATACAGCTCGATAGTTTGTTGCATGCAAAACATTAACAGAATTTTCTTTGGTGAAAACTCATAATTCATATAAAGGTAGTTATGCAAGTTCCGGTCAAAATTTGTTCTCCAATGTAGAATTTGACTAAACCTTAATTTTTCAAAACTTCACAAAATACTTAGAAAATTCAGCAAATAAAAAAGATAGGGTTGTGAGCTTGATTTCTTGCTAGACTGATTTGAAAAATTGGACCTCACACAAGTTTTCATAATGGGTGTCAATGGGAAAATCACAATTTTCATAAAATATTCATGAATAGAAATTTTTCTACAATGTAGATTTTAATGAAACCTCTCACAGTTGTAAATAAACATATAGCCTATAATACTGTGATATAAAATATGTCCTCGTGCTTGTTTTTAAGGTATTTGCCTATAATTAAAGTGATCCGCACAATTCAAGTTGCAGGGTTCGAATTTAAGCTCGCATACTCGCAAAATGCGAGTGACTTTTGCTAAAGCTCGCAAAATTTTCAGTTTTCATCTGCTGTAAAAACGCATTTAATGATATTTCACACAATTGATGACGTTTTTACATACTGCATGGACTGTTTGCAGATTATGATTACGCAACACAGTAAGTACCGGACCAGTTGTGATATGGGAGAGCCTTGTTTCTGCCGAAAACCGTTGAACAAAATTCGACTAAAGTTGATAAATTGCGAGTTGAAATTTTTTGTACTCGCAAAAATGTGCAAGTGAAAAAAATGGTTAAATTGTAACCCTTAGCTGGTTTTAAGACATTATATTGAATTATTTAACGTGTCTGATTTTTTAAATATTATATTTTAACTTAAGAAAGACAGAAACGTTATGAAAGTAACGCTGCCATTGTAGTAAATTTACTCACGGGTTGCCATTAATTCATAAAATAATTTTCATTTCCGTACACCGAATCCAGGCTTTAATCATACATGCCATAATTTTTCAGGACATTTCCGGGATTCTAAGTTAAAATTTCTGGGATTTTTACCCTTTGTCCGGGACATACACCGTGACATTAGTATTCGTCTGTTTCATGCATAAATATCATAAAATTACATGTTGTTTCCAGAGGTAAACATTGTTCACTCGCTTAGGAATAATTTGCTGCAAATGTCGTCTAGCTTTCTAAGGGAGGTAAATAGTGTAATTCACATCTATAGTTCGCCACGTGAATTGGTTGCGTTCCCGAGGTGAACAGAATAAGGAGACTTACTACATACGAAGAATTAACCTGGTCATCACAATTTAGAATCCACCTTATTTGGTATCATTTTAAAGCTTAAACGTTTATCTAATCATTAATAAAATGGAATCCTCAAAGGAATAAAATAAATCTTGTAGCCTAGATAAAATCGATATAAAATATTTCGGGTTGGGTCAATTTTCATGGATCAGTCGGCAAAGGCATTCAATAGTCAAAAATTTTATTTAGAATATGTGTGACAATCAATCTACATTTTAAAAGATTACAACCTTTTAAAAAAAATATTGTTTAATTGACCGTTTTCAGCCATTTCTTCCATAAAGGCTACATGTAGCTTCACCGCCTACGTGCTAAAAACAACGACATTTTCGGCTACTGTTCCGAATAGTGAATTATCATGAAACTGTTATTGATTGCATAATTCTGTCAATTCATAATCAGGGTCATCAGAATAGCTGACTGTAAATTAATCTGGGTCATCAAAAGACCGCAGGGCGCGTTCAATATGAGTGTTGCTCGGAGCTGGCTTAATCAACGTGTGTCCCGCTCAAGGGCATGAAACTGATATCGGATAAGTAGGAATAAACAATGTGACACCGGGGACTGTTAATTATGTTTTATTAATGTAAAATTCAACAATTTATAGACCACAAAAACTAGTTTTTTAGGGGGTTATTTTTGTTTTCTGTATTTTTAATTTTCCGGGACATTTCAACCTTGTCCGGGACAGCGGGATGAGTGTCATTTCCAGGACAATCCCGGACAATCCTGGACGTATGACATGTATGCTTTAATCCAAGTTATCCAGATAAATAATGTTACGTCACCACTTCCAGTTTATCGGACATGCAGAACTAGCTTACACTCAAGCAAGAGTTATCTCATTTTATTACTTATGTATGTTTAATGACCGGGAAGCACTGATTGGATTTAATCCAAACATATTGTTTTTACTGAGATACAGCAACACGTCATCTGGTTATGGGGAACGTGTGTGAGTGTATATAAAAATGCTTCAAGGCATTTAGAAGCTAAGGAACAAAAACTATTTTCACTTAAATTTCAATAGTGACCTTGACCTTTGACCACCAAGCATAAGTCATGTACATGCATAATCTACATATTGCCCTCTTTTCACAAACCAAGTTTTATGAACCTAGCTTGAAAACTTTTTGAGTAATTGCAGGATCCAGATTTGCAGATGGACAGAGGGCATTCCAATAGTCCCCTTTGGTGTTTCACAGACAGGGGATTAAATTTGGCAATAACTTACAATGAACATAACAAGAGTTATCTTATTTAGTTATGTCATGTCTGATTACTCAGAAGCAATGGGTGAAGTGTAAATCAAGTACATATAGTTGCTTAAGAGAAACAGCTGGTTAGTAAGATCTACTTGCACACGAAACATTTAACTAATGTTGAAAAAGGCCATAATTTACTTTAAATTCAATTACAGTAAGTTTTATGACTTTGAAGTCTTGTGTGAAGATTCAATCCATTGTTTGCAGTGATTACTGAGATATAACCTTGTACTGAAAACTTTAACCGTGGCGATGCCAACACTCTGCGAACAGCTCTCATTATTCTTTGAACAGTCAAGCTAAAAAATCAGAATAATTACCGGTAGGTATCTTTTCCTGGCTAAGTTCAGTTTTTTCTCCATCTCCTCAGACTGTTTGATTCTCTCATAGATTTCTGCTGCCATACCTTTACTCTGTTGTAAGGTCTCTACTAGATCTTGGTCATCCAAAATATGACCTGTAAATATATATAATAAATATCCCTTTTAGAACACAAGGATTGAATAAAACCCGAAACATTCAATTCAATCATTTGACTTGAGTTGCACTAGTTTGTAGAATACAGTACAACACCAATTACTGGTGGTAGCAAAATATTTAAGTTATCCACGGTTTCAATCCACACTTTTATTGACCCAAGCATATATGTACACAAAATGATCTTTGAAATTAAAGTTCATATATTCTTTGTTTACTCATTAACATCAAAAGGAACAACGATATGTGATAATAGCATTATCTTATAACTATCATCATGATTTTGAAGGGCTATAGTGAGTTTTTGTAAGTTTTTTTTTTTAATCTTATGTGAACATTTCTCAATTACTCAAGTCTCAAAACATATTCTTCCTTGCATTTTTGTCCATTATTATTTTTTCAATATTGTCAGTTTTACTTATAAATTCTTTTTACTTATAAATGTTTTCTTTAATCTTCCATCAAACAAGAGCTGTCACTAATGGTGACAAATGCCCCCGCAGCGCCTTGACCTTTGACCTGGTGACCTTGACCTTTGACCTGGTGACCCCAAAGTCAACAGGGGTTGTGAACTCAATAAGTACTATCAGCATGTGAATTTTAAAGGTCCTGCATGCAGTGTTTCGCGAGTAAAGTGCCTTCATGCAAAAAGTTAACACTGGCCCCTGTGACCTTGACCTTTGACCTGGTGACCCCAAAGTCAGTAGGGGTCATGTACTCAATAAGTACTATCAGCATGTGAAGTTTGAAGGTCCTGGGTGCAGTCATTCGCGAGTAAAGTGCCTTCATGCAAAAATTTAACATTGGCCCCTGTGACCATGACCTTTGACCTGGTGACCCTTAAGTCAGTAGGGGTTGTGTACTCAGTAAGTACTATCAGCATGTGAAGTTTGAAGGTCCTGGGTGCAGTCGTTTGTGAGTAAAGTGCCTTCATGCAAAAAGTTAACATTAGCCCCTGTGACCTTGACCTTTGACCTGGTGACCCCAAAGTCAGTAGGGGTGGTGTTCTCAATAAGTACTATTAGCATGTGAAGTTTAAAGGTCCTGGGTGCAGTGGTTCACAGGTAAAGTGCCTTCATGCAAAAAGTTAACATTGGCCTCTGTAACCCTGACCTTTGACCTGGTGACCCCAAGGTCAGTAGGGGTTGTGTATTCAATAAATACTATCAACATGTGAAGTTTGAAGGTCCTGGGTGCAGTGGTTCGCGAGAAAAGTGCCTTCATACAAAAAGTTAACATTGGCCCCTGTGACCTTGACCTTTGACCTGGTGATTCCAATATCAGTAGGGGTCGTGAACTCAATAAGTACTATCAGCATGTGCAGTTTGAAGGTCCTAGGTGCAGTCGTTCGTGAGCAAAGCGCCTTCATGCAAAAAGTTAACACTGGCCCCTGTGACCTTGACCTTTGACCCCAAAGTCAGTAGGGGTGGTGTACTCAATAAGTACTATCAGCACGTGAAGTTTAAAGGTTTTGGGTGCATGAGTTCGCAGGTAAAGTGTTTTCATGCAAAAAGTTAACATTGGCCCCTGTGACCTTGACCTTTGACCTGGTGACCCCAATGCCAGTAGGGGCCGTGAACTCAATAAGTACTATCAGCATGTTAAGTTTGAAGGTCCTGGGTGCAGTCGTTCGCGAGGAAAGTGCCTTCATGCTGAAGTTAACTTTGGCCTTCATGCAAAAAGTTAACGTTGTGACGAACGAACAGACGGACAGACAGTTGAAAACTAATATACCTCCTTTCGGGGGCACAAAAACAATCTCCTTATTTTGTTCAGATATACTGGCAAAGAAACATGTTAAATAATCAGAGACAATACTACACACAATCTGCAAATAATTGACTGTGGAAAATGTCAACATTTTTGACACCTCTACCTCAGTCTGCAAGTGACAACAAAGAATTCAATAATACAGACATGCTCGAGTAGTCAAGGTTTTGATGCTGGACCCAATTTAGGTATTTTCATGCAAAAAATGGCAATATCAACATGAACTGTTCAAGTTAGCTTCACAACTTGAGCCACTGATGCTCTAGCCAGTGTTTTTTCACTGCACAATCCCATTTTCTTTCTGAGATCATTACACATTTTAACTTCTTATCAAGTGCATTTTTGATAGAGGTCAATTAACCAGTAGTCAATAAAATGATCAAAGTGAGTAGGTGTTATCCATCTCAAACTATCTGAAGTAGCTTTAAAATAAAAAGATCAATTATGGAATGTCGGGGATACCAATATCAAGCAATCCCAGATATCCATTCAACTTTATTTTGGTCCATGCAAATTTTTCTTTATTCCAATATTGCTGCAAACATAAGTGCCCCATAAATGTTCCAAGGACAGAAAAATATCTCAACATCTAATAGACAGAGTGACAACCCTTGGGATTACCAAGTACTTGTCCTGATTGTACCATCTGTCACAGATGTAGCATAGCATTACTTTATCATTATGAGTGACAATATTTTATGGAATAGCAATAGTATGGGGCATCATTTCATCAGCCAGATCATGGCAGTATCTAAGCCAGGACTTAGTCAATAATAAATGATACATTATGGTTATGAATTACACCTTGTCTGATGAGGGCATTCTATGAAGAACATAATACTGTACTGAGAAAACAGCCTTAAGTTCTTTCAAGTAAAGTTCAAATCATTTATTTTTATTGTGTTTTTTTTTAGGTTAAAGTTGTCAGATATTATGATTTTGAAAATTTCTTGTTAAGTATTCTGCTGTTTGTGAGTAACTCACCACTGCCACGCATGAGTCAGAGGTGGACAATAAGGGACTGACCTACAGTGTTAGGCTGAACTGGAACAGTGATGTGCCCAGAGAGCAGATCAAAAACAAAAGCTCTGTAAGGAATACGGAATGCTACTTACACTGCTACTTACACTAAACTACCCAATTATGATGACACATATTCAAAATAAGTAGACAACATACCTTCAGATTTCTGTAAAAGTCCGAGTGATTTATCCTCAAGGTCACGAAGGAA
This sequence comes from Mercenaria mercenaria, assembly GCF_021730395.1. Classification (NCBI taxonomy): domain Eukaryota; kingdom Metazoa; phylum Mollusca; class Bivalvia; order Venerida; family Veneridae; genus Mercenaria; species Mercenaria mercenaria. The sequence continues at coordinate 103,896,094 of NC_069361.1, read as the reverse complement.
CTGTAAATCATTGGTAATACTCTCCAATAACTCAGACCTCTGGGCCTCAAGCTGAGGTCGCTCCTACAACAAACAAAATACCAACCTGTCATTTTCATGCTAAGACAAATTTTAGTAACTGCAGTGGTTAGCTTAGCAGTCACATGACGATACATTTCAAAAACTTTCCTGAGCGGAGTCAAAGGTAGTTTTGCTAATGTACATACAGTGAAACACCGCTCGCTCGAGGTCGCAAGGGGATGAGCAAAATGCTCGAGTTATCCATGATTTTGAGCGACCCAAACATTGACCAGCATATGAAAAAAATGAAGTTTTATTGTATCAATTGTCATTGGTACCATTTGCAGAGGAAACGGTGATGCATAATAATAACAAACCCGTGACATTTAAAAAAATATATCTATGATGTAATAAGTAATAACATACTTGCTTTAATCTAAAGCAAACAGTAATTTCTTTAACCTTTCATCAATAATTAATCTCACTATTAGATCAAATATACCGACAAACAAACATTTAACATAGTCGAGGAATAAACAATGCAATTTTCACGACGTGTGAAAATTTTTAATTAACCGATACATTCTGATCGCCGAAGCTGCGAAAATTTTTGACACCTCTGCTCAAGTTAGCCAGAAGCAACAAAGAGTAAATTAATACACAGGGACCAGGTGTCATGCTCGAGCGATCGAGTTATCGATGCTCGACCCAGCCATGGTAATTTCACATAGAAAATAGAAGGAAATCGCCCGGGACCACATGAATTGCTCGAGCGAGCACAGGTGCTCGAGTCATCGATGCTTGAGCGAGCGGTGTTTCACTGTACATACATACGCCTGAACAATATATATAGTCAAAGGTAGTAGTGCTGATATTCAAACATACTAAAATCTGGCTTCGTTTGTTTGAACTGAGATTTATAAAACCCCACCTTTCCCTTGAACTAATCATCCTGCCTCGGCAAAATCCCTATATAATGTATATTGATCGACCTCAGAAAACTCAAATACTGTCTCTCCGATTCTCGAACTCAACAAACAGTTCTTAAAAGCATTTTATATTGAATTTCACACCTCTTCCCACGAACTGCCATCAGCCTTGTGTCAGAAAGTCGCTTCACATTTACTACACTGAATAAACCAAAACCTTGACTGCTTGAACTACCCCAATTTTTCTTGACCCCTTGAGTTCAAGCCTGCAAAGTTCAACTGTACCTTATCCAGGGACTGAGCAGCAGATACAGTCAAAGTTGGTACTGCTAATATTCAAACATACTACACTCGAAACCCGTTATAACGCTACTCGATATACCGCGGTCCTCGTTATAATGCGGTAGACTCTTAGACCCTGAATTTTCGGGGGTAAAAAAAACCCGAGTCCGCGGATGTTATTTAATTTGATCATAACCAGCGTTAAAACTATATGTACCTTTGTAATTTAACACCTTTGCCATGACAATTGTGACAAAAATCAATAATTGTCTGCTAGCTTACTTGTTTGCCTATCGCCTTTGTGAAAGTTTGAACACATGTAGACATGTGACAGTTAGGCAATCAGTACCATGTCAAAATTAGATTGTTTGCATAACAAGCGTGTAAGCCGTCAGTCAACTATCAAACCGTTATGTCTGCACCAATAAAGCGGATGACATGAACACTTGAGTGAATAAAAATCGAACAACAGGCCCAGTTTTGTAATAAAATGCAGCCGTTTTTCATAATCACCACACTCAGTTCATCGGAATTAACGAAGATTCGACGCACTGAAAGCCATATTGAGAATGTTCTCCCTTTTTAATATCATATATTAACGACGGTGATTTAACAATTTTCTATCTTATTTATCGATTTTCTTCATGTATTCAAATTAAATATTTTAAGACTGTCCGTGTTCTTCTTTTAGTTACATAAACCCCCAGTGCAATTGCATTGCATATGTAATTCTCACGACCTCGCACTCCTCACACAGCGTTATATATGTTTACTTCCGTGATACACAATTCCAACTTTCTTTTAGAATGTCCCGTTTACGATTCTTATTTCTTATTTACATAAAAAAGCATCCAAAATATGCTTAAAACATTATCGGTGGGTGGAGTATTGCATATACCACTGATACGATCAACCTGCGTTATAAATTTAACCCCGCTAGATCTGCGGGTCTCGAACCTTGGACCCCGACGACAGCGTTATAACGGAATCCCAGTGTATCATAATGATATTCTTTCGACTGAAGAAACATTCTCAAAAATGGTATAAATAATATTTGAATGTACTAACATATCTCTGGACTGAAGATGGCACTGCTGCTATTCAGACATACTATCATATTCTTGGCCTAAGCAGACATAATTAAGGATGGTACTGCCATTGTTTAAACATACTTTATATACTGAGCAGAAATTGTCAGTGACGGCAAACATACTATCATATTCTTGGCCTAAATAGAAACAGTAAAGTACGGTACATTTGTACTGCTAATATCAAAACAGACTTCTATATTCTTGGCCTGAGCAGAAATAGTTAAAGGTGATACTGCTAATATTCAAAAATGATACAGTCTAACTTTATTTGCATGAACTCAACAGGCCCATGGAAATTCGTTAGAGAAATTGGTAAATCGAGCAATCTGCAGTTTGTTTATTTTTAATAGGTAATTAGATCAACCTTAAGGTAGTTCTGCACGTTTGGATCGCATTTTTTTCTACAATGTAGAATTTGATTAAACTCTGATTTTTCAAAACTTCAGAATATACATAAAAAGTTAAGCAAACAAGAGCACCGCCTTGCGGGTGCTGACGCTCATCTGATTTTTTTTGTGTAATAGAAATAAATTGATCCTACCATGATTTTCTAAGTCTAAAAAGGGCCATCATTCTTGCAAAAAGCAGGTTAGAGTTATGTTTCTTGATGTTCAGTGTCCACTTATGATGGTGAAAAACTGTTGCAAGTTTTAAAGCAATAGCTTTGATAGTTTATGAGAAAAGTTGACTTAAACATAATACTCAACCAAGAAAATTATTTTCTAAGTCCAAAAAGGGCAATAATTATTGCAAAAAGCAGGATGTAGTTATGTTGCTTGCTGTACAGGGTCAGCTTATGATGGTCAACAAGTTTTTGCAAGTTTCAAAGCAATAGCTTTGATAGTTTAAGAGAAAAAGTTGACCTAAACATAAAACTTAACCAAGAAATCTGATATTTTCTAAGTACAAAAGGGGCCATAAATCTTGCAAAAAGCAGGATGGAGTTATGTTTCTTGATGTACAGGGTCTGCTTATGATGGTGAACAAGTATTCCAAGTTTCAGAGCAATAGCTTTGATAGTTTAGGAGAAAAGTTGACCTAAACATAAAACTTAACCAAGAAATCTGATATTTTCTAAGTACAAAAGGGGCCATAAATCTTGCAAAAAGCAAGATGGAGTTATGTTTCTTGCTATACAGGGTCAGCTTATGATGGTGAACAAGTATTCCAAGTTTCAAAGCAATAGCTTTGATAGTTTAGGAGAAAAGGTGACCTAAACATAAAACTTAACCAGGCAACGCCGACGCCGACGCCGACAACCGCTCAAGTGATGACAATAACTCATCATTTTTTTTCAAAAAATCAGATGAGCTAATAAAAATGACAGGGTCGTGTGCTTGAATTTTTGCTAGACTGATTTGAAAAATTTGGACCTCATGCAATATTTCACAATGGGAGTCTATGGGAAATCATACCCTTTCATAACATTTTCGCTAATAGAATTTTTTCTACGATGTAGATTTTGATGAAACTTCTCACAGTTTTAAATAAACACATGGTCTATCATTTGATGAAATAAAATGTATAGGTCCGTGTGCTTATTTTTGAGATACCTGACCACGATTAAAGTGAACCGGACATTTCATGCTAATTTTAAGACATTATTTTGAATTATTTAACGTGTCATATGTTTTAATATCATATTTTGACTTTAGAAATATAGGAACAGTGTCATTGTAATAAATCTACTCACAGGTTTCGAATTATTCATAAAATAATTTTCATTTCCATACGCCGAATCCAGGCTTTATTCTATGTTTTCCGGATAAATGACGTAACGCCATCACTTCCGGTTTATCAAACGTGCATAACTACCTTAAAGTTAGTGAAAGAACACCAGCAACCATTAGCTTTTAATGTAAATATTTTTATTTACTATATATGAAACAAAACTAGAATGTGTCTGTAGGACACAGGGTGTGCCCACTGGAACATTTGTCACAAATAAGGGGCAATAATTCAAATGTTTGCAGTCTTAATGGGGTATAGCCTCAACAAACATTTTATGAAAAGGATTCATTATTCTAGGCCCTATACTTTTTGAGCTATGAGCATCACAAACAAAAATCCACTATTTTGGCTATTTCAATGGCCATAACTCTGTAATAAGAGCTAAGATTCTCAAGAATACCAAGTGTGCAAGGTCACATCACGATAAAGACTCCAGCAAGGTTTCCTGAATTTACATCTAATACTTTTTGAGTTAGGCACATAATTAGGTGAAAAAATGCATTTTTTTACTATTTCAGGGGCCATAACTTTAAAAAATAGGGGTGTGGGGGGGGGGGGGGGGGGAGTGAAGCCAGCAAAAAAATAAGAGGTGTGCAAAGTTTATATCATGATAAAGACTTATGCAAGTTTTCAACCATTTATATTAAATACTTTTTGAGCTAGGTGTGCCACAAGGTGAAAATGTACTTTTTTGACTATTTCAGGGGCCATAACTCTGAAAATAGGGGGCAGACCCAAATGAAAAATAGAAGGTGCGCCAGTTCATATCATGATAAAGACTCATGCAAGGTTTCATGAATCTATATCAAATACTTTTTGAGCTAGGCGTGTCACAAGTTGAAAATGTGCATTTTTGACTTTTTCAGGGGCCATAACTCTGAAAATAGGGGGCAGAGCCAGATGAAAAATAGAAGGTTCGCAAGTTCATATCATGATAAAGACTCAAGCAAGGTTTCATGAATCTATATCAAAAACTTTTTGTGCTAGGCTTGTCACAAGGTAAAAATGTGCATTTTTGACTATTTCAGGGGCCATAACTCTGAAAATAGGGGGCGGAGCCAGACGAAAAATAGAAGGTGCGCAAGTTCATATCATGATAAAGACTCATGCAAGGTTTCATGAATCTATATCAAAAATTTTTTGTGCCTCTCTTGTCACAAGGTAAAAATGTACATTTTTGACTATTTCAGGAGCCATAACTCTGAAAATAGGGGGCGGAGCCAGACGAAAAATAGGAGGTGCGCAAGTTCATATCATGATAAAGACTCATGCAAGGTTTCATCAATTTATATCAAATACTTTTTGAGCTAGGTGCGTCACGAACTACGGACGGACAAGACCAAATCTATATGCCCCCACCACTCATGGGGGGGCACAAATATATTTTATAATGTTGTTTCTACTACTTTGATTCAAAATACAGACTTTTCCTAATAAGTATGTAAGTCTATGTTAAACTATGGACCTCCCGCGCGGGGCCTCTTTTCACCCCAGGGTAATAATTTGAACAATCTTGGTAGAGGACCACAAGGCAATGCTACATATCAAATATCAAAGGCCTAGGTCTTGTGGTTTCAGACAAGAAGATTTTTAAAGTGTTTTCCTATATAAGTCTATGTAAAACTTGGGACCACTGGGGAGGGGCCTCTTTTCACCCCAGGGGCATAATTTGAAAAATCTTCATAGAGGACCATTAGATGATGTCACATGCCAAATATTGAGGCTCTACACGTTTTGGTTTTGGACAAGAAGATTTTTTAAGTTTTTCCTTTCGGTTGCCATGGTAACCAGAGTTCTGTGTGGAATTCAATTCTTTGAACAATTTTGAAAGGTGGCCATCCAAGGATCATTCCTGAGAAGTTTGGTGTAAATCTGCCCAGTGGTTTTGAAGAAAAAGATTTTTTTAGAAATTGTTGACAGACACACAACATACGACGGACATCAAACGGTCACAAAAGCTCACCATGAGCCTCTGGCACAGGTGAGCTAAAAATGTTGATGAAGGACAATGGATGCAGGATGAACAAAGTGTAAGTAAACTAGACAAGAGGGTCATGATGACCCTATATCACTCACCTGTTAAACTTTGCCTTGGAATCATCAAGATAAGCTTTATGACCAAGTGTCATGAAGATAGGGTCATAAATATGGCCTCTATAGTGTTAAGCTTTTCGTTTCATTTGAGTGGTGACCTAGTTTTTGACCCACATAAACCAATTTCAAACTTGGCCTAGTAATCACCAAGATAAACATTCTTACCAAGTTTCATGAAGATAGGATCATAAATATGGCCTCTAGAGTGTTAACAAGCTTTTCCTTTGAGTGGGTGACATAGTTTTTAACCCCACATGACCCAGTTTTGAACTTGGCATAGGAATCATCAGTATAAACATTCTGTGCAAGTATGTATCAAATCAAAGCATAAATGAAACTTTTATATGGCTGAAAGAGCCAAAATAGAAAATTTGCCCCTTTCAGGGGCAGTACCTCTAGAAACAGTGATGGAATCTAGCCGGTTCTGAAAGGAACTGAGATCTAATTGTGACTCAAGTTGTGTGCAAGTGTGGTTAAAATCGAATGTAAAATGTCACTTCTATCGTGTTCACAAGGTAAAAATGAACAAATTTTGGCTCTTTCAGAGGTTAATCAGGGCCCGTAACTCCGGAACCTATGATTTGATCTGATGGATTCACCATGGAATGCAAGATCTATTGTTGTTAAAGATATTTTGCAAATTTGTATCGAATCAAACCATAAATGAAGTCTCTATATGGCTGCAAAAGCCAATATAGCAAATTTTGGCCCTTTAAGGGACCATAACTCTGGAACCCATGATGGGATCTGGCCAGTTTTCAAACAATACAAGTTGTGTACAATTTTCAACTGTTTGATTAAAATAGATTGCAAAATGTGGTCTCTATCTTGTTCAAAAGAAATTGTGGACGGACGGACGACGGAACGGACAACGGACTAAGGGAAATCACAATAGCTTACCTTGTCACTATGCGACAGGTGAGCTAAAAAAGGGGATCAGTAAAACGTTATTCAATATAAGTGAAGACTCAATTAACAAGAAAACAAAACAAAAGAGTATTGCCTGGCTATAAATACCAGAAGAGGCATAATTATTTAATCTATACTTGGACAATTATGCACATCTTCAAAAGGGACATAATACAAAATGTTCATAATAACATTATCAACAGAAAAAATAACTGAACTTTTCAAACAACAGTACCCAATAAAACTATTTCACACATCCTTTCAACTCAATTTCTTTCTCCCCTCACTCTCAAACACTGCTACCACCATCCCCATTCTGATTTTTTTTCTCTCCTGATGATTTTACATTTCTGACATAAACTGAAATCTTGTATTGTTTCTTAGATTCCTCATATCGCTACACTTACCCCACCCTTAAAAGAATATTTTCATTTACATCTTTCACACACAACTACATTAAAGAAGTTTCTTGAACAAGAGCTGTCAGAGGACAGCAATGCTAGACTATTCAACAGCCTTGTCAATTGAATGAATATTGAAGTCCAAAAAGGGGCACACACGGGTACTAAACAGTGCCTGCTGTACCGCCTGTGCCGACGAGGATTGAAGGCACTTCGCTTCCTGTACCGCAGGTACTTCGTCAATGTTTACAAAACGAGCGAGATCGGTGAGTGATGTTTGTCATTTTGTTACTGCGTGAAGCATTTTTTCAAAAATCGGGGAATGTAACGGGGTGTAGATGTATCTTATCTACATATCCTTGCTAAAATTTGTGGCAAATGATCAATTTCCTAGAAACGTAAGGACAAATAAGTTGTGAATGAAACGTGATTTTTTCACATCAGTGACTGTTTAGACTCATTTCTTTTCGCTGACCCAAACGATGTCGTTTCCGCCGTCGTAAATTGTATTTATAAATGACATGTGATCTGCTAAAACATAAAAATGTGTCCAGAAAATTCCGAATTTGAACGTTATGCCAATTTTGGAAAAGTGCCGCAGGCATTTCGACGATGCCGCAGCCCTTTGAGGTGCCGCAGCCACTTTCAAAAAGTATCGGGACATAAATTTGGCCGAAACTAGACAAACAGACAAATGGAAGAACAGAGAAACAGAAGGGCAAAAACTAAATGCCCTCATGATACTGTAATAAATTGACTTTATAGTATTGTAAAATAAAAGGGACCAAACCTTTGTTAAGCTTTAAATATCCATCCATTATGGCGGCATAGGCTATAAACCAATAAAAAATTTCATATAAAATTCAGTTACTTCAGAACAATTTTGTTACAGTTTCTAGATTTTCACTCCGTCGTAGACCATTTTCCACAAGATATCCATACATTTCCTTCAAGAAAACGAAAAGAAAAAGGGGTGTTGAATAGTATGCAGTGAAATGCAAGTCAGGTACCCTCATATTGCCGCATTTCAGAAAGCGGTCCGCAGAACAAACACCCTACTTTCGTTTTCACGTAAACAACTCGAAAACATGCGAATATTAGCATGAAAAGTGTCCTGTTTTATGTAACAATCATTCCACGAGTGAAATAATGCCCATTTGGCTCCCGATTTACGCGCAAATGCGCGAAAAATGGAAAAAATAGGATCTATTTATTAGGGACATCTTTCGAAAGTCACGGAAGCACATTTCTGACCGAATGACTGCATTATAACCTATATTTCTGCCACGAGATAGGTAGGTAGTTGTCGCGATACTTCAAGAAATTATCGTGATAAAGCGAAGTTTTCTAATAAGAGTCTCAATAGTCAAAAGTTTTCTGTAAATATTATAATCTCGATACCATTTGTGTAAGAGCCCATTGTGGACAGCTGACATTTACTAGCTGACATTTATTTCGGTATAAAGTCAGAAACTATATTGATATTTCGAAATTTTCTGTTGTTATTTTAATAGCCTAACGTTTCCTGGAAATATGAAGCATATCTACAAAAAAAAAAATATTGTGAAAATGTTTTCAGAAAAATGGAGAACTTAAAAAGTATAGCTCATAAACGATCAAACGGGAGAAATGTAATAGTTTTTACATGTGCGTAAAACCTATTTTCTTCCTGCAAACAAAACTTTGAGAAAAAAACATATCGAGCAGCATAGGACGGACAGGGAAGGCAATTTTCAAAAAGCATAATGTTTGGGAAATACAGTTTGCTTCAACTGACCGGAACAATCGCGTACTAGAGTTTAAGATTACCCGCGAAGATAAACCGATTGCTAAACTATTTGATATTAGTGAATATAAAATATCGCGGGCTTAGCGCAAAACGGTTGTAACTTATATGAAATAAAGAAGGAGTTACAACCGTTTTGCGCTAAGCCCGCGATATAATCGTGCGAATGCGAGTTATTGGAGATTTGGTTAGATATGGGCCAATTTATGAAACTTTTCGAAGTGCCTGCGGCACCTCGAAGGGGCTGCGGCATCGTCGAAATGCCTGCGGCACTTTTCCAAAATTGGCATAACGTTCAAATTCGGGATTTTCTGGACACATTTTATGTTTTAGCAGATCACATGTCATTTATATATATAATTTACGACGGCAGAGACGACATCGTTTGGGTCAGCGAAAAGAAATGAGTCTAAACAGTCACTGATGTGAAAAAAACACGTTTCATTCCCAACTTATTTGTCCTTACGTTTCTAGGAAATTGATCATTTGCCACAAATTTTAGCATGGATATGTAGATAAGATACATATACACCCCGCTACATTCCCCGATTTTTGAAAAAATGCTTCATGCAGTAATAAAATGACAAAAATGACAAAAATCACTCACCGATCTCGCTCGTTTTGTAAACATTGACGAAGTACCTGCGGTACAGGAAGCGAAGTGCCTTCAATCCTCGTCGGCACAGGCGGTACCGCAGGCACTGTTTAGTACCCGTGGCACAGTTTTGTAAAAATGCAAAACTGAGTTATGGAACCTGTTTATTTGTTTGTTTTTGTTTTAACGCCTTTTTCAGTCATGTTACGGTGGGCAGTTGACCTAACCAGTGTTCCCGGATTCTCTACCAGTACAAACCTGTTCTCCGCAAGTAACTGCCAACTTCCCCACATGAATTATCAGAGGTGGAGGACGAATGATTTCAGACACATGTCTTATCAAATCGTCACGGAGAACATATGCCCCGCCCGGGGATCGAACTTGCTACCCCGCGATCCGTAGACCAATGCTCTCCCAACTGAGCTAAAAGGGCGGGCACTATGGAACCTGTACAATGCATGTCAGCTCATCACTGTGGACAAGTATAAGAAGTTTCAGTCCCTTCCCATTTGTGGGTACCACGCTCCCAGCTTACATACAAAAACGTATCAAAAAATTGCTAAATCAAGCAAGAGCACCGCCTTGCCGGTGCAGAAGCTCATCTGATTTTTTTGTCTCTGTATAATAGCAATACTGTCATACCCATGATTTTCTAAGTCCAAAAGGGGCCATAATTCTTGCAAAAAAGCAATATAGAGTTACGGTACTTGCTGTGCAGAGTCAGCTTTTAATGGCGAATAACTGCTCCAAGTTTTAAAGCAATAACTTTGACCGTTAAGGAGAAAAGTTGACATAAAAGCAAAACTTAACCAAGAAATCTGATAAAGGGGCCATAAGTCTTGAAAAAAGCAGGATGGAGTTATGTTTCTTGCTGTACAGAGTCAGCTTTTTATGGTAAACAAGTGTTGCAAGTTTTAAAGCAATAGCTTTGATAGTTTAGGAGAAAAATTGACCTAAACATAAAACTTTACCAAGAAATCTGATATTTTCTAAGTCCAAAAGGGGCCATAATTCTTGCAAAAAGCAGGATGGAGTTAAGTTTCTTGCTGTACAGAGTCAGCTACAGTACTGATGGTGAACAAGTGTTGCAAGTTTTAAAGCAATAGCTTTGATAGTTTAGGAGAAAAGCTGACCTAAACATAAAACTTAACCAGGCAACGCCAACGCCGACGCTGATGCCGATCAAGTGATGACAATAACTCATCATTTTATTTCAAAAAATCAGATGAGCTAAAAAGGGGCATAATTTTGTAAAAAGCAAAGAATAGTAATGAAACCTGTGCAATGCATGTCAGATCATCTCAGTGAACAATTGTATTAAGTTTCAATCCATTCCCATTAGTGGGTACTGAGATACCAGCTTACATTCAAAAACTTAACAAAAACTTGCCAAGTCGAAGAAGGGGCATAATTTTGTATAAATGCAACAGAGTTAAGGAACCTGTGCAATGAAAGTCAGTTTATCATAGTAAACAAGTGTACACCAGCCTACATACAAAAACTTGACCAAATCGTGACGCGGATGCTGTTGCCGATCCTCTGGCGAGTCCAATAGCTCTACCTATTCTTTGAATAGTCTAGCAAAAACTGTTTGATCAAGAATAATACATTCAGATGTGTAAATAATTTAAAGGGTCATAACTCACTTGACCTAGTGCATGTATATCCTGGCAACAAGCATAAGTTTATTCAATAGTAATATATTTCTGTAACTTTGGGTCAGACAGTCATGGTTCTAATAATATGTTCAATTCATACTAAATACAATTAATGTTGCTGTAAGTTCTAGTCAGATCCTTTAAAAACTTTGAAGTGGAGTTATCTGGACTAGTGTAAGCATTGCTAATTTCAGTAAAATTCAAAGGGTCATAACTCCCAAACAGGGCAAAGTACATTTTGTCCAGAAAATATGTGCAAGTTCATTTCACAGTGAAAACTTTCAAGACAAGTTATAAACAAGAGGGCCATGATGGCCCTATATCGCTCACCTGTTATCATTGCACTTGAGGACAAGAAGGTCCTCAGAAAAAATATCTAAGTCCAAAGGACAGGAACAACAAAGGGAAGAAATTTAACCAAAATGAAAAAAAAAATCTTACAAAGTATAGATATGTTAAAATTCACCTAAAAATTGGAGGTACCATCCATGTTGTACCACAGAAAACTGGTCTCGTGTTTTCCCTACAGCCAATAATAAAAAAGTTACTAAAAATAAGCTATTTAAAGTAACGTAAAAGGGAAGTAATTAAAAAAAAATTGTAAGTGGACAAAAGAAGGATCTGCCAAATAAATCTGTTGACATAAATGGAATTTCAGATCAGTATCTACATTAGTTATGGAGATATAACAATTTTAATTTGAAATAAAGGGAGGTAATTTGACATAAAATCAGTCCATAGTTATCTACCCTTATTGTCTCAGTCCAACTAATAACAATAATGAAATTTCAAATAAGTCCTGTAAGTACTTACTGATATAAATCCATTTTAATTACAATCAGGGGAGGTAATCAGATATAAAATAACTCTGGAACCTATGATTGGATCTGATTTGTCATGGAATCCAAGATTTATTGTTGTTGAAGATATTTTGGAAGTTTGTATCAAATAAAACGATAAATGAAGTCTCTATATGGCCGCAAAAGCCAAAATAGCCAATTTTGGACCTTTAAGGGGCCATAACTCTGGAACCCATGATGGAATCTGGCCAGTTTAAGAAAGGAAGCAAGATCTTGTGGTGATACAAGTTGTGTGCAAGTTTCGTTAAAATCAAATCATAAATGAAGCTGCTATTGTGCAGATAAGGTCAAAATAGCTAATTCTGGCCCTTTCAGGGGCCATAACTCTGGAACCCATTATGGGATCTGGCCGGTTCAAAAAAGGAACCAAGATTTTATGGTGACACAAGTTTTGTGCAAGTCTGATTAAATTCAAATCATAAATGAAGCCGCTATTGTGCAGACAAGGTCAAAACAGCTAATTCTGGCCCTTTCAGGGGCCATAACTCTGGAACCCATTTTGGAATCTGGCCAGTTCAAGAAAAGAACCAAGATCTTATGGTGATACAAGTTGTGTGCAAGTTTGGTAAAAATCAAATTATAAATAAAGCTGCTATTGTGCAGACAAGGTCAAAATAGCTAATTTTGGCCCTTTCAGGGGCCATAACTCTGGTACCCATAATGGGATCTGGCCAGTTCAAGAAAGGAACAGAGATCCTATGGTGATACAAGTTGTGTGCAAGTTTGGTTAAAATAAAATCATAAATGAAACCACTATCATGCAGACAAGAAATTGTTGATGCACGGACGGATGCACGCACGGACGGACGGACTGACGACGGACGAAGGGTGATCACAAAAGCTCACCTTGTCACTATGTGACAGGTGAGCTAAAAATGTATAAACAAACCTTTAGTTAGTATTGCACAGCACACAGCATTTTGTATATTTTAAAGGGCCATTACTCCTTATCAAGCACGGTACATCGATATCCTGACAATATGAGCAAGTTAACATCCTCTGTGTGTGTTCGGGTTTAATGTTTTTTTCAACAATTTTTCTGTCATATAAACGACGGCGTCTACTTGAAGCAGTGAGCACAATGCCCAACTTTATAGTGCTGCCTCACTGGAATATCACGCCGTAGACACGTGACATATATATCCCACCTAGTCACATAATACTGATTCCAGATTGACCAATCCTAGCACTATCCTCTTAATGCTGAGCGTCAACCAAAAAACTACTACAGGTAGTAGAATTTTTTATGTCTTTGGAATGACTCGGCCAGGAATCAAACCCACGACCTCCCACACTAGAAGCAGGCACTTTACCACTAGGCTCCTGCACCCGAAGCAGGCACTCTACCACCAGGCTACCGAGGCGTTATTCTTCCATAAGTTAGGGCAAAATCCCTTGAAAATGGTTTGAAGAGTTAACAAGACAAGGTTTTGGAGACAGATAGATGGACAGATCATGTCCCACAGCATAAAGATACTCTAGTTATACTGGACAATGAGAGTTCATACACAACCTAGAACCTTACTAAAAGCAACTTAAAATTTTATTTTCAGCTGGCCATTAAGAATATATATATATTATTGTATACTTCATCTAATAAAACAGTTTTAAACTTTTCAGCTGCCAACTGCCTCGGTCAATATCATCATTTTACATCATATTGCCCATTTGAAACAACCATAACTGAACATTTCTCCTTAAGGTAATATGCGCCATCTAACGAAAGTCAACGGACCGTTATGAAATTTTGCCGAAACAAAATTGACGATATTTCCGATTGACTGGTATTTTTTTCATTTTTCTGTTATTCTCCATTTTGCTGCTGTAAATCTTCAAACATGACCACTAACGTCATTTTTTCAGCAGAGCACAAAATTACGTACTTGACTAGTTATTCGATTATCGTTTTTATATACAACTAAAAAACGGCAAAAATTCTTTATTTTCAAGTTTATACTACAATTATCTCTCCAATGATATTTAATATATCATGTTTATTTTGACGTCACATCAGAGGCAAACGATTTATGAACGCAAAACACGCAAAACTGACGTCGAGCTTTACCCAAAATTTTGCGTGAAGACGCCTATATTTCAGAAACTGTCAGATAGTTTTTTGAATAGATTTGAGCAAGCGTGCAAAATTTCAATCACTATCGATTTCATGAAAGAAAAATGGGGGTCACCGGTTTAGAATTCGCTCTATTTACCGTGGCGCTACCCCTACCCCCAGTAAAAAATAACAACGTTTTTATACTTATTTCGTAAATTTTCATAAATTTTAATTCCGTTTCTGTTTCTGTTCATAGATATAATGCTATCAAATTCCAGTAATGATAAAAAGAAGATATGATTAAATGAAATTATTGGAATAAATTAATGATTTCAGGAAACTCTCCTATACATGACACAGAAACACAAAGAGTCCTTTTTATTGAGACAGGATATACGTATCGGTAAAGTGCATGTTAGCCGAAAGTTGTATTCACCTAGAATACGCTGAATTTTATTTGTAGTTGCAGCTTCAATTCTTAAGCAAACTTTGTTTAAATTTAATAAAATTAAAAACATTTGTCAAAACGCTAAAACCTTAGCAGAAAAGTGAAGCACATCAAATGTTAAAGTTCTAAGCAAAATGTTTGTAGTCAATATTAAAGTGATTCTATTACCGGATATTTTGGTGTTCATCTAAGACTTCTTTTTAAATTTATGTTCACGCAGGTATGCTTGATGCCAGTACTGGATATTTCCATGTCAGTGTATTTTTATTTTACTTTTTTATTCTGTCGAACGCATAATAGGGACAAAGGGAACCGTTCTAGAAAATAATACTGCACGTGACTTGTGTGCACAAACCGTTATCTGGAGAGGAAACAGGTAAAAGTTTGAACTATCCCGCCGGAAGTTCAGTTGGCCGGTTCGTGTGAGGTAAACAAGATGAAATGGTTTTTAAGAAAACGCAAAAGACGGTGCGGTCTTAATAAAAATGCAGTTATTTCGATACATGAGTGCAGTTTTTACATAGGTTCTATTAAAACAATAGATTATCGGGGCTAAAAGTGCAGTTTGGAAATGTAAAGACCGATTCTTTGTTCTTACACATTCTTTTTAAATTTTAGTTGCTTTGTCATTCATGCTACTACAGTGACTGTTCAATATATGTCACTTAAACGTCAAAACATAAATGAGCCGCGCCATGAGAAAACCAACATAGTGGCTTTGCGATCAGCATGCGCATCCATGCAGTCTGGTCAGGATCCATGCTGTTTGCTTTCAAAGCCTATTGCAATTAGAGAAACTGTTAGCGAACAGCATGAACCATGACCAGAATGCGTGGGTGCGCAGGCTGGTCTGGGTCCATGCTGGTCGCAAACGCACTTGGTTGGTTTTCTCATGGCTTGTCTCAAATGTTAAGATCGTCATCTAGATTGACTACACCGATGAAAGTTTGCGTCTGATATCAGGAGACGTAGGTTCAAACCATAGAAATACCACAATTTTAAATGTCTCATTTTAAAGGCATTGAAAGCATGCGCACGGTAGATAGTTTAATTAACCAAATGTGATCAGAAAATAAAATGGAGACTTTGTAAAACATGACTGTAGTATAAAATTAAATTATAAAATAGGGTAATATATAAAGCCGTGCTCACGTTTTGTGAGCATTTTATTCAATTTACTGCTTTTAATGTCCAGCAGACGTTTATAGTTTTGCCGGGATATATAGCACATGTATGAATCTGCGTCTTCTGATATCAGGCGCATACTATCATCGGTGTTGTTTGTAACATTTGTTTACCGGGATATACAAACAAAACAAGTATTTTGTTAAAGTACTACACATTAATCAAAAGTACCACGAGCGAAACTTTGCAGTGTGAACGTCTTGGGGGTACATGTGATTCTTAACACCCTAAATAAACTTATGGGACAAATTCTTTTCTCTCCTCATTAGAGTACTGTATGCGTAATCTAAATTTCTGTAAACTGTTTCTATGTATAAATGGAATCATTAACTGCGCACTCTTCGAAATACTATATAGAATGCACAGGCACTTAGGCAAAATTGTCTGTAATAAAACATGTCTGTTTGTCATGTATAGAACATTTTCTAGAAAACATTCATCTGTTTGAAAAATTTAATAAACAAAAAAAGGTCTTCATTTTATCATTACTGTGATATCATTTCATTATATCCAACAGCAGAAACTGATATTATTTCATTATATTCACCAAAAGAAGAAGACCTTGAATTTGAATTAATGGAACTTACGAAATAAGTATGAAAACGTCGGTGACCCCCATTTTTCTTTTAAGGAATCAATAGCAATTGAAATTTTGTATTTCTGTTGAAATTTATTCAAAAAACTATCTGACAGTTTTTAAGATACAGGTGTTTTACGCGAAATTTCGGGTGAAACTCGACGTCAGTTTTACGTATTTTGCGTTCATAAATCGCTTGCCTCTGATGTGACGTTGAAATAAACATGACAAATTATATATCACTGGAGAAATAATTTTAATATAAACTTGAAAATAAAGAATTTTTGCCGTTTTTTAGTTGTATATCAAAACGATACTCGAAAAGCCAGTCAAGTACGTCATTTTGCACTCTGCTGAAAAAATGACGTTAGTGGTCATGTTTGAAGATTTACAACAGCAAAATGGAGAATAACAGAAAAATGAAAAAGATACCAGTCAATCGGAAATATCGTCAATTTTGTTTCGGCAAAATTTCTTAATGGTCCGTTGATTTTCGTTAGGTGGCGCATATTACTTTAAAACTAAATACTGTTTGGATGAAAATTAATATAAAGGCAGGTCTTATATATTTTTCAACCAATGAATACAGACCTGTTTGACAACTGCCGAGAGCAGCTGTTCTTGCAAGCCCTCAAACGTGACGGTGAAGTTGATGATGTTAGACTGTATGTATACTGCTGGTAGGTAATGAGGGTTTGACATCGAAGTTGTCATGTATAATCTGAAAGGAGAATTAAATCAAATACATTTACTATTTGACTACACAAAAGCAATTTACACATGGAGAAATGCCGAGATAACAAATATATTTTATTAGCAATGCATTTAACGAAAGATGTGAGACTGAAAACAAGAGGGCTGTGATGACTCTACGTTGCTCACCTGACGTTGAGCCTTCGACCACATATGATCCAGTTTTGAAATATACATAGCAGGGGTATAAAATTCACAATACCCATTCACACTGTTTTATTAACCTTATCCCTGCAAAATTTCTAAAATGGACTGGTCCATCATCCAATTTGGGCAATACCACTTATTATTCAAAGGGGTGTTCATTGAAAATTTACAGACTGAATAGCAAACTGTACAGACCATGATCAGCCTGCTTCGGTTGCAAAGGCAGAATCACTTTATGCCAGCAGGCTAAAGGTTTAAAGTCAGAACAGGACATGTGAAACTTCCTGTATATTTGAATGAACGTACAAGTGTTTTTTGCAACGTAACCACTTCCGCAAGTCATCAAAAATATGTTTTGATTTATCTAACAACTAGAGCTATCACTAAAGGTGATGAATGTACCCCCCGCATGCACTGACACAGTACATTGCAATTTGACGCACACAAGATTGCAGAATTACGTGGACTGTATGTATATAGACTGTATGTATATAGTAAAGTAACAAAAAACAAAGTCCCGTAACTATGCAGAATATTTATCTAAAAGAATGTAACATGCACCATGCACAACTAGGGTTGGTACTGATCACTTGTGTGAAGTTTCATTAAATTGTGTGTAAGGGTTTGGTAGATTAGGCATGCACAAGATTGCATATGCAGACTGTATGTACATAGTATGTTAACAAGAAACAAAGTCCCATAACTCTGCAATTTTTGTCACTGAAAGAACCTAACATGCCCCATGCACAACTACTGTTGATACTGATCACTTGTGTGAAGTTTCATTAAATTGTGTCAAGGGGATGAGGAGAGATGGTGCGCACAAGATTGTGTCTATGTATATAGTATAGTAACAAAAAAACAAAGTCCCATAACTCTGCAAATTTTTTTTCTGAAAGAACCTAACATGCCCCATGCACAACTACTGTTGTTACTGATCACTTGTGTGAAGTTTCATTAAATTGTGTCAAGGGGATCAGGAGAGATGGTGCACACAAGATTGTGTCTATGTATATAGTATAGTAACAAAAAAACAAAGTCCCATAACTCTGCAATTTTTTTTTCTAAAAGAACCTAACATGCCCCATGCACAACTACTGTTGGTACTGATCACTTGTGTGAAGTTTCATTAAATTGTGTCAAGGGGATGAGGAGAGATGGTGCGCACAAGATTGTGTCTATGTATATAGTATAGTAACAAAAAAACAAAGTCCCATAACTCTGCAAATTTTTTTTCTAAAAGAACCTAACATGCCCCATGCACAACTACTGTTGGTACTGATCACTTGTGTGAAGTTTCATTTAATTGTGTCAAGGGGATCAGGAGAGATGGTGCGCACAAGATTGTGTCTATGTATATAGTATAGTAACAAAAAAACAAAGTCCCATAACTCTGCAAATTTTTTTTCTAAAAGAACCTAACATGCCCCATGTTGGTACTGATCACTTGTGTGAAGTTTCATTAAATTGTGTCACGGGGATAAGGAGAGATGGAGCGCACAAGATTGCGTCTACGGACAGACGGACAGACAGACAGACAAACAACCTGAAACCAGTATACCCCCCCCCTTACAACTTTGTTGTCGGGGGGTACAAACAAGAGCACCGCCTTGCGGGTGCTGACGCTCATCTGATTTTTTTTGTATAATAGAAATATTGTCCTACCAATGATTTTCTAAGTCTAAAAAGGGCCATCATTCTTGCAAAAAGCAGGATAGAGTTATGTTTCTTGATGTACAGTGTCCACTTATGATGGTGAAAAACTGTTGCAAGTTTTAAAGCAATAGCTTTGATAGTTTATGAGCAAAGTTGCCTTAAACATAATACTCAACCAAGAAAATGATTTTCTAAGTCCAAAAGGGGCAATAATTATTGCAAAAAGCAGGATGGAGTTATGTTGCTTGCTGTACAGGGTCAGCTTATGATGGTGAACAAGTGTTGCAAGTTTCAAAGCAATAGCTTAGATAGTTTAAGAGAAAAAGTTGATCTAAACATAAAACTTAACCAAGAAATCTGATATTTTTTAAGTCCAAAAGGGGCCATAAATCTTGCAAAAAGCAGGATGGAGTTAAGTTTCTTGCTGTACAGGGTCAGCTTATGATGGTGAACAAGAGTTGCAAGTTTTAAAGCAATAGCTTTGATAGTTTAGGATAAAAACTGACCTAAACATAAAACTTAACCAAGAAAACTGATTTTCTAAGTCCGAAAGGGGCAATAATTCTTGCAAAAAGCAAGATGGAGTTATGTTTCTTGATGTACAGGGTCTGCTTATGATGGTGAACAAGTATTCCAAGTTTCAAAGCAATAGCTTTGATAGTTTAGGAGAAAAGTTGACCTAAACATAAAACTTAACCAAGAAATCTGATATTTTCTAAGTACAAAAGGGGCCATAAATCTTGCAAAAAGCAAGATGGAGTTATGTTTCTTGCTATACAGGGTCAGCTTATGATGGTGAACAAGTATTCCAAGTTTCAAAGCAATAGCTTTGATAGTTCAGGAGAAAAGCTGACCTAAACATAAAACTTAACCAGGCAACGCCGACGCAGACGCCGACGCCGACAACCGCTCAAGTGATGACAATAACTCATCATTTTTTTTTCAAAAAATCAGATGAGCTAAAAATGGGACTAATCTTTGAGTAAATGCTTTAACCCTCATCATGCTGGACACGACTGATTCTGCCTTTGCAACCAGTGTAGATCATGATCAGCTTGCACATCCATGTAATCTGATCATGATCTGCACTCTTCGCCATTCAGTCAGTATCTTTTTGGTAAGCATCCATTTAACAGCTAATTGTACTGTCCAAATGTAAAAATGGACAAGTTCATTATAGAAATTTAGCAAGGTAAGGGTTAAAATCCAACCACACAACAATCATGATCAACAGGTGCCCATAAGTTCCTGGGTTGTGGCAAGACTATGTATCAATTGTTTCTTCGAAATCAGTACAATGAATATATATAAACCAGTGTGGACATGTAGATATTGTACCAAAGTTTATGTAATTATATCCCCTACTGTATCAGATTTTAAAATCATGGTTTTGAAAGTTCAAAGCAAACTGATAACAGAAAAGTCTGTATCAAGGGCTTGGTGCAAACTATTGTAAGTGTATATAAATAAAGAACAAGATACAATAGTTTTGTGCCAAGCCCTCGGTATGGGGTGACATTGTGAAAAGAGAAAAAGAAATTTAATTGTGGCAAGTGACAGTTCACCGCAGACAAGCTCATTCTGCTGTCTACTGGTCCTACACGGCGAGTGGTGAAAAAAGGAATTTTACACCCTGCATAGATTCAATCAAGATAAACATTCTGACAAGATTTCATGTAATCAAGTAGAAAATGCGGCCTCTTAAAGTGTTATCAGTTTTTTTAATGATTTCCTAGTGACCTAAACTTCAGATGACCCAGTTTTGAACTGACATATATTTTATGAAGACAAAACACTGACCAGGTAACTTGCAGGTCAGACATGAAATATAGCATCTGCAGAGTTAACAAGGTTTAATTTGTAATTGGAAAAGTGATCTACTTTTAACCACAAGGATACCCTGTCTCAAAACTGACCTAGATTTCATAATGACAACTTTCTGACAAGGTTTCACCTAAACATGTGGCCTCTACAGTATTAACAAGGTTTTCCTGTGATTTGACCGTGTATCCTAGTTTCTTTTTATCCAAGGTAATCCAATCTCTGAACTTGACCAAGATTTCAAAAAAAAAAACAAAAACATACCAACTACAGGTAAAAATGTGGCATCTAGGTTTTTCTATATCTTGACCTAGTGACCTAGGCTTTAACCCCAGAGGACCCATCTGATCTAATAAAGACAAACAGTCAGACCTTGTTTCATGTAACCAGGTAGAAATGTTGCCTCTAGAGTTAAATTTTTTTTTCACTACTATTTGTTAGTGTCATTGATTTGAGCCAAGACATGATTTTCTTTTGTAGTCATAATGCATTATGTAACAATTCTGTCTACACTAGAATTTATTAACAACAGTTCTGACATGTTCCAAGAATACTAGAACAGTGTTTTGTTTAATTCCTTAAATAGAATAGTTGGAATTCTTAACTGAATGTAAAGACAACATTTTTTTTAACTAATATATCATTTAAATTTATGTAATCAAATCCTGACCTGAAGTTTTGGTTATATTCAATTTCTGTATCTCCAAGTTTGATGACCAGTAATCCGCCACGTCTAAATGTCTCGTGCATTAGCACAGGACGTAAAGCTGGATCTAATGTCTCAGATACATCCTGCAAATACAATGAAATCACAGTTGAAACTTGGTATCTCGAATTTCATGGGGTCGAGCTTTTTACTTTAATATAACTGAAATCCGACCCATAATAATACAGTCAAATCTTGGTGACACATCCTTAATGTTTGCAGACAGCCGACTGCAATGTATAAAACATTTTTGACTGGTTTCCAAATGTTTCTGACTGGATTCAAATGCTTTCGACGGGGATCCACTTCTTTTATTTAGAATCCGACAGATGGATTATTTCAAAAGGCTATGATTAATCACGGGTAAAAAACAAACGGTCACTGCATTTAATGAGACATCACATGGGAAACCGATATAAATAGTTTTCATAATAACTTGATTTATAAAAATTACATGATTCATTTGTTGGGCCTTCTTATGAAACGAGTACAGAAAATTGTCTTTGCAACCCGACTGTACAAAAAAAAGAGAAAAAAAATGGACTGGCAAACACGATTTATAAAGAAAACCGGAGTGGCACTGTTTATCAAATCGGTCTTTTAAAAGACGTTTCAAAATGAAATTTTGTTTACATCAGAAGAGAACATATAACTTTATAAAATGTAGTTGCTTACTGAAATACAACGCCAGTAAAATGAAATATCCGTGGCCAACCCGCGTGACCTTTTGGTACTATACATGCGGGAAATTTGATCTCAGCGTTCACATTTATAACGTACACATTCGGTCCGCGACAGAGTATTCTTAAAATACTGAGGATGTTTGGCAGAGAATTTGTCACTTTGACACATTGTATTTTATAAAATTCCGTCAAAGAAGGAGAAAACTTCACAATACGGTACCGAAGTCACGTGCTTTGGCTTTTAGACTAGTTAGGTACACGGTGTCAATGCCTCGGCAATTTTATCCCTGCAAGTATTTTCTCGAAAAAACATCGAAATTTAAACAAAGTAACGATCACATATAACACTGAATAACTGTCTTCATTGTATGGTAACTCGCGGTGACTGGTAAATCATTCTAAATGCATGACATGCTTATTTCTTTACTCTATCACGTTTTACAAATATGGCATATTGGAAATGCGGTGGGTGGGGTAGCGCCGATGTCATGATTTTCGTTTTGGACCGATTGAGTTCTCAAAATTTCCGGAGCCCTGTTGGTCATTACTTGATGAAATAAATCGTTAATAAAGCCTTTGGCTGTTTTTTTCATGTTAATTTTAACCTTTTTTTCAACCTACTTCCTGGTTTCTAATATCTTTATACATCATCTTGTGCTTTATGCAATGCACATGCTGTGAAACTCACTTTTTTGTTTAGAACTTAACACCATGTATCTTCATTTCTTGGTGGTTATAAATGCAATAAAATTCACTCAATTTGGACACAATTCAATATACAGTCTAACCTGTACTAACGGTCACCTCCTATCAGCGGTCATTTTATGACGCCCCCGACGGATTTTCCTAAAAACTGAAAAAGAAATGGGCCTTTCTTTCTCAGTTTTTAGCTCGCTTGTCACAAAGTGACAAGGTGAGCTTTTGTGATCGCGTGGCGTCCATCGTCCGTGCTTAAACTTTTGCTTGTGACCACTCTAGAGGTCACATTTTTCATGGGATCTTTATGAAAGTTGGTCAGAATGTTCATCTTGATGATATTTAGGTTAAGTTCGAAACTGGGTCACGTGGGGTCAGTAGGTCTAAAAATAGAAAAACCTTGTGACCTCTCTTAGAGGCCATATTTCTCAATGGATCTTCATGAAAATTGGTCAGAATATTCACCTTGATGATATCTAGATCAAGTTTGAAACTGGGTCACGTGGGGTCAAAAACTAGGTCAGTAGGTCTAAAAATAGAAACACCTTGTGACCTCTCTAGAGGCCATATTTCTCAATGGATCTTCATGAAAATTGGTCAGAAGTCTGAAAAATACCTATACTGGCTGCACCTCCGATCAGCGGTCACCTGGCTTAAGCGGCCAAATTGTCTGCTTCCCCTGGCTGGCTGCTTATTTTTTTTTTTTTTTTTTTTGTTTTGGGTTTAACACCGTTTTTCAACAGTATTTCAGTCATGTTACGGCGGGCAGTTAACCTAACCAGTCTTCCTGGATTCTGTACCAGTACAAACCTGTTCTCCGCAAGTAACTACCAACTTCCCCACATGAATCAGAGGTGGAGGACTAATGAATTCAGACACAATGTCGTTTATCAAATAGTCACGGAGAACATACGCCCCGCCCGAGGATCGAACTCGCGACCCCGCGATCCGTTGACCGGCGCTCTACCTACTGAGCTAAGCGGGCGGGTTGGCTGGCTGCTTAAGACAGGTTAGACTGTAATTGGCTTCCGGTCATAAGCAGGATCTTTGAGTGAATAACTGTGCGTGTTGTTTTTTTGCACCTACGACGGCAGATGACAATTGAGCAAATACAAGCACGTGCAGCTTTTCGCATCTGCGTTTTGCAGACGATTAATGTCCACTCGAGATAACCAATATCAAAACAGAGCACATTTCAGTTAGGGATTAAAAATTAAGTCAAAATATCGAAAAAACTTGAAATGACCAAATCGAGACATCTGTAGTTGATTTGCTTAAAATAAGAAGGAAAAAAAATCAAGACGGGGAAAATCCACTTGATTGAAATAACCGAAGTCGAGATAACAGTTTCTGACTGTATATATTTTGTGCAGTGCTTCCGGGATGGGACCTGAAAATGTCTTCGAGACTGCAAAAATTTTGAGATAAGTGAGTTTAAGATATTGAGTTTCAACTGCATTTTGATTTATCAGCAATTATAAAAGGGTTGTAAGTTGTAACTCAGATATAATAATATAGGTCAATGACATATGTCAGTGACACAAATAGGTTTGATGTAAACTGGTAATGTCCAGACAGATGGCCACGAAGGGTGTCCAGCAATCTGGCCAAATCTCTCCTGTCCTTCAAAATAACAGAAATATTGATGGAAAAAGTGTTTTGCTTAAAGCATATAAAACAAATCAGCTAAAAATGTTTTATTTAACAATAACATTTTAATATAATTTTAGGGCCAAACAATAAACACCCAAATCATGATCTTTTATTGAAACTGCATCAAATGTTTTAAAAGGCTCTGGTGTTTTGCAAACATTCTCTCTAGCCTATAGGTGAATGGTGTAAGGAAAGTTATTTTGTAGTTCATTCCAGCCTGAGGTCCTTCTAACCTAGCAATCAGGGAAGTACATTTAGCACCTGAACTTTACAATTAATCACTATTGATTACATACAGTCTCATTATATGTAAATCTATTTTCAACATATTTAAGGTGATTTGCTATATTCAATTCAGGAAAGATAAAATAGTCATCTAGGTTATCATGTTTTGGTTGACCTTACTTTACAAATAAACCTTGATAACTAAATCTTGAAATGTGATGTAAGTTAATCTTGTATTAGAATTTAAAACTAACAAAGCAAAATATTATCATAAAATAGAATCACAAAACTATAAGGAAATAAATTCAAGGTACTCTTCAGACTAAAAACTATTAGCAATAGTAAAAAAAATCCAATTTAAAATATCCTTTTTTGAAAAATACTTGTTCAAATTTTCCTTGAAAAATGTTGAAAACTAAATAAATATCTGAAGAAAATTAAAAGTTTATGTTACTGAATTCATGCAATGGACATACTCTTGGATCAAACCTATACTGTGTTGGTGCACCGTAAAACCCAAATAAATAAATAAATGGATCAAAGTCCGAGTATAACAGCTAGGTAGCATTATTAAAGATGATAATCGGAGAACTTTTGATCGAAGGGATACTGATACTAACATCTTTTGTTTATCAATATCTTAAACACAAGACCTAGAAAATTAAACAAAGTAGGACCTTTACCTTTGATTATGAGAAGTATTGCAAGAGATATCTAATCATACTCATGTCAACTGCTACCGGCTATTAATATCTAAGATAAAAACAATCGTTGTTGGCTGACAGGGGTTGGGTAACTGATCATTTACACAAAAACACCTGATGACAGTTCCTAAAAAGTACTTTTTTTGGATTATGGTGGATTTTAGTTAAAGGTAAAACAAAATTAATTATTTTTGGTATATTTTAGTAATACTTTATGTACTTATTACTTTTCCTAATACATAACTTCTAATACAGCAAAATGAACAAAAAAAACCCTATTTTTGCCATTAATCCGAATATTAGTTACTCCAGTCATTTCATTCAATGCCATAGATAATTATATTAAGAATATTTTAATCAACTTTACATATTCAAATACATGCATATTCAAAAGCATAATAATTATTTGTTTGTTTGTTTTGGGTTTAACGCCGTTTTTCAACAGTATTTCAGTTATGTAACAGCGGGCAGTAACTTAACCTGTGTTCCTGGGTTCTGTACCAGTACAAACCTGTCCTCCGCAGTAACTGCCAACTTCCCCACATGAATGATCAGAGGTGGAGGACTAATGATTTCAGACACAATGTCGTTTATCAAATAGTCACGGAGAACATAAGCCCCGCCCGAGGATCGAACTCGCAACCCCGCGATCCGTAGACCAACGCTCTTACCTACTGAGCTAAGCGGGCGGGCTTTATTATATAAAGTGTTACTGTCAGTTGAATAAATTAGTTCTATCTATGTAATACTACTGAGCTGGTTTATCATTTAAAATATATTCACTTATTAAATTTTGATTCTATTTCAGTGAATATCTGGTTTAAATATGGAGTATTAAAACATGAATTAAAAAGAAGATTACAAATAAATTTGAATAAATTAACAGTGAATATAGGTGCTTAAAAAATGCCATCTTACAGTAGCTATAGCGTGGCCTGCAATGGTTCAACACTGGAAATTTTGACACTGGTTTTAAATTCTACCGGTAATAACACAGTTACCATGGAGACAGCGGATGGTGATGCACTATTCACTACTATGCATGATTACCATGTGACCTTGCGAGATCTTCTGGTTGCTATAGTGATGCTTGTACTTGGAAGCTGGATTATTTTATTAAACTGTCTACTTATACATACGCTTGTAAAATGTCACGCCCAACTTGAGGTGACGGACATGTTCATTCATAGCCTGGCAGTGACAGACACAGCCGTGGGCGTTCTAATATTATACAATTCTGCATATAATGTCATAAATTTTCAAAATAGATACGAGTGTTTAGTTAGATTTGGACTGATCCATACAATGCTGATGAATTCAACAGGATTTATATCATTATTAACAATAAATAGGTATATTAAAATAACTAGACCCTTTCAATACACAAATATTTTTAAAAAGTGGCGGATAGTTTTATTTTCTGCAAGTATTTGGTGTATTTCACTTGGAGTTGGTTTAACGCCTCTAGCAGGCTGGAATAAAGAATATGTGCCTACAAAACTAGACGAAAGTCACACTGCGTGTCGATATTTTGGAATTATGCAACCTGGATATATATTACTTAATGTGTCATTATACTGGATTCCACTGATATTAATGATTGTAATGTATTCACATGTAGCGAAAATAACGTGCCATCATTCAAGGATGATAACCGCTCAGGAACAAGTTATGTCAGGAAAGGTTGTAAAGATATTCGAGAGTCGATCATGGCGACTCACAAAAACAATCCTCATTGTCATTGGAGTTTATTTCTTCTGCTGGCTGCCAACAGGTGAGTTCTATTTCAATAGGAATTCTCTAAGTATACTGAGGTAGAGGTCTTAGTGGCTAAAAACTGCAGTATGGTATAATGTAGGATCAAGGTTTCGTGCAAAATAATACATATTACTTTTTACAGTTAAACACTGTCCATTCATTCATCAATGACTTGAGCCCCCTGGCTCACACGAGCTGTTAATCATGATAGTCCCTGGCCATTTATTCTCTGTTTGGCTTGCTTGAAACCCAGGACAATATGAGCAGTTAGCTCATAGTCTTGTGACCTCGACTGATTGATGTTTTACTGTAGTGTTACTGTGCACTTTGTTTTGTAAATCTTGATAATTTATGAAATTGAACAATTCTTGCATTGTTCAAATAGTAACTATTGAAATTGTTACCAAGCTTTCATAATCTTAAATAGAATTCAGTCTTCACTTAATTTTTCTGTAACAGGTAGGGCTGTCACTATTAATTGTGTTGCTGATGTTATTGATGATATGGTCAAGTCAAAATGATGAAGAAACAAGAGGGCCATGAAGGCCCTGTATTGCTCACCTGACCTACTGACCTAAAGATCATCAAGATTAACATTCTGACCAAGTTTCATTAAGATATGGTCATAAATGTTGCCTCTAAAGTGTTAATAAGCTTTTCCTTTGATTTGACCCTGTGACCAAATTTTTGACCTGACATGACCCAGATTAGAACTTGACCTAAAGATCATAAAGTTTAACATTCTGACTAAGTTTCATGAAGATACGATCATAAATATGGCCTCTAGTGTTAACAAGCTTTTCCTTTGATTTGACCTAGTGACCTAGTTTTTGACCCCACCTGACCCAGATTTGAACCTGACCTATAGATCATCAAGGTAAACATTCTGACAAAGTTTCATTAAGATATGGTCATAAATGTTACCTCTAAAGTGTCAACTAGCTTTTCCTTTGATTTGACCCCGTGACCTAGTTTTCGACCCGACATGACCCAGATTCGAAATTGACCTAAAGATCATCAAGTTTAACAGTTTCATGAAGATACAGTCATAAATGTGGCCTCTAGAGTGTTAACAAGCTTTTCCTTTGATTTTACCTAGTGACCTAGTTTTTAACTCCATCTGACCCAGATTTGAACTTGACCTATAGTTCATCAAGATTAACATTTTGACCAAGTTTCATTAAGATATGGTCATTAATGAGGCCTCTACAGTGTAAACAAGCTTTTCCTTTGATTTGACCCGGTGATCTAGTTTTTGACCCTACATGACCCAGATTCAAACTGGATATTGAGGTCATCAAGATTAATATTCTGACCAAGTTTCATGAAGATATAGTCATAAATGTGGCCTCTACAGTGTTAACAAGCTTTTCATTTGATTTGACCTGGTGACCTAGTTTTTGATCCCAGATGACCCAATATCGAACTCGTCCAATATTTTATCAAGGGTAACATTCTGACCAAGTTTCACTAAGATTGGGCCAAAAATGTGACCTCTAGAGTGTTAACAAGCTTTTCCTTTGATTTGACCTGGTGACCTAGTTTTTGACCCCAGCCCAGATGACCCAATATCGAACTCGTCCAAGATTTTATCGAGGGTAACATTCTGACCAAGTTTCATTAAGATTGGGCCAAAAATGTGACCTCTAGAGTGTTAACAAGCTTTTCCTTTGATTTGACCTGGTGACCTAGTTTTTGACCCCAGATGACCCAATATTGAATTCATCCAAGATTTTATTGAGGGTAACATTCTGACCAAGTTTCATTAAGATTGGGCCAAAATTGTGGCCTCTAGAGTGTTAACAGTCAAATTGTTGACGACAGAGGGACGACGGACAACGGACACAGGGCGATCACAAAAGCTCACCTTTGAGCACTTTGTGCTCAGGTGAGCTAAAAAAAGCGCAGATCAGTTTAAATATTTTAAGGATACAACTGCCTGTTATTTTTACTTATTTCATTCATGCTCTTTGTACCTTTATATATTTTGAAATTAACTTAAATTCTTTTT
This sequence comes from Mercenaria mercenaria, assembly GCF_021730395.1. Taxonomy (NCBI): domain Eukaryota; kingdom Metazoa; phylum Mollusca; class Bivalvia; order Venerida; family Veneridae; genus Mercenaria; species Mercenaria mercenaria. The sequence continues at coordinate 103,866,682 of NC_069361.1, read as the reverse complement.
CTATAAAAATGATAAAAAAAATCAATCTCTGATAGTCCAGCTGTCACGTTCAATATTGTAGCATCACTGTAAATTTCATTAAGATTTATTGCAATAACAATATTAAAACTTTAACAAACAATATTGTTCTTAAAGGTTTTTTTTTATTGAGAACCATTTTATAATATTATATGGAATACTATCATTTTCAGGAGTATACTTCATGGTTCAAGTATCCGGTTCCATAGATTATCTTAACTACACTAAGCAAGGAAACATCCTCACATACACAACAGCAGTCGGATTCCTCAACAGCCTCATGAACCCAATCATCTATGCTACAAAGATACCGTGTGTCAAACAACGCTTCACGAAAGTGTTTTGTTGTAAACAACAGAGAAGGCAATCATTGCACACCGTTGTTTTTAGTACTGAAAATATGATATCATTAGGAAGAAGAAATAAGACAGCTTTAGATCTGAAACATATATAACATAAGCCTAATGTTGAGTTTAATCCAAAGTATTCCTTTTTTTAAAACTGGGATATATAATGTGGATTGCTAGACGTTCTTTAAGACTAACATCAACACCCTTGGCAAAATACTTGTAGAAATAACAAGAATTAAACCAAAGCAGTGTACATAAAAAAGTGACACCTGTCAAGCTATCAGTCTTGCAGACTGGTGGTGTAAAATCAAGGAACTTTGTATAACAGTAATGAAGCAACATCAATCTACCTGAGATCTGATGGGTGACAAGTTGCCAGAGTTATATGAAGGATGCTGTAACACACTGCCCCAGGGGGTATTTTCAATCACATAGTGCACTCTTTACTGATACTACAAGACTTTTAGTATTGAAATTTGCATACATGGAGAAAACCACTGCTACCATCATAACTAAAGACTTGATATATACATATATGAACTGTTGTTCTGAGATTGTTGCTTATCAACTCTTCTGTTGTCATAATTAACCTTTAGAAAGACAGTAGGGTTGACTTTCTAACAAATCTCTGGGGTCATAACAGATGCAAGGTTTTCTGCTACACATACAGGGACTTCTAGGCATTATTCTTTGTTTTTCAGATAAATGATCTTATACTGTCAGTTTCTAATCAAACATTCAGAACTAGCTAAAGAATGCAAATAATGGAACATTCTTGAAAACAAAGGATTTTTACAGCAAAATGGAAGACAGGCACGACTGGAAAAATCTCTAACCAGACATTTTAACCACTGCCATAATGACAAACTGATGTCAATAACATATCACTATCTGTGTTGATAAAGTTTTATAATATCAAATTAACTGTGATACACCTTTAAACTTTTATCTGTGATAATTTATTGTAACTTTATATATGGTATGTTCAATTTTATTAAACAATTATCTCTTTATTTGATATTGTCACTGATAAGTCATGAAAGATTTCAAAATCTTTCTGAATTCTTCTTTAAGATGGACACTACTTTTAAAACAATGTGTTCAATATAACAGGTCAGTCTTCTTTAAGCCAGTGACCTTAGGAAGAATTCCTGATCAATTTCTTCCTGGCAAACCTTCAGTTAGAGATATTACAAAAATCTATGTTTAATGTAAACATATTGTCAGATGAACAGAAGACTTGTGATGGTGCTGATGAGAAAATATACGGATTAGTGAATACATTTGGTTTACTTGAAGCACATAGCTCTCATGAAAATTAATTATTAAAAAAAATTGTCAGACTGCACCTTTCAGATACATTTAAAAATACTATCTCTGCCGAAGTACAAATGCAAGGAAAGAAACGGACCATCATTTCTGATGCAACAAGGAGCAATTTTACTCAGATTCATAAATATTACCTCCCCTGAAGCAAGGGCATAATTATGTTCGATAGGAATGAGAGCAACCAATATTACCTGCTTACATTTTAAACAAATACTGCTTCTACTAAAGCGAGGGCAATATGTTCTCAAAGTCTGAGCTCTGAAACAAGTGTACACATAATCAAGGAATGAGTTTTGAACGAGTAAACATGTACTCAAGGAATGAGCTTTGAAACAAGTGCGCTTCATGTGCTTTGAAACAGTGTACACATACTGAAAAAATGAGCTTTGAATTAAGTGCTACTTAAGGAATGAGCTTTGAAACAAATGATGCACTCAAGGTATAAGTTTTAAAATAAACAAATATTTTTGAATTGTTGTAAGTGCATTTGCACTTAAAGAATAAGACAAACAAGTAAAATTCTAGTGCACACATACAATTTGGAAGAAAGAAAAAAATTTACTAGGAAATTTTTCAATTACTTTTTGATATGAGTAAATAATTTATCATAATTATAGTTTGAGTGACAATATTCATCCATCATCAGTACATCATCATACTTTAATGCAAGCCCAGTTAGCTTTAGACTTCTAATCAGGAGGTCACAGGCTGGAATCCATGGCAAAACGTGCAGGAAGACCCAAGGTGCCCCTCTGTGCATTATTTCATCATGAGTGGGCACCTGGGTAGAACCACAGACTTTCCATAAACCAGCTGGATGGCTTCCTTACATGAAGAATTCAACACCCCGGGCAAGGCTCAAACCCACATCAGTAAGGGGCACGTGACTTGAAGTCAATGACCTTAACTACTCAGCAACAAAGGCACCCTTAATCTATGGTTATTGTCACAAAATTGGCATTTGCTTTTATACAAGTAAGAAATCCAGAAACCCTGATTAGGTCAGCAGATTACCTTACCTTAAAATGCTGTCTGAAATGACATAAAAACTTACACAACACGTAAGTCAAGCAGCAGGTTTCAAGAATTACAGGACATTTATAACATTTGAGCCACACCATGAGAAAACCAATATAGTGCATTTGCAACCAGCATCCGCGCAGTCTGGTCAGGATCCATGCTGTTAGCTTTCAAAGCCTATTGCAATTAGAGAAACCGTTAGCGAACAGCATGGATCCTGACCAGACTGTGCAGACTGGTCTGGATCCATGCTGGTCGCAAATGCACTATGCTGGTTTTCTCATGGTGCGGCTCATTTAATGTTTTTGCAGAGAACATGAGAAATAATGTGTTCCATCACTTAAAATATTGAGAAGAAGAAACATCAAATTACTGTTGAATTATTTTAAAATGACCAGGATGCTTACAAAGTTTGGATGAGATTACCCATGGGAAAATGTTAATGTAGTAAATAATTGCACGAAAGTGGAAACTAGATCTTGTTAATGCAGGAGGACACACATATTTATGGTGAAACACATTTATGACCATTGTTTGTATAATCATTTCATATGACAAGATGTCGTGTCAGAATGATTCTGCAATTACCCCAAGGACTCTATATAAGGAATGTACCAGAACATTTGCCTGACTTTGACATATCTCAAAATATTTTTGCCTGGTATTAGACATGAGATTTCTGTCTTGCGAATGGTATAAACTGACATTATGATCAGACAAGAACTGGGCAGAGAAAACTGGATTTAATGATAAGAGTTAACGGATATTAACTAAGTTTTCTATGGCTGCTTTCCAGTTGACAGTGACCAAAACATTTTCTAGATCTTATTACATCAATTTACTGTAAAGATTAGGCTACAAATAGTGACAGCTGCATTATTATGCTCAGACTTTCTTGCGAATTTATAAATATATGAAGTGAAGAGAGTATGGAGGAATTTCTAGCATATAACTTAAATACTACTAACAATCTCTCAGTTCTTCAAAATTTAACAAATGCAAGTATAAAACATATAGACATAAATGCAGCTGCTGTCCAAGATCATTATAACAGTGTTTTATATGTAACAGCTACAGGGGCAAGAGTTACTTATGGATATTTTGCAGTTTGTATATTGACTATAATACTTGCTGGATGGATTATTTACTTGAATGGACTCGTTATTCAAACTCTGATCTGTCATAAAATACACAGTGATGTTACGGACTATTTTGTGTCATCTCTTTCTATTGCAGATTTAGTTACTGGCATTTTGTTATTGTATGTAACTTCATACAGTCTGCTTCAGTACCAGAATTTCTGGGAGTGTCTATTTCGATTTGGACTTACGTATGGCGTATCGCAAAGCTCTTTCACACATATTCTCGCTATAACATTTGACAGATTTATCAAAATAATATGTCCCTTACGTTATTTTACACTGATCACAAAAAAGACAGTGATCATCACATCATCAATAATCTGGGCAGTTTCAATAATCATTGGACTGCTTCCCTTACTTGGTTGGCACAAAGAGTTCAAACCCAGCAACAATGGTGACACAGTCTGCAGATTTTTTGGTGTGCTTCCTGATGGATATTTTATTTTGAATTTTGTAACCAGTCTGATCACCTCTCTGGGCATGTTGTCAATGTATGCTTGTATCATATACACAGCTATTCAACAACAGCAGCAGATGAAGAACCTGATGGAGGGATATGAAATAACAAATCCAAATTCTGATGACCAGAAATGGAAACTTGTGAAGACAGTTGCTCTTACTGTACTATTTTCTAACCTGTGTTGGTTCCCTGGGGGTAAGAACTATATTAGTAGCTTCATTTGAGAGATAAGTAGAGTCACTTTATGCTGAATTTCAGATGTCTCAAATATACACTTTCAAATTATTAAATGCTTATAAACAATTTTCATATTTTTGTGCTTTAACTTATTTTCAAGGTAAATAATGGAGATTTAAGGTACATTTTCTTTTGCTAACACAAACTGGAAACATTTAAAGGAATACTAGACCCAAATTTCACTTTTGAAAAAATGATGTTAAAAATAGCACACACTATATACAATGTACAAACACAGCATAAATGTGTGCTACCACTAAAAAAATGGAAGTTTTTAAAAAAATCCTACTGTTACTGCATGACATTTAATTATGGATCTAGCTCTACAAACACAGTTAATTTATATCTTTAGTAAAGTTAAATAAATTTGATAAGGTTTTTCTACATTTGAAGTAAAGATCTAAATATAAAATATTTTAGTGAAAATAAGCACTGAATCTCTTTAATAAATTGATCTTCTTTTTTTTCAGTCGTAGTAATTGTGTTACATATCCTGGGTAAACTGGATCACATGTCATATGAGGCAAGAGGAGATTTGATCACGTTCTGTGGGCTGGCTGTCTTCCTAAACTCACTGATCAACCCTCTTATTTACGCTGCCAAAATTGACGAGGTGAAGAAAAGATTTATTTCAGTTCTATGTTGTCAGCGTCCAGTGCGAGGAAGAATACTAAGTCAGTCAGTCACAAGACAATCTTCAGAAGTTTAACATTCTGATCTACTCACTTCAACTTACAGTCAAATTTGAAGATGTGATGGCAAGATGACTATTTCGTTCTATCAGAATAAGATTTAAGACAGTCAGATTAAAGTGACATACCCAAAATGGCAACTAAACCTTTTTATCAATGCTATGATTCTATGCTATTAAAACAATGTAAAGGTAAGATAATATAGTTAATCCATTCTGTTAGGCTCAGTGAGAGGATAGACTGACAGCAACTCAGGGATGAGATAATCATATGAGTCTTAAGTTCTCCATAATATTATACTGTCTGAACTTTAAAATCAAATTGATTAGTTATGCTCGCAAAAGAAAGGGAATAGGATAATGTTCATTTCTTTTTTGAGCTTTCACTGTAAATCTGTAGACAGACCTTCAGAGGAATTATTGTTTTGTTTTTTAAGTTTAATGCTTTCTGAGACATCAACATTTTTTATACAATATAGAATCTTACTTATTTTAAAAAAACTTCAGAATATACAAGAGAATTTGGAAAATTAAAAAAAAAACACACACATACAAAAAACAAGGTTGTGTAATTATTTTTGCTAGGCTGATTTGAAAAAAATGAAACCTCTCACAAGTTGTGAAAAAGATATGGTCTGAAATATGGTGAAATAAAATGTATGTGTTCCTGTACTTGTTTTTGAAATTTTTGCACATGATTAATGAAATTCACACATCTCTCGCTTATTTTAAGACAGTGTTTGAATCATTTAAGATTATGAAACATTTCAATATCATATATTTTCTTTAGAAAAATAGTAACTTTGCTATTTTAATAAAATGCTTTTCATTTCTGTATACATAGTCCAGGTTTTATTTTGCATAATGTCCAAATAATGACTTTACTCCATTACTTCTTGTTTATAAAACTTGCCAAACTACCTTAAGTGATACTAACAATTATTTGATAACAGCCAAAAGATTTCATCAAATTTGCAACAATTCATATTTGCAACTTACTTTTACGAATTATAATCAGTTGTTTGGTTATACAGTAATCAATACAGTAAACAGTATCAACATTTCGGCCAAATATCTTGAGAAAGGATGTGTAGCAGGAGTCATCCATCTATATCCAAGTCATCATAGACTGACATTTATTTTTTGTCTCCATCAACCTGTACTGTCATTTAGCAATTTCTGGCCATCTGTGGTTTGTTTGTACCACTTGAAGATAAACGACTGAATACTGCTGTGGAGTCTACTTCATTAATTTATATATTTCAGTCTGTGTTCGAAAATTTTTCCATGGAACTTAATAGCTGCCTAATATTCCATGTGCTCAGATAATGACAATACATAAGTAGTACACAGCAATACTCCCTTAATCTAACCATTCTTTACTTTCACCTGCAATGTCGAAATGACACCACAGCCTTGGTGCAATTGCTTCCACACCTTGCTGCACTTTTATGTAATTTTTGGAAAAAAAAACACTGGAATATCTGTGAGAAATTAGCAGTCAAATTCCAATCATAACAGATACAGGTTGTGCAGCCATGATAATTATAACTTTTTATGTGCTTCATCTTTTAACCAAAATGGTTTGAAAAACATATAAATATATGACACAGAGGTTAAAAACTGCAATAATAAATTTTGTTTGCACTATACAATAGGCATTCTTTCATAGCAAAAGCCTAGCCCTTGTAAAGAGATTAAAGTACACAACTCGTATGATTATTGTATTTCAATCACATAACCTTACCTTTAGTAACATGGCTTCACCAACTCTGATAGAAGATTCTAAAGTCCTGATAAAGTTTGGATCTGTTGCTGTGACAACCTTCAGCTTGGATCCCTCCATTTGTTGTATCCATCTGTAATATAAATCAAACAATTAATTTATTCCTTATGCTATCTGTGCTTTACCACTTTAACAGACTGTATTAAACTAATTAACATTTACTTTTAGAATGTTAAAAGGGTACTGACGATACAGCAATTACTGGTTTATCTGAGAAAAGGTTAATGATTTTTTTGTTTTGAACATATTCTGTATGAGTATGTTTGAGATCAAGGAATAAATACTCTAGATATCAAGTGCACTACAGACAGGCTGGAACAATCCTGCTGGTACACAAAGTTGGCTGAGATTTTTTCATACATGCCACATCTCATGCTAGGAGTCTTTTTCTCCCGTATTTTCAGTAAATCTCCCGGTCTCCCGCCGGGACATGAAAACCTCCCATCAAAAGATAAATTCGAAAAAACGTCTTCTGTCCAAAAATCGTATCTCGGACCCAATGTAGACCTTTTAGAAAATACTTGAAATTCAATATCAAGTAGCCCGGAAATACTCTTCAAACATAATTTTGATAGTTGTCTACAATCTCTACAGTAGCTTGTTTATCGAGAGATACAAGCCTGAGGCATTAATTATCTTACCACCCACTGTCACCATCTGCAAACAATTAACCATTTAATCTTATGCGTAGGTAATTGTAAACAGGTGCATGCGAGATTTTAGACTGATTCAATAACATCAAAGTTGCTGATCTGTAGTTTTCAAAACAATATGAAAACCAGCCTTAAAATTACGTCATTTCACCGCCACCTGCCAAAGTGTACTTTCGTTTTCGCTGACCTCAGTGTTTATTGAGCCATTAGAGGATGAGACAGTTTATTGCTAACACCGAGTTTATGCTTCTCAATTTAAATACTTGCACAACATGCAAAAAATCAACCAAGATTTAACAAAAATTGGCGAGTTAATGTCCGAAACTACACAGAATTTTGGACAAACATGAATTCGGATAAGTGAATTTTATGAAATAAATTGCAATTTATACTGCCTGAAGAATTGACTGCCATTCCTTTGTGATATTGTCATGTTGCAATAATTAACTGAAAAAGAATTCCCAGTTTAAATACATGTAGTTTTAATCTAAATATGGACAATCAAGCAAGAGAACGACTATCATTTTTGTTTTAACAACTTCATTTTTGAAAAAAATGTCTGCCCTTATAAGACTGTTTTGACATGATATCTCCGCAATCTTTTGAGTATTGTATGCTTTAACATGTCAAAAAGACCACTCTCTCCAGATGCAGAAGCATCAACACATAAAATTAAAGCAAAAACAAAGTTCCTTGTCCAATCTTTCACGGAATTCTGTATTTCCTTGGATTAAGTAAAGTATTATAAGTAATAATCATGCATTCTGTACACAACTGTTGGCTCCACTCATCAATTCAATATAGGAAACTTGATGATTCTTTCATGAAAATGGCTATTTAGCACATAAAAAATGAGTGAATTAAAGTCTCCCTTATTTTAACCCAAATCTCCCTAAAACAAGAGGACCATGATGGTCCTGAATCGCTCACCTGTCTCCATATGACCCAATTTTCATGAAGATCCATTGAAAAATATGGCTTCTAGAGAGGTCACAAGGTTTTTCTATTTTTTGACCTAATGACCTAGTTTTTGAAGGCATATGACCCAGTTTTAAACTTGATCTAGATATTATCAAGGTGAACATTCTCACCAATTTTCATGAAGATCTCATATAGAGTATGGCCTATAGAGAGGTCACAAGGTTTTCCTATTTTTATACCTACTGACCTAGTTTTTACCACATGTGACCCAGTTTCAAACTTTATCTAGATATCATCAAGGTGAACATTCAGACAAATTTTCATGAAGATCCGTTGAAAAATATGGGCTCTAGAGTGGTCAAAAGGTTTTTCTATTTTTAGACCTACTGACCTAGTTTTTGACCGCAGTTGAGCCAGTTTCAAACTTGACCTAGATATTATCAAGATGAAGATTCAGACCAACTTTCATACAGATCCCATGAAAAATATGGCCTCTAGAGAGGTCACAAGGTTTTATATTATTTGACCTACTGACCTAGTTTTTGATGGCACGTGACCCAGTTTCGAATTTGACCTAGATATCATCAAGGTGAACATTCTGACCAATTTTCATGAAGATCCATTGAAAAGTATGGCCTCTAGAGAGGTCACAAGGTTTTTCTATTTTTAGACATACTGACCTAGTTTTTGACCGCAGTTGACCCAGTTTCGAACCTGGCCTAGATATCATCAAGATGAACATTCTGACCAATTTCATACAGATCCCATTGAAAAGTATGGCCTCTAGAGAGGTCACAAGGTTTTTCTATTATTTGACCTACTGACCTAGTTTTTGAAGGCATGTGACCCAGTTTCGAACTTGACCTAGATATCACCAAGGTGAACATTCTGACCAATTTTTATGAAGATCCATTGGAAAGTATGGCCTCTAGAGAGGTCACAAGGTTTTTCTGTTTTCAGACCTACTGACCTAGTTTTTGAAGGCACGTGACCCAGTTTGGAACTTGACCTAGATATCATCAAGATAAACATTCTGACCAATTTTCATAAAGATCCCATGAAAAATGTGACCTCTAGAGTGGTCACAAGCAAAAGTTTACAGACGCATGACGACATACGACGGACGCCGCACGATCACGAAAGCTCACTTTGTCACTTTGTGACAGGTGAGCTAAAAAGCCCTGTTGAGGCAAATCTCCCTTATTGACCATCTGAAAATATGGCATTGTATGTTTTTTACCTATGAAAATTCTGACCATGTTTGCTGAAAAATGGATAGTGTGCAGATGATTTTTGTTGACACAGGTCGCTGTAGGTGATCTTATATGTTCTGTTAAGAGGGGAACTCTCATAAAACACAAAATTAGGCAAATTACTGAACAATTATACATACGCTGCAGCCTGACCCTGAGGGTCAATGAGAAGGGGCCATTTGTTGCCCTTTTTCACCATAATGGCATTGGCTGTAGAGTGAGTGTCCAATGGAAGTCCCTCATTTTGCCAGATCAATATCTGTAACAAACAAAGTACACACTGGATTAAGCAATGATCTTTATATACAGGGAAAATCTTATTCAAATCAATATTAGAATAATTGAACTGTTCGGTTTATTTCAATTCTGAGTGAAAGAAACTATCACGTTTTGTATAATTGTAAACAGTCCTGGTGCAGTACTCCTTGTGTGTGTTCAGGTTTCTTTTTCAACAATTTTCAGTCATATAAATGATTGTGTCTACTAGTAGCTGTAAGCATCCATCTTTATAGTGCTGCCTCAATGGAATATCATGACACAGACACCCAACAAGATAGCCCACCGAGCCACATTATACTGACACCATATAATTTTACAGACAAACAGAAAAATGAACTCTCAAATTAGGAGGAAAATGTACTGTTTTTCAATAGCTGTGGTCATTTATATTGACAGCCAATGTGCAAAAACATTTTTGATATTGCTGCTTTTGGTAAATCACTGAGGGATTCACTTATAATGAATTAAGTGTAAATGTCACTGTCAGGACTAAATTAGATTTTAAATCTGCTGTACAGGACTCAGGATGCACAATCTTTCTAAATCTTACTCCATTTTTTTCTTGGCAAATGCATATTTGATTTAAAATAGTAAGTGTAGTTTTATTTAAAGTACTCGAGTCAATATCATTAGATATTTTGGGAAAATGTCCGAGGACTACTGCACAGAGTCATTTTAATGTTTACTAATTTTTTCAAATGGAGACCCCTGTTAACTGAAATTATCCACTGACAATAAAAAACACTAACTTTAAAATGAATTTGACTTAATTCAGAAAAAAATGCCACAAGAAGAAAAATATTACTGTAACACTTCTTCTAAGTTAACTTTCAACACAGACATCTTTTAAAAGATTTAATATTCTTCCATACAGGAAAGAAGAGAAAGCCTATTTTGCAAGGAACTAATATGTTCCTCATACAAAATATCAGATACTATTAATATAGATTAAATGAAGATCAATGAAGGGGACTCATACCCTCACCAAAAGCTTATTTGAATTGACCTTTGCCTTCCAGAGCTGCTTTAAATGAGAAATATTGAACTGTGGGGTTGAATATTTTTTCTTTAAATAAAAAAAGTACAAAAAGGGAGATAATTCTAAACAAACAAGATAGAGTTATAGCTGTTTTGTAATACACTAAAAATCAACCATCATCCTATCAAGTAAAATTAAAATTCCTTTCAAAGGATTTCCAGTTACTGCCCAGTACTAGTTCTGTGTGAATATATATAAAGATACTACAGATTGCAGATTGTTCATATTCACTCTTATCATGCTGGACATGACTGATTCTGCCTTTTCAACCAGTGTAGATCATGATCAGCCTGCACATCCATGCAGTCTGGTCAAGATCTGCACTGTTTGCTATTCAGTCAGTATTTTTTCAGCATGAACCCCTTTTAACAGTTAATGGTACACTCCAAATTAAAAGATGGACAGTTCATTATAGAAATTTAGCAGGGTAAGGGTTAGAGGGTTTTGATCTCATATATTACCTGATGGGCATCCACTGTATTCTTGATGAGATCAAAATCTTTGGTGATTGGAATGCTTGCATCCTTACATTTTCCCACCCACTCATTGATCAGCTGTTTACGGTACTTGGCAGTGAATGGTCCAATATAGCAGACACTGGCTGCAGCCACTAGCGTATCCCCCACAAGACCTTGTAGCTTGAAATCCAGTTCATTGACTGACTCGGCCCATCTCACCTGTGTAATTAATGATGATAATTAATGATAACGTTATCATTTCAGATCTACTTATCATGATAATATATCAAATTATCACTGACCTTGTTGACTTCTGTTTTAATTCATGAAGTACAGGTCATATCTACATCAGGCATAAACTTCACACACTAACCCCTAAATTGTAGATATAACATGATACAAGGTTAATAGGGCTCGCTCTTTTCCTGACTTTGTTCGAGTGAAAATTTTCCAAACCATGTACATGTATATGATGTTAACATTTGTAGAAAGTACACAAGATTTTTTTTTATTTAATACAAAATTAATACTTAACTTTCATTACACCTGCAGCAGGTACATCAAGTAATTTCCTAGACCCAGTTACAAAACTGATATAATCAATTTAATAAGATATTACCTTTTCACCGGCCAGAGCTGCTATGAGTATACCAGCTCTACTAAGCCGTAATTCTGTAGTTTTCTGATGTTGTTTAAGAGATTCTCGCTGGTTCACACTTTCCTCGTATTTCTCTGTCAATGTGTTAAGATGTCCCTGAATCTGTCATTTATACAAGATTACTTTCAATGACAATGTCTATAAGATTGCACCTTCCAAGTTAGTATCTGTTAGATGGATGTATCACAAGAAGTCTAACACTTGTTGAATGACTTGTCAGTCAAATGAAAAACAACTGCTTGGTAAATTCTATTACTTGACATCAAAACTAAATTTTCTTTAACATATGATATAAGCCCAAAAGATTTTGTGTTTATTATAACTCAATGGAACAACAATATATATAAGGAGTCATGTAATAATGAATTATATGTTACATTGCCAAATCAAAAGTGGATCCTTTAAGTCAACAGGTGCTACATGGTATTAAATGGACACATTTATTTCACTGTTTTTCTTTGCTTATGACTATATTATGATTATATCAGATTAAAAATTTTGTCAGTGCCAAACATCCTTATATTTTTCTTCACACTGAAAGATAGCATTTCTACTATTAAATGTCCAAATAGCTTAAAGTCTTCATTTAGTTATACTAAGAAAACAAAAGAAATTGTCTGAAAAGGGGAAATACACAAAATATGTTGTAAAAGAAAGCTTATTCTCACGTGAAAAACAAATATACAAGAGCAGTTTTAGTTTCCGCTCAGATGTTTCTTCCAACAGAAAAAAAGCCGACTCTAGGGAAAAAAATCTGACAATACATATATCTGAGATTACAGTATATTTCTATTTACCTTGTTCAGACTAGCTTGTTTCTGAGCAAGGCTGTTCTGAGCCAGTTTGAGGGCTTCCTGAGCCTCTTGTACTCTCTTCTGCTTCGGCTTTACCATCTATAATTATAGTGAAAAAAACTTTTATTCACAATGTCTGGCATTTCAAGACTACAAGTTAAAACATGCAACATCAAAAACATTACATACCATTACCAGTTTATGAAAGAGTTGAATGCTTTTTGGATTAAAAACAAGCATCTATGGAATATGACTGATGAATTCATTGTGTTAGGATGTAACAATTTAACTTGCCAGGATGGATTATCCTTAACCCTGATACCATAATGGCTGACATCTCTTTTGAACAGAATTATTTAACAATTGTTTTTGTCTAAATATAATTCCTTGTTGAATGAAATAGCTTTTTTATATCAAGAATTTAATTTGAATTATTACAGATATGTAATCTTGCTCCATCATTTACTGAGTGTGTGAAATCATCATTTCTGTGGGACTACTTTTTGTGGGTTTTCTGTTTCAGTCTATCCAAAATATCAAATTTCAATGAAAAAGTAAAATTCCAATTTATTTTATATTCAAAACTTGAAACGCATGAATTCCTCTTCCCGCAAATTTGACCAAAAGTACAAAATTTCCTGCCCATGAAATTTGATGACTTTACAGTATTTTGCCTCTCTGTAATTGACAAGGACGATTGACAGACTTACCTTATGCACTTCATTATAATGTTCTAGAGCTAGCACCCACTGACAGATGGACCTACACGCCACAGATACCTTGCCTACAGACTCGGGGTTAAAGTCTGGATGTTTTGTGTACTTCTTCAACTTGTGGAATACCTGCAACAGGAAAGTTTATCATATCAAAAGTTGTGAGTTGTTCACAAAGATATTTTTAATTCAATCCTTTATTTACCTTTTACCTAGCCTTCAAATATAAGTATCAATTCAACATTGCAAAAGTTATATTTAGTCAACTTGAGTAAGCTGCAGAAATAACAAAAGCTGTCTGGAAGGACAGCACACTTTTGAAAATATTTTCCAAAGAAGAACTGAAAATAACAGAAAACTGTCAATGTGAAACAAAAATTTTGTAAAGTCATAACTCTAGACAAAATATTGAGAAGTCTTGATGATCTGCACATGTTCACTTCCTGCTGAGGTTTCACTTTAACTAAATGGAAGATGTAGGCAGAGTTGAGTACACAAGGTAAAGATGTAATTGTTATAACGTTAAAAGTCCACAAAAGGAGCATAACTAAACAAGAGGGCCAAGATGGCCCTAGGTCGCTCACCTGAGAAACAAACCATAACAGTGTAAACATGTTTGACCTAGTGATTTTATGGAAACAAATATTCTGGCCAATTTTCATTAGGATTGGACCAAAAATGTGGTCTCTTGAGTTTAAACAAGTATTCTCTTTGACATGACCTTGTGATCCAGTTTTTGAGCCAGATAACCCATATTCAAATTTGACCTAGGTTTCATCAAGGCAATCATTCTGACCAAATTTCATGAAGATCACTTGAAAACTACAGCCTCTATCGCATACACAAGGTTTTTCTTTGATTTGACCTAGTGACCTTCTTTTTAACCCCATATAATCCATATTCAAACTCAACCTAGATTTCATCAAGGCAGTTATTCTGACCAAATTTTATGAAGATCAATTAAAAAATATAGCTCCTATCGCATACACAAGGTTTTTATTTGATTTGACCTAGTGACCTAGTTTTTGAACCCAGATGACCCATATTCAAACTTGGCCTAGATTTCATCAAGGCAATCATTCTGACTCATTTCATGAAGATCAATTGAAAAATAAAGCCTCTATCGCATACGAAAAGTGTTTCTTTGATTTGATCTAGTGACCTAGTTTTTGACCCCAGATGAACTATATTTGAACTTGACCTAGATATTATCTAGGCAATTATTCTGACCAAATTTCATGAAGATCAATTGAAAAATACAGCCTCTATCGCATACACAAGGTTTTTCTTTGATTTAACCTAGTGACCTAGTTTTTGATCTCAGATAATCTATTTTCGAACTTGGCCTAGATTTCATCAAGGTAATTATTCTGACCAAGTTTCATAAAGATCAGTTGAAAAATACAGCCTCTATCGCATACACAAGCTAAATATTGACAGACGACAGACAGACAGAAGACAGATGCCAGACATCAAGCGATCACAATAACTCACCTGAGCATTGCTCAGGTGAGCTAAAAACAAGAGGGCCGTGATGGCCCTATATTGCTCACCTGAGTACCATTGCTCTTAATGATATTTATTTATTTTATTCATTTGGGTTTTACGGCGCACCAACACAGTAAAGGTTATATGGCGCCAAACAGGACTACAAATTTACATCGAAATAAAAACATGAGTTATGGAATCAAAATCTGCATACCTGCTGGAATCACAGAGTTACAGCAAAACCAAGTGTAAAGACCCTATTAGTCGCCTCATACGATGCAAGGGTAAGGCAGTGGCTAAAATTCTTTTCTTACACAGATCATCCCGGAACCACATGGGGCCTCTTAATGATAAGATCAAGTTTTGACATAGATCACATAGGCATACACTTAAAATATCATCAGGATAAATATTTTCGTGCAACAGTCCCTTTTAACCTATGGGTCACATACTAGTCAGGGCCAATCTCCATACCAAGTTTGAGGGTCCTAGGCTCAAATGCTGCTTTTTTGTACTAGCATGACTATTCCTTACCCTGGAAGACTTCAATAACATTTAAAACCAATCTCATTAGATGCTGCTGAGGTATATCCATTTACATGAAATAAACTAAGGGAGAAAATTTGTCATAAATTCAGTCAAAAGTTATATACCCTGATTGTCCCAGTCCATCTGATGGCATAAATGACATTTCAAATCAGTATCTTCATAGGTTACTGAGATACACCCATTTCAATTTGAAACAAATGGAGGTAATTTGACAAAAAATCAGTCCATAGTTATCTACCCTGATTGTCTCAGTCCAACTAATGACAATAATGAAATTTCAAATGAGTCCTATAAATACTTACTGAGATAAATCCATTTTTATTAAAATCAGGGGAGGTAATCATGCATTGGTATATGCATGAAGAAGATACAGAGTACAAGCCTTTACAACAACTTATTAGAAAAGTAAGTAAAAGTAGAAATTTCTTACCATGGAAGACATAAATAACATTTCAAACCAAACTCTTTAGAAGCTGCTAGGTATATTCATTTACATAAAAAATAAAAGGAGGTAATTCGTCATAAATTCAGTAAATATGTATCTTCACTGATTGTCCAAGTCCATCTGATGGCATAAATGAAATTTCAGATCAGTATCTTTATTAGTTACGGAGATATACACATTTTAATTTGAAATAAAGGGAGGTAACTTGACATAACATCAGTCCATAGTTATCTACCCTGACTGTCTGAGTCCAACTAATGACAATAATGAAATTTCAAATTAGTCCTATAAGTACTTACTGATATAAATCCATTTTGATTAAAATCAGGTAAGGTAATCATATATAAAATAACTCCAGAACCTATGAATCATCATGGAATCCAAGATTTATTGTTGTTGAAGATATTTTGCAAGTTTGTATCAAATCAAACCATAAATGGTCTTTATATGGCTGCAAAAGCCAAAATAGCAAATTTTAGACCTTTAATGTTGTCTCTATTGTGTTCACAAGCAAAAAATAGCAAAGTTTGGCCCTTTAAGGGGCCATACCTCTGAAACCCATGATGGGATCTGGCCAGTTTTCGAAAGGAACTGAGATATTACGCCAATACAAGTTGTGTGCAAGTTATATTAAAGCTGATAGCAAAATGTGGTCTCTATCATGTTCACAAGGCAAAAATGGCAAATTTCTGCCCTTTAAGGGGCCATAACTCTAGAACCCATGATGGGATCTGGCCAGTTTTCGAAAGGAACTGAGATATTATGCCCATACAAGTTTGATTAAAATCAAATACAAAATGTGGTCTCTATCGTGTTCACAAGGAAATTGTGGACGGACAAAAGACGCATATGGACGGACGACGGGTGATCAAAAAAGCTCACCCTGTGAGCTAAAAATACATGCAAATTCAGTGAATTATATTTACCCTATCAGGGAGACTGTTTTTGTCAAACTGTAACAATTTTTTTAGGAAGTTTGGATCACCAAGCATCATTTTGGCAGTAGGCCAATCAGGCTTCTTCTGGAAAAGCAGGCAGACAGCATTGAGGACTGTGGCAACAAGGTATGGGGGGCTCATGTAAACTCGGATCTCTGATATTGAGGCTTTGTCCAGAGTCTCTAGTGAGGCTACAGCCATTTTCAGTGCAGGAATCACTGACTCAAGGTCACTCTGACACTCCTGAAAACAATGAACAAGTAAGTGAATTTATGGCATGCAACATTCGCAAAATCCTTTTTTTAAATACAAATCAAAGTTTTCATAATAACTAATTCATTTGTATATATGGATAAATAAATGAATTTCATTTTGCTAACTGTTCTTGACAGTGTATGAATTAATCACGGTTTCAAATACCCAACTTGACAGAAATCCTAAAACATAAAATATGCATGTATACAGTCCCGTTTAGCAAGAATAGTGCATTCAGATTAAAAAACACGAGCTCCGCCAAGCGGGGCAATATATGCCCAAAGGGTTATATCAGAGGATGGGAGCAAAATTTAAAGAACTTGACTGTTGAAGCCCAGGACAGGAACAACAAAGGGAAGAAATTCAGAAAAAAGTCCATAAAAAAATCCTAACCAGGTACAGGTATGTCAAAATACACCTAAAAATTGGAGATACCATCCATTTTGTACCACAGAAAAGTGGTCTCGGTTTTTCCCTACGACCAATAATAAAAAAGTTTCAAAATAAGCTATTTATAGTAACATAAAAGGGAAGTAATTAAAAGAAAGTTATTGTAAATGAACAACAAGAGCTGTCCGTAAGACAGCGCGCTCCACTATTCGGAATTTGACAGTAAAATGAATATATGTCTGAATAAGAGATCTCTAATATAAAAGGAAGATACACCAAGGGGCATAATTCCATCAAATACACAAATTAGAGTTATTAGGATTGTTACAACAAATGCAGATGATGATGGTAAAGACATATTTTGATTTTCAAGTCATTACCTTATATAGTACCAAAGTTATGTTCGGAAAACGAAGTTTGTTAAAAAAAAAATTTAAGTATAAAAGGGGCATAATTTGGTCAAAAATACAAATCAGAGTTACAGGGACTGTTACCACACATTTATCTTTTATTGCATTAAAGTAATATCCAGAAAGCGAAGATTGCAAAAAAAGTTTAAGTACAAAAGGGGCATAATTCTGTCAAAACTAGAGTTATGGGGTATGTAACCACACATGCAGATGATGATTATAAAGAAATGTTTTTAATTTCAAGTCATTATCTTTTAAAGTACCAAAGATATGTCTATAAATTAAGCTTTCGAAAAAAATTTAACATGAAAATAATTCCAAGTATAACTCCTTTGTGACCTTGACCTTGGGTATAATGGGCCCAGCCCCTGCATATACTATGTTTGTATGCTGGACAATGTTTATGAGAACTTACAGTAAGATACAAGAAAAAGTAACAAAGGTTGCCGAAAAACTTTAAACCATAAAAATAACCTAAGTATAAAACCTTGGTGACCTTGACCTTGGATAAAATGGGCCCAGTCCCTATACATATTTTGTTTGCATACTGAACAATGTTTATGTAAAGTTAGAGTAAGATATAAGCAATAGTAACAAAGATATGAAAAACAAAGTTTGCCGAAAAACTTTAACCTTAAAAATAACCTAAGTATAAGACCTTGGTTACCTTAACCTTGGGTATAATGGGCTCAGCCCCTATATATACATTGTTTGTATACTGGACAATGTTCATGTGAAGTTACAGTAAGATATAGGCAATAGTAACAAAGATATGGCAGAAAAACAAAGGTTGCCGAAAAACTTTAACCAAGAAGGGTCACGCCGACACTGACGCCGACACCGACGCTGGGGCGAGTAGTATAGCCCCCCTATTCTCCGATTAGTGGAGCTAGAAAAGGGATCTGCCAAATAAAAACAAGAGCACTGCAATGCAGAGCAATATACACAAGCAGTCATATATGACCTTTGACTCATAAGTGTGACCTTGACCTTGAAGTGAGTCATCCAAAACATGCGCTCTGCAAGTCATCTCGGTGTGGTGAACATTTGTGCCAAGTTTCTTTGAAATCCTTCAAGGGGTTCATGAGTTACAGAGCGGACATGAAATTGCTAATGGACTGACAGACGGACACGACGGACAGACGGACACTGGGGCTATAACATAATACGTCCCTTCAGGCGTATCAAAAGCCATTTTCAACATAAATAATATACTGACAATAACTTGCAAGAGGTCAGTAACAGAAGAACTAAGGTATAATCCATCAATAAACATGTTTATAGTAAGAACAAGAAACGCGGCAATGCCACGAAACCAGGTTTTCAACATTTTTCATAAGAATAAAGAAGAGTGCCAGAATGTCACAATATATGCCCGTCACAGCAAATTTCTTTACTCTAGCACCTGTATTTGCAGATGTAATTTTAATTTTGTGGTTGTTTAGTAATCATTGTAATTCTTTTGTTTTTCTAAGTCCACAAAAAAACTCCTTACCAGGTAGAGATACCTTAAAATACACCTAAAATTAGAAAGTAACAACTATGTTGTACCACAGAAAAGTGGTCTTGGTTTTTCCCTACGGTCAATTATAAAAAAAGTTACAATATAAGTTATTTATAGTAACAACTAAGGGAAGTTAATCTTAAAAAAAAAAAAAAAAAAAAAAAAAAAAAAAAAAAAAATACAAAAAAAAAATTGTAAGTCCACACAGAAATCCTTACCAGGTAGAGATTGGTCAAAATACACCTCAAAATTGGATGTAACATGCATGTTGTACTACAGAAAAGTGGTCTCGATTTTTCCCTACGTCTAGTAATGAAAAAGTTATAATATAAGCTATTTATAGTAACAACAAAGGGAAGTAATTCTAAAGAAGGGAACTGCGCAAGACACTTCGTCTCATGATGGTGTATAATTGTGCCAAGTTACATCAAAATCCCTCTATGCATGAAGAAGATATGCTCCGGACAAAGTTTTCATTCTTGTATCCTTTGACCTCTAAGTGTGACCTTGACCTTAGACCTAGGGACCTGGTTCTGGCGCATGACACTCCGTCTCATGATGGTGAACAATTGTGCCAACTTTCATCAAAATCCCTCCATGCATGTAGAAGATATGCTAACCCTAACACTAACCTAACCCTAACCCTATTTTTAGTAACAATGACCTTGACCTTGATCCCAGAAACCCCAAAATCAATCCCAAGCTACAACTTTATATAAGTTTTCTATACACCAAGCTTCATCATGATAGCTCATTCCTAAGTTAAGTTATTGACCGGAAACCCTTTTTCTATTTTAAGTAACAGTGACCTTGACCCCAGAAACCCCAAAATCAATCCCAGCCTTTGTCTTGATATAAGCTACATACATACCAAGTTTTATTCAAATATCTTTACCGAAACAAAAGTTATTGACCGGAAACCCTTTTTCTATTTTACGTAACAGTGACCTTGATCTTGACCCCAGAAACCCCAAAATCAATCCCAGCCTTTGTCTTGATATAAGCTACATACATACCAAGTTTTATTCAAGTATCTTTACCGAAACAAAAGTTATTGACTGGAAACCCTTTTTCTATTTTAAGTAACAGTGACCTTGACCTTGACCCCAGAAACCCCAAAATCAATCGCAGCCTTTGTCTTGATATAAGCTACATACATACCAAGTTTTATTCAAATATCTTTACCGAAACAAAAGTTATTGACCGGAAACCCTTTTTCTATTTTAAGTAACAGTGACCTTGACCTTGACCCCAGAAACCCCAAAATCAATCCCAGCCTTTGTCTTGATATAAGCTACATACATACCAAGTTTTATTCAAATATCTTTACTGAAACAAAAGTTATTGACCGGAAACACCAGTTTGACGCCGCCGCCGCCGCCACCACTGCCGCCCGCCTGCCCGACCAACATCTACCCCAATCTAATAACTCAGGTTTTCGTTGAAAACCTGGTTAAAAAGAGGTAGACACTATATAAGTGCTAAGAGTCATGACTGAAACTTGCAGAGCTGCATTTCCCCATCCTATAGTCACAAAAATCTGTATTTGCAGGTTATTAGCTTTGTATCTGCGAAATATGCACAAGTTCTGCAGAATGAGTGCATTCCTGATGCAAAGAGAATAACCCTTTTATTACATACGTATCTACACGTATAAATGTAATGTAAATGTGATGAATTTGTTAGCCTGAATAAGATTGATGATACTGAACTAAATGAAAAATTAATGCAACGACTCACATTAAATTACGTCACAAACTCGATATGAAATTCAGGCATCAGTGTATGGAAAAATATTGACATTTCCAGTATCATTGTAACTTAACGGGAAATAGAAACGAGTATGTAATATGATTTAAGTGTCACCTAATGGGATAGGAACAAATCTAATCCCTTGCAGCAATCAGGGTTCAGCATGTTGAATCAATTCTCAAAATATATCTGACTAGACACAGGTTTATTAAAATAAACTTTCTTACAAATTTTATCATATTTTCCATCTGAGGGCAGACAGCAAAAATATTTTCAAACGGACAACCTCCAAACTTATTCAGACAGCAATTATACAAAATTACAAAATTAAGATGAAGATAATTCACAATAAGCTTGACAAACTTGAATACTGAAAGTGGGAAAATATTTTTGGTCTACAATGATTTTAAATTTAGGTTTGTACTTCAAGTTTCTATGGCAAACAAAGTAAACATGGTGTATTACAAATAAGGAATAGGTATTACTTTTCAATGTTTTCCATTTACATAATTGAAGAAAAGTAATTTTCATTTTGTTTATAACTTTTGACTGACTTTACTAATAAATATTCTACACTTCTGTAGATCTGAACGTTCAACTTTTTTTTACAAGCCATTATTTGGACTACTTCTGGAGTTCCCTCCTACAGACCTTTTTTTCATACTCAGAAAAACAGTACTTTTCCAGTCTTTTATTTGTTAAATTTTTGGCCTTTCAGAGGGGCAAGAGGCCTTGTACACAGACGTCCGTCCCTCCGTGCATTATTTCATCACTGGCGGGCAACTGGGTACAGCCACCAGCCTTCCGTAAGCCAGCTGGGTGGCTTCCTTACATGAAGAATTCAAAGCCCAGAATAAGGCTTAAACCTACATTATAAGGGGCAAGTGATTTGGTCAGCGACTTTAACCATTCAGCCATGAAGGCTCCTCCATTATGGTTATGGTTACAAATGGATTTTACAAATCCATAACATAACATAATGCTGTTAAAGAGATATTATTTTCTGTGTCATGGTTTTGGCAAAGTATTATAATATAGTATTAAATTCTTTCCTTGTGTATGATAAATATCATCCAATGAATCAATAGATCTGAATCAGGCTAAACATGGCAGGTGTGTGAGTTATTAGTCATTTGTAGAAAAGTGACAATTGGACTGATCAGCCTTTGATTGAAATATATAAACCATCTCTTAAATATGACCTCATATGTAAGGAATGACTAACAGATGAAACTACACCAAACTATATCCCTAAGTCTTGGACAACAAAATATACCTCTGAATAGTTCTGTACAATCTGTGTTTCCTTCTTCATGATAGATTCCTCATGTTCTACAATAGCTCTCACTTCATTCACAGCCTTGGCGTCCCTCTCTAGCTGTTCCAACAATACCTCAGTATCCTGATTTATAAAATACATGAAAATAACAGTTTCATCTTACTGTCTGAAATCATATTTTAACGGCATGAAATTCAAATTACACTTAATATCTTTCCTTGAAAAGAGATTTCTAAGAAACAAATATATCGAAATTGTTTGAGGAAAAATCACAACATTGCTTGAAAAGATAGATGTTTATTGGTCATGTTACTCTGCCCATACAGATAATACTCTAGGAAGCAGGAAGCTGTGTAGTTACAAATTTTTACCTCTGTTTTAACTGGTGCAGTATCATTAGCAGGCAAAGACATTGATTCCTTAAGTTTAAATTACAGTCGAACTTCATTAACTTTAACTCAATGAGTCTAGCAAAATTTGATCGAGTGATCAGTTGTTCGAGCCATCAAACAAAGTTCATTGTACCAGGATTTTTCCTGGACCTGACGAGTTCAAGAGAAGGGTGGTGTACGAATTATCCGAGTTTGAGTTAACAAAGTTTGACTGTATAATATACAAGTCTCTTGGGTAAATGAAATGAAGCTTGCCTCTATTTTATAGTTACTGTCTAGACAGAACTACATACAGCTAATGCATACCATTTTCCAATGAATCTTATGACCCACTGGGTGGATCATTCCAGCAGAGGTCACAATGCTTCAATCAAATAGCTACTATTGTTTAATATGTCATGCTCTCATTAGACAAATGTGCATTTTCCACAATGTTGACTGTGTACTGTGGCACAATTTAAGAATGTTAGCTATTTAAACAGCTGCCACTAGATGCTGATTTTAGCATTTCAGAGTTCTATTCTTCAAAAGTATGCAACATTGATTTAAACAAGAGCCATGTCAGACATGGCTAATCCCCCCACCGGGCATATCATAATTGAAGGATGTGGTCCGCATCAGGGGTTTTAAGATGTGGAAGAAAGAATAAGTCAGTAGTGAGGTGGTTTACTGCTAAATTTTATTAATTTTCATGAAAAGTATAACTATGATGTTTTTCTATATGGCTACTGTAAAAAGAAGGAATGGAAAGCTAACAGGGAACAAGAGTGCCAGAATGTCACAATATATGCCCGTCAAAGCAAATTTCTTTACTCTAGCAGCTGTATTTGCAAATACGACTAGTAATGAAAAAGTTACAATAAAAGCTATTTAAAGTAACAACAAAGGGAAGTAATTCTAAAGAAGGGAACTGCGCATGACACTTCGTCTCATGATGGTGTATAATTGTGCCAAGTTACATCAAAATCCCTCCATGCATGAAGAAGAAATGCTTCGGACAAAGTCATTCTTGTATCTGACCTTTGGCCTCTAAGAGTGACCTTGACCTTAGGCCTAGTGACCTGGATCTTGCGCATGACACTCCGTCTCGTGGTGGTAAACATTTGTGCCAAGTTATATCAAAATCCCTCAATGCATAAAGAAGAAATGCTCCGGACAAGGTTTTTATTCTTGTATCCTTTGACCTCCTAGTGTGACCTTGACCTTAGACCTAGGGACCTAGTTCTTGCGTATGACACTCCGCATCGTGGTGGTAAACATTTGTGCCAAGATATATCAAAATCCCTCCATGCATGAAGAAGATATGCTCCGGACAAATTTCTTTAAGAAAATATGATAAAGGGGAATAACTCAAAAAATAGGCAAGGTAGAGTTATTGTTCTTGCACACTGCACTTCCTCCCAATGTGTTCTATCAGTGTATGAAGTTTGAAGAAAATCCCTCCAGTACTTTTGGGGTTATGCTCCGGACAAAATGTTTTAAGAAAATATGATAAAGGGGAATAACTCAAAAAATAGGCAAGGTAGAGTTATTGTTCTGGCACACTGCACTTCCTCCCAATGTGTTCTATCAGTGTATGAAGTTTGAAGAAAATCCCTCCAGTACTTTTGGAGTTATGCTCCGGACAAATTTCTTTAAGAAAATATGATAAAGGGAAATAACTCAAAAAATAGGCAAGGTAGAGTTATTGTTCTTGCACACTGCACTTCCTCCTAATGTGTTCTATCAGTGTATGAAGTTTGAAGAAAATCCCTCAAGTACTTTTGGAGTTATGCTCCGGACAAATATCGTTGCGGACGCACGGACGGAGAGCATTTCTAATATCCCCTTCACCTTTGGTGGGGGGATAAACAAATGGATGAGAAAAAAAAGAGAACTGTACATATAATGAATGAAGTTTGGTTATGTAGTTACAATCTAGATACAGAATACAACCTACATACACTTAACAGGCAAATGTATTTCATATCCAAATTGTAACAACATGACAACAATTTATTCCTTAAATACATTTCATTATTTCCCTACCTTCTGCTTCTGTACAATCTGAGGTCCTATTTGAACAAGCTCGTCCTGCATAACACCAACCAAAGAATTTGCCTCTGATAGTTTAAATAATCCAACAAGAAGCCGGTTTCTATAAAACAAATAAAAAGTAAAATCATTACACTGTCACAAAAGAACTACATGTATTTCTATCACACCTTAGATTTTCATATGACTGAGACTGCCCCATTTAGAAAAAGTCTTGAATATAAAATATTTATAACTGTTTATGCTAATTAATGATTTGTTTTGCATATCTACAAATTAATTTCTTCATTTTGTTACCTGCAGCCCAATAAGAAATGTACTGCAGTATCATTTTATGGTTTGAAAAAATAATCAAATTGATCATGAAAAATATCAGAAACAAGCTTGACATCATAAAGACATCACTGGCACAGGCTGGTATGACTGTCCTTTGATCAAACAAAGGAAAAAATGACCACAAAACAAATATACCGAATGAGGAGAGTTTCATATTTATTACAATATATTGTCACCTCAGTGCAGGAAAGGGTTAACCGCCTTGACATAAAGAAGCAATTAGGTGACAGAATTTTTTAGCAGATGAATTTTTTTCAAATGATAACCCTAAAGACATCTCTGTTGACTAACTTTAAAATTATTGCAAAAGTAAAAAATACTTTTTGAACAACCGTAGGTGGTGGATTTAAGGACTATAATACAAATGACTGAACATTAGCCTCTACACTGACCATCCAAAACCATACCCACACTAGTGCTGATGGGTAAACAACTTGACCTCAGTATCATACTAAGTAATTCAAACTGTTTATTTACAAACCTATCACAACAGCAGTCTTCAAGATCCTTACAGTGACCCTTGAAGTTTTCCTGTACTTAGTACTATTACATTTTCCGTTCTTTTGGAATTATGGAGTCCATCCGAAGTATGCATAGTGGAATTCTGTTTTAGTCTGTTTTAGGGGGTCTGATGGGTATTGCACATTCCATTACCTTTCATGAAACACTATTTCTTTGCTTGGTTGCATTCTATGCTTCCAATGGACATGTTTACATGTTTACATGTTTTATTACATTTAAGTAAATATCTTTAATAATGTAATAGGCGCGGAAAAATGTGCAGCCCGATACAGGACTCGAACCTGCAACCTTCTGCTTGCAAGTCAGATGCTCTACCAACTGAGCTAATCAGACAATTGATATCATAGACTTATTAATATATATTATATACACACTGCTACATTCCTCCCTCTTTTTTTCAAAGACAAACTCAGATTCTTTTGACTAACCCAGCCATTACTTCACCCTAGCTCTAGGATTCCAAGGCTAGTCACCACACTCACGGCACCAATGTAATAGGAGCGGAAAAATGTGCAGCCCGATACAGGACTCGAACCTGCGACCTTCTGCTTGCAAGTCAGATGCTCTACCAACTGAGCTAGTCGGACAATCGATATCACAGACTAATTATATACATTATATACACACTGCTACAATAATAAAGATTTTATAATAACTCACTTGTTATCCATAAACTCTGTTTTGTTTTCTCTCAGCATTTTGGAATATATTCTGATCAGTTCCATGTAGCTGCTGGGTGTGGAGTAATAATGACGTCTCATTTCATCCCAGTACTTCACAGCCATAATGTTGATACTTTTGTGTATGTCTACACACATAGCTCCAACTTTGGTCTTCAATTCCTTTAAAAATTACAAAATTACAATAAAACCTGTTACGGACACCTCCAAAGAGCATTATACTTCTCAAATAGTTTTTATCAAAAGCTGCTAAATTCAACTCTTTAGGAAAAGCAGTCGCTGACTTCAAATCACTTGCCCCTTATCGATGTGGGTTCGAGCCTCACTCGGGGCATTGAATTCTTTATGTGAGGAAGCTATCCAGCTGGCTTACGTAAGGTTGGTGATTCTACCCAGGTGCCCGCTCGTGATGAAATTATGCACAGCAGGGCACTTGGGGTCTTCTTCCACCATAAAGCTGGAAAGTCGCCATATGACCTATAATTGTGTCGGTGCGACGTTAAACCCAACAAAATAAATAAATAAATTCACTGACAGTAAAAGCAGTCTTCATTCCAGACACCTCCAAAGAGCATAAACATCCCTACTGTAAATTCATCCCTTCAGAAAAAAAGCATTCACTATTACAGATACTGCCAAAGAACAAAAACCTCCCTATTGTAAAATGTTTCCTTCTACAGCCGGTTTAATTTCTTGGTAAATTTACCTCTTCAGAAAAAGCGATCTCCAAAGAGCATAAACCTCCCTAATGTAAATTATGTCTTTTTTCAGCAGATGTTTTTCCCTCAGTTAATTCACCTCTTCAGAAAAAGCAGTCTCAAAGTGCATTTACCCCACTTATGTAAATTCATCTCTTCAGAAAAAGTGAAATAATCTGATTTTCCAAGTGATGTTAACAATTCAAAGAGTGTAAAGCATGCAAATTTGAATACACTAATCAGTATGATGAGGAAAGAACATTTTCCTGCCAAAAATTGTTATACATTCATAAAGTGATATAGTTCCTATTACTGGGTACCGTATTTTGGTGTGTATAGGTCGCACTTTTTCTACCCATTCTGCTGCCTGAAAAAGTTCCTGCGACCTATACGACAGAACATTACCAGCAGTTTTTTTTTTCGGGCCAATTTTCTGACCGTAGCTCTCGCAAAATTACGTGCATCTGTTACGAACAAACAAAATGGATAAAAAATATCAATATCGGCGGCTTTTCAACCAATAGCGGTTACTTTCAATGAAATATATCGTAAATAACCCATACAGACTATTAAAATTACGAATGACTTTAATTCAAAGATGTTTTTGCAGTCTGAATTACGTTTGTTTCTACTTTTGTTTTACTGGACGCCATTGACATGTACTCCGGGTTGGATAAAATCTGGACAGATCCGTCCTCCATTCCAAACATTGTTTATACTAATTCTTAGCGTATCAAAAAACTTGAAAGATAATTTTTTACTTTTGATTTTTAAATAAAAGAAACAAGGGTGCAGAATGTCACAATATACGCCCGTCACAGCAAATTTGTTTACACTAGCACCTGTATTTGCAAATGGAATTTTAATTTTCTAGTTGTTTACAATGTTGTTTTTTTTAGAAATTATTGTAATTCTTTTATTTTTCTAAGTCCACAAAAAAAATCCTTACCAGGTAGAGATACCTTAAAATACACCCAAAATTTGAAAGTAATATCAATGTTGTACCACAGAAAAGTGGTCTTGGTTTTTCCCTACGGTCAATTATAAAAAAGTTACAACGTAAGTTATTTATAGTAACAACTAAGGGAAGTTAATCTTTAAAGAGAAAAAAAAAAAAAAAAAAAAAAATCGAAAAAAAAAAATTACAAGTCCACACAAAAATCCTTACCAGGTAGAGATAGCTCAAAATACACCTCAGAATTGGATGTAACATGCATGTTGTACTACAGAAAAGTGGTCTCGATTTTTCCCTACGACTTGTAATGAAAAAGTTACAATATAAGCTATTTATAGTAACAGCAAAGGGAAGTAATTTTAAAGAAGGGACCAGTGCATGACACTCCGTCTCATGATGGTGTACAATTGTGCCAAGTTGCATCAAAATCCCTACATGCATGAAGAAGAAATGCTCCAGACAAAGTCATTCTTGTATCTGACCTTTGACCTTTAAGTGTGACCTTGACCTTAGACCGAGGGACCTGGTTCTTGCGCATGACACTCCGTCTCATGCTGTGAACATTTGTGCCAAGTTGTATCAAAATCCCTCAATGCATGAAGAAGAAATGCTCCGGACAAAGTTTTCATTCTTGTATCCTTTGACCTCTAAGTGTGACCTTGACCTTACCCCTAGGGACCTGGTTCTTGCGCATGACACTCCGTCTCATGATGGTGAACAATTTTGCCAAGCTACATCAAAGTCCTTTCATGCATGAAGAAGATATGCTCCGGACAAAGTTTTCATTCTTGTATCCTTTGACCTCTAAGTGTGACCTTGACCTTAGACCTAGGAACCTGGTTCTTGCGCACGACACTCCCTCTCATTATGGTGAACAACTGTGCCAAGCTACATCAAAATCATTCCATGCATGAAGAAGATATGCTCCGGACAAAGTCATTCTTGAATTTTTCATTCTTGTATCCTTTGACCTCTAAGTGTGACCTTGACCTTAGACCTAGGGACCTGGTTTTTGCGCATGACACTCCGTCTCATGATGATGAACAATTGTGCCAACTTTCATCAAAATCCCTCCATACATGAAGAAGATATGCTCCGGACAAAGTCATTCTTGAATTTGACCTTTGACCTCTAAGTGTGACCTTGACCTTAGACCTAGGGACCTGGTTCTTGCGCATGACACTCCGTCTCATGATGGTGAACAACTGTGCCAAGTTTCATCAAAATCCCTCCATGCATGTAGAAGATATGCTCCGGACAAGGTCTGTGGACGCCGCCCGCCCGCCCGCCCAACCGCCCATCCGCCCGCCAGGGGCGTTCCCATAATACGTCCGTTTTTCAAACGGGCGTATAAAAAATCCAAAAAGAGATATTTTGTTAATCTTTTTACTCAGAATCAAAAGAACGCGGTTAATTACATGACACGGAAATGTGTTATAATTGCTGTGCAAACAATTCACACTTAAACTTGCATGATAACAGAATGTAAACGCAAACCGTCTGCTGCCAATTAGTGTCAAAAAGCCGCTTTTCTTTGATATAATCTGTTACCGATACTACTGTTGGTACGAAACGGTTGGGAACAAAAACAACACTGTCCGATTTCCACCAATCAGGTTCTGATAATAATTCAGTCCGCGGCATCAATATGGCCGCCGCCATAACTTTTTTGCCGGTAAATATTAAATATTGCTGGGGAAAAAATCCGAAATTTAACTGCGACTAATACGCTAGAAGTTAAATTTTCCGACCATTTCCAGAGCAAAAATTAGATGCGGACTATACATTACCGCGACCAATACACACCAAAATACGGTACCCAACTTAAGTAATGAGGTATCTTTACTGAAAGTGCGTTCAAGTTTAGTATAATCTAAAAAATATCTATCAAACATTATCTAAGTTTTGTTTGCAATATGTACATGCCAGCAATAAACTCAGCATTCTGGGAAGAGATTACCAAAATAGCCTTTGTACATCAGTCCAAAAATTCCAGAACTTGACTGGCTTTTTTTCTCTTCTGAGTACAAAATCATCATTGAGCAATAGCAAGAATACATTCCAGAACTTGTCTAACCTGGTTTCTATTAGCTGAAGACAAGGACAAATGAAAGTTTACCTGTATGTCAACATCTTTGTCAGCTATAAATTCTGCATTCTCAAAGAACACTTGAGCAACACTAAGCATGGCCTCCTCATCCCACTCATCATACCAGTCTATTGTACAACAGTTGATCAAAGCAGGATTCATCCTGCAACGCTGTCGAAACCGCCCACCTGAAACATATCAAATTACCTCCAGTTTACCTCGATGTTAGAAAAATCATTCAAAAATAACTGTAACAATCTATATCCTGACATGACAGTGATTGAGGATAAATCATTTCATATGCTATGTCTTTCTAAAACTGTGAACAAAATTTCCTCCACAAGGGATAAAACTTTCAATCTCTGGACTGGTAGTATTAAACCCTTCCTGGATGCCTTTGGTAAAAGCAAAGACAAATCTTCATTTACGATACACATTTTAATGAAATTATTATCGTTTCGGATATAGCAATGTTAGTGGGTGTTAACCACCTTAAGTGTTTTATAACCTTCGCGGGTAAACACGTGAAATTCGTGCATATCTCAGGCATTTATATAGACGTTTCGCGGGTTTTCTTCACTCGAGACTAATATTTGGCAGTAAACGCATCATTGTTTTGTTGTCATCTACACCCTTCCACCTACCCATCCTGATAAATATATTTTATTACAGAATGTCATATTCAGAATGCTGTAGCAGTTCAAGAAATTGAATGTTTGTTTTATAGGTAATTGTCATTTCTATAGTCAATGGAGATGTGGCGAATTCAAGCAATATATCACAAGAACCTTGCGATAACATTGTGTTCACCGATTTTAATCAGTTAATATATCGTTTCAATGCCAAAGGACCACTTGACGATGCCAATATCACATCACCATGGACCATGAAGATTAATAATTGAACGGATTGGCTGAAATTGCACTGTATAAATACGTACTGCCAATTAATAAGTCTTATTCCTATTTCCGTCTTTTGTTGTTTTTGTTATAGCAGATAAGATAATAATTAATTTACTCCCGATAACAGAGAGAGAGTAATGTAAATTAACCATTACTACTCAAAAATACGAAGTCATACCAGCAGGACTAAGAGCTAGAACTACATGTAAGTTCTGTCTAACTCGCTGTATGAAGTAGTTATAGACAGCCTGTCGTGTATCAGGTATATCAGCCTGGGTAGCTGATTGTTTCAGGTCCATAGTGATACCATCCACTTCCTCATTGTCAAACAGGTCCGGGACCTCTCCCGAGTTCAAGATACAGTTTATATCCTCGAGGAAACTCTCCTATAAATTATAAATGAAAGCATGCTCAAAAATTCCTTTCCATTTCTAAATATGCTGAAAAAGTTTTTATGTATGAAATACAAATGTACACATGCTTCTATATCAAAAATGAGAACAGAGTAACTTTATTTTGCAAGATTTCTGCATTATTTTAAAGTTAATAGGGTTAATGAAAATGCTATGCTATTATCAGTTTTCAAGAAAGTACAACACCTTTTGTAGAATCTTATATCAATCAAGCCAGTTTAAACACAAATTCACAATCTTACTGATACTTTTTGTCGAATTATTTTTCATCTTGATAGATTCATGTAGAATGCTTGCCCGAATAACAGAATATGACTTCAGTTCACAAGCTTCACAAACTCTCAGCTGTAGGAGGCAGTGTAGCATGTTTTAGCAGACAGCTGACTTATAAAGAACCTTCTTGTTTCAATACCTTTACAATATCAGCATCTGTGAGTAAGAAAATCATCTTTTCTCCTTTGACACCAGTCTGTAGAAAGACTTTCTTGAGATCATCGCGGAATTCTATCATACCGTACCCCCTCTGTAAGGTGAGCTTGAACAGCTCACAGCCTGCTATAAAACTGGCCAGGTGGGCTATAGTTGACTTGCCACAACCATCTAAGCCAACCTGCAACATGTTCAAATATCTAGCTTGTATTTCGGTTGTTGAAATATGTGTACACAGCATAGAACATGGAACATAAATAAGCAATATTTATATTTTTGCATAATAATAGGCAATGACATCTACTTTTGTAATGGTCACTAAAAAGTAAATTAAAAAATATGTTTATCAATATATCTAACAATTTAATACCTAACTATAAACAATAACAAAACTGCATACAGACAAAATCTTGTAACTAGGGCATATAACAGAACGCAAGTACAACTAGAAGATGCTTTTGTAAAAAAGCGCATGTCTCCCCCAGTGCATAGTCGTATAGGCAAGAAGTCAATAGGGGACAGGAGCGAAAGTCAAAGAGACACTGATGGTTGGCTGCAATAGGGATCGTCTACTTGGCATGTCCAGTCATCCCACTAAGTTTCAACATTGTGGGCCTAGTGGTTTTCAAGTTATTGTTCAGGCTCCTGTGACTTTGACCTTTGATCAAGTGACCCTAAAATCAATAGGGGTCATCTACTCTGCATGTCCAATCACCCTGTTAAGTTTCAACATTCTGGGTCACGTGGTTCTCAAGTTATTGATTGGAAAGAGTTTTCAATGTTCAGCCCCTGTGACCTTGACCTTTGATGGAATGACCCAAAAACAATAGGGGCCATGCATCTACTTTGTAAGTCCTATCACCCTATGAAGTTTGAAGGTTCTAGGTCAAATGGTTCTCAAATTATTGACCAGAAATGGATTTCCATTTTCTGTCTGCTGTAACCTTGACCTTTAATAGACTGACCCCAAAATCAATGAAGGTCATCTACTCTGTATGTCCAATCATCCTATGAAGTTTCAACACTCTGGGTCAAGTGGTTCTCAAGTTACTGTCCAGAAATGATTTTACATGACCAGGCCTCTGTGACCTTGACCTTTAATAGACTGACCCCAAAATCAATAGGGGTCATCTAATCTGCATGTTCAATCATCCTATGAAGTTTCAACATTCTGAGTCAAGTGCTTCTCAAGTTATTGATCGGAAACAGTTTTCCATGTTCAGGCCCCTGTGACCTTGACCTTTAATAGAGTGACCCCAAAATCAATTGGTGTCATTTACTCTGCATGTCCAATCATCCTATGAAGTTTTAACATTCTGGGTCAAGTGGTTCTCAAGTTATCTGAACGGTTTACCATGTTCAGGCCCCTGTGACCTTGACCTTTAACAGAGTGACCCCAAAATCGATAGTGGTTATCTACTCTGCATGACTAATCATCCTATGAAGTTTCAACATTCTGGGTCAAGTGGGTCTCAAGTTACTGACAGGAAACAGTTTTCCAAGTTCAGGCCCCTGTGACCTTGACCTTTAATAGAGTAACCCCAAAATCAATAGGGGCCATCTACTCTGCATGACCAATCATCCTATGAAGTTTCAATATTCTGGGTCAAGTGTTTCTCAAGTAATTGATCGGAAATGGTTTTCAATGTTCAGGCCACTATGACCTTGACCTTTGATGGAGTGACCCAAAAACAATAGGGGTCGTCTACTCCAGCAGCCCTACCATTCTTTGAAGTTTCAAGGTTCTAGGTCAAATGTTTCTCCAGTTATTGATAGGAAATGAAGTGTGACGTACGGACGGACAGGGCAAAAACAAATTGTCTCCCCCTGTGAGGGGGGGGGGGAGATATAATAACTGGTTACTTGAATGCCATGTACCATGCCAAGTTATATTAAGGTATATAATGAACAACTTATTAAATAGCAATGGTGTTCCTAAAGTGGCTTTTACCTTCACCCTTGTGCCAATACAGATTTTACCATGCCTATAATCACTTAAAGCACACCATTTGTCATTTAATGTGTATAACATTGTGACTAGAAATTTACATCCTTTTTTAAAATTGTCAATTTCGTAAGAGCAACAAGCAAATTTGATGAATTGGTATCCCCCGCCGAAAGGGTTTGTGGTGAGGAATGGCAAAAAAAAAATATCCAGCAAAAAGTTAAGGATGTTAATAAGAAGAAATAATTTCATTAGTCAAAATCAATTTAACAGAAAACAAATGTTTAATTAAAGAGTACATAATAAATGTATGATACTTTGATCCTGACTAAAGAATTTATTTTGAATGGGATATGCTTACTGTAATAAGCTTAGCTTTTAAAATTAAATGCGGTTAATTGAAATGTGAGCTGAAGTTTAACTGGAAAGAAATATTGTCTTTGAGTGGTTTGGCACCAAGCGTTGCTGTTTAACATGTACATTTGAACTTAAAAGAACAGATGTCCTTAAGAGAACACAGGTAAGATATCTTGAACATGGCTGAGGGCAAGGTTTGTGCAGTCACAACTTAACATGTTGAAGGCTTTAACATTTAAAAAAAAATAAAAAAAAGGAATGGAAATATATTTATGTATATATATACATATATGTATATATTTATTTTTTTTAGGGGGTGGGGGTGCAAGGGAACAGGAGAGGAAACAAAATTTCACATGCTGATTATAAATATTGATGTAAAATTAAAAATGAAAACAAGAAACGCGGCAATGCCACGAAACCAGGTTTTCAACACTTTTCATAAGAATAAACAAGAGTGCCAGAATGTCACAATATACGCCCGTCACAGCAAATTTCTTTACTCTAGCACCTGTATTTGCAGATGTAATTTTAATTTTGTGGTTGTTTAGTAATCATTGTAATTCTTTTGTTTTTCTAAGTCCACAAAAAAACTCCTTACCAGGTAGAGATACCTTAAAATACACCTAAAATTAGAAAGTAACAACTATGTTGTACCACAGAAAAGTGGTCTTGGTTTTTCCCTTGGGTCAATTATAAAAAAGTTACAATATAAGTTATTTATAGTAACAACTAAGGGAAGTTAATCTTAAAAAAAAAAAAAAAAAAAAAAAAAAAAATACAAAAAAAATAATTTTAAGTCCACACAGAAATCCTTACCAGGTAGAGATTGGTCAAAATACACCTCAAAATTGGATGTAACATGCATGTTGTACTACAGAAAAATGGTCTCCATTTTTTCCCTACATCTATTAATGAAAAAGTTACAATATAAGCTATTTATAGTAACAACAAAGGGAAGTAATTCTAAAGAATGGAACTGCGCAAGACACTTCGTCTCATGATGGTGTATAATTGTGCCAAGTTACATCAAAATCCCTCTATGCATGAAGAAGATATGCTCCGGACAAACTTTTCATTCTTGTATCCTTTGACCACTAAGTGTGACCTTGACCTTAGACCTAGGGACCTGGTTCTTGCGCATGACACTCCGTCTCATGATGGTGAACAATTGTGCCAACTTTCATCAAAATCCCTCCATGCATGTAGAAGATATGCTAACCTTAACCCTAACCTAACCCTAACCCTATTTTTAGTAACAATGACCTTGACCTTGATCCCAGAAACCCCAAAATCAATCCCAAGCTACAACTTTATATAAGTTTTCTATACACCAAGTTTCATCATGATAGCTCATTCCTAAGTTAAGTTATTGACCAGAAAACCCTTTTTCTATTTTAAGTAACAGTGACCTTGACCTTGACCCCAGAAACCCAAAAATCAATCCCAGCCTTTGTCTTGATATAAGCTACATACATACCAAGTTTTATTCAAATATCTTTACCGAAACAAAAGTTATTGACTGGAAACTCTTTTTCTATTTTAAGTAACAGTGACCTTGACCTTGACCCCAGAAACCCAAAAATCAATCCCATCTTTTGTCTTGATATAAGCTACATACATACCAAGTTTTATTCAAATATCTTTACCGAAACAAAAGTAATTGACCGGAAACCCTTTTTCTATTTTAAGTAACAGTGACCTTGACCTTGACCCCAGAAACCCCAAAATCAATCCCAGCCTTTGTCTTGATATAAGCTACATACATACCAAGTTTTATTCAAATATCTTTACCGAAACAAAAGTTATTGACCGGAAACACCAGTTTGACGCCGCCACCCGCCCGCCCGACCGACATCTACCCCAATCTAATAACTCAGGTTTTCGTTGAAAACCTGGTTAAAAAAAAAGGGTGAAGTTGGTGGGGGGGAGGGGGCAGAGGATGTATGATCAGTGGTGGGCATGACTGGGTGGAGGAGTGAGGTGGGGAAATGTTCACAGAAAAAAATGAAAGAAATTTAATGAAATATTGCCAAATGGTAAGTTTGTTATGTACAAATATGTGGATTTTTAGACAATTTAAGGGCAATAACTCTGAAGTTACAAAAGAAATCTGTAGGAAATTGTGTGTGCACAACCACATTATAGTGCTCTAAATTCTGTTAAAGTTTCATAGTTCAAGGTCAAATATATCAAAAGTTATGATGCAGAAATTGCCATATCTATACATCTATAGTACCCTATATAGTTAACACTAGAAACTTCTAAGGGCCATAACTCTGGTGTTACTTGGGCAATCTGTCTGAAATTTGATGGGCCCCATAAGCTCATAGTGGTGAACATGTATATGAAGTTTGTTTGAAAAAAATCTAAAATAAGGAATGAATTTTTTTTTTTTTTTTTTTTGGTGGGGGGGGGGGGGTGTGATCAAGGTAAGGGGGTGACCAGGTGTGGGTACACAACTTCATATGTTTACAATAAATGTTCATGGAAAAGAGTGAAAGAAATTTAATGAAATTCTACCAAATGGTAAGATTGTTATGTACAAATATGTGGATTTTTATACAATTAAAGGGCAATAACTCTTAATTTACAAATAAATCAGAACGAAATTGTGTGTACACAACCACATTATGGTGATCTAAAATCTGTTTAAGTTTCATAGTTCTAGGTCAAATATATCAAAAGTTATGATGCAGAAATTGCCATATTTATAGTACCCTATATAGTTAACACTAGAAACTTCTAAGGGCCATAATTCTGGTGTTACTTACACAATCTGACTGAAACTTGACGGGCCGCAAGAACTCATAGTGGTGAACATGTATATTAAGTTTTAAGTAAATATCATACATGCCATACGTCCCGGACTGTCCGGGATTGTCCCGGAAATCACATGCTCCTCCCAGTGTCCCGGACAGTGTTAAAATGTCCCGGAAAATTAAAAGTACAGAAAAACAAAAATAACTCCCAAAAAACTAGTTTTTCTTGCCTATAAATTGTTGAATTTTACATGAATAAAACACAATAAACAGTCACCGGTGTCACATTGTTTATTCCTAATTATCCGATAATCAGTTTCATGCCCTCGAGCGGGACACATGTTGATTGAGCTAGCTCCGATCACCACTCATATTGCCACCGCGATCTTTTGATGGCCCAGATTAATTTACAGACCCTGATTATGAATTACCAAAATTATGCAATCAATAACAGTTTTATGATAATTTAATATTAGGAACAATAGCCGAAAATCTCGTTGTTTTTAGCACGTGGGCGATGAAGCTACATGTAGCCTTGATTGGAAGAAATGGTTGAAAGCGGTCAATTAAACGATAATTATTTTAAAAGGTAATCTTTTAAAATGTAGATTGATTGTCACACATATTCTAAATTAAACTTTTTATCTACAAGATTTATTTATTTTATTCCTTTGAGGATTCCATTTTATTAATGTTTAGGTAAACTTTTAAGCTTTAAAAAGATACCAAATAAGCTGGATTCTAAATCACGATGACCAGGTTAATTCTTCGTATATAGCAAGTCTCCCAGTTCAGTTCACCTCGGGAACGCAACCAATTCACGTGCCGAACTATAGACGTAAATTACCCTATTTACCTCCCTTAGAAAGTTAGACGACATTTGCAACAAATTATTCCTAAGCGAGGGAACAATGTTTACCTCCGGAAACTGCATATAATTTTATGATATTTATGCATGAAACAGACGAATACTAATGTCACGGTGTATGTCCCGGACAAAGGGTAAAAATCCCGGAAATTTTAACTCAGAATCCCGGAAAGGTCCGGAAAAATTATGGCATGTATGTAAATATTCCCAACCATTTCTTAAATATGGCTCCGGACGGACGGAAGGACGGACAATGCCAAAACTATATCCCTCTGACTTTCGTCAGGGGATAATAAGAAATATTTATACTACAGACCAGTAGCATGTGTCCACCAGGCTGGCTGAAGATCCTGGCTGCTCTACATATATGGTCAACAGCATCTCGGAAAAACACCATCTGTGATGCCTGCAATATATATACATGTACATACAATCTACATATACATGTGTTTACACAGAACTTGAATCACTTATCACATACCAATAAAATATACAGTTGCCATACTGTAAATATATAATGCAACATGAAACAGAAATTCCTTTATACCGAAGTTGGATGTTCAATGGCAATATGATTTGAAATGTGACTACATTATGAAAATGGAGTTTACACAATAATAACGAGAACCATATAAATCGAATGTAATAATTTTACCACATGAGTGAAATAATGTCATGTCATACTTAAAGCATTACACTTGTATTAAAATTATGGTGATGACCTAGTTCAAAGAGCAGCAGACATTAGTCAGATTAATTTTGTCTGTTATAGTTAAAGAAAGAAGAAATGTCAATGATTTAGGCAGAAAAAGCTCACGTGTGATAACAGGAATCTTACTTTGTGTCATTCTACACTGAACTTATTGAACTTGTTGGCTAAAAATGACAAAATGCTCAACAGAGCTGTCATTCAATCATTTTATTCAAGGAGTTTGATTAACTAAGTAAGAAGGCACTTGAGTAACATATGCTATATATACAACATGATAAAGTCACCTGCAATGGAAGTTCAAAATAAAAACAAAATATGGAGTGTTTAAGTCATTACTGCACATTTTGAAAATTCATGTTCTTTTAATGTTGAATAAGTATAATATTAAACTTATTTTGTATCAGAAAGATGCACCTAATATATATATATACACACAAATTTCAACCAAGATGATATTTTTTTTTTAAATGTCAAACTATACGAATGTATGCCCAAGAATAAAGTTCCATCGAAAAGCTCACTAATTTTTCAGGACAATTTTTATTTCAGGAGAAAATATTTAATAACTAGATAAATAAAAGTGTATAGTCATACATAACTCACAAAAATTGGAGCATTATTAGTAACAATTGTTTAGAACTTGCCATTGAGCACTGCTGTTCGCTTAAAACAATGAGGTACATTTGAAACTAAATCTCTCAGAACTGAATAGGTTAGTTTTTCTTAGCATAAAGCAAAATTAAAACAGTTAGGTGGAAATGGAGGTTAAACACAAAACAAAATAAAAAATTAAAACAGTTAGGTGGAAATGGAGGTTAAACACAAAACAAAATAAAACAGTAAATCAAAGAAATAATCCCTAAACCAATGGCAAAAATATGTTAGAAAACAAATACCTTAAATGTTAATTGTCTGAATAGTGTGGCTGTACATTTTTCATCATGTAAGGTTTGAATTTTCTTCATCATAAGCAGGGAAAGGGCACAATCTATTTCTTATATTCTGATGTAACAAGGCAGTCAAAGTGTTAAAATGCAGCATCTCAAACACTTAAGACATTTAAAATTGTGATATTTAAATCATTAATTATAAGTAATAATCAAGCAAGTTTAATACATTAAAAGATATGGTAACATTTTACTAATAGACAGCAGAATGAGCAATTCTTACTTATTATGATTACAAACTGTCAACTTAGAAAAAATAGCCAGAAACATTGTTGAATAAAACTTAGTAACATGAGTGACATGAAAAAAGGTACCATAAATCACTTTAAAATATTAAAATTTAATATGAAATGATATTGAATATGTGGGAAAAGGGATGCATATCTAACTCGATCATGTGGGAAAAGGGATGCATATCTAACTTGATCTGAATTTAAACGATTCATGCTTTAAGTGGGAAAGTGCATTAGTTTGAAGTTCATTGGATTGGATGTGGGCAAAATAGGATGCATACTAATGTGATTTGAACAATACCATTCATGCGCTTTAAGTGGGTGAGTAAATTAGTTTGAAATCAAAAAAACTGAGCTCATTATAACAGTGATTTTGTTTTGCAGTTCAACAGGTTATTAGAACTGAAAGCAGCTTGTGTCTCACCGAGGTCCTCTCCATATCATACTGCAGACAATAAAACCACAAATACATCAGTACTTGTAACATAAACAAGTAGGCAATGTTTTAAAATTATCAACTGTATTCACCATTCACCAGCATTAGAAAAAAACAGGACTGTAAGAATGTTTATTATGAACTAAAACTGCCAAACAGGACTGTTAGAGATTGTTGTCATCAGCAAAGAAATAGTACCAAATATCAGTTGTGCCATACCACTACTATCAACAGCTTTAAATGTAAGTACATTTTCTTGTAAGTCCTTAAATCTTTATAAGAAGTTGATAATTGCCAGTGGCAGGCTGCTCAAGCTTTCTGAATCATAGAAATTGGGTACTAAAACTAAAAATGTCATTACTAATGGGGACACTAAAACAAAATTAATAAGTAAATATATCAAGAAATAAAGAAAGGGGAATGGATTTATATAAAATACTAAAAGCACATGGTAAACAAAAATATAAAACTTCAGGCCTTGTTTTCACAAAAAGTCATCAAATTAGGAATATCTCTGAATTTATTGTCACAAATATTCTTCATTATGTTTGACAAAATATTTCAAATCTGAAATTCAACATTCTTTCTAAATTTACAGCTAAGTTAACAACTAGGAAAGTTCAGTGACGAAGACCTTCATTCC
Source organism: Mercenaria mercenaria (assembly GCF_021730395.1). Classification (NCBI taxonomy): domain Eukaryota; kingdom Metazoa; phylum Mollusca; class Bivalvia; order Venerida; family Veneridae; genus Mercenaria; species Mercenaria mercenaria. The sequence goes on along the minus strand of NC_069361.1, from coordinate 103,825,518 downwards.
AGAATATTTGTGAAAGTGATGGCCATAAAACAAATTTAAAGGCACTTAAAAACCCTACAGTTTTTAACACACAAACACCAAAATAACAAAGATAGAGGTGGAAAGTATTTCATGATATATACAGAGATACGTGGATTTCTTACCATATACATTGTATAAAGAGATATCTGGCTATCTTGTCACATGTAAAGTGATACCAGGCTATCTGGTCACATGTAAAGAGATACCTGGCTTTCTCATCGCATGTAGAGTGATAACTAAATTTCTTTTCACATGTAAAGAGATATCTTGCCATTTTATCACATATGAAGAGATATTTAGCTATTTCATCACATGTAAAAGGTAGGGTTGGGTAACATGACTGATAACCTTACCACAATATATCACATTTTGGTCTGTACCAGGGTATGTACCTTGTTATTTTTCATATCTCTTTCTGCTGAACTACATCTTATCTTAACAGAAACAAAGTTCTCATTTTTTCGTTTTTCCAACTCAATGTTAACAGTTATAAATAGGTCTAATTGGTGTAAAAATGACAAGAAATGGGTAAGTCATTATGATTCAGCAACATACAAAAACAAATCTACATTCTTTATTCAACTACTTGTTGGAATTATATTTGACATTACCCATTTCACAACTTTGCCAGATGTTTACAGAAATAAGCAAAGTATACTGTACACACAATTAACATTACTGTACATACCGCAATCAACAAATATCAGTAACCAGTGCACAAGTGAATACCACACATCTATAATGTCTTTTTATGACATGTAGAGAGACAGCCAGTTATCATATCATATTATCATAAAGATATATAGCTATCATATCACAGATGAACATATAAAATAGCTATCACAAGAATAAAAAGCTATTATATCTCATGAAAAGTGATATCTGACTTTCTTTATCCCATCTAGAGAGATGAAAACAGATCATATCACATAATAGAGATACTCAAGATATAATATCACAAGTAGAAAAACAGCTATCATATCACATATAGAGAAAAGACATCAAACAATTTAGATAAACAACTATCATATCTCAAGATATAATATCACAAGTAGAAAAACAGCTATCAGATTACATATAGAGAAGACATCAAACAATTTAGATAAACGACTATCATATCTCAAGATATAAAGCTATCATATCACATGTCAAGATAAACAGCCATCTTCTGATAAAGAAAAGATGACAGACTGTCATATCAGATTTAAAGACATCTATCATATCACATTTCCTTTAGATCTAAATCAAACATTTTCTACTTTCACATCAAGCCATACCTTTGTAACAAATACCCCAAACTTATTCAATGCCTGTATTAATGTAAAATATTCAGAGAGATGCTAAAGTTTCAAGACAAAAGTCACAACATTTATTATTTACATTTAACAATTATCCACAAATAAACAACAAATTTCAAAATGTGTCAATCCTAGTTATTAATGAACAATTCACAACCAACATTCAATGATACCCTGGTAACAAAGTGCTTGACCAGCACCGTTCAATCACAGCACTCACTATGTGACCTATGACACCCTGGTAACAAAGTGCCAGACCAGCATCGTTCAATCACATCACTGACTATGTGAGCTACAACACAATCATATCCAGTGTTAGAAACAATTAAACATTGCAATATCATGTCTTTCTCCTTTATAAATGATTAAAAATTCAAATTCTCGGTACATATTGAAACTGAAATGGACTTCACTTGGCCTTTCATCCATATTAATTTTTCACATTTTAATTTTTAAAAAAATATCTACAATACAAAAAATCTTATTGTATATTACATGTACTGGTGAATTTTGTTTGGGAAATATTTCCGTAACAGATGAAAGACATGATATTCAACCAGAACATGACAAAAACACCATTTCGTCATACCCCTTGTTCATTTTCAAATTCAACACTCTGAAATACAAGACAATTTAACTACTTATTCTATTCATTACACAACTGTAACTGTCCAATGCCACTATTACCAAAAGTCAAAGTCTTCCAATGCTTGCAAAAAACTAAAACAAAAAGTTAACCATTTTTTAAGCTATAACGCTTTCTAACCTTTCAAACGCATTCAGATTCTGTTCAATGAGGAAGCAATATACTGTCGACTAAAATTCATTATTTGCCATTTACTTACTGCACTTATTATAGCTTTTTAAGTCTAAAGTAATTTAATGTTTGAAATATTTTTTGTTTACAAATTTAAGCTCCGCCTACAGTATGTGACTACCGGATTAATAAACAACTGAAAGTAAATGTTGATTTACCAAATAAATTTCCTGATAATTTGAAAAATACTGCAATGCCATTGGACAAAAAATAATTTCAAACACTAACAGTTCTCAAAAAAATACCTGTTAAATATATTCCTTTATCACATGTCAGACCTCGCGGGAGTGAAATGAAGCCATTACTTAAAATTGATAATACACTAGTATAATAAAGCTTTGACATTGATGTTATTTAAAGTATAGAAGAGGTTGGTCAAACTGATTTTTTATAATAGCTAAAGAAAGTAGATTTAATTTTGATGTTTCTGCAGGAAAAGCTAACACATGATAAAAAGAATATTACATTTGTGACTTTTCACACTGAATTTATTAAACTCGTTGAATAAAATTGATAAAACACTCGGCACAGCCTCGCATTTTATTATTTTATTCAACTTGTTTAATAAATTCAATATGAAGACACTTGTGTAATATCCTCTATAAATTAACATTCGCCCTATTCTTTTCCATTGAAAATTATGACGTTTATTTCGTACGAACAGCAAAAGGAAAGACGCGAAAGTTACGTCATCACTGCTTAGTGATAACCGACCGCTGTTTTGACGACGTCTGCGTATAGTCAGTTAGATGACGTCACAGTTGTTCCATCTGGTGAACAGAATGGCCGGGATGCTGATTTTAATGTTAAATGCTATAAAATATGTGCAAATTTATAATATTATCTTGTTTACAAATGGAAAAGAAATATAATGTAAATAAAAGAAATTAAACTTATTTTTTCCGCTGTTCATGCGAAATGAACGACAGAATAGGATCGGCCAATTAAACATGAACTGCGAGCTAGCGATTCATGTTTAATTTGCTGATGCTATTCTGTCGTTCATTTTGCATGAACATCGGGAAAAAAATCATTTCATTTCTTAATTATATCCATAACCAGCCCACATAAAACTATAACGATTAAACTGAAACTATTATATAACTTGACTATTCCCATAAATCCAAAAGGTGTTGCTCTAAAAGGATTAAGTGCAAAAGAAATTTGAATAAGGGCAATAAATTTTCCAAAATGTATATTGAATGTATGATGGTACCATCCATGAATAATAGTTTTCCAATTCCTCTCCAGTCAGCTGTAATAAGGATCAATTAACTACAATTTTACTGAAAGATAATGTGTGTTACAAGTATCATACACTTCATAAAACAATGTTAGATATACAAGTACACGTACTGGTATGACAGTAGCTACTGGTAAAATATGTAAGCTAACAAGTTCTTTCCTTGTTTTACATGCTATATTTTGACAGATATTTTATGTAAAGGTCCTACTGATATTTTTTTCCACAAGATTTGCAAAACCTGTATTAAAGGCTATGTTTTGAATAATTTCTACCTACACGTCAAACATCTGATTACAATTACAGATTACAACTAGAACTGTCACAAGAGTGACTCATACCCCCACCATACTGTCTTGTCACAGAAGAATGGCAACCATAAGAAAACTTAAAAATACTTAGTCTTTGGAATACTTCATCTTGGGCTTCCACATATAAGTAATACTACTATAATACTAGTATAGTAATACTAGTAAATATAAAAAATCTCTAATTTTAGAGATACACTAAACGTGAATACAAAAAAAAGTGTCTTACCGACCCATGTTACCACAGAAAAATGTATTTACTTTTTACATATGACTTATAATAAAAAAGTTAGAAAAATACCTAAATACTGAAAATCTAAAAATAGGATTTCTAAAAATAGACTAATTCCTGGAATTTAAGGGGAAGAAATTCAGTACAAAAGTTTAAAAAAGGTTACTTCCCTTTGGCTCTAAGCCAATCAGAATGAGATATACCGGTAGTGAAAATACATCAAAATAAACCTTAAATTCTAGGTAAAAGGGGACACAATTCAAGAAAAATTGGTGTCAGAGTTATGCACCTTGTGTCACATGATGTGGGTGATGAGATGGAACATCTATTTTAAGTCTGAATCAAATCCATTCAGTAGTAACTGAGATATAGTGAAAATACATCAAAATCAACCTTAAATTTAAAGTAAAAGGGGACATAATTCATAAAATTTATGTCAGAGTTAAGCACCTTATGTCACATCATCTGAGTGATGAGGTGGAACAACTATTTTAAGTTTGAATCAAATCCATTTAGTAATAACTGAGATATAGTGAAAATACAACAAAATTAACCTTAAATTCTAAGTAAAAGAGGACATAATTCATGAAAAGTTGGTGTCAGAGTTATGCACCTTGTGTCACATGATGTGGGCACATGATGTGGGTGATGAGGTGGAACATCTATTTTAAGTTTGAATCAAATCCATTCAGTAGTAACTGAGATATAGTGAAAATACCTCAAAATCAACCTTAAATTCTAAGTAAAAAGGGGCATAATTCATAAAAAATTTGTGTCAGAGTTATGCACCTTGTGTCACATGATGTGGGTGATGAGGTGGAACATCTATTTTAAGTCTGAATCAAATCCATTTAGTAATAACTGAGATATAGGGAAAATACAACAAAATTAACCTTAAATTCTAAGTAAAAGGGGACATAATTCATGAAAACTTGGTGTCAGAGTTATGCACCTTGTGTCACATGATGTGGGTGATAAGGTGGAACATGTATTTTAAGTTTGAATCAAATCCATTTGGTAATAACTGAGATAATAGATTTCGGGATGGGACGGGACGCGACGCAACGCGACGCGACAAAACTGACTCCTATATACCCCCCCTCAAACATGTTTGGTGGGGGTATAATTAGTAATAGTTATAGTATGTGTGAGAGTGTGTTATCAGGATATATCAGAGCTAGGGGTACATCGAGGGTATTTTTCTCTGTACATATCGTCGAGGCCGGTAGGCCGAGATAGATATGTGCAGAGAAAAATACCGAGATGTACCCCTAGCTCTGATATATCCTCGTAACACACGAGCATTACATATTATAACTGTTTTATCGCATAGTTTTATCATTAAAATTTATATATTATTTTCATTTAAATTTGTTTAATATTATTTTTCCTCTTTTGATTCCCTTTCTGCGCCTTGCTGACTGAAACACTAAAATTTCTGTTTTAGAAAATGTGTTTCCCAGATAAAAGTATCCAACAGATTTCTGCATTGGTTTTAAATCTTTGCATTTCATTGGCCAAACATATTGTAAAACTTGTTGTTTTCGTTGTAAAAACAAGAGGACCATGATGGTCCTGAATCGCTCACCTATCCCCACATGACCCAGTGTTGAACTGAGTACGACGTCGTTATTTCTATTATTTGACATAGTGACCTAGTTTTTGAGCACATGTGACCTAGATATCATCAAGATAAAAAATTCTGACCAATTTTCATGAAGATCCATTGAAAAATATGACCTCTAGAGAGGTCACAAGGTTTTTCTATTATTTGACCTAATGACCTAGTTTTTGAAGGCACGTGACCCATTTCTAAATCCGACCTAGATATCATCAAGGTGAACATTCTCACCAATTTTCATGAAGATCTCATGAAAAATATGGCCACTAGAGAGGTCACAAGGTTTTTCTATTTTTCGACCTACTGACATAGTTTTTGACCGCACGTGACCCAGTTTCGAACCTGGCCTAGATATCATCAAGAGGAACATTCTGATCAATTTTCATGAAGATCCATTGAGAAACATGGCCTCTAGAGACGTCACAAGGTTTTTCTATTTTTCGACCTACTGACCTAGTTTTTGACCGCACGTAACCCAGTTTCAAACCTAACCTAGATATCATCAAGGTGAACATTCTCACCAATTTTCATGAAGATCCATTGAGAAATATGGCCTCTAGAGAGGTCACAAGGTTTTTCTATTTTTAGACCTACTGACCTAGTTTTTGACCCCACGTGACCCAGTTTCGAACTTGACCTAGATATCATCAAGGTGAACATTCTGACCAATTTTCATGAAGATCCATTGAGAAATATGGCCTCTAAAGAGATCACAAGGTTTTTCTATTTTTAGACCTACTGACCTAGTTTTTGACCCCACATGACCCAATTTCGAACTTGACCTAGATATCATCAAGGTGAACATTCTGACCAATTTTCATGAAGATCCATTGAGAAATATGGCCTCTAGAGAGGTCACAAGGTTTTCTATTTTTAGACCTACTGACCTAGTTTTGACCGCAGTTGACCCAGTTTCGAACTTGACCTAGATATCATCAAGGTGAACATTTGACTAATTTTCATGAAGATCCATTGAGAAATATGGCCTCTAGAGAGGTCACAAGGTTTTTCTATTTTTAGACCTACTGACCTAGTTTTTGACCCCACGTGACCCAGTTTCGAACTTGACCTAGATATCATCAAGGTGAACATTCTGACCAATTTTCATGAAGATCTCATGAAAAATATGGCCTCTAGAGAGGTCACAAGGTTTTCTATTTTTAGACCTACTGACCTAGTTTTTGACGGCACGTGACCCAGTTTCGAACTTGACCTAGATATCATCAAGATAAACATTCTGACCAACTTTCATAAGGATCCCATGAAAAATGTGACCTCTAGAGTGGTCACAAGCAAAAGTTTACGCACGCACGAATGCACGCACGCACGGACGGACGGACGGACGGACGGACGACGGACGCCACGTGATCACAAAAGCTCACCTTGTCACTTTGTGACAGGTGAGCTAAAAAAAGAAAAGAAAAAGAAATATTTGAGAAATCACAGAATTTCATATTATATTTCATACAATTATTTCTGAATTTGGCGATAACTATCGAGTTTTTGAAATATTCTAGTTTATTTATTCCTTTACTTTATAAATGTAGGTGTTTGTGATAATTCTTTCTCTGTGAACTGTAAATTGGAACTAAACTCATCTTTTCTTTGAAAGGAAAAAATTATACTCCCTCCATATACTCCCTCCATAGGACCTCGATAGAGAAAAAGTGTTGCGATATATATCGGAACAGTTTTACTGTGCTGATATATATTGCAACAGTTTCTTTCTAATGAAACTATAGAGATTTCTGTGTTGATATATATCGTAACAGTTTTGTAAAATATCAGCACAGATTTTGTAGTATTAATGTGTGTTACCATGTTTAACATACTGCAAAGATCAAAGGAAAACTGCCGCACTATGCGATAATATAGATTACAAGTACCTCATGTCTGCATACTACCATACCAATGCCATAAGTAACACTTAAATCTTCCAAACAAACACAGTATAACTCAACAAATTTTCTAAAGCAACCCTTGATATTTTGCTTATATCTTAAAAATTAATGAAAGTGCATTTCTGAAAATTACCAATCAATATGCTGTAAATCTCATAACAGAATTTTAAATAAATTGGAATGTTATCACTGTAGGGATAACGCATGTTTTTTCGTGTTATAACATCTGCAGAATCCCGAGGAATTCTGAAGATGTATCACACAAAATGAACATGCGCTAACACTATTCTAGCATAAAAACTTATAAATGAATATATATTGTTCCTCAACGTTATTAAATTTACATGAAATGCGCAGGAATGTCCGAGTTGTTTTTTAACGCTGACGTCATTTTCTTTTAAATTATTCATTTCAGGGCCGTAATACGTTTATGCTTTGCCATGGAAAGGTGTTTTAACAGCATGCGAGCCAAATCTCCCTTATGTTGACTTGTTTTGTTATATGCCTTGCAGACTTAAAATGAATCTTTAAACAGGGAATACGACAGTAACGGTAACATGTGCTTGTAAGAACTTGCTATGTCCAATACAGATAATGCAACTAAAGGTTGATTAAAGCAATTCTGTCACAATTACACATTTAAAGGATATATACATTTAAACACTTTAAAGAAACACAGACAAATGGCAAGGCACTTTATAATACAATGGAATAAATGAACAATAATACAAACATTTTGGAAAAACATTTAAAAGCTCTTTGAAACAAGATTGCACAGCAAAATTCTGGTTTTCACAAACAAGGTAAGTAATCTCTGAAACACGTAAAATACTTCAACAAACTTCTTATCAACACAATTACTTGTTTTTTTAAGCAACATAACATTTACAGCAGGTTCTACCTTTTTGCCTTCCTGTAAAATGGTTAAATAATTTCAAAACATGTATCAAACATAAATAAAATACAAGTTAAATGTATAAATATATATACATGTATAATATTTCAAGAAAATGAGTTCTGTTTATATAGACAAATACAGTGTCTGTTACAGTGTTAGTACTTTACAAAAGGCTCCCAAGTTTACAGAAATTTCTGTAAACGTCTACAAGACCTTTTAAACAACAAAATGATGCTGTTTAACAGTATTTAATCACTGACTTCAGTCACGACACAGGGTTGCTTTTTCCCTGCTAGAATGGGAGACCATAGATTAAAACTTTCTTTTTTTCCACAAAGTGAATAAGAAAAATTCACAAATTCAAGGATATATTTTCACCAGGTTTAGGCTGGTTTTTTTTTATGTTTTAATAATTATGTGCTACGTTTGGCACTATTTGGTGGTTTTTTCTATTAAATGTAAATGTCACACTGACTTGTAAACATGTAAACCTGGGAACCTTAATTCCATAACAGTTTATCTTCCTAAAATACTGCAATTTAATGAACACAAAATGTAGTAATAGGAACTTTCTTACTCTTTTAAAATATATTTGAGCCACGCCATGAGAAAACCAACATAGTGCATTTGCGACCAGCATGGATCCAGACTAGTTTGCGCATCCGCGCAGTCTGGCCAGGATTCATGCTGTTTGCTAACGGTTTCTCTAATTGCAATAGACTTTGAAAGCCAACAGCAGGTCTGGATCCATGCTGGTTGCCAATGCACTATGTTGGTTTTCTCATGGTGTGGCTCATTTATCAGTTTTAAATCTGCCATCAACAATTTTCGATGTTTTTTTTATTTATTGTAAACAGACACTCAAATATTTATAATTCACGATTTTCTCATATTTTACAACTTTAAGGGTATCATATGGAGCATAAAATCAACATGTTTAGGTAATATCTTTTTAATTTTGGGGAAAATATAAATTTGGCTAAGGTATAATATATGTTTGTTTAATGAAAGAGAGTACATGTAAGTTATCATATAGTGATTTTATCTTGTTCTCTATGTCTATCTATTTTAAATAATGTAGATTTAATTTTACCTTGGTGTTTCCAAAGTTCATTCTCATGTAGAATTCCTCAAGGGTTTGCCGTATCTTGTTCTGATCTACGATTGGACGATAAATACGAGCATGTGACTGATCATCAACATCGAAGAAATCACCAAAGATTACATGCTCTTCTATCAGTTGCTCAGCTGACCATTTTACCTAAGACAGCAATATTGAGTAAATGATTCCATTTTTGTATCTATTTTTTGTCACTAAATAAGGCTACAAAATTTAGACAAATGTATATACTGCTAATACATTGTTCATATTCCTTATGAGAAATCAAGAAAGCAGTTTGTAAATGCAAATGTGTAACTTTAGTAACCTAACAGGGAAGACAGACAAAAAGGTCTGGATAGGAGACCACTTTACCATGACAGGCATTAAGTTCTTTACAATGTAGCCATTATTTAAAATAGTAAATTCCTTCATTCTACACAGTTATATTGCCTTTGATATCAAATCATTACATCAGCAGTTAATATCTCACCTTGAAGTAATCATGGAGATTATCAGCCAAGAACTGGAAAAACAAATTCCTATCTTCAGCACATACAAGTCTATCATGGAACACTCGAGTGGCCTCATGAGCAAACAACTGGGCACAATTGTCCTTGCTGACCACAACAGTGTTGTGAGCCTGTAACATTCCTTGTATCACCTGTAACAGTAACAAACATACAAGAAACGCGGCAATGCCAGGAAACCAGGTTTTCAACACTTTTCATAAGAATAAAAAAGTATACTGAATCACAGTGCACCACTTTAAAGCACAACCCTAACCCTAACCCTAACTTAACCTAACCCTAACCCTATTTTTAGTAACAATGACCTTGACCTTGATCCCAGAAACCCCAAAATCAATCCCAAGCTACAACTTTATATAAGTTTTCTATACACCAAGTTTCATCAAGATAGCTCATTCCTAAGTTAAGTTACTGACCGGAAACCCTTTTTCTATTTTAAGTAACAGTGACCTTGACCTTGACCCCAGAAACCCCAGAATCAATCCCAGCCTTTGTCTTGATATAAGCTACATACATACCAAGTTTTATTCAAATATCTTTACCGAAACGAAAGTTATTGACCGGAAACACCAGTTTGACGCCGCCCGCCCGCCCGACCAACAACATACCCCAATCTAATAACTCTGGTTAACAAGACTGTAGCTTACTCTATGCAGGAACTTTGATTGTAAATCTGTCGATACTTGTTACACAAGTTTAAACATACACTTCAAAATATGCAGGAATGTTTTTTTTTTCAAATAACTGAATTCAAAACATGAAGAAACTGTCTAACAATAAGTTTTGTAAATCTCATTTATGAACATTCCCTTTTTTGCATTGAACGTGTATTTAGATTGTTGTTATAACATATACAGAAGCACAGAGAGATCAACAAATTTATAAGGGGAGATGAACACTGTAACCTCTTACTTCCCTTAGATCCCAGACATTGAAGGATTTGGGAGTTTTTGCCTATCAAGTTTATACACATGCAATAGTACAGGGAGATCAAAATATTGACAAGAGGAGATAAATACTCTGTAATTACTTACCTTAGAGAGGTCCCTCACATTGAAAGTGTAGTGAGATTTTGCAGGTGTAGGTAGCATGTTACGACACATGCAATAGTACAGTGAAATCGAAACATTCACAAGGGGAGATAAACACTCAGTAACTTCTTGCGCAAAATCTCCATCCTGCAAGAATCGTCCCAGCTGTACCTGGTAAATATGCTGCAGGGAGCGTGTAGACGGTTGAGGAAATGCAAACATACTGTAATAAACACATCATTATAATGAGCAAAAACTGCCCATCTTAACAGTGCAAAGCAGCATTTCTTTTATGCAGACTAAAATGATAATTTATCAATGTTCCCTCATTCCTGTCCACCTATTTTATGTCTATAACTATCATTTTCTTACTAAAATAAGACATTTTCCATGGTTCAAAATGCTCGATGATCAAGCTATTTAACTATTCAGTTTGCCTGAAGCCCAGCATACTAAGCTAGCTGGGCAAGATAAATAATTTTGTATTACAATATTTTCTAAGTCTGTAACAGACACAAATCTGAATATTTTCTATAGTCTGTAAAAATTTCTATTAATTTTCTCATCTTAGATTGCCCAAAGCCCACTTCATAATCTTTTCACTTAACATATCACATACCAGAAGTTTTTCAGAAGTCTTGGACTGACTGGGTTACGGCCTCCTCCAGGAGGACCACAGGCAGCTACCACTGTCACATCCATGATTTCCTGCAAGGGAAACAACTCTTGTATCACAAATAAACCCTGGTCTATACGATAAATACTTTGTAATAATCTAATTACTTAACAAACAGATCAGGTGCAGTAATAAAAGAAAGCAAGATATTTGACGAAAGTATTAGACAGAAAGACACAGAAAGGTAATAGAAAATTTTGTATGATGTTTCCATTCAACAGTAATGAAGATCTAAAGGGTAATGATCATATATTCTCTTGCCTTCCAAGCATTCTTCTCTGTATGATAGAAGCCGTTCAGTTCCAGAAATTGCCTCAGCAGCTCTAGTGGAGGTTGTGCTCCATACTCCTCAGGGGCTGGCATGTTCAAGTCATCCACAAACATTACCACCTAAATCCAAATGGAATATTCATTATCAATCCTTTATAATAAACTGTTCATTACTTGAATAAATTATTACTTCTATCTGACTTAGCTGATCACATTGTAATTTATCTGAACAAGAGCTGTCCGTAAGACAGCCAAGCTCAACTATTTGAAATATTGTCCCAGAAGCAGGAAAATATTACCCAAAAAGGTTAAATATCAAGAGAGTTTTAAGTTCAAAAGGGGACATAATTTGACCAAAATGCATATCAGAGTTATGGTACTTGCTGCTATCAACTAGTTTTATAACCCAAAGGCACATGTGAAGTTTCAATTCAATATCTGCATTAGTTTTGGAGATAGAAACTTGCATGTAAAACTTTAACCAGAATTTTCTAAGTCCAAAAGGGGGCATAATTTGCCCAAAATGCATGTCAGAGTTATGGGACTTGACCCAGTGAGGTTGGTAATTGATCTAGAAAAAAAAAGTTTCAAATCTATAATTATGCCTTTTAGTAATAGCTGTATGTACTTGCACACAAAACTTTAACCAGAATTTTCTAAGTCCAAAAGGGGCATAATTCGCTCAAAATACATGTCAGAGTTATGGGACTTGACCCAGCGAGGTTGGTAATTGATCTAGAAAAAGAAAAAATAAGTTTTAAATCTATATGCCTTTTAGAAATAGCTGTATGTACTTGCACGCAAAACTTTAACCAGAATTTTCTAAGTCCAAAAGGGGGCATAATTTGGCCAAATCGAAGGTCAGAGTTATGGGACTTAGTGCTATCAACTAGTTTTATAACCCCAAAGACACATGTGAAGTTTCAATTCAATATCTGCATTAGTTTTGGAGATAGTAACTTGCAAGTTACTAAGTCCAAAAGGGGGCATAATTTGCTCAAAATACATGTCAGAGTTATGGAACTTGACCCAGTGAGGTTGGTAATATAAGATAAAATACAGTTTTGTTTGTTTTTTTTGGCTTGAGAGACCACATCTATAGAGACCACTTGCATTAGCAGACAACTTTTTTTTCTTCTTTTAGTAGCTATAAACAAACTCCCGTTACAAGAGACCAGTTGTCCAAAGTGACCTTTTTTTTTGCCCTTCCCTTAGGCGATCTCTTCATGCAAGTTGTACTGCAATGCATATTAAATCTAAAACTACTTAAGCTTTGAACTGGTTTGTACTTTGTCTGTATAATCCTTAACTTAAGAGATATTCTTTTTTTCATAACCAAGGCTGAAATACAGACAAGAATGGCTTTCAAACAATACAGAAACAAACCAAAATATTTCAAATGAATTACCTTTCTACCCTTTGGAGCACCAAGTGTGTTTCTACCCTTCTGTATAAGATTATGTTTGATCTGAGCCTGAAGTCTGGCTGACGTGGTTTGTGCCGAGAACTGGATCATTGAACTCATGATCCCCGTTGAGGTCTTTGGTTTCGAACCAAGCAGTATGTCCATGCCAACCTTGTCTTCATCATCCTCATGGCCCCACTTTGTAAGGTTGCTGATGTTTTCTAACAGTGAGGTCCCTTTATCCGAGTAGTTGAGAATACTGCCCAGAATGGTTCCTGTCTTCAAAGAAGTACCGCCCTCTTTACTCAGTCTCTTCAGTGCATAGTTGATTACAGCTGACTTTCCCACTCCAGATTCACCTGTTCATTATCATTTATTTGATAAAAGGTTTGTATTCAAAAGTAAAGTAGTTTTCCTAATTATTATATTTCTTTCTCAGTATTCTGTGTACATTTTGGTCAAAACTTTAAAATCCAACATTTTTCTTTTTTGTGCATTTTGTTAAAAGTAGTACACTGACTCAGTAGGAACAAGGACTTGTAACTGTCAACACAACTGCAAGTTTTTAGCAAAAATAGTAAAATTTAAAAATATTGTCAAACAAAATAGGTAACATTCTGATTTTCAGAACATTAAATCTTACCTGTTATAGGTACATGACGTTTGTTGATTCAAAGGAAATTTGTAAGGATGGAAAAAAAACATTTCTCACCAATTGAAGGTACTATATTTTACCTGTTCTAAGTACAGGATGTCTGAAGGTACTATATTTTACCTGTTATAAGTACAGGATGTTTGCTGAGTAAAAGTAAACTGGTGAGGAAGGAGAACCGTATCACATCTACTGTAGGTACTATATCACTCTCATCTCCACCTGTCTTCTTCTGGTCCATAGATACTCCCATTGTTTCACCTGTGGTTGGATAATTTGAGGTTTATATTCTCTCTAAATAATCAGCTTTCAGTTTGGTTTATTTTACCTTATTGAAGCTTTATTGTGATAAGAGCTATCAGCTTAATTGAATCACTCCAAAATCTGCTTCCTGGAAAAAAACACTGGTGTCAAATGAGGTTTGTCATGACCTCAGAAGGATGAGCTCAAGCCCCAACACCATTTTTTTTTTTTTTTTGGAAACAACTTAACCAGTGGAGACCAGTGCTCCCCTACTAATAAGCTTTAGTTTATGTTACTAAAAAATAACTGACAAAACTTTCTTCTAAAACAGGAGTATAGTATTATCATACTTATTTTTTTTTCTTTATCAAAAATTTAAAGTTTAAGAACCTACCAATGGTGATAATTGCTCCTTTCTCAATGAGAGATTTGGTAGATGGTACAAGTGCATCCCAGGGTACAAAGTTACCAGATTCCATGTCTATAAAGTAACTGTAGATTGTTCTATTGCCTGTCGGTAACCTTACACCTGAAATATTGAAGATCACAGTAGGTATATACATAGAGAATAATAGGTTAGTGCCGTAGATGAGAAAGTTTATCTGGCGAGGTGGAGGAGGTTATCGGGTGAGCCGAAGGCGAACCTGATAACGTCCGGAGCCGAGCCAGATAAACTTTCTCCATCTAAGGCACTAACCTATTATTCTATTTATCTTGTCATTACTTCATTTTCCGATATTTGGCAATTTATTTTACAAAAATAAGTGTGCGACAACCGCTTTAATGACGTCATATTTGTAATGACGTCACTTATATAATGACGTGATTACCGGCAAAATCGCAATAACTTCTTCGTTTTTGAATAAAAACTCATTATTTGACCACTCATTTTCTTAGTTCGGACATTTCCAACACAATGACGATGGTTTCGTTGCAAAATTTCTTATGACAACAATATCGATCATAAGGTCACATGATCAACTGACCATATATCACTGGTCACATGATCAACTGACGGTATATCAAGAAAGATATACGGCACCCTTATATCGGGTCGAAAATACTGCAAGTGACAGGATAAAAAATGTTAAATGCTTAGTGAAATGTGATGACTAAACAAGAGGGCCATGAAGGCCCTGTATCGCTCACCTGACCTATTTACCTAAAGATCATCAAGATCAACATTCTGACCAAGTTTCATTAAGATATGGTCATAAATGTAGCCTCTAAAGTGTTAACTAGCTTTTCCTTTGATTTGACCCGGTGACCTAGTTTTTGCCCCCACATGACCCAGATTCGAACTTGACCTAAAGATCATCAAGATTAACATTCTGATTAAGTTTCATGAAGATACAGTCATAAATCTGGCCTCTAGAGTCTTAACAAGCTTTTCCTTTGATTTGACCTAGTGACCTAGTTTTTTAACACACCTGACCCAGATTTAAACTTGACCTATAGATCATCAAGATTAACATTCTGACCAAGTTTCATTAAGATATGGTCATAAATGTGGCCTCTAAAGTGTTAACTAACTATTCCTTTTATTTGACCCCCGTGACCTAGTTTTTGACCCGACATGACCCAGATTCGAACTTGACCTAAAGACCATCAAGTTTAACATTCTGACTAAGTTTCATGAAGATATAGTCAAAAATGTGGCCTCTAGAGTGTTAACAAGCTTTTCCTTTGATATGACCTAGTGACCTAGTTTTTGACTCCATCTGACCCAGATTTAAACTTGACCTAAAGATTATCAAGATTAACATTCTGACCAAGTTTCATTAAGATATGGTCATAAACGTGGCCTCTACAGTGTTAATTAGCTTTTCCTTTGATTTGACCTGGTGACCTAGTTTTTGACCCGACATGACCCAGATTCAAAATTGCCCTAAAGATCATCAAGTTTAACATTCTGACTAAGTTTCATTAAGATATAGTCATAAATGTGGCCTCTAGAGTGTTAACAAGCTTTTCCTTTGATATGACCTAGTGACCTAGTTTTTGACCCCACCTAACCCAGATTTGAACTTGAGCTATAGATCATCAAGATTTGACCAAGTTTCATTAAGGTATGGTCATAAATGTGGCCTCTAGTGTAAACTAGCTTTTCATTTGATTTGGCTTGGTGACCTAGTTTTTTATCCTACATGACCCAGATTCAAACTGGACCTTAAGATCATCAATATTAACAATCTGACCAAGTTTCATGAAGATACAGTCATAAATGCGGCTTCAACAGTGTTAACAAGCTTTTCCTTTGATTTGACCTGGTGACCTAGTTTATGAACCCAGATAACCAAATATCGAACTCGTCCAAGATTTTATTAAGGGTAACATTCTGACCAAGTTTCATTAAGATTGGGCCAAAAATGTGACCTCTAGAGTGTTAACAAGCTTTTTCTTTGATTTGACCTGGTGACCTAGTTTTTGACCCCAGATGACCCAATATCGAACTCGTCCAAGATTTTATTGAGGGTAACATCCTGACCAAGTTTCATTAAGATTGGGCCAAAATTGTGACCTCTAGAGTGTTAACAAGCTTTTCCTTTGATTTGACCTGATGACCTAGTTTTTGACCCCAGATGACTTAATATCGAACTCGTCCAAGATTTTATTGAGGGTAACATTCTGACCAAGTTTCATTAAGATTGGGCCAAAAATGTGACCTCTAGAGTGTTAACAAGCTTTTCCTTTGATTTGACCTGATGACCTAGTTTTTGACCCCAGATGACCCAATATCGAACTCGTCCAAGATTTTATTGAGGGTAACATTCTGACCAAGTTTCATTAAGATTGGGTCAAAAATGTGACCTCTAGAGTGTTAACAGTCAAATTGTTGACGACGGACGGACGGACGGACGGACGGACGACGGACGACGACGGACGCCGGACACAGGGTGATCACTAAAGCTCACCTTTGAGCACTTCGTGCTCAGGTGAGCTAAAAACACTAGGAAGCTGTTAAATGTCTAATTTAACCATTTATTATGACCAAAGTAGCATTTAAATTAACATTTAAGGTTAGAGTTAAAAATCAGATACAGAAAAACAAGAGGACCATGATGGTCCTGAATCGCTCACCTGTCCCCACATGACCCAGTTTTGAACTGGGTATGACGTCGTTTTTTTCTATTATTTGACATAATGACCTAGTTTTTGAGCTCATGTGACCCAGTTTTGAACTTGACCTAGATATCATCAAGATAACAATTCTGACCAATTTTCATGAAGATCCATTGAAAAATATGGCCTCTAGAGAGGTCACAAGGTTTTTCTATTATTTGACCTAATGACCTAGTTTTTGAAGGCACGTGACCCAGTTTTGAACTTGACCTAGATATCATCAAGGTGAACATTCTCACCAATTTTCATGAAGATCTCATGAAAAATATGGCCTCTAGAGAGGTCACAAGGTTTTTCTATTTTTATTACTGACCTAGTTTTTGACTGCACGTGACCCAGTTTCGAACCTGAACTAGATATCATCAAGATGAACATTCTGACCAATTTTCATAAAGATCCCATGAAAAATGTGACCTCTAGAGTGGTCACAACCAAAAGTTTACGGACGCACGGACAACGGACGCTGCACAATCACAAAACCTCACCTTGTCACTTTGTGACAGGTGAGCTAACAAGCACATTGGCAGGAAACAAGCATCTATCCCTAAATACCCATCACTCATCCATATCTAGACCATATAAATAGGTATTTTGTAATCATAACAGAAGTAAAAACTTAAAATCACATCAAACATACTATAGTTTAAGGATCACAACTGCATATGATTTCATTTACCTAGTGGTGGTTCAACTTCAAACATCTCTCGCATAAAGTTATCAAACTCATTACAAATGTTCAACTCCTTTTCTGCTTTCTCCTGACCCCTGCGTGACCCCATGTCATCCTCATCCATGTCCTCTTGACGCCGGAAGTTTCCGCCGACACTCCAGGTGTACGCAAACACGAACAGCTTGCCGAGAATGTTGACAAGGTTGTTGGGGTTTTTCTGCAGGTAATACGCCTTCATACCCGCTGCACTGTATGGGGTAAATCATGTACAAAACATTTAGTACATATACAACTAAATCTATACCCACACTCAATATTTCAAATAATATACATATGACGTTGTGCTGAAAATAGAAAATCGATAAAACATCAAAATCTAAATACAATTTTAAATTTTGTGTTCAACTGAAATTAGAAAATGTCTGTTACATGTTACTTTGAGTTACTGGTTTTAACTAATTTAAAAATCTTTCTATAATTTTGACCCCTTACTTATACATGTATTAAGTAAACATAGATATTCATATTCAGTGAAACACCACTTGCTCAACATCAATGACTCTAGTGCAAGGGCTGACATGAGTAATTCAGATGCTGCCTGAACATTTTTAACTATATTTTATACATATGGATAGGTTGAAATAAAAGGAACAAATTTCAACACATTCACAAACAACAGAAAATCTGAAATCAGACAACAAAAACAGAATCTTTAAAGTTGAACAGTTTAATTCTGAAAATTACCTAAACCACTTTTTTTTAACTTTTGTGCCAACGTTTTTCATTGATTTCTCCATATAGTCTTCAAAAGATTCCAATTCAGATAAAGCATTAACATCAGCTGTTTTCCATTTCAGTGCATATTGTGCAACATGGACAAGAGCTGGGCCAGTCTTGATGGGTAAGCTTCAATATTGAAATAATTCAAGTTATACCAATTGTCTTTTATTCCTTATTTTGGTTTTGTTTGCACCTGAATACCTCAAGACTCTAAATTTCTTAACCTTAATAGGACCTTGTTCTTTTGAGCCAGACACCATCAAAATCATCCTGTTTTATTGATATAATATACAACACCCTAACTCTCTTGCTGGCTTGATCATAATATTATCCTATCTTATTCTGCTGACTAAATCACCAATTGTATTGTTTTGTTTGTCAAAATACAGCAATATCTTATTTTATTCTGTTGATAAAATCATCAGTTGTATTGTTTTGTTTGCCTTAAGTCTTATTTCCTTATAAAACACTGCATCTTGTTTCCATGAAGTCTTTGTTTGTTTTTTCTCATTCCTTATTTTTCATTAAAGGCATATGCTAGAGTCTCTGTATATGAGATGGGCAAAATATTTCCCAATAATAAAATTTCTTCAACTTTGGATATTGTAGAACAATCATCTAAGAAACAAGAGCTGTCTCCATAGGATGAAACATGCCCCCGATGGCACTTTGAATGAATAGTTATGGCCGATGTTAGAGTTTAGGACCTTTGACCAACGGAGCTGGGTCTTGCGCGCGACACGTCGTCTTACTGTGGTACACATTCATGCCCAATAATTTTAAAATCCATGCATGAATGACAAAGATATGGACTGGACATGCCC
This sequence comes from Mercenaria mercenaria, assembly GCF_021730395.1. Classification (NCBI taxonomy): domain Eukaryota; kingdom Metazoa; phylum Mollusca; class Bivalvia; order Venerida; family Veneridae; genus Mercenaria; species Mercenaria mercenaria. Next base: position 103,805,876 of record NC_069361.1, on the reverse strand, counting down.
ATCAATGTACTATCATGAAAAATGACATTTAACGTCTAAGTGTGACCTTGACCTTTGAGCTACTGACCTGGGTCTTACGCGCGACACGTCGTCTTACTGTGGTACACATTCATGCCAAGTTATTTGAAAATCCATCCATGGATGACAAAGATATGGACCGGACACGAATGCAGTATCATGAAAAATGACCTTTAACGTCTAAGTGTGACCTTGACCTTTGAGCTACGGACCTGGGTCTTGCGCGCGACACGTCGTCTTACTGTGGTACAAATTCATGCCAAGTTATTTGAAAATCCATCCATTGATGACAAAGATATGGACCGGACACGAAAATTGCGGACAGACCGACAGACTGACAGACGGTTCAAAAACTATATGCTTCCCTTCGGGGGCATAAAAAAGACATGCAATAAAAGTCATCAGTATTAAAAAAGAGTTATCTTCCCTTGAAAATGGCATTTCTGGAGTTCTATTATTGGGAAAAATTTCGCCCATCTCATATACAGAGATTCTAGCTTATGCATTTAAATGCTTCATACAAATAAGAGCATCCGTAACATAGCACGCTCAGGCCAGAGTTTTTTTATCTTTCGTTTTACGGGAGATTTTTGAAAAATGAGCAGGGGGAGGAGGGAATAAAAATAAAAATAAAAAGCTTGAAAGTGAGCATCTCGGAAAAAAATAAAAATAATATAGAATTTTTTAAGATTTTTTTTATTTTGATTAACTTTCGTTTCAAGTTTTGTTTACTTGTGTTTGTGTCCAGTATTTAATATTGTGATGTATTGTTATGTTTTAAGACTATAAAAGCCATTTATACAGGATGAACATTGAATAAAATTTTCATGCATGCTTGTGAATAAACTGCTTCAGGCACTGTAACTCACACTTGCAAGTCTTTAAAATTCAGAAAGCTTGTTTTACTTAATTTAAGTGGAAGACAAAAATTATTTTATCTGTTACAACAGCCACAGTAAATTTCAGTGACAGCAAGTAGAGACTAAACACGTCTGGTATAAAGTGGCCTAGTAGTGTAGTAGTTTTGGTGGTTTGGTTTGCTTGCATCTTCTGCTGTGTAACCTCTGCTTTTTATACATAATATTTACTTATTGTATCTTTCATCAATATCATCTTTAAGAGCTAACTTAACAGTTTATGCCAGCTCATAATAAACTGGGTTTTATCAGCAAAATAAAGTATTTAATAACTTTGAATAACAGTCACAGTGCAGAGGGCAAGATTTTTTTTTTTCAGTGATGAAAAACGGAAGATAATCTAGCAAAAAGTAATCTGAAAGTTTACCTCATTTAACTCTGTAATTTGCACCTTTTTATAATACACTTAGTTCAAGTACTGAAGTTGCTTCTGTAATTTGCACCTTTTTATACTACACTAAGTTCAAGTACTGAAGTTGCATCACTTTTTGTCAAAATATTGTCTCCAATAAAAAGTATTCTTTATTATTCTTTATACACTTATGAATTCTATTGAAGTTACAAAAGAAATGGACCATCTGTCTGAGATTTTGCCAACACTACCAGCTGCTTTATGCCAGACAGTCCCAAGCCTGTGTAAAGTGTGATGGGTCACCATTGAAATAAAAATGTAAAAAGAAATCTGCTGTTACAAACATTTATTTGTTCTGCAAACAACTAATGTTTTGAATAAAATTTAATGTCAAAGCACCTTTGATATTGTATTACCTTTCTATGGCAAACTTGTAAGTTGAATCTATTGAAAACAAAATGTGAGTAAGACAATCTTTAGGCAATTTAATACTTTTATTACTGTCACTTTTATGAAAGGAGTATTATGTACAATAGTATTATTTCCCGAAAAATATATAGTTTGAAAAGTGTCTAAAAAAACTGGACACAATCATCGTCCATCCACCCGTGTAGAAAGAGAGAAAAAAAACGTTAAAGATTATCGGTAAATCAGTGATAAACTAAGTAATGTTGACCTTGTTTTCATGATCAATTTACACCCCCTCTAAGAGCTAAAAGAAGTGTGTCAGTATCTTGACATCTGAAGCGGAGATCAAAGCGGTATTTTTGCTCGAGATTGTCATGGCATTACGTCATGTTTTCGCGCCATGTGACATATCACTGTCTGATCGTACGGCATCGGTTCTTAAAATTGTTGAGAAATAGAAATCAATAAAAAATTTCTTCTTTAATTTGTTATCAAAAGCGAATGTGCTATATCCCGTATAAAAGGTAAATGTCTCAAACGATAGTTACTATAGTGGATATCCTACCCCTGTGACCTATTTGCCCTCAAGGAATTTACATTATTGTTTGACAAGAAAAACTTTTAAATTGTTGGTCAAAAAATACATGTACAAAGATTCATTTAAAACTTATTAAAAACCGCAGTGACATCACATTGCTTTATTTTAAAATCGCATTTCTACTTATGTTCACGAGGTCACGTAACCTATTCTGCCGCACTAACAGAAATCTGTTTGCCAAAAATCGTCTTACTCCATGTATTGTAATCACAGCCGCTTTTTCATTATTTAAGATTTTTTATTCGTTTCTTGTACTTTCTGGTCAAAAGTCTGAATTTTAAGCCCATAGTATTCATCATTTATTTACTTTTAGAAAGAAATAAGTAACTAAGATCGCGCTGTTTGAATTTTTACAAATGATTATCTGAAAATTCGACCGTTTTTATAGAATTTTGTCTACATTTCTGTCGATATCTTATTAAAATCATTATAGAATTCAAAAAGTATTATTTCTCAAGGGGTGTTGAAAACTGGAAGCGAAAATATTAAAAAATGAATGCACTACGCGCGGTTTTTGTGTACGTGTCGATGTAAATTAGATGTTACGATAGGTCACACGTGCTTGTGGAATGGAAAATTACCGGCATGACGTTTTGATACCTTTACGATTCGCGGGTAAATTCCAGTCAATCCAGTTAGCGACTGAACCATCTCAAAGTTTGTTGACGTTTTGTAGATGTAATTTCTGAATTTTGGTAAAGTAAGGACGTAAAAAAACCACTCGCCCAATCGGTCGAGTACACAGCGAGGTCCACTCGTCCTACTCAGACTTAACTCGCCAATGCGAGCAGGCGAGTGGAATTTTACACCCTGTTAATGCCGATAAATGTACGACAAAACACGATATTTTGCACGCGTTAAACTCCCTTCCTGTGAAATTACGTCCAGGTGAAAATACACTAATTTTATTTTCTTTGGGGCTGTAAACAACCGACCGGCGGAAAAAATAAAATAAAATTCGGGAAAATGAATTTTAATTTTATTCCACTTTTGCAATATTTAGGACCTGCGCTCCCGTAAAACGAAAAATAAAAAAACTCTGGCCTCAACTTTTTTCAGTGCTTGACTCTGAATTTGAGCTTTGCCAGTAAAAATTTTTTATAAAACTTTAACCAAAACATTCTAAGTTAAAAAGGTGCATAACTCTGTAAAATTTCAAATCAGAGTTATAGGGATTGTTTCTCCTGGGGTAGACTTTGATAGTAAATAACTATTTTTAGTTTTGAGTCAAAAGCTTTGATAGTAACAGAGATATTTGACCTTACCAAAAACTTTACTAAAAACATTCTAACTTAAAAAGGGGCATACCTCTGTCAAAATTCAAATCAGAGTTATGGGGATTGTTTCTCCTTGGGTAGACTTCGATAGTAAATAACTATTGTAAGTTTCAAGTCAAAAGCTTTGATAGTAACAGAGATATTTGACCTTACCAAAAACTTTAACAAAAAAATTCTAAGTTAAGAAGGGGCATAACTCTGTCAAAATTCAAATTCAGAGTTATGGGTATTGTTTCTCCTGGTGCAGGCTTTGATAGTAAATAACTATTTTTAGTTTCAAGCTTTAACCAACGGTGGCGCCGGGCCGAGTGTAATAGCTCTAAAGTTACACTCGAAAAGTCAAGCTAAAAATCACATACTCCCAAAATTATTCAGTATGTCTATACAATACAATTATTTGGATTTCACAAGCAGCATATTGTCTCAGATATAAGTATAAAGTGATGGCATCAAATTTATATATAGCAAGAGATGGTGAGATAACTGAAATATTGTTGTAATATCACATATATAACAAGTGTTACATGTGAGAAATGTTTCACTTGCCATAAACAATACATGAGCACTCTGATACTACAGTCTGCCATGTGATAACTGGAACACATATCCATCAGTGTTCAGTGATACTCAAACTTCAAGACTTGTGGTATCAAATATTCAACGTTCATGATGCTACTTCGCACAGCTCTTCTTTGTAGAGGCAACTATATTCATGCAAAGTTTCATTAAATCTATACTGATTTTTTTCCAAAAAAGGGGTGAAAGAATTTATAGCATTCTAAAGTATTAGTCTAAATTTCAGGCTTAATTTGACAGTTGGTGAACAAGGGCCCAGTTGTCACATTTCACATATACGAAGCAATACTATACACTCAGTAAGTGACTTAATATCAACTACAAATCATGAATATCAAACTTATACCATTGGATACAATGTGGTAAATGACACTAATCAACTATACGTGAAAAGAACAGTATGTGATGTAATAGATGTATAACATAATGAAAACAGTAGAGTATCACACTTATACCACAGCCAGCAGTGTGATAATTGATACACACAACAAGATATGGAAGACCAGTATGTGATGTACTAAATGTGGACTATGCACCATAGAATATCACACTTATACCACAGCCAGCTGTGTGATAACTGATACACACAACAAGATATGGAAGAACAGTGTATGATGTACTACATGTGGACTACAGACCACAGAATTTCACACTTATACCATAGTCAGCAATGTGATAACTGATACACACAACAAGATATGGAAGAAACAGTATGTGATGTATAGAATGTGGACTACAGACCACAGAATTTCACACTTATACCATAGTCAGCAATGTGATAACTGATACACACAACAAGATATGGAAGAAACAGTGTATGATGTACTACATGTGGACTACAGACCACAGAATTTCACACTTATACCATAGTCAGCAATGTGATAACTGATACACACAACAAGATATGGAAGAAACAGTATGTGATGTATAGAATGTGGACTACAGACCACAGAATTTCACACTTATACCATAGTCAGCAATGTGATAACTGATACACACAACAAGATATGGAAGAAACAGTATGTGATGTATAGAATGTGGACTACAGACCACAGAATTTCACACTTATACCATAGTCAGCAATGTGATAACTGATACACACAACAAGATATGGAAGAAACAGTATGTGATGTATAGAATGTGGACTACAGACCACAGAATTTCACACTTATACCATAGTCAGCAATGTGATAACTGATACACACAACAAGATATGGAAGAAACAGTGTATGATGTACTACATGTGGACTACAGACCACAGAATTTCACACTTATACCATAGTCAGCAATGTGATAACTGATACACACAACAAGATATGGAAGAAACAGTATGTGATGTATAGAATGTGGACTACAGACCATAGAATATCACACTTATACCCCTGCCTGTCGTGTACTAACCCTACCTTTCACTCTCCTGCATCTCAAGAATGAGATTTTCTGTACTTGTAACTGAACTGCACATACACATTGGAACATTTGAAGAAACTCACAGATACATGAACTTTCACTCCACCAGATTTATATTAACCTTTAGCCTGCTAAATTGCTAAAATGGACTGGTCCATCATTCAATTTGGGCATTACCACTTATTATTCAAAGGTGTGTTCAATGAAAATTTACTGGCTGAATAGCAAACTGTGCAGACCATGATTGGCCTGCATGGATGTCTGGCTGACCTTAGTCTGCACTGGTCGCAAAGGCAGAATCACTTGCTGCCAGCAGGCTAAAGGTTAAAAATCCAAAAAGATTACACCATTTTATAATACCCTACATATCTTGTTACCATGTTAGATATTATCAACTTATCAACTTGTAACCATATCAAGGAACTTTAGTTATTGCTTGACTGGGCTATATAATATGTGGTGGTCCCTAACCCAGTTCCATTAATACAGGTTTTACAGTTTTATACCTGATCATGTGTGTGATAACCGACTCAGTGAAATAATTTGCCTTAATGCCATTCTTGGTGCTTGAAATGTTGAAAACAAATCATGCAAATATTCATAAAAAGACAAGATAAAAAAGAAGTTAAAGGTTTCTAAAAGATTGTTTTGCTACCTTCGTACAGATACTCCTAGCTAAAACATATTTCATTTCATTTTGAACAAGAACCATCAGAGGATAGTAATGCTCAACTATTTGAAAACCCCGTCATTTAAAAAAGTTTAAATAATGAAAATAACAAGAGCTGTCACTAATGGTGACAAATGCCCCCGCAGCACCTTGACCTTTGACCTGGTGACCTTGACCTTTGACCCCAAAGTCAATAAGGGTCGTGTACTCAATAAGTACTATTAGCATGTGAAGTTTAAAGGTCCTGGGTGCAGTGGGTTGCAAGTAAAGTGCCTTCATGCAAAAAGTTAACGTTGTGACGAACGAACCGAATGACAGTTGAAAACTAATATGCCCCCCTTCGGGGACATAAAAACATAAGTAGAAAAGAATTAACAATTCTGAGTCATAGCATCTTCCCCTCTAAAGATGCTAAATTTAGATAATAGATCACATAAAATAATACGCTTAGGCAAAAAAAGAAGCATAACTTTGTGAAAAAGCAAGAAAAAAGAGTTATGGGACATGTGCATTGCATGTCATATCATTACAACAAAAATGTGTTAATTTCCAATCATTTTCTTCTATTTGTTACTGAGATAACTTTGTAAACAAGAGCACCCCCTGCTGGTGCCATCACTCATCTATAAGTGTATGACATAAAGCAATATGTAAGAAAAGACCTATGGTCCTTGGACATCTTCCTGACCTACTGCTGATAAAGGTATAAAGTTTCTATTGTATTAAAAGAGTGGACTTAACCAGTAAATACCACGATTTTCTTAGTAAAAAGGGCCATAATTTGACACTATGCAAGAGAGTTATGGTTCTTGACCTACTTGATATACAAGTTTATACAGTTTCAATGCAATAGGTTTTACAGTACTGAAGAAAATTTGACAACAAGAGCTGTCTGATGACAGCGCGCTCGACTATTCGAAGAATTGATTGAAGAATGGGGTCAAAATATTTCCATGGATATTCAGACAAAAGAAATAAATAGATTAGACAAACAATGTTCCTGTATTACTTTGATTTCGATAAGTCTTGCACTAAATGGCAATATATGAGCCAATTTCAAAGTCCAAAAAGGGCCATAATTCAGCCAAAATAGTTATGTACTCTTGCCTACAGATGGAAATCATAATGATAAACAAGTGTTCAAAGTCTAAAAGCCATATGTCAAATAGTTTTGACAAAACGTGGACTTGTATGAAAACAGAACCAATTTCAAAGTCCAAAAAGGGCCATAATTCAGCCAAAATAGATGACAGAGTTATGTTCTCTTTCCTACAGATAGAGACTATTATACTAAACAAGTGATAAAAGTTTAAAAGCCATATGTCAAACACTTTACAAAAAATATGAACTGGTACGAAAACTTAACCAAGATTTCTAAGTCAAAAGGGGCCATAATTCAGCCAAAATCTTTGATAGAGTTATGTACTCTTGCCTATAACTGGACATGGTGATGGTAAACAGGTGTTGAAAGTTTCAAAGTTTATCTCAAAAGACTTTGTCAAAATATGGACTGGTACGAAATATTAACCCAGATTTCTAAGTCAAAAAGGGCCGTAATTCAGCCAAAATCCTTGATGGAGTTATGTGCTCTTGCGTATAATTGGACATGGTGATGGTAAACAAGTGTTGAAAGTTTCAAAGCTTTATCTCAAAAGACTTTGTCTAAATATGAACTGGTACGAAAAACTTCATCAAGATTTCTAAGTCGAAAGGGGCCATAAATCAGCCAAAATCCCTGATGGAGTTACGTACTCTTGCCTATAACTGGCCATGGTGATGGTAAACAAGTGTTGAAAGTTTCAAAGCTTTATCTTAAAAGACTTTGTCTAAATATGAACTGGTACGAAAAACTTAACCAAGATTTCTAAGTCGAAAGGGGCCATAATTCAGCCGAAATCCTTGATGGAGTTATGTGCTCTTGCCTATAACTGGCCATGATGATGGTAAACAAGTGTTGAAAGTTTCAAAGCTTTATCTCAAAAGACTTTGTCAAAATGTGGACTGGTACGAAAAACTTAACCAAGATGTGACGCCGACGCCGTGGTGAGTAGGATAGCTCTACTTATTCTTCGAATAGTCGAGCTAAAAACAAAAATGTAACTAATACATACATTATTCAAACAGTTAAGCTAAAAAATACAAAAAGATCTATCAAAATGTATAAACAAAACAGTTAAAGGAATCTGAAAAATGACAAAAAGGTAAGCTCTAAACTATCCTTTTCTAATAAAAAACTTAGTTTTGCTACTTTGTCATCCAAAATCTGAAACATGATATGGAACTGTAAAACAAAAATCTACCTGGCTGTTTTAGCGGGATGAGATTCCTGTATTGTACCCATCTCTTCTTTAATCTTTGGAGGTCGTTTCATCTGTCGTCGACGACCTTTTGACCTTGAAGTTCTTCCAGAGCTCCTGCTAGATGTCCTACTCTCAGCTCGGTCACCCGTAGTCTCTAGATGACCTTCCTCTTTATCTGATAAACATTGAAGGATGAATGCAATATACTGATCTCAGAGTAAATGATTGATATCATTAGTATTATCATAACGTCTTATTACAAAACTTCAAGTACAATTTTCTTATTGAAACTTAGTATTACTTCTTATCAAAGAATAAGTTAACTATGTTCTCTTAAAGAGAGGTGACTAACAACTTTAAGTAATATGTCTATGTGACCTCTTAATATATGACCAAGACTTTTGACTACCGAGTCTCAGAATCAAGAGGGGTCTAAACTATAGTAAACGTTCTTTTACCTTGACTTCTGACCTACTGAACTTGACATCATTTGAGGTCATACATTGCCCACTGGCAATGTGTCTGCCAAATCTTACAGCTGTAGATCCAAGAGATTCTCAAAATATTGAGAGGAAACAGCTTCTCAAATAACAGTAAGTGTGACCCTGACCTTTGAAAAAAAAGACCTCAAAATCATCAGCAGTCATCTACTGTGCTTGAGTAATGTGTCTGCCAAGTTTGAGCATAGTAAGCCAAGCATACTCAAGATATTCAACAGAAACAGCTTTTGTACTTACAAGACTTTGAACTTTAGCCCAGTGTCCACAAAATAAACAGAGATTATTCACTGCCCATGGGCAATGTATTGACAAATTAGCAGGTTGCAGGTAAAGGGGTTATCAAATAATTGATCCGAAATTACTTCTGTACTAAAAGTCACTGTAACCTTGACCTTCATCCAACTAACCTCAAAATCAGTAGGGGTCATTCACTGCCCATGGAAAATATATCTTACAAGTCAGGATCCTGAGCATAGGGGCTCTCAAGATATTCAGCAGAAACCAGATTTTGTGCTGACAATAAATGTGACCTTGACCTTTGTCCAACTGACCTCAAAATCAAAATGCTTCATTTATAACCAATTAGCAATGTGTCCAAAAGGTCCAGGCATTCCCATTATGTTGAGCAGAAACAATTTTTGTACAAACATTCACTGTGACCTTTACATTAGACCCCAAAATCAATATGGGTCACACACTGCCCATGCACAATGTGCTTATCAGGTTCACTTAGCAACTTTTGGTTACCTTACCACACATGAAACTAGATTTACTTACAGATGGATAGACAGAAACACACCTTCCACATATAAAAGATATCTAGATCTCAACTTTTATTTCAAACAAGTTAGAAAAAGTATAACAAATCATGAGCTGTTTGTAAAACAATATGCCCCCTACCCTTTCCCATATGGCCTGCCAGTCATATCTGATGATGAAGTTTGATGGCCTTAGCTGTAAGCATTCTTCAGCTATTGAGGCAAAAACCACTTTCAATTTCAAACTCACCGTAACTGTCCTACTGATCCCCCAAAAAAGGGATCAGGCAACCATTCTATAAAGTTTGACAATCCTATGCAAGAGCATTCTCCACTTGACCTTTGACCTACGGATCCCAAAAGCAGAATGGATCAAATAGTGACCAAACACAGTCATGAAGTTGAATACTGTAGGCTCAGTGTTCTCCAGTTATTGATCAGAAATTGTTTTCAGTCTCAAAGTCACTCTGATCTACGGCCCTCTAAAACAATTGGGATTACCTTCTGACCACTGGCAATCATCCCAGTATGAAGTTTTACCACTAACAGCCAAAGCATTCTCTAGTTATTGATCAGAAATTGTTTTCAGTCTCAAAGTCACTCTGATCTACTGCCCTCTAAAACAATTGGGACTAGAAATTGCTTTTGTGAAAAAGCATATGTCTCCCCCAATGCAAAGTCCTATAGGCAAGAAGTCAATAGGGGTCAGGAGCAAAAGTCAAAGAGACACTGATGGTCGGCTGCAATAGGGATCATCTACTTGGCATGTCCAGTCATCCCGCTAAATTTCAACACTATTGGCCTAGTGGTTCTCAAGTCACTGTTCAGGCTCCTGTGACCTTGACCTTTGATCAAGTGACCTCAAATAAATAGGGGTCATCTACTCTGCATGTCCAATCATCCTTTTAAGTTTCAACATTCTGGGTAAAGCGGTTCTCAAGTTATTCTCCAGAAATGATCTTACATGATCAGGCCGCTGTGACCTTGACCTTTAATAGACTGACCCCAAAATCAATAGGGATCATCTACTCTGCATGTTCAATCATCCTATGAAGTTTCAACATTCTGGGTCAAGTGGTTCTCAAGTTATTGATCGGAAATTGTTTTCCATGTTCAGGCTCCTGTGCCTTTGACCTTTAACGGAGTGACCCCAAAATCGATAGGGGTCATCTACTCTGCATGTTCTATCATCCTATGAAGTTTCAACATTCTGGATCAAGAGATTCTGAAGTTATTGATCAGAAATGGTTATCAATGTTCAGGCCCCTGTGACCTTGACCTTTAACGAAGTGACCCCAAAAACAATAGGGGTCATTTATTCTGCATGAACAATCATCCTATGAAGTTTCAAAATTCTGGGTCGAGTGGTTCTCAAGTTACTGACCAGAAATGGTTTTCAATGTTCAGGCCCCTGTGACCTTGACCTTTAACGGAGTGACTCCAAAATCAATAGGGGTCATCTACTTTGCATGTACAATCATCCTATGAAGTTTCAACATTCTGGGTCAAGTGGTACTCAAGTTATTGATCGGAAATGGTTTTCAATGTTCAGGCCCGTGACCTTGACCTTTGACGGAGTGACCCAAAAACAATAGGGGTCATTTACACTACATGACCAATCATCCTATGAAGTTTCAACATTCTGGGTCAAGTGATTCTCTAGTTATTGATCGGAAATGGTTTTCAATGTTCAGGCCCCTGTGACCTTGACCTTTGACAGAGTGTCCCCAAAAACAATAGGGGTCGTCTACTCCAGCAGCCCTACAAACCTATGAAGTTTGAAGGTTCTAGGTCAAATGGTTCTCCAGTTATTGCTCGGAAATGAAGTGTGACGTACGGAAGGACAGGGCAAAAACAGTATGTCTCCCCCAGAGGGGGGGAGACATAAATTACCTTCTGACCACTGGCAATCATCCCAGTATGAAGTTTTACCACTAACAGCCAAAGCATTCGCTAGTTATTGATCAGAAATTGTTTTCAGTCTCAAAGTCACTCTGACATACGGCCCTCTAAAACAAATGGGATTACCGCCTGACCACTGGCAATCATCCCAGTTTGAAGTTTTACAACTAACAGCCAAAGCATTCTCCAATTATTGATCAGTAAACAAAGTGTCTACTGACCAATGATCAACATAAGCAAAACAATACACCCCTCTTACTGGGTAGAGGGAAGGGGTCTGGGGGCACAAAAACAAAATTAACCAATGAAGACAATAACAGAACACAGATAAACTAAATACAGGCAACTTTAGACTGACTGATGAGATTTTCTCAACAATGTCTACAAACTACTCTTCCTGGAACTATGTAAGATCTAATATGAAAGTGGATTTTAACAAGAGCACCGCCTTGCGGGTGCTGACGCTCATCTGATTTTTTTTGTATAATAGAAATATTGTTCTACCCATGATTTTCTAAGTCTAAAAAGGGCCATCATTCTTGCAAAAAGCAGGATAGAGTTATGTATCTTGATGTACAGTGTCCACTTATGATTGTGAAAAACTGTTGCAAGTTTTAAAGCAATAGCTTTGATAGTTTATGAGAAAAGTTGCCTTAAACATAATACTCAACCAAGAAAATGATTTTCTAAGTCCAAAAGGGGCAATAATTATTGCAAAAAGGAGGATGGAGTTATGTTGCTTGCTGTACAGGGTCAGCTTATGATGGTGAACAAGTGTTGCAAGTTTCAAAGCAATAGCTTTGATAGTTTAAGAGAAAAAGTTGACCTAAACATAAAACTTAACCAAGAAATCTGATATTTTCTAAGTCCAAAAGGGGCAATAATTCTTGCAAAAAGCAAGATGGAGTTATGTTTCTTGATGTACAGGGTCTGCTTATGATGGTGAACAAGTATTCCAAGTTTCAAAGCAATAGCTTTGATAGTTTAGGAGAAAAGTTGACCTAAACATAAAACTTAACCAAGAAATCTGATATTTTCTAAGTACAAAAGGGGCCATAAATCTTGCAAAAAGCAAGATGGAGTTATGTTTCTTGCTATACAGGGTCAGCTTATGATGGTGAACAAGTCTTCCAAGTTTCAAAGCAATAGCTTTGATAGTTTAGGAGAAAAGCTGACCTAAACATAAAACTTAACCAGGCAACGCCGACGCAGACGCCGACGCCGACGCCGACAACCGCTCAAGTGATGACAATAACTCATCATTTTTTTTCAAAAAATCAGATGAGCTAAAAATGTAAGTAAATATACTGTTTTCATATTTGATTCTGTCGCTTAAACTAAGAGAAAACAAACAGACACATATAACTTAAATTGTTGGGGCTATAATTAATTTGTCTTGTATCTAAAATGTTTTCCAGTATCTGTCAGACTGGATAAGTTTATAGAAAATACAACACACAAATAAAACATGTATAGGTAAAAATAAGTATTCTATAAATACATAAAGGAAGTACTGAACGAAAGTAGAAGTGACTAAAACACATCTAGAGGATTTTCATCTCTATACAGGAGGAAAATATTATACACCTTTTCTTCTTTTTCTCCTTAGCAGATATGCATCTTTGTCTACAATAAGCCATTATAAGCTCTTGTTAATAAATAGTTCTGACACATGCATTTAAAGAAGCATTTACAGTAACATCTCAATAAGCAAGCACCATGCCTCTTTTAAATCATTAGCATTTCCTTTATACAGTTGCCCCACTTACAACAGTGTGTATTTTTTACAGTAATTGTTTGTGTGTTCTAATATTATCTGCATCCTAAGCCCCAATAACCCTCATCATAGTATAGAAGGTTACCACTTTTTTTGTTTTATTCGTTCTTGTTTGATTACGCTGCACTTCGTAGTTATGGCCGTTTCCGGCCAAACTTAAATCAATCATAAGCCCAGCGAAATTTTAATTTTGAGACCTGTTATCAAATACAGATTGATGCATGGATGTGTTCTAAGTTGCATGTAATATACTATATATAAGAAGGGGGCCTTATAATTTAAATCCCAGATGTTATTTTTAGAACATGTCTGGGTACTGGTGGAGGTATCATAATTTTGTTTTTGTAATGTATTAGCTGTTACTTTTCAGTCAAATTTGTCAAAAGTTATAAAATGTTAAATAAAATTAAATATTACAAAATGTTTTGATGTTGTTTACTGAAGATATTAATTACAAAAATCATCCAAAAAAGGAGGTTACCACTCTGCTTCAATAACATTTAAACTGTTTGAGTAAAAGCTCTGTCTCATCCAAAATGACTTTTGCACGTTACATAATTATATCAGGGCCAATAACTATCTCAGCCTGATTGACACCTATATTTTATAGTAGGCCCAATAACAATCTCAACTAGAATGACACTTCCATTTTACAAATATAGGAGCCAATAGCTAATCTCGACATCTTCATTTAACATTCATTAGGGCCAGTAATTATCTCTGCCAGAATAACACTTGCATTTTACATACGTACGGACCAAAAACCAATTTAGCCAGAATGTCACCTGGTTTTTTTTACAATACATTTTTTTTGGGCCAATACTTCCTCAGCCAAAATGACACCTGTATGTTACATACATCAAGACCAATAATCACCCCAGCCAGAATGACACCTGCATTTTACATACGTAAGGACCAAAAACCGTTTTAGAAAGAATGTCACCAGTTTTTTTTACAATACATATGGGCCAATACTACCTTAGACAAAATGACACCTGCATTTTACATACAATAGCGCTAATACATATCTCAGCCAGAATGAAATCTGTATTTTACATACATAAGGGCCAATAACAGCATTATATCTAGTTCTGCAAAACCAAATGTGGCACTCTTCACAGTATGAATCATTTAGCTCTCTCTATCTTATAATATTGGAAGCTGGTAGATGTATACCTTCCAGTGCAAGCCAAAGTGTATCAATGCTAAGGAAGCTGAAGATGCAATCATCCCTAGTTAATGTACATTAGTAAGATTACATGTGGTCTATGTAACTGAATATTGAATATATATATGATTATGATACTACATGGTTATACTTTCTGATACTATGAACCATAGCATACTGTAAATATGTGTCTTGCACAGAAAAAAAATACACGCAGCAACATAAAACAGTCAAATGAAATTGTATTTATATACTCAGAGTACAAAACACTATGCTGATCTCAAAAAATGCTCGAGTATCCTTGTATTATCCTCTGCATTAAATTTCAGTTGATATACTGCTGATTTCAAACTAATCTAAATGACTTGATTTTTGAGTTATCCCATTTTCTCTATTTCAATGTTGCTGTAAATATATCTTACTGCACATTATTTCACTATTCTGGCACTAGCCAATCAAACACATGCTACTATAAACATGAACATATAACAAGAGCTGTCAGATGACAGCACGCTCGACTATTCAAAGAATCGATTGAAGAATGGGGTCAAAATATTACCACAGATTTTCAGACAAAAGAAAAAAAATAGATTAGACAAACCATGTTCCTGTATTTGGGGATTTCAATAAGTCTTGCACTAAATGGCAATGTGTGACCATGATGGTAATGAAGTGGTCAACGATTCAACGTCAAACATTTTAAACAAAATATGGAGTGGTATGAAAAATTTAACTGATTTCCAAGTCCAAAAAGGGCCATAATTCAGCCAAAATAGATGACAGAGTTATGTACTTTTGCCTACAGATAGAGACTATAATACTGAACAAGTGACAAAAGTTTCAAAGCCATAAGTCAAACACTTTACACAAAATATGAACTGGTACGAAAAACTTAACCAAGATTTTTAAGTCAAAGGGGGCCATAATTCAGCCAAAATCCTTGATGGAGTTATGTACTCTTGCCTACAACTGAACATGGTGATGGATAACAAGTGTTGAAAGTTTCAAAGCTTTATCTCAAAAGACTTTGTCAAAATATGAACTGGTACGAAAAACATAACCAAGATTTCTAAGTCCAAAAAGGGCCATAATTCAGCCAAAATCCTTGATGGAGATATGTTCTCTTGCCTATAAATGGACATGGTGATGGTAAACAAGTGTTGAAAGTTTCAAAGCTTTACCTCAAAAGACTTTGTCAAAATATGAACTGGTACAAAAATCTAACCATGATTTCTAAGTCAAAAGGGGCCATAATTCAACCAAAATCTTTGATGGAGTTATGTACTCTTGCCTATAACTGGACATGGTGATGGTAAACAAGTGTTGAAAGTTTCAAAGCCTTATCTCAAAAGACTTTGTCAAAATGTGGACTGATACGAAAAACTTAACCCAAGGTGTGACGCTGACGCCGTGGTGAGTAGGATAGCTCTACTTATTCTTGGAATAGTTGAGCTAAAAATGTCAAAATGTTGTGAAAACCAAATATCAGATTTTACATAAACTTTTTAACCTTTAGCCTGCTAAATTTCTAAAATGGACTGGTCCATCATTCAATTTTGGCAATACCATTTATCATTCGAAGGGGAGTTCACTGAAAATTTACTGACTGAATAGCGAATAGTGCAGACCATGATTAGCCTGCACTGATGTTTCCATTTTAGAAATTTTTTCCAACATTTTCATGTTGACAGTAAATAAACCATAATATATATAATCATATACATGTAGTTGTATGTGTTTATAGATATAGTTGGTGGATTTAATACCTTCTTTTGGTGCTGTAACCTTATCTGAAAACAACAACACCCAAAACACATATAACTTCTATCATTATAACCACATAAGACAAAAAAATATAAAACATGATACAAAACATGAGACAGCAGAAAAAACCTTTCACCTGAAAATGAATCCCACACACCTATTCAGATGAAGGTAGATAAGAGCTAGAAAATACTGAGTTATAAAGCAAAAAAAAAGCACTACTTTTCTGCTCATGTTACTGAATTTCACCACCCACCTGTGGTTTCAGTTCCAAGTCATAACACATCTCAGATATTGTTTGAAATGCTTCTGCTATGCAGCATATTGTTTTAAAAAAATCCTAAGCTTGACGGTTCTATAAAGTGTGAAATATCAAAATCATACCTGGGTTACCAAATCCACCATGCTTGCTCATAAAATCTATGAACGCTGACAGTATATGACACAAACAGGAGACAAGGTTCATATCTGGGGCCGGAACACACTGATACTTGTGATGTGTCTGAAAGAACTTCAGGCCCTTGTCTATACTGTAATCAAACAGAGCCTGTAGATGGCGCTTCCCACTTTCCGGCATTTCTCGAGGTAGTCGCTGAAGCCAGGTCTTCACAAAAGGTTTCCAACCAAGGTCTACTGGGTCCTGTTACAATACAAGTTCATTTTACTTATATCATTTATAGACTAATGTTATTTAGCCCTTAGCCTGCTAAATTTCTAAAATGCAATGGTCCATCATTCAATTTGGACAGTACCATTTATTATTCAAAGGGGTGTTCAATGAAAATTTACTGACTGAATAGCTGTATGGATGTGCAGTCTGATCTTAGTCTGCACAGGTCGTAAGGCAGAATCACTTGCTGCTAGCTGGCGAAAGGTTAGGACATACCATTCTATAAATAGTAATGATATTGTACAGGACAGAATCCTGTAATCAAAAACTAGTAACAGAATCTTGTACAAAAACAAGTTACTGGCATGCACAAGTTTTCATTAACTGGAAGTGATTTTTATGTAAAGATGTACAACTCAACAACTCATTATATAGCGATAATGTGCTTGGCACTCTAAACCTAAACTTGCAATTGGGCCATGTCCCCATGCCAATATAGGTTTAGTCATGGCAACAGTCACCTAGGGTGTGTCACTGCTGTTTAATTAGTGTATAATCATATCACAAAAACATACATTTTCAAAAATATTTTAACCTTCTCTATATGCTAACAAATATTTTTTTGAACATTCTTGAGAATAAATTTCTTCTTAACATTCCACCTGTTACAAATATTACATTGAAAACAGCACATTTCAATGCCTTCTACTGCTTTGCTCAAAGGCCAGGTCTGGCTACTATACTTTTTGGAACAGTAAATATTGTAAGGTGCAAACGTTCACAGAAAAAGCATAATTAAAGCTCTTTTTCCAAGTGATTCAACCTACTAATGCTCATGAACTTTACACCATTTTTGCATGTAACTGACAACCAGAAACTCTTTTTCGTCAGAAGTAAGAGTGGACTTACCATATACACCATGGCACATCTACTGATGGTTGCCGGGCTAGCCTGTGACAGATTGTCCACCTCAAAGATGAGTCTCATGCCTGGAGCCAGACTGATTCTCTCCCCGCTAGCAAGACACAGCACCTTAGAGTCATCTAGCACTGTATTCAGGTTCTCCACCCACAGGGTATCAACCGGTCCGTCAAGTACAAGCCAGCGCCAGTCAGTGAGAACCCCACCACTGTGGTCTTTCTCAAGGTTACCCTCAGCATCCATCGCTACTTCATTTGTCATACCAGTGTTAGGCTGCATCAGAGAAAAACATCTCATAATTTCTATACAAGCTGTTTCATACAATGACATAAAGACTGAGGGGTTCACATTTTCAGCATATGAAAACCCACCAGTTAGATATACTGTTACTGATGATAAACCTGGACAGAAAATGAGGTTTTTTACCTGTAACTTTTTTACTT
The DNA here is from genome assembly GCF_021730395.1 of Mercenaria mercenaria. Lineage (NCBI taxonomy): Eukaryota > Metazoa > Mollusca > Bivalvia > Venerida > Veneridae > Mercenaria > Mercenaria mercenaria. The sequence goes on along the minus strand of NC_069361.1, from coordinate 103,787,507 downwards.
CTGCAAATTGTTATCAATGGTTGGTATCAAAATAAAGCTTAACATTTGCTGAAAACTTTACATAATTCAAATTTATATTTAATAAGCAAACTCACATGAAGTGAGGTCCTGAAAGACGTATGTAAAATGGGGACTGTACGAACGTTGACTGATGATAAATTCGACCACTTTGTCATTTACAAAATTTTCCTCATAGTATTATACTGAAACTTTCCCAAAAATGCTGCAACAGTCATTCCTGATCAAATAATGAAAAGTGACTCAATATCAGGCCTTTATGTGTGACAGTGAGCATGCATAAAATAACACCCTCTTCCCCAGTAATTCTGGATGAATATTTTGTTATACAAATAAATGTAAGTCATTTATTTATACAGAATATTTACCAATTTTGTTTTTGTTTACACCAGTTGGTGTTGTGAGTGGTTGCTATTAGATGGTGTGTTCAATTATATAAATTACCGATTGCAATCGAATAATTTGAAGGTGGCCAACTTTATCATCTGTCCGGATTTATCATCAGTACCAGTAATTATCACAAATAATTGAACTGCTGCTGTTTTGTTTGTTTTTGTGCCTTAAGAAATCACAAAAGACTAGAAATGTAATAAGTTACAGTGAATTGTTTACATTATAGCACCATTTTTGCAAATTACAGCAATCCAAAAATGGACGTACTTAACACTACAGACAATTCTAATTGTGTTATACATCACAAATATCATACTGAACCACAATTTCTGCAGTCATGTTGATATTGAAGAAAGAAATTGTAAAAATTGCAGTAGAAATGGAAAAGTGCTTGACCTACATGACAAAAAATATCACTGCACACAAGAGAGAATCATAGATTTTAAGAAAATATTTGCATATTTTTTTATTTTTTTTTATCTGATTAAAGGATCTGATCATCACAGAGCTGTAGACCTTTCATTGTTGTGTAGGTCCACCTTATTGTCTAGGTAAAAATTTAGACTATCAGAGACACAATTACCTTCATTTGAAACATAACACATTATTTTGTTGACTTTAGTTCCATGCACATTTAGCCTATTTTCATGCATAATTGTATATCTAAGTCTATATTATTATCAAAACATATACTAAATATATGTTGTGGTAAACTTTCATACGCTTTCATTTAACTGACTAAATCATGATACCAGACATGCAATAGTACCTAACATGCAATCATTAACTATGTGGACTTCTTTGTCCCGTGACCATATATTATGTTAAATGTCATCAACTGCGGTAAAATACAAATTTTCCTTTAAGGTTACTCATAAATCTGCTTCTTGGAAATACAAGTGTTTGTATTTCATGAAACAGTACTTGCGATGCCAGCAGGGTCTAAACTTTTTAATCTCTGGGCTGAGTGGCCAAAATGTTACTCCATACACACTTACTTAAACAGGTCCTAATTTTGCAATAAGTATAATGACCATCAATGATTTCAATGTGCACCATAAAACTTTGTATGTTTTTGAAAGAAAAATATAAGCTATCCTCAAAACATTTCTTTGCTGTGCTCCAATCCTGAATTTTGTAAAAATCATGTGCATGTAGGACAATGATTTTGTTTTTACTTTCCAATACAGTAACAACTAGCACTTAAGAAATCCTTACGAAAGCAATTTTACACTGTCTTATGCCATATGAAGTTAACTTCAATTAACTGAGTACATTTTAAAATCACAGAATGATTGTCTGCAATGGTAAAAAAATACTTTAGAAGCTGTCAGAGCACAACGGACAATTTTTGAGGACAGCTTTACAGAAAATATTGATTTAAATCACACACAGAGTAAATATGGAAAGATTTAACTTGTAGTAGTTCTGCCATGCAGTTATTGATCTGGAATAAGTTATATATTTTCAAGTAATGAAAATGACTAGCATATGAAATTATGTATTCAAGGCAGGACAATCAAAAATTTTCCAAAATATAGTTTTGTTTCTTACAAAGCTTTTTACTATTTTACTTATAAATTACACATATGATACTTTAATCTGTCCTACCTTGCTTACAGACTTGAACATGTACATATTAAATATTTATAGAATTAAAGTTATATAGTAATTTCAATTTTATTGTAAGAATTTTCTACCATTCCCATTATACATTTTTTTCACTGAAACACCATTCCTTCTCTCAGAAAATACAAAATACTTTGTTTTGAGAGAGATGTTTATTCCCTATTTAAAGACACTCTTTTATCAATCTTTTAGCTAACTATGACTATTTGTAAATTTATGTTGAAATGATTCTTTTCAAAACACACTTTTTACCCCTTCCCCCCACTCTGATCTCAAGTTTCAAGTTTTCATGTGGTAGAAAATATTTACAATGTAACAAAGTTTGTCAATATATATTGTCTAGAAGTAAGCAGGTTGAAGCATTCTCCATACTTACAAAGAAAGCTCTCCATAAATTCTGTATTTACGGCAAAATATTTACATTTGCAAAGAATATAACCACACAAACACAAAAAAAACATGCTGATTACATAATAAAAGAAAATTTCTGTTCCACATCATTCCACATCTATCATAAACAACGCTGTGACATTAGATATATAAAACTATTTGTTTGCCCTAAAATTTGTTGAAAGGGACTTCGAAAGACTGCAATAATTCCATCTTCTAATGCAAACCAACAATTATGCTTTCGTTCGTTTAGGCTGGATATTACCCTATAAATATTTTCAAAATTGATTCAAATATTTGGTAATCATCTTTCTAAATTGAAAAAGATTAAAGAGTTTTAAAAGTTGCATTGATACTGTTCTATATGTATTTCAGATACAGAGTATGGACATATGTATTCCATACTGAAAGTAAAGCAAAATGACACATGTAATAAAACCAAAATAATTTAAAATATAAAGGTCATAGCCCACATAATACAACAATAAGTGAAAAATATCCCAACAACCCTTTTAATATGTCATTTTAAATCAAAGTGCAACTTAACTACATGTATACATTCTAGAAAGTTCAAATAAGTCATTGGTTTACCATTCATAGGCATATTTTATTCCTTGACCTGTAGAATCTTTGTAATATCTCGCTGTTTATTTGAAGCATTCTATTTAAAACACTACAACAATTATCAACATGAGGGCCAAGATGGCCCTAGGTCGCTCACCTGTGTAACATACCATAACAGTATAAACATGTTTTACCTAGTGACTTCATAGAGACAAATATTCTGACCAATTTTCATTAAGATTGAACCAAAAAATGTGGCCTCGTGAGTATAAACAAGCACTTTCTTTGATTTGACCTAGTTACCTAGTTTTTTACCCCACATGACCCAGATTTGAACTTGTCCAAAATTTCATAAAAACGAACATTCTGACAAAGTTTTGGGAAGATTGGAGCAAAAAAGTGGCCTCAAGAGTGTATACAAGCTTTTCCTATGATTTGACCTAGTGATTAGCTTTTGACCCCATGTGACCCAGATTTGAAATCATCCAAGACTTCATGATAATAAACATTCTGACCAAATTTTATGAAGATAGAATTAAAAATGTGGGTGTAAACAAGCTTATTCTATGATTTGACCTGGTGACCTAGTTTTTGACCCCACATGACCTAGATAAAAATTCATGTGATATTTCATGCAGACAAAAATTCTGACCAAGTTTCATGCACATCAAATGAACAAGAGTGTTAACAAGCTTTTCCTTTGATTTGACTTGGTAACCTAGTTTTTGACCCCATATGACCCAGTTTCAAACTTGGCCTAGGAATCATCAAGATAAACATTCTGACCAAGTTTCATGAAGATAGAGTCATAAATGTGGCCCGAAGAGTGTTAACAAGCTTTTCCTTTGATTTGACCTTATGACCTAGTTTCTGAACCCATATGACCAAGTTTCAAACTTGGCCTAGAAATCATCAAAATAAACATTCTGACCAAGTTTCATGAAGATAGGGTCATAAATGTGGTCTCTAGCTTGTTAACAAGCTTTTCCTTTGATTTGACCTGATGACAATCATTCTGTGCAAGTTTGTATCAAATCAAAGCATAAATGAAACCTCAATATGGCTGGAAGGGCCAAAATAGAAAACGTTGCCGCTTTCAGGGGCAGTAATTCTAGAACCCATGATAGAATCTAGCCAGTTTTCAAAAGGAACCAAGATCTTATTGTGACTTAAGTTGTGTGTAAGTGTGGTTAAAATCAAATATAAAATGTCATTTCTATCGTGTTCACAAGGTAAAAATTACCAAATTTTGGTTCTTTCAGGGGACAATCTGGGGCCGTAACTCGGGAACCTATAACTGGATCTGACATATTCATAACAGAATCCAAGATTTATTGTTGCTGTAAGTTGATCCCAAAATGTGGTCTCTATCATGTTCACAAGCAAAAAATGGCAAATTTTGGCCCTTTAAGGGGCCATAACTCTGGAACCCATGATGGGATCTGGCGAGTTTTCGAAAGGAACTGCGATATTATGCCCATACAGGTTGTGTGCAAGTTTTATTAAAGTTGATCGCAAAATGTGGTCTCTATCGTGTTCACATGCCAAAAATGGCAAATTCTGGCCCTTTAAGGGGCCATAACTCTGGAACCAATGATGGGATTTGGCCAGTTTTTGAAAGGAACCGCATTATTATGCCCATACAAGTTGTGTGCAAGTTTGTTTAAAATTGCTTGCAAAATGTGGTCTCTATCGTGTTCACAAGAAATTGTGGACGGACGGACAACAGACGAAGGGCGATCACAAAAGCTTACCCTGTCACTATGTGACAGGTGAGCTGAAAATAGAACTGAATGAGAAATTAATAAATCTTATGTTCACAACCTAAATGTGTAATTATAAACAAAGGCATTATGATCCTTTAACCTAACTAGAATTCTAGATTCTGAACCAGTACTGATATTTGTTCTCCACAAGTTACTGGTAACTTCACCATATAACCCAGGAGGTGGAGGCTCTAAAATCATTAAAGAGAACAAAGACCTTAAATCACAGTCTTATGCCCTTCCTACTGAGCTAATAAGACTTTCTGAGTACTGTACATTAGGTTCTTTATCTAGGGACTATTTTATCAGCAGTTTTATTCAGGATATTAAGAATTTGTGAAAGATTTGTGTGTTTAGGTTTTAGGACACTATGCATATCAATATTTATGAATACTCTAAATTTGCAAGTGTCATTATTTGCGAATTTTAGCAAAAATAACATTACAGTGGAAGTTAAGCTAGGGAGTAAACTGTCATCAACATTTCTCACAGTTTTAAAACAAAAATCCCATAATCTTTTGCTAAAACAACTTTCCATAAAAATCCATCACCAAAAACAGTTTAAAAATATCAAAAATATTCTACTTCCATTTCCTGTGAAGAATACTTACATTTAATATTCTAACAAACTTTTTTGCCTTGATTAACCTCTTTTAAAAGGAACAAAATGTAGTTAAACATTATGACTAAGCCATATTTCAGGATTTTAATAAAAAATTCTAATTTTTTTTATTATATTTAGAATTAATATAATGCATCAAAACACATGGCTATTCTTAATTAACATGTGAAAATGATATGTCTTTAATACCATAATTCTTATCTTATTCCTTTTATACATTAAAATCATGGTACACAAATGAATATGTTTATAAAACAACAGCATGCCCAAAACACATGTCAATAACTTTTACAACGCTAAGCAAATAACGTACCCTGGATGTATCAGGAACAGATGAGGCACTAGTGCTAGGGCGACCGTCTACTCCTGGAAGGTCCATTTTGGTGAGTTCCTTGGTAAATTTTCTGACACACATTGCAATCAGTCCATCTGTCCAATCATAGGTGTTGGGGTCTGTTTCCCCATATAGTTCTCCCAGTTTCACACATTTTGGGTTGACAGTAAACACGTCACAGTGACCTTTCTTTGCTCTGTTGTGCTGTAATTCAAGATTAATATGAACTAAGTTCACCAGAATGGAAGACCAGACTATAATTTTATTCAATAAATTAACTGTTCTGAATTTTGAGTGTATTCGATACAACAGCCTTTAGTCATGCCTATAATAAAAATTTCAATACTTGAACAGACAAAGGGCTGAGAATTACCCAATGATTATCTTACGCAAAAGTCAACAGTGCTGAGGATATAAAAGGGTACAACTTAGTAAGTTTCAAAGTTTATATTTTGTACTTTTATTTTACATTCAGGTAGGAGTAGCTCTTGCTCAAGAAATAAGAAATTCTCTTCAATTTCCATTCTCATCCATCAGAGGTTCGTAAAAATCCCAAACAAGGGAACCGTGGTAGACCTCTGGTATACGAGAATGTTCAATTTCATACCTCATTGTTTTTTTTTCTTTCTTTCTTTTTAACTGTTTCCTTAAGGCGAATTACACTAACTAAAATGTCTTGGTTATCAAAATCCATAATATTATTCAAATACAATTTAGACTTGAAAATGCTTACCACATACGACACACCCTTTTTCCCCTCCTCTTTATCTTCCTGAGGTTGTATGGTAGGTAGGAGTACCAGGGCTTTCTGCAGTATGGACCTCACAGTGGTCTTACCACCCCCTGTGGGGCCTACCAACATCACTCCATGCCGGACCAGTATCTGGTTATACATCTGCTTCACTTTGTCTATCTGGTGGGGCCACACCTGTAGACCCTGGTCTCTTGTTGACATAGAAATTGCTTTCTGAAAATATAAGGACAAGTGCATTGAAACTGACAAGTGGTCTAAACAAACTTACTGATACATGATTTTTGTAAGGTATTCTAACAAGAGGTCGCTCACCTGAAAAACATACCATAACGGTGTAAACATGTTTTACCTAGTGATTTCATGAAAATGAATATTCTGACCAATTTTTATTAAGATTGGACCAAAAATGTGGTCTCAAGCAAGTATTTTCTTTGATTTGACCTAATAACCTAGTTTTTTGGCCACAGGTGACCTAGATTTCATCAAAGCAGCCATTTTAACTAAATTTTATGAATGTCCAGTGTAAAATGCAGCCCCTATTGCATACACAAGGTTTTTCTTTGACCAGGTGACCTAGTTTTTGACCCCAGGTGATCCATATTCGAAGTTGACCTAGATTTCATTGTGACAAACATTCTGATCAAATTTCATGAGGATCAGGTATATAATGCAGTCCCTGTTGCATACGCAAAGTTTTTAATTGATCTGACCTAGTGACCTAGTTTTTGACCCAAGATTACCCATATTCAAACATGTCCTCATTTCATCAAGGCAACCATTCTGACTTATTTTCATGAAGATCCGGTGTAAAATGCAGTCCCTATTGCATACACAAGGTTTTTCTATGATTTGACCTAGTGACCTAGTTTTTGACCCCAGATGACCAATATTCAATACTGACCTAGATTTCACAAAGGTAATCATTCTGACCAAAATTAATGAAGATCAATTGAAAAATACAGCCTCTATTGCAAACACAAGGTTTTTCTTTGATTTGATCTAGTGACCTAGTTTTTGACCCAAGATGACCCATTTTCGAACTTGGCATAGATTTTATCAAGGTTTCATTCTGACAAAATTTCATAAGAACCAATTGAAAAATACAGCCTCTATCCCATACACAAGGTTTTTCTTTGATTTGATCTAGTGACCTAGTTTTTAAACCCAGATGACCCATTTTCGAACTTGGCCTAGATTTGATCAAGGCAATCATTCTGACCAAATTTCATGCATATCCAGTGTAAAAAGCAGCCCCTATTGCGTACACAAGGTTTTTCATTCATTTGACCGGGTGACCTAGTTTTTGACCCAAGATGACCCATATTAAAACTCGATCTAGATCTTATCTAGACAAGCATTCTGATCAAATTTCATGAAGATCCGGTGCAAAATGCAGCCCCTATTGCATACTTAAGGTTTTTCTTTGATTTGACCAAGTGACCTAGTTTTTGACCCAAGATGACCCACATTCGAACTTGACCTAGATTTCATCAAGGCAATCATTCTGACTAAATTCTATGAATATCCAGTGTAAAAAGTAGCCCCTATTGCGTACACAAGGCTTTTCTTTAATTTGACCGGGTGACCTAGTTTTTGACCCTAGATGACCCATATTCAAATTCAACCTAGATTTCACCTAAAACATTCTGATCAAATTTCATGAAGATCCGGTGTAAAATGCAGCCCCTATCGCATACAAAAGGTTTTTCTTTGATTTGACCTAGTGACCTAGTTTTTAACCCCAGATGACCCATTTTCAAAGCTGACCTAGATTTCATCAAGGCAATCATTCTGACCAAAATTCATGAAGATCAATTGAAAAATACAGCCTCTATCGCATACACAAGGTTTTTCTTTGATTTGGCCTAGTGACCTAGTTTTTGACCCCAGATGACCCATTTTCGAACTTGGCCTAGATTTCATCAAGGTAATCATTCTGACAAAATTTCATGAAGATCAATTAAAAAATACAGCCTCTATTGCATACATAATGTTTTTCTTTGATTTGATCTAGTGACCTAGTTTTTGACCCCAGATGACACATTTTCACACTTGGCCTAGATTTCGTCAAGGTTATCATTCTGACCAAATTTCATGAAGATCAGTTGAAAAATACAGCCTTAATCGCATACACAAACATAAATGTTGACGGACGACAGACGACGGACATCGAGCGATCACAATAACTCACCTGAGCATTGCTCAGATGAGCTAATAAAAAACCAACAATATTGTGCAGAAAGAAGTAAGCTTTTGCAATGCTTTTGAAATAATAGAGAAAATAACATTCTTCTTGTACTTGTATCAATATCTTACACTTATTTTCACTCACTTTACCATTTTCCAGTATTATATATATAGCATTCTATGGCAAACCTGATGGAAATGAACATGTTGAAAAATTTTCACCCAAAATGTGGGCGAGTAGATTACAGGGCGACGCTTCATGAAATTTTATACTCTAAAGTCTACAAAGGTTTGTATCTTCTTTATTACATTTAGAAATGATATCAACCTATATATTTTAGGTCTTTTCTCTAAACACATAAAACAAACTGATTATAAGCTTATGACTAGAAAAAGATATAGGTCATTTAAGGGAATAACATGTCTCACCCATCATGAAATTTTGACCAAGGCTTACAGTATTGCTGCATTTTATATAGTATTTAATGTAATACGCCACCTTAAAGAATGATTTTGTTTTTGCCCAAAGCACACATAAAATCTTGATTTTTAAGTACGATTTTGTTTTTGCCCAAACACAAGAACATATGGATAACTGAAGTAGACTTTATTATCAGAATTATACCAATGAAGGATTGTAAAACCAAAGTTTACCTCGAGTATACCATGATCTGGTTGTGGAGGTACAATACCAGGGAAGAGATCAGCTAGGATACTGTCAAACAAGGGAACATCCTCCGCCAGGAACTTAGGAAGGTTAGCATCTCTCAATGAATGGATGAGGATATAGGCCTCCTCTTTCTCTGTCAGCTTCACTGATATCAAATCTGCCCTGGAAAAATAAAGGGAGGCAACATTATAAACATATAAACTTTGAGTAAGTATACAAGAAAAACATGACACCAACAATACAGAACATGAACAACAAAAATTCTTACAAACATTTTTGGACTTCTCCATGTTACACTAATTAGGAATATGTGAATTTTACAGTTCTACATCTTGACACATTGAACATCCATCATACCTTAAGAAGGATATTACTTCTAACAGAGATTTAGTAAAAATACTTCAGTAACTCACTTTAAATTGCTATGACATTTAAATGAAAGAATAAATAACATAAAAAATCTAATTTAATGTTATTATAAAAGTGAAAAATCAAAACTTTTCAACCACACAAAATACACACAAACACAAACTAAGTTCAACAGAAAATTCAATACAAAACAAGTACTTTGAAAATAAAAATTAAAATGTTCAACATTGAAAAAAATATTCAGTCAGTTTAAAAGACTTTTTGCATATAAAGCTGTTAGATATTCCTGCAAAATGAGAATTTTGTTGAAAAATTTAGTAACCAAATCCAAAGTAATACAGTCAAACTCGCTTTATACGAACTCTTCGGGACCTGGGAAATGTGCTCGTATCAAACGAAATTCGTATTAACAAATGTATGACTCCCGGGTAATTTGCCCGAGCATGGGCAGTATCACCGGTATCGCCGTTGAATAGCTTCCGATAAATAAAAATACAGTAGTGAATAGATGTTCATTAGTAGTTTTAACTGATTGAGTGTGTTCAGTTTACAATGAAATAACTCAACAAAATGCATACTTAAACAAGTAAAAATGTATGAAAAATAAATTTTAATGTACAAATGTATTGATTCGTCAAGTGTTTATAGCACATATAGATCTAGCACATATACCGGTAGATACACAGAATTATGTATATGTCAATGCATTTTTGAAACAGGTACTACAAACATTTACTTGGGGAAAAAAACTGGTAATTTTTAGTTGTATTTTTGATACTAAAAGTACACTACATAGCCCTAAAACGTACAATGAAATTATATTTTCATGGAGATGTGTACAAATGAAAGTAATTATCGCTGAATTGCTAAAGACATTATTACTTGGACTCGATTGTAATGAATAAAATAACTGCATACATATTGTTAATCTCTTTATTATGTATTTATCGAATATAGGTGATAATCACTTCGACTAAATATCAGCACTGTATAGATTCAAACTGTTGAAAGATCAAGCGTAGCAAAACAAAAAAAATGGCCACCGACTTCTAAAATTAGTTCGTATCAAACAAGAGCTGTCCGTAAGACAGCCAAGCTCGACTATTCGAAATATTGTCACAGAAGAAGGAAATTATTACCCAAAATGTTAAATATCAAAAGAGTTTTAAGTTCGAAAGGGGACATAATTTGACCAAAATACATATCAGAGTTATGGGACTTGATGCTATCAACTAGTTTTATAACCCCGAAGAAACATGTTAGGTTTCAATTCAATATCTGCATTAGTTTTGGAGATAGTAACTTGCATGTAAAACTTTAACCAGAATTTTCTAAGTCCAAAAGAGGGCATAATTTGTTCAAAATACATGTTAAGAGTTATGGAACTTGACCTAGTGAGGCTGGTAATTGACCTAGAAAAGGAATAAATAAGATTCAAAGCTATATGCCTTTTGGTAATAGCTGTATGTACTTGCACGCAAAACTTTAACCAGAATTTTCTAAGTCCAAAAGGGGGCATAATTTGGCCAAAATGAAGGTCAGAGTTATGGGACTTGGTGCTATAAACTAGTGTTATAACCTCGAAGACATAATTTGCCCAAAATACATGTCAGAGTTATGGAACTTGATTCTATCAACTAGTTTTATAACCCCCAAGACACATGTGAAGTTTCGATTTAATATCTGTATTAGTTTTGGAGATAGTAACTTGCATGTAAAACTTTAACCAGGATTTTCTAAGTCCAAAAGGGGGCATAATTTGCCCAAAATACATGTCAGAGTTATGGGACTTGACCCAGTGAGGTAGGTAATTGATCTAGAAAAAAAAAAATAAGTTTCAAATCTATATGCCTTTTAGTAATAGCTGTATGTACTTGCACGCAAAACTTTAACCAGAATTTTCTAAGTCCAAAAGGGGGCATAATTTGGCCAAAATGAAGGTCAGAGTTATGGGACTTGGTGCTATAAACTAGTGTTATAACCTCCAAGACACATGTAAAGTTTCAATTCAATATATGCATTAGTTTTGGAGATAGTTACTTGCATGTAAAACTTTAACCAGGATTTTCTAAGTCTAAAAGGGGGCATAATTTGCCCAAAATACATGTCAGAGTTATGGGACTTGACCCAGTGAGGTAGGTAATTGATCTAGAAAAAGAAAAAATAAGTTTCAAATCTATATGCCTTTTAGTAATAGCTGTATGTACTTGCATGCAAAACTTTAACCAGAATTTTCTAAGTCCAAAAGGGGGCATAATTTGGCCAAAATGAAGGTCAGAGTTATGGGACTTGGTGCTATCAACTAGTTTTATAACCCCGAAGACACATGTGAAGTTTCAATTCAATATCTGCATTAGTTTTGGAGATAGTAACTTGCATGTAAAACTTTAACCAAAATTTTCTAAGTCCAAAAGGGGGCATAATTTGCTCAAAATACATGTTAGAGTTATGGAACTTGACCCAGTGAGGTTGGTAATTGACCTAGAAAAAGAATAAATAAGTTTCAAAGCTATATGCCTTTAAATGATAGCTGTATGTACTTGCATGCAAAAACTTAACCAAGGTGTGACGCCGACGCCGACGCCAGGGTGAGTAGAATAGCTAGACTATTCTTCAAATAGTCGAGCTAAAAATGGAAACTTATAACATTTTAGCTCATTGGGACTTCCAAAATGTGTTTGTATCTCCTGAAAATTCGTATGAAGCGAGTTCGCTATTACTGAAATAATTTTACAAAGAAATAGAAGGGCTCAGCCGGGGAATCCGGATTTTGTTCCTTATAGCCGAAAATTCGTATCAAGCGAGTTTGTATTAAGTGGACTCGACTGTATTTATATTAATAATTTTATATATAGAAGAAAACCTGAATCCACAAGTAAACCCTATGACCAGACTTGGTTATAATATATTAAAAATAAAGAATAAAATGGAAGAAAGAAAACTTAAATAAATAAAACCCCTTTTTCAATGTGGCTTTGTTAAAAAAGGGAAAATGAGGGAAAACTGTGTAGTCATGTATTCAAACAAATCTGTCTAAAGTTTATCATCCACCTTCTTAAATTTACGTTTTATTGAAGGTTTTACATCAACATAATTTAGCCATACTGCAACTTCCCAGCCTTAACCTTTAGCCTGCTAAATTTCTAAAATGGACTGGTCAATCTTTCAATTTGGACAATACCATTTATAATTCAAAGGAGTATTCTCTGAAAAATTACTGACTGAATAGCAAACAGTGATCTTGGTCTGCACTGGTCGCAACAGCATAATCACATGCTGCCAGCAGGCTAAGGGTTAACTGAGAAAGATCAAAGACGCTGCACCAAGTGTTATTTCAGGTATTCGGTAAAACCACTAACCTCAAACAAGACAGCAGTAAGGGGGCATGAGGAGGCGTAGTTGAAGTTGCACATTTCATTAACTCTAACCAATAGATGAACATCTCAAGTTAGGTTTGCCTCCACTGTGGTGAGGTGCAACTGATTTAAAGTAAAATGGGACACAATTCATGAAATTTTTAGATCAGTGTTACAGCCCCTGTGTCATATGATGTTGGTTAGGATAAAGAGTTTGAATCAAATCCATCAAGCGATAACAGAGATATATATAAAGATGAAGTGCATTAAAACTTGAGTCACCAAGAATCTGGATGCTGATGCAGCCCAGGTCGGAAAGCTCTCCTATATACTTAATGTAGTCATGCTAAAACTTAAGAGAATTATTTTCACAAATCTATTTTACTGTAAATTTACCTTTGTAACAGGATGGAACTTTTGAGTTATACTATATTTTTAGTTTTTAAAGAGTTGTTTCCCTTAGGACTATATCATATTCTTTGCAAAATCATAATTTTAATGATATCCTGTAGAAGTTTATTTGAAGCTTTATGGTTAAACAAATTTAATACATGACTTCACAGTTTGAATTATTAAAAAAGTTAAAAATGTGTTATTGATGTGGACTTACTCCTCATGGTCTTGCAGCTTCCTTAAAACACAGTGAACATGTTACACATACAAATATTACATATCTAATATACAAATGAGCCATGCCATGAGAAAACCAGCATAGTGCATTTGTGGCCAGCATGGATCCAGACCAGCCTGCGCATCTGCGCAGTTTGGTCAGGATCCATGCTGTTCGCTTTCAAAGACTATTGCAAATAGAGAAACCGTTAAAAGCGAACAGCATGGAACGCACTATGCTGGTTTTCTCATGGCGCAGCTCAAATATTGCACTTGCTAGAATATAAGCTGCACCCTACATGTAACAAATTCAACAACTAAATTTCCTCCTTATAAGGATTTGGATTAGTCACTTCCATATCAGAAGTCATAAAATGCTAAATTCAATAAAAACCATATAGTATAATCAAGTGTGCTTACAGTCGAACCAGGATTTAGCAACCAGCTAAGGGAGTCATGCAATGTACCTTCTTATGGTAAGTGACTGCATAAGTCAGGTTGAAATTAGAACAAAAATTTGATTTGGGAAGGTAGTTGACTGTCAGCTTAAGGCAAGTTACTGTTTATTACAGGTGACCACTAAGACACCGGAATATCCTAAGTGCTATTTCTTATGCAGCTTATAGTCTATAAACACAGGACAGCCAAACATAACTAGGTCTATGTTAACAACACATGCAGTCAATCTTTTATTAAAAAGATGGTCAAACCCGTCTATAGTTCATTTTTTAAAAGTAACTCTAAACTCCAATAAAGGTCCATAAAGAATTAAAAAAGTCGTTTTTCAACAAAAACTTGCAAGGCAAAAAATTTACAAACTTTTCAGTTTTTTACATGACAGACTTGACCTTTGAATTAATTAAGATATTAAGACTATATAAAGGTATTTTACGATATATATGTATGTGCTATATTATTACAAAATCAATTAAACTTAAGCTTAAAAAACATCAAAATGGATACAAAGTATTGCTTAATGTAGCTCTGCATGTTCAAATCAACTTCTTTCTACCATGTAGAATTCGATTAAATCTAATTTTTCAATTTTTTCAATATTATAACCTATAACATTTGGCAAATGAAAAACAAGAGTGCCAGAACGTCACAATATACGCCCGTCACAGCAAATTTCTTTACTCTAGCACTTGTATTTGCAAATGGAATTTTAATTTTGTGGTTGTTCAGTAATTATTGTAATTCTTTTGTTTTTCTAAATCCACATAAAAACTTCTTACCAGGTAGAGATACCTTAAAATACACCTAAAATTTGAAAGTAACATCTATGTTGTACCACAGAAAAGCGGTCTTGGTTTTTCCCTACGGTCAATTATAAAAAAGTTACAATATAAGTTATTTATAGTAACAACTAAGGGAAGTTAATCTTTATTAAAAAAAAAAAAAATCCCCAAAAAAAATTGTAAGTCCACACAAAAATCCTTACCAGGTGGAGATAGGTCAAAATACACCTCAAAATTAGATTTAACATGCATGTTGTACTACAGAAAAGTGGTCTCGATTTTTCCCTACGACTAGTAATGAAAAAGTTACAATATAAGCTATTTATAGCAATGACAAAGGGAAGTAATTCTAAAGAAGGGGACCTGCGCATGACACTTTGTCTCACGATGGTGTACAATTGTGCCAAGTTACATCAAAATCCCTCCATGCATGAAGAAGAAATGCTCCAGACAAAGTCATTCTTGTATCTGACCTTTGGCCTCTGTGACCTTGACCTTAGACCTAGGGACGTGGTTCTTGCACATGACACTCCGTCTCGTGGTGGTGAACATTTGTACCAAGTTATATCAAAATCCCTCCATGCATGAAGAAGAAATGCTCCGGACAGTTTTCATTCTTGTATCCTTTGACCTCTAAGTGTGACCTTGACCTTAGACCTAGGGACCTGGTTCTTGCGCATGACACTCCGTCTCATGATGGTGAACAATTGTGCCAAGTTTCATCAAAATCTTTCCATGCATGAAGAAGATATGCTCCGGACAGTCATTCTTGAATTTGACCTTTAACCTCTTAGTGTGACCTTGACCTTAGACCTAGGGACCTGGTTCTTGCGCATGACACTCCGTCTCATGATGGTGAACAACTGTGCCAGTTTCATCAAAATCCCTCCATGCATGAAGAAGATATGCTCCGGACAAAGTCTGTGGATGCCGCCCACCTGCCCATCGGCCCACCAGGGGCGTTCCCAGAATACGTCCCGTTTTTCAAAAGGACATATAAAAAGTAGTCATGTGCTTTGAATTCTTGCTAGATTTGAAATATTTGGACCTCAAGCAAGTTTTCATTAAGAGTTAATGGGAACATCACAATTTTGATAGCATTTTGATGAAAAGAATTTTTTCTTTAATATAGGTTTGAATTAAACTTTTCACATAATTATGTAAGTCAACTTATTGTCTATCATATGGTCAAACAAGAGTGCAAGAATGTCACAATATACGCCCGTCACAGCAAATTTCTTTACTCTAGCACCTGTATTTGCAAATGGAATTTTAATTTTGTGGTTGTTTAGTAATAACTAAGTGTTTTGTTTTTCTAAGTCCACAAAAAAACTCCTTACCAGGTAGAGATACCTTAAAATACACCTAAAATTGGAAAGTAACATCTATGTTGTACCACAGAAAAGTGGTCTTGGTTTTTCCTACGGTCAATTATAAAAAGTTACAATATAAGTTATTTATAGTAACAACTAAGGGAAGTTAATCTTAAAAAAAAAAAAAAAAAAAAAAAAAAAAAAAAAAAATCAAAAAAAAAAATTGTAAGTCCACACAAAAATCTTTACCAGGTAGAGACTGGTCAAAATACACCTCAAAATTGGATGTAGCATGCATGTTGTACTACAGAAAAGTGGTCTCGATTTTTCCCTACGACTAGTAATGAAAAAGTTACAATATAAGCTATTTATAGTAACAACAAAGGGAAGTAATTCTAAAGAAGGGAACTGCGCATGACACTTCGTCTCATGATGGTGTATAATTGTGTCAAGTTACATCAAAATCCCTCCATGCATGAAGAAGAAATGCTTCGGACAAAGTCATTCTTGTATCTGACCTTTGGCCTCTAAGTGTGACCTTGACCTTAGACCTAGGGACCTGGTTCTTGCGCATGACACTACGTCTTGTGGTGGTGAACATTTGTGCCAAGTTATATCAAAATCCCTCTATGCATGAAGAAGAAATGCTCCGGACAAGGTTTTCATTCTTGTATCCTTTGACCTCTAAGTGTGACCTTGACCTTAGACCTAGAGACCTGGTTCTTGCGCATGACACTCCGCCTCATGGTGGTGAACATTTGTGCCAAGTTATATCAAAATCCCTCTATGCATGAAGAAGAAATGCTCCGGACAAAGTTTTCATTCTTGTATCCTTTGACCTCTAAGTGTGACCTTGACCTTAGACCTAGGGACCTGGTTCTTGCGCATGACACTCCTTCTCATGATGATGAACAATTGTGCCAACTTTCATCAAAATCCCTCTATGCATGAAGAAGATATGCTCCGGACAAAGTCATTCTTGAATTTGACCTTTGACCTCCAAGTGTGACCTTGACCTTAGACCTAGGGACCTGGTTCTTGCGCATGACACTCCGTCTCATGATGGTGAACAACTGTGCCAAGTTTCATCAAAATCCCTTCATGCATGTAGAAGATATGCTCCGGACAAGGTCTGTGGACGCCGCCCGCCCGCCCACCCGCCCACCCGCCTGCCAGGGGCGTTCCCATAATACGTCCCGTTTTTCAAACGGGCGTATAATAAAAACTATAAGTTCATATGTACATTTTTGCGATATCTGACTATGACTTACCGTATGAAATAAACATAGTTCAAGGAAATTTGAAGGCATCTGGAAATACTTGATGTGTCAACATTATTCTTATTGTATTTTATCCATAGAAAGACAGTAATGTTGCTGTTGTTATAGATGTACACTTTGGATGAGATATAACTGTAGCAGGGTTTTCCTTTCAGCATGATGGCCCATGCTTTACTCTATGTTATCTGGATGAATGATGTTACTTTCAGTTTATCAGACATGAAGAACTACCTTAACAAGTCATGGTTACACCCTATGGACTGAGGGTAACCATTATGTCTTGTGTTATTGTTACCACTAGCAATGTTTGTAATTTTGTGTGAAATCTTATATAACTGTTTTAAATACTTTTTTTTAACAGGAGACAATCCTTTGACAAGGACATACCTTTATTAAATATTATACTTAAACTGAATTTGTATTCAGCTTAGCCCTTAACAACTTTCTCTAATTCTACAAACATATTTTTAAGAGCACCCATTAAATACGGATTATTTTACGAAAGAACACTTGAATAGATACAAACAACACTTACTGTTTCTTAAACTTCAACTGTTCAATAAACTGGCAAATAAAAGCTGGAGATGCAATTATTCACATTTAAAAGGGGCTGCGCTGAAATGTAAATGGTGTTGACAATGTAGATATTATCTTACTTTTGTTGTGCCTGCAGTCTCCCATGTCCTGCCATAACCAGAACAGACTTGATAGCTCGCATACCGAAGTCGTAGTGATCTTGCTGTGAGAGTTGTCTACTAGCTAACTGGTACAGGTTAACAATCTTCCCGGAGAGAGATTTAGCGTCCCGGAAACCCTCCGAGAAGAGCATGATCTCTGCAATCTGAGAGTAGTCTGGTACCATCATCGCTACTGGACGGAACAGTGACTTAAGGTTGTCTGGTAATTCTACACGGCCTGCATAACTAAATAAATAATGATAATATAGTCTAGTTATTGAAGAAAAATAAATGACAACTTTGGTCTCAAACATTTTACAGTACTGTTTTATATTATTCAACTTTTGTCTCGAACATTTTACAGTGCTGTTTCATATTATAACGCATTTCTAAAAAGAAATTTGGGAAAAACATTGGGTTCTAGTAAAACATAGCTTACAATTTTGAAAGTCTATCAATGAATAATCCATCTATCATATACACTTATTAAATGGTTTGCCAATCAATTGACAAAATATTGCCCAGGGCCTGGTGTTTGATTACAACTTAAGAAGTAAGTTTTATATTTTCTTCAAGTTTGGACTTTAGCTTGGCAAAATTTAGTGTTGAACTATAGACCAGTCAACAGAACAAACTATGGGCTGTTGATATATATAAAGTCATGTAGTTTTCCCCAATATACTATAATTCAATGTTTTGGTAGTAACGTCTGTTCTTGGGCTCTCAACCAATTAGTAAAAAGAAATAATAACATTCAAAGCACCACCTGGGCTGCCTATTTGACTTGCATTATGACATTTGCATGAGCAAAGATTTTGTTTTTGTTGGGTTAAACATCACACCAATACAATCATAGGTCATATAGCCACTTTCCAGCTTTTGATGGTGGAAGAAGACCCAAGGTACCTCTCTAGGCATTATTTCATTATGGGTGGGCACCCGAGTAGAATCACCGACCTTCTGTAAACCTGCTGCATGGCTTCCTCAAGTGAAGAATTCTATGCCCCACATTGGTGAGAGTCAAGTGATCTGAAATCCACTACCATAACCATGCTGCCCCTTGAAGCCTTAGGAACACTGGTAATTTCCTTTTGCTTAACATTATATAATACCATATTTTCCTTTTTGCTGTTTCCTTCAGTAGGTTGAAATTCAGTACAATATGAACCTGAACATAACCAACCACTTTAACTTACGTTGGATTCATGGTAATGAAGTACCCGCAGGTATGGTTCAATTTAATCTCCTTCCCTTCAAACACAAATCTCAGCGCTCCAGCATCTTTTGCTGTTTTTATGGTGAGAATTTGCTGGGCGACGACAGACAACACTTCCAGATCTATACGGTTAAACTCATCAAAACAGCACCAGCTTCCTGACTGCGAGAGGCCAGAGAAAAACTTGCCGAGCATTTTGTAGTCGAGTCCTTCTGAACAATTAAATACTACACACTGTTTACCCATTGCCTGGAAATAGGAAATGTTATATAACCTGTTGGTTATAACTAAATTATCTTGGTAATAAACCTGTTCAGGAAAAGGAAAAGTGCTATTATATCTTTATTTCTGGTCCTTTTTTGATGTAATCATGTATTTTTTGAAACATCCCTCATATGATCTATCTTACTGAAAAAAGATAAAGACAGTAAGGAGGGAAAGAAGAAATCTCTAAAAGTACATGTATGTCTAAATTAAGTAGTCATGATTTGATAAGAAATGTAATGTTTTAAAGTGTCAAGTTCAAAAGCGGAGGAGGTAGAGAGAATTTTCTAGTACTGACATCTAGAAATATACACTTACCTTGGCTAGATCTTTGACAGTTTCAGTTTTGCCAGTCCCTGCCGGTCCAGCAGGGGAACCACCCAGATGTAGATGCAGGGCCCCAGTCAGTGTGAGGTAGCACCTGTCAGTTAATGGGGTAATAACGAGACGAGAGGAACACCCCAGGTACTCATACCCATACAGGAATGATGCATTACTCTGGTAAACCTGACAATTATTAGTGGTCTCATCCCACTCATATCTCAGCTGTCTGAAAATATACACATAAGGAATGTATCAACAATGATAACAGCACAACTGCAAACTGTATCATGTGTAAAAAGAACAAAAAAATCTTCTTACCATCTCAACCAAATGATAAAACAAGTTATCTACTTCAAAAAATAAAGTGTGTTTGATTTTGTTAGGTCTAATGTCACATTGACAAATTCTAGGTCATATGGGACTTTCTAGCTTTAATGGTGGTGGAAGACCCTGGTGCCCCTCCATGCAGGGTAGAATCACTAATATTCCATAAGCCAACTGGATGGCTTCCTCACATGAAAAATTCAATGCCCTGAGTGAGGCTTTAATCCACATCGGTGAGGGGTATGTGATTCAGTCACCACTCAGCCACTAAAAAAAAACTCCATCATTATAGTTAAGCTGCTGAACAAAAACTAATGTACAGGGATAATAAGGATATACAAGTAGTGTACTAGCTTACGAACTAAATCCTAAACTGAAAATGTGACTACTACTTATGAAAGATAATCTTACTTTGTCCATTCAAAATTATCCTTGGCCATGACACCAGCATTGATCATATTGGAGATAATATCTCTGTTGTGTACATCAATGGTGAGAAGAGCTTCTATACACATGGTCTGGTATGGCTGTAGGGAGGTAGACACAAGCCCTGCTAGGTGACCTAGTGACTCAACCATCTTGTTAAGAACTTCAATCAGTGCCACTTTTGGGTCACTTTGATCAAAACCCCGCACCACATCTTTGTTGAACATGATCTGAGCCTGCAACAGAGATTTCAAACTGAGTATGTCTTAAAAACGTGCAAAATGTTCCTTTATCATACATACACTCAATGAACAGCAATACCCTAACAGTATTTAGTCAGAAGTCTAAATTTTGCTTGAATGTGATAAACACACGTGTATATACATTAAATGAAAGCCAGTCCAACTAGTTCAAAAGGCAATGCTTTGGATTTAATATCCAAAATTCAAGCAAGCGAGCAAAACTAAAGTTGTTTGTGATCGTCTGACCAAATATTTGACCTGCTCTTTAATATTGCATGGGAAAATTGTCAATAACTTAAGAACATGTATTGTTCTCATAATTGCATCTAGAAGTATAATTTGGTTAACTTTCTGATTTAAATACTAGTACTGTTGAAAATTAAATAAATCCAGTACAGACATGTTGTTAAAATAGTTAAGTTAAAATATATAACATACCACAGTGAGAACAACTTGTCCTGGATGTTTAAGGACCCATTCTTCTAACTTTATACCCAGCCAATCTGCCAACCCTAACTTCAGATGTCTGAAATGTTAATATATACATGCATTAACTTTAAACAATATGGAATTTCAGAAAACAAGAGCTGCTGGAGGACAGCAAGGCTCAACTATTCCACGGCCTTGTGTTTAAAGAAAGTTAAATGAATGGATACAAAAGTCGAAAAAGGGCCAAACTTTTGTAAAAATGTTATGAAATCTATAAAATGCATGTCAGTCAGCTTTCAATCCATTCACATTAAGATACCAGCTTACATACAAAAACTTAGTCAAAATCTACCAAGGCAAAAAAGAGGTACAATTTTGTAAAACAGCAAAACAGAATTATGAAACATGTGTACTGCAAGTCAGTTCATCACAGTGAATAAGCCTGTAAAGTTTCATCAATCCATTCCTACAAGTGGTCACTGAGTTACCAGCTTACATACAAAAACTTAACCAAATAGGGACACAGACAAGGTCTCTGACAAATGAGTGAGTGCAATAGCTCTACCTATTCTCCGAACAGTAAGCTAAAAAAGCAAAATTGCCATTAATGGTGAATTCCAGTTCTTTTATGGTTTTAAATACCAACAATCTACATGTACAAACAATGTGTCATTACATTCTAAAACCTAAAAATACTAACTGACAATAGTGACTGCGTTACCTTTTAACAGTTTCAAACATATGGGCTTCCACATTACTGAGCCACATCTCAACTGCTCCCTTAGCTCTCACACTCCTGAAATGTAAACAAAAATATAAATACTATCAAAAGAGGTGCTACCGAAGAGATGTAAAGCTCTCTTGTCAAAAATCCAAAAGTTACCTTTTCAGTGCTGCCAATGTGGCTATGTGCCACAGTTTACTATATTACTGTCTGCTGGCCACTCAAGGGTCAGTATTTTCTTACAATGTTTGTTACTTTAAATCTCACTGGTGTATGTTTAGCATAAACAACTGCATGTCACCGACCCTGTTCCACTCTTCTACATGTAATCTTTATAAATGTATGCAAGCATCTACTGCACAAACATACTGAGAGTGTCATCTAGGAAAACATCAAGATGATCACAATTAAAAGAGAAGGAAAAAGAAAATGAACTAAACCAAACTGATTAAAGTATTCCAGTGATTTTTCATCTCATAAATATAGGTACTTTCAATTTTTTTTTTGACACATCTGTTATGTAAGACTTTCAGCACCAATTTGCAGAGCTAAGAGCGTTGCTATAAAATACTTTAAAATTTCTTGAAAATATTTCTGATGTATTAAAAATCAAGTGTACAAACCTGGTCATGTTGACTACCTCACCCTCAGCTGACATCATTGAGTGTACTGCAGGAGGATTGCGGGGTAAAGTCTTAATCTCTAGAGACTTGATGTTACCAAAACATTTACCAAGATGAGGCTGCAAGTACAGAAATGATATGTTAACTACAGGAATGTATTTGTAGAAATATAGATCATAACCAATATATTTTCAAACATTTATCATATATCCAACATTTAATACTGCAGAAAAAAAACTTTTAGGATAACACACTGAACAAGACAGATAAACAGACAACAGGAAAAACCGTGAAAATAAGTTTTAACCCTTAAACTGCTAAATTTCTGAAATGGACTGGTCCATCATTCAATTTGGGCAATACCATTTGATATTAAAAGGGGTGTTCAATGAAAATTTATTGACTGAATAGCGAACAGTGCAGACCATGATCAGACTGCACGGATGTGCAGGCTGATCTTGGTCTGCACTGGTCGCAAAGGCAGAATCACTTTGCCGCCAGCAGGCTAAGGGTTAAAGAAAGTAGAGTACAAGATACCATGACAAACATTATTGTGCCTTTCCAAATACCAAGAAATATATAAATGTTACAGGTATCAGTCACAAGGCTCCAGAAGTGAAATATTTTCCCTTTCAAAAATACTAATAAGCTGTTATCCAATTCAACTGGTGGTGCTAATTTAACACAGGATATCAAACGTGCTTGCTCTTGTTTGTTCCTCAACATATCACAACTGATGACAATAAAGTATCAGGTATATTACAAGTCCCTTCCAAGCAAATACCTTTAATTTATCTTTCTTTTGAACTAGTATATTCAAAGTTCTAAACAACTGACATAATGTACAATAATAAAAGCCTTCATGTAACTAATATCTATTACTATAATTATTTGGGAGCTGGGTAAACAAATGTCAGTGAATAATTTGGAATACAGAAAAAAATATGCCTACAAGTTTGATTCTAACTTACAAATTCTACTTTTTTCTTAAAATAATGCAAAATGTATACACCTAAAAGCACTTGAAAAAACATAAGTTGACACTTTTCCTTTTTATTGTTTCAGGCAAGAAATCATGCAATTTTTGTCGGTCCTTAATGGTATACACTTAACGCATTAATAATTTTACAACTTTGACTATTTAAAAGCTGCCTATCTACTGTACTAAGCTTACCAAGGTAAATTGGTATGTACACATGTCTCTCTGTGATTTATTCTAAACATGAAACAACCCTACATCAGATATCATCATAAATATAACAACAATGCAGCCACAGCCGCACACTGAGCAACAAGTAGTAATGTCTTACAACATTACTAAAGACTTAAGGTGGTATGTAACACTTTATAAAATTTTATTCATTAAAATCTTTAAATCCTTGTATCTGATCTGTTTAAATTCTAAATTATTTTTCCTATGATCAATATAACGGAATAAAATTAATTTGAAAACAGATATCAAACTTCTGTGACACTGAGCCCTCTAATAGGGAATATTGCATTATAGATGCGTGTCCATAGGGTATAGGTACCTCCAACTCCTGTCATTGCACATGGTTTCATGACTATAGGTAAAATACTTTTTTACAATGTTTGCAACACAAACATTTAAGAACTTAATGTGTATTTTTCACTAAGTGAAGGCCCATAACTCTGGTCTACTTGAGTGAAATTCAAAAAAGAACACCAGGTGCACAACTTCACATGCTATAAAACAATCCTCTAATGTTTTATGACTCTAGGTCAAGTACATTTTGAGATATATAGGGCACAAACTTTTAAACTTGTTTACTATGTCAAGGGCCATAACTCTGATCTTGCAAGAGTGAAATATAAACTAGAAATGTGTCCATGGGACACAGATGCCCCCACTACATGACAAAGGACAGGGTCCATAACTCCTACAATACTGAATGAATCCGGACGCGAAACCCCAGGTGCACAACTGAACATGCTGACCCAACATTCCTGTAAACTTTGGTGACTCTAGGTCAAATACTTTAGGAGCTACGCGCGACACAACATTAAAATGACCAATTTTTAACTAAGTTAGGGGCCATAAACTCCTTACAAGACTGGATGATCCAGACGCGAAACCCCCGGTGCACAAATGAACATGCTGACCAAATTCCTGTAAACTTGGTGACTCTAGGTCAAATACTTTGGAGCTACGCGCAACACAACATTAAAATGACCAATTTTTTAAATAAGTCAGGGGCCATAACTCTACAAGGCTGAATGAATCGGACGCGAAACCCAGGAGCACAACTGCACATGCTGACCAACATTCCTGTAAACTTTGGTGACTCTATGTCAAATACTTTTGGAGCTACACGCGACACATCATTAAAATGACTAATTTTTTACTAAGTCAGGGGCCATAACTCCTACAAGACTGAATGAATCCGGACGCGAAACCCCAGGTGCACAACAACACATGCTGACCAACATTCCTGTAAGGTTTTGTGACTCTATGACAATACTTTTGGAGCAAGGCGCGACACAACACTGAAATTACCAATTTTTACAAAGTCAGCGGCCATAACTCCTACACGACTGAATGAATCCGGACGCAAAACCCCAGGTGCACAACTACACATGCTGACCAACATTCCTGTAAAGTTTTGTGACTCTACATCGAAACTTTTGGAGCTAGGCGCGACACAACATTCTCTGAAGGACGGACGGAGGACGGAAAGACGGACTGATGGATGGACAAGGGCAAATCTATATGCCCCGGCTCCAAAAGTGGGGGCATAAAAACTCAGGTGCACAAATTCACATGCTGGATTATATTCCTACATGGTTTTATAACTCTTGGTAAAATGGTTTTTTAGATATAAGCAACATAAAACTTTTACTTTATGCACATTTTTCACTAATTCAAGGACCATTACTCCTGTCTGGTTGAGTGAAATCCCAAACAGAATACTAGGTGCACAACTTCACATGTTATATAACAATCCTCTAATGTTTTATGACTCTTAAGTCAAAGTACTTTTTGAAATACATGCGACACAAACTTGTATCCCATTTATGCATATTTTTGACAATCAATGGCCATAATTCTGGTCTGACAGCAATCTCGAACAAAATCCCAGGTGCACAACTTCACATGGTAAATAATATTCCTATGGTGTATTATGACCGTAGGACAAATACTTTTTGAGATATGAACAACAAAACCTTTATGCATTTTATGCATATCTTTTGACTAAGTCAAGGGCCATAACTCTGGTCTGGCTGAGCAATATCTCTAACAAAACCTTGGGTGCACAACTTCACATGCTGAATATTATTACTGTAATATTTCATAATATTGGGTCAAATACTTTTTGAGATACATGTGACACAAACTTAGGCCCTTTTTATACATATTTTCTTACTAAAGTCAAGGGCCATAATTGTGGTCTGGCTGTGTCAGATCCAACTTAAGACCCCTGGTGCACAACTTCCTGTGCTGAATTACAATCCTGTGAAGTTTGATGACTCTAGGTCAAATACTGTTTGAGACATGAACAACAAAAATCTGGAAGGGCAGAAGGACAGCAGACTGGCCGAAGGGGATAAGACAATGTCATGTTTCAATGTGTTCATGTCATGAACACCACTAATTTGGATGGCCAGACAGGGGGTGGGAAGAGAGAACGTGCAGCAAAAATGTGGTGAATTAAGGTCATCTCTATCCATAAGCCTTGATCAAAAACTGATGTTGGGTTAAATAAAGACTACAATCAGTTTTTGTCTTTCCGAAAATTTATAAATTTATACACCTAAATATTACAATATCTACAAACTACATACTTTTGAAGATTTTGTAAAATTTCAAAAAGCAATACACGCCACCTTAAAGCAGTTGCTTTTTTCCTGTACTGGGTTTAATATATATAATTTTTTTTTTTGGCATTATTTATATGTACTCCTTGTTTTTATCTTCAGAAGTAAATGATTCCTGGATTTTGCAAATTTTAAGGGTTTTCTAGTATGAGCATTTGAAGCGAAAAAACAAAAAGTTTTCTGTTATTTAAATAGGAAGAGCTGTCAGTGGAGACAGCATGCTCAATTAGTTCAACGCTTGATACTGAGATTGCGTCTGAGGAAAGTAGATGATACAAAGCCTAGTTAGACATCTCTTCATACACTTCATATAGCTGAGTTAAAAATGTATCCCATAAACAGTTTTATTCAGTTATCTGATTGACTGGACACTGTTTTTCAACTTAATTTTTTATACGTAAAGGCAGTCAGTTAAAATGACCCTTGTCTAGTACCAATATTTCTCTTGTCCACATAAAGCAGATGGATGATGACTGACTTTAGACACTTTTGTTAAATCATGGACAACATATGCCATGCCAAGGACTGAACTTGTGCACTATTTGCTGAGCTAACAGTGTGGGCTAAATTGTGTTCACTAGTACCGACTGCAGTGTTATTAGCAAAAATGATGTTAGATAGTGATAGACAAATTTACACATGTGATTCATGATAAAAACTAGATATCAAATGAAACAATTTTCAAGAATATAACATATACAAATATTGTTACATGTGCTGAAGATTCACTAAAACAATATAAGTGCATGACATTTAATTGTGCCAAAGCTAGCAGACAGGTGACAATAACTTATATTTTTATGTTAAATGACATGTGATTGTTGTATTACCTGAACAGCATTTGGTTCCTTTGACTGACCCAGTATCTCCAGTAACTCATCATTACTGAGGAAGTAAAATCTTGGGAAGGACAGTCGCTTTGAATCAAGGTATTCCTGAAAAATATGCAAATACTTAGACATTTCTAACCATTAAAAGCATCCTGACTTCCTAATATAACTTGGAAAATTCTACAGAAAGGCATATAATTCTTACTGCATAAATAAAGAAAATATAACAGAAAGTGTAACAGTCTAAAGCTTAAACAAGAATTTAATCTTCCATCCACATTCAAGTTTGAGCAAATTTAAACTGATTAATTAATATTACATGAAGTTGTAGTAAATCACTTCAAATATATGGCCTTGTGTGAATCAATTTCATTTGTTATTTATCCAACAAGAGCTGTCAAAGGGCAGCTACATCTGACTATACAAAAGCGTTTTCCCTTGAAATAAAAATGTTAATGAAGACCAAGTCAAAAAAGAGGCTTTGTGAAAAAGTAAAATAAAGTTTTGGAACATGTGCCATGCATGCCAGATTATCACAGTAAACAAGGGGTGAAGTTTCAATCTATATTTGCAAGAGTGGTTACCTAGATACCAGCTTACACAAAAAACTTTGGCAAAAATTGTGAAGTCCAAAAGGGGGCTAAACTTTATAAAAATGCCTAGACAAGGTTTTGGAACCTGTGAATTGTATGTCAAATCATCAAAGTGAACAAGTGTGTGAAGCTGTAATCCATTCCCACTAGTGTTACTGAGATTCCAACCTGCATATAAAAACAACCAAATCAGGATGCAGAAACGGCCATGGATGCAGAAACCAACAAATGGACGAGTGCAGTAGCTATACCTGTTCTCCTAATAGTCAAGCCAAAAATTACGTAACTCATCACAAATTGTTTAACAAGATTTGCTTGATACTAACCTCAAGACATTTCTGTATCTTCTCAAGCGAGGCGTTACATGACTGTAGTGTTTCTAGCATACCAGTCTGTGTTGCACATTTCATGGCATTAGGTCGGTCTTGTACCTGTCTCATTATATCCTTCCATGATTTATCCACTTGTGAAAACATCTGATACTCCGGTTTCAACTGTCTAAAATACAAAAGCAATTTTTCTCAAAAAAGCACAGACAATTCAATATCTGTACTGTTTTCTGAATAACACTTTCCAAATTCGATGAAACATAATCAGATTATAAAATTGAAAAATTTAACCTTTACCCTGCTAAATTTCTATAATTCAATTTGGGCAATACCGTTCATTATTAGAAGGAGTGTTTACTTAAAATTTACTGACTGAATAGCGAACAGTGCACACCATGATTAGCCTGCACAGATGTGCAGGCTAATCTTGGTCTGCACTGGTCGCAAAGGCAGAATAACTCGGCGCCAGCAGCCTAAAAGTTAATGACATAGAAAAGACCTTTTTGGACCAATGTATAGCAAGATCATTGAATGAAGCACTAGCTGCAGATCTTACATTATCAGAATTGAAAGTAATTTTGACTTTATAGGTGTATGAGAAGTGGTTGTAGTAGTCTGGTGAAATTCACCAACTTAAAAGCTGTAGAAGTCTATGGGGTTTTTTTTACTGCCCATAAAAAAAAAACAGTGTAAACTGTTTTCTATACCGTATCAGTTTTACTTATGCAATCATTACAATCAGTTAAACATATTGCACAGGGGCTGACTACAATTGACTTGAAACTAGGGGAGTTAAAACATCAACTGTACAAGAACCACCGAGTTTCTTGAAGGATTCATCTACTCTTTAATGCAAGCACAGTGGTGTAGATATATTTGTAAATCTGATGTAGAGAATGATGCAGTTATTGCTGTAAATCAGACACTTACTTTTGAATATCGGGTGTAGAGAAGATCTGTTCTAGGTACAACCAGTTTCTCTGGCAGGCCATCCACTCCTCTAACGTCTTTGCAAATATATTCAACTTCCTCTCCCACTCCTCCACTTGAGCCTATTTCATAGCAAAATAGACAACACAATTGCATTATTTATAAATTTTATTAACAATCTGATGAATTCATAACAAATACAAATACTTTGTCAAATTACAGAGTTAAATTTCATTAAATATGCTCAAATTTCATGTAACAAAAGTTTTTTTATTTCTTTTTTGTTGGGTTTAACATCACTCCATCACAGTTATAGTTATATGGTGACTTTGCAGGTTTTGCTGGTGGAGGAAGACCCAAGATGCCCCTTGGTGTTTTACTTCCAGCATGGACTGGCACCTGGGTAAAACCACCAACCAAACATCCATATGTCATGATAGAATTCTACATATAAATCTAAATCTTGAACCCACAGCAGTTACAGGCAAGTCATTTAAAGTCAGACTAATCAAAGTACAATATATATCATATATACTGCCCTATTCTTGCATAAAGTTTTCACATATCTATTTTCAAGATCTATGCTGATCAGCATGAAAAATTTGAAAAATGCATGGGGTTTCTTTGATCCATTACCTTGATTGGTCCAACATATCTTGAACCTCTAATGGTTCCTATGGTAACCTGACTGTCCTCTAACTGGGTCATGATGTCGTCTGCTCCAGCAATAATAAAAGTGTCTCTGCCAGGATGGGCCAAATATCGAAAATCTGTGTTCTTCCATAAATCCACAATCTAATATATTCGAAAATAAAATTACAGAAACTTTATTTAGCAATAAGCCTTAAACTGTAAATATTTACATTCGCCCTATTCTTTTCCATCGAAACTTTTGACGTTCATTTCGTATGAACAACAAAAGGAAAGGCGCAAAAGTTACGTCATCACTGCTTAGTGATAACCGACCGCCGTTTTGACAACGTTCGTGTATAGTCAGGCAGAACATTCCTTAGATGACGTCGAAGTACTTCCGTCTGGTGAACAGAATGGCCGGGAAGCTGATATTAATGTTAAATGCTACAAATTATATGCAATTCATAATAATATATAGTTTACAAATGGAAAGGAAATATAATGTAAATATAAGAAATGAAACTATTTTTTTCAGTGTTCATGCGAAATGAACAACAGAATAGAATCGGCAAATTAAACATGAATCGCTAGTGCGATTCATTGATTTGCCGATCCTATTCTGTCGTTCATTTCGCATGAACACCGAAAAAAATCATTTCATTTCTTAAATACATTCCATATAAATAATTGCTATAAAATTTATAGGATATGGTAATACAAAAGAACTCAAAATGTTGTTTTATGTATATTATTTTCCAAAAATCGATCAATTACAGATCTTCACCACAGTACGAAGTTCATCAATGAGGCCAGTTAATCTGTTTACTAAAATGTAAAATAACTTATACTCTGGTTGAAAATAACACAGAAATTTAATTCTGACAGCATGTGTTTTGATAAAAAAAAATTCTGCAAAAAAGGTTATTGTGTACCTTCTGTAACATGTTTTCTAGAGTTGCCTCATTACTGGCTGTAGTCGATATATCCTGTATCTTCTCCTTGTGTTTGAATATCTATAAATATCACATATAAATATAGTTTAGAACTAGAATATTCATCTCTCTAGGCATGATGAAATGCATAAAATTATTCTGTTTGAATACTTTATGTGCATTTGCACATTTGTTAAGGTGATAATTTCATTTCACAAAATGAATGATAGTATTTCTTCTTGACCATGATGCGAATTTATCAGCACTGGATGCATATTATCTGTGGTACAAATTCAGATTCTTACAGAGTTTAGTTAGAAAACCAGAAGGCAAACATTAAACAGACAATTAATCTTCATGAATCAGCTGACCAAAACAGACTTTTTCAAACAAATGGTAGCTTACGTTCATTTCAAGCAGACTGCCGAGGGTGAAAGACTTGTCTTTGCCGATTGATTTACCAATCAGTCTCTCAATCTGCTGCCAGTGTCGAGGTCTAAGGAACTGGTTCCTCAAACTTGTAATCACAGGCATGCCTTGCTTGAAGTCCATCACTTTCTCCTTCAGCCGAGGCACAACCTCGTTGTGTGGTAAACCTAAAATGGTATATTACCATCGTTTCAGCCCATCAGTACCCTTCTCTTTACGTCTAAATCTAAATAATTTTTTATGCATTCTACTGTTTGATCCATCTATTTTGTACCTTTCACAAATTTCATGAAAATACTTGTACATGTCTATTCCTATTAAATCTCAAAAAATGGTAACAAAACTTATTTGTATGCTTTAGATTTATCATTTTCCATCATAAATAGCCATTTTGGACCAAAACATAAAAAAATACATTTATGAAATCATACAAAATCTATGTTTTCTACACAAGTATCATTAAGGTTCTGCATCAAACAACTTCAAGTGATTTATCATGTCATCAGAGTTTGAAACAAAAGTCAGAAAATGCAAAATGATTTTTAACTAGAAATGTGTCCATGGGACACAGATGCCCCCACTACATGACAAAGAACAATTTTTTTCCTAGGTCAGGGGCCATAACTCCTACAATACTGAATGAATCCGGACGCGAAACCCCAGGTGCAAAACTGCACATGCTGACCAACATTCCTGTAAACTTTGGTGACTCTAGATCAAATACTTTTGGAGCTATGCGCGACACAACATTAAAATGACCAATTTTTAACTAAGTCAGGGGCCATAACTCCTATAGGACTGAATGAATCCGGACGCAAAACCCCATGTGCACAACTGCACATGCTGACCAACATTCCTGTAAACTTTGGTGACTCTAGGTCAAATACTTTTGGAGCTAACGCGCGACACAACATTAAAATGACCAATTTTTTACTAAGTCAGGGGCCATAACTCCTACACGACTGAATGAATCTGGACGCGAAACCCCAGGTGCACATCTACACATGCTGACCAACATTCCTGTAAAGTTTTTTGACTCTACGTCAAATACTTTTGGAGCTAGGCGCGACACAACACTAAAATGACCAATTTTTACAAAGTCAGGGGCCATAACTCCTAGGCACAACACAACATTCTTGGACGGACAGACGGACAAGGGCAAATCTATATGCCCACCCCCCACCAAAGTGGGGGCATAAAAATCAGCAATAATAAACAGATATCCTAAAACACAATTTTTTTTTTTCAATTTAGCAATCATAAAAATTTAGAGAAAATGTTTGACCTTTCTCTAACATGAACACGGTCTGGGAGTATCTGTTGACATTTTTCTGTAGTGTTTCTACAGGCAGAGCATCAAACGATGTTGCTGTCCACTCATCCACCAGTTTAGTCCATTCCTCTTGTGACTGCCACAGTAGACGGCGCAGAGTAAGGTCACGTTCCACCTCAGACAGGTCCGCCTGGATCTCCTGTGCACTGTGATCATCACGTTTTGACATGTTCATATACATGTACTCTCTGTGAAGGAATACAAACAAAACATATACACATGTATTGGCACGTCAAAAAAGATCAACAGTAAGTCTGGTCACCAAACCAAGTTATCCAAATGATAATTATTTTACTTATTTAACATAAAGGCGATGAAAATACATCAACTTGTATGAAAATACACTGACTTGTACAAGAGTGCATAAAAAGATATGGGTACTTTTGTTAGAACAGAAATATTTCTGCGGACTAAATAAACAAAGCCACATTACTCACTACTCTGTAAATTTCTTCTATCGTGAAAAAATTTTTGTTGAAAAATTTCCATAAAATCGCACTAGATTATCTTAGCTCAAGTATTTAGCAGTTGTTTGTCCAGGTGTGAAAAAAAACATGTATTTATGCAGGAGATTACTATGTACAACCTAACATGTGGAGCAGATCAGAGCCTCATACTTATTTCTGGTCAACATGCAGTAGCTTGCATAATTTAGGCATAACTTCTAATTCATATAATATGGAATACAAGAATCTTTCACTGGCCAAAGGCGTGGATGGAAATAGCTGGCTTGAGGGTAACTGTTTTGCAGTAACTCAGCTCTGCTAGTTATAAATATGACAACAGTAAACTATTTTGTGTGTATGGTAATGCAGACATCAAAAAAATGAAATTTTCAAAAATAATGCATAATTTTACACTGCACAATCGTGATGATAGGTTGCTATGGTGATATATTGTATTTTACAGCTGCTCTTACCTATCATTCAATGAATTATTACTTCATGTTACTACTGGGAAAAAATTGAATTTAAGTATGTGCAATTAAACTTTACAGTGTAAAGTCTACATAATTTTTGACCTGCCCTCCTATAATTAGAATTTCTATTAATCTGTAAACATTACTTTAAAAAGACATATATGTCACCAAATTCCTTAACGCAGAAATTGCAATTTCTGCAAAGTTAAGAGAACTGGATTTCTTCTTCAAAATAGCTTTTATCTATCTATAAAAACTTTCAAACAGAGAATGACCATTTTACATCAAATGCTCTGGCTTCTTAAAACTCTAAAAGACAATGACAATGAAATTCTTTGATCCAACAAAGGTTTAACTTACTCTCCAATGAGACCTTTCTTCGAGTGTGACAATGAGCTGCCAAATCTCTCCTGGTAGCTGGCATAACTCCTTGCTTTCACTGACAATATCTGGACTTCCTCCTGCAGGAACTTGAGAGTCTCCAGTGCTCCCATGGCATTGGTATCTATGTGCAGCAGGTCCGGATCTCGAACCTGGTTCATCAGGTCCATGAGTTTGTTGCGGATTTTGTAGATGAGCATGTCCAGGTCCTGGCTGAACTTTCGAATATTTTCATCCTTCTTTGCATCACAAAACAGTATAATGTTCTAAAAATAATTAAAACATTTAGTTATTTTTATGCACGTCAATTTTTAATTATAACACTTGCACCTAAAAAAACTTTTAGATAACTTTTGTTCTGTAACAGTTTCATTTGATTTTAAATCATTGATTGTGCTTATTAAATCTGAATACAATGAAATACTGCTCATTAAAGCATGATAGCTTAAGCACCCAGGTTCACTTAAACAATTCCCTCTGTCCCCCATCAATTTCATTATATCTTCTACGTTTGGATAGCTCCAAAGCCCTGAATTACTACAGCATTTTGCTCATTACATTGTGACTTTGAGGTCTGAAGTTTTATTAAAAGCAATTACAAATATTTAATTGCAAGTGTACATTTGACCAGTAAACTAGTTTATTCTAAAAACCCATGTTTACCCATAAATCTGCATTAGTAAATATCAAAAACGATAAAAAACCTTATAGAATGACCTCACTCATGGTGAATTCAGTTCTAGCGTAATAACTGGTAATACCTTCAAAGTGATGAAATCTGGTCCTAAAGTCTGATAGAGCGCCAGTTGTTCATCTGTCACTTTAACATTGTAGTCCTTGGCAATAGTGAACAGTTTGTTTACAATCTCAAACTCTCGCTCAAGGGCAGGTAACTCTGATGACATCTTTCCCAGGAAAGACAAGTGCTCAACAAACTCTTCTACTGACTTTGGATAATGATCCAGTTTCTTCGAGGCTCCCTGTCAAATAATTATGACATTCCATCATTACAAAGCCAAAAATGCCATATTTAAGAAAGAATTAATAAAGTTCTATTGCTATATACCTACTGTAAAGTAATTTAATTTTGTGGGTATGAAATTTTGTGGTTTTGGTCTAAACAGCTATTTTGTTGGGATATGAATTCGTGGATTTCAACTTTTAAACATAAAATGAATGGAAATTTTACTTGTCCATTGGTATTAAATTTCGTGGATTAACTCAACCACGAAATCCACAAAAATTAGTCCTCCATGAAAATTGATCATTTCACAGTATTGCTAAAACTCATTCAATGTGATCTAAATCATAGCCTGTAAACACTGACTGCCTCTCATTTTGGAGGTCAGCTGAAGGAAGATCCAAAGATACTCCAAGTTGGTGCTAATTAATGCAGAGTGTAAACAAGAGGGTCAGTTGTTCTGATACTTTCTTGTTTATGTTATATTTAATTTAATTTTGGATTTTTAGGTTCAATTATTATGGACTACCTTCATTACTTGAAGATAGATTTGCCAGGGGTTTTTTTTTCTTTACGTAAGAACTTTTCAAAGTGGTGAAAAAGTATTTGCATAAAAGCTAATAATATCAAATAAACAATTGCTCCTATTCTGGTTCTTAGCACCACCCTAGCTGTGTTGGCTCCATCTCTTAAGTGAAATATGAATACGGACAAGTGAAAACTGTCTGCAAACGGCATATTTTATTTCTAAATACAGTATACTTCTCAAACAAACTGGTACAACAACTGTGAAACCCAGATATTGTATAAATTGTGGCTATTACCACTGTGCATGTAATTCTCATTGGCAATGATAAACTATACAGTCATGTATATATTTACCTTAATGATTGTAAGCAGGTCTTCATTCCTCCTAAAGAAATTTGATAGGTAGAGCTTGTTCACTTTTTACAATGCTTTTCTGGGAAAGGGCCCGACACGAATCACCGGTAATTTATGCTGTAAACGGCACCTGGAACCCACGACGCGATATATGCCCTTCCTTCATCTGTCAAATTTCTGTGACAAGATTGAAGAAATCAAATGAGACTTCACATAAGAAACAACAACAACACCTGATTTTTGTGAGATAACAACTGTAACTGACTATTTGTATAAACTTTGCGTTCTCTATGACTAAGTAGTTACAATGGTTGATGTCGAAGTTGAATCACTTGCCTTCATATGAGGAAGGTTGGTATCAACCCATGCCTGAAATACTGCCTATAGCTGCACGTAAAATCTTTCTTAAGTTAAAAGCTGGAAAGCTAGCTGCCATACATCTGTGTTAGTACGTTAAACCCCTTAAACTTATTTGATCTCTCTTTTCTCTCCATCTTGTACTTTTATATGATCTTGTTCTTGTACATGATAAATGTAAGAAAACCTATCTCAGTTAATTTCTCTAAGGATCTGTATCACTTAAAATTACATATGTCAGAAGATATTTTTTCATTTAACTCATCAACATCATTTTAAAGAATAAGCCATCAAGTAAGAGCTTGAATTATTTCTAGTAGCACTGCAGATACATCATCATAACAAATCTAGTGCATTAAGACATACCATATCTGTATGCAGAGCAAGTACTGTACTGAACTCATCTGTGGACCACTGTCTACGTTGCATAGACTCATCTATGTTCAGTCGTAAACACTTGTCTACCATCACACAGAAGTTCTCAAAGTTCTGAAACAAACGTAAGACACATACTCTGCATCATTTTCAGCACCTACACGTATAATCTAGAGACACCATGGAATATTAAAATGGAGGTTTTGCACACACTAAAGTGTTGTAAGGCATGTGCAAAATATACACAAATTCAACATAAGAAAGTCAATATTCGACAGTAAAACGAATCTGAATTTGCTGCCATGAAATGATATTCTCAGATGCTTTATATGGGGGCTTTAATCCTAAATAAGCATTTTACTGTGTAAAAATGGTACCAAAAATTGACCGATGTTATATTTTCCGGACAGAAAAACAATATCCCATCCATAGTGCACCATATCTAGGAGAAAGCTAGCAGGTCATACCATTTACTCATAATGCTACGAAATGTGGATACTTACTGCAGAATACTGTTTTACTAGTTCCATCTCCATGGAAACGTATGTGTTGAGTTCTCCTAACAAGGACTGATATTCTGGATCATCTCCAAATATGTACTCAAGGTCAGGCCAAGGTCGTATCAGTTCCAATCTTTCCTCTTCTTCTTCCTCATCGAAGTTCAACTTCAGGTCAAACACTGGAGGTCGACAGAATACAGACAGTCGAGGCTCTCTTGTCATAGATACAAATTTAGCTGCAAAAGATAAGGTACATTTGTTTTGGAGAAGAATATGCCAAAAAACATCAAAACTGCCAAAGTAACATGGTAGAAATCATCAAACTCATAAAAGGAATCATTATTTTTGGGGTGGGGGTAGGATTAATTATCATGGATTATGAGGCTGTGTCAAATTCCAAGAAAAAGAGAGGATTAAATTTGAAATTCTGTCAAATTGAAATCCCTGAATTCATGTTCCCAAGAAACTGGAGTCTTTGCCAACCATCTAAATTTTATATGAACCATAATTGAACTATTTTTAGAGTATTGTGATACAATCATACATGAATTGCAGGAAACATAAAGTAACAATAAACTATGTCCAACAAACACTATGGTGATTGTCCAGTGACAGTAAGGTGTACCTATAGTTCCTTCAAACATAGAGATGATCTGTTTGATGCCCATCTTCACTTCATGTTCATTCGGTGATAGGCTCACAAATGTCTTGCCAAGAATCTTCCTGAAAATGGACACACAAGATACAGTTTATAAGAATATCAGGATATGTTCCTTTTACTTGCTTTTACTATCGGGACAGGTTTCCTTAAAGTATGATTAAATCTACAGCTGCTTTACAATTTATCCCATATATTTCATTACTTGTTAGACTAGATCTACTACAAAATAACCCTGACAAATTACTTTGAATTAAGTTTATAAGCTGTCTACAAATACTTCTTAACACATGATATAAAAATATATATCATAAAACTATATTACTATTTGATTTGATACGTATATAAATTTGGTAAAAAATACAGCTTGTATTTTAAAAGTAAATACGAACAGGCAGAAAAAAATCCGTATTGTACCTTTTGTACTGTATGTTGCCGGACTACTGGTATTTTTATTTATTATGCCTGACCCGACACAGGTCTATAAATAGCACACACAAAAGCTACACTTGTGGATTTTGCAAGGTCGGATCACAATCGGCGCTTGTATGCCTCATGTAATCCAACACGGAAAAATTCACTCTAACCGAATACAGCATCCCAAATCAAGCTACTACTATAATAGCCCTATTATTAGCCTTTTCATTTGGGTAAGTTGCTCTGAATAAATTCTAGAAAAAGAACATGTAATAATCTGGTTAATGTTTTAAAAATATTCCATGTTACCTTTTATAGGTTGCCATTAAACATTTCCTATACTTATATGAATATTCTTTCTTAAAATGTCCCCTCTACTCACCTTTTATTATCTGGATAGGTTAACTCATCTCTACTTACTTTATTAAATGTTTCCTATATTCATAGGTTAACCCATCTCCACCAGCTGTGTTAAAATGTCCCCTATACTCACTTTCTATCATCAGGATAGGCTAAGTCGTCTCCACTTGCTTTCTCCTCCTCCGTCTCAGAACCAGATTCACCTTCTACGCTTGACTCTCCACTATACTCTGTCTCATTCTCCGAGTCTGAAACACATAAATCAATTTGTGTAAAGGTAACAAACGTACTGGCCTGCACGATAATCATTTTGTCAGAGTGTAATATACTGCTTGGAACTTTCCTTTATAGTAAACTCAATATTTCTAAAATCTTTTAAGATGTTTGTCACAGTGAAGACAAAAGTATTGTGAAGATAGTTCGGACTGTTTAAATCAATTCGTTTGTGTTGGGTTTAGCGCCGATTTTCAAAAGCATCTCAGTTATGTAATGGCCGGCAGTTAAATTAACCAGTTCTCCTGGATTCTGTACCAGTACAAACCTAATCTCTGCAAGTAACTGCCAACTGTCCTACATCAGTCAGAGGTGGAGGATGAATGATTTCACACACAGTGTCTTTTAACTGTCACGGAGAACATAGCCTCGACCAAGGATCAAACTCAAGACCACACTATCTGTAGATCTGCACTCTCCCTACTACGCTAAGTGGGCTGAGTACAATGCAGAATTTGAACAAAGTCTTTGTCAAAACTTCAGAATATACTTAGAAAATTTAGCAAATAAAAATATAAGGCTGTGGGCTTAACTTTTTTGTTAGACTGATATGAAAAATTTGAACCTTGCACAAGTTTTCAGTATGGAAGTCTATTGGAAAATCACAATTTTGGTAAAATTTTTGCAAATAGAAATTTTTCTACAATGCAGATTTTAATCAAACTTCTGGTCTTTAATAATTCAAAAGTGAAATAACATGTCTGTCTGTGTGCTTGTTTTTGATATAATTGCCCATGATTTATGAGATCCTCACATTTCAATATTGTCTTAAAACCTTATTTAGAATAATTCAACATGTCAAACATTTTAATATCATATTTTATCTTTAAAAAGATAGCAACGTTGCCATTTTTTAATAAATTTACACATGGGTTGCCATTAATTCTGTATGACGAGTCCAGGTTTTATTCTACGTTACACCAGTACGCTGCAGAACTACATAAAAGCAGAAACATTTGTATGGGCTTTAGCATTTTCTTTTTTTTGCAAAATTCTCCCTGCAACTTGGATTTATCATGGCTTATGCAAACACTGACTGTTGCTAGGGAAATTTTGGTCACATAGAAACATCTAATATTACAGCATTCACATCTTCTTTATTTATAGCACACTCAGTTATAAACTGGTCATTTTAGACCAGCTGCTACACTGATGATAAGAAATTCGACACAAAATTTCTGATTTTTGTGATTTTTTTCTTTTACTTTATGTAATAGCAAGCCAGTCTATTTTCAAGATTTTCTTAAAGAATTGATTGTAAGATTAGAGTTTGGTATCGGGCATAGGATACAGATTGACTGAATTCTAAACTAAGAAGAGCTGTCCATAAGACAGCACACTCCACTTTTCTCAGTGCTTGACTCTGAATTAGAGCTTTGCCAGTAAAACAAGAGCTGTCACTAATGGTGACAAATGCCACCACAGTGCATTGACCTTTGACCTAGTGACCTTGACCTTTGACCCCAAAGTCAATAGGGGTTGTGTACTCAATAAGTACTATCAGCATGTGAAGTTTGAAGGTCCTTGGTGCAGTGGTTCGCGAGTAAAGTGCCTTCATGCAAAAAGTTAACATTGTGACGAACATACGGACAAATTAACGAATGGACGGACAGTTGAAAACTAATATGCCTCCCTTCGAGGGCATAAAAATTACAAAACTTTAACCAAAAAAAATCTAAGTTAAAAAGGGATATAACTCTGTCAAAATTCAAATCAGAGTTATGGGGATTGTTTCTCCTGGTGTAGACTTTGATGGTTTGATGGTAAGTAACTATTTTAAGTTTCAAGTCAATAGCTCTGACAGTAACAGAGATATCTGACTTTTTCAGAAGCTTTAACCAACGGCGACGGCAACGCCAGGGTGAGTGCAATAGCTCTACTTTTTCTTAGAAAAGTCAAGCTAATATAAATGAAAATAAACAAACTGATTTTATCAGTTTTAGCAGGTAAGCAAACTGATAAAGAGTACTAAAACATAATGAACAAAATCAATTATAACATGAATGATTCATTAGAAAACATAGTGTATAATTGTTTTATATAAATTATTAATTTGTGTGTTGCTCTGTATTCACAATTTCAGTAAAAACACGTAGCTGCATTCAATAATCGCTTGATGCCCCCAGTGGCATCCTTGTCGATAGAAAGCAACCTAAGTCCAAAACGAGGTCAAGGTCAAGGTCAAACTGAGGTCAGGTGATGTTTGAAGATGAGGAATGGTCACAGGTTACATCTGTATTAGTATCAATTCATTCTTGTAAGCGGTATTGATGCTAGACGAAACGGTCCCATTTGGTTAACCAAGAGATGGCCCATATAAAGCAACCTAAGTCCAAAATGAGGTCAAGGTCAAACTGAGGTCAGGTGATGTCTGAAGATGAGGAATGGTCACAGGTTACATCTGCATTAGTATCAAGTCATTCTAGTAAGGGGTATTGATGCTAGACAAAACTGTCCCATTTGGTTAACCTCGTACAGATGGACGAACAAACGGACGGACAGGACAATCACTATATGCCTCCCGAATCAGTAGATGCCGGGGGCATAAAAAGTCAGCAAGCAATGATCTATCTAAATTCTATGCTAAGCATACCTAAAAGCCTTGCTGTAAATCTTGTCTCTTTTAGCTAAGCACTGCTTTAAAAGTTTCATAACTGGAAGTATTCCTGATAATACTTCATGAAAAATATGTACTTATGAAATTGTGCTTTTTTTTAAAAAACATATTTCACACAATCAGATACTAACTAAAAGATGCTTTTGTAGAAAAGAGCATGTCTCCCCCAAAGCATAATAGTAATAGGCAAGAAGTCAATAGGTGAGAGGATCAAAAGCAAGAGTCATAGATGGTTGGCTTAGTGACTGAAATGCAATAGGGATCATCTACTGGGCATGTCCAATCATCCCATGAAGTTTCAACATTCCTGGTCAAGTTGTTCTCAAGTTATGGATTGTAAAGGGTTTTCCATGTTCTCGCCCCGGTGACCTTGACCTTGGGTCATCTACGTTGTAAGTCCTATCACCCTATGAAGTTTGAAGGTTCTGGCTCAAATGGTTCTCAAGTTATGGATTGGAAACGGTTTTCCATGGTCTGGCCCCTGTGACCTTGATGTTTGAGTTACCCCTAAAAAAATAGGGGTCACTTACTCCATAAGCCCTATCACCCTATGAAGTTTGAAGGTTCTAGGTCAAATGGTTCTCCAGTTATTGATCGGAAATGAAGTGTGACAGACGAACAGAAGGACGGACAGGGAAAAAACGAGGGGGGAGACATAATAAGCCTACAGACATCCTTGCACTCACCAAAGTCTTCAAATTCCTCCTCTACAATGAAGAAATGATTACAAACTCTCTTTTACTTGATTAAACTTTTCAAACTTTCAGGTATATTTCACCTTAACAAGTGTAAAAGACTTTCTGTCTACATGTTGCTTGAACTTTCTTTCAATGCTCAAAGTAAGTTTAAAATACACTGTCAGAGACATACAGTAAGTAAAATGGATCTTTATAAGACTTATCTCCTCTTGCTACTGTTAGCTCATACTTTATAGCCAAACGCAGTACCTAAACACATGATATCCAGCCAGGAATTACGTAAAGCATGAATACAGACATCCCGTCTTGACATCATGCATGATCCAAG
Organism: Mercenaria mercenaria; assembly: GCF_021730395.1. Classification (NCBI taxonomy): domain Eukaryota; kingdom Metazoa; phylum Mollusca; class Bivalvia; order Venerida; family Veneridae; genus Mercenaria; species Mercenaria mercenaria. Next base: position 103,745,194 of record NC_069361.1, on the reverse strand, counting down.
CATGTACTGCTAACAAAGCACAGGGTCACACTGCTGGAAACAGTACTACTATTTCCAAACAAAGGTCATGACAAGCATTCTTTCACTAACTTAAACCACTCTCACATTCTGCACATTGCTCAAACATTAATACATAAGACTATTTAGCACAGTAGTTACCTTCTCTGTCTAATTGGCACATTAAACAAGAGCACTGCCTTGCGGGTGCAGACGCTCATCTGATTTTTTTGTCATACCCATGATTTTCTATATCCAAAGGGGCCATAATTCTTGCAAAAAAAGCAATGTTGAGTTACCGTATTTGCTGTGCAGAGTCAACTTTTAATGGCGAATACCTGCTCTACGTTTTAAAGCAATAGCTTTGACCATTAAGGAGATAAGCTGACCTAAACACAAAACTTTACCAAGAAATCTGATTTTCTAAGTCCAAATGGGGCCATAATTCTTGCAAAAAGCAGGATGGAGTTATATTTCTTGCTGTACAGAGTCAGCTATTGATGGTGAACAAGTGTTGCAAGTTCTAAAGCAATAGCTTTAATAGTTTAGGAGAAAAGATGACCTAAACATAAAACTTAACCAGGCAATGCCGATCAAGTGATGACAATAACTCCTTTTTTTTTTTCAAAAAATCAGATGAGCTAAAAATAATACTAAGGCACAACAATATACAATCTCTTAAGATCTTGAACACTTTTTGCCATCCATTGCTTATAATGAGTTGTTAACCCTTATCATGCTGTACACAATTGATTTTGCCTTTGCGACCAGTGTAGATCATGATCAGCCTGCACATCTGTGCAGTCTGATCATGATCTTCACTGTTCGCCATTCAGTTAGTATCTTTTTGGTAAGCACCCCTTTTAACAGTTGATGGTACTTTCCAAATCGAAAGATGGTTAAGTTCATTAATAATTTTTAGAAATTTAGCAGGGTAAGGGTTAAAACCATACATAATACCAAGTGGCAAGAAATAGCACGCTATACTAAGTAAGTTAAAGAAAGTCAGTGTGTATTCATTGTTTGATTCACCAAATATTACTTGAAAAACTAGTAAGCATTAGTTACAAGTATTATGCAAGCAAAACCTATTACAGTACTAATGCTGTCAATGAGGTTATAATTTTTATGTTAACTACAAAGTCTCTTTCTTTTTAGTTTGGCTTTATGCACTAAATTTTAATAACTTTACAATAAACTTATAACATTAGTGGAATATCTCCGTTGAATGCAAATTTATCGTTGTAACAAAGTCAATGCTAAGTATTCCCTATATATTATCAATATCATGCATGTTTTTATAGGGATGCACATGCATTCTTACATACCATACATAAAATATGCCACTGAAAAGAATTACAAACTTCTACATCATGATTACTACACATTTGAGCCATGCCATGAGAAAACCAACATAGTGCGTTTGCGATCAGCATGGATCCAGACCAGCCTGGGCATCCGCGCAGTCTGGTCAGGATCCATGCTGTTCGCTTCAAAGCCTATTGCAATTAGAGAAACCGTTAGCGAACAGCATGGATTCTGACCAGACTGCGCAGATGAGCAGGCTGGTCTGGATCCATGCTGGTCGCAAAGCCACTATGTTGGTTTTCTCATGGCTGGCTCCTTTTTTTTTCTTATACTTTTCTCATAACTGAAGGTAAAACCTTTTAAAATTCTTGCAAGTTTGACCATGTGTTAATCATAGTCTGTATACATATCTAACTAGAGCTATCACTTAAGGTGATACCTTCTGTCACCTCTTCCTCACTGTACATTTATGTTTAATATGATTTTAAGGGGGAAACCAGACAAAGCTATGGAGCTTGGTGTGTAAACTTGCATTATGATCAGGTTTCAATCCAGTGAGTGCACAGGTTTCAAACATATTGAAGGAAATGTCAATTTTGGCACATTTTGTCAAAACAAATTCTGAGTTATTGGACTTGGCAAGTGAAATTGTCTTATGATCCATATAATCTGTTTTAAATAGCCAATGTTATACTTTCATTGGTTTCAGAGCTATTTAAGGAAAACTAGAATTTTCCCATGCTACCTAAGTTATAAAGGGGAATAATCCTGTCAAAATACAAAACAGAGAAATACTTTCCATGACTTGCACTCAACACCAGTTATATAACCGAGTTTCATACAGAAATGACCACAATATCAACACAGTTTTGTGTCTTTCATGAAGACAGGGCATGACCTACCTGAAGTATGTTGAAACTTGACAGTTTTCTTGTTGCCTGACCCCTCAAGGAATGCTTGTTTCAGGTACGAGGATTGAGAAGAGGCTGTTTTTACAATGTCAGTGTCTGAAGCCTCATGTTCCTTCGCATGGTGTGGTACACTTAGTACTAACTGTATGCTTAACACAGGGGCAGAGAACTCTTCTACTACATCCTGTTGTTTGATTTCTTCCAAAACCTTAAGAACAAGAGTGCAAGAATGTCACAATATACGCCCGTCACAGCAAATTTCTTTACTCTAGCACCTGTATTTGCAAATGGAATTTTAATTTTGTGGTTGTTTAGTAATAACTAAGTGTTTTGTTTTTCTAAGTCCACAAAAAAACTCCTTACCAGGTAGAGATACCTTAAAATACACCAAAAATTGGAAAGTAACATCTATGTTGTACCACAGAAAAGTGGTCTTGGTTTTTCCCTACGGTCAATTATAAAAAAGTTACAATATAAGTTATTTATAGTAACAACTAAGGGAAGTTAATCTTAAAAAAAAAAAAAAAAAAAAAAAAAATCAAAAAAAAAAATTGTAAGTCCACACAAAAATCTTTACCAGGTAGAGACTGGTCAAAATACACCTCAAAATTGGATGTAGCATGCATGTTGTACTACAGAAAAGTGGTCTCGATTTTCCCTACAACTAGTAATGAAAAAGTTACAATAAAGCTATTTATAGTAACAACAAAGGGAAGAATTCTAAAGAAGGGAACTGCGCACGACACTTCGTCTCATGATGGTGTATAATTGTGTCAAGTTACATCAAAATCCCTCCATGCATGAAGAAGAAATGCTTCGACAAAGTCATTCTTGTATCTGACCTTTGGCCTCTAAGTGTGACCTTGACCTTAGACCTAGGGACCTGGTTCTTGCGCATGACACTCCGCCTCATGGTGGTGAACATTTGTGCCAAGTTATATCAAAATCCCTCTATGCATGAAGAAGAAATGCTCCGGACAAAGTTTTCATTCTTGTATCCTTTGACCTCATAAGTGTGACCTTGACCTTAGACCTAGGGACCTGGTTTTTGCGTATAACACTCCGTCTCATGGTGGTGAACATTGTGCCAAGTTATATCAAAATCCCTCTATGCATGAAGAAGAAATGCTCCGGACAAAGTTTTCATTCTTGTATCCTTTGACCTCTAAGTGTGACCTTGACCTTAGACCTAGGGACCTGGTTCTTGCGCATGACACTCCTTCTCATGATGATGAACAATTGTGCCAACTTTCATCAAAATCCCTCTATGCATGAAGAAGATATGCTCCGGACAAAGTCATTCTTGAATTATACCTTTGACCTCCAAGTGTGACCTTGACCTTAGACCTAGGGACCTGGTTCTTGCGCATGACACTCCGTCTCATGATGGTGAACAACTGTGCCAAGTTTCATCAAAATCCCTTCATGCATGTAGAAGATATGCTCCGGACAAGGTCTGTGGACGCCGCCCGCCCGCCCGCCCGCCCGCCCGCCAGGGGCGTTCCCATAATACGTCCCGTTTTTCAAACGGGCGTATAAAAAGGAAAACAAAAACTTTACAAATAGATTTGCCTCTCAATATCTTAAAAATTTAACTGGAAAAAGTATTTTAGAGGCAGACTAAAACTTCAATAGACAATTCAATCAAGTGTAAAGTCATGTAATCTCCTATATATCTGCCCAAAATTTCCTCTACAAAGGTTGCATTAATGTGTATGTATACATGCAAAAAAAAGAAGGTCTCCAAAAATGGAATTTTCATTAAGAGGTACAACGGTGAAAGAAATACTGAATTCTGCCATGTAAAGTTACTGGTTCATACCTCGTCAACATCAGGAGGGCCCTCATACAATTCCTGTTGGTCAAAGTCATAGTGGGGTATTACATAACCAGAGGCTGTTACATCTTGTGTAGGTGGAGGTACCTTTGACATTGTAGAACTGGCACGGGACAATGGTCTGAAAATACACAAGCTTTTTTTTATTCTCTTCAGTAACTCAAATTTTACTAAAAGGCAAATGCTAATGCATTGAAGAGAATCTGAGTTTGTAGATAACTAGCATGATACTGTTTCAATTCAGTATAAATAGCTTGCCCATACGTATCTGCCTGAAATGTTTCTTTGTTTTTTGTTTTTGTTTTGTTTTTGTTTTTTTTGGGTTAAACACTGTTTTTCAACACTATTTCAGTCATGTAACGGCGGGCAGTTAACCTAACCAGTATTCCTGGATTCTGTACCAGTACAAACCTGTTCTCCACAAGTAACTGCCAACTTCCCCACATGAATCAGAGGTGGAGGACTAATGATTTCAGACACAATGTCGTTTATCAAATAGTAATGGAGAACATACGCCCCGCCCAAGGATCGAACTCGCGACCCCGAGATCCGTAGACCAACACTCTTACTACTGAGCTAAGCGGGTGGGGTGAAATGTTTCTACCAATTAAAATAGCACATTCAGATCTTCAATGTAGAAAAAGTTCTTCATGAAACATGTAGATGAAAAAAAAAAAAAATAATACAAAATTTCACACAATTTATGTATAAATTATTACATTTCTGTTTGGGACTAACAGTTGCCATGGATTTAAAAATTTATCCATTATATCATTTGCAAATGGAAAAACAAATCTCCCACAATCTTTAAAGCCTATTGTCACTAAGGAAAAGCCATTCTAGTCAAACAAACAAAATTTAATGTTGCAAAATGTATTGACATCACATTCTAATATGCTTGTCTCTGTTAAAATATGCGTACGCTAGAATGACATCACGTTAACGTGCGGTGACGTTAAAGTTTTTTTTGCGACCAAGAAAGAGCACTACTATATTTTATCTACTGTGTTAGATTAAGGGCATATTAGAATAGAAATAATTTATAGCCAAACTGGGTTTTAACACTATTTATACACTTGGGCGGTAATACGATGTACAAATAATTTCACTCGGGCTGCGCCCTTGTGAAATTATTGCACCCGACATATAACCGCCCATGGTGCATAAATAGTGTTAAAATGCTCTTTTGCTATAAATTATTTCTTAAGTAACTAACATGATAATACTCATCACTCTTCAAATGACAAAAGTAGAATTTGAAACATATACTGATAAAGATTCATCAAATTTCAATGTCGATATTCATCAAGATTTAAAGTCTCAGACTTAAGAAAAGCATTTATTCACTTTGAGCATAACCTATCTATACAAATGAAATTTTTCTGGTATTTCTGTAGCTACCAAATGCATAATCATGCAAAGTTTTCTCAAAATATGCGGAAATATAACAGATTCACTTTTCAATTAAGCAAATTGCTAACATATTTTCAAGATAAATATGGCGAAGACACAACAAGAGTAGTAAAAAAACTCAATATTTCAAGTTTCAATTGCAGCCTAATAATACACTGATGAAATCAGGCCCAATGCCTTCAAAACCAAAAATCTTACCTTGATCTTATAGTTGTTCCTGTGGTTATGGAACTCTCCGATCCTGCCAGTGATTCTAGATCATCCTGCAGAAATAGTAAGCAGCGACATGCTCAACTTTTTCAGTAACATTAAACAAAATTATGTGCATAATATAACTACATCTGTGTTACATTTCATACATGCACTGCCTGATTATTTTATATGTTTAGACAACAAAATGGAGAAATATCCTAGACATTATGTTATATCACATTATCTAGTAGCTTGTTTCATCTGCCATCCTAGAGAAACTGCTGTTACCAGGACTATTCTTCTAACCTTTCCACTCTTCTCTACCAAGAAGCTCTTCTGCCTCTTCCAAGTAAAGAGTAAAAGCAGAAAGTATAGAAGTATTCTAGATGCAATCATTACAAATGACAACTCTGTACAAATCTACAAAATTAAGACCTAAAGACTTAAAAGAGTGTCATTTTTACCAGCAGTTTTACTTACAGTGATTTTTTTTTTTTTACCCCATGCTACATATCGTCTTTGAAAGAGAGTACTGAATTGAATGAGGAATAGGAATGTGTTCCATTTAGCCTTCTAGGAAGAAATGATACAGTCAGACTCCGTTAACTCGAACTCGGATAATTCGTACACCATCCTTCTCTAAAACCCGTTTTCAGGTCCCAGGAAAATCCCTGTATAATGAATTTTGTTTGATGGCTCAAACAACCGATCACTCGATCAAATTTTGCTTGTCCCGCCGAGTTTGAGTTAATGAAGTTCAACTGTAACTCTTCCCTCTATACACATACTACTGTTTGCAGATCAAATTGCCCTTTCGTCTTTTCTTAAATCGATAGACTTGTACCTTTACGTCACAAAAGCAGCGATGCTGAAGCTATTTTTGGATCTCGTTTATACAGGTAACTCCGCCTTTCCCATACGAGTAAAAATACTGAATGAACTTGTTTACATTGGTTGTATCACCGAGAAATGATGATTTAAATACTCATAAATACTGTTGGAACAGGTGTTTAACCGGATTGTAACAGATGTATCAGATCTAATTTTCAATTAGAATTTAAATGAATCTTGCCACAATGCACACTACATCTAGGTAGCGTGGATGTGAAAAAAGGACACCCTCTTAAACATTACAGGCCTTTTTCTGCGTAAATTTCAGTACCTTTTGCTGCAAAATTTTCTTTTAAATAATGTATCTCATATTAAGTTTTCACTATAATTATAAAACGTGCCTGACTCGAGTTGCTGGATTCACTCATCATTGACTGAAGGGCATAAGTTCAAATCCTGGAACCGACCATGGCTCTTTTGTTGAAGAAAGTCGGAAATTTCTTACGGAATATGTGAGTCTTAGTCTAACTAATTTGACGTGATCCTAGGAAACAGTTACGAGTTATTTTCTCCACTCGAAAGAAATTGTCATCGCTAGATTTGGCTTTAAATGCTGATTTTGTTGCGAATATGAGATAAATTCAAATAAAACTTTCATGTATCAAAAGGAAGTCCAAATAATTGTACTCAATAGTTTAATATCGTTTATTTTTTGACTAATCAATATCCCCTTTACGTAGACAACGTAAATTATCAAAATGTAAAATCGATCTTCCCGAGGTCTCATTATTTAGACTTATCAAAAGGGATTCAATTCCTCATTAATTTATGTAAAAGTTATCATAATTCCCTTGAACACGATTAGCGTTACACATAATATGCAAGCTAACTTATCCTAAATTAATTTGGTCCTTTTAGAGTGACTGTCACAAATATAAAACAAACTAAATATCGAATTATTTTGACTTATGTGATTCTATAACTGGTTCTTTCCATGAACGAAGACGAGGCTTATCAACTGCCAGTATGTAAATAACTGAAATAGTGTTTTAACGACTTCAAATAAATAGATCTAGATCTAGTACATAAATTCACATAGGGCCTACACGTAAACCCCACCAAAAAAAAAAAAAAAAGAAAAAAAATCTAGATCTATAATGGAGTGATATTTGCGACAGTTAAGCTACGCAAGACTCTGCAGAATTTTGAATATCAAATAAATCAGATTTTATGGATATGACAATTAGATCTACAAGTGTTACGTAGCTTGAAAGTTCAATGATACCTTTCTATAAAACCTTCATACCTTGCGGGGTTGGAAATTTCGTCGATAATAATTGTCATAAGAAACAAAAAACGCTGTTTTCATTTGAACGTAGTTGAAATATTATTCTATTCTACTTTTAAAACATATCCAATGATTATCGCCTTATTGCACTTTACAATGTATGCAAGTACGGTGATACTTCAAAGATAGAGTCAGAGCGCGCGCTCTGTGTGACGTCAAGATGAAGAAAACAAGAGCTGTCTCCATAGGATGACACATGCCCCCGATGGCACTTTGAATGAATAGTTATGGCCGATGTTAGAGTTTAGGACCTTTGACCTACAGACCTGGGTCTTGCGCGCCACATGTCGTCTTACTGTGGTACACATTCATGCCCAATAATTTTAAAATCCATGCATGAATGACAAAGATATGGACCGGACACGCCCATCAATGCACTATCATGAAATATGACCTTCAACGTCTAAGTGTGACCTTGACCTTTGAGCTACGGACCTGGGTCTTGCGCATGACACGTCGTTTTACTGTGGTACACATTCATGCCAAGTTATTTGAAAATCCATCCATGGATGACAAAGATATGGACCGGACACGAATGCACTATCATGAAAAATGACCTTTAACGTCTAAGTGTGACCTTGACCTTTAAGCTACGGACCTGGGTCTTGCGCGCGACATGTCGTCTTACTGTGGTACACATTCATGCCAAGTTATTTGAAAATCCATCCATGGATGACAAAGATATGGACCGGACACGAATGCACTATCATGAAAAATGACCTTTAACGTCTAAGTGTGACCTTGACCTTTGAGCTACAGAATTGGGTCTTGCGCGCGACACGTCGTCTTACTGTGGTACACATTCATGCCAAGTTATTTGAAAATCCATCCATCGATGACAAAGATATGGGCCGGACATGAAAATTGCGGACAGACTGACAGACGGTTCAAAAACTATCTGCCTCCCTTCGGGGGCATAAAAAGTTTCATGACAAGGTGAATGAATAATTTATTGTGGATGAGGCGGGGTTAACCTGTCAAGAGTATTCCAAAAATAGCTTCAGCTTCACAGTTTTTGTGATGTGAACATGCAACTCTATCGATTTGAAAAACGTTGAAGGGGAAATTTGATCTGCAAACAGTAACAAGAGGTTTTCCACGACTTCTAATTTCACTTACCCTCTGGCCAGCAGAGGCGAATGAAACAAGCTACAGAATGTCATGCTGATTCTCTAAAACAAAACTGTCACACATGCAATACATTCCACTGGAGATGCTTGGTGTAAAATACTGTTTTGACACTTTAACACTGATGTAAATTACTGTTAAGACAAAAAATTTACAGAGCTGGCATGTTTTTTCCTACATTTAAATGGAAAATATCTCTGCCATTAAAAAGGCTGTTATCTGAAGAAATAAATAGACAGATACAATACATTGATTACAGAGAAATGTTTGTGTAAAGTTGCATGCAATTTCTTGCAATAATTTTGTGGTGACAGTAAATATTACATAGAGTGTAAAATTTCAACTGAAATTTACATTGTGACAAGCATAATTTCGCCATTACGTGTTTATCAATACAGTGGTTTTTGTAACCTATGATGTGTTCAAAGCAGTGTGTGAGTTACGACAGGATTACTTTTAAGCTGCAGAAATCCATATTAGTGCAACACTACGACATATTCTTAGGAAATAAAGAGCTTTGCTAACATACACAACTAATCTTGTTCGTCTATGTATTAGTTCAATTTAAACTTATTCATTTTGTATTTGTTTGTAGAGAAAGTTCTTATAGTTACATAAACTATACTTGATGACCATTCTTGTGCAGATCGATTCAACTTTCACCTGTATTCAACCTCCAACCCCTGAATTTATAGTTTGACCTTCTACCAATCAGACATCCCAACTTTTTCTGAATGCCAAGTGGGAGTTTTTACTTTCCAAAGTGGGAGACTGAGGTGTTCAAGTGGGAGATTTTACACCGCGGTAATTATGTTCATGATAACGAAGCTTTTAACAAATCTAATGATAATATAAACTTATTTGCCCTTATAAAATCCCTATAGTCTTAAAAAAATTCACTTGTCTATATCTTATTATTCATGCATTTTTAATGTTTTGGAACAATAATACATGAAGCCTTCTGTGGAAAATTAAATAGTTATGGCACTTTAAGCACTATGTCTAAATTCAAAACACCACAGAAAATTAAACCTGCACTTTTATTTCTTTTCTTGGAAAAAAAACTCCCCAGGTGAATTTTACATGACAAACAGTGCAGCTGTTAGAACTGTAAAAACAAAATGTATATAGCTAAAAGAATAAAAGTTCAAGCAATAGAAAATTTACTGTTTGATTCCCATCCCTGTCAACCAGTATTTAAAACCCCTAGCTCAAATACTTTTATTGATCAAAATCCTGTTATCCAAAATTGAATGTCCGGGTATTGTTATTCTTTTGTAGACATTTGCCTAAATCTCCAGTTAAAAAGATGTGTTTGACAAATTGTGATGATGCAAAGACAGTTTAACAGCATTTGATAGTAAGTGATATTAAAATTTACCATGACATTTCCTCTTATCAAAATGATTTTAAGAGAAATGTTTTTAAAACCTAGCAGGTTGACTCGGCGACCATCTACTTTCGATTTCAAAAAGTTACAGAAAAAGGTAAAGCCAGTATAATTTCTAATCTAAATTTGATTGAATTTAATTAGATATCTAATGTATGGATTTTAATTTCAATTGTGACACAAATGACATTATATATATGATTAATCAACACCAGTCCTGGCTTTGTTAAATCGTGTAATAAACAATAATCAGCAAGGGTAGAATAAGGTGCGAAAATATCCGAAAGCTGTTGTTTACAGACTCGTCAGTAGCGATACAGTATCAGATAGGCGCAAAGAAGTGGATTATTTCATAAATTTTGTTGTTTTGTTGTTTTGTTTTTTTTAATCGGGAGATTGAGACTTCTGATCGGGGTGATCGGGTTTTACAACCAGAATCGGGAGAAACCCGATCGGATCGGGAGAGTTGGGATGTCTGACCAATGAACATTATTCCTTCCATCAAACTAGTAACTTTTATTATCCTTTCTTGAATTATAGAATAAACATTAAAATAAATTGAAACAGACTAGGGGGGATCAAAATTTTGACAAATGGAGTGAAAGTTTACAGCAGAGTTATATTGTAGCCGCAAAAAAACATCAAACATGTTAGTCAAAAATGCATGCAATGAAAGAATAATATTATAATGAAATGAATACTTTTTTAAAGAGTCTGAGATGACACATAGAAAGCATTTCATGTGTTTTCTCTTACTTTTTATTGGGTTTAGTGTCACACTGGCACAATTATATGTCATATGGTGACATTCAAGCTTCTGATGGTGTGGGGGATACCACAGATGCCCCTCCAATTATTATTTCAGGCAAAGACAGGCACTTAGAGCATAACCATGGACCTTCAATAAGCCAGCTGGATGGATTCCTCACATAAAGAATTCTACACCTAAATCAAGGTGTAGAACCCACAGTGGTAAAGAGTAAGTGACCTGAAGTCGGCAAACTTCACCACTCAGCCAAGGAGACCCTCTGTTCATGTTTGCACTGTACCTTTCATATACAGAGCTTCAATTATTCTACCATCTTACTATCAGGATATATTATAATAAATACTATGGGCTGTTATCTGCCTACTGCTTGTTACAGTTCTAAGCACAAAATCATTAGTAAATTTTAGTATTTCTACTACCAGTCCAACGACAACAAAGTTGGACTATTCAAAAGCCTTGTCACTAAAACAAGGTAAAAGAATGACAACATAAGACATGAAACAAGAGCACCGCCTTGCGGGTGCTGACGCTCATCTGATTTTTTTTTGTGTAATAGAAATATTGTCCTACCCATGATTTTCTAAGTCTAAAAAGGGGCATCATTCTTGCAAAAAGCAGGATAGAGTTATGTTTCTTGATGTTCAGTGTCCACATATGATGGTGAAAAACTGTTGCAAATTTTAAAGCAATAGGTTTGATAGTTTATGAGAAAAGTGGACTTAAACATAATACTCAAGCAAGAAAATGATTTTCTAAGTCCAAAAGGGGCAATAATTATTGCAAAAAGCAGGATAGAGTTATGTTGCTTGCTGTACAGGGTCAGCTTATGATGGTGAACAAGTGTTGCAAGTTTCAAAGCAATAGCTTTGATAGTTTAAGAGAAAAAGTTGACCTAAACATAAAACTTAACCAAGAAATCTGATATTTTCTAAGTCCAAAAGGGGCCATAAATCTTGCAAAAAGCAGGATGGAGTTATGTTTCTTGCTGTACAGGGTCAACTTATGATGGTGAACAAGTGTTGCAAGTTTTAAAGCAATAGCTTTGACAGTTTAGGAGAAAAGCTGACCTAAACATAAAACTTAACCAAGAAAACTGATTTTCTAAGTCCAAAAGGGGCAATAATTCTTGCAAAAAGCAAGATGGAATTATGTTTCTTGATGTACAGGGTCTGCTTATGATGGTGAACAAGTATTCCAAGTTTCAAAGCAATAGCTTTGATAGTTTAGGAGAAAAGTTGACCTAAACATAAAACTTAACCAAGAAATCTGATATTTTCTAAGTACAAAAGGGGCCATAAATCTTGCAAAAATCAAGATGGAGTTATGTTTCTTGCTATACAGGGTCAGCTTATGATGGTGAACAAGTATTCCAAGTTTCAAAGCAATAGCTTTGATAGTTTAGGAGAAAAGCTGACCTAAACATAAAACTTAACCAGGCAACGCCGACGCAGACGCCGACGCCGACGCCGACGCCGACAACCGCTCAAGTGATGACAATAACTCATCATTTTTTTTCAAAAAATCAGATGAGCTAAAAAGGTTCTAAAGCTGCAACAATTTTGAGTAAAAAAACATCCTACTCCTACAGTGCTAAAATTAGATAAATTATTACTAGAGCAGCAAAAAAACCCTGCTAAGTTGAAAAAGGGGCAAAACTTTTCAAAAATCAAAATAGAGTTATTGGACCTGTGCACTGCATGTCAAATCATCTTTGTGAACAAATATGCATAGTTTCAGGCAATTCCTAGATGTGGTTATTGGGAGAACAGCTTACATACAAAAACCTAACCAAAAACTGCTAAATTTAATAAGGGGCATAACTTTGTTAAATGCCAAATAGAGTTATAGAACCTGCACACTTGCATATCAGAAGATTACAGTGGACAACTGTGTGAAGTTTCAATGCAAAATTATGGTTACTGAGATACCACCTTACATACAAACACTTAATCAAACAAGAGATCACAGAGTGATCTTGGCGCCCACCAATGTGCCATTTTTGAGTGTTCCAAATTTCAAGACTTATTGACTAGCTCAAGGTCAAATTTCATTTCCGTACACAACACAAATCTATGCATGTGGTCCAAATTTGAAGCCTGTACCTTCAAAAATGTGAAAGTAGGTCACTAGGTCAATGTCAAGGTCAAAGTTTGTTTCGGTACACAAAACTATGCATGTGGTCCTAAATTTGAAGCCTGTAGCTACAGAAATGTGAAAGTAGGTCACTAGGTCAATCTTAAGGTCAAAGTTCATTTCGGTACACAAAACTATGCAAGTGGTCCAAATTTGAAGGCTGTAGCTTGAGAAATGTAAAAGTAGGTCACTAGGTCAAAATTATGGTCAAACTTTACTTCAGAATACAAAACTATGCATGTGGTCCAAATTTGAAGCCTGTACCTTCAAAAATGTGAAAGTAGGTCACTAGGTCAATGTAAAGGTCAAAGTTTGTTTCGGTACACAAAACTATGCATGTGGTCCAAATTTGAAGGCTGTAGCTTGAGAAATGTAAAAGTAGGTCACTGGGTCAAAATCAAGGTCAAATTTTATTTCGGAATACAAAACTATGCATGTGGTCCAAATTTGAAGCCTGTACCTTAAAAATGTGGAAGTAGGTCACTAGGTCAATGTAAAGGTCAAAGGTCATTTCGGTACACAAAACTATGCAAGTGGTCCAAATTTGAAGGCTGTAGCTTGAGAAATGTAAAAGTAGGTCACTAGGTCAAAATCAAGGTCAAATTTTATTTCAGAATACAAAATTATGCATGTTGTCCAAATTTGAAGCCTGTACCTTCAAAAATGTGAAAGTAGGTCACTAGGTCAATGTCAAGGTCAAAGTTTTTTTCGGTACACAAAACTATGCATGTAGTCCAAATCTGAAGGCTGTAGCTTGAGAAATGTGAAAGTAGGTCACTAGGTCAAAATCAATGTCAAATTTCATTTTGAAACACGAAACTATGCATATGGTCCAAATTTGATGACTGTACCTTCAAAAATGTGAAAGTAGGTCACTAGGTCAAAATAAAGGTCAAAGTTTTTTCCAGTGCACAAAATTATGCATGTGGTCCAAATTTGAAGGCTGTAGCTACAGAAATGTGAAAGTAGGTCACTAGGTCAAAATCAAGGTCAACTCATGTCAAGGTTCATCTTGCCACTCAAAAATATACATTTGGTCCAAGTTTGAATGTTGTAGTTACTGACAAGAATATTTTAAAAGCTTTTCCCTATATAAGTCTATATGAACCATGTGACCCCCGGGGCGGGGCCATATTTAACCCTAGGAGGATAATTTGACAAACTTGGTAGAGAACCACTAGATGATGCTACATTACAAGTATCAAAGCCCTAGGCTTTGTGGTTTGGACAAGAAGATTTTCAAAGTTTTTCCCTATATAAGTCTATGTAAACCATATGACTCCCAGGGCGGGGCCATATTTGACCCTAGGGGTATAATTTGAACAATCTTAGTTGAAGACCACTAGATGATGTCACATACAAAACACAAAGCCCTAGGCCCTGTGGTTTTGGACAAGAGGTTATTCAAAGTTTTTCCCTATATAAGTCTATATAAACCATGTGACCCCCAGGGCGGGGCCATATTTGGCCCCAGAGAAATAATTTGAATTATCTTGGTAGAGGAACACTAGATGATGCTTCATACCAAATATCAAAGCCCTAGGCTCTGTGGTTTTGGACAAGAAGGTTTTCAAAGTTTTTCCCTATATAAATCTATATAAATTATAGAAATAAACAAAGGGCCATAACTCACTCATAAATTGTTGAACCAGTCTGATTTTCAGGGGGACACAACTAGGGTACCAATACATCATTCTGACAAAGTTTGGTCAAAATCCCCCCAGTAGTTTCTGAGGAGATGCGATAACGAGAAATTGTTAACGGACGGACGGACGGACGGAATGACGGACGGACGGACCACGGACGCAGAGTGATTTTAATAGCCCACCATCTGATGATGGTGGGCTAAAAAGTCAAAAAAGGCATGTAACTTTGTAAGAAAAAAAAACTAAACAGAGTTATGGAATATGTGCAGTGCAAAATGGATTTTCATAGTGAACAAGTGTGTGAAATTTTAATCCATTCAAATATATTCACTGATATACTAACTTGCTACAAAAACTTTACCAAATCAGGATGTGGATGTCAAATCTAATGCTGGCAAACAGACAAGTGCAATAGCTCTACTTATTCTGCAAACAGTCAAGCTAAAAAATTGTTCTCTACTGAAACTAGAACTGTCACAGGAGTGACTCATACCCCCACCATACGGTCTTGTCACAGAAGAATGGCAACCATAAGGAATCTTAAAATGTTTTTACTTTTTACATAGGACTTATAATAAAAAAGTTAGAAAAATACCTAAAATATTGAAAATCTAAAAATAGGATTTCTAAAAATAGACTAATTCCTGAAATTTAAGGGGAAGAAACTCAGTACAAAGGTTAAAAAAAGGTTACTTCCCTTTGAAGTTTGAATCAAATCCATTAAGTAATAACTGAGATATAGTGAAAATACATCAAAATTAACCTTAAATTCTAAGTAAAAAGGGGCATAATTCATGAAAAATTGGTGTCAGAGTTATGCACCTTGTGTCACATGATGTGGGTGATGAGGTGGAACATCTATTTTAAGTTTGAATCAAATCCATTTTGTAATAATTGAGATATAGTGAAAATACATCAAAATCAACCTTAAATTTAAAGTAAAAGGGGACATAATTCATAAAAAATTTATGTCAGAGTTAAGCACCTTATGTCACATCATCTGGGTGATGAGGTGGAACAACTATTTTAAGTTTGAATCAAATCCATTAAGTAATAACTGAGATATAGTGAAAATACAACAAAATTAACCTTAAATTCTAAGTAAAAGGGGACATAATTCATGAAAACTTGGTGTCAGAGTTATGCACCTTGTGTCACATGATGTGGGTGATGAGGTGGAACATCTATTTTAAGTTTGAATCAAATCCATTCAGTAGTAACTGAGATAAAGTGAAAATACATCAAAATCAACCTTAAATTCTTAGTAAAAAGGGGCATAATTCATAAAAAAAATGGTGTCAGAGTTATGCACCTTATGTCACATGATGTGGGTGATGAGGTGGAACATCTATTCTAAGTTTGAATCAAATCCATTTAGTAATAACTGAGATATAGTGAAAATACAACAAAATTAACCTTAAATTCTAAGTAAAAGGGGACATAATTCATGAAAACTTGGTGTCAAGAGTTATGCACCTTGTGTCACATGATGTGGGTGATAAGGTGGAACATGTATTTTAAGTTTGAATCAAATCCATTTGGTAATAACTGAGATAATAGATATCGGGACGCGACGGGACGGGACGCGACGAACGCGACAAAACTGACTCCTATATACCCCCCTCAAACATGTTTGGTGGGGGTATAACTAACTGTGAGCATTTTTACATTAATCAATTATTGTTCATTTCACTTCAGCTACAGTTACTGTCGAAAACTAATTTGTGAACATAATTATTTATGGTAGACAAAGAAACTAGTACATAATAGCAATACCATTTAACATAGACAACTTTAATAAAAGATAAAATGAAGCATGTCCACCATATTCAAGTAGTTATATTATGACATTTCATTTCAGAAGAAAAGAATAGCTCATTAGTATTAAATTTGCTGAGTACAAAAGTAAAACTATGGGTATACTAAAAACCATTATTAAAACATTAACAGTAACTTTTTACAAAACAGCAAAATAGTTTTGCATTTTAAAATGTAAATATACAAGGGGCTTTCTATTCAACACTGGAAACACTAAAACAACTACAGTGAAACACTGATCCCTCCAGGTTACAATGTGATAAGAAAAATGCTTATTATCCAGGCCCCAATTTCATGAAAAAACTTAAGTAATTGCTTAGCTAAGTCTGTTATTTGAAATGCTTGTTTTTGCCCTTTATGTGTCTTCAATGTTGACTTTTTCACCTTTATCAGACCCGTACATGACTATATCATAGATCAAAACATAACAATTCTGAATTTTACAGAAAATGACGGATAAAAATAAGAAATATACTTAACCAAATGCTTAAGTTCATTATTCAATGCTTAAATAGAAATATCACATTTGCGTGACTGAAATAAGTACAGCAGACAAATACTACTAACCATAGTTTGATTTAGCTATAAATACATTGGTATAGAAAAAATAACATTACATAACAGTAGCTTAAGCAATAGCATGATTTTAAAATAACAGACTTAACTAAGTAATTGCTTAAGTTTTTTCGTGAAACTGGGGCCAGGACTTCAGGCAATCCAATTATAGAAAATGTAACAGTGACCACAGACCACTTGACTTATTCCAGTGAGCCTGGGTCCTCAAGCTACTGATGTCTGAGCATGCAGTGTTTCACTGTGTTCAAGTTTTTTTGTTTATTTTTTTGTTGTTTTTTCAGTTCAAGTATCTATTTCAAAAGAATTTGTCACACTGTATATAACTTTGTTCTTAAATGTGTATAATTTTACTTCATTCCTTGATTACTAACCCGTACATACTAGCAACAACTGTAATAAATTATAGCACCATCAACAATGTCTAGTCCTTCAACATGTAAGACACTGTGGCCATACTCTGGCAAGTTTTTATTTAGTCATTATTTTGGAGCATAAAAAATAAATAAAAAGTAAGTTGAATCTATAACTTCACAAAATATCTTAACCATATACATGTACACACTAGTCATACTATACTGGCTACTGTTTCTATACCAGTGACTAGCACACTGGCCTACACATCTAGCACACATTCAACACTGAAATATAAATACATTAAGAAGATGTGCCGCCGCACGTGCATACAGTCTCCTTGCATCCGCCACAGCTTTTCTCTGCAAATCACCGCATCAGTTATAAATGAGTTAACATAGACATATATCTGTCTTGAAAAATTGCTAAATTATCACTATTTTTACATTACAATATAAGCGTATAGTTATGGTGTTGACACATAAGACTATTAAAAATTAATAGATTATCACTGAATTATTTCTTAAAATGGGAGAGCAGGTGGAGGATTTTAATTCTTCTTTATATCTGCCAAACTTAAAACAAGAGGGTCATTATGACACTGGATCGCTCACCTGAGTAATATGAGCCACATGTTTTAAATGTCAAATTGATGATTTTTAGAATTTTTTGGAAGATTTTCCGATGTACAATCAAGTAACACCTGGGGCGGGGTCAATTTTACCCCGTGGGTCATGATTTGAACAAATTTTGTAGAGGTCCACTAGGCAATGCTACATGTGAAATATCTCAGCCCTAGGCCTTCTGGTTTATTTTTACAAAATTTTGAAGATTTTTCTATGTACAATCAAGTAACCCCCATGGGGCGGGGTCAATTTGACCCCAAGGGGTCATGATTTGAACAAATTTTGAAGAAGTCTACTAGGCAATGCTACATGTCAAATATCTAAGATCTAGGCCTTCTGGTTTACTTTTAGAAAATTTTTGAAGAGTTTCCTATGTAAAATCAAGTGACCCCTGGGGCGGGGTCAATTTTGAACAAATTTTGTAGAGGTCCACTAGGCAATGCTACATGTCAAATATCTAAGCTCTAGTCCTTCTGGTTTATTTTTAGAAAATTTTGAAGATTTTTCTATGTACAATCAAGTAACCCAATGGGGTGGGGTCAATTTAACCCCAGGGGTCATGTTTTGAACAAATTTTGTAGAAGTCTACTAGGCAATGCTACACGTCAAATATCTAAGATCTAGGCCTTCTGGCTTATTTTTAGAAATTTTTTGAAGATTTTCCTATGTAAAATCAAGTGACCCCTGGGGCGGGGTCAATTTTGACCCCGGGGTCATGATTTGAACAACTTTAGTAGAGGTCCACTAGGCAATGCTACATGTCAAATATCTAAGCTCTAGGACTTCTGGTTTTTGAGAAGAAGATATTTGAAGATTTTCCTATGTAAAATCAAGTGACCCCTGGGGCGGGGGTCAATTTTGACCCCGGGGTCATGATTTGAACAAATTTGGTAGAGGTCCACTAGGCAATGCTTCACACCAAATATCTTAGCTCTAGGGCTTCTGGTTTTTGAGAAGAAGATTTTTAAAGTTTTTCCTTTCGGTTGCCATGGCAACCAGAGTTCTGCATGGAATTCAATTCTTTGAACAATTTTGAAAGGGGGCCACCCAAGGATCATTCCTGTGAAGTTTGGTGTAATTTTGCCCAATGGTTTTCAAGAAGAAGATTTTTTTAGAAATTGTTGACACACGACGCACGAAGCACTACGCATGACGCACTACGCACGATGGACATCAATCGGTCACAATAGCTCACCTTGTCACTTTGTGACAGGTGAGCTAAAAACAAAATATACAGCAGAGTTTATGTCAATCAAATAAAAGGATAATAAAACAACAAAAACAGTTACTGACATATATATTCTTTATATTATCTTTAAACCAGAATTGTATTTCTTTTCAATAAACAGGGTTGAGATTGCATTAAAAATTGCAGTCTGGCAGAGACAATAATCTTGCAATTAACTTGTTATGGTCTTAAGAGTAAATTGCATTAATTATATGAAATAAAACTGTAAACTATATCAATGATAACAAGAGCACCTCAATGCGAAGAAATATACACCCAAAGGTATGACCTTTGACCCCTAAATGTGACCTTGACCTTGAAGTGAGCCATCCAAAACATGCACTCTGCAAGTCCTCTCAATGTGGTGAACATTTATGCCAAGTTTCTTTAAAATCCTTCAAGCAGTTCAAGAGTTACAGAGCGGATACGAAACAAAGTCATAAGACCTTTGACCGCTAAGTGTGACCTTGACCTTGAAGTAAGCCATCCAAAACATGCGCTCTGCACGTCCTCTCGATGTGGTAAACATTTATGCCAAGTTTCTTTAAAATCCTTCAAAGGGTTCAAGAGTTACAGAGCGGACACGAAACAAAGTCATATGACCTTTGACCCCAAAGTCTGATCTTGACCTTGAAGCCAGCCATCCAAAACATGCGCTCTGCACGTCCTCTCGATGTGGCGAACATTTATGCCAAGTTGCTTTAAAATCCTTCAAGGGGTTCAAGAGTTACAGAGCGGACACGAAACAAAGTCATATGACCTTTGACCCCTAAGTGTCACCTTGACCTTGAAGCGAGCCATCCAAACCATGCGCTTTGCACATCGTCCTGATGTGGTGAACATTTGTGTCAAGTTTCTTCGAAATCCTTCAAGGGGTTCAAGAGTTACAGAGCAGACATGAAATTGCTAACGCACAGACGGACACCAGCATAACATAATCTCATAACATAATACATCCCTTCGGGCGTATAATAAATTACAATATATAACATGTATTATAACCATCAATCCGAGTAATGAAACTATATATAATAAGGTAAGCAGGTACTAAGTTAAATTGATGCGTCAAATCAATTTAAGTAACATGTAAAGAGAATTTTGAATGGCATTGTACCATCTGTGTATGCTTTAGAAAAACATCTAATAAACTTTAAAAATGCCTCATCTGGACAACTGCAAATTTGTTCAAGGAAGATTTTCCTAATATAATATACATAATAAATAAAGTACAAAGGCAGTAATTTGTCTGTGCTACATGAAGTGTGATTTAGGAAACTCATAAAGTAGTTTATTTGTATATGCAGAGATTCACTCATTTGAATATAATATCAATCAAATACTCATTAAAGTTGTGTCACTACCTTGATGATAAAAGGTTAAAACAATTTTCAAGCTGATAAACTCTGATGTATGTGACACCGACATAATTTAGAAACCTGATGTGGTATTACCAAACATGGAACTCTAGATCGGAGCCCTTCCAGTTTACTTTTGGTGACTCTGCTATACCAAAAGAATTAGATTGTTTTTGATCTTATCGTATTAAAGTCTTTCAACAAGAGTTTTTGAGAAAGCCTAATTTCAACAAGAATAAAATTCTAGAAAATTGTTAAGAAGTCATTAAATTTTTGAAGAAATGGTTGTTCATGTGTTTGTTATCATCTTCAACATGTAATAAAAATTACTTTTGTACATGCACCCTACATAATTGTATCACATAAATCACAACACAAGCTCTATGTGCACAGACGTCAAGCATCATAAAAAGAAGCTACTATACTGGATCAAGTTTAACGAATTCAATAATGATTACGGAATATCAAAATATTAGCATACAACTTGAATGAATAAAATGACTGCCATATATGGATAAGGCATTTTTAATGTTCTTGTGTTTACTATAATATAATGTATTTGCATAGTACAATAAAGCGGTAATACTATAGTAAATTCCAAATTAAAAATCCATTCAGCATCCCAAACTTTCTCGCGGGGGAAATTTAGAGTTAAATTCATTTTTTTGGGTTTACAGTAAGAACTAAAAGTATTTTGTTAAAAAATTATACAAAAAAATTTAAAGTGATACTGAGAAAAAAAGAAATCGAAATAAAAATAAATTTATTAGAACAAAACCCTTGAAATAGCCCCTTTATTGGTTTATCTGAAACTTTCATTTTGCCCATCTGTAGTATATGTTACTGATAATCTTTTAAAAATCTCCAATTTAAACTATTGGTAAAAATTTTAAGGTCTTTTACTTTTTATTGTACGTTTTCTTTTAATGGTAACAAGTGTTTAGTGAAAAATTTAAAATTGATTTTAAAGGATATAAATTTGGATTAACAATAGGCAGTGTTTCTTATGAGTAAGTCAATTTTCATTCTAGATTTTTAAAAATTGAAGGTAAACTACTCCCAAAATTAAAAAAAAAGAGCTGTCAGTGACAGGCGCTCGACATTCTCAGTGCTTGATAGTAAATATTACTATGAGAAAAATTTTGACATTAAAATAAAAAAACTCAATCGAAAAGGGCCATAATTTCAGTCAAAATGTTTATAGAGTTCCTCCTCCTTTTTACAGAGGGGTCAGAGGTAAAAAAGTATGAAAAAATATAAAAAGCAAATCCAAGGACTTGGAAAATTTTGGGGTTTGGTACGAAAATTTAAATTTTTGTGCGACGCTACAACAACGCGGGGCAGTAGGAAGCTCCCCTTTTCTTCGAATATCAACTAAAAATTAATTCTAAATACATGAAATGGGAAATAGGCTTCAAATCTGTAAATTCATGAAATAACCTTCCCAGACTTAAAATATAATTTACTGAAAGAAAATCTGCTATCTCAAAAAATATTACAGTGCACTGGGCAATAAATAATGTTTGCCATGACTACCTGTAGTAAATGTGTTTGAGTTTTCATCCATCTTTCATACTAAAACAATGAAGGTTTCTAGTAGTGAAAAAAAATACTAAAAAAATGTTTCATTTTTCAAATCTTTTTTTAAAACTGCTGGGGTTTAAGTTAAAAAGAAAAGAAACGCATCAAAGATTATCTCTACAACATGTAAACATTCTAGTTTTTGGTAATTTTATTTTGCATACTTCGGCTTGCCTAAAATTTTTTAATGCAGAAGTTAAGGACCTATATTATGTTTAAATCTGTAATCAAGAGCAAAAAAATTCCTTTGCTGTATCAAATTTTTAAATAGTTTATGTGATTTTTAAAACAGAAAATGTTTAGAAATGAACATTTGAAAAAAAGAAATTTCCCCCATTTTAAAACTAAGAAAAACCAATCAGAATTTTTAAAAATTTTTTACCCAAAAATTTTAAAGGAAAAAAGTACCTTTTCCTTCCTTTCTGTGACTTTACGAGGCAACAAGATGCTCCAGTAGGGGTGTTTCGTAATCACTAGGGGACGTAAATTTCCCCCACCCGGGGAGTCAAAAAACGTGAAATGATGCCAGAGATTTAAAATCTTACGCCCGTCGCTTCTGAGCATAGGTTGGCTGTCCCGGGAAAAATTCAAAATTGATGTTTATTTTTTTGAGCAAAAAAAAAAAAATAAATACAGCATTTTATTCAATTTTTTTTATCCATTTTTGTTGGTTTCACCTTTAGAGCAGAACTTTGCCTATTTACTTTCACACATTGTCATTAAATAAAAGCCCGTCCACATTTTTCAGATCCCATTGCGACAAACAAACAAAAGAGATAGCAAGCTAAGGCAAATACTTGAAAATACGTAAAATAAGTTCTAGCAATAGGGTCACACCTTTTTTCCTGTCAACAACAGCACTCTTTCAATTGAAAAATAAATCTGAAATCTCCACTCTTTGGCACAATCATTTATACTTAGCTTTAATAAAATTAATATATATATTGCATATAAAAATAATTCAGTCCTAACACAAGAAAAATTTTACAGGCATATTTGGCATGTTAAATGGTTGTCTTCGTATTAGTGAATGCCTTACTTTTTGGTTCTTCTTTCTTCTTGTCATCCATTGGTGTAACGCCATACTTAGCCTGGATACGCAATGCCTTGCTGTTTAGTTCTTTAGGTTCCTCTGGTACCTTGATCTTCACCTTCCTTGGACTGCCAGGTCTGATTCCATGTGTGATCCCTTCCATTTCTGCCACAGTCTTAAAAGATCAAAATCTTTTCATAAAATCTGGAAACATTTTTTTTCTTCAAAGAAATACCATTATATGTTTAAACAAGGCCAATATGTCCTATTAAGATTCCAGTGCATAATGTATTATACGAGCAAGCACATGACTGTCTCATATTACCTGGTCCAACTAAGGAAATGCCAGGAAGAATACAAACAATGCATTTTTTTTTTTGCTTTTTTTTTTTTTTTTTTCAAAAATGGGTAAAAATGTTTGGCAGTAATTTATCAAGTAGGAGAAAGCATATAGTGAATTCTTACGGCACATGATTCCCAGGCTATGTCTATAATCTTATTTCTAAGTGTATTCAGCATTTTCCAAGCTTCATCATTCTGCGTCTGCTGCATGTCTTTGAAATCATCCAAGGTCAAGGTCAGAGATTTATCTAACTTCACCAAGCTGATTGCACATTCACCTTTCCCAATGCCAGTCAAACTTCCAGATGCAGCCTCACATAGACTTCTAATGTGAATAAGGCACCCTTGTAAAACCTCATTGGCAACAAACAGCTGTTTGTAAAGCTTATTTCTGAAATTACATTCAAATGTGTGTAATCTGAATATTTAAATTTCTAATTTATCTATGCTGAAATACAATATTATGAATGTGAGCTAAGAAAGAAAAAAATACTAAAATTGAATAGAAAACTTATACAATTTTCATGACAAATGATAAGATACTGTACATGACAAAAGTATTAATTTCTGTTAACAATTAGGCTTCTAAGCACATAATTTCAAATAATTGTCTACACATATAATCCTTTATTTCAATCTCCAAAATGTGACTGAGCTCTTTATTCTATTTGACAAATATACCTGTTTCCTAGGGAAAACCAACACTGGCATTTTACGAGGCAGGGTCAGGACCATTTCAGAGCTCAAAATTACCACTTCTAAATTAGTGGCTAGCATCAACACTCACCCTAACTGGTTAGTGCAATAGGCAGAGCACCTACAATACTTCCAGTCTGGATAACGATGACCATCTACCCATACTTATAGCTAAAACTTAACAAACATAATTATTCCCTTGCAACTCAAAACATAAAATCAAATAAAAATGAAATACTGAGCAGTTGTAGGACTTACTGGCTTTTGCCACTCTTCTGCAGACGTATAGCTTTTCTCCACATTTTGAAAGTCTTCCATTTTCTGAACTTGACAAACACAGGTAGATTATTGATATTGTAGAACAATCTTCTCTCCCACAGCCACCATAACACAGGTATGTTGAACGATTCCCCTTCAACATCTGTACTGTCTTGTACAACCTGTAACAATACGGTTAACATATAAAGGTAGAACTTGACAAAACATGTAGGTTATTTATGCTGAAGAACAATATTCCCTCTAAACAACACTATAACAAAGGTATGTTGAATGTCTCCACGCTCCCCATCCCCCCCACTAACTACCCAAACTAAAGATATTGAGTGGAAGCCATTTTTCTATTTTTAGTAACAGTCACCCCAAATATCATTCAAACCTAATTTTTCAGATAAGCTTGCTGTACACAAAGTTTGGTGGCAGTAAGTAAGTCCAAACTAAAATTATAAAGCGGAAACCACCATTTTGATGATCACACTGAGAAAAAAATCCATTTTTAGAGAAAAAAAATCTATTTTTAGCAACTGTGACCTGGACCATGACCTTTTTATCACAAAAAAAAAAAGAGAACAAAAAAATTTTGGATCTCAGTAGGATTTGAACTGACGCCCTTCCGTCCCACTGACTAAAAAGTAGCTTTTGACCCAACGCTCTAGACCACTGCGCCACCGTGGAATTTTCTAAGTGCGAAGATTAAATAAGTTATCCTGACCTTAAACTTGACCCCAATGACCCCATATACAATTCCAAACTTGGTTTTCCTATAAGCTACCTATAGGCCAAGTTTAATTTCAATACATCAATGCAAATTAAAGTTATTGTGCAGAAACCAATTTTTTTATTTTTAGCAACAGCGACCTTGACTTTGACCCAAATGAACCCAAAAGGCAATCCCAACCATCATCTCCTTACCATCTATCTACAGGCCAAGTTTGGTGTCTACAGTTTGTTCCAAATTAAAGTTATTGTGTGGAAACCAAGTTTGACGCCCCCCGCCCGACGACATACCCCAATGTAATAACTGGTTTTCTATGAAAACCTGGTTAAAAATTCCAATTTCTAATGTTCCAATTATATTAACACAGGGAAAAGTGACCATGCCCCCTAGTGGCCATGTTTTTGACTAATTAGAATAGTTTTCAAAATCTTGGCAGAAGGTCACCAAAGGAACAATCCTGTGAAACTATGTCAAAATTAGACCAATAGTTAAGTGGAGATATTGTATGAAAGTTCCTCTATTTTCAGCTCTGCTGGCCATTTTTAGACAAATACAGATAATTTCAACACTCTTGATAAAGTTACCCTAGAGGCATTTGTAATTTTTCTCTATATACATATATGGAAATGTGACCACATCCTCTGGTGGCCATGTTTTTGATGAGTAAGATTAATTCGAACAATCTTGATACATGATCATCCAAGGAGCATTTGTGTGAAATTATTCCAAAATTGAGCCAGCAGTATCAGTCAAGAATATTTTCTAAGTCCATATTATATTATACATTTGGGAAAAAGTGACCACATACCCTTATCTTTTAATAGATGGGCAATGAAAATATATCACATTTACCCCCATTTATCCTGCGACCAGCCAGTCCAAGAGTTAGAACTGACAACAAAAAAATGTTGTTTTGTTTTCTTTTCAGAAATTCATTTGATGTCATCAACCATTTTGAAAACTAGAATGTGACTGTAGGACACAGGGTGTGCTCCCACTGGTACATTTGTCACATATAAGGGGCAATAATTCAAATGTTTGCAGTTTTAAGGGGGTATAGCCTCAACAAACATTTTATAAAAAGGATTCAATATTCTACGCCATATATTTTTTGAGCTATGAGCATCACAAACAAAACTAGAATGTGTCTGTAGGACACAGGGTGTGCCCCCCACTGGTACATTTGTCACAAATAAGGGGAAATAATTCAAATGTTTGCAGTCTTAATTGGGTATAGCCTCAAAACAAGAGGGCCATGATGGCCCTATATCGCTCACCTGTTATCATTGCACTTGAGGACAAGAAGGTCCTCAGTAAAATATCAAAGTCCAAAGGACAGGAACAACAAAGGGAAGAAATTTAACCAAAAAGAAAAAAAAAATTCTTACAAGGTATAGATATGTCAAAGCACACCTAAAAATTGGAGGTACCATCCATGTTGTACCACAGAAAAATGGTCTCCGTTTTTCCCTACGGCCAATAATAAACAAGAGCACCGCCTTGCGGGTGCTGACGCTCATCTGATTTTTTTTTGTGTAATAGAAATATTGTCCTACCCATGATTTTCTAAGTCTAAAAAGGGCCATCATTCTTGCAAAAAGCAGGATAGAGTTATGTTTCTTGATGTACAGTGTCCACTTATGATGGTGAAAAACTGTTGCAAGTTTTAAAGCAATAGCTTTGATAGTTTATGAGAAAAGTTGACTTAAACATAATACTCAACCAAGAAAATGATTTTCTAAGTCCAAAAGGGGCAATAATTATTGCAAAAAGCAGGATGGAGTTACGCTGCTTGCTGTACAGGGTCAGCTTATGATGGTAAACAAGTGTTGCAAGTTTCAAAGCAATAGCTTTGATAGTTTAAGAGAAAAAGTTGACATAAACATAAAACTTAACTAAGAAATCTGATATTTTCTAAGTCCAAAAGGGGCCATAAATCTTGCAAAAAGCAGGACACAGTTATGTTTCTTGCTGTACAGGGTCAACTTATGATGGTGAACAAGTGTTGCAAGTTTTAAAGCAATAGCTTTGATAGTTTAGGATAAAAGCTGACCTAAACATAAAACTTAACCAAGAAAACTGATTTTCTAAGTCCAAAAGGGGCAATAAATCTTGCAAAAAGCAAGATGGAGTTATGTTTCTTGATGTACAGGGTCTGCTTATGATGGTGAACAAGTATTCCAAGTTTCAAAGCAATAGTTTTGATAGTTTGGGAGAAAAGTTGACCTAAACATAAAACTTAACCAAGAAATCTGATATTTTCTAAGTACAAAAGGGGCCATAAATCTTGCAAAAAGCAAGATGGAGTTATGTTTCTTGCTATACGGGGTCAGCTTATGATGGTGAACAAGTATTCCAAGTTTCAAAGCAATAGCTTTGATAGTTTAGGAGAAAAGCTGACCTAAACATAAAACTTAACCAGGCAACGCCGACGCAGACGCCGACGCCGACGCCGACAACCGCTCAAGTGATGACAATAACTCATCATTTTTTTTCAAAAAATCAGATGAGCTAAAAAGTTACTAAAAATAAGCTATTTATAGTAACGTAAAAGGGAAGTAATTAAAAAAATAAATATTGTAAGTGAACAAAAGAAGGATCTGCCAAATAAATCTGTTGACATAAATGAAATTTCAGATCAGTATCTTCATTAGTTATGGAGATATACCCATTTTAATTTGAAATAAAGGGAGGTAATTTGACATAAAATCAGTCCATAGTTATCTACCCTGATTGTCTCAGTCCAACTAATAACAATAATGAAATTTCAAATAAGTCCTATAAGTACTTACTGATATAAATCCATTTTGATTACAATCAGGGGAGGTAATCAGATATAAAATAACTCTGGAACCTACGATTGGATTTGATTTATCATGGAATCCAAGACTTATTGTTGTTGAAGATATTTTGGAAGTTTGTATCAAATAAAACCATAAATGAAGTCTCTATATGGCTACAAAAGCCAAAATAGCCAATTTTGGACCTTTAAGGGGCCATAACTCTGGAACCCATGATGGAATCTGGCCAGTTGAAGAAAGGAAGCAAGATCTCGTGGTGATACAAGTTGTGGTTAAAATCAAATCATAAACTAGAAAATGCTTTTGTAAAAAAGCGCATGTCTCCCCCAATGCAAAGTCCTATAGGCAAGAAGTCAATAGGGGTCAGGAGCGAAAGTGGAAGAGACACTGATGGTTGGCTGCAATAGGGATCATCTACTTGGCATGTCCAGTCATCCCGCTAAATTTCAACACTTGTGGCCTAGTGGTTCTCAAGTCACTGTTCAGGCTCCTGTGACCTTGACCTTTGATCAAGTGACCTTAAAATAAATAGGGGTCATCTACTCTGCATGTCCAATCATCCTATTAAGTTTCAACATTGTAGGTCAAGTGGTTTTCAAGTTATTTCCAAAAAATGATTTTACATGAACAGGCCACTGTGACCTTGACCTTTAATAGACTGACCCCAAAATCAATAGGGGTCATCTACTCTGCATGTTCAATCATCCTATGAAGTTTCAACATTCTGGGTCAAGTGGTTCTCAAGTTACTGATGGGAACTGGTTATCAATGTTCAGGCCCCTGTGACCTTGACCTTTAACGGAGTGACCCCAAAAACAATAAGGGTCATTTACTCTGCATGAACAATCATCCTATGAAGTTTCAACATTCTGGGTCGAGAGGTTCTCAAGTTATTGATTGGAAATGGTTTTTCATGTTCAGGCCCCTGTGGCCTTGACCTTTAACAGAGTGACCCTAAAATCGTTAGGGTTCATCTACTCTGCATGACCAATCATCCTACGAAGTTTCATCATTCTGGGTCAAGTGGTTCTCAAGTTACTGACCGGAAGTGGTTTTCAATGTTCGGGCCCCTGTGACCTTGACCTTTCACAGAGTGACCCCAAAATCGTTAGGGGTCATCTACTCTTTATGACCAATCATCCTATCAAGTTTCAACATTCTGGGTCAAGTGGTTCTCAAGTTACTGACCGGAAATTGTTTTCAATGTTCAGGCCCCTGTGACCTTGACCTTTAATGAAGTGACCCCAAAATCGATAGGGGTCATCTACTTTGCATGTACAATTATCCTATTAAGTTTCAACATTCTGGGTCAAGTGGTTCTCTAGTTATTGATTGGAAATGGTTTTTCATGTTCAGGCCCCTGTGGCCTTGACCTTTAACAGAGTGACCCTAAAATCGTTAGGGTTCATCTACTCTGCATGACCAATCACCCTACGAAGTTTCATCATTCTGGGACAAGTGGTTCTCAAGTTACTGACCGGAAATGGTTTTCAATGTTCAGGCCCCT
Source organism: Mercenaria mercenaria (assembly GCF_021730395.1). Taxonomy (NCBI): domain Eukaryota; kingdom Metazoa; phylum Mollusca; class Bivalvia; order Venerida; family Veneridae; genus Mercenaria; species Mercenaria mercenaria. Next base: position 103,715,383 of record NC_069361.1, on the reverse strand, counting down.
GTGACCTTGACCTTTAATGAAGTGACCCCAAAATCGATAGGGGTCATCTACTTTGCATGTACAATTATCCTATTAAGTTTCAACATTCTGGGTCAAGTGGTTCTCTAGTTATTGATCAGAAATGGTTTTCAATGTTCAAGACCCTGTGACCTTCACCTTTGACGGAGTGATCCCCTAATCAATAAGGGTCATCTACTCTTTATGACCAATCATCCTATCAAGTTTCAACATTCTGGGTCAGGTGGTTCTCTAGTTATTGATTGGAAATGGTTTTCAATGTTCAGGCCCCTGTGACCTTGACTTTTCACGGAGTGACCCCAAAATCGATAGGGGTCATCTACTCTTCATGACCAATCATCCTATGTTGTTTCAACATTCTGGGTCAAGTGGTTCTCTAGTTATTGATCGGAAATGGTTTTCAATGTTCAGGCCCCTGTGACCTTGACCTTTGATGGAGTGACCCCAAAAACAATAGGGGTTGTCTACTCCAGCAGCCCTACAACCCTATTAAGTTTGAAGGTTCTAGGTCAAATGGTTCTCCAGTTATTGCTCGGAAATGAAGTGTGACGTACGGACGGACGGACAGGGCAAAAACAATATGTCTCCTGGGGGAGACATAATGAAGCTGCTATTGTGCAGACAAGGTCAAAATAGCTAATTTTGGCCCTTTCAGGGGCCATAACTCTGGAACCCATTGTGGGATCTGGCCAGATCAAGAAAGGAAACGAGATCTTATGGTGACACAAGTTTTGTGCAAGTCTGATTAAATTCAAATCATAAATGAAGCTGCTATTGTTCAGACAAGGTCAAAATAGCTAATTTTGGCCCTTTCAGGAGCCATCACTCTGGAACCCATAATGGAATCTCGCCAGTTCAAGAAAGGAACCAAGATTTTAGGGTGATACAAGTTGTGTGCAAGTTTGGTTCAATTCAAATCATAAATGAAGCTGCTATTGTGCAGACAAGGTCAAAATAGCTAATTCTAGCCCTTTAAGGGGCCATAACTCTGGAACCCATAAAGGAATCTCGCCAGTTCAAGAAAGGAACCAAGATCTCATGGTGATACAAGTTGTGTGCCAGTTTGGTAAAAATCAAATCATAAATAAAGCTGCTATTGTGCAGACAAGGTCAAAACAGCTAATTTTGGCCCTTTCAGGGGCCATAACTCTGGAACCCATAATGGGATCTCGCCAGTTCAAGAAAGGAACCGTGACCTTATGGTGATACAAGTTGTGTGCAAGTTTGGTTAAAATAAAATCATAAATGAAACCACTATCGTGCAGACACGAAATTGTTGACGCACGGACGGACTGACGACGGACAACGGACGAAGGGTGATCACAAAAGCTCACCTTGTCACTATGTGACAGGTGAGCTAAAAAAATTATGAAAAGGATTCATTATTCTATACCATATACTTTTTGAGCTATGAGCATCACAAACAAAAAATCCACTATTTTGGCTATTTCAAGGGCCATAACTCTGTAATAAACACTAAGATTCTCAAGAAGAATGCCAAGTGTGCAAGGTCACATTATGATAAAGACTCAAGCAAGGTTTCATGAATTTACATTAAATACTTTTTGAGTTAGGTACATAATATGGTGAAAATGTGCATTTTTTTACTATTGCAGGGGCCATAACTTTAAAAATAGGGGGAGAAGCCAGCAAATGAAGAAGAGGTGTGCAAGTTCATATCATGATAAAGACTCAGGTAAGTTTTCATCCATTTATATCATATACTTTTTGAGCTAGGTGCATCACAAGGTGAAAATGTGCATTTTTGACTATTTCAGGGGCCATAACTCTGAAAATAGGGGGCAGACCCAGATGAAAAATACGAGGTGCGCAAGTTCATATCATGATTAAGACTCATGCAAGGTTTCATGAATTTATATCAAATACCTTTTGAACTAGGCGTGTCACAAGGTGAAAATGTGCATTGTTGACTATTTCAGGGGCCATAACTCTAAAAATAGGGGGCGGAGCCAGACGAAAAATAAAAGGTGCACAAGTTCATATCATGATAAAGACTCATGCAAGGTTTCATCAATTTATATCAAATACTTTTTGAGCTAGGCACGTCACAAACTTCGGACGGACGCACAGACGCACGGACAGACGGATGCACGGACAAGAGCAAATCTATGTGCCCCCACCACTCATGGTGCATGTCTAGGCATCACTCAAAAAAATACAGTTCGGACATGCTACTTCTAAAACACTGACAAGACTGGAAGTTAGATCAAGAATGACAATTTGTGAAGTAGACTGATCAAATATACGAACCATGGTAACAAATTAAGACCAACCCTAAAAACAGACACAGTTAAAAAGTAAAATAAATCATACATTCATATGTCAATCATTATTTAGACAAATTAATATACTGCAATTTCAAGGACTGTATTTTAAACATTACAGAAATAGTAAACCAGCAGCTACCCAAGGCTTTTTTTTTAAGCACGTAGTGCTATCTAATATTATACAGCCTTGGTAGATTAGTAATGCACCAGCTTCAAGCCATGAACACCATCTGAAATGAGATCTTCAGAGTGACATTCGTTTCACAACCTATAATAAATGACTATAAACAAATTACTATACACCTACCCTGGTAACAAATGAAGCACTAACAGTCCAATAAACCTTCTCAGACCTTGACTCATTGGGCGAGACTACCTGCAGGTCATACGGATCATACCTACTCCTTCTGTTGACCCTATTCCTTGGCAGACAATACACAAAGTCCCCAGCATCTTGTTTCATTTTGCTGGCCTCCTGTATGGAACCGAATAGACAAGTCTGAATTAGATATGGAGTTTTCATGAAAAATGTTAGAACTTGACCTGAGTTTTTGCACATCACGAACTTGAAGTAAATAATACTAAAGATACAATTATATACCACTTTTTTTAAGATACTTGTAACTCCACAACTTGTAAAATTTGAACTGACTTGTGTGAATTAGCTTCATTTTTAGTAAATTTTATTTCTACAAATAAAGGAAATGGTGATAATATATATAGGACACTGGTTATTCTTGCTGCAGGAGAAGGGTTCAAACCAACATATGGTCATGCATATTTTGCTTATTTAAGTAATCTGCACTATAATCAATCTTAATACCAATGTTTGATATAATACACTAGAAGTGGTCTTATGCATACACACATCAACATTGAAGTAATTAACCTTTTCATTATCAGGAATGTCTTTAAGATTTTCCATATTTTCTTTACATCCTGGTGCATGTCTAGGTATCTCTGTCTTCCATCCAAGTTTCTCCCGTAGTTTGTGTATATGATACATAACATCATCATTTTCTGGGGCTGTAATCATAAATATTATCAATGAATAAATCTGTACTGCCATTTTACATAATATTCTAAAACAGCAAAAGAGGGTTTAAGTTGTTACAAAAGTTGCCAATTCATAATGATGTGACATTAGGTGTCACAATTAGATCTACCATTCTTTCGATATTATGTTAATATTTTGATTACTATTACATATTTTTTACACTATTTTTGGAAAATAGTATAAATAGATCATGGTACGTGGATGAGAAGTTTGTATGTTTTCATTTCATTATACAGTAAACCTCACTTATAAGGAACTCGGATATAAGGAACACTCGGTTATAAGGAACAGTTTTCAATTCCCCGATCTAATTCCTTCTTTATTCAATGTAAAAATCCTCGGTTATAGGGAACTCGGTTATAAGGAACACTTGGTTATAAGGAACACTTTTTCTAGTCCCAAAGTACGAAATTCAATGGAAAACCCCTCGGTTATAGCGAACAGACATAAAGAATAACAAGAGCACCGCCTTGCGGGTGCTGACGCTCATCTGATTTTTTTTGTGTAATAGAAATATTGTCCTACCCATGATTTTCTAAGTCTAAAAAGGGCCATCACTCTTGCAAAAAGCAGGATAGAGTTATGTTTCTTGATGTACAGTGTCCACTTATGATGGTGAAAAACTGTTGCAAGTTTTAAAGCAATAGCTTTGATAGTTTATGAGAAAAGTTGACTTAAACATAATATTCAACCATTTTTCTAAGTCCAAAAGGGGCAATAATTATTGCAAAAAGCAGGATGGAGTTATGTTGCTTGCTGTACAGGGTCAGCTTATGATGGTGAACAAGAGTTGCAAGTTTTAAAGCAATAGCTTTGATAGTTTAAGAGAAAAAGTTGACCTAAACATAAAACTTAACCAAGAAATCTGATATTTTCTAAGTCCAAAAGGGGCCATAAATCTTGCAAAAAGCAGGATGGAGTTATGTTTCTTGCTGTACAGGGTCAGCTTATGATGGTGAACAAGTGTTGCAAGTTTTAAAGGAATAGCTTTGATAGTTTAGGATAAAAGCTGACCTAAACATAAAACTTAACCAAGAAAACTGATTTTCTAAGTCCAAAAGGGGCAATAATTCTTGCAAAAAGCAAGATGGAGTTATGTTTCTTGATGTACAGGGTCTGCTTATGATGGTGAACAAGTATTCCAAGTTTCAAAGCAAAAGCTTTGATAGTTTAGGAGAAAAGTTGACCTAAACATAAAACTTAACCAAGAAATCTGATATTTTCTAAGTACAAAAGGGGCCATAAATCTTGCAAAAAGCAAGATGGAGTTATGTTTCTTGCTATACAGGGTCAGCTTATGATGGTGAACAAGTATTCCAAGTTTCAAAGCAATAGCTTTGATAGTTTAGGAGAAAAGCTGACCTAAACATAAAACTTAACCAGGCAACGCCGACGCAGACGCCGACGCCGACGCCGACAACCGCTCAAGTGATGACAATAACTCATCATTTTTTTTCAAAAAATCAGATGAGCTAAAAATTATTGAAAACCAGAAATAAACAGGAGAATCGCTGATGACGTCAGAGTAACATCGGCATTTTCACGCGCTTTCATGCACACGAATAAACAACTTATTTCATTTCTATGTAATTCACGGATACAATAAAAAGAAAATATATCATTAACATTTACCAAATACAAGACGATAGTAGACTTATATTTACTCAAGATTACGTTCGAGAGCTAGATCTACATGTATTAGGTATTTCATGTTGACAATAGTGAACGAAAATCAGTTACGGTCACGGTCATACTTTCCTAAATAAAAGTGCTAATTACGCGTCATTAACAATGGCAAACAGTCCAGTTTATCGAATTTCCAATTGTAAAAATTACAGCAGGTGCTAAAATGGACAATTGCAAAGCTATAGGTATAATTTACACTTTAATCCGTATGTATGGCGCTGTTATGTAGTTGTAATGCGCTATATGTCATAAACACCCTACTTTTAGATTTTAATGGGTAGGCTAATTTAACATTTTTGTAATTAAAATTTGAACATTTTTTTGTGTTAGTATTGATGCCTTTTCACATAACATGCAGTCGAGCAAGGTAAAGGGAGTAACTGCAACATATCTCATAGTCATAATGTAGCGCTCTCTAAATTACGGTCATTCTTACCGACGTACATTTTGGCTTAGTTTAGGTTTAACGCAGTGTTTCAACACTATTTCAGTCATAAACATGCAGGCAGTTTACCTTATCATCTCTCCAGGATAGGACCGGTACTAGACTCGCAACATTGTCACATAAAGATTCATGGTCAGCCCGGAGTGTGAACACATAGCCCTTTTCAAACGTCAGTCAAATAGTGTTCATTATACAAATTGTGTCCGTTATACAAACCTCGGTTACAAGGAACTAGTTCGCTATACGGATATAAGGAACTTCGGTTATAAGGAACAATTTTTAGAGGTCCCAAGTTGTTCCTTATAAGCGAGGTTTACTGTAAACAGTTTTATGGCTGAGGAGATATTACGTCTGGATCAAACCTCATATACAATCTTTCCTGATGATTATTTCTGTGTAAAATACTGGACAAAGTCCTTCTTTATTCAATGTAACACAAATACCCAATACACAGATATGAGAAATATATTTATACAAAAGTTTATAAACTTGTATTTGTTGTTTGTTTTGGGTTTAATGCCGTTTTTTAACAGTATCTCAGTCATATAACGACGGGCAGTTAACCTAACTAGTGTTCCTGGATTCTGTACCAGTACAAACCTGTTCTCTGCAAGTAACTGCCAACTTCCCCACATGAATCAGAGGTGGAGGACTAATGATTTCAGACACAATGTCTTTTATCAAATAGTCACGGAGAACATACGCCCCGCCCAAGGATCGAACTCACGACCCCGCAATCCGTAGACCAATGCTCTACTTACTGAGCTAAGCGGGCGGGTACTATAAACTTTTAAGAATGCAATAACTGTACATGTAAATATATACCAGTAATATTATATATATTCATATTATGGTATGCTTTTTGAAAAAAACATATCTAGAATTAGGGAAGGAATGACTTCAAATGTTATGTCTTTTGTAATATCCTTTGCCTTGCCTTGGGGTAGCACTGGGAGATCAAAAAAGTTTCAATGGTTGTCTTGTGCTTACCGTATCTTGACAAGCTGTTTATCTACTGTAAAATCAGATATTTTTGCAAGGGACTTACTTTCAATGTATTCCCTGACTGTATTTGCAAAATAAATATGCATGAAAGTGCTAGTACAGTTACAAATAGTCCAGTAAAGTTTCATACATCATGAATATTGTACTACATGCATCAAATACAATTCCGTAAGACACCATGCTCGACTTTTCTCAGTGCTTGACTCTGAATTAGAGCTTTGCCAGTAAAATCTTTATAAAATTTTAACCAAAACAAGAGGACCATGATGGTCCTGAATCGCTCACCTCTTCCCACATGATCCAGTTTTGAGTATGACGTCGCTTTTTCTATTATTTGACATAGTGACCTAGTTTTTGAGCTCATGTGACCCAGTTTTGAAGTTGACCTAGATATTATCAAGATAAAAATTCTGACCAATTTTCATGAAGATCCATTGAAAAAATATGGTCTCTAGAGAGGTCACAAGGTTTTTCTATTATCTGAACTATTGACCTAGTTTTTTAAGGCATGTGACCCAGTTTCAGATTTGACCTAGATATCATCAAGGTGAACATTCTGACCAATTTTCATGGAGATCCATTCAAGGGTATGGCCTCTAGAGAGGTCACAAGGTTTTTCTATTTCAAGACCTACTGACCTAGTTTTTGATCGCAGTTGACCCAGTTTCAAACTTGACCTAGATATCATCAAGATAAACATTCAGACCAACTTTCATACAGATCCCATGAAAAATATAGCCTCTAGAGAGGTCACAACGTTTTTTCATCATTTGACCTACTGACCTATTTTTTGAAGGCACGTGACCCACTTTCGAACTTGACCTAGATATCATCAAGATGAACATTCTGACCAATTTTTATGGAGATCCATTCACAAGTATGGCCTCTAGAGAGGTCACAAGGTTTTTCTATTTTTAGACCTACTGACCTAGTTTTGACCGCACATGACCCTGTTTCAAACTTGACCTAGATATCATCAAGATGAACATTCAGACCAACTTTCATGAAGATCCATTGAAAAATATGGCCTTTAGAGAGGTCACAAGGTTTTTCTATTATTTGACCTACTGACCTAGTTTTTGACCGCATGTGACCCACTTTCGAACTTGACCTAGATATCATCAAGATGAACATTCAGACTAGGGCTGGGTATCGCCTTGAAAAAAATACCGCGGTATGCCACGTTTTTTCCTTATTACCGCGGTATATACCACCGTTTTTATCGTAAGACTAACAGCTAAGGTAGTGGTCATAAAAATATTGAAAAACTCTCAGAAATACTTATTTTATTATATAGCAACAACGAAGACTAGTTACTTGACTAGAATTAAAGAAAGAAATACACTGGAATACTAACTTGACTTGTGACTATAGATTAATGACCCTTAGTATTTTTTACCAGCGTGTATTCGTCGGAAGACGCCATATTGTTTTAGGGAAGCACTGGGTCACATGTATATAGGTCGCGCTTGTTTGAAGTTCGATTCGTGCACCCGTTTGATAAACCAGTAACGTTTACAAATAGTATTAAGGCTTCATCAAATCGTTTTCAAACAAAAAATAATAAATTTCGACTCAAACTTTTCCATACTATTTATTTCTTTTTGAATACATGCAAGTACATGCCGGGATATTTTAAACTATCATCATTTAAAACAAGAAGTTGTGACTCGCCGAACTTACAAGACTCAAAGTCAAAACAAGTGCGCCCATGACGTCACCCATCTATATGGAATAATCTGGAGGTTTTCCGAGGCTTTGATTAGGGATCACGTGGTCGATCATACATGTTTTGCTGTACCATTGGGTGGTTATTTTTGGAAACTAATAATAGTAGCATGGGGATTCCAGAGATATAAATCGGAAAATCATGCATGGTGTCAATTGCTGTTACGTAAGGCTACATAGACAATGTAAATTAAAAATAAGCAGAAGTAGGGATAATGTTGATAAAATACCGGTATTTCCCGAATGTACAGCGGTATCGTACCACTGGAAGATTGTACCACGGTTACCGGTATACCGGAAATACCGCGCATCTCTAATTCAGACCAACTTTCATACAGATCCCATGGAAAATATGGCCTCTAGAGAGGTCACAAGGTTTTTCTATTATTTGACCTACTGACCTAGTTTTTGAAGGCACGTGACCCACTTTCGAACTTGACTTAGATATCATCAAGGTGAACATTCTGACCAATTTTCATGAAGATTTCATGAAATATATGGCCTCTAGAGAGGTCACAAGGTTTTTCTATTTTTAGACCTACTGACCTAGTTCTTGACAGCACGTGACCCAGTTTCAAACTTGACCTAGATATCATCAAGATGAACATTCAGACCAACTTTCATACAGATCCCATGAAAAATATGACCTTTAGAGAGGTCACAAGGTTTTTCTATTATTTGACCTACTGACCTAGTTTTTGATGGCACGTGACCCAGTTTCGAACTTGACCTAGATATCATCAAGGTGAACGTTTAGACCAATTTTCATGAAGATCTTGTGAAATATATGGCCTCTAGAAAGGTCACAAGGTTTTTCTATTTTTAGACCTACTGACCTAGTTTTTGACTGCACGTGACCCAGTTTCAAACTTGACCTAGATATCATCAAGATGAACATTCAGGCCAACTTTCATACAGATCCCATGAAAAATATGGCCTTTAGAGAGGTCACAAGGTTTTTCTATTATTTGACCTACTGACCTAGTTTTTGAAGGCACGTGACCCAGTTTCAAACTTGACCTAGATATCATCAAGGTGAGCGTTCTGACCAATTTTCATGAAGATCTTGTGAAATATATGGCTTCTAGAGAGGTCACAAGGTTTTTCTATTTTTAGACCTACTGACCTAGTTTTTGAAGGCACGTGACCCAGTTTTGATCTTAATCTAGATATCATCAAGGTGAACATTCTGACCAATTTTCATGAAGATCCATTGAAAATTATGGCCTCTAGAGAGGTCACAAGGTTTTTCTATTTTTAGACCTACTGACCAAGTTTTTGATGGCACGTGACCCCGTTTCGAACTTGACCTAGACATCATCAAGGTGAACATTCTGACCAAATTTCATAAAGATCCCATGAAAAATGTGACCTCTAGAGTGGTCACAAGCAAAAGTTGACGGACGGACGGACGACGGACACCGCGCAATCACAAAAGCTCACCTTGTCACTTTGTGACAGGTGGGCTAAAAAATCAGAGTTATGGGGATAGTTTCTCCTGATGTATACTTAGATAGTAATTAACTATTTCAAGTTTCAAGTCAATAGCTTTGATAGTAAAAAGAGACATCTGACTTTATCAAAAACTTGGCGTGTGCAATAGCTCTACTTTTTCTCAGAAAAGTCGAGCTGAAAACGGTGGAGTGATACGAAAATCTGATTTTACAATACCAAGTGTTTCTGCACTATTTCACTTTAAATCAAAGTATTTTCCATTACAATTATACCCTGTGTAAATATACAACACTGTTCACAGACATTACATACATCATTCTCAGTGTTTAACATGCACACACAGCAAATCAATGAACAACTGTAATTCAAGATACATGATGTGCATATGCAAAGCCATTGTCTGTACATAGACATGATGAAAATAATACACATCAATCTTCAAAGCCAAGATGCTCATACAATAATCAATGAGATGAAAGCTGTTTCATACTGCAAAACAACATGCAATTATTATGAAGAATGTACTACTGCATTTTGAAACAAAAAAGCTTAATAGGCAAACACCACAGGGACTTGTAGCATTATAAGACATAGTGCAAGTCTTCAGGTACTAATTATTCATCCAAAACTTTTATGTTAACTTTTTATAACTGAACTAAATTCCTAAAGTAATCCAAATATTTGTAAATTTTAAATAACACTATATTCCTAAAATATTCCAAATACTATATAAATTTTAAATAACAATGAAATATAATTCATCCACAAGTCCCTATGAAATGTCAAAGACCTTAGATAAAGTGCTAGAACAAAATACATTCATAAGAAAAAGCTAACACAAACACATTCACACACATGTAAACAATACATGCCTATATAGAGATACTTGTCTGAAATAAAATTAGCATACTCCATCAAAATTTGTACATAGTCATTTAACTTGTGTACCTTACTCTATTAATTTTCTCTAATATCAACGCATAATAAGGTTTTCTAAAAAGTTCAAGAAAGTATGGTCTGATTAATCTATTTAAATTAGGCTAAAATTTCTAAAAGATGCTAAGAAACAAAGTTATATCTATAAGCTGTTCCAAAGCAATTAAGGTAGTATTAATGCACTATACATGTATACACAAGAATGCATTTACAACTGGACCCTAAAAAGAGCTAAAATACAAAATGTAGTTTGTTATCATTCACGACCTTTTCTTCTTCTTCTTTTTGAGAGATTTACAAACATGATAATGTTCAACAATAGAATTAATCATTGAATGCAAAATAATAAATCTATTTTCATGAAGTAGACAAAATTTGTAAAAAGAAAAAACAGCAACATTTTTTCATTACCTGTATCATCATACGTATTCTTTCTCAGATGTGTTAGTATCTTTGACATATCTTTCTTCACTGCAGATTTTGGCATCCCCTGTTTGCTAGCTGTTCCAGGCCTTGAACCCTGCAATGACCCTGATGTTGGCCTTGACCTTTGACCTGATGGAGGTCGGTCTCTTTTCTCTATAATCGGTATCTCTCCGGTGACCTTCATCACATCATCTTCAGTCATCTTAGTTGTTTGACGAGTGTCAAGATGTGACATTGTGGGCAAGTCAGTAGATGGTGAGGGAGTCTGCGCTTTACTAAAAGTGACTGTTCTTTCTACTAAAACTGATTCATCTACAGTCGGTGTATCTACAGTCGGTGTCTCAAACTCTGTAATACAATACAGTAATCTTGTGTTTCAAGGCTGGGATCATAATTTTGATCTTCAACAATTGTAAGTTATCTTTTATCTTACTATATACAAAATTCGTCAAGTGTTCTAATAGATCATCTTTCAAAGAATATTTTTTCTTGCATACAGTTGACAAACAGTATCTTTAGACAACTGAATTCCACCTGAGTCATGTTTTATAGCTTTTAACAGGTAAGTGTTCATGCAAAATACATGTATGCTGTTTTAGACAGTTCTATATACTACAGAGAAAAATATGGTAAATAAATGGACAAGTACTATGAAATTCCAGTAAGGTGATTTTGTTTAGTTTTTCTGGGTTTAACATCATACCAGCACAATTACAGATCATGTGAAAACTTTCCAGATTTCATTATGAAGGAAGACCGTAGGTGCCCCTCCAGGGATAATTTCAGTTTGGCAGAACCACCAACCTTTGGTAAGCCAGCTGGATGGCTTCCCCACATGAAAGAATTGTACACCCCAAGCTACGTCTTGAAACCACAACAGTGAAGGGCAATTCATCTGAAGTCAGCAACTAAAACTACACATCCACGATGGCCCATCCAGGAAAGTAAGCCCTTTATGAAAGTCTTGCATTCAAAACTAAATCAACAGCTTTTTCTTATCTCAGTAATAAACTACAGTTTATACACTTTTTGACAATATATACCTGTTTGTATGACAGTATCAGCATCCGGTCCCATTAATTCTTCGAGCTCAGCAAATACATCGTCCCTGTCATCCGACTGTTCAGATTCAGATATCACAGATCTTGGAGGTTCTACTGGCTTTGGTTTGTGTAACCTATATTTGTGTAGCAATTATCATGCACTGTTAATGTAATGAACTACCCTTGCTCTGGTGAACAAGAACTTGTCAAACTCTGCTTTATACTCTCAAGCTGATACTTATTCAGTTTTCTAAACCTCGACAAATACAAGGGCCATAGATCCAGAGCAACAAAAACTTCCTATCTGGATTCAGAACTTGGCCATGCTGATATGCCCATAAACTGGTGAACATTGGGTAATAACTGCTTTAGTTATTAAGTGAACACTAATTGTACCCCCCGACAACAAAGTTGTAAGGGGGGGGGGGGGTATACTGGTTTCAGGTTTTCTGTCTGTCTGTCTGTTCGTAGACACAATCTTGTGCGCACCATCTCTCCTCATCCCCTTGACACAATTTAATGAAACTTCACACAGGTGATCAGTAACAACAGTAGCTCTGCATGGGGCATGTTAGGTTCTTTCAGAAAAAAAAATTGCAGAGTTACGGAACTTTGTTTTTTGTTACTTTACTATATACATAGACACAATCTTGTGCGCACCATCTCTCCTCATCCCCTTGACACAATTTAATGAAACTTCATACAAGTGATCAGTAACAACAATAGTTGTGCATGGGCATGTTAGGTTCTTTCAGAAAATAATTTGTAGAGTTACGGGACTTTGTTTTTGTTACTATACTATATACATAGACACAATCTTGTGGCACCATCTCTCCTCATCCCCTTGACACACTTTAATGAAACTTCACACAAGTGGTCAGTAACAACAGTAGTTGTGCATGGGGCATGTTAGGTTCTTTCAACAACAAAAATTGCAGTGTTATGGGACTTTGTTTCTTGTTTACATACTATGTACATACAGTCTGCATATGCAATCTTGTGCGCGCCTAATCTTCCAAACTCTTGCACACAATTTAATGAAACTTCACACAAGTGATCAGTACCAACCCTTGTTGTGCATGGTGCATGTTAAGTTCTTTTAGATAAATATTCTGCATAGTTATGGGACTTTGTTTTTTGTTACTATACTGTATACATACAGTCTATATACATACAGTCCACATAATTATGCAATCTTGTGTGCGTCAAATTGCAATGTACTGTGTCAGTGCATGCGGGGGGTACATTCATCGCCTTTAGTGATAGCTCTAGTTTTTATAATTCTAAGTGGTTAACTAGAATGTGTCTGTAGGACACAGGGTGTGCCCCTACTGGTACATTTGTCACAAATAAGGGGCAATAATTCAAATGTTTGCAGTCTAAAGCGGGTTTAGCCTCAACAAACGTTTTATGAAAAGTATTAATTATTTTAGGCCAGTTACTTTTTGAGCTATGAGCATCACAAACAAAAAATCCACTATTTTGCCTATTTCAAGTGCCATAACTCTGTAATAAGCACTAAGATTCTCAAGAAAAATACCAAGTGTGCAAGATCACATCATGATAAAGACTCAAGCAAGGTTTCATGAATTTACATCAAATACTTTTTGAGCTAGGCACTTAATTAGGTGAAAATGTGCATTTTTGACTATTTCAGGGGCCATAATTTTAAAAATAGGGGGTGTAGCCAGCCAAAAAATAAGAGGTGCCCAAGTTTATATCATGATAAAGACTCATGCAAGTTTCTATCCATTTATATCATATACGTTTGAGCTAGGTGTGTCACAAGGTAAAAATGTGCATTTGGAAATAGGGGGCGGACCCAGATGAAAAATAGGAGGTGCGCAAGTTCATATCATGATTAAGACTCATGCAAGGTTTCATGAATCTATATAAAATACATTTTGAGCTAGGCGTGTCACAAGGTGAAAATGTGGATTTTTGACTATTTCAGGGGCCATAACTCTGGAAATAGGGGGTGAAGCCAGACGAAAAAATAGGAGGTGCGCAAGTGCATATCACGATAAAGACTCATGCAAGGTTTCATGAATTTATATCAAATACCTTTTGAGCTAGGCATGTCACGAACTTTGGACAGATGCACAGACGGATGGATGCATGGACAAGACAAAATCTATATGCACCAGCCACTCATGGGGGGGGGCACAAAAAAGTCAAAACTCATGGTCCTCTTAGACAATCCAGCTGGATATTAAATTTTTCCAAGATATTATGCCCATAAACACTCTGACATTGGATTAGAACTGCTCCAGTTATAGAGCAGACACTTTCAATTTTAAAAACTTTTAGTTATTCAGCTGTTACTCCAGAGACATAATGAGGATCCAGTAGGTTATCAGACCTGACCGAGATATTATACCCATTATTATGACCAAGTTCGGTGAACATTAGATAACTACACAAGTTAGGGAGAGGACAACAAGTGTAGTGAATGCCATCCATCTACCACAGGTGACCACATACATCCTGTTTAACGGGTATATGAAAATTAACAAACATTCTTTTATAAAGCTGATTTTCTTGCAGAATGACAAACATTAATTTTCAACACAGAAGTAACATAAAATGGTACATGCATTCACTTTTCTTTTGACACAAGTACTGATAATATAAACTTACATTCCAACAGACAGTTTTGGTGCTTCATCTATATCTTTATTCTGTTTGGCTTTGATGATGTTTTGCCGTCTTTGGTAATCTCGTTTAAACATAGTGGTACGAAAACTGTTGCCCGGTATATTCTGCTCCCTACCAGATGGAGGTCTGGGAACCAGTCCTGCCTGCGACAGTAACTGAAAAATAGAAATGGACAGGTTCAAATCTCAACATGCATTATATGCATATGGATACATGTAGGAAACCTTGCTACAAGTGTCCAATCAGAAGTTTAGCTATATGTAAATGTACAAATTCTCGCATACATAGATTCTGTTCAAATTTCCATGTGCAGAATTTTGACATCTCAGGCACTTAGTGGAATATAACCTCTATTTGGTACTGTCTTTGTGGCTGCCATTGGTGACGACCCTACTGCATGTCCAGTTCATTTTTTAATTTAAACAAGGCAGTCTGAAAGACAGCTAAATCCCCCGCCACTGCTATGGATAGTTAAAGGGTAAAACTTTTAGCTGTGACCTTGACATTGAACTGACATGGCTGACTCATGAATTCTGCACAACGTCTTGATGAGGTGATCATTTGACCAAAGTTTCATGAAAATCCTTCAAGGGGTTTAGGAGATACAGAGCTGAAACCTTTGACCTTCAGTTGTGACCTTGACCTTGAGTTGACATGGCTGACTCATGAGTTGTTGATGAGGTGATCATTTGACCCAAGTTTGATGAAAATCCTTCAAGGGGTTAAGGAGATACAGAGTGGACACCAAATGGAAGGCTCAAACCTTCAACCCTTAGTTGTGACCTTGACCTTGAGCTGGCATGGCTGACTCATAATTTCTGCACATCGTTCTGATGAGGTAATCATTTGACCCAAGTTTTATAAAATTCCTTCAAGGGGTTTAGGAGATATAGAGTGGACACGAAATGGAAGGCTCAAACCTTTGACCTTCAGTTGTGACCTTGACCTTGAGCCGACATGGCTGACTCATAAGGTCTGCACATCGCCTTGATGAGGTGATAGTTTGACCCAAGTTTGATGAAAATCCTTCAAGGGGTTTAGGAGATATAGAGCGGACACAAAATGGAAGGTTCAAACCTTTGACCCTAAGTTGTGAGCTTGACCTTGAGCCGGCATGACTGACTCATGGGTTCTGCACATCGTCTTGAAGAGGTTATCATTTGACCCAAGTTTTATAAAATTCCTTCAAGGGGTTTAAGAGATAGAGAGCGGACACAAAATGGAAGGCTCAAACCTTTGACCTTGAGTTGTGACCTTGACCTTGAGCCGGCATGGCTGACTCATGGGTTCTGCACATCGTCTTGATGAGGTGATCATTTGACCCAAGTTTTATAAAATTCCTTCAAGGGGTATAGGAGATATAGAGCGGACACAAAATGGCAGGCTCAAACCTTTGACCTCGAGTTGTGACCTTGACCTTGAACCGACAAGGCTGACTCATGAGCTCTGCACATCGTCTTGACGAGGTGATCATTTGACCCAAGTTTCATGAAAATCCTTCAAGGGGTTTAGGAGATATGGACTGGACACGATTTTGTTACGGACGGAAGGAAGGACGGACAGACGGACGGAAGGACGGACGCAGACCATTCCTATAATCCCTCCGCCACGGCGGGGGATTAAAAATCAAACTATACCCAAATAGAAAATGTAAACAATTTACTATGCAATAAATTTCAAATTGCAAGTTTCGCATGTATTCCAAGAGAAACCTGATTACCAGTATATTGTAATAAAATTTGGCATCTACAGTAAGTTACAAACTGTTCTATGAGCTTTACATATAAAAGAAGCAAGTACCGTATTTTCCCTAAGTCTTGGGACACCCTAAATCTTGGAACACCCCTAAAATCTGGAAAAATAATTATTTTTCTTGTCCCTAAATTTTTGGACATGTATTTTCTCAGCGTATTTTTCGTCCCTAAGTGTTGGGACTATGGTTGTGTACTGATTCAAGATGTAACTCAAATACCATTATTATACATTGTATGGTGTTGTATCGATCAAAATATCAAATAATTACAAGAGAATTTATAAGAACCAAAGACTATTTTTTAACATTTTCTCGTCGTGTTTTCACTTGATATTCCTTGACAGTAAAGTGTTTTTTTACCATACCAGTTACGTGCTGTATTTTTTTTCTGCAGCCAGGAAGTCCGTTTTCCGTTAGTTATTTATTTTTGTTTACCACTGACTGGAATTTACCCGCGAATCGTACAGATATCAAAACGTCATGTCAGTAATTTTCCATTCCACGAGCACGTGGGACCTATCGTAATGTCTAACTTACAACGCCGTTACTTTTGTTTATCCAAACGTATACAAAAAACGGGCGTCACACATTCATTTTTTTATTTTATCGCTTCAGATTTTCAACGCCGATTGAGAAGTAA
This sequence comes from Mercenaria mercenaria, assembly GCF_021730395.1. NCBI lineage: Eukaryota > Metazoa > Mollusca > Bivalvia > Venerida > Veneridae > Mercenaria > Mercenaria mercenaria. The sequence goes on along the minus strand of NC_069361.1, from coordinate 103,698,245 downwards.
TATAGTCAGAATTCTGTAATGATTTTAAAAAAGGTATCGGCAGAAATGTTGGCAAAATTCTATAAAAACGGTCGAATTTTCATAAAGTTACTTGCAAAATTTCAAACAGCGCAATCCTAAATACTTATTTCTTTTTAAAACTATAGGCATAAAATTCAGACTTTTGACCAGAAAGTACAAAACAACAGAATAGAAAAATCTTAAATAATGAAAAAGCGGCAGCAATTTAAAAATATGAAGTAAAACGATTTTTGGAAAACGGATTTCTGTTACGTGACCTCGTGAACGTAAATAGAAAATGCGGTTAAAAAAACAAAAACAAGAGGGCCATGATGGCCCTATATCGCTCACCTGTTATTATTGCACTTGAGGACAAGAAGGTCCTCAGAAAAAATATCTAAGTCCAAAGGACAGGAACAACAAAGGGAAGAAATTAAACCAAAAAGAAAAAAAAAATCTTACAAGGTACAGATATGTCAAAATACACCTAAAAATTGGAGGTACCATCCATGTTGTACCACAGAAAAGTGGTCTCGGGTTTTCCCTACGGCCAATAATAAATAAAAAAGTTACTAAAAACAAGCTATTTAGTAACGTAAAAGGGAAGTAATTAAAAATACAAAATGATTGTAAGTTAACAAAAGAAGGATCTGCCAAATAAATCTTTTGACATAAATGATCATTCAGATCAGTATCTTCATTAGTTATGGAGATATACCCATTTGAATTTGAAATAAAGGGACGTAATTTGACATAAAATCAGTCCATAGTTATCTACCCTCATTGGCTCAGTCCAACTAATGACAATAATGAAATTTCAAATAAGTCCTATAAGTACTTACTGATATAAATTCATTTTGATTACAATCAGGGGAGGTAATCAGATATAAAATAACTCTGGAACTTACGAATGGATCTGATTTGTCATGGAATCAAAAAATTATTGTTGTTGAAGATATTTTGGAAGTTTGTATCAAATAAAACCATAAATGAAGTCTCTATACGGCTGCAAAAGCCAAAATAGCCAATTTTGGACCTTTAAGGGGCCATAACTCTGGAACCCATGAAGGAATCTGGCCAGTTCAAGAAAGGAACCAAGATCTTATGGTGATACAAGTTTTGTGCAAGTTTGGTTAAAATCAAATCATAAATGAAGCTGCTATTGTGCAGACAAGGTCAAAATAGCTAATTTTGGCCCTTTCAGGGGCCATAACTCTGGAATCCATTAAGGGATCTGGCCGGTTCAAGAAAGGAACCAAGATCTTATGGTGGCACAAGTTTTGTGCAAGTTTGATTAAATTCAAATCATAAATGAAGCTGCTATTGTGCAGACAAGGTCAAAATAGCTAATTCTGACCCTTTCAGGGGCCATAACTCTGGAACCCATAATGGAATCTGGCCAGTTCAAGAAAGGAACCAAGATCATATGGTGATACAAGTTGTGTGCAAGTTTGGTTAAAATAAAATCATAAATGAAGCTGCTATTGTGCAGACAAGGTCAAAATAGCTAGTTCTGGTCCTATCAGGGGCCATAACTCTGGAACCCATAATGGAAACTGACCAGTTCAAGAAAGGAACCAAGATCTTATGGTGATACAAGTTGTGTGCCAGTTTGGTAAAAATCAAATCGTAAATAAACTGCAATTGTGCAGACAAGGTCAAAACAGCTAATTTTGGCCCTTTCAGGGGCCATAACTCTGAAACCTATAATGGGATCTGGCCAGTTCAAGAAAGGAACCGAGATCTTATGGTGATACAAGTTGTGTACAAGTTTGGTAAAATAAAATCATAAATGAAACCATTATCGTGCAGACAAGAAATTGTTGACGCACGGACGCACAAGACGGACGGACACACGGACGGACTGACGATGGATGAAGGGTGATCACAAAAGCTCACCTTGTCACTATGTGACAGGTGAGATAAAAAAACAATAATAATGTCGTTGCGTTTTTTTAAAATAAGTTTTGAATGAATCTTTGTACATGTACATGTATTTTTTGACTAGACACTTTATAATAAGATATTCTTCTCAAACCATTTTGTAATTTCCTTGAGGGCAAATAGGTCCCAGAGGTAAGATATCCACTATTACAGTTTGACACGTTTACCTGTCAGTTTATAAAGGATACTGCACATTTGCTTTAACAAATTAAAACAGAAGCTTTTTTTTATTGATTTTTACAACACTAGATCTACTTCTCAGCACTTTAAAGAACCGAGGCGCGGTACGATCAAACAGTGATGTGCAACATGGCGCGAAAACATGACGTAATGCCATGAAAATCTCGGGGAAACTATACTGCTTTGATCTCCACTTCTAATGTCATGATACCGACACACTTCTTTTAGCTCTTTGAGGGGGTGTTAATTGATGATGAAAACAAGGCCACTGTGTTTAGGAATAGAATAATTACCGATAATCGTTAACATTTTTTTTCGCTTTCAACACGGGTGGGTGGAGGATGTTACCCGATGATGATTGTTGTGTCCATATTTTTGGGACACTTTTCAAAATAATTATTTTTCGGGAAATAAGTCTTGGGACAGTGAAAAAAATAATTATTTTATGCTGTCTCAACACTTAGGTAAAATACGGTAATACTCAGTGGACTAATTTTCATGATGTCACGACTATGTAAATCCCAATTCCTTTCATTTCATATTGAAGCTTTGAAATCCACCAAATTCACATCCCCGTGAAATAGCCGTTTTAGCCTAAAACATGGAATATAGTACCAATGAAATTAAATGAAGTGATATCACAGTATTTACTAAATATTGTTTTACCTTTTCCTGTGAATGTGTAACAGGAGCGCTAGTGCCCTTTTTCTTCTCAATTCCTTCTCTACCTGGAGCTGGTATTTTACGCATCATTGGATTGACCATCCTCAGCACCTGTACATAGATTCATTAATATCATTCTTGTTTATTTTACTTCTGTTGAAGAACAAGTTTCCACAAAAGAACATACCACATAACAATGCCTGATGACTTGTTTTTGATATTGCTATGAAAAAGTTGGTAAAATTCCTCCTCCCCGCCCCTCATCCCCATGAAAAACAAGAGCACCGCCTTGCGGGTGCTGACGCTCATCTGATTTTTTTTGTGTAATAGAAATATTGTCCTACCCATGATTTTCTAAGTCTAAAAAGGGCCATCATTCTTGCAAAAAGCAGTATAGAGTTATGTTTCTTGATGTACAGTGTCCACTTATGATGGTGAAACACTGTTGCAAGTTTCAAAGCAATAGCTTTGACAGTTTATGAGAAAAGTTGACTTAAACATAATACTCAACCAAGAAAATGATTTTCTAAGTCCAAAAGGGGCAATAATTATTGCAAAAAGCAGGATGGAATTATGTTGCGTGCTGTACCGGGTCAGCTTATGATGATGAACAAGTGTTGCAAGTTTCAAAGCAAAAGCTTTGATAGTTTAAGAGAAAAAGTTGACCTAAACATAAAACTTAACCAAGAAATCTGATATTTTCTAAGTCCAAAAGGGGCCATAAATCTTGCAAAAAGCAGGACGGAGTTTTGTTTCTTGCTGTACAGGGTCAACTTATGATGGTGAACAAGTGTTGCAAGTTTTAAAGCAATAGCTTTGATCGTTTAGGATAAAAGCTGACCTAAACATAAAACTTAACCAAGAAAACTGATTTTCTAAGTCCAAAAGGGGCAATAAATCTTGCAAAAAGTAAGATGAAGTTATGTTTCTTGATGTACAGGGTCTGCTTATGATGGTGAACAAGTATTCCAAGTTTCAAAGCAATAGCTTTGATAGTTTAGGAGAAAAGTTGACCTAAACATAAAACTTAACCAAGAAATCTGATATTTTCTAAGTACAAAAGGGGCCATAAATCTTGCAAAAAGCAAGACGGAGTTATGTTTCTTGCTATACAGGGTCAGCTTATGATGGTGAACAAGTATTCCAAGTTTCAAAGCAATAGCTTTGATAGATTAGGAGAAAAGCTGACCTAAACAAAAAACTTAACCAGGCAACGCCGACGCTGACAACCGCTCAAGTGATGACAATAACTCATTATTTTTGTTCAAAAAATCAGATGAGCTAAAAAGAAGTACTCAAGCCTGTTACTATTTAACTAAACAAATGAATTAAGTGATATATATATATATATATATATATAGCTACTCATCATCATTTAAAGCCATTCTAGCTTGACTGATTATGGAAGATAAATTTAAACATTTCTCATATTATTTTTTTTAAAACTTTTAAGCCAAAAGTATCAAAAGTTGGATGTTTTTATAAATTAAAGAACAAAGCTGCAATTTTTTTTTTACTATTTAACTACACCTGACAAATGATCTACAAGTGTAAGACATTCTTACAAGCCTATGATTTCTGCACTGCTTTATTCTATTATCAGTAACTTCTTAGAATCTAGTAACTTTTTTACAAGATGTATACTGCAGACAGAAAAGATGTGCTACTATACCTGTGAGTTTGCTGGTCTATCTATTAATCTTGACATCAGCATTTCTGCCTTACTTTTTGGATCACCATTACCTAGCTTTACCCTCATCTCTTCTACTGTTTTAGATCTTTCTAATGGTATTGTACCAGGAAAATTCACAGCCTTAATAGAGATAACAGTTCTTATGATCTATCAACTCATATCTGTATCTTTCATTGAGAAAAGCCAGTTTGCTATACACAAAGCCACTAATTTATTAACTTTTGTATAAGACTGAACAAATTAAAGGCGGTCTTTTGTTTAACAATCATATGTTAACTTGTTATTGTATACACTGAATTTAACATAAAAAGGAAATTTAAAAATAAAACGAAATCTCGTGAGATTATTTGAATTGGGCGCAATTTTGAATAGGATAAGGTCCATAATGGCAACATAGTTGTGTTGTTGATAGATATAACAATTCAGCAAGGACTTTTAGCAGTTCTTAAACAGAAAAGAGTTTTAAACATTATAAATAGCTAAATGAAGTGTTTTTTTTTGTTAAAATCGAGGAACAGACTTTGATAAATACGCTGAAAAATTGTTTTTCATGAGTTTTCATGACCCTTGTGAACAAGCCTATATGGTACCCTTATGGGCTATATCTGGGCTTGGTCTGGACAAATGTATCTTGTTTGTCCAAAGTCTAAAAAGCATTTCATTATACTTTCATGACATGTTAATACCCTTTTTCTTGTTCTGTACAAATCTATCTCTCAATTGCGTGTAAATGCTTGCATTTATATCATGATATTTGGCAAATAGTCATAATTGTTATAGACATGAGCTCAGACTGACATTACTTTTTTTCCACTTTACAGAATGCCTTTCTAAAGAATATGTGATGAAGTGTGTTGAAGGTGCAACAGATCAAGAGAATAAAACCGTCCATAGTGTTACGGAAGTGACTACATGGGCAGCTACAATGTTACGAAACCTACCATTATCGATAGCCCATAAGGGACCTATAAGTAACCCAGTTCCAAACACCACAAGGGACCCATATAGATAGCCCATGTGGGGCCCATACAGATTGCTCACATAGGTCTCCTGTGGGTCTCAAATCAGACCAATATGGGTCCTATATTGAAGCCCATGTGGGACTCATGCCAATCCCATTTGCAAATCCCATGTAAGCCACGTATGGGCTGCCCATGTGGGCCCCATATAGAAAACAATAAGGGGCCCTTATGTGTCCCATATATTTTCCTAGCTGGGTTGGGATGGTTTGAAGGAGGTGGAAAGTTAGCTGCCAGGGTCTTAACTCATTGGAATGCTTTAGAGGAGGTGAAAAGTTAGCTGCCAGGACCTTAACTGATTGGGATGTTTTGGAGGAGATGGAAAGCATGCTGCCAGGGTCTTTACTGATTGGGATGGTTTGGAGGAGGTGGAAAGTTAGCTGCTAGGGTCTTTAATGATTGGGGTGGTTTAGAGGAGTCGTAAAGTAAGCTGCCTGGATCTTAACTGCTTGGGATGTTTTAGAGGAAATGGAAAGTATACTGCCAAGTTCTTCACTGATAGGGATGGTTTGGAGGTGGTGGAAAGTTAGCTTACTGGGGTTTTACTGATTGGGATGTTTACGAGGAAATCAAAAGTAAGATACCAGGGTTTTAAATGATTGGGATGGTTTAAAGGAGACGGAAACTCAGCTGCCAGGGTCTTTACTGATTGGGATGCCTTGGAAAAGGTTGAAGGTTAGCTGCCAGGGTCTTTACTGATCAGGATGTTTTGGAGCAGATGGAAAGTTTGCTGCCAGGGTCTTTACTGATTGAGATGGTTTGGAGGAGTCGGAAAACTAGCCGCCAGGGTCTTCACTGATCTTTCAGAGGAGATTGAAAGTATGCAGTGTCTTTACTAATTGGGATGGTTTGGAGGAGGTGAAAAGTTAGCTGCCAGGGTTTTTACTGATTTGGACGGTTTAGAGGAGACAGAAGGTATGCTGCCAGCATCTTTATTGATTGGGATGGTTTGGATGAGGTGGAAAGTTAGCTGCCAGGCTCTATACTGATTAGGAAGTTTTGGAGGAGATGCCATGTATGCTGCCAGGGTCTTTACTGATTGGGATGGTTTGGAGGAGATGAAAAGTATGCTGCCAGGGTCTTTACTAATTGGGATGGTTTGGAGGAGATGGAAAGTAAGCTGTCAGGGTCTTTACTAACTGGGATGGTTTGGAGGAGATGGAAAGTAAGCTGCCAGGGTCTTTACTAATTGGGATGGTTCGGAAGAGGTGGAAAGTAAGCTGCCCGGGTCTTTACTAATTCGGATGGTTTGGAGGAGGTGGAAAGTTAGCTGCCAGGGTCTTTACTAACTGGGATGGTTTGGAGGAAGTGGAAAGTAAGCTGTCAGGGTCTTTACTAATTGGAAGAGGTGGAAAGTGAGCTACCAGGATCTTTACTGATTGGGCTGTTTAGGAGGAGGTGGAAAGTTAGCTGCCAGTGTCTTTACTAGAGATAGACCCTAACATTTTCATTGACAGAAATACATTAAATAAAGTCTAGAAATTGATTTCCAAGTCCTTGAAATTAACAAAAATGATTTCACAATTGTGCAATGTATGATAGTTTTGCTAATATCAATAACAGAAATTTTAATATTTAATTCAAAGTTGTGATCCGCAAAGAATGTCAACTCTTGCCTTGGGCTAGTACTTTAAAGCAGAGATATCTATTAGTTTACTTCCCTTGCAATTACACAATAGAGAAGAAAACGAAAACGGTTTAAGACACAATATTATACATTTTTGCACAACAAAATCGTTTAGGATTTATTAATATGTGTTTGATTTACCCCTGAATCACTGGTTCCTATGATTTTGTCAACTTACTTATGGTAAAAATTAACTTTTAACAGGCCGATAATAAAATGAAATACCAGTAAGTATTTTATAGTGCAGATAATACAGTTTTGCTTGTATCAAAATGTCACAATAGAAGCACTTTTGTAATACAGAACACCTGGTAGGATTAGTAAAGGTGCAATTATATTGATCTCTTTTTCCTATGCCTATCTTTACTCATTGGGATGGTTTGGAGGAGGTGGAAAGTTAGCTGCCAGGGTCTTTGCTGATTGGGATGTTTTAGAGATGGAAAGTGTGCTGCCAGGATCTTTACTGAAAGGGATGGTTTGGAGGAGGTGGAAAGTAAGCTGCCAGGATTTTAACTGATTGGGATGTTTTAAAGGAAATGGAAAGTTAGCTGCCAGGATCTTTACTGATTGGGATGTTTTGGAGGAGATGGAAGTATGCTGACAGGGTCATTACTGATTTGGGATGGTTTTAGGTGGAAGGTATGCTGCCAGGGTCTTTACTGATTGGGATGGTATGGAGGAGTCAGAAAATTAGCTACAAGGGTCTTAACTAATTGGGATGTTTTAGAGGAGATTGAAAGTATGTTGCCAGGGTCTTTACTGATTGTGATGGTTTGGAGGAGGTGGAAAGTTAGCTGCCAGGGTCTTTACTAATTGGGGTGTTTAAGAGAACATGGAAAATATACTGCCAGGGTCTTTACTGATTGGGATGGTTTGGAGGAGATGGTAATATGCTGCCAGGGTCTTAAATCATGGGGATGTTTTAGAGGAGGCCAGAATCTTATTCAGATGGTTTGGAGGAGGTGGAAAGTTAGCTGCCAGGGTCTTTACTGATTGGGATGGTTTCAAGGTGGACAGTAACCGGCCAGGGTCTTTACTGATTGCAATGTTTTGGAAAAGAAGAGAAGTAAGCTTCCAGGGTCTTCACTGATTGGGATGTTTTGGAGAAGGAAAGTATGCTGCCAGGGTCTTTACTGATTGGGATGGTTTGGAGGAAAAGGGATCAAGGCTGCCAAGGTTTTAAATGATTGGGAAGTTTTGGAGGAGATGCAAAGTAACCTTCCAGGATCTTTACTAATTGGGATGGTTTGGAGGAGGTGGAAAGTAAGCTGCCACGGTCTTTACTGATTGGGATGGTTTGGAGGAGATGAAAAGTATGCTGCCAGGGTCTTTACTAATTAGGATGGTTTGGAGGAGGTGGAAAGTAAGCTGTCAGGGTCTTTACTGATTGGGATGGTTTGGAGGAGGTGGAAAGTATGCTGCCTGGGTCTTTACTAAATGGGATGGTTTGGAGGAGGTGGAAAGTTAGCTGCCAGGGCCTTTACTAACTGGGATGGTTTAGAGGAGATGGAAAGTAAGCTGCCAAGGTCTTTACTGATTGGGATGGTTTGGAGGAAATGGAAAGTATGCTGCCAGGGTCTTTACTAATTGGGATGGTTTGGAGGTGGAAAGTATGCTGCCCGGGTCTTTACTGATTGGGATGGTTTGGAGGAGATGGAAAGTATGCTGCCAGTGTCTTTACTAATTCGGATGGTTTGGAAGAGGTGGAAAGTATGCTGCCGGGTATTTACTGATTGAGATGGTTTGGAGGAGATGGAAAGTATGCTGCCAGGGCCTTTACTAATTGGGATGATTTGGAGGAGATGGAAAGTAAGCTGCCAGGGTCTTTACTAATTGGGATGGTAGAGGAGGTGGAAAGTTAGCTACCAGGGTCTTTACTAATTGGGATGGTAGAGGAGGTGGAAAGTTAGCTACCACGGTCTTTACTGATTGGGCTGTTTAGGAGGTGGAAAGTAAGCTGCCAGTGTCTTTACTGATTGGGATGGTAGAGGAGGTGGAAAGTTAGCTACCAGGGTCTTTACTAATTGGGATGGTAGAGGAGGTGGAAAGTAAGCTGCCAGGGTCTTTACTGAGAGGAGGTGGAAAGTTAGCTACCAGTGTCTTTACTGATTGGGCTGTTTAGGAGGTGGAAAGTAAGCTGCCAGTGTCTTTACTGATTGGGATGGTAGAGGAGGTGGAAAGTTAGCTACCAGGGTCTTTACTAATTGGGATGGTAGAGGAGGTGGAAAGTAAGCTGCCAGGGTCTTTACTGATTGGGATGGTAGAGGAGGTGGAAAGTTAGCTACAAGGGTCTTTACTAATTGGGATGGTAGAGGAGGTGGAAAGTAAGCTGCCAGGGTCTTTACTGATTGGGATGGTAGAGGAGGTGGAAAGTTAGCTACCAGGGTCTTTACTAATTGGGATGGTAGAGGAGATGGAAAGTTAGCTGCCAGGGTCTTTACTAATTGGGATGGTAGAGGAGGTGGAAAGTTAGCTACAAGGGTCTTTACTGATTGGACTGTTTAGGAGGTGGAAAGTAAGCTGCCAGTGTCTTTACTGATTGGGATGGTTTGGAGGAAGTGGAAATTTAGCTTCCAGGGTATTTGCTGATTGGGATGTTTTAGAGATGGAAAGTATGCTGCCAGGATCTTTACTGAAAGGGATGGTTTGGAGGAGGTGGAAAGTAAGCTGCCAGGGTCTTTACCGATTGGGATGGTTTGGAGGAGATGAAAAGTATGCTGCCAGGGTCTTCACTAATTGGGATGGTTTGGAGGAGTTGGAAAGTTAGCTGCCAGGGTCTTTACTGATTGGGGTGGTTTGGAGGAGATGGAAAGTATGCTGCCAGGGTCTTTACTAATTGGGATGGTTTGAAGGAGATGGAAAGTTAGCTGTCAGTGTCTTCACTAATTGGGATGGTTTGGAGGAGGTGGAAAGTAAGCTGCCAGGGTCTTTACTGATTAGGATGGTATTGAGAAGGTGGAAAGCTAGCTACCAGGGCTTTTACTGATTGAGCTGTTTAGGAGGAGGTGGGAAGTTAGCTGCCAGTGTCTTTACTAATTGGGATGGTTTGGAGGAGGTGGAAATTAAGCTGGCAGTGTCTTTACTGATTGGGATGGTTTGGAGGAGGTAGAGAGTAAGCTGCCAGTGTATACTGATTGAGATGGTTTGGAGGAAGTGGAAAGTTAGCTGCCAGTGTCTTTACTCATAGGGATGGTTTGGAGGAGGTGGAAAGTTAGCTGCCAGGGTCTTTACTGATTGGGATGTTTTAGAAATGGAAAGTATGCTGCAAGGACCTTTACTGAATGGTATGGTTTGGAGGAGGTGGAAAGTAAGCTGCCAGGATTTTTACTGATTGGGATGTTTTAGAGGAAATGGAAAGTATGCTGCCAGGGTATTAACTGATTAGGATGGTCTAGAGGAGATGGAAATTATGCTGCCAGCGTCTTTACCAACTGGATGGTTTGGAGGAGGTGGAAAGTTAGCTGCCTAGGTCTTAACTGATTGGGATGTTTTAGAGGAAGTGGAAAGTCAGCTGCCAGGATCTTTACTGATTGGGATGTTTTGGACGAGATGGAAAATATGCTGCCAGGGTCATTACTGATTTGGGATGGTTTTAGGTGGAAAGTATTCTGCCAGGGTCTTTACTGATTGGGATGGTTTGGAGGAGTCAGAAAGTTTGCTCCAAGGGTCTTATCTAATTGGGATGTTTTAGAGGAGATTGAAAGTATGCTGCCTGGGTCTTTACTGATTAGGTTGATTTGGAAGAGATTGAAAGTTAGCTGCCAGAGTCTTTACTGGTTGGGAAATTTTAGAGGAGATGGAAAGTATGTTGCCAGGGTCTTTACTGATTGGGATGGTTTGGAGTTGGTGGAAATTTAGCTGCCAGGGTCTTTACTAATTGGGGTGTTTTAGAGAACATGGAAAATATACTGCCAGGGTCTTTACTGATTGGGATGGTTTGGAGAAGATGGAAAGTATGCTGACAGGGTCTTACATCATAGGGATGTTTTAGAGGCCAGGATCTTTACTGGTTTAGATGGTTTGAAGGAGGTGGAAAGTAAGCTGCCAGGGTCTTTACTGATTGGGATGGTTTTGAGGATGTGGACAGTAACCGGCCAGGGTCTTTACTGATTGCAATGTTTTGGAAAAGAAGAGAAGTAAGCTGCCAGGGTCTTCACTGATTGGGATGTTTTGGAGAAGGAAAGTATGCTGCCAGGGTCTTTACTGATTGGAATGTTTTGGAGGAGAAGGGATCGAGGCTATCAAGGTTGTTAACTGATTGGGACGGTTTGGAGGAGAAGGAAAGAACACAGCCAGGGTCTATACCGATTGGAATGATTTGGAGGAGGAGAAAAGTAAACTGCCAGTGTCTTTACTGATTGGAATCTTTTGGAATACAAAAGTAAGCTTGAATTGTATACATTTTTGGGGGAAAGATATCCTGCAAGGTTTTTTACTGACTTGGATATGTTGGGAGTGAAGAAAAGTTAGCTGCCAGCACCTTTACTGATTGGGATGTTTTGGAAAAGAAGAAAAGCAAGCTGCAAGGGTCAATGTTGATTGTAACATTTTCAAGGAAAAAAGTACACTGTCAGGGACTGACTGGGATGCTTTGGAGAAAGTAAGCTGCCAGGGGATTTACTTATTGGAATGTTTTAGAGGAAAAGCTGCCAGGATCTAAACTAACTGGTGCATTTTCGGGGAAAAGATATCCTGCTAAGGAATTTAATAACTGGGATATAGTGGGAGGGAAGATAAGTAAGCTGCCAGTGTCTTTATTGATTGGGATACATTGGAGGAAGAGAAAAGTAAGAGAAGACAAGTACACAGCCTGGTCTTCACTGATTGGGATGTTTGTGGGGAGAAGGAAAGTACACTGCCAGGATCTTTACTGATATGGATATTTTGGAGGGAGAGGAAAATACACTGGCAGGGTCTTTACCGATTGGGAAGTTCTGGAGAAGAAAAGTAGGCTGCAAAGGTCTTTACTAACTGGGATGCTTTGGAAGAGATGAAAAGTATGCTGCCAGGGTCTTTACTAATAGGGATGCTTTTGAGGAGAAAAAAAAAGTATGCTGCAAGGGTCTTTACTGGGCAAGGTCTATAGTGATTGGGATGTTTTGGAGGTGAAGAAAAGTATGCTGCCAGGGTATTTACTGATAAGGACATTTGCGAGGCAAAGAAAAGCTCACTGCTAGGGTCATTACTAATTACGATGTTTTGAAGGAGAAGACAAATATGCTATCAAGGTAAATATTAATTTGGATGTTTTGGTGCAGAAGAATAGTAAGCTGCCAGGATCTTTACTGATTGGGATGTTTTGGGGGAGTATGTAAGGAGGCTGTCAGGGTATCCACTTTCAAGTTTTGCTGTGCATTTAATCTGAGGACGATGCTTTTTTTTAAGATTGCTCTTTCTACCAGATCTTTGTCCTTGCTTCTTTAAATTATATTATGTCATTTCATCTGCATAATGACATGAGTGGTCACCATTGCCACAACACAGATTCTCTGTCAATTATACTAGGATTTTCAAATGCAATATGACATTTCTGGCAACTTTTGCCGTAACACAGATTCCTAGTCAAATATATTAGAACTTCTCAATTGCAAAATGACATTAAAGGCAACTTTTGCCATAACACAGATTCCTAGTCAAGTATATTAGAACTTCTCAATTGCAAAATGACATTAATTTGAACAATTTTGATAGAGGACCACTAGATGATGAAACATGCCAAATATCAAGGCTCTACATCTTGAGGTTTTGGACAAGAAGATTTTTAAAGTTTTTCCTTTTGGTTGCCATGGCAACCAGAGTTCTACATGAATGCTGTTCTTTGTACAATTTTGAAAGGGGGCCACCCAAGGATCATTCCTGTGAACTTTGGTGTAATTCTGCCCAATGGTTTTCTAGAAGATTATTTTAGAAAATGTTGATGGACTCACAACACATGTCTCACGACGGACACTGAGCAATTACAAAAGCTCACCATGAGCCTTTGGCTCAGTTGAGCAAAAAAGGCAAAGAATAAGTCCAATTGAATGCAACTTATTTTGTTGTTCAAGCATAATTTCAGTGTTAAAAAAATTCATTAGAAACAATATAATTTTAGTATGTGTATTGTATAAGTTTATACCATGATTTATCCAATACCATATGAACCACACTTTTTAGTACAATGAATTAAACCTTAACAATTTTACAAAAACAGAATTCTACCCTGACCATTTTCATACTGACACATTCCTTCTTCACACACGTAAATAACACTTACTGTGGTACAATGATATATGTACATGAAATGCAGTTGCTGCCACCAGCGTAGCTTAAACAAGAATTAACTTTCAAACAAGAGGGTCATGATGACCTGAGTAATATGAGCCACATATTTAAAATGGCACACTGATGCTAAAATATTAGATAGTAGGTCAGTTGGTAACATTTATGGTCACTGAAAGTCAGTTTTAAGATTGGTGTGCAAAACTGTACATCATCCAAATTTCAAAGCTGTACCTTAAAAAAAAAGAGGACCATGATGGTCCTGAAGTGCTCACCTCTTCCCACATGACCCAGTTTTGAGTACGACGTCGTTTTTTCTATTATTTGACATAGTGACCTAGTTTTTGAGCTCATGTGACCCAGTTTTGAACATGACCTAGATATTATCAAGATAAAAATTCTGACAAATTTTCATGAAGATCCATTGAAAAATATGGTCTCTAGAGAGGTCACAAGGTTTTTCTATTATTTGACCTCTTGACCTAGTTTTCGAAGGTACGTGACCCTGTTTTGAACTTTACCTAGATATCATCAAGGTGAACATTCTCACTAATTTTCATGAAGATCTCATGAAAAATATGGCCTCTAGAGAGGTCACAAGGTTTTTCTATTTTTATACCTACTGGCCTAGTTTTTGACCGCACGTGACCCAGTTTCGAAACTGACCTAGATATCATCAAGGTTAACATTCAGATCAATTTTCATGAAGATCCATTGAAAAATATGGCCTCTAGAGAAGTCAAAAGATTTTAATAATTTTAGACCTACTGACCTAGTTTTTGACCGCAGTTGACCCAGTTTCAAACTTGACCTAGATATCATCAAGATGAACATTCAGACCAACTTTCATACAGATCCCATGAAAAGTATGGCCTCTAGAGAGGTCACAAGGTTTTTTTATTATTTGACCTACTGACCTAGTTTTTTAAGGCATGTGACCCAGTTTCAAATCTGACCAAGATATCATCAAGGTGAACATTCTGACCAATTTTTATGGAGATCCATTCACAAGTATGGCCTCTAGAGAGGTAACAAGGTTTTTCTATTTTTAGAACTACTGACCTAGTTTTTGACCGCACATGACCTTGTTTCGAACTTGACCTAGATATCATCAAGATGAACATTCAGACCAACTTTCATACAGATCCCATGAAAAATATGGCCTTTAGAGAGGTCACAAGGTTTTTCTATTATTTGACCTACTGACCTAGTTTTTGAAGGCATGTGACCCACTTTCGAACTTGACCTAGATATCATCAAGATAAACATTCAGACCAACTTTCATACAGATCCCATAAAAAATATGGCCTCTAGAGAGGTCACAAGGTTTTTCTATTATTTGACCTACTGACCTAGTTTTTGATGGCACGTGACCCACTTTCAAACTTTACCTAGATATCATCAAGGTGAACATTCTGACCATTTTTCATGAAGATCTCATGAAATATATGGCCTCTAGAGAGGTCACAAGCTTTTTCTATTTTTAGACCTACTGACCTAGTTTTTGACCGCACGTGACCCAGTTTCGAACCTGACCTAGATATCATCAAGACGAACATTCAAACCAACTTTCATACAGATCCCATGAAAAATATGGCCTTTAGAGAGGTCACAAGGTTTTTCTATTATTTGACCTACTGACCTAGTTTTTGATGGCACGTGACCCAGTTTCGAACTTGACCTAGATATCATCAAGGTGAACATTCTGACCAATTTACATGAAGATCTTATGAAATATATGACCTCTAGAGAGGTCACAAGGTTTTTCTATTTTTAGACCTACTGACCTAGTTTTTGAAGGCACGTGACCCAGTTTCGAACTTGACCTAGATATCATCAAGGTGAACATTCTGACCAATTTTTATGAAGATCTTGTGAAATATATGGCCTCTAGAGAGGTCACAAGGTTTTTCTATTTTTAGACCTACTGACCTAGTTTTTGAAGGCACGTGACCCAGTTTCGAACTTGACCTAGATATCATCAAGATGAACAGTCTGACCAACTTTCATAAAGATCCCATGAAAAATGTGACCTCTAGAGTGGTCACAAGCAAAAGTTTACGGACGCACGCACGGACGCACGCACTGACGCACGCACGACGGACACCGCGCGATGACAGGTGAGCTAAAAAGAGAGTAGGTCAGTAGGTCAAGGTCAGAGTCAAGTGACGCCTAATCGCTTTTGATCATCAGGTACTGTAATTACATTTAAACAGTCTAGGAAATATGATCTGATAATTTTTGAGGTATTTATTCCTATATAACTCATTATATAGTGACCCCCAGGGGCATGATTTGAACAATCTTGTTAGAGATCCACTAGGCAATGCTACATACCAAATATCAAAGGCCTAGGCCTTGAACTTTCAGACAAGAAGATTTTTGTAAGTCTAATGTTAAATTTGGGACCCAAAGGGCAGGGCCTCTTTCACCCCAGGGGCACCATTTGAACAATTTTGGTAGAGGACCACAAGGAAATGCAACATACCAAATATCAAAAACCTAGACCTTGCAATTTCAGGCAAGAAGATTTTTAGTTTTTCCTATACAAGTCTATGTGAAACTAGAGACCCCCGGGACAGGGCCTCTTTTCACCCCAGGGTTATAATTTGAATAATTTTTATCGAAGACCACAAGGCAATGCTACATACCAAATATCAAAGGCCTAGGTCTTGTGGTTTTAGACAAGAAGGTTTTTAAAGTTTTTTCCTATTTAAGTCAAAACTTGTGACCCTCAATTTGAACAATCTTCATAGAGGACCATAAGACGATGTAAAATGCCAAATATCAAGGCTCTACGGCTTGTGGTTTTGGACAAGAAGATTTTTAATACCATGGCAACCAGAGTTCTGCATGGAATTCAATTCTTTGAACAAGGGGGCCACCCAAGGATCATTCCTGTGAAGTTTGATGTAATTCGGCCCAGTGGTTTTCAAGAAGATTTTTTTAGAAATTGTTGACGGACGCACAACCCATGACCCACAACAGACATTGAGCGGTCACAAAAGCTCAGCATGAGCCTTTGGCTCAGGTAAGCTAAATATACTTAGCAAATAAAAAAAATATCCAAAGTCAAACTTTGGTGTTTATTCTATCTGTGGACGTTGGTTTCTTAGAATACAGCTCTTTCAGAATCTTTGTCCTTATTTCTGTCAATTATATGAAAACTGTTCATTCACACAATAAGATAGTCTAATTTTGCCACAGCATAGATTCGCTGCTAATTATATTAGGCCTTTTCATTCAATGACTGCCTATCAAACATATTAGGATATTTTGTTCACATAATGATAATACAGGCAACTTCTGCCACAACACTGATTCCCTGTTAATTATGTAAGGACGTTTCGTTCAAATAAGGATAATAGCGGCAACTTTTACTACAACATAGAATACCTGTCAATTATTGTGTAATCATTAATATTCGTGGCGGACTAATTTTTGTGGATTTCGTAGTTGTTAATACACGAAATTTAATCCCAACGAACAAGTCAAATTCCCATTCATTTTATGTTCAAATGCTGAAATCCACAAATTCATATCCCCACGAAATTGCCATTTTGACCAAAAACACGAAATTTCATGCCCACGAAATTAAATGATTGTACAGTATATTAAAACTTTTTGTTAGCATGATGATAATATAGGGAACTTCTGCTGCTACAAAACAGATTCCCAGTCAATTATTTGGACTTTATGTTAGCATAATGATAATATTGGCAACATTTACCTGCTACAAAACAGATTCCCAGTCAATTATTTGGACTTTATGTTAGCATAATGATAATATGGGCAACTTCTGCTGCTACAAAACAGATTCCCAGTCAATTATTTGGACTTTATGTTAGCATAATGATAATATGGGCAACTTCTGCTGCTACAAAACAGATTCCCAGTCAATTATTTGGACTTTATGTTAGCATTATGATAAAATGGGCAACATTTACCTCATAATACCTGCTACAACACAGATTCCTTGTTAATCACATTTGGACTTTTCAGTTGCAAAATGATATTACAGGAACAATGTTCCCTTTAAAACTAACAACTAAAGAAATTGTAACTCCTACTTCCTTCTTAATTGTAAGTATAAAAAATAACATAAAATCATGCAGTTTTAATGCTGAGAAATGATTAGTAAGTGTGTATTGTAAGTATTCAGTTTTGGTATATAATAATGTAAACAAGAAATATGTCAACATTGTATGACAAATGCCTCTGGAAAATGCTTGAAAGAATATTATAAAGTCCAGAAATGGGCTTACTTAAAAAAAAATCAGAAACAAAAATCCAAACAGTATGTGCATGTCCACTTGATATTGATGATGTATACCAAGCTACATTTGCACTGGATGGAAAGTGTGGGAGGTACACAAGGTACAAATGTCATTGTAATATCGCAAAGTCCAAAAATGTGGCATAACTCAAGAGAAAATAATAGTACACAAAAGTGCCTAAAATATGTGCATCTTTGCTTAATGTTAATGATGCATACCAAGTTTCATTTAAATTGGATGAAAATTGAAGGAGAAGTCAAGTACACAAGATAACAAGAGCTGTCCATAAGACAGCCAAAATAAATACTCGACTATTCAAATTGTTGTCCCAGAAGCAGGATTATTAACCTAAATGTTAGAATATCTGTAGAGTTTCAATCCAGTATCTGCAGCAGTATTGGAGTTAGTAACTTTCATGCAAAACTTTAACCAGTTGTTTTTAAGTTCAAAAGCGGACATAATTTTGCAAAATACATGTCAGAGTTATGGGACTTGATGCTATGACCTAGTTTTATAAACCCGAAGAAACACATGAATTTCCAAATCAATATCTGCAGTAGTATTGCAGATAGTAACTTGCATGCAAAACTTTAACCAGGATTTTCTTAGTCCAAAAGGAGGCATAATTTGCCCAAGATACATGTCAGAGTTATGGGACTTGATCCTGTGAGGTTGGTTATTGACCTAGAAAAAGAAAAAATAAGTTTCAAAGCTATACACCTTTAAATGATTGCTATATGTATTTGCATGCAAAACTTTAACCAAGGTGTGATGCCGACACCAGGGTAAGTAGAATAGCTTCGACTACTCTTTGAATAGTCCAGTTAAAAATGAAAATCTATTAATACACAGTTCGAAAAAATAACATAACTAATACAACAGTAATCTAGTAACAGGTAAATTTTATGTTTATGATGCATACCAATTTTCATTTCATGACTTGGATGGAAACTGCAAGATGAATTGAGTACAGGAGAGTGACAGACTGAATGACGGATAGTTCAAACACTATACGCCCCCTGGTTTTTGATACCATGGGTAGAAAAAATAATTTAGTCTGTTAACTCTAACAGGGCTAGACATTAAGGGTTGTCAGGTTGTCTGAGATAAGTGCTTCATTTGTTGTTTTTTGTAGCACATGTTTGAAATAAGCAAGATATACTAAAATGTGCTTAAGATTTCTATTTGGAAGATATTACTACTTATAACACATAAGAAAAGTAGTTTGTGTTCTAACAAGATCAAGACTGTAAGAATCTTTCATATCATGGAAATATCCACTTTGAGAGTAAATGTTCATGGTTGTTTAAAGTCTGTGTCCAGTTACATGAGAGCCTGATCTTCCCATCCACCCCTTCAAACAGTAATATATTCTTTTCTCAAGATATTCAACAAATGATAGAAAAAATAACTTAGAACTAAGGTTTATCTTTTAGCTCTATTTTCTTACAGAAGCATATGAATTAAAGTTTTATTCACAATAAAGTTTGTTACACACTATCTTCCTACACCCCAGGGTGTAAGAAAGTATTTAGCCAACATCAATATATATTAACACAAGAAACTCCTGTGAAGTATGCAAGAAAAATATAACCAGTTTTAATTGTCCATTTAAGTTCAGGTAAAATACCATAGTTGTATAAAATAATGAATTTGATAAAAATAAAGAAATTTTCCATGTCTTGATGTAGTAAAATTTGTTGTCTTGGGTAAAATTTTATGCTTAGAATTATCTTTAGTAACCAGTGCTCTTAAATACTTAATAATAATCCAGTCAAATAACATGGTGTGAAATGTAAAGTTCAGACCAATTTCATCACAATCACTTTTTAAAAGTACATAACAGTACAAAATACAAATGGGCAAGAGATTTCAAAAGTTAACGTCTAGCCCTTCAACAGACATGTATAAAATGAAAGCATTATCTACAGATACTAACAGCCATAATATGATACCAACCTAGCAGTTATTAAGTAATTATTAATTAACGAATAGTAATTATTTGCATGTGTTTAATACAGGTATTGAGTATGCATGCATTTTATGAGTGATGAAAACATTTTAGATACTTCCAAACCTTCACTGTCTGCAAACAGTATAAATTGTAAAATATAAACTTTCCGATATCATATATCTATGAAACAGTAACAATTTTAAATTTGTAATAAAAATCTACAGAAATATTTAAGCATTGGTCTTGATAATCAAAAGTTATTGAGTGTCAAGCAAAACTAGTTGCCATCCTGAGACCACACTGTACAGCAGCGCTTTCCTTCAAACCGCGTATGCAGGTTCTGGCGAGTAAACTTTTATTTGTGCATTTCAATGGTGGTACTTTGTTTCATTATCTTTGAAAGTGCAGGAGCTAGTATTCAATTGAAACAAGAGCTGGTAGAACACGAAATGCCCCCTTTGATGCATTCAGTAATTGCACAAGGAACAGAAATTATTTGGTAAATGTTCTAAATTCTGGGTCAATGTGACCTTAACCTTTGACCCAATGACCTAAAAATCAATTGGGGTCATCTGCTGGTCATGATCAACCTCCCTATTAAGTTTTGCGATCCTAAGCCCAAGTGTTCTCATATTATCGTCCTGAAATGGTTTAACTGCTCTGGGTCACTTGGACCTTGACCTTTGACTTACTGACCTCAAAATCAATGGGGGTTATCTGCTGGTCCCCCTATCAAGTTTCATGATCCTAGGCCCAAGCATTCTAAAGTTACCACCCGGAAACCATTTAACTGTTCCAAGTCACTGTGACCTTGACCTTTGACCTCAAAATCAACACGGGTCATATGCTGGTCATGGCCAACCTCCCTATCAACTTTCATGATCTGGAAACCGTTTAACAGTTCTAGGTCACTGTGACCTTGTCCTCTGACCTACTGGCCTCAAAATCAATAGAGGTCATCTGCTAATCATGATCAACCCCACTATCAACTTTCATGATCCTAGGTCCAAGAGTTCTTGTGTTATCATCCAGAAATCGTTTAACTGTTCTGGGTCACTGTGACCTTGACCTTTGACCTACTGATCTCAAAATCAATAGGGGTCATCTGCTGGTCATGACCAACCTCCCTATCAACTTTCACGATCCTAGGCCCAAGCAATCTTGAGTTATCATCCGGAAACCGTCACTGTAACCTTGAACTTTGACATACTGACCTCAAAATCAATAGGGGTCATCTGCTGGTCATGATCAACCTCCCTATCAATTTTCATGATCCTAGGCCCAAGCATTCTTGAGTTATCATCCGGAAACCGTTCAACTGTTCAGGTTCACTGTGACCTTGACCTTTGACATACAGATCTCAAAATCAATAGGGGTCATCTGCAGGTGATGACCAACCTTCCTAACAACCTACATGATCCTAGGCCCAAGCGTTCTTGAGTTATCATCCGGAAACAGATTGGTCTACATACAGACTGACCGACCGACAGACAGACCGACTGACCGACAGACATCTGCAAAACAATATACCCCTCCTTCTTTGAAGGGGGGCATAAAAATGCTAAAAGATCATTTGAAAACATCTGGGATTTCCTATTTTTCCTTCCTTAACCACAACAAAAAAAAGTGTTTTTTTTTCTGATTTAGAAAAAGAGACCAAAACTGACATAGAAGACTTTTGCATCACTAACAGTCGTACTTAGTATCACCACCTGCATAAATACCAGAAATGATAACCAATTGGAATGTTGCTAAAAAAATCATCCAGGATTTTTGTTTTCCTTAATTTTTGAAAAGCTACAAAAACCAACATACAAGGTTTCCAAAGAACAGTGGCAATATAATACCTTGATACAAATCTTACATATAGTGACATTTTGCTGCAGTCATGGTGACAAGGATGGCAAGACTCATGTCACTTTTAATAAACGAAAAATTCAGTCGCCATTTTAGCATTAAATCTTTTTAATCGAAGCAAAGACATAAATATTGGTATGAAATGGAAGAAATGAGTTTTTGTTTGGGAGTATCTATTATGTATACATACCGGCGATTTGGCAGATTTTACACTTTCTATAAGATCCTCTTCTAACTGAGTAAACATTAATATAAGATTTATATATGATAATTAAAATATGCTCTACTTACACAATAAATATGTGAATTATAAACTGTCTACAAATGCATGAGATATGTACAAGGACAAACTAAGTTATATACATATATTATAAATCCATCACTACCTGTAAGATATATATTGACATCCACCATTATTTTGAAAGGGAGTAATGCAATAGATCTCTATCAACATAGAACAGTCTAATCATTCAACAGCACCAAAAATCTGAGACTGTATACCCTCAAGTTTGCATTTTGACTGAAAGTCTACACAGTACAGAGTTTAAAGTTTATTTTTTTTTCAGTCAAAGATAAAGAGAAATCCAAGAGAATCTGAATGTGAAACACAGAAATCCAGACTTAAAGGATTAGGTAAAACAAGCATCTGAATATGCAAGCATGTGTATTCATTAAAACAAATAGCAATCTCCAGTTTTCAAATGTGAGTTTCAGATGTTTTTTTCTGTTATAATAAATAAAAAAATAGAAGTTACATGTTTTACATGTTTATACCTTTGTTGGATAAGGGGCTATGAAAGCTGAATCCTCTTGTACAAACAGGTCAGGTACATCCCCAAGGTCCTGGTTAATCACAGTAGACTCGGAGTACTGTGACTGGCTGGCAAAACTTGCCTGTGATGCACCACGCACTTCCGACATGTTTTTTCTTGACTTTTCTAACAATACACTGAAGAAAAAAAACATATAAAAATGGCAACGGGAAATAAACAGGGTAACAACGTATAATCAGTGTATAATTAACAACAAATATGTTGCAAATCTGAGGAAACTAGAGCTATCACTTTAGAGATTAATGCCTCTGATTATGCCCCTGATGTGATTGGTGATGGTAGACATCACTTTTACTTTGTGTCAAATCTCAGTAATCTAAGTAACAACAGAATTATGATGAAAGTGCATCAAACAAGAGCACCGCCTCTGGGTGCCATCTCTCGTCTGCAAGTGCTGGACAATACGCAAGAAAGGAGTTATACTTCAGATTTTCTAAGTACAAAAAGGGCCATAAGTCTAACAAAATGGAGACTGGTTATAAATGGTTCTTGGCCTACATAGTCCACAATGCTAGCAAGACTGTGGTATGGAAAAATAGCCTGTTCAAATCTTGTAAAATATTAGTTCGTGTAAGGCTGAAGATATTCCCACAGCAGGAGATCTAACCAAAAAGTAGCGATATAAAAGAAGAAATCAAGGGAGACAACATATGATCTATAATTGTGTTGGTGCGATGTTAAACCCAACAAAAAATTTTTTTGACAAAGTGATCAAGGAGTTCAGTTTGTCTACTTTACTATGGTTTTCAGCGCATTTTTGTTTTTTGAGCTTAAAGGTGACAGAACAGGAGAAATAATTAGAAATTTTAAATTGCAATTTGCCATTTTCTAGATCAAATTTGATGAAATGAGCTGCAAAATACTTCTTATATTCATCAGGTCGGAGACTTCCCCTGGATTGAGAGACAGTCTCTCGATTAAACACTGTCTCTCGTTTGAAAGACAAAATGTCTTTCGATTGAAAGACTGTATTTAGCTTAAGCAGGCTGGGCACATCTCCCAATCGGGGTAAATTACCTCGTTCGGGGTATATTACCCCGATCGGGGTATAACAAGAACAATAGAAAAGTACAAAAGTTTTGATAACTTTTTTATTAAGGCAGTGCTAATGCTCATATTCTCAGGTCAACTTCGTATGATATAAACAGTTGACAATATGATAATTTTTTGGACAGATTTTTGTTGTAAAAATTTCAGATTTTCACCATTTTTTAACATATGCAAAATTGATAAAATGGTACATAAGCATATTTTTTATGACGATATAAAGCTGTAGTAAAAATATTTATGTTAGCACTTTAAAGAAAAAAGAAATATATATATATTTGTGCTTTTCTATTGTTCTAGTTGTACCCCAATCGGGGTATATTACCCCGAACGAGGTAATTTACCCCGATTGGGAGATGTGCCCAGCCTGTTAAGTGTTGAAAAAACATGAAATCATTATTAAAACAATCATTTCATTACAGTCGCATTATTTATTCATTGAAACAACTTGTTATTTCAAGTTAAGCATTATAATGCTTAAACAAAATTCCCAAATAATTTTGATTTTGAAAATTTGATAAAAGAAAGATAATTTTCTGTATTTGAAATAAATTTGCGCATTCTAAAAAGAGAGTTTTAATTACTCTTTTTGATTTTCATTGCTTAAGCTAATTTGAGTCTTTCAATCGAAAGACATTTTGTCTCTCAAACGAGAGACAATGTTTAGATCGAGAGAATGTCTCTCAATCCAGGGAAAGTCTCAGACCTGTTCACAGGTATCACCTCAATCAAAAGCACTGAAATTATTTCAAAAATAAATTTTCTGTTGATATCATTACAATATATAGTTACAATCATCAGTAGATTTTATATAAAACACAATGTCTTTCTTACTCATAAATAATCAGATCTAAAAACACAATATTCATTATGAAATGATAACAAATGCAGTCAGATCATTAGAAAATATTAAATTAAGTGAGAAATAGTCTCTCACTGTGACCGCAGTCTAAAATCCACCTTAAAACTTACCACGGTCATACTATTACTAGTACTGCATTTAGCAATTTTCTTAAAACCATTTTCAATTACAGCAATTCCACACAACATCTTTTGGTTTCATTTCCACAATTTTTGAATTAAATGAATTTTGAAGTGATACCACTGAACAGTTACAATCTCTCACTTTTGGTCAGTATACATGTATACTGTACCAGTGGACTGTGCAGAGCAAAAGGATTTTTCTATTCACTCATAATCAAATTGCCTGAGGCATTATAAAATTTAACAATATGTGAAAATTGTGCTACTGATATAAAATATATCCATCATGCTTAAGTAATTCTGGCAAGTCACTAAAAATCATGCAAGTTTACCAAAACCGGTTTCAACTGTAAATGACTCAGATGACAAATAATGCACAGAGAAGCTATAAATAACTGCAATTTAAAGACCTGCTCCAGTCCTACCTTTTAACCTTAAATTGTCAAAGTCCTGACTATGAACAGTGACGCCTGTCAAAACAGAGTCAGGGTATAATACAATATGTGTAGGTTACTAACCGAGTAGGAGGTGTTCATGAATTGAAAATACCCGCGCTCGTGTGAATCGTGACACCAAGAGCACGTAGCACTCGAGGTGTTACCGCACAAGCGCGGGTATTTTCAATTCATGAACACCGATCTAAGAGGTAAGTAACTGACTTACACAACGTCATATTAATTTGTTAGTTTTTATTAATTAATTTATAAGTCTTTCCTTCTCCCAGTCAGAAAAAAAATTATTGTGGGAATTACTTTAAAAACAGCAGGTAAAGGACATCGGACATTATGCTAGGGATTTTGCCCTAAGTTCAATGCTATGTTTTGACTTCAGTAGCTGATAGTTTTATATAACAGCTTCAAATACTGATAAATAAGTTATATTCCTATCAAACTGTCACAAAAGTTAGTTTTATTTCATATTCGTTTTCTTGAAATTCGAACAGTTTGTAACTAAGGGTCATATTTTTGAAAAATTTAAAATGTGTATTTTTAGTTAAAACAAGCAAATTCGATGAATTGGAATCCCCCGCCGAAAGGGTCAGAGTTGAGGAACGGCAAAAAAATATATCCAGCAAAAAGTTAAGAATGTTACCAAGAAGCAAATAATTTCATTAGTCAAAATCAAATTAAAAGAAAATGAATGGTTTGTTTGGGTGGGGCTGGGGGGCGGGGGGTGAGGATACAACAGTTTACATGTTGATTATAAATAATGATAGAAAATGAAAAATGAAAAAAAAAAAAAAAAAAAAAAATGGTGGGTGGGGGGACCAAGGTAAGGTGGTGACCAGGTGTAGGTACACAACATCACATGTTTATAATAAATGTTCATGGAAAAGAATGAAAGAAGTTTAATGAAATTCTTCCAATTGGTTGGTTTGTTATGTACAGATCTGTGGATTTTTAAACAATTAAAGGGCAATAACTATATGGAAAATTGACCAATCGAAAAAAAACCTTGAAGGGCATCGTCGCAGTATCTTGGTTCATGTCTGTTTCAAGTTTGATGAAATTCTACCTGCTAGTTACTGAGAAATGGCTGCAGACGGACATTTTTCATTAAATCAAGGGCAATAACTCTGACGGAAATTGACCTATCAAAAAAAAAACTTGACGGGCATCAGCACAGTATCTTGGTTCATGTCTATTTCAAATCTGATGAAATTCTACCTGTTAGTTACTGAGAAATAGCTGCAGACGGACATTTTTTATTAAATCAAGGGCAATAACTCTGAGGGAAATTGACCAATCAAAAAAAAAACTTGACGGGCATCATCGCAGTATGTTGGTTCATGTTTATTTCAAGTTTCATGAAATTCTACCAAGTAGTTACTGAGAAATGGCTGCGGACGGATGGACTGACGGACCGACGGACGGACAACACCATTTCAATACCCCCCTCCCGATTTCATCGGCGGGGGATAATAAGCATTGGTATTTAAGGTATGTCTACTATGAAATATTTTAACACAATAAATAAACTGATACCATGCAGATTATCCGTTTTACTGACATTTTTGAAAAAATAAACGAAACGGAAAAAATAAAATAGAACAAAACATTTGGTCCCTAACTGTACTTCAGTTATTTCCACCCGAGTGCCCATGATAACACTGATGCATTGATCATATCCTATTGTTTGTTTTCTATACATCTTTTGCTATTATATACTGTATTTATACACATGTACAATACTGACCGGGCATTATGTGGAGGATTATTATTGAATACATGCAGTGGTGTAGCTGGCCATACATTGGCGTACATGTAGTTGGCCTTTTTCAGTTGAGACGGAGGGGTGCAGGAGACTGCCTATTTCACTGCCAGTTCATGGATGCCTTACTTTTAGCATTTTATATCAGTGGAACAGAACTTCACTAATTAGTATCAACATTTATATAGATATTCTTTGGGTGTCTGTGTTAGTTCTTTGAGGTCCTTGCTAGTATTTCGGTTGGCTTCGAAATAAGTTTCAGACGTGTGAGCGAATTGATGTTAATTCTGGGAGTGTCAGTGTTAGTTATGGGCGAGTCAGTATTTAAGTTCTATGGGTGTCAGTGTAAGTTCTGGAAGCAACTAGGTTAGTTAATGAGATAGTGTCTGGTGTAGTTCTGTTAGGATATAGTATGCTGGATCGAATAAAAGCAAATGCTGCTCTTAAAATGCATTCTAGGTTTGCTTCAACTGTGTCCTACAAAAGGTAAAAAAATTAAATTGCACCTAAATGGCACTATTCCCATAGAAGTTCGTTTGTATTTCTTTGTTATGTTTAAGTTGAAGACACATATGTAATATGTCGAAGCCACTTGCTTGGTTCTTGACTTACGACTTTCTATGTCCGCTATTTATTTAGTTTAGTGTTTTCTGTACTTGAAATATTTACAAAAATGAATAAAGCTGTATATAAATTATGTAAGGTTTAGGAAACACATGCAATAAGTGTCAAATATTTATGTAAAAATTTATTTGCTAACACCCTGTACATAGTTTTTTTCAGTTTTAAACACTTTCCCACCTGTGACCAAGTGCCATTTTTGCAGCATACGTATATAATAATTATTTACAAAGGCATGTGAACTATTTTGTTGCGTCACCGGTGGGAAAGATGTTTAAAACGTAAAAATGATTTATGTTCATATTTTAATAGAAAAGAGAATGAGAAATGTCTACAAGGTCTTCTTTTTTGTTCATAAACTTGTAAAATGAAGTTGCATTTATCAAGAAATGATCTTCAACTATCATAACTATGCAATTTCAGAAGTCTATCCCTATGTCACTTTTTCCTTAATCGGATAGGCAATCTGAATAGGAAAATGTCTGAGGTCCTTTAGATACGTAAAATTATATTAGAAAACGTTTATGAAAGTTCTACTAATTCGCCAATGTAAATGCATTTTGTTAGCAGATTATTTGTTTGGAGTTTTTCTTCGTTTCATTTTACAGAAAAACAAGCAACGCACCAGTATGGTCTCTTTAACATCAATATTTCACTTTCTGAAGTTCACATTCTCATGGAGTGATATTTAAGGTTTAACAGTATATCACAAAACAACAGATTTTTTAGTAAATGAACAGCATCTTGACACAAAACTTATCTGTCAAATACATATTTTACTGTTCTGTCCCACAGAGTTGGATACTAAAATTATTCAAAATGAGTTGTCCCCCTGTAAATAAGAATGCCATTTGTAAAGAAATAAATGTAAACAATGGTCAAAAACGATGTTTTACATACTTATGTAAAGTTTAAACTCTCGTACGATGTTGCAAATGCATCAAAACAAAGACATGTAACAGCTTTTTAAAAATAGTGAGTTTTTAAAGGCACTGAACTGTCCAGAAGTGTGGCCCCTTCATGCAGTCCCTTTCCGGAATTCAATAAATATATGCATAAATTGACAATGGTTTTGTAAAATAATATAAATATTTTATATGCTGTTAAATTTTCATGTAAAACAATGCTTTCTTTCTATGATTTGATGACGTTCGAACCTTTTTTCTCCGTAACATGGACCTATACCTTAAAAATTATGTATCCAAAAATGGTATCGTCTGTTTATCTGTTAAACTGAATGAAAAGTCCGCACTTTGTTTCATTGTTTTTTGTTTTGTTGTTTTTTTATCTTTTAATGCACAACTTCACACTTTGTTGCATGTTTATAAAACATTTTTCATGATAAACATAGTTTCGGGCTCTACATTTACGGTTTCTTCGTGGTCATGGATTCGTCATCATCATCATCATCATCATCATCTAATAATGTAAATGATTAATGATTATCTTCTTCTACTCCTCTCATTAAGTACTGTGTCATGAATGTATCTTGTAGATGAAAACATGAAGATCGTATTACAAAGGTCAAAATATACAATATTTGAAAGAATAAGTATTCATTTGTAAATGCTAATTGACTAAGGTATTGTCTATTGTCCGTAAGTACCGACCTGGCACTCATTTATCTTCACCAGTTTTATCGGGGGTTTCCACGCAAAATCACCTCAGACCATTTTTTTTAATTCAATGAAATGTTGTTATCAATGTTACTTTTACTCTTACAATATCTGCTTAACATATTTCACGAAATCTGATTGTTTTCTCTTGTAGATCTAGTATTCATTTTCAGGAAACGCTGGTGAGAAATACTTTGTCTTTCTATCAGAGATACTTTTAAATATCTTTTATTCAACATTTTCTATAACGTTTATAAATAGACCATAAGGTTTGATCAGATAAGTATGGCAATATTTCTACCGATAAAATTTGGGGTACATACGCAGGAGTTGAGCCATAAATACAGTTAAGTAGCTAAACGTTTTGTCCACACAGCTATTTGCACATGTAACATTGTGAAAATTATACAGTACAGAAATATATATGCAATATTTATATCGCTATTTAACTTCAGACATGGAAAATTAATTTACGGAGTGTCAGGTCATTACTTACGGACAATAACACATTAAATAAACATTACATTTTTAACTCATCTAACATTCTTTTCACGTGCTCAAGTATGGTATAATACCTGTGCACGAGCGCAGGTATGGTATGATACCTGTGCACGTGCGCAGGTATGGTATGTAGGTATTCATTTTGGTTATTAATAGGGATGGCAACGAATAGCAATTTTGGTATTCGAATATTCGGTCAACCTTTCGAACGAATATTCGAATATTCGGTCATCAAATGATCAACAAATAAACTCAAAATCTTATGATTTATCGTACCCTAATTAGCAGCGATCTGCATTAATTCTACTTTCGTTTACACCGGAAGTAATTCAGACATTGACGAATTAAAACTGACTAATCGTTCTCAGCTCTTGTTCATCTTTTTGAATATAAAATATTTGTTCCTTCATTTACATATAATTTATATAGTTTTTACTTATTTTTACATGGCCCTCCCGTAAGTAAGGTTCTTTCCACAGATATTACACGTAGCCGACACCCTATTGGATGATCGCGTGAATTATTTTAAAAAGACAGGCGGCATTGCTTCATTTTGACAGTAGATTCACGTAATAGCATGAACAATATTTTCAATTTAACGAAGTGTAAAATTAAGACTGTGGGGGTGTCTAATAAAAGATATATTTTGCTTAGCTTTACCCTTTGTCTGAATATTGAGTAGATTATACTATTTTTTTTTCCATACGAACTGCATTTATTATCAAGAGGATGTTCCGTTTTCATTAAAATAATAAAAAAAGTTTCAAAAACCTAAACTTTTTTTTTTTTTAAAATAACATTCATCACATTTGACTTGTTTTCAACACTTTTCGGTACTTTTCTTTACTCAAATACATCTTAAATCGACTTTGAATGAAAACCGAGTCATTAGTTCAAGTGCTTTCTAATGATTTTTAATTACATGCGGTTCGCACCTACCGAAAACAAGGCGATTTGTAACGGATTTACATCAATTAGAGACCAATAGAATTTCTAAAGGTAAGCAATTAGCGGTACTTACTACAGGGTACGATGTCATCACTATAGCGATGTACAATCTCGGCACGTTAATATACAAAGTGACACGTCTGACAGTGACAGAAGCCATTTTCAGGCGTATCTACTATGAAAGCAAAGTTTGGTAAATTAGATAAACGAAAATACTGGATCTTTCATTTGGTTTTCGTTTATTTCTTATTATCTTATATTTTTTTCCGAATATTCCAATAGTGAAACAGTATTCGAATATTCGTGTCATGAACGAATATTCGAATATTCGTTGCCATCCCTAGTTATTAACCTGCACAGAACAATAGAACAGTTGTGTAAATATTGAAACAAAGTAAACTATGCTAAAGTGTGGCGTGTGGCCGTTAACTGTTACCTATTGTAATCATGGGTTGCATACACACAATAGAATTTGAATAGCGGCGGAGCAGGGCTTTAAAAGAACTTGTTTCACAATCAATGTAAAGTCTGAATTTGAAAACACAGTATTTTATAAAATTTGCAGTTTGATACACATGCAAATTCAAAGGGAATATTATTTTTTTGTTGTGGCAGCTTCAAAATGGGACCATGTCCCCTGCCCCCTCTCCTCCTCATTTTAACAAATACAAGAAATGTGGAAATTTCATGATAACCAGGTTTTCAAACTTTGCATCACACCATCATGTTCTGTTTCTGTTATACATACTTCACTGATCCAATCATGCTATTCAGAAGTACAGTCTCATACAACAAATGTAGCTGTGTCAATGTCATATATCATGCCTGACTCAATTCCTTTGTTTCACCATGACCCTATGGCCCCCAAATATATTCCAAACCTCTGTCTTTGGTAGAAGCTATCTATACTCCAAATTTGCAGGCAAAAGGGGTACTAAAACCAAAGATATTGAGCGGAAACCATAATTCTGTTTTTAGTTTCCGTGATCCAAAGCCAGTTCTTCATATAAACTTGCTAAACATCAAGTTTGAGTATAGTAAGGTAATTTGTAAGTGTGCAGATTAATTAAGTTATCCTGACCTTGAACTTGACCCTTATGACTCCATATATTATCCCAATCTTGTTTTTTTTTCTCTATAAGCTACCTACATAGGCCAAGTTTAATTTCAGTATATCAATGTTAACTAAAGTTAAGGAAACCTTTTATTCTAATTTTAGTAACAGTGGCCTTGACCTTGAAGTTTGAACCTAGTAGCCTCTATGTAGTTCCAAACTCTCTCTCTATGCAAGCTACCTTTATTCATTGCAATCTATCTCTCAAGTTACTGAGCCAAGATGGCCCTAGGTTGCTCACCTGAGTAACATACCATAACAGCGTAAACATGTTTGACCTAGTGATTTCATGGATACAAATATTCTGACCAATTTTCATTAAGACTGGACAAAAAATGTGGCAAAAGTTTAAACAAGAATTTTCATTGATTTAACCTAGGTTTGACCCCACATGACCCAGATTAGAACTCATCCAAGATTTCATGAAAACAAACGTTCTGACAAAGTTTCAAGAAGACTGTACAGAGCAAAAACGTGGCCTCTAGAGTGTAAACAAGATTTTCCTTTTATTTGACTTAGTGAGCTAGTTTTCGACCCCACATGACTTAGATTCAAAAGCATCCAGGTATTAATGATAAACATTCTGACCACCTTTTATGAAGACAGAATCAAAAATGTGGCCCCTAGAGTGTAAACAAGTTTTTTCTTTGATTTGACCTAGTTTTTGACCCCAGGTAACCCAGATAAAAATCATCCCAGATTTAATAGAGACAAACATTCTGACCAAGTTTCATGCACATCAAATGAAAAATGCATACACAAGGTTTTTCTTTGATTTGACCAGGTGACCTAGTTTTTGACCCCAGATGACCTAGATTCAGCCTTGACCTAGATTTCATCATGAAAATCATTCTGATCAAATTTCACGAATATCCAGTCAAAAATGCAGCCCCTATTGCACACACACAGTTTTTCCTTGATTTAACCGGGTGACCTAGTTTTTGACCCCAATTCTCATAGTTTCAAACTTAAATTGTGGTCTCTAGTGTTAAAAAGATTTTTCTTTGATCTGGCCTAGTGAACTAGTTTTTGACACCACATGACCCAGACTCGAACTTGGGCTAAAGATCATCAAGATAAACATTCTGACCAAGTTTCATGAAATGTAGCCTCTAGCGTGTTATCAAACTTTTCCTTTGATTTGACCGGGTGACCTAGAAATCATCAAGACAAACATTCTGACCAAGTTTCATAAAGATTGAGTCCAACTGTGCCTCTAGGTGTCAACAAGATTTTCCTTGATCGACTACACCTAGTTTGACCTACAGACCCGTTTTAATCTATCAGACAAACATTCTGACCAAGTCAAGTTAGCATGTTCAAAGCAAATGTTGAGGACGATGCCGAAGCCAGACAAGGGACCATCCAATATACCATGACGATTCATGCTCAGGTGAGCTAAAACAAACTTCTAAATAAGAAATCACACTTGTATCTACAGACTGGTAAATTAGACGCATTAGCTAAGACACACGTAGGAAACCCATAGCCACAGTAATATATCTAGCTGACAATAACAATTTAATACAATCTTATACAGTCCCTGTTATCTTAATGGTGATTAAAGTCTATGTCCTTGCAGTGGTTTGACAATTGGAAGACGATAATGTGCTATGTCCCTTAAAAAAGAAATTATAGTCTTACAGCAGAACACACTTCTCTTTAAAGTTTTTGGCATAAAAAGTGATTCATAAATCTTCATTAAGCCAGTTCTGATGTAGAATTGGGAATGTTTTACAGTCAAACAAGACACAGCATTTAAACACAATAAACTTGGGAGCTTACCCTGTATTATAATACGCCAAAAGGTCCATGATCAAGCACAGAATTTGAAATTTATCAATAACTCCAGAAGTCTACTTTAAAAAAAAAAAACCTGTATGAATAACACCAAGATGAATCGTCAATACTAGGTCACCTAAAAATATAACAGAAGTCAGAACAGAGGTGAAGTTCTGTGAGTCGGCAGTTTCAGCGTGGATGAAATCTTGAAAACTGCACAAATTGTCTATTCTTCAAGCAGCAGCCCAGATTTGGCAAAAAAATAATTTCTTCAAATTGAATTTGATCATATTATGAACATTCGAATTTGAATTTGTTTCTAAAATATTTAACCAATAAAAAAAAAATGACCGCTCGTGAATCGAACCACGCGCACAATAAAATTATTTCCGTCGTTGAACCAATAGGCAAGTGAAGTAGTGTATATTCAAATCAGAAAATTAATCGATACAGTTACTGATAAAAGCATGACAAACGTTTTCGATTTTTCATCGTCAAGTATAAAAACAGCAAATTCTCATGTGTTTTCGTACATATTTTGTCAGTAATAAGTTTAAAGCCTCTAAGAAATAGCTTTTTTTAAGAACTAAAGTTCAATAACGCGATGCCCTCGTGGCATCTTGTCGGAAAGACTAAGTAAAATGAGGTTAAGTCAAAGTCAAATGAGGCAGTATTCCTGAAGATGAGAATCACAGTACATCTGCCTGTATCAATCATTCTAGTATGGGTATTTTGCAACTAGTCATTTGTAACGCTAATTCGTAAGACGGAGAAGACTGACAATACTATATTAAATATCTCCAATCATAGACCGGGCATAAAAAATTATTTTGTTGTTGTTGAACGATCCGGAGCATGCGCTTTAATCAAGCAGAATTACACAAGGTCCTTAAAAAATACTCTTTAATTTTCATAAACAAAAAGTTAAAAATATCTCTTTTATTAGTGATGTTTTCAAAATTTTTGAACTATTAAACAACAATCTTATCAGTCTAGTATTTATTGTAGCCAAATCCCTACTGTGGAATTTATAACTGTGACAATATCCTAGTAGAGTACACAGCAATGATGCTGCACCTAAGAATTTCACGGCAATTAAACATTGATAAAAGTACAGTAAAAACATGCAGCTGGAGGTCGCAGGATAAAGCACAATCTCGAGTTATCCAGGTTTCGAGCGAACAAACATAAATTGTCACATCATAATTATTGTTCAATTTAATGAATGGCTATTTACTTCTTCTTTGATGCAACACTATACTGATTAAAGTACAAAATTTCATAACTATCTTTTTCGATCCACAGAAAGATGTTTTAGTAATCAGTAAATTGATCGATATTTGATCAATAAACTTTTCTTCTTTAACGTTTATCAATAATAAATTCATTATAAAATAATACCGACAAACAAGTGCTCCAGCTAGTTAAAAAAGGGCAGGGTTGCTGCACTGTAAAAGGGCACATCCTAGGGTGGTGGCTCGGACCGTCTCCCGGAAAAAAATATAGATCCTGCATACAGTGCATTTTAACATACTTTAGGCATGGAATTTGGCATAATTTAGGCATGTTTTTTGGCACACTTTAGGTATGGTCATTTAATAGGCTATGTCTGTCATCTCTAATGCACCTATTTATTAACTAAAAATTCTGCTGTTTGTATTTTACTTGGCATTGATTTTCAACTTGTAACATTTCTTTGTAATTACATACTGAATAACAATATCTATGTGTTTAGGCCTATTTTACTTGTTACAATTTCAGTACACATCTTCTCCATGTAGGCTACTTGATATTTATAAATTTATACCTGCAACATATTATATACAGAAAATAAAGTTTAAACTTCCACTTAAATAAATGAAATCAGGCAAAGTTTTTAACTTACAACAGTCTAAAAGCAAGTTTAGCACTTGTAATAGACATATTCCAGGTATCCAAAATTTTATATCCGGATATGGTTACACTTTTTTCTAAAAGTCGTCGAATGTCCAGTTTAAACAATATTTTTGAAAAAATATTATGATGCAAAGACAGTTTAACGGCATTTCACAGTATCTGACATTAAAGTGTACCCTGTCATTACATCTTAGTAAACTAATTTCAAAGAAATCTTCATGAAAAATCGGCAATTTCACAAAGCAGACGACAACTTACTTTCGATTTCAAAAACTTGTAAAACAATAAAATCAAAATATTTTCCTATTTAAATTTGATTGTGATCGATTTTTATTAATTACATATAAATGTCTGTTGTCTGGACTTAAGTTTCAGTTGTGTATAAAGGGGTATTTACGACTATATTACCGAAAACGAAAGTACACTTTGACAGGTGGCGCGAAATGATAATGATTTCAGACTGGTTTGCAAACTGTTTTAACACTAAGGTTCAATGATTTTAATGCTAGTGGAGCAGTCTAAAATATCATGGTCTGCCTCGGGCACGATTACAGCAGGTAATTGTTTAATTGTTTGCTAATTATGTCAATGCCCCCCAGCGTGTATCACTCAATAAAAAGGGGGCAATAAAGCTGTGTATTATAATCACTGAGGCAAAAAAGGGAAGTTTGGCTAAAAAAAAGAAATGAATGGTTGTAAAACGGGCAGGGTGCCTGGCGGGGCAACAGGGCGGAACGAATTTCGGAACGGGCGATGCGCCCTGCTGTAAATAGCTAGCTGGAGCACTGCCGACAAAAAAACATTTAACATAGACTGGGAATAGACTACGCAATTCTCACTGCGTGTGAAAATTTTTGATTAACCGATACATTCTGACCGCCAAAGGTGTGAAAAATTTTAACACTTCTGCTCGAGTTTGCCAGAAGAAATAAAGAATAAATTGATACACAGGGACCAAGTGTCATGCTCAAACGATCGAGTTATTGACACTCGACCCAGCCATGGTAATTTCGCATAGAAAATAGAAGGAAATCGGTCGGGACTATATGAATTGCTCGGGCGAGCCCAGGTGCTCGAGTCATAGATGCTCGAGCGAGCAGTGTTTCACTGTAATTCTACTTTTTTCCCTTATATTTCATGCATCTTTCATCCTTCTGATATATTTGTGCGTTTAACTTTCTATTAATGTTTTCTTAAACAGCTTGACATAATAATTATGCAGGTAAACAAATATGGCTAAAATAAGAGTACGATGAAACGACGCACTTGACTGGTTTGCTTATCTTCACTCCTTGTGTAACCAGTACATCGGAAATTGTGAAAAAAAAGGTTGTAATAGCTTTAAGTACATGTAGATAATTTATGTCATTAAATAACAATGTATATCGAATACATGATTACTCAAAAGTTGTTTAGGATAAAAAAACTTTTTTTAATCTTAATTCATTTAACCCAGAATTCAAAGAGTTTTGAGGTATACTATATCAAACATTAATTCATGCAATGCAAGTTGATAATAAACTGAACTGTAACTGTGTTTGGTTTTATTAATTAAGTTAAATCTAAAAGATGTTTTTGTCATGTGTTTCAAAATGTCAATAATTCACTTCACTTAATTGTGGATTTCTTATCACGATGATGACCTTCTCGCTTGGATGCATCGTCACCCAGTAAAAAAAGAAGAGTGAGAGCCTGACGCTGAATTACCCAAAAATAATCGGCCTAATTTGCAAATATGCTAATAAATGAAGAAGTCATAGAAAAGAGAATTTTTTAAAAGGCTTATTTTTAACATTATTACACAAATTTATGCAAAAAAACTAAGCTTGCAATCAGCATAGGGTGTTAGTTTTAGTATGATTGACAGGTGCAGGTTGCAGGCACACTAACAAATTCAAAGGTAATGATGTAATGGCAATTCCAGCTACTTGAATACGAGGTAAAAAAATTATGGCTTCGAAATGACTAATGTACACAAAGAAGTATAAAATACACAAAATGGCAACAGGAGATAATCTCGCGTAAGCTTGTGTCAGCGCGTTATCTTACTGAAGCGTTTGCCGACTTGATCAATTATTATCAAATCAACAGATGCTTATTAACCTTTAGCCTGCTGGCGGCAAGTGATTCTGCTTTTGCGACTAGTGCAGACCAAGATCAGCTATCACGGTCTGTACTGTTCGCTATTCAGTCAGTAAATTTTCATTTAATACCCCGTTGAATAATAAGTTGTATAATGACCCAAATAAAATGATGGACCAGTCCATTTTAGAAATTTAGCAGGGTAAAGGTTAAAGTGTAACAGTCTCTGGAAAAATGTACAGCCTCGACTGGGACTCTAACCTCGGCCCTTCGGCTTACCCAATTGGAAATAAGCGATTAGTTTTACTTTGATGGGTCATCCAAGGTGTTAAGATCATATCTTTATTCTATGTCATAAACTATAAAATACACTTGACCTAATCTTTCATGTATTAATTAGTATATCTATTTTAAGATCTTTATAAAATTCTAATCAAAGCATTTTAATTTATATTGGTCACTGTATACATGTATTTTTACTGTAAAAGTTATACATAATGTTTTATGATCTTATGCCTGAATAAATTTGAATTGAATTGTGCCAACACTCTACCAATTGAGCTACCGAGGTCACCCGATACGAGAACCGCTACCTTCCCTCTTATTGCGAGACATTGGCACTCCTGGCCAATGTCTGCCGCAGACTGTTAACCAAATTCAGATGCACACCCAAGCCAAACTGCTTCACCCCGCATGGGCTCCAACGGTGAACATCTCGGTGGAACCTCCAAATGTAACAGTCTCAGGAAAATTGTGCAGCCTGGACCAGTACTCGAACCTCGGACCTTCGGTTTACCATGCCAATGCTCTACCAGTTGAG
Organism: Mercenaria mercenaria; assembly: GCF_021730395.1. Taxonomy (NCBI): domain Eukaryota; kingdom Metazoa; phylum Mollusca; class Bivalvia; order Venerida; family Veneridae; genus Mercenaria; species Mercenaria mercenaria. Next base: position 103,660,315 of record NC_069361.1, on the reverse strand, counting down.
CTACCGAGGCCACCCGATACAAGATCCGCTACAGAAGTATTACACTGGCGATACAGCCGGCATGTAATAAACCGAATCAGGTCTAATTTTCAAACGACAGCTGTTGATTTCTCAGACTTCCAATCATAAATTCATTCATGCCCCGTGTAGAAAATACTAATAACATTAATTAACAGCAAAATCATTATAAACAAACCATCTGATAGACAGTTTTTCACCACACAAATTTTTATCCTTCTGCAGTCTGTTTCATACACCCAGGGATATAAATTAACACTCAGGCCCTATTAGCCATCTGGGCTCCTTACAGGCAAATTCTAGGGGCCTTAAAGTTAGGGGCCCAATCATTATTAGCGGAAAAATATACTAACAGTGGTTTCGATCGACATACTTAATAATAAGTCTTGTAATTCGCTTTCTGCCAAAATACATCAATTTCTTAAATATAATTACAGAACACTCATCATACTCACACTGAAAAGGAAAATTGTAATCAACCAGTGTTTGACATGTTCTAAATATAGGATACAGCCTCTCAAACACAGACACACTTAAAGTTTGAATGATTTTTGCAGCACTCAAGGATTTGGGTTGTTTATGGTCATTTTGATAGAGGCTGCACGCTTATGGACATCTGAATTCTAGTATTTTATTATAGATATGGCACAAAATGTGCACCTCAGACTTGTAATTTTCTCCAAATAGAAATTTCTTTTGAACCTGTGCTTTTGTATACTAACTAATTAAGCAATATAGTAAGTAACCCCAGTAACCAAATGTATATAGTAGGTTACAAATGGACACACTTGTGCAGAGGTGCACATTTTGGGCCATATATGTTTTATTACATTGTCGAGTTACAGGACTCGCAACCCGTCACGAAATTATTACTTGTACAAAAAGTACAAACCTTGTTGCGGTCTGTGTTCTATGCAGCGGCGGTCTGTTAACAGCCTATTTTTCATTAAAAGTCCTCATTGGCCTTAAGTTTAGGTCTTTTAATAATCCTGATATTTCCTATTGTCGCCGCAACCGGCCATTCTAAGCTCTTTAACAACCTTCAATAAACCTCTACTTTCTAGTGCTGTATTTCTATGGGCGCAGCCCTTGTTAGTGACGGAGTAAATGAACCGCGTATTCTGATTAGTGGTATATATTGGTAATTTTAATTGGTCTATTTAAGTAACTTAGTGCATATTAATAAGACAGTCTCGGAAAAACCCATAATATCCAAAGCCATTCGCCGGCTTGGCGACTATTTTGGAAAATTGACTCGACCAGCTTCAAATCTGGTCGCGCTGAGCGAGTGTTAATTTATATCCCTGACACCGGTATTTTCTAAAACGAGATCTCATTCAGCAGATGTTGGCGAGATTTGTTCTATATGCCTTTCAAGTTGAAACCTTTCAAGTTGTAGATCTATTTATTTTTATAGCTCGTTTTATGTAAAGCCAAATAAATTGAAATTATGGTCACAATTTAAATATTTCTACTTCATGTTTTGGTGAGATGCCAGAAACTTTTAAAATTTACTTTATTACAAAACAACTCTAACCACTAACTGATAAATCTGTGACATACGTGTTGATATGTTATCCTTAGTGCATTTTGTAAATATACATTTAACGCGGTAAGGAATTTCAATTTTTGTTGATCGCCGCCATCTTGATTTACATTGGCAATACCCACAATCCTTTGTGTTGCGGCAGGTGCTCCAAATAATTAGGCATAAAACCACTAAACGTCTGTAGGGTGCAGTATGTAGGTTACATTCTACCAATTCAGTTCCTTTTTTATTTCATATAAACAATAAAATATAACATTGATATGAATAGAAAACTTCATATCTGCATCAAAGACAACTCCAAGATCTTTCTCACTATGTAATCTGATTGTTACTACTTTTCATATAAAAGGTATCAATAATTTCCCTTTTCCCAAAATGTAAGTGCTTGTACTTCTTACTGTTAAATACCATTTGCCATTTTTGAGCCCATTCACATGCACTAAACACACTATCTTGAAGTATTAACTCTTGTGCAGAGTCAGAATATAGTTTGGTATCGTCAGCAAATAATTTGGTCACACTTTTCATTACGTCTGGCAAATCATTTATGAAGATTAAGAATAGAACAGGTCCTAAGACACTACCCTGGGTACCCCACTTACAACTCTTTTCCAGGAACTCATTGACCCATTCACCATAACTCTTTGCTGTCTTCGATAAGGTGCCTCATGAACGCCTTCTAAGAAAGATTTGGGGTTATGGTATAAGAGGGAAGGTGTTTGCTTGGATAAAAGATTTTCTTAGCAATAGACAGCAAAGATAAAAGATAAGATTTATTTTGAGTCAGCAAGACAGTTATTTGTAAATGTCTTGCCGACTCAAAATAAATCTTATCTTTTATCTTTGCTGTCTATTGCTAAGAAAATCTTTTATCTGTCTTCTGGCCTGTTTCATCGGGCCCTTAAGGGTGTTTCTCTTGTTGCTCTGTCTTCTGAAAAGGCATTGAGTACATGCGTTTTTGGTTCTAAAGGTTTGCTTTTGATATATTTATACACGAGCATTTTTGTGTTTTACATGCCATGCCTTTTTGTTTCCATTACGTGTGTTAGAGATTCACCTGGAGGGGATTACTTTTATTTACACTGTCCCGTGTCTTTGGAACATGGTAGGGGTAAGAGTGAGGTTGGGTGCGCACCATAAACCGGTTTAAGCTCCCCAGTTGTGTTTTTGCCACTGACCGTTCAAAGGCGGTGCCCCACTGTGTTCCTTTGTTTGTTCGTTTTGTACTAATGTGTTGGCTTTGAGTGTGTGCACATGTATGTGTGTGTGTGTTTGTGGTGTACGTGTCTGCGTGCTGTGGGTTTGGTTTTGGGGATGCTGCATTTGTGGTACGTGGCATTCCCTGTTTGATATTTGCCTTTGTTTTTTTTGTTTGGCTTTGTGTGTGCGCGCGTGTGTGTGCGTGTGTGTTTGTGGTATGCGTGTCTGCGTGCTGTGGGTTTCGTTTTGGGGAGGCTGCGTTTTTTGTATTAGGCATTCCCTGTTTGATATTTGTCTTTGTTTCTTATATGCTATTTCTTTAACCTTCTTGTTTTTAGTTTGGATGTTACGTTGTAAGTGTTCTGTTTGCTGTTGTGCATATTTTGTTAATATGAGTGTTAAAGGAGAGGTCGTTTGTTAGGTCTACACCAAGGTATTTAGCATTTGTTACTGTTTCAAGGATCTGGCCATGCAATATATAATCATATTGTATTGTATGTTTGTTTCGTGAGATGTTAAGAACCTGGCGTTTACTTGGGTTGAAGTGCATTTCACATTTACTTTCCCATTTCTGTAGGGTGTCAAGATCTTGTTGTAACCTATTGCAATCAGTTGTATTATTGATAGTAAGATAGGCAGCTGTGTCAGCTCCTTTTCTCACTAAAGTCTTCCAGAACTCACTGAGAACTGGTAAAGTTCCAGGGGACTGGAAAACTGCTATCGTTGCACCTGTATATAAAAAGGATCCTAAATATAAAGCTAGCAACTACCGGCCAATCCCCTTGACATGCATAGCCTCCAAACTAATGGATCATATCATGGTCTCTAACATCATGCGCCATCTCGACAGCAACAATCTTCTCACACCTTTCCAACATGGCTTCCATTCCAAACATAGCTGTGAGACTCAACTATTATCCTTTGCACAAGAAATTTTTGACAATCTCCAATCTGGAAAACAAACAGATCTCATTGTAATGGATTTCTCGAAAGCTTTCGACAAGGTCGATCATCAATTTCTTCTCTCTAAACTCATGAAACTTGGTGTCAACAAAATATCTCTGTCTTGGATTCAATCTTTCCTTAGTAATCGCTCTCAATCTGTAGTAGTTGAAGGCTCACACCCTGATTCTCTACCAGTTCTATCAGGGATTCCCCAAGGTTCAGTGTTGGGTCCTTGTCTCTTCCTTTGTTTCATCAATGACCTTCCCGACTCTGTTAAAAGTAGAATACGCTTATTTGCTGATGACACCATCATATACCTCACCATCGGCTCATTAGTAGACTTTAAACAAACTTCAAGATGATTTGACAAAATCAGAATAATGGGAACGTAAATGGTCTATGGAATTCAATCCTGATAAATGCGAAATCATAAGAATCTCCAAAAAAAGAAAAAATATCATCTTTCCATATAAATTACATAATCCAGAACTAAAAACTACAGAAAATGCTAAATATCTTGGGATTACTATTAGTGATGACTTTAGTTGGAAAAAAACATATTGAAACTACATCTTCAAAAGCTAATAACACTCTCAGATTCATAAAAAGAAGAAACCTACAATGTAATAACCTTAATATCAAAGAAACTACCTACAAAACATACGTCCGCCCACAATTAGAATATTGTAACACCATATGGCATCCATGGCAGAAAAACTTAGCATATGAGATAGAAAAGGTATAAAGAGCTGCAGCCAGATATGTTATGAATGATTACTCATACTAAAGCAGCGTAACATCAATGCTTGAAACTCTTAAATGGCAGACATTAGAACAGAGAAGAATACATGCATCCCTAATAATGTTGTACAAAATATCACACAACCTCGTCTCTGTAGATCATAACCATCTGACAGCCTCTAGAAATTTAAACTTTATCATTCCGTCTTCAAGAACACAATATCATATAAACTCCTTTTTCCCCTGCATGATCAGATACTGGAACGCCTTGCCTTATAACATCAAGGACAGTGTGAACCTTCAGCGCTTCACATCTGACCTAGACTCGCATATGTACTAATGTCATCATCCTGTTTTTTATTTTTAACAAAGCTATATATATTACTGCTCTTACTCTCTTAACACATGCATACCATGTATCATGTAACATAGCAACATGTTTTTAACCAACTGCCCCGACCTCCCAGTTATGATCAGAAATTGATTGTTGGGAGTATCCCCGTAGATGTAGATGTAGATGTCATCAGCAAAAAGTCGGACCTGGGATTTTACATGATCAGGTAAGTCGTTAATATATAGAATGAAGAGGAGAGGCCCCAGGACAGACCCTTGGGGCACACCAGATGTCACAGGAACTCAACAGAGTTCTCGCCCTCGAGAACAACCACCTGGGTTCTGCCTATTAAGAAAGAGCGAATCCAGTTACCTTTATAGTTGCATATATCAGTTGTTTATTTTAGTTTTTATTGTATTTTTAATAAAACTTTCTTTTATCATCACCAGGGATAAGGAAAACTACGTGTCCCTCAACTGGACGTGACTTCAACAAATCGATTTAATGCATACAGGCAACAGTTATTAGCTAATTTCAGTGGACTTGTTTGCTTGAAATAAATTTATGAGCTACTTGCAAGTAACATCATAAAAATAACTGGTATAAAAATTACAAAAAAAAATATTGAGTTTCATCTGTCCCTAAATTTTATGTCATTTCCTTAACTCATGTGGAATCCCTGTGGTATCTGAACATATTTAAGTATTTATTATCATTCAGAGGGGTGCCATAGAAGAATGTTGTGAGGTTTTCATTTTGTCTTTTACAAAATATGATGGAATATGTATATTCTGATGGTCTACATGTTTTATTTTTAGTGAGTGTACTTTTTGTCATTACCGTAACGCTTATATCAGCCAAATTGCTGTATCTAGATTTAAGAGCATAACACCTTGAATTTAAAATACTTACTTAGAATAAATGAAGCAGTGATGTGACAAAATTTAAACAATTTGTCATTTCTGTAACTCTCATTTCCATAATGGTCGTTACGGATATGACACTTTGTTATTAAAAAGAGAGATTTCATTACAGATTTTTTTTTCTAATTTATGTTTTATACAATTGTTAAAAAATATTTTTGGAAACCTTTCTTTAAAACGAAATGTTAACATCAAATATAGCGCCTGTTAACCATACTACGTCATTTCCTTAACGCTGATTATGAGCAGATCTCTCATAATCTGTGTAGAAAAAAAATCATTTTACAAAGTCTTTGAACCTTTGAGGCACTTTTGTTTTGCAAAATAATGTTTTCAATGATGTTGACAGATTCAAGTGTGTTCTACGTACAGGAAAATTGTATCTGTTGTTACGGTTATGACAAACGTTTAGAAAAGGCAAATGAGAAACATATTTAAGATAAATGTCAAAACGCTATTTTCATACTGTAGATTAGTTTTCTAATTCAGAATAACCACCTGTACGCAGCTTAACCATAATTTTGTAAATTATAAAGCTTTAAAATTTATCATTTTTTAAACCCTCAAAGTTAAAAAATTAATAGAATGACCCTTCAATGATATGAAAACCATATATGGTCATTTAGTTTGACACATCTACTTATCAAAAATAGAAAAATATTGGCATGTTATGTTACATATTAGAAAAATAATCTGTTCTGAGGAACATCACCCTCTAAAAAAAACTTATTCCTGGAAATTCACAATGAAAATAATCTAGATCATTTCTCAATACAATAAGCCAAAAATATAATTGTCACATCCTCATATGACTCATTAAACCAGATTTCATCAACAGCATGGAACCACATTTTGGATTACTTCACATGTAACACTGAGTATTCACTTCCTGTTTGGTGTAATCAGTCCTGTATGTATTGAACCAAAGAGCTAACCAGCATTTGCTATTTTGCAAATGGTTTAAAATTATTGAAAGTACATTTCTTAAATTAAGGGGACAGTTAGATCGATCTATCGATATTAACATATCAAAATTTCAATAGTATTAAATTACGAAAAAATATAATTTTATTTGTTTAACTACTAAAGCCCGTTTTTAAAAAGTAAAAAAATACACGTGTATGAAAGGTGCGATTTTATAAAATGAATACATACAATTTATAGGAAGCATCATAATAGTGCAGCATTGAAAATAGTTTTATATGGAATTTTAAGGGAAGAACAATATATTTCAAGAAGGTAAATTTGATATTTTAATGTTTTCATTTTCAAATTTAGCAGTTTATTGCACTGACTTATTTTTTATTCTTATTTTCGCATTCACAGCTAGGTCACAGCTAGGTCTATTTCAAAATCTGTAAACAATAACAAAAAATGCTTCTTTTTCTATACAGTTTAAGTTTGTATTTACTGGAATATGTTTTACGTTACTAAAAAGTTAATAGATCGCCGGAATTCATTTGAATACTTCTCAGAAAGATGTGATAAAACCGATTGAATCTGTGTAAATTCTGAATTTATTTTTCTAAGAGTGACCAATACTAACATATAAAATTCTGGATTTTCTCACAACATAATGTAACAACTAAACTACCCTCCCAACTGATAATAAAGAATTTGTTAAAAAACATACCATTTGTTTTATTTAAAGTAAAAGTGACAAATGCCAGTACACTTTAGAGATTATTCTCAGAGAACTGATTGGAGAGAGGACATAGACTGGCTATATCCACAGCTTTATGAATAAATTAAAAATATAATTGTAGTCTAGGAGCTTGTCTATGTAGCAAACCAAATAGTAGTGTTTTTAAAATATTTCAAATAAGTAATGCTGTTGAAATGTATGAAAATTTTCATATATAAAGTGACATACAAGTTTTTCAAAGAACAGCGACAATTTGTTAATCTGTAAATGTATCTTTGTCGGAAAAAATGTTGAATCACTTTTACAATATCTGTATTTTCCTAAATATTCAGACTAGAATTATAAGAAATATTACATGAATGAATTGCTTAACATTTTACCCTGCAGTGATGACATTTTATAAAAAATACAGCATTAGTATCTTATTTGTTTTGATACAGTATTAGGGTTTTATTGAATAGTATAGAATTAGTATAATTTTATTTCCAGAAGTACAGTATTAGTATATAATTACATTACTTTCATATGCAATATTGATATTTTGTTTTATTTTTTATTGATGTTTTATTATATTTGCATTAGCTCATTTGTATGATATATTTGCACTTATTCTTTATCAATAAAATTCTGTGATTTGTATTAAATTATAGTGTTTTGTTTACCCCTTTTCTCATATAGGTATTCCTACCAGGTAAATCCCCAGCATGTGCTAAGGAAACAGAAGACATAGCGCTACCAAAGAAGTACTCTTGCAAATACATATGAGCAGCAAACCGTAAGAACCATTTTTTCTTACGTATTAGAAAATGACTTCTTTCTGCACTAAAAAATAGGTGTATCCTTTCACAACGTGTAGTCCTGGAAAATATAGAGGCGTTTAACCTAAAACAACAACAACAACACAAAACATCACTTCCGGACATAAACACAGCTTAAAAAACGAAGTTTTAATCGAATATGGCTTCGTACCAACAGTTAAACCTTCTTGATCTACCAGAGGAAATAATAGAAACAGTTGTGTCCTACCTATCATTTCACGAGTGCAGTGAAACCAGAATGGTATGGCGTGTCTTTATTGTTGGTCTAATTTGAATCTTTTCGGATGCAGCTATTTTCGGGTATATTTCTGTAACTACTGTCGGATAATACAGTGCTAATTGCGCTCATTATATTGATCAGGTCGGATATCCGGGCACTTCAGCGTATCGCGTTGCGTAGCAACAAGCGGAGGTGACAGCAAACGCTAAATTGTAATTGAAAAGCGTTTCATGTTTCACTAGTGCTGGTTGTTTTTCTTTGCTTAAAGTAAAATTTTGGGCAATATTAATAAGTCAGTGAATTTATAATGTAGCATGATGTTCCAGAAATCACTCCCGAGAAAGAAACCTTTCTTTTTTAGGTTTCAGACGTGATATTCATCATTGATCCGTGTAAGCTGCAAGGTCTCATATTTGTGACGGACTGGATGAAAAATATAATTTAAAAAATCAGAGGTCTTTTTAAAGTAAATAAAACAGAAAATCTATTTCATCTAATTAGGTTTCTCCATTCGTTTCACTTTTCTCGTTCTATTTAGTAGCCTGCCATTAAAATAGTTCTGAAAGCCAGATAGCTTATACTGTGGTGTCAAAAGTGATTCAGTCACTCCTAATTTAATCAAATCAACACCTCTTACCTAAATTCTCATTTGTATGAAATATAATGAGAGGTGTCATAATTTAAAGCTTAATAGCACATTATGCGTAAATACTGGAGAAGGGATTTTTTTCTCCCTCGAAGGGTATCAGGATCACAATAGCATTTATAACACAAAGCGGTTTATTTATATGTTACAATTGTTTTAAATGTAATATGACATCTAGAGCTACTGTGTTACACGCGGAGATAAAATGATATATATAATAACTCCATGCTAGTTTCTTTTTTATGAAAAGCCAGGACGTATCAATAAATTGATGACTTCCAATTACGAAAATACTAAAAAAAATACTGATCTCTGTTTTGTCAATTATTTAAAACTGAGAACGATACTTTGCACGCTTTGTCTAGAATAATGTTAGTCATATCTTGTAGTTTTCAATATCCATTTTTTTTTTTGGTTAATTGTTAGACTGTCACAATTGACTGCTTCCACATACCACAAAATTAAAGCATTCATTCCAGTCATAAATCACTATGGAAACCAATCAGTATGTGGTATATTGATGAAAATCAGTTTTGACCAGTTCCTAATGACTATCACTTTTTAATAGATTGATTTCCTGTTTGTTTTATCCCTCTGATGTACCCCTTCGGGGCCTTATGGTAATTTCCTGTCTTATCCGTTTGATGTATGCCTTCAGCGTCTTATGATATTTGGAAGATGCACATTATTGTTATTTGCATGTCAATTGACAAAGGGATTAATAGAGTTACTACATAAAAAAACTTTAACCAATACACATGCCCGAACATTTAGTTCATTTGAAACTTTAAAATTGATTCACCAAACTATTTTTTGGCTGGAAGGACATTTCTTCAAAAAAAAAAAAATGTCTGCAATAAGATTACATATAGAATAAAGTATAAGTTTTCAACTTTATTTAAATGACTTTCATACTTAATGTACTTCGACATTATAGCATTTTACATTAACTAAATGAAATATATAGCACAAAGTACATTTCAGAAAATGGCAACAATATCATTATTTCAGAGCATTAAAACATTTAGAAAATCAGCTTATTTAAAAAAGACATAAAAATATCAGAAAATTAATTTACTATTTATTTGATCTGTTCTTTCTTAAAAAGAAAAAAAAAAATCAAGACACTTGAAAGAGATGAAAGAAACAACTGCTACGATTTCAAGCAAAGAAGTTGAATAAAAAAAATATTTTGTTCTCAGATATTTAGTTTAGATTAATATATATATAGCAAACTGAGAAAATGTTGAATAAGCTTGGGAACTTGTTTTAATTATATTTATCTAGCCGAGGCGAAGAGCAGACAATACATAATCTGTCACTTTTTCCAGACCGTTTTAAAATGCCACAAAATCAATTATCACAAAAACCCTACTTTTTTGAAAAATATATAGATTGTACCATAGCGTAAGGACTGCAGATGATAAAAAAGATGACTCTTGATTTGTTTCATTTGAGAATTAAAACATCACAACCCACACCGCTAGTTAATTCGCTATGAATTGCGAGGTCCTGCTTTCACCTCCAAGGTAATTTGCATAATCGATTGCTCCGGATGTGACGTCACGCCGACCTGATCAATAAAATCTTTCAGGAGAAGCCTCCTTAAGCATGAACAGTAGTTAAATTTACTATAATTTTATTTTTATGTTGACAAAATACAACTTCATTGAAGGTGGCTTGCTACAAATAATTTGTAGGAACAACCACTCATTTTTATAACCTGGAGTCTAGAGTTAATAAAATTTGAAAAGAGGATCAAAGCCAGGGGGTGATTTAGGAAATCTGCTCTCATTTTTAGCTGGACTATATGAAGTATATGGAGAGCTATCCTACTAGCCCCAGTGTTGGATTTTGTACTGTACTGGAAAAAGAAGAGTTGGCGTCCTTCTGCATCCACACCTGTCCTTGGTTAAAGTTTTGATGCACTTTCTCCTTTTTCCTCCTTATCTCTGTAATTACTTAATGGATTTTCTTCAAACTTAAAAAAAGTTATTCTTTGTCGTCACCAGCATCATCTGGCATAAGGGCTATAACTCTCACACCAATATTCTATGAATTATCCCCCTTTTTACTTTTTATTCAGTCTCAGTTATTACTAAATGGATTTGATTCAAACTTAATACAGTTTTTCCACATCATCACCCACTTCATATGACACAACTCCATAACTCTGGCACCAAATTTAATTTATTTTCATGAATTATGCCCTCTTTTTACTTAGAATTTCAGGCTTAAGTTTTGGTGCACACTTTCACTCTATCTAAGTTATTACTGAATGTATTTGCTTCAAATTAAAAATAGTTGTTCCACATCATCACCCACATCATATGACACAAGGTCCATAACTCTGGAATCTGGCTTCAATTTTTCATGAAATTGACCCATTTTACTTAAAATTTCAGGTTAAAGTTTTGGTGCACTTTCACTCTATCTCAGTTATTACTAAATGGATTTGATTCAAACTTTCAGTATGTTTAGTCATAATTATGGATAACAAAAAAATAATTGGCATGTCTATCCAGGTATGATCATCGTTTAAATAACGAAAGTAATTTGCGAATAACAAAAATAATTGGCTCAACAGTAATGCAGATAAAGAAAATTATTGGCATCACTGTTGTGCATATAGCCTTGGCCAAATTTGTTTTACTGCTTTGTAAATAAATGTAACTGACAGAAATCCCTGTTAAACTTTTATATTCAGCATGTCTCCAACCCCAAGTTGAACATAGATTTTCCTTAGCAGTTACCATATACGCCGGCAAAACAGTACGTAATAGAACATGTATACTGATTACTGAACCTCTAGACTCTTGGTCTATGTCTGGTTACTGGATCCTTAGCCGCTTCCTTTTTTATAGACAGGAAAATATTGTAACCCATTTTGTATTCAATAAAATGACTTTTTCCCAAAATAGGCAGTTATTGTGCATGAAGTTCTGAATTTGAAAGGTCAAGCCAAGTGAGAAGCCCTGCTCTTCCTGTTTTTAATATCTATCAAAATTTTATATTTAAGGTATGTAGGCTGTTCAACAAATTATGTCAGCAGCGTCTGAACAAGGGATTTGCCAAAGTTGATAAACTACATGCACAGATACAAAAAGAAGTGAAAAACAAACTGCCACGAAGAGAATCTGAACGTCGAAACCATCAGCTTGCTAGACATGTTGATATTCTATCAGCGATTGAAACCCGCCTGTCATTACTGGGCATGTCTTACATGAAATATATGGATTCTGGGTTGTGTTGTTTTATCCCTGGCAAGGTATTTCATGAATTTCTATTAAGTACTAAGTTATGTCTCCCCAGGAGACATATTGTTTTTGCCCTGTCCGTCCGTCCTTTTGTCCATCCGTCCGTCCGTACGTCACACTTCATTTCCGAGCAGTAACTGGAGAACCATTTGACCTAGAACCTTCAAACTTCATAGGGTTGTAGGGCTGCTGGAGTAGACGACCCCTATTGTTTTTGGGGTCACTCCGTCAAAGGTCAAGGTCACAGGGGCCTGAACATTGAAAACCCTTTATGATCAATAACTAGAGAACCACTTGACCCAGAATGTTGAAACTTCATAGGATGATTGTACATGCAAAGTAAATGACCCCTATCGATTTTGGGGTCACTCCATTAAAGGTCAAGGTCACAGGGGCCTGAACATTGAAAACCATTTCCAGTCAGTAACTTGAGAACCACTTGACCCAGAATGTTGAAACTTAATAGGATGATTGGTCATGCAGAGTAGATGACCCCTAACGATTTTGGGGTCACTCTGTGAAAGGTCAAGGTCACAGGGGCCTGAACATTGAAAACCATTTCTGGTCAGTAACTTGAGAACCACTTGACCCAGAATGTTGAAACTTCATAGGATGATTGAACATGCAGAGTAGATGACCCCTATTGATTTTGGGGTCAGTCTATTAAAGGTCAAGGTCACAGTGGCCTGTTCATGAAAATCATTTTTTGGAAATAACTTGAGAACCACTTGACCTACAATGTTGAAACTTAATAGGATGATTGGACATGCAGAGTAGATGACCCCTATTTATTTCGAGGTCACTTGATCAAAGGTCAAGTTCACAGGAGCCTGAACAGTGACTTGAGAACCACTGGGCCAAGAGTGTTGAAATTTAGCGGGATGACTGGACATGCCAAGTTGATGATCCCTATTGCAGCCAACCATCAGTGTCTCTTTGACTTTGGCTCCTGACCCCTATTGACTTCTTGCCTATAGGACTTTGCATTGGGGGAGACATGCGCTTTTTTACAAAAGCATTTTCTAGTTTATACTTGATTGTGTTGAAAGCTTAAAGCTTATTTGAACCACTCTTCACGGAAAAATCAGTACTGTTGTCATACGAGGTGTAATTGTGACCTTAGCAGGGCTTGAACCCTAGGCACCTGGAGTCGAATGGCGAAACCTTAAGCACTAGATCACCACTTCCCCTATAAAAGCTTAAAGCTTATTTTAACCACTCTTCACGGAAAAATCAGTACTGTTGTCATACGAGGTGTAACTTTGACCTCAGCAGGGCTTGAACCCTAGGCCCCTGGAGTCAAGCACTAGATTACCGCTTCCCCTATAAAACATTTAAATAATATGCGTAATTATTGCTTTTTAGACTTATTGGAAAGTTCTTTAAGCTTACATAACATTATTGTTTCCAAATCCTTATTCTTTATCATGATGAAAATATAAAGTAAACATAAAATAAGTACTCTTACTGGGATATTTTTATTGGAAGCTTTTTGTGTTTTCATGATCAGTGTTAGAAATATAAAAATCCTATTGCTAGGAATGTTTGAATTGCATTTTCAGGTTTTGGATGAACTTCTTGCAATTCTGCACAAGTTACAGTCAAGTGATCAGCCCCCTAGATCACATGAGTTCTTACAAGAGTTACGGGACATATCATCAATGGCAATGGAACATTTTGATGAGAAAATTGTACCTGGACTGAAAAACAAACTTCCGGCTGTTACTCTGCCATACCCCTTCTCCGAAGCATGTAAGTATGAGAAGATACAAAATGGTTATTTTCCATATTAATTAAGCTGTAGGTGAGCTATTGTATTGATCACTGTGTGCCATACACACATCAACATTATCTTCAAACAACACATGTGGTAGACAACTGATGAGTTTTTTCCTGGATGTTCTTTGGGTGGTCAAAAAGTTTGCTTGGTTGCACATAGGGGTGCCAGAGCTGAAAATAGAAATTTTTTCCAAAAACAGCCAAACCACATAGAAATATTTCTTGGGTGGCTGTCTACAAAGTCTGTTGAAATTATAATCATTTGTTTTAAAAAAACTGGCTGCCACAGGGAGTGGTCTCTTTTATCTACATGTATGTAGCGGATAATTAATAAATGTTCTTGTGAAAACCCAAATTTTAAAGTAATTGCATTTAATTGTTGCTTGCATAGCCCTTTCCTAAGAATGGTTCTTAAAATTATTCAGATTCCTCAAAAAACATTAGAGCTGAAAATAGAAAAATTTTCGAACAACATATCCTCTTAAACCATTCCTCTAATTTTAAAATAAATTTGCACAAATATTCCTTATTGTCCTTTTCCCAAGACTTTTCAGTATATTATTATTTGTCAGAATAAAAACATAGCCATTGAAGGGTATTGCTAATTTCCCTAATGGTATTAGTGGGGAATTTTAAAATCTTTGAGAAATTGCTGGCCCAATTTCTGTATGAATCATTCATACAGAAATTGAGCCAGCATATTGTTGGAATTTCTCAAAACTGTTGGTCAACTTTTGAGATGCTTTCACAGAAATATTACTCAGATGGCCATCTACTAAACTATTCATATCACTCTGATCTGTCAAACAAAAACAAAAACATGCAGCCAGAGCTGAAAATAAAAAAAATCTTTAAAGTCATATCTTCTTTACCCATTGATCTGATTTTGAAAGAATTTATCAGAAATGGTCCTTAAATGACCCTCTGCTAATATTGTAAAAGCTTGATTTTTCAAGAAGGAAAACATGGCTGCCAGAGTGGGTTTGAGGGGAGGGGTGAGGGTGTGTGAGGGGTGTCTAGTTTTTAGCTAACTTGAGCATGAAGTGCTCATAGTGAGCTATAATTGTTATCACACTGTGTCTGTCATGTGTCCGTCCGTCTTTGACAATTTCTTTAAACAACATCTCCTCCAAAACCATTGAATGGAGTTTGATGAAACTTGACCTGGGTGTTCCTTGGGTAGTCCATTACCAAATTTGTTCAAATGGTTCCAGGGGCCACCATAGCTACAAATAGAAAAGTCTTCAAACGACATATCCTAAACGCCTGGTCCAATTTTGAAATAATTTCACACAAATGGTCCTTATGTAATTTTCTACCAAGACTGTTCAAATTATTTTGATCCGCCAGGGGGCGTGGTCACTTTTCCCTATACCGGTATGTATATAGTGGAAACTTTAAAAATCTTTCAGATTTTCAAATAATTTTACACAAATGGTCATTGTGTGATCCTTTACCAAGATTGTGCGAATTATTCTGATTCAGAGGGAATGGTCACTTTCCCTATATGTATGTAGTGAAAATTTTATAGATCTTCTATACCCATAATAGCTAGAGCTTTGATATTTATATAAATTTAACTCTGTACTTGTACCATTATGTTATAAAAACACCAATAAGCCTTTTACACAGGTGAGAGCTTTATGGCCAGGGACCCTCTTGTTCCTATATAGTTCTACGAAAAACACTGAATTCTCTGTTTGGGCTGTGAAACTCACTCAGTGAGTTAGGGCCAAGATGGCCCTCTTGTTAAAATACCTTAGAAAGAATAACTATAATATTGTGTTTCCTTGATGTTAATTGCCATATATAAATACATTTGTATTTTAAAATGGAGAAATGAGACTTTTAAAGTTTATCCTCTAATTTTTCAGTCATTTTATGACAGTAAACTTTATAATACAAGTTTCTCTGAGATTGAAGCTGATTGTTTTTCAAGCTATACAAACTTGAAATTGTTCCTTGGTAACTAGTAGATTGCATGTTGCTTATAAAAATGTTTCTTGATGGGTTTTCTTGCAGGTTCATCATCATCAACATTGTTCCCATTTCAATCTTCCCCAGTGCGAGGACCAAGTATGAGGTCAGAAATTACTAATCTTGGTTCCCAGCTGCGAGCACAGAGTACCAGTATGCAACAGGTCAAAAAGGACATGTCAGAGGTGAAAATAGGTTACACAAATAATAAAAAGAGACTTACTGATCAGGAAAAGAAGGTCATTCAACAAGGTCAAGTAATAGCTGAACTAGAGAAGAAAGTTAGTGATCTAAATCAGAAATTTATAGACATGTCTGCAGAGCTTCAGAAACTGAAGGAAGTTAAAGAAGGAGGGGAAAGTAGTAAGAACATTTCTCATCTCCACAAAGAAGAGTATGCAGCAAGTGAGGATAACTCAGAAAAAAGACTGAACACAGAAAGTAAAGAAAGAGTGACAAGAAATAAATCTCTGAAGCGTAAAAATGGAGGCCAGTATGAATCTAGAGTGAAGAAATCAAAAGTTAAATAAAATTCTTTAATATATGAGGGACAACTGAAGCTGGTTCTAGATGGACTATTCAAAGTATAGGTAGAGTTATTGCACTCACCAATTTGTCGGCATCCACGTCCCAGATTGGTTAATTATTTGTATGTAAGATTGTATTTCAGTAACATTTGTGGGAATGGATTCAAACTTCAACACCTGTTCTGCATGATAATCTGGCATAGAATGCACATATTCCATAACAATAGTATTTTCCAAATTTACAAAGTTATGCCCTGTATCTACCTGGACATTTTTGGTTAAGCTTTTGTATGTGAGCTTGAAAATCAGTAAGCACTAGTGGGAATAGCATTAAATGTCACACAATAGTTTATTGTGATTATCTGACATGCAGTGCACATGTACATGTAGTATGTCACTGTTTTGCATTTTTACAGCTTTGCACCTTTTTTGACTTGGAATATTCTGGTCAAGTCTTGGTATGAAAGTTTGTGTCACAGTAACCTTTAATGGAAATGAATGTGACTTCACACACTTATTTACTGTGATGATACATGTATGACTTGTAGTGCACAGCATCCATAGATAAGTTTTGTTTTTATGCAGAATTATGGCTCTTTTTTGACTCTCAGTATTCATTTATTTGATTTGCTTTAGTGACATGGCTTTTGAATAGTCAAGCAGTGCTGTCCTCTGACAGCTTTATTGCATATGTATTTAAGTCAAATATATGTGTGCAGAATATGTTCTAGAAAGCAATATTTCTTTTATTATTAAACGCAGATAGTTGTTTTAGCAATCATGTATGTCATTATTGTTGGACATGATTCATAGTAAATGTTTTGTTTTTTAAAATAAACATGGCAGTCATGTATAATCTGCAGCTGGACTAAATCCGCCTTCACAAACAACAACTAGTTACTACAATGACCCACCTTTATTAGTACCCTGCTGGTTGAAAACCAGTTACGACTACTTCAGGATTGTGTTTTTGTCATTTTGCCTTCACCACTGTTGTACCTGGTCCTTTATGCTGTCATCTATCAAGGGATTTAAATATTATTTGGCATAAGTATTCCCCATAATGAGACAACATTTCATGCAGACAATCCAGACCATTAGATGAAAGTGGAGGTCATTGGTCAATAAAGCTATTATTTTTCCCTCCAGTCTGTAACTCAACCATCTATTAAGGGATTTTAATATCACTTGGCACATTTTTATATGCCCGAAGGGATGTATTATGTTATGACGCTGGTGTTGGTCTGTCCATCTGTCTGTTTGTCCATCTGTCCGTTAGCAATTTCGTGTCCGCTCTGTAACTCTTGAACCCCTTGAAGGATTTCAAGGAAACTTTACACAAATGTTCACCACACCGAAACGATGTGCAGAGCGCATGTTTTGGATGTCTCGCTTCAAGGTCAAGGTCACACTTATGAGTCAAAGGTCATATCAGTTTGTTTCGTGTCCGCTCTGTAACTCTTGAACCCCTTGAAGGATTTCAAAGAAACTTGACACAAATGTTCACCACACCAAGACGACGTGCAGAGCGCATGTTCTGGATGCCTTGCTTCAAGGTCAAGGTCACACTTAGGGGTCAAAAGTCATAGTTTGTTTCGTGTCCACTCTCTAACTCTTGAACTGCTGGAAGGATTTTAAAGAAACTTGGCAGAAATGTTCACCACATTGTAACGATATGCAGAACGCATGTTCCGGATGACTCGCTTCAAGGTCAAGGTCACACTTAAGGGTCAAAGGTCATATATGACTTTGCTTTGTGTATATTGCTCTGCATTGCAGTGCTCTTGTTTTTATTTGGCAGATCTCTTTTTTTACTTACAATAATTTTTTTTTAATTACTTCCCTTTTATGTTACCATAAATAGCTTATTTTGAAACTTTTTTATTATTGGCCATAGGGAAAAACTGAGACCACTTTTCTGTGGTACAACATGGATGGTACCTCCAATTTTAAGGTGTATTTTTACATACCTGTACCTGATAAGGATTTTTTTGTAGACTTTGAATATTTGTTTTTCGGAGTTAGGTTTGTTTTTTGAAGTTTTCCTTTTGTTGTTCCAGTCCTTTGGGGCTACAGCAGTCAAGTTCTTAAGCTCTGCATTGCAGTGCTCTTGTTTTTATTTGGCAGATCTCTTTTTTTGTACTTACAATAATTTTTTTTTGAATTACTTCCCTTTTATTTTACTATAAATAGCTTATTTTGAAACTTTTTAGCTCACCTGTCACATAGTGACAAGGTGAGCTTTTGTGATCACGCAGCGTCTGTCGTCCGTGCATCCGTCCGTGCGTTCGTCCGTAAACTTTTGCTTGTGACCACTCTAGAGGTCACATTTTTTGTGGGATCTTTATGAAAGTTGGTCAGAATGTTCATCTTGATGATATCTAGGTCAAGTTCGAAACTGGGTCACGTGCCTTCAAAAAGTAGGTCAGTAGGTCTAAAAATAGAAAAACCTTGTGACCTCTCTAGAGGCCATATATTTCATAAGATCTTCATGAAAATTGGTCAGAACATTCACCTTGATGATATCTAGGTCAAGTTCGAAACTGGGTCACATGGGGTCAAAAACTAGGTCAGTAGATCTAAAAATAGAAAAACCTTGTGACCTCTCTAGAGGCCATATTTTTCATGAGATCTTCATGAATATTGGTCAGAATGTTCACCTTGATGATATCTAGGTCAAGTTCGAAACTGGGTCACGTGGAGTCAAAAACTAGGTCATTAGGTCTAAAAATAGAAAAACCTTGTGACCTCTATAGAGGCCATATTTCTCAATGGATCTTCATGAAAATTGGTCAGAATGTTCATCTTGATGATATCTATGTCAAGTTTGAAACTGGGTCATGTGGGATTAAAAACTAGGTCAGTAGATGTAAATATAGAAAAACCTTGTGACTTCTCTAGAGACCATATTTTTCATGAGATCTTCATGAATGTTGGTCAGAATGTTCACCTTGATGATATTTAGGTCAGGTTCGAAACTGGGTCATGTGGAGTCAAAAACTAGGTCAGTTGGTCTAAAAATAGAAAAACCTTGTGACCTCTCTAGAGGCCATATTTCTCAATGGATCTTCATGAAAATTGATCAGAATGTTCACCTTGATGATATCTAGATCAAGTTCGAAACTGGGTCACGTGCGGTCAAAAACTAGGTCAGTAGGTCTAAAAATAGAAAAACATTGTGACCTCTCTAGAGGCCATATTTTTCAATGGATCTTCATGCAAATTGGTCAAAATGTTCACCTTGATGATATCTAGGTCATGTTCAAAACTGGGTCACGTGCGGTCAAAAACTAGGTCAGTAGGTCTAAAAATAGAAAAACCTTGTGACCTCTCTAGAGGCCATATTTCTCAATGGATCTTCATGAAAATTGGTGAGAATGTTCAGCTTCATGATATCTAGGTCAAGTTCGCAACTGGGTCATGTGCAGTCAAAAACTAGGTCAGTAGGTCTAAAAATAGAAAAACCTTGTGACCTCTCTAGAGGCCATATTTTTTACGAGATCTTCATGAAAATTGGTGAGAATGTTCACCTTGATGATATCTAGGTCAAGTTTAAAAGTGGGTCACGTGCCTTCAAAAACGAGGTCATTAGGTCAAATAATAGAAAAACCTTGTGACCTCTCTAGAGGCCATATTTTTGAATGGATCTTCATGAAAATTGGTCAGAATTTTTTATCTTGATGATATCTAGGTCACATGTGCTCAAAAACTAGGTCACTATGTCAAATAATAGAAATAACGACGTCATACTCAGTTCAGCACTGGGTCATGTGGGGATAGGTGAGCGATTCAGGACCATCATGGTCCTCTTGTTTATTATTGGCCATAGGGAAAAACCGAGGCCACTTTTCTGTGGTACAACATGGATGGTACCTCCAATTTTAAGGTGTATTTTTACATACCTGTACCTGATAAGGATTTTTTTGTAGACTTTGAATATTTGTTTTTCGGAGTTAGATTTGTTTTTAGCTCACCTGTCACAAAGTGACAAGGTGAGCTTTTGTGATCGCGCGGTGTCCGTCGTCCGTCCGTCCGTGCGTGCGTCCGTCCGTCCGTAAACTTTTGCTTGTGACCACTCTAGAGGTCACATTTTTCATGGGATCTTTATGAAAGTTGGTCAGAATGTTCATCTTGATGATATCTTGGTCAAGTTCGAAACTGGGTCACGTGCCATCAAAAACTAGGTCAGTAGATCTAAAAATAGAAAACCTTGTGACCTCTCTAGAGGCCATATATTTCACAAGATCTTCATGAAACTTGGTCAGAGTGTTCACCTTGATGATATCTAGGTCAAGTTCGAAACTGGGTCAGGTGCCATCAAAAACTAGGTCAGTAGGTCTAAAAATAGAAAAACCTTGTGACCTCTCTAAAGGCCATATATTTCACAAGATCTTCAAGAAAATTGGCCAGAACATTCACCTTGATAATATCTAGGTCAAGTTCGAAACTGGGTCACGTGCCATCAAAAAGTAGGTCAGTAGGTCAAATAATAGAAAAACCTCGTGACCTCTCTTAGAGGCCATTTTTTTCATGGGATATGTATGAAAGTTGGTCTGAATGTTCATCTTGATGATATCTAGGTCAAGTTCGAAACTGGGTCATGTGCGGTCAAAAACTAGGTCAGAAGGTCTAAAAAAAGAAAAACCTTATGACCTCTCTAGAGGCCATATATTTCATGAGATCTTCATGAAAATTGGTCAGAATGTTTACCTTGATGATATCTAGGTCAAGTTCGAAAGTGGGTCACGTGCTTCAAAAACTAGGTCAGAAGGTCAAATAATAGAAAAACCTTGTGATCTCTCTAGAGGCCATATTTTTCATGGGATCTGTATGAAAATTAGTCTGAATGTTCATCTTGATGATATCTAGGTCAACTTCGAAAGTGGGTCACGTGCCATCAAAAACTAGGTCAGTAGGTCAAATAATAGAAAAACCTTGTGACCTCTCTAAAGGCCATATTTTTCATGGGATCTGTATGAAAATTGGTCTGAATGTTCATCTTGATGATATCTAGGTCAAGTTCGAAAGAGGTTCATGTACGGTCAAAAACTAGGTCATTAGGTCTAAAAATAGAAAAACCTTGTGACCTCTCTAGAGACCATACTTGTGAATGGATCTCCATAAAAATTGGTCAGAATGTTCACCTTGATGATATCTAGGTCAAGTTTGAAACTGGGTCACGTGCCTTAAAAAACTAGGTCAGTAGGTCAAATAATAAAAAAACCTTGTGACCTCTCTAGAGGCCATACTTTTCATGGGATCTGTATGAAAGTTGGTCTGAATGTTCATCTTGATGATATCTAGGTCAAATTTGAAACTGGGTCAACTGCGGTCAAAAACTAGGTCAGTAGGTCTAAAATTATTAAAATCTTTTGACCTCTCTGGAGACCATATTTTTCAATGGATCTTCATGAAAATTGTTCAGAATTTTTATCTTGATAATATCTAGGTCAAGTTCGAAAGTGGGTCACATGAGCTCAAAAACTAGGTCACTGTGTCAAATAATAGAAAAAACTACGTCATACTCAAAACTGGGTCATGTGGGAAGAGGTGAGCGATTCAGGACCATCATGGTCCTCTTGTTTGAAGTTTTCCTTTTGTTGTTCCAGTCCTTTGGGGCTACAACAGTCAAGTTCTTAAAATTTTGCTCCCATCCTATGATGTAAGCCTTCGGGCGTATATTGCCCCGCTTGGCGGCGCTCTTGTTTCCCTATAACAAGATGGTATGTCGAATACAACTACCTGACCCATAGCTTAAAGGCCAAGGTTAACATGATATTGCCTTGGTCTGTTTCATGTCCAGTCCATAACCGCCATCCATCAAGGTATCTAAATATTATTTGGCACAAATGTTTTCATGAGTTGATTATTCAACATAGTATACTACAGCACACTATTTCTTATCCAGAGTCCTCAGCAACCACTTTATACTGGAATAAACAAAACTTCATAGGAAGCTTCACTTCCAAGAGGAGATGCACATACTATCTTCATGTTCTAGTCTGATGATTTTTCAATGAGTAATTGTCATCTGGTTATTCAACAGTAGTAAATTATAGTGCTGCGCTTGTCCAGAGTATTTCGCAGCAAAAAGCTTCATTCCGAAGAGGAGATGCGAACTTCTTGTGCTTGCATTTTATCAACAACTTCTTGCTACTTTTAAAATGCAATAATCAGACTATGTGGAGCTTCCATCAGTTTTACCGAAATTTTGTTGCTATCCATTTTCCTACAACTTTAAAAATGAAATATTATTAAAAACTATAGATACTAAATGTAATTAAAATTGTAGATTTAAATCAAAACATGTTGCATTAATAACATGTGTGTGTATGTATGTATCAAAATATTGTGTATACTATATACTTCATTGACAGATATCAGATCATTACATACTGCAGTTGAGATAATTAATTAACTTCCAGTAGGGGAACCTTTATTGCATGGCAATATGTCAATCACTTGTTTTTGTCAATATACATGTATTGCTTAAACAATTTTGTTCTCTGTTTGATTTCAAATAGTATGGTAACCGTACATTACCTTATTAGTTTGTGTATCTCAGCTAGTGAACTTGATTAGTTGAAATATAACTCAGATCGGAATAAACCTAAATGGGGATTCCTGATACCTATTTGAAAAATAAAGAGTTGTTTTTGTTGTGGTTTGGTAGGATTTTGTCCTGAAACTAATGTCAATATACTGTGGCTGAGGTGATGCTTGGTATAAAGTTTTAGGTGGCTGTATTGCCATTACTGGTGTGCAATGTAAAAAGACAGCTGTATACATGTATAGCTTAATAACACTCGTATAGAAGTGTGATAAATTTGCATTGCATGCACAGTTGTTTTAGTTTTTTTTGGAAACCTAGTTTGATGATTCACCTTAATTACACCATGACTGACTGATGATGAATAAAACAGATTTATTTTATTTAGATCTAGATAGCTACAACGTTTTCAAAATATTGTTATTTTTTTCTTTGGAACCATAGTTTCATAAGAGATGGATCACTAGCTGTAACATTATTGACAATATATGTCATTGGACTTTCTTCATATATTGATTTAGATGGATAATAATTCATGCTGTCATTTTATTTTGTATCTTTTGAAGTAGAAAGAAAGGAAAATGTATATGTATGTTAGTCACCAGTACGTTACTTAGTAAGGACACCTGTGGCTGAGTGGTCATGGACCCCTTTGGCTGAGTGGTCGAGGACCCCTGTGGCTGAGTGGTCTAGGTTTATTAAATAGATCCTGTGGAATTGAGCCTGCCTTGGGTGTCATGTGAGGAAGCCCTCTAATTGCTTTGTAGGAATCCAGTGATTATGCGCAGGTGTCCGTCTATGTCTGAAATAATGCCTCAAGGTACCATTTGGGTGTTCCTCTACCATTAAAAGCTGGGCAGTGTCTATAGTACCTGAACTGTGGCTTATTTAACTGAACAAACAAAGCAACAAGACAATAATGTTGTATTTCTATGCCCCCGGCATCTACTGATGCGGGAGGCATATAGTGATTGTCCTGTCCGTTCGTTCATCCGTTCGTCAGTATACATGGATTTCATGCGCAAAAATTTTCACATGGAAAGCGTAAGAATGGCGCATGCATTTCATACGCCATAAAAAAGCATACGCCTGGCGCATGAGACACTTTTTCCTGTGGTACGAGGTTAACCAAATGGGACCGTTTCGTCTAGCATCAATACCCCTTACTAGAATGACTTGATACTAATGCAGATGTAACCTGTGACCATTCCTCATCTTCAGACATCACCTGACCTCAGTTTGACCTTGACCTCGTTTTGGACTTAGGTTGCTTTATATCGACAAGGATGCCACTGGGGGCATCAAGTGTTTATTGAACGCAGCTTCTTGTTAATATATTTGTTGTGACTAGAATATCAGTGCAAGTGGTATTTTTAGGAACACAACTCCAGATAATTAATATAGCATGCAAGGCAGATGATATGTTATTTTATATATGTTTTTTTTCTAAACAGTGATTTTTCATTGAATAAAATCATTGTTTTGAGTTCAGTGCATCTGAAGGATAATCATTTTATTCAAAAGAAAGTCACTAGTTTAGATATATTATTTTGATTTTAACACGATATCAGGGGTAGCATCCTTGTTGACATCCAAGAAATATTTGCCTGTTTGTGTTGTTTCCTTTTCCAGCATGCCGCTATGACATTTGAAACTATAACAAATTAATTGTGACATACAAACAGTGATTTTGATGCATACTATCAGTCTTTTTTATTTATTTATTTTTTTCCAATTTGATCAGGTGAATGAAAAGCATAGAAGTTCCAGTTTTTTTGTTGATAAAAAGAAACGATTATGTTGGGTTTTAATAAAAGATTTAGATAGAATAGATAAAACTACTGGTGTTATGTGTTGTATAAACTTAAGGTAGTCCTGTCCGTGGGAATCAAAGGGATGAAAGCAAAAAGGTTTAAAGGTTCTACAATACAATTGAATAGGAGTTTTTGGACATTTTTCACTCTTACTCCACTAAAGTAGATTTTAAAAGCAATATGCCAGCAGTGATATTGTTATGTTAGAAATTCTTCCTTTCAGAACATTGTAATGGAACTGTATAGTTATGTAGTACATGTATTAATTATTATTTTTTGTTACAGTTTCATTAAAGGGCAAGGAATGTCTTACAAATAAATTTCATATGAAAGCTATCGTCAAGCCTTTCATAACGCTGAAAGAATTTTTGAAATCGGACCACTATTGAAAAAGATATGGCATTTAGAAGTTTAAGAAAATGGCTGATCAAGGAGTCAGCCATTTTAGTGTGTTTATGACTTCTTATACATACTGCTGAATTCTTTATTTAGCAGATGATATTTTAAATAGATTACCGTAATTTCATATGTTCCATGAGTGTAAAACATAATAATTTCTTTCATTATAGGTGGAAAAGGTAGAGAAATTATTTTACAGAAATAAGTAAATACAGTTCAGATATGTATCTAGAAATCTAATAATCTGCCATGTTGTTTTCTGTTGCTTTGGAAATGAAATGGCCTCATTTTGATCAAATATTTAAATGCTCATAACTTCCTTATTTTCAAGCCGGTTTTGAAAATACTTTCGCTTCTTTAAATGGTTTAAGATAGCAGACAGAATTAACATGAGATCAACATTGCCTTTCACTTTAAGTTAAAACTGTGATATTTTAATATTATCTCCAGACACTGAAACTGCTGCCAAAACCCATTGTTTCTGTTTTTCTTTAAAAGACAGTACTGTTAACCAAACCATATTGATGCATGCAAATATTTCAGAATTGTTACAGTTTATAGCCAAAATGTATTTTTGTAGGAAAATCATTGTGTAAAACTTTGGCCTATAAAACTATCTAGTAATTATGTTTTTTTTTCCCAATTTTTCCAAATATATGCATTGCCTCTATATTAACTAAGGTGTCCTGAAAAGTTTTATAAGAAGCAAACAACAAATTGCTATTTATAAAAACTGTTTTATTTCCAGAATGGCTGAAATAAAATCGCAGTTGAAATTGGCTTTTAATGATGCATTATGTAAGATATTTTAAAATGTAAAAATTCTATTGCCATTCTTTGAGTTCTTTAGAACAGTGTATGATATTGAATTTTTTATCAAGTGTTATAAACATAATTGATGAAAACCCCTGTTACAGAATAGATGAAAAATCAAACAGTAGTTCGTGTAAAATATGGAAACACATTAAGGGAAATCAAAATTTTAAAAAAATCGAGACAAAAAATAAAAAAAAACCCTGTCTTTGTGTTTGTGTTCTAGCATAGTGTTATGACTGCTGTCCTTGTGAAATTTGATGCATCAAGAAAGTTGTCTTAAGAAATTTGAAAGTACTATCTTTCATATTTGTTGCTTTTCTTGTTTGTACTATAGATAAAGAGTTATCTGTTGATCGAAGTCTGCTTTTAGAAGTAAAGACACGAAATAGCTATGCTGAAAATTTGTAAATATTAAAAGCAAGGTATGATAAGCCTTTTTCAACATTTCATCTTAAAATGAAGGGTTTAATTTTTTTACAGCATTGATATAAACAGTGATTACTATGGTGTTCCTTTAAAAAAAAGTCATATTTTTAAATACTAGTATGGGAAAGCCTTCTCATAGCTATAGTAAGGAAAGCCTGTAATGTATCGAGTGCCAGGTAAGGCAACTGAAGTACCTAGTCTGCTGTCTTTTTGCCTGTCATCAAAACGTTAAAGTTTGAACTTTTGTGATTTGTGATGAGCAGATGTCACCCAGCACTTTTTACATCGGGCAGACGTCACTTAGCCATTTATATCGAGCAGACGTCACTTAGCCATTTACATTGAGCAGACGTCACTTAGCCATTTACATTGAGCAGACGTCACTTAGACATTTACATTAAGCAGACGTCACTTAGCCATTTACATTAAGCAGACATCACCCAGCACTTTACAGCTGTTCTCACTCTCATGTACAATGTATAAAATGATGCATGTTCACATTTTTCTATGGCAGTTTTACAAATTATTTATTAACCTTTAGCCTGCTGGCAGCAAGTGATTCTGCCTTTGCAACCAGTCAAAGTAGATACTTGGTACTGTTTGCTATTCAGTCAGTACATTTGCAGTGACAACCCCTTTATATAATAAATGGTACTTCCCAAATGGAATGATAAACCAGTCCATTTTAGAAATTTAACAGGGTAAAGGTTAAATGAGTTGTTTTTGCATGTTACTGTGAAAAACCTAAACTTTTGTATCATCCCTAGATTAGGCTTATGTAAAGATGTAAACATTTGCTTGAGGTCCTGTGTGTTATGTCCACATATTAACTTGTTATAGTATGGTACTAGGCTTGTACATGAAAGACATATAGACTGTCAGCTGCTTTATATGTTGTGTACAGGTATATATCAACTTTGTATGATAATAAAATTAGTCAAAACTTACTGTTAATGCTGTGAAAATAAAAGGAAATGGAAAACTGGTAGTTTGTGTTGCTGTTTTTAAGGACAAGATATTATAATTTCATTTGCTACTGCTTGTTGTATTTTGTGCTTTTCAGAGTTGTTTTATTTGCTAAAGATGAAGAGTGAACTTTGATAGGGTCCTACGTCAACATTTTTAGCTCACCAGAGCACAAGGTGACCTTGTGTGCTCATTGTCTCCTCGTAAACTATATTTATGCCCCCCTTTGAAAAAAGGAGGGGTATATTGTTTTGCAGATGTCGGTCGGTCGGTCGGTCGGAATGTAGACCAATCCATTTCCGGATGATAACTCAAGAACGCTTGGGCCTAGGATCATGAAAGTTGATAGGGAGGTTGTCATCACCAGCAGATGACCCCTATTGATTTTGAGGTCTGTATGTCAAAGGTCAAGGTCACAGTGACCCTGAATAGTAAAACGGTTTCCGGATGATAACTCAAGAACACTTGGGCCTAGGATCATGAAAGTTGATAGGAAGGTTGGTAATGACCAGCAGATGACCCCTATTGATTTTGAGGTCAGTATGTTAAAGGTCAAGGTCACAGTGACCCTGAACAGTAAAACGGTTTCCGGATGATAACTCAAGAACGCTTAGGCCTAGGATCATGAAAGTTGATAGGGAGGTTGGTAATGACCAGCAGATGACCCCTATTGATTTTGAGGTCAGTATGTTAAAGGTCAAGGTCACAGTGACCCTGAACAGTAAAACGGTTTCCGGATGATAACTCAAGAACGCTTGGGTCTAGGATCATGAAAGTTGATAGGGAGGTTGGTAATGACCAGCAGATGTCCCCTATTGATTTTGAGGTCAGTATATTAAAGGTCAAGGTCACAGTGACCCTGAACAGTAAAACGGTTTCCGGATGATAACTCAAGAACACACGGGCCTAGGATCATGAAAGTTGATAGGGAGGTTGGTAATGACCAGCAGATGACCCCTATTGATTTTGAGGTCAGTATGTCAAAGGTCAAGGTCACAGTGACCAGGAACAGTAAAATGGTTTCCGGGCAATAACTCAAGAACGCTTGGGCCTAGTGTCAGGAAAATTGATAGTTAGGTTGGCCATGACCAGCAGATGACCCCTATTGATTTTGAGGTCATTAGGTCAAAGGTCAAGGTTACATTGACCAGGAACAGTTAAATGGTTTCTGATCTTCTTGTCTTCTTATACTTATATAGGGAAAAACTTTGAAAATCTTCTTGTCCAAACCACAAAGACTATGGCTCTGGTAATTTGTAATGTAGCATCATTTAGTGGTTCTCTACCAAGTTTGTTCAAGTTATCCCTCTCGGGTCCAATATGGCCCCGTCCCAGAGGTCATATGGTTCATATAGACTTATACAGGGAAAAACTTAGAATCTTCATGTCCATAACTTAC
The DNA here is from genome assembly GCF_021730395.1 of Mercenaria mercenaria. Lineage (NCBI taxonomy): Eukaryota > Metazoa > Mollusca > Bivalvia > Venerida > Veneridae > Mercenaria > Mercenaria mercenaria. The sequence goes on along the minus strand of NC_069361.1, from coordinate 103,631,366 downwards.
ATCATTTAAATTTGGACCACATGTATAGTTTTGAGTGGCAAGATGAACCTTGACATGAGTTGACCTTGATCTTGACCTAGTGACCTACTTTCACATTTCTGTACCTACAGCCTTCAAATTTGGATCACATGCATAGGTTTGTGTACTGAAAAAAACTTTGACCTTGTTATTGACCTAGTGACCTACTTTCACATTTTTGAAGGTACAGGCTTCAGATTTGGACCACATGCATAGTTTTTTGTTCCAAAATAAAATTTGACCTTGATTTTGACCTAGTGACATACTTTCACATTTCTCAAGCTACAGTCTTCAAATTTGAACCACAAGCATAGTTTTGTGTACTGAAATGGACTTTGCTCTTGAGATTGACCTAGTGACCTACTTTCACATTTCTGAAGGTACAGGCTTCAAATTTTGGACCACTTGCATAGTTTTGTGTTCCGAAATGGAATTTGACCTTTATTTTGACCTAGTGACCTACATTCACATTTCTCAAGCTAGAGCCTCCAAATTTGAAGCACACGCATAGTTCTGTCTACCGAAAATGAACTTTACCTTGAAATTGATCTAGTGACCTGCTTTCACATTTCTCAAGCCACCGCTTTCAATTTTGGACCACATACACATTGTTTTATACCTAAATGAAATTTGTCCTTGATTTTGACCTTGAGCTTGTCTTGAAATTTGGAACATTCAAAAATGGCTCAGTGGATGGCGCCAAGATCAATCTGTAATCTCTTGTTAGGTTAATAGGTTAAAGGTCAAGGTTAGATTAAACCAGAATGGTAGAACTTTTGTTTACAGTGAGCATATAATTTCTGTTCCTTGTGCAATAACTGAATGCATCAAGGGGGGCATTTCGTGTTCGACGAGCTCTTGTTAACTTAGCAATGTATTAAAGGTAGCCTTGATCTTATTTGTGTGGTCCTCTTCCAAAGTTGTTCAGATGGTTCCGCTTGGATGCACAAAGCCAAAAATAGAATCTTCAAATGGCATATTCTAACCTACCACTGATTTAGTAATCATTTCACAAAACTGTTCCTTGGGTGACCCTGGACCAAGATGGTTATTTTTAGGATTCATAAAAATCACTTGGTTGCCAGGGGGTATGGACACTTCAGACATCTTGTCAGAAACAGCTGGCCTAATTTTAAAATAAATTCAAAGAAATGGTCACAGGGTGAACACCAAGATTAATCAGATTATTCTGATTTGTCAAAAACATGTCTGCCAGAGGACATGGTCACTTACCCCAGTATGTACAAAGTGGAAATTTTAAAAATCTTCTTATCAGATACTCTTTGTCAGATATTAAAATAATTTTAGGGACTGTAGAGCTAAAAATAACCAAACCTTTTTCTCATCAACTGTTGAATGGACCTTCAGCAAACTTGATTTGTAGCATCCTTAAATAGACTTCTCTCAAGGTTGTTAAAATATACTTTGACTCTGAAACGTCTAGGTCACAGTAGATAATTGCTGGAGTTGGACAAAGCCAAGTAGCTCAGAGGTCTAGGTCACAGAAGATAATTGCAGGAGGTGGACAGAGCCAAGTAGCTCAAAGGTCTAGGTCACAGAAGATAATTGCTGGAGGTGGACAGAGCCAAGTAGCTCAAAGGTCTAGATCACAATAAATAATTGCTGGAGGTGGACAGAGCCAAGTAGCTCAAAAGTTTAGGTCACAATAGATAATTGCTGGAGATGGATAGAGCTAAGTAGCTCAAAGGTCTAAGTCACAATAGATAATTGCTGGAGGTGGACAGAGCCAAGTAGCTCAAAGGTATAATTGCAGGAGGCGGTGGAGCCAAGTAGCTCAGAGGTCTAGGTCACAGAAGATAATTGCTGGAGGTGGACAGAGCCATGTAGCACAGAAGTCTAAGTCACAGAAGATAATTGCTGGAGGTGGACAGAGCCAAGTAGCTAAAGGTCTAGGTCACAGAAGATAATTGCTGGAGGTGGACAGAGCCAAGTAGCTCAAAGGTCTAGGTCACAGAAGATAATTGCTGGAGGTGGACAGAGCCAAGTAGCTCAAAGGTCTAGGTCACAATAGATAATTGCTGGAGGTGGCCAGAGCCAAGTACATGTAGCTCAAAGGTCTAGATCACAATAAATAATTGCTGGAGGCGGACAGAGCCAAGTAGCTCAAAAGTTTAGGTCACAATAGAGAATTGCTGGAGGTGGATAGAGCTAAGTAGCTCAAAGGTCAAAGTCACAATAGATAATTGCTGGAGGTGGACAGAACCAAGTAGCTCAAAGGTATAATTGCAGGAGGCGGTGGAGCCAAGTAGCTCAGAGGTCTAGGTCGTAGAAGATAATTGCTGGAGTTGGACAGAGCCAAGTAGCTCAAAGGTCTAGGTCACAGAAGATAATTGGTGGAGGTGGACAGATCTAAGTAGCTCAAAGGTCAAGGTCACAGAAGATAATTGCTGGAGGTGGACAGAGCCAAGTAGCTCAAAGGTCTAGGTCACTAGATAATTGCTGGAGGTGGACAGAGCCAAGTAGCTCAGAGGTCTAGGTCACAGAAGATAATTGCTGGAGGTGGACAGAGCCAAGTAGCTCAAAGGTCTAGGTCACAGAAGAAAATTGCTGGAGGTGGATAGAGCCAAATAGCTCAGAGGTCTAAGTCACAGAAGATAATTGCTGGAGGTGGACAGAGCCAAGTAGCTCAAAGGTATAATTGCAGGAGGTGGACAGAGCCAAGTAGCTCAAAGGTCTAGGTAACAGAAGAAAATCGCTGGAGGTGGACAGAGCCAAGTAGCTCAAAGGTCTAGGTCACAGAAGATAATTGCTGGAGGTGGACAGAGCCAAGTAGCTCAAATGTCTAGGTCACAGAAGATAATTGCTGGAGGTGGACAGAGCCAAGTAGCTCAAAGGTCTAGGTCACAGAAGATAATTGCTGGAGGTGGACAGAGCCAAGTAGCTCAGAGGTCTAAGTCACAGAAGATAATTGCTGGAGGTGGACAGAGCCAAGTAGCTCAAATGTCTAGGTCACAGAAGATAATTGCTGGAGGTGGACAGAGCCAAGTAGCTCAGAAGTCTAAGTCACATAAGATAATTGCTGGAGGTGGACAGAGCCAAATAGCTCTAAGGTCTAGGTTACAGTTGATAATTGCTGGAGGTGGATAGAGCCCAGTAGCTCAAAGGTCTAGGTCACGGCAAATACTTGCCGATGGATAAAGCCCAGTAGCTCAAAGGTCCAGGTTACAGTAGACGATTGCTATAGGGGCATACAGCCCAGTAGCTCAAAGGTCTAGGTGACAGTAGATAATTGCTGGTGGATAGAGCCCAGTAATTCAAAGGTCTAGCTTTTACTGGATGATTGCTGGAGGGGCATACAACCCAGTAGCTCAAAGGTCTAGGTCACAGCAAATGCTGGTGTATAGAGCCCAGTAGCTCAAAGGTCTAGGTCTCAGTAGATGATTGCTGGAGTGGCATAGAGCCCAATAGCTCAAAGGTCTAGGTCTCAGTAGATAATTGCTGGATGGGCATAGAGCCCAGTAGCTTAAAGGTCTAGGTCTCAGTAGATAATTGCTGGAGGGGCAAATAGCCCATATGTTCAAAGGTCTAGGTCACAGTAGATGATTACTGGAGGTGGATAGAGCCCAGTAGCTCAAAGGTCTAGGTCACAGTAGATAATTGATGGAGGTGTATAGAAAACAGTAGCTCAAAGGTCTAGGTGACAGCAAATACTTGCTGGTGGACAGAGCCAAGTAGCTCAAAGGTCTAGGTCACAGTAGATAATTGCTGGATGGACATAGAGTCCAGTAGCTCAAAGGTTAAGGCCACAGCAGATAATTACTGGATGGGCATAGAGTGTATATGCTCAAAGAACTAGGTCACAGTAATTGCTGGAGGGGCATACAGCCCAGTAGCTCAAATGTCTAGGTCACAGTAGAGAATTGCTGGAGGGGTATAGAGCCCAGTAGCTCAAAGTCTAGGTCTCAGTAGATAATTGCTGGAGGGGCATAGAGCCCAGTAGCTCAAGGTCTAGGTCACAGTAGATAATTGCTGGATGGGCATAGAGCCCATATGCTCAAAAGTCTAGGTCACAATAGATAATTGCTGGAGGTGGATAGAGCCCAGTAGCTCATAGGTCTAGGTCACAGTAGATAATTGCTGGAGGTGGATAGAGCCCAGTAGCTCAATGGTCTAGGTCACAGTAGATAATTGCTGGAGGTGGATAGAGAACAGTAGCTCAAAGGTCTAGGTCACAGCAAATACTTGCTGGTGGACAGAGCCTAGTAGCTCAAAGGTCTAGGTCTCAGTAGATAAAATTGCTGGTGGTGGATAGAGAACAGTAGCGCAAAGGTCTAGGTCACAGCAAATACTTGCTGGTGGACAGAGCCAAGTAGCTCAAAGATCTAGGTCTCAGTAGATAATTGCTGGAGGTGGATAGAGAACAGTAGCTCAAAGGTCTAGGTCATAGCAAATACTTGCTGGTGGACAGAGCCAAATAGCTCAAAGATCTAGGTCTCAGTAGATAATTGCTGGAGGTGGATAGAGCCCAGTAGCTCAAAGGTCTAGGTAACAGTAGATAATTGCTGGATGGACAGAGCCAAGTAGCTCAAAGGTTAAGGTCACAGCAGATAATTATACCCCCACAAAACGAAGTTTTGGGGGTGTATATAGGAGTGAGCTTGGCGGTCGGTCGGTTGGTTTTCGGATGATAACTCATGAAAGGCTTGACCGATTTAAATAATTTTTGGTACACAGGTGTAACATCAGAAAATACAGGTACAGTTCGACTTTGAGATCATTAGGTCAAAGGTCAAGGTCACAGTGACCCTGAACAGTTAAATGGTTTCCAGATGATAACTTGAGAACATTTGGGCCTAGGATCATAAATTTTGTTACACAGGTGTAACATCATGAAATACAGGTCAAGTTCGACTTTGAGGTCAGTAGGTTAAAGGTCAAGGTCACAGTGACTCGGAATAGTTAAACGGTTTCCAGATGATAACTTGAGAACGCTTGGGTCTAGGATCTTAAATTTTTGTACACAGGTGTAACATAATTAAGTACCGGTCATGTTCGACTTTGAGATTAGTAGGTCAAAGGTCAAGGTCACAATAACACGAAACAGTTAAAACGGTTTCCGGATGATAACTTGAGAACGCTTGGGCCTAGGATCATGAAAATTTATAGTGAGGTTGGTTATGATCAGCAGATGACCCCTAATGATTTTGAGGTAGCAGGTCACAGGTCAAGGTCTTAAGAACACATAAACGGTTTTCGGAAAATAACTTCACTACGCTTGGGACTAGGATTGCGAAATTTAATAGGGAGGTTGGTCATGACCAGCAGATGACCCGTAATTATTTTGGGTTCCAAAGGTCAAAGGTCATTTAAACCTTTTCCGGACAATAACTTGAGAATGCTTGGGCCGAGGATCATGAAACTTCATAGGGAGGTTGATCATGACCAGCAGATGACCTCTATTGATTTTGAGGTCAGTAGATCAAAGGTCAAGCAAGTTCAGCTTTGACATTGGCTTAGTTCTGTGACAAGGCCATATTGTGGGGTATAATTCGTCACTCCTGTGACAACTCTAGTTGCTGGATGGGCATAGAGCATATATGCTCAAAGGACTTGGTCACAGTAATTGCTGGAGGGGCATACAGCCCAGTAGCTCAAAGGTCTAGGACACAGTAGATAATTGCTGGAGGGGTATAGAGCCCAGTAGCTAAAAGATGTAGGTCACAGCAGATAATTGCTAGAGTTGCATATAACTCAGTAGCTTAACGGTCTAATATAGGTCACAGCAGATAACTGCTGGAGGTGAATATAGCTCAGCAGCTGAAAGATACAAGTAAATGTTAACTCAAGACTTAATTTTTCTAACAACTTAAGAATGCTAAAACCTGTACAATCAAGACAGCAAATTGAGCAACACAGTCTGGCTTCTCAAGACAAGTGACAGTTTAAAACAAGAGGGCCAATATGGCCCTACATCGCTCACCTGTTATCATTGCACTTAAGGACAAGAAGGTCAAACAATGACCTAGTTTTTGAAAGCATGTGACCCAGTTTTGTACTTGACCTAGATATCATCAAGGTGAACATTCTCACCAATTTTCATGAAGATCTCATGAAAAATATGGCCTTCAGAGAGGTCACAAGGTTTTTCTATTTTTAGACCTACTGGCCTACTTTTTGACCACACGTGATCCACTTTCGCACTTGACCTAGATATCATCAAGATGAACATTGTCACCAATTTTCATGAAGATCCATGGTAAAATAGGGCCTCTAGAGAGGTCAAAAAGTTTTTCTATGTTTAGACCTAGTGACCTAGTTTTTGACCGCACTTGACCCAGTTTCAAGCTTGACCTAGATATCATCAAGATGAACATTCAGACCAACTTTCATACAGATCCCATGAAAAATATGGCCTCTACAGTGGTCACAAGGTTTTTCTATTATTTGACCTACTGACCTAGTTTTTGACCGCATATGACCCAGTTTCTAACCTGGCCTAGATATCATCAAGATAAACATTCTGACCAATTTTCATGCAGATCCCATGAAAATTATGGCCTCTACAAAGGTCACAAGGTTTTTCTATTATTTGACCTACTGACCTAGTTTTTGATCGCACATGACCTAGTTTCGAACTTGACCTAGATATCATCAAAATGAACATTCTGACCAATTTTCATGTAGATCCCATGAAAAATATGACCTCTAGAGAGGTGACAAGGTTTTTGTATTATTTGACCTAATGACCTATTTTTAGACTGCACGTAAACCAGTTTCAAATTTGACTTTGTGAACATTCTGACCAATTTTCATGAAGATACATTGAAAAATATGGCCTCTAGGAAGGTCACAAGGATTTTCTATTTTTAGACCTACTGACCTAGTTTTGGACCGCAGTTGATCAAGTTTCGAACCTGACCTAGGTATCATCAAGATAAACATTCTAACCAATTTTCATGCAGATCCCTTGAAAAATACGGCCTCACAGAGGTCACAAGGTTTTTCTATTATTTGACCTACTGACCTAGTTTTGGACTGGACGTGACCCAGTTTCGAACTTGACCTAGATATCATCAAGATGAACACTTTGATCAATTTTCATGAAGACCTTTTGAAAAATATGGCCTCTAGAGAGGTCACAAGGTTTTTCTATTATTTGACCTACTGACCTAGTTTTAGACCGGACTTGACCCAGTTTCGAACTTGACCTAGATATCATCAAGCTGAACATTCTGACCAATTTTCATGAAGATCTAGTGAAAAAAATGGCCTCTAGAGAGGTCACAAGGTTTTTCTATTTTTAGACCTTCTGACCTAGTTTTTGACCGCACGTGACCCAGTTTCGAACTTGACCTAGATATCATCAAGATGAACATTCTGACTAATTTTCATAAAGATCCCTTGAAAACTGTGTCCTCTAGAGTGGTCGCAAGCAAAAGTTTACGCACGGACGGACGACGGACGCTGCGCGATCACAAAAGCTCACCTTGTCACTTTGTGACATGTGAGCTAAAAAGTTGAAATTAAAGTCACTTTGGGATGTAAGCTGACTGGCTGCTAAAGGAAAGCGAATGCTTAATTAATACAGCTGTCCATTTTGGCAAGTTCAGCTGTATACATGAATCTTCAAACTTCATATAGCGAGGAGCGGAAATCATTTGAAGCCTTTCTCAAAGTTGAAATACCAATGTCACAGTGATTAGTTTTCCCAAAGCCTTTATGAAGCCCACAAGTAACAACTAACTTCATAAAGGCCCTGCAAACAACAGTTTTATTAGCATCATTATTCTTGTGCAAAACCTCCTGTCATAGCTACCTTGCAGCCTCTTTTTCAGCTAGCTAACAGACTCGGGTCATAGCTACCTCTTGGCCTCCTGCCACATCTACCTCACATTCTCCAAACACAGCTCATTCATAGTCTCCTGTCAAAGCTACCTCTCAGCGTCCTGTCATAGCTACCTCATATTCTTCCATCATAGCTACCTCACAGCCTCCTTACGTAACTACTCCACAGCCTCCTGTTGTAGCTACCTTTCAGCGTCCTGTCATAGATACCTCACAGCCTCCTGACATAACTACTCCTCAGCCTCCTGTTGTAGCTACAACATAGCCTCCTGTCATAGCTACCTCACATTCTCTTTACAGCTCATTCAGTCTCCTGTCAAAGCTACCTCATATTCATCTGTCATAGCTACCTCACAGCCTCCTGTCATATCTACCTCACATTCTCGTGACACAGCTCATTCAGTCCCTGTCAAGGCTATCTCTAAGCGTCCTGTCATAGCTACCTCACATTCTTCTGTCATAGCTATCTCACAGCCTCCTGTTGTATCTACCTCACAACCTCCTGTCATTGCTACATCACAGCCTCCTATCATAGCTACATCACAGTCACCTGACTTAACTATCTAACAGCCTTCTGTGATAGTATAGTCGCCTCACAGCCTCCTGTCATAGCTACCTTACAGCCTCCTGTCTTGGCAACCTCACAGCCTCCTGTCATGGTTATCTCATATTCTCCTGACATAGCTACCTCACAGTAGTAGTAGTAGTCCCCTCAGCCTCCCAACATAGCTACCCCATATTCTTCTGTCATAGCTATCTCACAACATCCTGTCATAGCTACCTCACAGTCTCCTGTCATAGCTGTTTCACAGCCTCCTATAAGAGCTATGTCACAGCAATTATGAACCATTAATATTATAAAGGCAAAAAGTATTTATCCCTTGGTATGATATAGAAAAGGTTTTACAAATACAACAACAGCAATTATGAAAACTGGTATTTATTTATTGCACGTACAATAGAACTGAATCATAAATCTGGCATTTTATCCTACACACAATGAATACAACTGGAAACAACTGCATACATCCCCTACACATACAATCTTGGTAAATAAACACTGATATACAAATTTCCATTCAGTCAGAATGACTATGTAAGAGATATCTATAATAACTGTATTGTGGACAAATGAACCAGTATTTTGATTCCAAGCTCACTTCATAATTTTCACTTAAATATTCAAATGATGAAAAAAATTTCCATTGATATATTAAGACTTTATACTGCCTAACTTAGCTTAAACCCACAAATGGGAGCATAAGCTATGTAAAAGAAATTCACTTCTAACTGCTGAATAAATAATTTCATTAACCTATTTTTTTATATTATATAACAAAGCAGGTAGATAATGTTATACATGCATTTATCTTTTATTATAGTTAATACATTTTTCTAAATGCTCTGGAGTCTGGAAGTATTGAAAGAAAATGGTAAAATAATATGTCAAGCCATTTTTTTTTGTCATTATAAATGTCACCAAATTTGGTAATAAGCAGCTCTGGGTGTAGAGTTCTATGGACACAACTTAAGTCACATGGCAACTTTTCTAGCTTTTGACAGAGGAGGCAGACACCAAGTACCCCGTCCAGGTACCAGTACCTGATTGGATAAAAGAGGATTTAACCAGAATATTTCAGTTTTAGATAAAGACTAAATCATGGAAGATAAAACAGTAACAAACATGATAATTCTGAATAAATAATTGCACTACAATGCTGTAGAATGTACACAAGCACTTGTAAAATTGTCTAAAACAAAAAATAAATGCAACATGTCATAATACAAGGAAAAAACTAAACATCATATCATAGAAATGGTTAATTGATTTTTAACAACTCTAGCATTATATATCAAGTTACCAAGATAGTACTATCAAAAAGTCTTAGAAATATTTGCAGATGAAAATTTTTAAACAATACATCTGGATTTTCTCGTATAAATTTCATTTACATAAAAGTTTTATACATCTATATTGTCACAATAAAATTATAACTATAACATCTTGCAAAACAACCATTTTCAGTAACTGTTTGATTCCAGCTTTTCCCTATCAAGGCTTCTCCTTGATTTCTCATTAACCCTTAGCCTGCTGGCAGCAAGTGATTCTGCCTTTGCGACCAGTGCAGACCTAGATCAGCCTGCACATCTGTGCAGTCTGATCATGGTCTGCACTGTTCGCTATTCAGTCAGTAAATTTTCAGTGAACACCCCTTCGAATAATAAATGGTATTGTCTAAACTGAATGATGGACCATTCCATTTGAGAAATTTAGCAGGGTAAGGGTTAAATATGAGACAATACTATTGATGTTATAATCATTCAAAAACACTATAAAGCTGGTAATAGTATCTTGATAAGTTTTGAATTTATTGTTAAAGAAAATAACAAGATGGGGTATTTTACATTGTAAATTTCATCTATTTTGTCACCAATGTTTTTTCTAAAAAATCAATTTTGACTTTATTTGTGAACAGATTGTTATAAAACTTTCACGATATCTAAGGTAGCATAAAAGCAATATGAGCCATGCCATGGGAAAACCAACATAGTGGCTTTGTGACCAGCATGGATCCAGACCAGCCTGTGCACCCGCGTGGAAGCGCAGGCTGGTCTGGATTCATGCTGGTCGCAAAGCCACTATGTTGGTTTTCTCATGGTGCGGCTCATATTTCCATGCAAAAATGTATAAAAAATATATAATATTTTTCTGAAGTTGTGATTTTGCCTAGTTTTTACAATGGGAAAAAACACATTTTTGGCCATAAAATTGATATTAATAGATACTTTAAAAATTCAATTTCCACCCTAACAAATCTTTATTATTTCAATTCTTTCATTATTATTTTAATGTAAACACTAAATTGCAAAGTAAACTATGAACTTCCTAAAAAATTAAATTTCATACAGACAGGAAGATCATTTTGTAACTATTCAACCACATATCAGTCCTTTTTTAAGCTTGTGTTTTGCCACTCTTCAAACAAAAACTACTGCAGTAATACACATTATCAAAGATAAGAACAATAATAATGTCAACCAAGCAATTTGGTTGTACAGAAAGCTGCAAAATTTTGGGATAAAATCCCTAATGTGTATAAATTTCTTGTAACGTGCTTTATTGTACAAGGACCAATAGAACTGAACATTTGACACACAGTCAAACGGAGCAGCAATAATCCTATTACTGTAACATCAAACATTTTTGCAATGCTAAAAGTTCTCTTCATTTGAAACTGGCTTTTGCTTGCATGGTACATTTGAAATATCTGGCCAACTTGTGAAATATATAGAGCTATATATAACGATAAAAACACACTTCACCAAGTATCAATTTTCGCAGAATTTAATTACTCCGATTTATAGCACATATAATAGCTGAGAAAATCTGCCATGTCATTCTAAAATGAGAATGAAATTTGTATAGTTGCAAGAAGCATTACAAAGCATATTTCGTTTGTATCATACATCAAACAGTTTTAGATCTGCTGTATAATGCGCAATACCTCTGAGGCCAATAGCAGAACTGAATTTTTTATTTCTTCATTTGCATTATTGCAATATTATAACGTAAGCTGAAATTATGCACTAGCAAGTGGATTTATTGACTATCACACATTAAATACTGTCTCTCATATCAAATACTTGAAAACAAGATTGTCACAAGGAACAGACTATAGTATGTATTATAATGCCATCTGAACAATAACAACACAATCATGAAGTATAAGACCTATAACACCCTTAACATACATCAATAATTTCTGGGTACAATATCTGCACTTACAGTGCAATATTTCCATTCTGTGCAATATCGGTATTTTCCACTAGATATCAGCACATCACATGTATTATTAGCCCATGCTATATTAGCTGATGTTGTACAATACCTGTTTAATCTGCTAGATATAAGCCCCTCACAGGTAATACCAGCACATTATGTTAAGAGATCTATAACATCATTCCATTATTATCAAAGCATTTAAGACTTGATATCAATACACTCGAGTATGAAATCAGTTTATGCTGGAGGATATCAATATGTTCTGTAAAAGAAAAATATTGTATCAACTGACAGTTTCAATTTATCATATACCTATATAAATTCTGTTAAAAAAATCTGCTTGTATTTCACAAGTAAATATGAACAGGCAGAAAAAAAATTCCATATTGTACCTTTTAAATTCTATATTGTACCTTCCATATTGTATGCTGCCGGACTACTTTCATTAATATGCATGACCTGACACAGTTCTATAAATAGCGCACATAAAAACTTCACTTAGTTCCATTTTAATATTGATAAACATTGAAGATTTCGTTCAATAACAAAACAACAAACAAAAAGGTAGAGGTATATAATAAATGGGTCATTATAACAGCAGCTAGATCTAGGATTTTGTATTCAGCTCTCGTGGATTTTGCAAGGTTGGATCACACTTGGCGCTTGTGCGCCTCGTGAGATCCGATCTGGCAAAAATCCACTTCAGCCAAATACAGCATCCCAGATCGAGCTACTGTTATAATAACCCTATTATATCAATGTGATATCATTTGTATCTTTGTGATATCAGCTTTTATTATATACCTATATAAATTCTGTAAAAAAATTGGCTTGTATTTCACAAGTAAATATGAACAGGCAGAAAAATATTCCGTATTGTACCTTTTGAATTCTATATTGTACCTTTCGTATTGTATGCTGCCGGACTACTTTCATTAATATGCATGACCTGACACAGATCTATAAATAGCGCACATAAAAAATTCACCGACAAACATTGAAGATTTCGTTCAATAACAAAACAACAAACAAAAAGGTAGAGGTATATAATAAAAGGGTCATTATAACAGTAGCTAGATTTGGGATTTTGTATTCAGCTCGAGTGGATTTTGCAAGGTCGGATCACACTCGGCGCTTGCACGCCTCGTGAGATACAATCCGGCAAAAATCCACTCGAGCCGAATACAGCATCCTAGATTGAGCTACTGTTATAATAACCCTATTATATCAATGATTAAGTGTTTCTTTTGCTGTATTTAGCTTCTCTTAATAAGTCTATATTAGAATATATTTGCTGACATCTATTACAAGTTAATTTTGCAAAGCCAAAACAGGACTATATTCAAAACTTTAATTGGGTAATGTAGTAGAATATTCACAATATGTGCCAATCTGTGAGACCTATCAGGCCACTTATAATGAACACACTTTTGCAAGTATTTGTTTCTGAGAATGCAGTAAGTAAGTAAATTTAGTGAAAATAAATCCCTCACAATAATTTCGGATTTTATACCAACTTCAGGCTATTAAAACAAAACAAACAGCATTAAACAGCCGAATTTGGCCACAAATATGGATAATTATGTAAGAAATTTGAGCCATGTGTAATCAAAACACAATGAGACAATACGTTTCAAGAAGTTTAAGTAAATTAACTTTTTAATCAACTTAAAAATGTTAACAAATGCTAGTATTAGTTTTTTAATAATTCTGGTTATTACAAATGTATTTTCAGGAAAATTGCTATGAAAACAGTTAAATGTAAAGAAAAATAAAACCAAAAATGGACTTTAACATAAATTATAAAAACAAACAGCTGCCTAAACTAAAATTAAAATACTTTCTTCAACAAAACATAGGCACAGAAGGTCTTGGACTGCTAATTTAGATTGTAACAGGTCCAAACTGACCAAAATACATAGAGTTAACAAAATAAAAAGAACTGATACATAATTTTGATCCAGTCATTACATTTATATGAAAACAAAGTATTAAAAACAAAGAAAAAAGAATGACTTGGCAGTTGTTTATGTCCCTTTATAAGTGAAATCTACCATAGCTGTGATCATTCCTTTTCTTTATATAGCTGGAATATATAGCTTTCGGTGAGCTTCACCAGTTATGATAAAGTTAAAATAAATTCAAAGTGAAACTAGAAGAAGCTTTGTAGAAAACCGTATGTCTCCCCTAATGCATAGTCGTATAGGCATGAAGTCAATAGGGGACACTTGAACTAAGTTGAAGCGAAAGTCAGAGAGACACTGATGGTTGGCTGCTATGGGGATCATCTACTTGGCATGTCAAATATCCCACTTAGTTTCAACATTCTGGGCCTAGTAGTTCTCAAGTTATGAATTGGAAATGCTTTTCCATGTCCACGCCCCTGTGACCTTGACCTTTGATCAAATGACCCCAAAAGGGGTCATCTACTCTGCATGTCCAATCACCCTAATAATTTTCAACATTCTGGGTCAAGTGGTTCTCAAGTTATTGATTGGAAAGAGTTTTCTATGTTCAGCCCCCTGTGACCTTGACCTTTAATGGAGTGACCCCAAAAACCATAGGGGTCATCTACTCTGTAAGTCCTATCACCCTATGAAGTTTGAAGGTTCTAGGTCAAATGGTTCTTAAGTAATTTACCGGAAATGGATTTACATTATCTGTCCGCTGTTACCTTGATCTTTATAGAGTGACCAAAAAATCGATAGGGGTCATCTTCTCTGCATGTCCAATCATCCTATGAAGTTTCAACATTCTGGGTCAAGTGGTTCTCAAGTAACTGACTGGAAATGGTTTTCCATGTTCAGGCCCCTGTGACCTTGACCTTTAATAGAGTGACCCCAAAATCAGTAGGGGTCATCTACACTGCATGTCCAATCATCCTATGAAGTTTCAAAATTCTGGGTCAAGTGGTTCTCAAGTTACTGACCAGAAATGGTTTTCCATGTTCAGGCCCCTGTGACCTTGACCTTTAATAGAGTGACCCCAAAATCAATAGGGGTCATCTACACTGCATGTCCAATCATCCTATGAAGTTTCATCATTCTGGGTCAAGAGGTTCCCAAGTTACTGATCAGAAATGGTCATCCATCCATGTTCAGGCCCCTGTGACCTTGACCTTTAACAGAGTGACCCCAAAATCAATAGGGGTCATCTACACTGCATGACCTATCATCATATGAAGTTTCAAAATTCTGGGTCAAGTGGTTCTCAAGTTATTGATCAGAAATGGTTTTCCGTGTCCAGGCCCTGTGACCCTGACCTTTAACAGAGTGACCCCAAAATCAATAGGGGTCATCTACTCCGCATGACCAATCATCCTATGAAGTTTTAACATTCTGGGTCAAGTGGTTCTCATGTTATTGATCAGAAATGGTTTTCCATGTTCAGGCCCCTGTGACCTTGACCTTTAACAGAGTGTCCCCAAAATCAATAGGGGTCATCTACTCTGCATGACTAATCATCCTATGAAGTTTCAACATTCTGGGTCAAGTGGTTCTCAAGTTATTGATCGGAAATGGTTTTCCATGTCTGGGCCCCTGCGAACCTGACCTTTAACAGAGTGACCCCAAAATCAATAGGGGTCATCTACTCTGCATGTCCAATCATCCTATGAAGTTTCAACATTCTGGGTCAAGTGGTTCTCAAGTTATTGGTCGGAAATGGTTTTCCATGTTCAGGCCCCTGTGACCTTGACCTTTGATGGAGTGACCCCAAAAACAATAGGGGTCATCTACTCCATAAGCCCTGCCAACCTATGAAGTTTGAAGGTTCTAGGTCAAATGGTTCTCTAGTTATTGATCATAAATGAAGTGTGATGGACAGAAGGATTGACAGACGGACAGGGCAAAAACAATATGTCTCCCCCAGTTGGGAGAGACATAATGAACCAAATGGCAAGATAGACAGATTCGCCCACTTCAAATGAACAAAACTTAATCAGAACAGGATTATCTGAGAATACATCTTTGGGTTTCCTAAAATCAAGATGAGAAAAATGCTTTAGAATCTGTTTTTTGTTTTTGTTGTTGAGATTCTTACTTTTTATGTCCAATCATGATAAACTGCAAATAAATATTCATCATGCAGACTGAACACTTCCAAAAATACCATGAAATGAAAACTTTATCAATGACTCAAACTTGACCGATTATGCAATAACTTTATTATGAAAGGATCAACCTTCAAGATTCTAATTGCACATTTACAGCTTAAAAATGATTATAAGCAAAAATATAAAACAACTGAGAATTTTCAGTCTCCATATTTGAATTGAAGATAAAGCATTACATTATTTCTTTAAAATGCAATTAAATGAGAAATAACAACCTTTAAATTGAAGTTATTAGCAATTGCTACAAAGATGCAGAATGCTACTGACATATCTAGGTTGGATACTGTCTTCTCAACAGTTATTCACCTGTCTAATTTCCCTGATAAAACTGGTCACAGTTTAACAATGCAACTTCAAATATCAATTTAAGCATAGCAATTCTTAAGCAGTATTTTTTTTCTTTAAAGCATTATCAATGATAATCAGCATAATATTTGTCAGAATATCAACTGTTATAGGTCTTTATAATATGATTAAATAGAACTATGCAACAAACTATTATATTTCATACTAAAACTCATGAAGACACTGAAGTATTTCTATTATAAGATATTGTTACGAAGCAAAAATATACAAAACATGTGTTCTACATGTATTTCTTTCCAAGAAGCAAAATATATTCAATACAGATTTCCAAAATTATCATTATAAACATTTTTGGTGAATAAAATAACCATTCTAAACCCAGCATGTCTTTGTGAAACAACGCTTTCATATTTACATGACTGGAAAGTAAACATTAAAACAAGAGCTCCGCCAAGTGGGCAAATATACGCCCGAAGGGTTACATCAGAAGATGGGAGCAAAATTTAAAGGACTTGACTGTTGAAGCCCACAGGACAGGAAAAACAAAGGGAAGAAATTCCAAAAAAAAATTCTAAGTCAACAAAAATGTTGTGAACATTTGTGCCAAGTTTCTTTGAAATCCTTCAAGCAGTTCAAGAGTTACAGAGCAGACACAAAACAAACTCATATGACCTTTGACTCCTAAATGTGACCTTGACCTTGAAGGGAGCCATCTGAAACATGTGCTTTGCAAGTCGTCTCGATGTGGTGAACATTAGTGCCAAGTTTCTTTGAAATCCTTCAAGCAGTTCAAGAGTTACAGTGTGGACACGAAACAAACTGATATGACCTTTGACCCCTAAGTGTGACCTTGACCTTACCCTTAAAGCGAGCCATCCAAAACATGTGCTCTGCATGTCGTCTTAATGTGGTGAACATTTGTGTAAGTTTCTTCCAAATCCTTCAAGGGGTTCAAGAGTTACAGAGCGGACAGATGAACGGACACCGGTGGTATCATTAAACATCCCTTCGAGCGTATAAAAAATGAGACAGACTTTAGTCAAACTGCAAAAAATAGTACAAACAATATAAAAATTAACAAATAAATGTTCAACAGCCATGGTTATTTTTGAAACAAAATAAACAAATTATAATAATAAAGCAAAATATATACCTTTATCTGAAAAAATACACTTGATTTTTGTTGTAATATTTTTTTATCAACTAATCATTGGGTGATATACTGATATTTCCAAATAGTAAATATATCCTATACTAACTGTAATTAAGAGCACGAAATTCTGAGCACTCAACAATAATTCTTTCATGCATTCCTGTATAGGGTAATAACTGTAAAATGTCTACACCGGATAAAAAAAACCTACGCCAGATCTATGTCAGATATATATATCTACCCAAGAACAATAATATGGGTATCTATAGTGATATATGGCTTATATCTACATCATGGCATTCTTGATTATATAACAAAAATAAATCATACATGACTAGAATTAATCAGATCAACACAAGAAATAATATATATCCATCAAGTTTTCAAAATAAACTATAAAATGCATATATATGTAACATAAAAAACAAACAGCCCATTTGAAAAAGCATCTACAAAAGGTAAAGGTTTTTGCTTTTCAATAAGCATAAACAACAGGTAAGGCATACTGAATGTACACACACATATATAGTGAAGACATTTATAGTCACTACCCTCAGGTAATTAATAGTTTCTTATAATTATAAAGGATACTGAATGAGGTGGATATATGGGTGCACACCAGCAAATTTGTGGTTAAATAAAATCATACCTTTGTAAATAGAAGGCATTTACTTCATATCTAATGACAACTCTGTTTGGCCATTTTGTGAAATAATGGAGGACAGCCAGTATCAAATTCTAAGTTGCCACAAGACAAGTTTAGTCTACCTAGGTAACATCATAAAGTGCACCCTGTCTGGTAAGTGAAGTAGAACCAAACTTTGATTTGTTATTTTTTCAACAGAATTTCAGATGTGTAATGGCTGCTAGTTAACCTAGCGAGTGATCCTTGGCTTTGTATCATTGCTGTCTTGCTTGAAGCAAGTTACTGACAACTTCCTTACATTGACTGAGAAGTGGAGGAAAGACTTCAGTTGTACTTTGTCCTTTGTCAAATTATCATGGAAAGAATATGACTTGCCTGAGGTCAAACTTGCTACCTTACCATTCAAAATATTTCATTCTACCTGCTGAACTAAGAACAAATTCTAAGGAAGGTTTTTTAACACAGAAAGCTTAAATATGAGACTTGTGTTCCCACATACATTTATAGCTACAGTTCAGGCCACTTCAAACCAACTGTGTATTTTATATACATGTATGTACATTCAGTAGAAATTATTTTTGCAAGAGCCTTAGTTCAAACCCATATCAGAATGGCAAAAGCACCTAGCAACAACAAATCCGAGCACTCTAGCAATTGTGTTACTATCACAATTCCAGAACAGGTTGTTGTAATAAAGCTGTTAAATGTGATGTCATTCTATTACATCACAATGGTTGTATATCAACAACAACACTGACTAAAAGCATATGAGAGATTTTTAACTGCTGCCACACTGCAAAAAATTATCTAATTTAAAAAATTTAGAAACTAAACAAAAAACAGGATATATTACAAAAGCTGTATTTCCTAGAAGGCTGTAATATGTAAGGATAATGATAATAATCATTTTATGGAATGTTTTTCTTCTGAATGAAATAAAAAAAAAAAAGGAAGAAAATATGATAAAATCTGTGCAACATTTCATACTGAAAAGTCAGTTATTAAGGAAAAAACCCTAGATAGCAACTCTTCCTTGAGACACAAATTTATTTAGGGTATAATGGAGGTGAATGACTATATGTATTCTTTTAGTATCATTACATCTACCAGTTTAAGGTATAAAAGATCAGACTTTTTAAATCAAAGAAGTTATTTTTATATATTTTTTTTTTACTTTTCCAGTAAACCTTGTCTACAAAATTGACTGTCGACACCATTTTAAGAATGGAACAAACGGTTTTCTTTATAAGATTTGCAATATTTACCAGACACATACGGACGTATATTCTTCAGTACACATATACCTAGCATCATTTACCCTTCTGAAACATATCTTCACACTACATTGCATTGTTGTTTTGACAAGGAAATACACACAAAACACACTTAATAAATATACACATAAACAATGTAAACTGCCATCATTTGCTATCAAATTTCTTTTATATGACTAACATGATTTAGCAAATTTAAATAACAGGAAAATATTCTAGATATTAAAATTTATTTTATAAATATCAGCCAATCCAAAATGAAACAAATATTACAAGTCGACCAAAACAAAAAAAATTATAAAGAACACAAAAACATACCTAACATGTATTAAACTGTACTAAAACGTTCATTTGACAAGGAATGACCCTGCAAGACATATTGGTATTAACTCTTTTCCTAGTTAGAATTTATCTAGTAAAGAATTTTATATCTCAAACAACACCCTGTATCACTACAAAAAACTGCTGACTAAACAGCCACAGCTTGATCTGTATTACTTTTGTTTAATTTTCTACTGTTTTCTGTATTCCAGTAAAATTCATCCATATTTACAGTCAAGAGATTTAGACAGAAGACATAATACTGCCAAATTTTCAATTTGCCAGGAATGTGCTACAGAGCTAATTGTCGATACGAGAGACACATTCATGCAAAGTTTCATAAAGATATCTGTTCTAATTTAATAATGATATAGCAAAATGAAATCTGAACCATTTTAAAGTCGAATTTCAGACTTAAAATATTGTTTTTATAATAGATAAAATTTAAAAGTCCTATTTTCCCTTCTTGCATTTTCTTTATAAAAATGTATTTATTCATTTAACAATTACTTATTAACCTTTAGCCTGCAAGTAAATTTTCAGTGAATGCCCCTTTGAATAATAAATGGTGCTGCCCAAATTGAATGATGGGCCAGTCCGTAAGAGAAATTTAGCAGGGTAAGGGTTAACTTTATGTCCTAACATCCTCTCAAATTGCTGCAATCATACAACATTGTTCAGTATCATTCTGTCTTAAATACTTAAACGAGAACATGTACACCATGTTATACATGAGGATCAGTAAAGGCCCAATAAAGTATAAATCTAACTGCAACAGCTAAACTTATTTCCCTGTATATATTTTGTAACAGTTCTACCCATTTTTAAAAGATATATGTATTAGCTTGATTGTGCCTCTTTTAAAAAGAAAATGACCTCCTTGTGGACTTTGGTACTACCCACTAAACTAGTGGTTAGTGCCAGGACCCCTGAAACCAAGGTCAGCTAAAAGCAGTCTAGTTGTCTTCTTTATGAAATATTTTTTGGCATGTCGGTCTCCTTTTAATAAATCATACAAAATACAGCCTGAAGAAGCACTAGGGCTTGTAGTAACTCAACTGGCTTTTTGGCAGGCATGACAACACCTTTACCATTCTAACCAGTGATCATGGGGTTCAAATATGGATGCAAAGAAAACTGCACTACCAGGTTGCATGGACAGTCAGCAAGTCTGTCACATGTGCTAACAAATAGTTTATTATCCCCATCCCCATCCCTACCTAATACACTTGACAGTCAGCATAGTCATTTGTCATACATGCTTCACTGAGCTGTCCTGATCTTGCATCATGTTCTCAAGACATTTTTGATCTTAGATGATTTTGAAAATGAAACTTATATATCTAAACTGCATGTTTAAAATAAAATGTTAAATTAATGATTATTTTCAATTTTCCACTGAAATTTAATCTTAAAGTTCATGTATATTTCGATATAAAAATTTCAATCTCGAATTCAGTAAAGACCAAAAATGTTTTGTAAACATCGGACCAAGTTATAAAACTACATATTCAACACTTCAACCCTTACCCTGCTGAATTTCTATTTTGAACTTGTCCATCTTTCAATTTGGACAGTACCATTAACTGTGCTTACCAAAAAGAGACTGAATGAATGGCAAACAGTGCAGATCATAATCAGACTGCATGGATATGCAGGCTGATCATGACCTACACTGGTCACAAAGGCAGTCTAATCAATCATGTCAAGCATGATAAGGGTTAAAATCTTTACATGCTATTGCTATTTTCCAAGCACAGTATCTGTAGAAGTTTGATGTTTTAATAATCTTGACTAGATTAACACCTGATTTATTCATATAAAAGACGTAATATTTAAAATAACATTTTTGTTTGCAATTTAATAACCATTTACATTAACTCTATATTATCTGTTATTATGCTACATGGACTATATAGCTGTTATTCTATTAAAATCAATGAAGTTACTATAAGTTAACATCAAATATATTTCATAAGCCATCTTATTGTAACGTCTAAAAGCCCTGTTTGAGAAATGCATTAAAAACTGACGTATTTTCAGTATAACAGAACTACTTGATTTTCTTTCTACATGTAGCCATTTATGGAAGATTTATATACAACCAAGCAATCACTTCAGTCTAGGCATACACACTGGCTCATAGAGAACAAATACATAAAAATGACCAGACCTAAAATAATGTAAAATGTCACATGTATCAATTGAAATAACATGATCTATGAATAGTAACAACAATTTCATGTCAAGTTTCTATACATGCATGAAATGTACAACTTGTAAACATTTAAAATTATTTCTTTAAAAAATATGAACGACAATTAATGATAAAACGATGCAAACTAGTAAGCTTTAGTCTGCTCAAGACTTCTTATTTTTTCTTTATGTCATGCTATAAATAGATTCAGTTGGTACCTCATGCTATAAATAGATTCATTTGCTACATCATGCTATAAATAGGTTCAGTTGGTACCTCATGCTATAAATAGATTCAATTGGTACCTCATGCTATAAATAGATTCAGTTGGTACCTTGTGCTATAAATAGATTCAATTGGTACGTCATGCTATAAACTGATTCAATATTTTCTTCATGCTATATATACTTTCAGCAATTATTTCACTCTATAGTTTCAATTCAATCTGCAAAATTACAGATAATAAACTAAAAACTTTTTTTCAGTTATTCCATAGCTGGTGTAGCAAAATAAAAACACGACACTATGTCACTTTTTTTAACATAAAAGTTTCACCATAAATGTCAGTCATAGTGTAATGGCAAAACTTCAGCTGTGTAAATAAGTATCAATGGACACTTTCGATTAAGAAAGAGAAAATATGGTAAGAAGTCATGAACAGACAATAATGACCTATATTTTTTCAACATTGTAAGCTAGTGAAGTCTTAGACCTCAGAGTTGTACAAATTTTTCAGTTTCATACACTAATTCCAACTGAAATTTTACAAAAATTGCCCATGCTTAACTACTGGCTGAAAAGAACTTTTATTGCAAAGATAAAATTACTGACCTGTAACGTTCAACTCTAAGGTCCAAGGATGACCCCATTAAACTTACGATGTAGAAATATAGATGTCATGCTACATGAATCTTTCTTCCTTTCGTAAAACATTTTCCAAGATCATCATATAATATATAAAACTCAGTTTCACGTTGCTCCATCCATGTTCCTTAGATGATGAAATATAATTGAAAGACTGTATCTAAACACGTATTTTCAAGAATATCCTCCAAAATAAAAACAATCTGGAATTCCGCAACTACACAACAGTTCTTCTACTTTTGGGGGTATTCTTTGTTTGTTGTTTTTTTTCCCTCTCCTCTGGTGATTATAAACATTTACAAAAAACATGACACAATACACATGATGAAATAAACTATGAAAACTTGAAGCTGTTTTAAAAAAATTTTAATTTGCAGACAGGGGATTTTAAAATTACGGTGTTCATCATTGATACGAGACTCCGGACGCTCCGCCGCTTTGGTCAAGCTTGCCGTAGTCTGGATTAATGAATGAGAAACCTCGGAACTCTTCTTGGTTGATTGCCTTTACAACTGTTATATCGATAGGAGTTAATGTTGGCTCTTCAGTTGTGAAATCTTTGTCAAAATTGTTGGCATCTGTCTTTGATTTCTGCAATACAATGATAATGATACAGTGTGTATAATGTCCCATATTTGGAGAAATTACATTTCACAATCAACGGCCTGAAGGGCCTGAGAGTCGGCTAATGATTGATGTACTGGTAGTATAGTCTACTAGTTTCAGTTTGGTTTTAGTTTTTTTCCCCAACTGAACAGAGATTTTGTTACAATAGATGAAATGGACATTCAATCGATGCCTAGTAAAACTTTGACTGACATTATACAAGTATTTAAACCCAATATATTTCTCTAAAATTGAAGAGTGGTTCGCAAAAATAAAAATGTTGAAAGTAAAAACTACAATTTGACAGGTGACACTAAGATACTGTCCATGACTATAAATATTTTTCCAGTAAACATTTGCGTCCGGCATTACCAAAACAGGCAATTATCGGCTGGTATATATTCGCACATGATAAAATTTGAATATGAAAATCTATATATTGAAATTTTATAGCGCGGACTGCCACATACAATTTGTACTGGATGGACGAAAGAACTGTTCAGATATTTTACAGATAAGGGGCCTGGCAATAACCGTGTCACACGCTAGGTATTGTTCAATCATATTATAAGGGATGTGAATTTAAAGTATACTTACTTTTGCATTTAAAGATATGTAAATGTTGCTGAGTGTCAATATATAGTGTCATGAATGTTTACACTGACAGGAAAATTGCGCATTCGAAACTAAGAGAAGTTACTCGGACTAGCTACCAATTTCGGAAAAGATAACCAATATTAATAAATGCAGTTCTTTTTTAGTTAAAACCATCATTTATTCTATTTCAGACCTGTTAACCCCTTCAAAACCATGTCAGTTGTCCCCAAGTCTATGTACTTTCAATTATACGTTTTGATTCATGTTTGAGCCATTTTTATGTGGTCGGTAGCAGGGTGGGTTTGGGGAGGGGTGTTCCTTCCCGCTTTGAACTGCAGTCAGATTTTGAAATGGGCATTGTGGCAGGTAGTAAAAGGGCAAACGTATCAAACTGTAAAGTGGCAATATGGGGGGGAGGGTGTGGGAGGATACCCCCTCCTGCAATTAGGGTTTGGGGTATCACCAAAAGGAAATTTTGAAAATGTAGACGCTTGATACAGCCTTTGGTGCGATTTCTAAATGAAAATTTTATGTTTCAATTTCTAAATATTACCTCTAGATTCTTTTTAGTATTACAATATTCAAAGTATGAATGACTGTCACTTCATATTTTTATTTTCAGCTCATGCCTCAGCACTAGAATATAAGTCTGATATTGATTCTATGTATGTATTATAAAAATAAATTCTAGAATCATTTCTGTTACAATAATATCTATCATGTCTGTTACTTTAATGTTTAAATTTCATAACACAGCTCGATATTTACCCAAAATATTATATCTGGATATGATTACACTTTCTTTTAAACCGCCAAAATCTCCAGTTTCAACAATATGTTTTACAAATTGTGATGATATGAAGACAGTTTAGCAGCAAATGGCAGTATCTGACATTGAAGTTTACGGTGAAATTATTTAAATCATTTCATAAAAAAAAATGTTTCGTTTCGTCAAAGCACTCTAACATAGAGGATCTACTTTCGATTTCAAAAACTACAAGAAAATACAATTTAATGTTTTGCCGATTTGTTTATTTCTCGAAAAATAAGAAATAAAATCATTTTTAAAATCAGTAGTAATTAAACAAATCAGTAAGAGCTCTTTCTTGGGATAATTTATCCGCTTACTGACTGCAAAAATCAAGCCATGTGTCATCATGAAAAGCAGAATGGTTGACGGTTTCATTTTTTTGGGAACCTGAATCGTAAGCAAATTATCCAAACTAGTCAAAATTCCAGAAAGGTTACGATCTAGATTCTTTCTAGTATTATAATATCCAAAGTATGACTGTCACTTCATCTTTTTACTTTCAGATCATGCCTCAGGACTAGAATACCAGTCTGACATAGATTATAATGTAGGTGTAATAAAAATAAATTCTAGAATCATTTCTGTTACAATAATATCTATCATGTATGTTACATGAATGTTAAAATTTCATAACACAGCTCGATATTTACCCAAAATATTATATCCGGTTACGATTACATTTTTCTCCATTTTAAACAATATATTTTACAAATTGTGATGATACGAAGACATTTAGCAGCAATTGGCAGTATCTGACATTGAAGTTTACGGTTAAATTACCTCTTATTTAAATCTTTTCATAAAAAAGTTGTTTCGTTTCATGAAAGCAGCCAAACATAGACGATCTACTTTCGATTTCAAAAACTACAAGAAAATACAATTTAATGTTTCGCCGATCTGTTTATTTCTCGAAAAATAAGAATTTAAATCATTTTTAATATCTGTAGTAACTAAACAAACCAGTAAGAGCTTCTTCTTCCGATAATTTATCCGTTTACTGACTGCAAAATTCATGTGTGTGTGTAGAAACCCACGCAAAGTTTATAGAAATCATACGATGCGTGTATACGTTCAGTGTGGGAGAATTAAGGCTGATCAGCATTGTGTGCATTTCTGTAATTTTATATACATTTTTATACGCTTAGAAATTATTAGACATGCGTATTTGCATTATTTCTGTATGTAATTTACGCTAATACGCATCTTATCTGGAGCCCTGTGGAACTATTTTTTGTCTTTCGCTGGATGTTACGCAAGCTTTGTAAGCCTGCGCAATTCATAAAATGCACATTTATGCTTAATGAGTTACATTCGAGTATTGCATAATTACAAGTCATAAATATGACAGATTACATGGTATATTGGTCATAGCAAAGGGAATTCACACAACTTAACTTCATTCATGCAGTGAACTGTTTGAAGTTTGAGAAATCTAATGGAACTACATCCCTTCACTGTGTTATTTGGTCCATTTAGACTTAGAGAATCGCTGGATAGCAAGGACTGGTCAAAACGATTTCATCGTTTAGCCGACTCAATAAAAAATCATTTCTAATTCATATGGTGGTATGTATATGCATGAACATCTAATACAGTATGCAGGTAAAAGCTAATAATTCTTTAAAACTGTGTAGATAAGAGTAGCTAACTGGTCACCACATATTTCTTATTCCTTGACACTGTTATTCAAAATGCTGCATAAAGTAAAGTTACAAACACAAACTGACATGTTACAACTTGAATATCCATTTGTTCAAGCATACTCGGTGCAAAAAAGCAATTCAGCTCTTCACTTTAATGAATCGCTCTGCCACAGCTTCTTTGTGATACAACAAACAAATGTTTCTTCCACTTACTATTTTTGGTTTAAAAGGTGGCTTAACAGCTTTTTGTTCTAGAAGTTCCCAGTTGATTTTTTCATGGAAGAAAGGATGTACAAGTATAGCCTTTTCTGCTCCATGGTTCTTTACACAGCCAAGTCGCTTTACAGGATTTTTTGTCATAAACTGTAACACGCAGCAGAACAATTTTTATAGAAATAAGGTAAATATTTCACATCACAAAAAAGGATATTCAGCAACAAAAGCTATCTGAGCATTTATCCTTTTCAAAGACAACACTTATACCTTTTAAAGTTGTCAAGAATCCTTCATATCCCACTTCAAATTGATATTTAACCTTTTCAGAGACAGCACCTACCCCTTTTTTAAAACTGACAATTACTTTTTCAAACATGACATTTACTCTTTTCAAAATGACATTTACAAATTTAAAAGCAGACATTCTTTTCAAAGACAACATTTACGACCTTTAAAGCTGCCATTTATCCTACTGAAAACAACACTTACCCCTTTTAAAGCTGACACAGCTTCCTTACTGAGCCAGACAGGATATAAAACATCATCGTGGAGGATTGACTCGAACAGATCATCTTCATTTTCCGCTTCAAATGGAGGTTGCCCCGCCATCATTTCATACATAAGAACACCTAGTGCCCACCAGTCTACTGATGCATCATATTCTAACTCCTGCAAAATCTGTAAATAACAAAGCTATCAGTAAGAAGTATGCTCCCTGAATATATCCCGGAAACAGGAGGTGTGCAAATATTTGCATGCAGTGAATGACTAAATACCAAACAAGAGCTGTAAGACAGCCAGTGCTCGACTATTCGAATGGTTGTCCCAGAAACAGGAATATTATCCTAAATGTCAAAATATCTAAAGAGTTTCAATCCAGTATCTGCATTAGTTTTAGAGATAGTAACTTTCATGCAAAATTTTAACTAGAAGTTTTTAAGTTCAAAAGGGGACATAATTTTGCAAAATACATTTCAGAGTTATGGGACTTGATGCTATTACCTACCATTAGTTTTATAAACCTGAAGAAACACGGTACATAGCATTAGTAAAACATGGCAGGATGTATGGAGAGGAAAGAATTAATACTTGGATATGGTAGTGCATGTATATCCTGACCATATGGGCAAGTTAACTATCAGGAATTATTGATTCTCTATACATCAAAGCAAGTATTTACTGTACTATAACAACCAACCAATAGAACTTGAAATTTTGTTACAATAACCTTTACCCTGTTAAATTTCTAAAATGGACTTGTCTATCATTCAATGTTGGTAGTACCACTTGTTATTCAAAGGGATGTTCACTGAAAATTTACAAACTGAATAGCGAACAGTGCAAACCATGAACAGCCTGCACAGACGCAATGGCAGAATCATTTGCCGCCAGCAGGCTGAAGGTTAAAGAAATTCTACCACAACCATAATAAATGGACAAACTTTAGATACTATTAAATGATATATTTATTCAATCAGAAGTGTTTTC
This sequence comes from Mercenaria mercenaria, assembly GCF_021730395.1. NCBI lineage: Eukaryota > Metazoa > Mollusca > Bivalvia > Venerida > Veneridae > Mercenaria > Mercenaria mercenaria. The sequence continues at coordinate 103,603,522 of NC_069361.1, read as the reverse complement.
CATATTTTCAACATTTTTAATCAAATTTTCCCACTTTTCATTTACAACAAAATGAAGAGTTCGATGAAAAAATAAAAAAAAAAAATTTGACCATGCCTACAAAAAATATAATCCATCAAACTTTAAACCAAATAATAAATAATTTTGCAGTCTGCACATCATCTCATCACCCCCTGCCAATGTTCCAAGTTTCAAGTCAATACCTTTTATAGTTTTTCAGTTATGCTATGGACACGATGGGATAGGCAGATCTGACCTTGTTGTGACCTTGACCTTTGACCTACCACCCTGGTTCATGCACTCTGCAAATCGTCTCATCACCACTTACCTACATCCAAAGTTTGAAGTCAATACCTTGAATGGTTAGTTTTGCTCTGGACACCAACTTCGACAGACAGATTTGACCTTTGAGCTGTTTGTGACATTGGCCTTTGACCTACAGACCTGGTTCAGTTTATATGCACATCGTCTCATCGCTATCTACTTACATTCAAAGTTTGAAGAGGTTAATAAGTTACGCTCTGGACAAGAAATATGAGACAGATCTGACCGTTGAGCTCAATTTGTGACCTTGACCTTTGACCTACAGACCCAGTTCATGTGCTCTGCACATTGTCTCACCCCCACCTACCTACATGCCAAGATTGAAGTCAATACCTTGCATGGTTATTTAGTTATGCTCTGGACACAAAATATAGCAAATTTTGACCTTTAAACTCAATACGGGACCTTGAACTTTGACCTACAGAGTCAGTTCAAGTGCTCTGCACAACGTCTCATCGCCATCAACCTATCTGCCAAGTTTAGTTAATATTTTTAAAGGTTATAAAGTTATGCTCCGGACATAAATTATGACGGGCAGACACATGTGCCATCACATTATACATCCCGTTTTTCAATTATGGGCATATAAAAGTTAAACAAGAAAGAACAAACCTCAGGAGCTATATAATCTGGAGTGCCACAGAATGTTTGAGTAAGCTTGCCTTCGTACATTCCTTCTTTACACATACCAAAGTCTGCTATCTTACAATGTCCTTCATTATCTAGTAGTATATTGTCTAATTTCAAATCTCTGAAATATGAAAATACAACATATGATAAGTTATAACGTTATTTTTAGCATAATATATACATGTAAACAGAAAAAGCTTTGAAAGATCTGTTGACTGATTTTGGAATTTTACAATCTGTTCTATCTATGGTGTGACATTCATGTTTACAGCATGTCTCATTAGTTTAAGACCTGAATGTTGTACTTTTAAAATACCATGAGACAGGACTGTCGCATATTTGTTTTGTCAGCAGAGTGCATCTAAAAATCTTGAAGTAAAAACACTAGTGTCAGACAACACTATCAGAAAGTTTGTAGCCGCCCTTTACAGCATGAGAAAGGACACAAGTTAGACAATAAACAACTCATGGGCAAATTGACATCAGTCTGATATTACCATAAATATGAGATACGTCTTTCTGATCCAACAAACATATACTACATGTACTGTGAATAATTTTTGTTGAAATAAAATTCTGAAGTTCCTTCCCAAACAGCTTTTTTTTCTGGGGAAGAATAATTGTCCCATTCTGAAGATATAACAAATAGGACTTTTTTTTTCGGATTTAAGTTTGTAGACTGACAAGACTATGTAAATCAGTTCCCCACATGTATTATTGATTTTACAGTACATAAGATAAACGTGTACCTGTATATGATACCATGCTTGTGGAGAAACATTAATGCTAGAGTGACTTCAGCAGCGTAGAACCTGGCCCGAGGCTCATCAAACTTTCTTGCTCGTTGAATTTGGAACATAAGATCACCACCATTTACATACTCCATCACAAAAAATAAACGATCCTAAAATACAAAATTAACTACCGCATGAACAGGTAATTAGACCCAAAATATATCCTGGACTCAAGAAATAAGCAAATAAAAAAATTTCTTTATTAGTTTTAGTTAACAGGGAGGAGTGATTTACTAGAGTATAAGGAAGTAAATGTATATCATTTTGTTTATTTGGTCCAAGTCAACTGAAACTGTTTACAGGAGTTAAATAAAGCAATTTGCCAAATTTTTAAAGGCTATAAAATAACTCTTGAACCGGGCATGGGTCACTTATATCCTGGTAATAAGTGCATGTTCATTTCATAGTTATACATTTCTGTTTTGAATTACACAGACAAGCCTTTCAGATGTACTTTGCATTTTTGCAGAAGTTCAACAGGCAGTAAAACCTGACATGTTCTGACAGTATGTGCAAGGTTATATATGTATAGGGGAAGATAAATGGTAATAAACACATTAAATTATAACAATAACATTCTTGCAGTAAAAGATTTGACAGTTTTCGTACAGTAACTAACAAGCTGAACGTACCTTAGTTTGGAAACAGGAATGAAGTGCCGTCAAAAACGGATGTTTCGCTGACAAAGCTAGAATTCTTTTTTCTGTCATTGTACAATCTACATCATCATCTTGTATAATAACATCTTTCTTTAAAACTTTAACTGCATATACTTCATCATGACCCTTTCTCTCCGCCATCATTACCTACAAAGACAGTAACATTTTTATTGCTAGTACAGTAACACTTCCATTTCAAAGGCATTAATTCTATCCATTCAAAGATAGTTGTCTATTGTCTGATCCACATTTTCAATAACAAGGTTTTCCTTGATCTCCCCTACAAATATAAACAACATCATTGATCTTAAGTAGCATAAAAAAAGGACACCAAGGCTGGTAATATTAAGCACTTTCAAATTTTAAAAATATCTTAATTCTTGAATTTAACGTCAAAATATAAAATTTGGTAGGGTATTTTCCATTGTAAATTTCAGACATTTTGGACACAAAAAACCCTATTAACTCAGGAGCAAATTGGACAATCTGACTGGTTACAGAAATTAGCCAAGATATTATACCAAAAAATATTCTGATCTAGTATGGTGAAAATTGGATAAGAACTGTTCGAGTTAGAGAGTAGACAATTCTTGTGAATATTGCCCTCATTTAAATCCCATAATAAGTTCTCTGTCACCAACGTGTATAAATAGAAATACATATTATTACATACTGTAGAGATAAACTTAGGCAAAAGCCGTCCAAACGGTTAAGTTAAGTAATATGATTATGAAATATGATTATGAAAAATTTCAATGCACATAACATGCCATTACAGTAAATAGAGTTACTAAAATAATGATAAATCATTTGTATTTTTCCACTTACTTTGCCAAAACTTCCTTTCCCTAAAACTTTTATAAAATTATAATCGTGTATGGTATATTTGTCTTTTCTCCGTGATCGTTCCTGTGAGGGACTACGTGCACGAGGATCACGTTCTTCACTGGAACCGACCGTCAAGCTGTTGTTGGGACTATTACCTCCAAGAACATACTCCGGATCTAGAAAAAGAACAATATGTAACTAAATGCTGACATCTATTCAAGTTCCAGTCAACTATGGAAATGAGACTAATTTAAAGGATTCATTTGAACATTTAGTTAACATGCGGACCTTCATAACCTACTTCCTTTCCAGATAAAAACAGGTAAACAAGAGGACCATGATGGTCCTGAATCGCTCACCTATCTCAACATGACCCAGTGTTCAACTGAATATGACATCGTTATTTCTATTATTTGACATAGTGACCTAGTTTTTGAGCACATGTGACCTAGATATCATCAAGATAAAAAATTCTGACCAATTTTCATGAAGATCCATTGAAAAACATGGCCTCTAGAGAGGTCACAAGGTTTTTCTATTATTTGACCAAAGACCTAGTTTTTGAAGGCACGTGACCCACTTTTAAACTTGACCTAGATATCATCAAGGTGAACATTCTCACCAATTTTCATGAAGATCTCGTGAAAAATATGGCCTCTAGAGAGGTCACAAGGTTTTTCTATTTTTTGACCTACTGACCTAGTTTTTGACCGCACATGACCCAGTTACGAACCTGACCTAGATATCATCAAGCTGAACATTCTCACCAATTTTCATGAAGATCCATTGAGAAATATGGCCTCTACAGAGGTCACAAGGTTTTTTCTATTTTAGACCTACTGACCTAGTTTTTGACCCCACGTGACCCAGTTTTGAATCTGATTTAGATATCATCAAGATGAACATTCTGACCAATATTCATGAAGATCTCATGAAAAATATGGCCTTTAGAGAGGTCACAAGGTTTTTCTATTTTTAGATCTACTGACCTAGTTTTTAACCCCACGTGACCCAGTTTCGAACTTGACCTTGATATCTTCAAGGTAAACATTCTGACCAATTTTCATGAAGATCCATTGAAAAATATGGCCTCTAGAGAGGTCACAAGGTTTTCCTATTTTTAAACCTACTGACCTAGTTTTTGACCGCACATGACCCAGTTTCGAACTTGACCTAGATATCATCAAGCTGAACATTCTGACCAATATTCATGAAGATCTCATGAAAAATATGGCCTCTAGAGAGGTCACAAGGTTTTTCTATTTTTAGATCTACTGACCTAGTTTTTAACCCAACGTGACCCAGTTTCAAACCTGACCTAGATATCATCAAGATGAACATTCTGACCAATTTTCATGAAGATGCATTGAGAAATATGGCCTCTAGAGAGGTCACAAGGTTTTTCTATTTTTAGACCTAATGACCTAGTTTTTGACCCTACGTGACCCAGTTTCGAACTTGACCTAGATATCATCAAGATAAACATTCTGACCAATATTCATGAAGATCTCATGAAAAATATGGCCTCTAGAGAGGTCACAAGGTTTTTCTATTTTTAGACCTACTGACCTAGTTTTTGACCCCACGTGACCCAGGTTCGAACTTGACCTACATATCTTCAAGGTAAACATTCTGACCAATTTTCATGAAGATCCATTGAAAAATATGGCCTCTAGAGAGGTCACAAGGTTTTCCTATTTTTAAACCTACTGACCTAGTTTTTGATCGCACATGACCCAGTTTCGAACTTGACCTAGATATCATCAAGCTGAAAATTCTGACCAATTTTCATGAAGATCTCATGAAAAATATGGCCTCTAGAGAGGTCACAAGGTTTTTCTATTTTTAGATCTACTGACCTAGTTTTTAACCCAACGTGACCCAGTTTCGAACTTGACCTAGATATCATCAAGATAAACATTCTGACCGATTTTCATGAAGAGTCATTGAGAAATATGGCCTCTAGAGAGGTCACAAGGTTTTTCTATTTTTAGACCTAATGACCTAGTTTTTGACCCTATGTGACCCAGTTTCGAACTTGACCTAGATATCATCAAGATAAACATTCTGACCAATATTCATGAAGATCTCATGAAAAATATGGCCTCTAGAGAGGTCACAAGGTTTCTCTATTTTTAGACCTACTGACCTAGTTTTTGACCCCACGTGACCCAGGTTCGAACTTGACCTAGATATCATCAAGGTGAACATTCTGACCAATTTTCATGAAGATCTTGTGAAATATATGGCCTCTAGAGAGGTCACAAGGTTTTTCTATTTTTAGACCTACTGACCTAGTTTTTGATGGCACGTGACCCAGTTTCGAACTTGACCTAGATATCATCAAGATGAACATTCTGACCAACTTTCATAAAGATCCCATGAAAAATGTGACCTCTAGAGTGGTCACAAGCAAAAGTTTACGGACGCACGGACGCACTGACGCACGACGGACGACGGACACCGCGCGATCACAAAAGCTCACCTTGTCACTTTGTGACAGGTGAGCTAAAAAAACCAAATTAATGTGGGACCAGTCTAGAAAACAACATATCCATACTTAAAGTAAATAGACTAAAACTGCCAACCTTTCACCAGACTAAATGATACCCAAATGACACTGCCTTCTAGCATAAAATAAGTCCTTTTTACAGCTGTTAAATGTCTTTAAAGCGCCAAAATATTAGAAATACGTAACTGTTCAATGTTTATGTGGGTATAAAGAATTCAATCCATTTATACTTTTAAGTGCTTTTGAAAAACAAAATTTGAAGACAAAAAGGAGCCATAACTCCAGCAAAAACTTGTGGAGTAACACCAAAACTTGGCCTGTATTTTATAATAATATACATGTGTATAAAAAATATATTGCATCCATTCACCCTATTAAAAGTAAACAAACAGAAATCAACATTTTGCTAAATTTCAAATCAAAAAGGGGCCATTAGCTCTAGTAAACAAGAGGACCATGATGGTCCTGAATCGCTCACCTCTTCCCACATGACCCAGTTTTGAGTATGACGTCGTTTTTTCTATTATTTGACATAGTGACCTAGTTTTTGAGCTCATGTGATCCAGTTTTGAACTTGACCTAGATATTATCAAGATAAAAATTCTGACCAATTTTCATGAAGATCCACTGAAAAATATGGTCTCTAGAGAGGTCATAAGGTTTTTCTATTATTTGACCTATTGACCTAGTTTTCGAAGGTACGTGACCCTGTTTTGAACTTTACCTAGATATCATCCAGGTGAACATTCTCACTAATTTTCATGAAGATCTCATGAAAAATATGGCCTCTAGAGAGGTCACAAGATTTTTCTATTTTTATACCTACTGGCCTAGTTTTTGACCGCATGTGTCCCAGTTTCGAAACTGACCTAGATATCATCATCAAGATGAACATTCAGATCAATTTTCATGAAGATCCATTGAAAAATATGGCCTCTAGAGAGGTCAAAAGATTTTTCTAATTTTAGACCTACTGACCTAGTTTTTAACCGCAATTGACCCAGTTTCAAACTTGACCTAGATATCATCAAGATGAACATTCAGACCAACTTTCATACAGATCCCATGAAAAGTATGGCCTCTAGAGAGGTCACAAGGTTTTTTTTTTATTATTTGACCTACTGACCTAGTTTTTTAAGGCATGTGACCCAGTTTCAAACTTGACCTAGATATCATCAAGGTGAACATTCTCACCAATTTTCATGAAGATCCATTCAAGGGTATGGCCTCTAGAGAGGTCACAAGGTTTTTCTATTTCAAGACCTACTGACCTAGTTTTTGATCGCAGCTGACCCAGTTTCAAACTTGACCTATATATCATCAAGATAAACATTCAGACCAACTTTCATGCAGATCCCATGAAAAATATGGCCTCTAGAGAGGTCACAACGTTTTTTCATTATTTGACCTACTGACCTACTTTTTGAAGGCACGTGACCCACTTTCTAACTTAGATATCATCAAGATGAACATTCTGACCAATTTTTATGGAGATCCATTCACAAGTATGGCCTCTAGTGAGGTCACAACATTTTTCTATTTTTAGACCTACTGACCTAGTTTTTGACTGCACATGACCCTGTTTCGAACTTGACCTAGATATCATCAAGATGAACATTCAGACCAACTTTCATACAGATCCCATGAAAAATATGGCCTTTAGAGAGGTCACAAGGTTTTTCTATTATTTGACCTACTGACCTAGTTTTTGACGGCAAGTGACCCACTTTCGAACTTGATCTAGATATCATCAAGATGAACATTCTGACCAACTTTCATACAGATCCCATGAAAAATATGGCCTCTAGAGAGGTCACATGGTTTTTCTATTATTATTTGACCTACTGACCTAGTTTTTGATGGCACGTGACCCACTTTCGAACTTGACCTAGATATCATGAAGGTGAACATTCTGACCAATTTTCATGAAGATCTCATAAAATATATGGCCTCTAGAGAGGTTACAAGGTTTTTCTATTTTTAGACCTACTGACCTAGTTTTTGACCGCACGTGACCCAGTTTCGAACTTGACCTAGATATCATCAAGATGAACAATAAGACCAACTTTCATACAGATCCCATGAAAAATATGGCCTTTAGAGAGGTCACAAGGTTTTTCTATTATTTGACCTACTGACCTAGTTTTTGATGGCACGTGACCCAGTTTCGAACTTGGCCTAGATTCTAAGATATCATCAAGGTGAACGTTCTGACCAATTTTCATGAAGATCTTGTGAAATATATGGCCTCTAGAGAGGTCACAAGGTTTTTCTATTTTTAGAACTACTGACCTAGTTTTTGACGGCACATGACCCAGCTTCGAACTTGACCTAGATATCATCAAGATGAACATTCTGACCAATTTTCATGAAGCTCTTGTGTAATATATGGCCTCTAGAGAGGTCACAAGGTTTTTCTATTTTTAGAACTACTGACCTAGTTTTTGACGGCATGTGACCCAGTTTCGAACTTGACCTAGATATCATCAAGATGAACATTCTGATCAACTTTCATAAAGATCCCACAAAAAATGTGACCTCTAGAGTGGTCACAAGCAAAGTTTACGTACGCACGGACTCACGCATGGACGACGGACACCACGCGATCACAAAAGCTCACCTTGTCACTTTGTGACAGGTGAGCTAAAAATTAGTGGATTGTACTCATCTTTGACCTGTATCTTATGATCATACAGATGTATACCAAATCCAGACATCTGTTTTCATGTTATTTCACACACATGTACGGACACACACACAAACTGATATGGTGATTCCAGTATACCCCTCTTCTAAACTTTGTTTATATTATTATTACAGGGATAAATGCCATCTGGCACAGTGAAGCAGAAACATTTAAACAAAACTAAGAAAGGTTGATGTACAAATGCTATGAAGCAGGTTTGGTGAATTCACACAATGCAGCCCATAAGAAGTCATCTCAGAGTGTTTGAGGGGGAAAAGGGTTGAAAGCTCTATATAACTCACCATACAAACCAACTTAGAAACAACATAAATCTACACTTACCTGATATCATTTGACCTAATCTGTTTAAATCATTGCCCGAAGATTTTTGTGTAGTGTCATTCTCACTTATTGATGGCTGAAAAAGTAAAGTATGGTATGAAATGAAGAAAGGTATGACATACTAAATCTTGTACTACCATAATAAGGATTATAGCAACTTAATAGGTGAACAATTTAAGTTACAAAACTATGGTTTTTTGGTGTAGTTTATTTCACTGAATACAGCTGAAATGCTAAGAAATGGCACAACTAAAATGAATTAATATCTTGACGAGAACAGAATGTGGGTGGATATTCCCGTGTGGTCAGAACAAAGCAGTTCGCAACCTCAAAGGTAGAGTTAGTGGTCGCCGCCACCTAATTCCTTTAAGGGAAGAAACAAGAATTTGTAGAATGCAAGTTCGACATAAACGTCATAAGTTAAAACAGAGGGCAGATGCCCTAATCGCTCACTGAGTTTAATGCTTCTGAAAAAAATCTTGCTAAGCTAAACAAATACCCCATGGGGTGGGTCAATTGACCCCGGAGGAATGATTGAAAACTTTGTAGAAGTTTAGCAAGCTAATGTCAAAATCTAAGACTAGCTTTGTTTATTTTTAGAATTTTTGAAGTTTTCTATGAAAATCAGTGACCCTGGGGTGGGGTCATTTTACCCGGGGCGATTGAACAATTTTGTAGAAGTCCACTAGGCTGCTACAATGAAATCTAGCTAGCTTTGTTATTTGAGATTTTCTATGTCATCAAGAATCCATGGGGGGGGTCAATTTGACCGGGGGTCGATTGATAATTTGTAGAAGTTATAGCAATGCCGAAATATCTAAGACCTAGCTTGGTTATTTTAGAAAATTGAGATTTTCTATAAATCAAGGCCCTGGGGTGGGGTCAACTTTGACCACGGGGTACAAAACTATGGGAATTTGTGTAGTATTTCACTGAATACAGCTGAAATGCTAAGAAATGGCACAACTAAAATGAATTAATATCTTGACGAGAACAGAATGTGGGTGGATATTCCCGTGTGGTCAGAACAAAGCAGTTCGCAACCTCAAAGGTAGAGTTAGTGGTCGCCGTCCACCTAATTCCTTTAAAGTGGACAGAAACAAGAACTTCATGTAAGAAATGCAAGTTTCGACATTTAAAACAGTCATAAATGTTACAAAAAACATGTCAAGAGTTAGTTCTTGCTTTACTTACTCAACAGACAAGCATTTTGTTTCCCAGAAAAGTGCACCTTAACTAAAACTGAACAATTACTGACATCAACACCAATGATAAGTAACCACAATACCAAACCAATTTTAAAGAACAAATTAGAAGCGCAATATGTAACTTTTTGTGTACCATTTAATAATTACACCTTTTATGATTCAAATTTCCACTTCAACAGATATGTACTTCTAGGAATTATTTACAACACTGACAAAGCAAATATTTATACTAAGAAATCATTATTATTTGTGGGGTAAAACTGCTATGGATTTCATGGCTGCATATATCCTGAAAACTAATACCAAAAATGAAAAAATTCCATTAATTTTACCTTAGAATTTGAGATTCATGAAATTCAGCACCAACTGGAGTGCCAAACTGTTACAATAAATGCCAATTACAGCAAATTTCTTTTGTTTTTTTGAAATACTTTAATAAATAAGCAGAAAAACTTTTAATTTTCTGAAGACTATCGGGCTGGTTATGTTCCATAAATATTGTAACCAAGTTTTTAGAACATTGGAGAAGAGAGAAGCCGGTGTCAATTTTCCCAATTTTGAGTAATTCAAAGGGCTGTAACTCCTAAGAGACTTGGAGAATCAAGCTGCTTATCAAACCTGGCTGAGATATTAGGCCAATAAATATTGTGACTCAGTCAGGTGAACGCTGAATAAGAACTGTTTTCACAAGCATATAAAAATAAACAGCCATTTTGGACGAAACCACAAAATTTAATGGAGATCAAATTAACAGATTTCACTGTATTAATGTTAACTGTTATGGAATAATGCATATAGCCTTGTTTCATGACAACCTTAACAATACCCAGTAAAAGTGAAATCTAAACATAATACATTCAAAACAAAAATTTATCTCGGTGTCAAGTCTAGTGTACAGGCAAGTCTATGGAAGATAAAATATCCTGAACAATTCTGTTATGTCTAAATGTAAGAAACATGGTTTTGGTATGAAGACTGTATGACAATAATACAAAATATCATCTAGTCACCATCTCAAGATATTTCAAACATTTCCTTCTGCTAACTGCAAAATAACTTCTTTAATATTTAAATATCTTATACCTGCAAATTCACTTCTTATATAAAAATATCTAAAACATAAAAGACCTTGCAAGATAGTCTCAGTTTTGTGAAGCACAGTCAAACCAAAATTTTCATGAAAAACCCAAGCACAATTAGACTGTGTCGTAATATAATATGGAGACTTGTACCTTTTTTCTGCCCTTGGTGAGTTTGTCGGTGGTTATACCCATCTCTTGCAGAATCTGTGCCATGTCACGTGTGTTTATTCCACAATTGTTTGCTACATTTTTCTGACATCGCTTATGTACATTCATCTTGCAAGCTGAAAAGGAACAGATCATAAGTTGGGTTGTGGTCATCTGAATCACCAGCCTAAAAACTCACTGTTTGATCTACTGTGTCCAAAACTTTTAATGAATTGCTTCTATTTGGCAAGATCCTGATAGGTTACAGTCTCAATTGGTGATTTAACCCTTACCCTGCTAAATTTCTATAATAAACTTGTCCATCTTTCAATTTGGACAGTATCATTAATAATTAAATGGGGTGCTTACCAAAAAGATACTGACTGAATAGCAAACACAGCAAATTATGATCAGACTGCACAGATGTGCAGGTTGATTATGATCTACACTGGTCGCAAAGGAAGAATCAATCATGTCAAGCATGATAAGGGTTAAAGAAACATTTTTTTTTTTCAAAATTAATCAAGATATATTTTGAAAATTTATTTAGTTCCTATTACAACCCTTGAAATTTTTTAAAATGAATCATTATATCAATACAGTGTTATATTTATGAAATCAGGGAAAAAACTTTTTATGCTAAAGGTGGATCAAACAGTAGTACAGCTATTCTAAATTTTAAACAATTTCTATTCCTATCCTTAGGGTTCATTGTAATGATATATAATATCAATGCTACTATTTTATTACTATTATCTGCTATTATTTTACTAATCACAGTACATGTAAATTCCTTCAATGAAACCTCCTGCCTTCTACGGTAGTCTTTACTAGTCCTACAGAGTGTCTTATCCTAACAATCTAAGAATGCTGAAACCAAATACCCAAGAATAAAATGTTTCTTACCTTCACACTGAAGCCCCTGTCGAATAATTCCATACAATAAAGACCCACAGTGGTCACAAAATGTTGGCCGTTTGCAATTATGAACAGAAAATCGATGTGGAACATTGATGTTGAATCGTGTACCTGCACCCTGAAAGTCACAAACAGCAATATTATGTTAAATGATCACCAAAATTTAAATGCAATAGAATAGTAAAGTACATTTCTACAAGGTATCTACACCATTTTTAATGCAAACTTACTAAACATTACATAAAATGATGTCCTCACCCATCATCAAGACAAGATCTCTCAAAAGCAGTATGAAAATAACTTTTTCAAAGCACAAGTAAGTTGTTCCCACTCAAAATCCCTCTACAAATACCGGTAGATGTTTGTCTATAGGATACTGGTGCCCTCACTTACTGTCACTGTACAATCTTATGTTTGTACAGTCTTACGTTTGTCTGTAGGATACTGGTGCCCTCGCTTACTGTCATTGTACAGTCTTACGTTTGTCTGTAGGATACTGGTGCCCTCACTTACTGTCACTGTACAGTCTTACGTTTGTCTGTAGGATACTGGTGCCCTCGCTTACTGTCACTGTACAGTCTTACGTTTGTCTGTAGGATACTGGTGCCCTCGCTTACTGTCACTGTACAGCTTACGTCTTTAGGATATGTCCACTCGCTTATGTCACTGTACACTACGTTTGTCTGTAGGATACTGGTGCCCTCACTTACTGTCACTGTACACAGTTCTTAACTACGTCTGTCTATAGGATACTGGTGCCCTCGCTTACTGTCACTGTACAGTCTTACGTTTGTCTGTAGGATACTGGTGCCCTCGCTTACTGTCACTGTACAGTCTTACGTTTGTCTGTAGGATACTGGTGCCCTCGCTTACTGTCACTGTACAATCTTATGTTTGTACAGTCTTACGTTTGTCTGTAGGATACTGGTGCCCTCGCTTACTGTCACTGTAAAGTCTAACGTTTGTCTGTAGGATACTGGTGCCCTCGCTTACTGTCACTGTACAGTCTTACGTTTGTCTATAGGATACTGGTGCCTCGCTTACTGTCACAGTACAGTCTTACGTTTGTCTGTAGGATACTGGTGCCCTCGCTTACTGTCATTGTACAGTCTTACGTTTGTCTGTAGGATACTGGTGCCTCGCTTACTGTCACAGTACAGTCTTACGTTTGTCTATAGGATACTGGTGCCTCGCTTACTGTCACTGTAAAGTCTAACGTTTGTCTGTAGGATACTGGTGCCCTCGCTTACTGTCACTGTACAGTCTTACGTTTGTCTATAGGATACTGGTGCCTCGCTTACTGTCACTGTAAAGTCTAACGTTTGTCTGTAGGATACTGGTGCCCTCGCTTACTGTCACTGTACAGTCTTACGTCTGTCTGTAGGATACTGGTGCCTCGCTTACTGTCACTGTACAATCTTACGTCTGTCTATAGGATACTGGTGCCTCGCTTACTGTCACTGTACATACGTCTATGTACTGCTGTACGTCACTGTACATCTTGTCTGTTAGGATACTGGTGCCTGCTTACTGTCACTGTACAGTCTTACGTTTGTCTATAGGATACTGTCACTGTACAGTCTTACATTTGTCTGTAGGATACTGGTTCCCTCGCTTACTGTCACTGTACAATCTTACGTCTGTCTATAGGATACTGGTGTCCTCACTGTCACTGTACAGTCTTACGTTTGTCTGTAGGATACTGGTGCCCTCGCTTACTGTCACTGTACAATCTTACGTCTGTCTGTAGGATACTGGTGCCCTCACTTACTGTCACTGTACAGTCTTACATTTGTCTATAGGATACTGGTGCCTCACTTACTGTCACTGTACAGTCTTACATTTGTCTGTAGGATACTGGTGCCCTCACTTACTGTCACTATACAGTCTTATGTTTGTCTATAGGATACTGGTGCCTCACTTACTGTCACTGTACAGTCTTACATTTGTCTGTAGGATACTGGTGCCCTCGCTTACTGTCACTGTACAGTCTTACATTTGTCTATAGGATACTGGTGCCTCACTTACTGTCACTGTACAATCTTACGTCTGTCTATAGGATACTGGTGCCCTCACTTACTGTCACTGTACAATCTTACGTCTGTCTATAGGATACTGGTGCCCTCACTTACTGTCACTATACAGTCTTATGTTTGTCTATAGGATACTGGTGTCCTCGCTTACTGTCACTGTACAGTCTTACGTTTGTCTGTAGGATACTGGTGCCCTCGCTTACTGTCACTGTACAATCTTACGTCTGTCTATAGGATACTGGTGCCCTCACTTACTGTCACTGTACAATCTTACGTCTGTCTGTAGGATACTGGTGTCCTCACTGTCACTGTACAATCTTACGTCTGTCTATAGGATACTGGTGCCCTCACTTACTGTCACTATACAGTCTTATGTTTGTCTATAGGATACTGGTGTCCTCGCTTACTGTCACTATACAATCTTACGTCTGTCTATAGGATACTGGTGCCCTCACTTACTGTCACTGTACAATCTTACGTCTGTCTATAGGATACTGGTGCCCTTGCTTACTGTCACTGTACAGTCTTACGTTTGTCTATAGGATACTGGTGCCCTCGCTTACTGTCACTGTACAGTCTTATGTTTGTCTATAGGATACTGGTGTCCTCGCTTACTGTCACTGTACAATCTTACGTCTGTCTATAGGATACTGGTGTCCTCGCTTACTGTCACTGTACAGTCTTACGTTTGTCTGTAGGATACTGGTGCCCTCGCTTACTGTCACTGTACAATCTTACGTCTGTCTATAGGATACTGGTGCCTCACTTACTGTCACTGTACAATCTTACGTCTGTCTATAGGATACTGGTGCCCTCACTTACTGTCACTGTACAATCTTACGTCTGTCTATAGGATACTGGTGCCTCACTTACTGTCACTGTACAGTCTTACGTCTGTCTATAGGATACTGGTGCCCTCACTTACTGTCACTATACAGTCTTATGTTTGTCTATAGGATACTGGTGTCCTCGCTTACTGTCACTGTACAGTCTTACGTCTGTCTATAGGATACTGGTGTCCTCGCTTACTGTCACTGTACAATCTTACGTCTGTCTATAGGATACTGGTGCCCTCACTTACTGTCACTATACAGTCTTATGTTTGTCTATAGGATACTGGTGCCTCACTTACTGTCACAGTACAGTCTCACGTTTGTCTGTAGGATACTGGTGCCCTCGCTTATTGTCACTGTACAATCTTACGTCTGTCTATAGGACACTGGTGCCCTCGCTTACTGTCACTGTACAGTCTTATGTTTGTCTATAGGATACTGGTGCCTCACTTACTGTCACTTTACATTTGTCTGTAGGATACTGGTGCCCTCACTTACTGTCACTGTACAATCTTACGTCTGTCTATAGGATACTGGTGCCTCGCTTACTGTCACTGTACAGCCTTACGTCTGTCTGTAGGATACTGGTGCCTCGCTTACTGTCACTGTACAGCCTTACGTCTGTCTGTAGGATACTGGTGCCTCACTTACTGTCACTGTACAGTCTTACGTTTGTCTGTAGGATACTGGTGCCCTCGCTTACTGTCACTGTACAATCTTACGTCTGTCTATAGGATACTGGTGCCTTGCTTACTGTCACTGTACAGCCTTACGTCTGTCTGTAGGATACTGGTGCCTCACTTACTGTCACTGTACAATCTTACATCTGTCTATAGGATACTGGTGCCCTCACTTACTGTCACTGTACAATCTTACGTCTGTCTATAGGATACTGGTGTCCTCACTGTCACTGTACAATCTTACATCTGCCTATAGGATACTGGTGCCTCGCTTACTGTCACTGTACAATCTTACGTCTGTCTATAGGATACTGGTGTCCTCACTGTCATTGTACAATCTTACATCTGTCTATAGGATACTGGTGCCTCGCTTACTGTCACTGTACAATCTTACGTCTGTCTATAGGATACTGGTGTCCTCACTGTCACTGTACAATCTTACATCTGCCTATAGGATACTGGTGCCTCGCTTACTGTCACTGTACAATCTTACGTCTGTCTATAGGATACTGGTGCCTCACTGTCATTGTACAATCTTACATCTGTCTATAGGATACTGGTGCCTCGCTTACTGTCACTGTACAATCTTACGTCTGTCTATAGGATACTGGTGTCCTCACTGTCACTGTACAATCTTACATCTGTCTATAGGATACTGGTGCCCTCACTTACTGTCACTGTACAATCTTACGTCTGTCTATAGGATACTGGTGTCCTTACTGTCATTGTACAATCTTACGTTTGTCTGTAGGATACTGGTGCCTCACTTACTGTCATTGTACAGTCTTACGTTTGTCTGTAGGATATTGGTGCCCTCACTTACTGTCACTGTACAATCTTACGTCTGTCTATAGGATACTGGTGTCCTCACTGTCATTGTACAATCTTACATCTGTCTATAGGATACTGGTGCCCTCACTTACTGTCACTGTACAATCTTACGTCTGTCTATAGGATACTGGTGTCCTCACTGTCACTGTACATCTACATCTGCTATAGATACGTGCCCGCTTACGTCATGTACAATTTACGTCTGTATAGATACTGGTGCCTCACTGTCATTGTACAACTTACATCTGTCTAGGATACGGGTGCCTCGCTTACTGTCACTGTACATCTTAGTCTGTCATAGGATACTGGTGCCTCGCTTACTGTCACTGTACAATCTTACTCTGTCTATAGGATACTGGTGCCCTCACTTACTGTCACTGTACATCTTACGTCTGTCTATAGGATACTGGTGTCCTTACTGTCATTGTACAATCTTACGTTTGTCTGTAGGATACTGGTGCCTCACTTACTGTCATTGTACAGTCTTACGTTTGTCTGTAGGATATTGGTGCCCTCACTTACTGTCACTGTACAATCTTACGTCTGTCTATAGGATACTGGTGTCCTCACTGTCACTGTACATCTTACATCTGTCTGTAGGATACTGGTGCCCTCTTGTCAGTATCTTACGTCTGTCTATAGATACTGTGTCCTTACTGTCATTGTACACTTACGTTGTCTGTAGGATACTGGTGCCTCACTTACTGTCACTTGTACAGTCTTACGTTTGTCTGTAGGATACTGGTGCCTTGCTTACTGTCACTGTACAGTCTTACGTCTGTCTATAGGATACTGGTGCCCTCACTTACTGTCACTGTACAATCTTACGTCTGTCTATAGGATACTGGTGTCCTCACTGTCACTGTACAGTCTTACGTCTGTCTGTAGGATACTGGTGCCCTCACTCACTGTCATTGTACAGTCTTACGTTTGTCTGTAGGATACTGGTGCCCTCACTTACTGTCACTGTACAGTCTTACGTCTGTCTATAGGATACTGGTGCTCGCTTACTGTCACTTAAGTTACACTCTTATACGTCTACTTCTGTCACTGACAGTCTTACGTCTGGTAGATACTGGTGCCCTCACTTACTGTCACTGTACAGTCTTACGTCTGTCTATAGGATACTGGTGCCTCGCTTACTGTCACTGTACAGTCTTACGTCTGTCTGTAGGATACTGGTGCCCTCACTTACTGTCACTGTACAGTCTTACGTCTGTCTATAGGATACTGGTGTCCTCACTGTCACTGTACAGTCTTACATCTGTCTATAGGATACTGGTGCCTCACTTACTGTCATTGTACAGTCTTACGTTTGTCTGTAGGATATTGGTGCCCTCACTTACTGTCACTGTACAATCTTACGTCTGTCTATAGGATACTGGTGTCCTCACTGTCACTGTACAATCTTACATCTGTCTATAGGATACTGGTGCCCTCACTTACTGTCACTGTACAATCTTATGTCACTTGCTGACAAATCAAGACTAAGTAAACTTTCATATTACCTTGGGGTGGGGATACTGGCTGTGTCATTTGGGTTTGTGTGTGTTAAAAGATACTACAAAACATAATTGCTAATTACATTATTCCTATTTCAAACACTTTTAAAGATATTTTTGGCCTTTTATGCTCAACAACTCAATTAACTTTTTTTAGTAAATGGTGATGTTCATTTTCATACAAAATGTCCATCTGAGTTTTAACATTGTTTTTGGGGCAGATAGAACAATTACCATATATATCCATATGAGGGCATGTAAAAAAAGCAATTATTTTACTTTAGAAAACTTCTCCCTGTATGTTACAAACTAAATGCTATGTTTCACTTACAGGAAGCTACAGATTCATTGAATAATCCCTCAATATATGGCCTGTATATAGACACTTCAATTTGTGGTCCACTATCTTTGTAAGACCACTGAATTCATTTAATCATCTATTCCAGAAGATCTCCAAGACTGCTTTTTTAAAAAAACTTGTGTTAATACTTACTTCTTCTGTCTCCTCTGTCGACTTGTCTTTGATTCCAGGACATTTTGTAACCACATGTTGATGGCATCTTTTGTGAACCACACATGTACATACTGAAACAAGAAGCTGCGTTCAATAAACGCTTGATGCCCCCGGTGGCATCCTTGTCGATACAAAGCAACCTAAGTCCAAAACGAGGTCGAGTTCAAGGTCAAACTGAGGTCAGGTGATGTGTGAAGATGAGGAATGGTCACAGGTTACATCTGCATTAGTATCAAGTCATTGTAGTAAGGGGTATTGATGCTAGACGAAACAGTCCCATTTGGTTAACCTCGTACAGATGGACAAACGAATGGACGGACAGGACAATCACTGTATGCCTCCCGCATCAGTAGATGCCGGGGGCATAAAAATAATTGTATAATATTCAAGTCAATAGAAACTAGAATTTAACTGTTCTTTTATATGGGATATCATAATATCTTAATAAACACTACCGGTATTATTTTTCCTGTTTGTTTTTTATATAATGATTACTGTTTAATTTCCTTAATCAAGGCAATACAATGATCTTCAAATATTGAATTTACAGCACAAAAACTGCTGCAAAATTCTAACTGAACAAGACTTTGGACAAAAATTGCATAAAATCAAGTAAGAGTAATACAACTTGATTACATGAAGTAGCTTTCATGACTGTGAAGTTTCAACAAAAATGATGCTCACCTTGACACTGATACCCTTGCTTTCCCAAACCCCTGAAAAAAGAAAGAAACAAGTGAATGACATGCAATACAACGTCCCCTACTGGAAGGCACCTTACTGTTTCTATTGCAGTATAACATAATGAATCAATATGTGTCAATGATGTATAAACAATATGGTACTCTATATATACAATACCTTATAACAAAACACTTGCATTGAAATTTGCATACATAAAAACCTATAGTTGCTTTCATATGGATTTATTTTGGCCAATTATGAAAAAGTTATCATAAAAGTTATCTATAGTAACAACAAAGGGAAATTAACAAAAAAAAAATTAAAAAAAAAAATATCTATTAAAAAAAAAATATATTACAAGTCCACAAAAAACTCTTTACCTGGAAGAGATAGGTCAAAATACATCTAAAAATTCAATGTAACATGCATGTTATACCACAGAAAAGTGGTCTCGATTTTTCCCTACGGCCAGTAATAAAAAAGTAACAATATAATCTATTTATAGTAAAACAAAGGGAGGTAATTCTTAAAACAAGGGTGCCTCATGGTGGTGAACAGTTGTGCAAAGTTACATCAAAATCCCCCCATGCATGGAGAAGAAATGCTCTGGACAAAGTCATTCTTAAATTTAACCTTTAACTAAGTATGACCTAGACCTTAAACCTAGAGACCTGGTTTTTGCGCACGGCAATCCATCACATAGTGGTGAACATTTGTGCCAAGTTTCATCAAAATCCCTCCATGCATGAAGAAGAAATGCTCCCGACAAAGTCATTTTTGTATCTGACCTTCGGTCTCAAAGTGTGACCTTGACCTTAGACTTAGGGCCCGGGTTTTGCACATGACACATCGTCTCATACAGGGAAATATTTGTGCCAACTGATATTTAAGTCCTGCCTTGCATGACAAAGTTATAGACCGGACAGGAAAAAAATCCTATTGACCTTTGACCTCAAAGTGTGACCTTGACCTTTAAGCCAGGGTTCTGGGTGTGGCACATGACAAGTCGTCTCATCATGGGGATCATTTGTGCTATGTAATATTAAAATCCCTTCATGGATGGCAGAGTTATGGACTGGACAGGAAAAAAAGCCCTGTTGACATTTGACCTCCAATTGTGACCTTGACCTTTGAGCTAGGGATCCAGGTCTTGCGCATGACATGTTGTTTCCTCATGGGGAACATATGTGCCAAGTGATATTAAAATCCCTTAATGAATGACAGAGTTATGGACCGGACACGAAGCAGACCCTGTTCATGCCATGCTAACATTTGACTGCTAAGTGTGACCTTGACCTTTGAGCGAGGGGTCTGAAAGTTGGGCATGACACATCGTCTTATTATGAGGTACATTTGTGCCGAGTAATATTAAAATCTCTTCATGGATGGGAGAGTTATGGACCGGACAGGAGAAAAGCCCTGTTGACCTTTGACCTCCAATTGTGACCTTGACCTTTGAGGTAGGGGTCCGGGTCTTGCGCATGACACGTCGTCTCATCATGGGGAACATTTGTGCCAAGTAATATTATGGACCAGACAAGAAATTGCGGATGGACGGACGGACGGAATGACGGACGGAATGACGGACAAGCGCATTCCTATAGTCCCCGAAACTGGTTTTCAACCAATATATGATTTACATGCTAGATTAAAGTTTGCAGTGACGAGTCATACAGAGTCTGAAATACAATGTATAGAGTATAACATAATAATTATGCACTTCTGCAGCTTCGTCACTGCTATATATAGTTTTATGATGCACATATTAGAGCTGAAGATAATAAACAACAGCTGTTTGCACAACACCCATAAGGGCCAGCTGGATGCCAGTAGAGAGGTAATTTTCATATGCTGTGACCTTGTCCTTTGACCAAATGACCTAAGAAATAACAGGATTCATCTACTGACTACAGGGAAACACTCAACAAAGATAGACAGCCAAAGCATTCTTTGTTTTTGAGTGTTTAAAGGGCACTGTAACCTTGACATTTGACCTATCAACTCCAAAAACAATACAAGTCATCTGATGACAACAGGCAATTGCCCTTTTAAGTCTGACAATTGTATGTCAAAGTATTCTTTAGTAACTGATATTTTCAGTTTCAGGGTCACTGTGATCTTGACCTCTGACCTCTGGAACTTGAGAAAAACAAGTGTCATTACTATCACTGTGACCTTCATCTTTGATCTGCTGACCCCAAAAAATAAGAGAGGTCATCAACTGATCACTGGCAATCATCCTATGAAAGCTTTTTCAGTTTTAAGTGGAAACAATTTTTGGACTCAAGGTCACATTGGCCTTGATATCGGACTTTCCAATCCTCCAAACGATAGGGATCATGTACTTTCCACAGACAAATGTGATGAAATAGTCTACAAATGAACAGATCGACAATAATATGGTAAACAAGAAATAACTTTAAAAATGATGGTTGGCGAATTGTAATAAGGAAAGAAGTTTATGAATTTTTCATCTAACATTCATCTTTAATCTAACATTTTTCAAACTGCAAAACTAACACCGCACTTTAGCAATTTAAATGGTTCTCTTTTAATTTTTCGCAAAGGTTTCGTAGGGTTGCAATTTTGTTTCGTTTATCCTTAGACGAATAATTACAGCAGTAGTTTGATGAAGATTCATGAAGCGGTTCATGAGAAGAGGTCATTAAACGTGTTTATATTTTTAGCTAAATTGGTCCCTATCCCCATTTGTAACAAAATAGTAGGAGACCTTACGATATTGTTACACATCGAGTTTGATAAAAATCCATTACATTTTAGTGGTTAATGCGAAAAAAAGGCATATCTACTTTTAGCTACAGTGGTCCCTAATAGGGCCCAAGTTCCTATATAAATAAATTTGGAAGAGGACCTTATAATGATGCTCCAAACCAAGTATGACAAAGATCCACCAAGCTGTTCATGAGACGCTGTATAAAGGCATTTCTAGTCTTAGCTCTAGCAGCCCCTAAAAGGGGTTAAATGTCCCAGCTGAACAAAGTTGGCTGCGAGCCTAATAAAGATGCTACAAATCAAGTTTGATTAGAATACATGAGAAAAAAATCAATTAAAGGATTTTTTATTGATTATTTTTATTTATTTCTAAAATAGGCCAACTGATCCCGCTTTAACAATGCATATTCGCTACTCACGAATCTTTGGACAATGACGTCACACCTATAAAAAAGTGAAGGTCAAGCAAAACATACAACTATAATTATTTCTGTTTCATAAGCAAAGTTTGACCGTAGTCATATCACATAGATAAACTGTATGCAGCGTACCTTCATTTCAGTGTAATGAGATTCAGTCATTGTATAGCAAATATATAATAAAACAGATTTCAACTGAGTTCAATATTTGCATACCATACTAAAAAAAAATATTCATATATAATAAATCAGTTAAATAATTTATAACAAATATATCAAAGCAAACAAGTACTTATTTTAATATGCAATCTGAATAAGTCACAAAAGCAAGAAACCTTTTCATATACAGACAACAATTGTAACAAGGAAAATCTTTTAAAAAGCACTTCTCTACATAAAAGACTCTAATCACGCCCTTATTCATGTGATACGCAGACCGTATTCAGCTCTTTCTTTAATTTGATATATGTTGGTATTTGAACAGGTTTTTATATTTATTAAACTTACTTATCATTTTGAGATATATCAATATTCTTGCTAAATATACTGAGCCAAAGTAAGCTTTAAAACTGTGAACAGCGTCGTTTAGGATAAACGCTTTGTCTACATTTCACTCAGCATAGCACAATCGACAGAGTGAAAGAAATTGACACTCTCGTCCAATCAGGCAGAGTGTTGCATAAATCTTCCATTTTGATAAATTATCTATAATGCGTTATCAAGTAGTTTGACTTGCAAACTGAAGTTAGGTGGCATAGGTAACGAAAACGAATTTAGACGGCATCGCCGAAAAACATCAAAATTAAACTGAAATACTTAGTAAAAAGGGAACATAATTCATAAAATATTTACTTGACTCAACTTCAACTCTGTAGAGGACTTGCCCTTAGGGCAACTTCAACTATATTTTTACCTTCCCAACCCAACTTTTGGTTGCCAAAATGTTATATGATGATGTGATGAGGTATTACAATACAGTGTAGCACAAAAACAGTAGCACATGATTTTCTAACAAGTATTTCTTGAGATCTTTTATATAGTACGATTTATTGCCTGCCCGCACTCCACTTTTACCTGCCCCGGGCAATAGGGCAGTCCACAGGGTCGAGCCCTTATTTGTGTCAGAGTTATGGACCTTGTGACAAATTGTAAGGACAATGATGCGAAAGAACTATTTAAAATCTGAATTAAGTACAATTAACAAAGATACACTTTTCTAATATA
Source organism: Mercenaria mercenaria (assembly GCF_021730395.1). NCBI lineage: Eukaryota > Metazoa > Mollusca > Bivalvia > Venerida > Veneridae > Mercenaria > Mercenaria mercenaria. The sequence continues at coordinate 103,579,939 of NC_069361.1, read as the reverse complement.
CTTTTATAATCACTTCAATAAATTTATTTATTTTCGTTTCAGTTACATGTAACTTTTTTCATCTAGTTTCCTTATTAGGAAACGTTCCTATATATAGAAATTTTAGGGCTCGATTGATTGCGGCTTGATATAAAAGCCGCTCCGCACGGGATTTACGCTATTCGAGGTCTAACGGGCATAGTGACAACAAGATTACCCTCCCTCCCACCCAGTTTTCTAACGTATGTTATAACAAAACAATTTTCACTTTGTGTTAGTTTTCCAGTGTCCAACTTTGTTATATATTTCAGATAGTAACGATTTTCTGTCGTTATCTGCCGATTGACAATGTAAAAATTCAGAAAGTGTTCTGTATTTGTGGATGTGAGACGTTGGTTCCAAAGACAGTTAAATATTGCAACATTAGTGTTTTTCAGTTGCAATCAGTGTTTTAAATTTATCGATGTTATAAGTGCTTAGACACTCTAATATGCCATGTTATAAAATGGCAATCATTTTTTCTTTTTTGTTTGGAACCACGGTGTGTTTAAGTATGAATGAAAAAATGAAATAAAACTATGCCTGTTTCATCACTCCTATTCAGTCGTTTGTTTTATGTATTTTCCCGTTTACTATAAATGGTAAAAGATTAGTAAATTAAATAATTTATATTTGGCTGAATGAAATGAAAGAAAATATTTATATAAATAGAGTCCATGATGGTGAAAGCTGATTTCAAAGCTGACTGTAATAAACAGGTCTAGTGAGTAAGCTCAATGATCATGGTATAATGAGAAAAATATGTCATTTTTTCCTCATTTTCAGTTATTATATAGGTAAAATGCCTACGTACATAGCTGGATATGTTTGGAATTGACAAGTGATTGACATCAATACATGTCATCTGATGATATCAATAAAGTAAACTACCCAAAATTAATACTTTTCCTATAGAAATATGATATACAGTCGTTTGGTCAGTTCCAGTGTAACAGCCCAGTTTTTCCCCCAGTCAGTTCTTTCCCCAGGGAAAAAACTGACTAGTCAATTCTTTCCCCCAGGGAAAAAACTGACTAGTCAGTTTCTTCCCCCCCCCCAGTCAGTTTTTTCCCCCCTTGGAATTAGTTTTCTGACAGAGGAAGAAACTGACTAGTTAGTCAGTTCTTTCCCCCTAGTCAAGTTTTCCCTTCAAGTACTGGTTTCTTTCGGTATTGTTATTAGGGATACAAGTGTCTGTTCATTTTCCATTTAAATTTCAGATGAAATAGGTCTTGTTTTTCATTTGAATAAACCTATATGTTTTTTGTAACTTTAATCAATGTTTTTTTTTTTGTCAAATCAAATTTTTTGATTGCCATTACTATTTAATATCTGTCAGGTGCAGGGAAGAAATTGAACGCCCTAGCATGTACTTGACCTTTTTTCTGACCTGTTAAGTGGGAGAAGAAATTGACTGCTCAGTTATTTCCCCCTTGCATATACTTGACCTATCAAATGGGGGAAGAAATTGACCAATCAGTTCTTTTCCCCCTAGCATATACTTGACCTGTCAGGTGGGGGAAGAAATTGACTAGTCAGTTCTTTCCCCCCAGCCAGTACTTGACCTGTCAGGTGGGGGAAGAAATTGACCGTTCAGTTCTTTCCCCTTTAGCCAGTACTTGACCTGTCGGGTAGGGAAATGAAATTGACCAATCATTTCTTCCCCCCCCCCCCCCCCCCAGCCAGTACTTGCTCTGTTAGGTGGGGAAATCAAATTGACCAGTTAGTTTTTTCCCCCTAGCCAGAACTTGCTCTGTTAGGTGGGGGAAGAAATTGACTGGTCAGTTCTTTCACCCCTAGCATATACCTGACCTGTTAGGTGGGGGAAGAATTGGACTTTCCCCCCTAGCCAGTACTTGCTCTGTTATCTGGGGGAAGAAACTGACTGGTCAGTTCTTCCCCCTAGCCAGTACTTGATCTGTCAGATGGGGGAAGAAACTGAATAGAAACAGGCTAGTTAAGAATAACCAAGAATAACCAGTTCCAATTCACTGACAGGGGAAATAACTGACTAGCCAGGAAAACTGACGAGGGGGATAAAGAATTGACTAGTTAGTTTCCCACCCTCAACCCCCCCATAAGAATGATCAAGAGTAACCAGTTGCAAATGGGGGGGAAAACTGACTGGGGGGGGGGGGGGGGGGAAGAAACTAACTAGTCAGTTTTTTCCCCCAGAGCTTTGCCAGTAAAAACTAAAGTGGCAGAACTCTGGGTTTTTTTTTTCTAATATGTCTATAAGTGGCTTCTAGAAACTGTTTTGAAATTCCAAAAACGTGCTGCAAGAATTATTCTTGACAAAAAATTTGATGCCCCATCCGCTGAATTATTTACAAAATTGAAATGGATGACTTTTTCTGACCGAATTAAATACAAAAAAGCAATCCTAGTATATAAATCGATTCATGACCAATGTCCTAATTATCTTACTTCAAAATTTACTCAAAAGCAAACATCTGATCGTGAACTTAGATCTAGAGAAAATGATGAACTAGTAGTACCTATGCCAAAAAAGGAATTTTTTCGCAAATCTTTGCACTATTCTGGAACAGTTATCTGGAATAACATACCTAAATATATACGTACTTCAGACACCCTGGAGAAATTTAAAAGATCGTACCTTCAGTGGCAATACTCTGACAGTACAATAAGTCATAATTGCAATTAAATGTCAGGAAATACTGTCTCTACCATCTCTCTCCATTTTCATTGTAAATAGTTACTTCAGTTGTTAAATTAGTGTCCTGTATTGTATATAATCTTTCATTCTCATATTATTTTTCTGATAACATTAACTTTGTGTGTTTTATTTTGTCATATTTTTATCCATGTTTGTATATAGCCATGTATATGTGGACCATATTGTAAATTGGCTTAGCCAAATATGTTATCCACTATAAATAAAGTCGTTATTATTATTATTATTATTATTATTATTATTCATGTAACAAATAATCAAGGCCTTTGAGCAGTCTGTCATCTAATTCATCATGGTTCCGAGTTCAGATGGGCGGAAACTGAACACCCTCATGGTTTGATATCTAAGCATCTGACAATGAATAGTGGTAAATTAGATGAAAGCCTTGATCATTTTCATTCTTCACTGAAATAATTTGATAAAATTGAAAATTATGCTGGGTTTCATTTATCCTAGCAGAAACGAACTGGACATCATGCAGCAATTTCACATCATAAGCTCTCTTATCAGTCTGTGCATCAACCCTTGTTTATCAGAGAATATACAGATCTTGAATTTCTTCTTTAATTAACTGGCAGTCAAATCGAGCCATGTTAGAATCAATTTTCACTACAGAGCATATACAGACCTCTTCAAATAATACTGAATTTTTTTTATTACACTGACTAACTGGAATCATCAGGAATAACTTTTACATGAACCATCTGGTATTCTTTTCTACTTGCGTACCACACCAGTTGTTTTTGTTTTTTGTGACGTATACTTGAAAGAACCAATAGTACATTATCAGGGACTATCATTATCAGGTTTAATAGTTTGCTGCCCACATGTAGCTTGTATGACAATAGTCTCTAAAATTGTTATGGCACTTTCTCTCTCTCCAAATTATACAACAGTGACACGAATGCTTTATCCTGTGCATCAAATCAATTATCTAATTAATGATACAGAACTGTATAGTTTGCAATTAAGGTGTCACTAATGTTCTTTTTTGTGTCATTATGAGTTGGTATATATATATGCACCCAAAGTTTAAGTTTACAAATGTAATTTAAATGTGATCAGAGCTACAATATTTTAAAAGAAAAGGTGAGAAAAACTTAAAAATAAATAAAATTACCGTAAAAACTCGAATATATTAGGCTAACATGTATATTACGCACCCCCCGATCTTGTATCATAATCTTGGGAAAAATGCTTACATTGGAACATATTACGCACCGAAAAATCAGTCAGAAAACGTTGTTTACAAACTCGAAATCGGCCACTAGCGGCATGCGTAAAAACGATTTCTCGTGAAAATCGCAATTACTGCATAATCGGTTACAGAAAACAGTGAATATATCTGAGAGACATGCTTTCAAAAGTATTTGAGAACTTTCTCAAGCTGTCAACACCTTAGTATCGATATGCTTTAACAGACGTGCAAACAAACTTCTCATAATTATGGGCACATCAAACGAGAAAATCATGGTTAATTAGCATGTTTGTTTACCAATATACGAGCGGCTGTACTGATCAGTAATGATTGGCTGGAAATATAGAAATAACAAACAATCTGTTATAATTGCAATTTATTTGAGCATCCTTGAAAGAAAATGATTTTAATGATCAAACACCTACAACCCGGAACCGCGAAATTTTATTTTTTGCCTAATTTTTAAACTGACAAATTATCCGGTGCTCTGGATATGTACCATATTTATTAATAAAATTTACAAATACAAAAATTTAAACTCGCAATCAAAACCAACTTTACCATATATCATCAGAAGTTTGGTTCCGTACGTGTTTTTAGACCCATCCAATAAAACGCTCTTCAAGAGGAGGTTAAAAAAGCATGCCCCAAAATGTAAACACATGACAGTTGACAAAATTGTCCGATTTTCGCCAATATATTTTTGGGTTTTCAAGCTAGGAAAAAATGTTTGAAGCTCTACCTTGGTGTATATTACGCACCCATTTGAGAAAATGAAAACAAAATCGTAAAAAAAAAACTGTGTAATATATTCATGTTTTTACGGTATTTCCGAGCTTGATCATTTGCCATAAAAATTTGTAGTTAAGGCCAAAACACCTACTTTGTGTGGGTTTAAACTACTGGATTTCTACATGCAGAAACAATCTGGCCTGTCAGATGGCCCTATATCATTCAACAGCTAAAAACAGTATAACTAGAAACAAATTATTTTAAAACTTGGATGCTGTATTCGGCTATCGTTGATTTTTACATGTCGGACAACACAAGGCATTATACGTGCCAAGTGTGATCTGACCTGGCAAAATTCACGAGAGCCGAATACAAAATCCCACATCTAGCTACTGTTATAGTGACCCTTTTACGATATACCTCCTCCTTTTTGAACAGAGTGTAGTTTGTACATACGCTATTTATAGAACTGTGTCAGGTCATGCATATTAAATAAAAGTAGTCCGGCAACATACAATACAAAAGGTACAATACAGAATTTTTTTCCGCCAGTTTATATTTCTTGTGAAATACAAGCTGTATACAAGCTGTATTTTTGACAGAACATATATATAGGTTTATAATATAAGTATATATAACTTTTAATTGTTCATCGGGATTTAATTTCGTGGATTAACAAAGAAAATTTGTCAAAAGCAAAACATAATTATTTTAATCTGGAAGTGCAGTCTGGCCTTCAATGAATCCTTTTTGAACAGTATAGGCAAAGAAATGAGGTAAAATAAATGCTAAAATTTTTCACTTTCAAGCCAGGATGTTTAGCAATCATGAAAAGAGAAAAAATGTTCTCTTTCATTAACCCAAAGAATTATATCATTTCCCCTGAAATGATGGAGATATTACTTCCAACTGAATATAAGTATCTATACAGAACCTGTTTCTGTGAAATAAAATTCACATATCCCTCCCAACAGCTACCAAACCCTTCGAATACTGAAGATAATCTTACCATATAAAATCACGACATAATGAGCAAAATGTTGGTTGACGAAGCATGGTGGCCATGAACTTATGTCCATTAACTTGGTGAACACGACGGCGCATAGCACCCCGCCGGCGGTTGAGTAGTCCCTCCTTCTCTCGGAACACCCTCTGTTCCTTTGGCGGTTCTGAAAAAAGAATGTAATACGTATAAGACTAAGCCCATAACTCAACAAGAGCTGTCCATAAGACAGCCAAGCTCGACTATTCGAAATATTGTCACAGAAGCAGGAAATTATTACCCAAAATGTTAAATATCAAAAGAGTTTTAAGTTCGAAAGGGGACATAATTTGACCAAAATGCATATCAGAGTTATGGGACTTGATGCTATCAACTAGTTTTATAACCCCGAAGAAACATGTTAAGTTTCAATTCCATTCTAAGTCCAAAAGGGGGCATAATTTGCCCAAAATGCATGTCAGAGTTATGGGACTTGATTCTGTCAACTAGTTTTATAACCCCGAAGACCCATGTGATGTTTCAATTCAATATCTGCATTAGTTTTGGAGATAGTAACTTGCATGTAAAACTTTAACCAGAATTTTCTAAGTCCAAAAGGGGGCATAATTTGCCCAAAATACATGTCAGAGTTATGGGACTTGATTCTGTCAACTAGTTTTATAACCCCGAAGACACATGTGAAGTTTCAATTCAATATCTGCATTAGTTTTGGAGATAGTAACTTGCATGTAAAACTTTAACCAGAATTTTCTAAGTCCAAAAGGGGGCATAATTTGCCCAAAATACATGTCAGAGTTATGGGACTTGACCCAGTGAGGTAGGTAATTGATCTAGAAAAAGAAAAAATAAGTTTTAAATCCATATGCCTTTTAGTAATAGCTGTATGTACTTGCACGCAAAACTTTAACCAGAATTTTTAAGTCCAAAAGGGGGCATAATTTGGCCAAAATGAAGGTCAGAGTTATTGGACTTGCTGCTATCAACTAGTTTTATAACCCCGAAGACACATGTGAAGTTTCAATTCAATATCTACATTAGTTTTGGAGATAGTAACTTGCATGTAAAACTTTAACCACAATTTTCTAAGTCCAAAAGGGGGCATAATTTGCTCAAAATACATGTTAGAGTTATGGAACTTGACCCAGTGAGGTTGGTAATTGACCTAGAAAAAGAATAAATAAGTTTCAAAGCTATATGCCTTTAAATGATAGCTGTATGTACTTGCATGCAAAAACTTAACCAAGGTGTGACGCCGACGCCGACGCCGACGCCGACGCCGACGCCAGGGTGAGTAGAATAGCTAGACTATTCTTCGAATAGTCGAGCTAAAAATGACTTTTATAAGAAGTAATTGAAGGTGATCTGCTGTCCCTAATTGCTTTTCTGTTCTCTACGATATATACAGTTATCAAGAATTTCATTTGTCCACATACTTTTATTTTGTTTGTCTTCTGACTTTTTCTAGCCATTTTAATCAATGACATGTGTTTTTGTTTTGTAAGCCGATTCCATTAAAATTTTCAAAACCTTTTTTTATCAAACTTTTCTTTGATTGTTTCCACTGGATATTCTCTTAATTGGCTTCTATGTATGTACACAAATGTACTACAGGGATTTTTTTACCGTTTAGAAACTAGGGCCCGGGCCCATTCAGTTGGGAAAAATGGCGCGTAAAACCTGAAAATTGAGAAATATAAAAAATAAGTTTTACCCTCATACAACCTTTATTTCAGTATTGTTATTGTTTGATATCATATTACAAGTCTTTTGTTTTATATTTTTTGTCTTTTTAAAGTGTCTACTAAATTTACTGGTATTTCTTCAGTGAGAAACTTGCAGACACTCAACGGTCAGTAAAATTTTGGGAAATTTAAACCTAAGAATTGGGAAAACAAGCAAATTTTTGCAATTGGGATGGGGCCCATATTCGGCCCCAAAATCAGCCTTAAAAAATCCCTGTACTAGGTTTCACGTAAAAATCTTTTGCACTTTTGAAGTTATAATTTATTTATTTATTTATTTTGTTGGGTTTAACGTCGCACCGACACAATTATAGGTCATATGGCGACTTTCCAGCTTTGATGGTGGAGGAAGACCCCAGGTGCCCCTTCGTGCATTATTTCATCACGAGCGGGCACCTGAGTAGAACCACCGACCTTCCGTAAGCCAGCTGGATGGCTTCCTCACATGAAGAATTCTACGCCCCAAATGAGGCTCGAACCCACATCGATGAGGGGCAAGTGATTTCAAGTCAGCGACCTTAACCACTCGGCCACGGAGGCCCCGAAGTTATAATTGAATCCTTATTTGCCTTTAGAAAGAAAAAACAAACAACAAGAATCTGATGGATGAAGGAATAAGAAGACACAAATATCAAGAAACACAAGTAAAATGAAAATTACTTATTTCCTTATTTTAAATATTTTTTTCTTCTTTCTTCTGAGGTGTGTGTTTGGGTGTGTGTGTGTGTGTGTGTGGGGGGGGGGGGGGGGGGGGAAGACAAGTAGGTAGATATGAGGGGACTTGGGTTGGAATGAGGTGGTGGGTAGAATGGGGCATATGACTGAATACTATGAGGAAATATCAAGAAACATAAAGCAGAATTGGGGGCATGGTGGGGTGGGGGTGCAGAAAGATGGACAAAAACACAAATGCATGAACAGCATTTCTATATTGATTTCCTCTTCCATTTCACTGCAGATTAGGACAAAATGTGTTCAAGAACAAGAGCTGTCCCTAAGACAGCGCGCTCGACTTTTCTCAGTGCTTGACTCTGAATTAGAGCTTTGCCAGTAAAAAAAATTCTAAGTTAAAAAGGGACATAACTCTGTCAAAATCCAAACCAGAGTTATGTAGATTGTTTCTCCTGGTGTAGACTTTGATAGTAAATAGGTATTTTAAGTTTCAAGTCAATAGCTTTGATAGTAACAGAGATATTTTACTTTATCAAAAACTTTAACCAACGGCGACGCCGACGCTGGGACGAGTGCAATAGCTCTACTTTTTCTTCAAAAAGTCGAGCTAAAAACAAAAGAAACAATCTTTAAGACCTGCTACAGTCCTACCTTTTAACCTTAAATTGTCACTGAAAAAGCATGAAAATCTTAACTATGAACAGTGACGCCTGTCAAAATAGAGTCTATTTTATATAAATTCTACAGTCTAACCTGTACTAACGGTCACTTCCGTTCAGCAGCCATTTTATGACGCCCCCGACGGATTTTCCTCTATTTTATCACTTTATTCAGCAGCCACCTGCCGTCCACGGCCAGCGGCCACCGAAATTGCCTCCCGACCGCCGTATTTGACCCCTTTCAGCGGCCATTTTTCTTCCAAAATCAATTATTTTTAGGCAATAATCGCCGAAGATACCCGGTTTTTGAGAAGCACGTGATTGCTAAGTTTCGCGTGACTTCACCACAAGAACGACAAAATGACATGAGCTTCTCAATTAAAACTGATAACCAAAGGTGTAATCCCCTTTTTGTTATGATCAAATGGTCAGTAATTATCGGCAATTAGCGTGTCACCTCATGTCAATTTTGTTGTTCACAGTTTGACCTCGGTTAAAGATAATACTCGATAACTAACCAGTAGCATAATATTTGTGATTTTTTATACTTCTGTCATCAAAATATTATTAAATCTAGACGAAATTAATTGTGTTTGAAAAAAATAAATAAACCACTCCATCTTTTACCGAACGTAACGGCAATCGTAGATTTTAGCGTAGACAATAAGCGCGGGAAGTAGCTTCCCTTACAAAATGGCGAAAATTGTAAACAAACTTGTTTTGAAGTTGGAAAATTGTCTGTAACAATTTTTGTAGTAAAAAAAATCACGCCGAAGTTTTAGATTGCTTAGAAGACCATTCGTATTGCGAACGAAAATGCACGTCATTGTATCCTGGTAAAATAATAATGGGAAACCCCCCAAAAATGGGCCTAAAAGCTATACTGGCCAGAAGTCTGAAAAATACATATATTGGCTGCACCTCCGATCAGCGGTCACCTGGCTTTAGCGGCCATATTGTCTGCTTCCCTTGGCTGGCTGCTTAAGACAGGTTAGACTGTATATAAAAACCTGTGATTTTGCCTGCTAAAGTGTGGCACATGGCCGTTAACTGTTACCTATTGTAATCATGGGTTGCATACACACAACAGAATTTATGCTGTGGAGCAGGGCTTTAAATCAAATTTGTATGAAAACTGGCTTTGTATGAAAACTGGCTAAGAACAAAAGGGACATAATCTCAACAAAACAACAGTAAGAGCTATGGAACCTATGTCATTAAGTTGTTATTATCATGACAGAGAAGTGTTTGAAGTCTCTTTAAGCTGTGTATTTATTGAGTTATGAAATCACTGATAATCACAAAAACACAATCTGGTTGAAAAAAAAGAGAAAACTATGACTAAGTACAACAAGAGCACTGCAACAGGAGCAATATATGCCCAAAGGTATGACCTTTGACCCCTTACTGTGACCTTGACCTTGAAGCGAGCAATCCAAAACATGTGCTCTGCACGTCATCTTGATATGGTGAACATTTGTTTCAAGTTTCTCCGAAATCCTTCAAGGGGTTCAAGAGTTGCTAACGGACGGACACCGATGTCATAATATAATATGTCCCTTCTAGCCTTAAAAAGGGGCATAATTTCATCAAGATTAATGTCAAAGTTATGGGACTATGTCAGTAAGTTGATATTACCATGAGGAAGAAGAAAGTAAAGTTTTATTCAGTTTAGAAGTGTAATTACTTAAATACTAACCTGCTGACAATAGCAAGCAGAAACTTGATGAAAAAAAAGAAGAGAAAAATGGGTTAGTACAATAGGGTCATTTTTTCATCAAAGTTATAGTCAAGGGATATGGGACTTAAATCATTTAGTATTACTATGGTTAAGAAGTGTGTGATGTTATATTTAATTAGGATGTGTAATTACTGAGATACTGACATACTGATAATTGAAAACGGCATACCGTAATCGGCTGATTATAGGTTGCACTCGTGTATAGGACGCTGTGAAAAAATATCAGCAGAATTCTGGAAAAATGCTTATACCCGCTTATCTGAATTTATGTTTGTCCGAAATTCGCTACAGCTTCTATGAACTCGCCGGTTTTTGCTAAATCATTGTCTATGTTTTTGCATGTTGTGCAAGTATTTAAACTGAAAAGCACAAACTCTGTGCAAGCACTAAACTGCCGCATCCTCTGATCGCTCCATGAATATTGACGCCAGTAAAACGAAAGTACACTTTGGCACATGGCGGTAAAATGACGTAATTTTAAGATTGGTTTGCAAATTGTTTTGAACATTACAGATCAGCGACTATGATCATATTGGCTCAGTCTAAAATCTCGCATGCACATGTTTACAATTGGGTTAATTGTGTGCAGATTGTGACAGTAGGTGTAAGATAAGTAATGCCTCGGGCGTGAATTTCTCGATGAACAAGAGGATTATAGACAACAATCAAAATTGTGTTTGAAGACTAGATAATCGATTTCCGGGCTACCTGATATGGAGTTTCGAGTATTTTAATGCAAAATGTGTGAAAACACGCCGGGAAAGTTTTACACAGGTCTTGTTAATGATCAGTTACAGAAATGCATTGTAAAATATATTTTAATGAAAAACAGCATTTATTTATGATATCTTAAGATTTTACGTGAGCTCTAAATTTTACATTTTATACAAAGTAATTTAAGATGCTGGGTCCCGATACTGGCTATTAGCTATGCCCGAGTCATTGGTATTTACTCCCCTTGAATTCTCTTCAATATAAAGGTATGCGGTGTAAACAAAGATCAATTTTCTTAATGAGTCGTGGGAAATGTTTGGTGTTTTTCTATCCCAGGGCCCTCACTCTACTTTGGGGGAAGGGATGCGCAGCCGTCAGATGGGGGAAATTCAGTGTCGTTTTTGCTAAAAGGGGGAATATTTATTGTCATATACACTGTACAAATAAGCTCTCAAAAGTCAAAACAAATTAAAGAAACAGTTTGATAGCAATAGTTGGTGACATACACACAGAAAAACATCCATAATTTGACTATTTCTTGTCCGATTTTGATAAATTTTTTTCCAACCTGTGGGGAATTTTGAACCCATCCTAGGGGAAATAAACCTATGATTTCAAGGGGGAAGCAGCCGAAATTTGGTGGTAAAAACAGCAGATTGAGGGCACTGTATCCCATATATTATATAGGAAGCATCGGTCCTTCAACACCAGAATCTCGGTAAAAAATGTGCGTGTTATATTCGTAGGATGACGGTAATGTTGAAAACAATGGAAATATGGCAAAGTACATAAAAGGGTATAATTTCTCCAGAATGACAGCAAGAAATATGGGACCTATCACAGCATCCAGATTTTGTAGATAAACATTAGACAGCTTGACAGAGAGCAAATCGAGTCTCTACCCCAGTTGTATGAACCATGCTCAAAGCATAAGCTATCCCCTATGCCTGATGATTGTTAGTGCAGAAAGAGAAAAAGACAAACAGAAATTTAATTAAAACTACATTGCATGTTAAAAGAATACGGTTACTTCTAAAAAGCTGTTTATACAAATTCATTCATTTTATGTAAACTCATGACAGTATCGAGGGCTCAACGTGAAACTAGTCGCGAATCTGCTTCTATTTCTATACACACTTAGACTAGTTGCGCGTTGAGCCCTCGAATGTGAAATTGTAGCTTTTATCTCTATATAAGCTATCTATATTGAGGCAAAGTATTCTTTTACATTTAGTAAGAGTGATCCAATCTGACTAAAGTACATCTCAAATTAACGCTACGCTTTGGATTTGAAGACGTGCTATTGATAGACTCGTTCTGACGACCATTCCGCTAGCCAATCAGAGCCTTGCTTTCAACATTTTGAAAGTGAAAGTAGAAGTTTAAAAAATTCTATATTTAGCTGGGTTTTCATGTTTACAATTCTTATGACTGCGCCCTCGTGTTTTGAGAGGTATCATATCACGGTACGGACTTGGTCGTGTAAGGTGTCAGGCGGCTGGTTAGCTCAGTCAGTAGAGCACTCACCCTGTAAGCGAGGGGTCCTGGGTTCGAGCCCCGGACTGACTGCACATTTTTGTCACCCTTTGACACTCGATGCTATTTTGATGGTTCAGCCAAATGCTGGTTGAAACAAGAGGGCCAAGATGGCCCTAGGTCGCTCACCTGAGAAACACACTATAACAGTGTAAACATGTTTAACCTAGTGATTTCATGAAAACAAATATTTTGGTCTTATTTCAGATTGGACTAAAAATGTGGTCTCTTGAGTTTTTTTAAGTATTTTCTTAGATATGACCTAGTTTTTGACCCCAGATGACCCATTTTCGAACTCGGCCTAGATTTCATCAAAGCAATCATTCTGACCAATATTCATGAAGATCAATTGAAAAATACAGCCTCTATTACATACACAAGTTTTTTCCTTGATTTGACCTAGTGACCTAGTTTTTGACCCCAGATGACCCATATTCGAACTTGACCTAGATTTCATCAAGGCAATCATCCTGACCAAAATTCATGAAGATTAATTGAAAAATACAGCATCTATCGCATACACAAGGTTTTTCATTGATCTGACCTAGTGACCTAGTTTCTGACCCCAGTTGACCTTTTTTTGAACTCGGCCTAGATTTTATGAAGGTTATCATTCTATCCAATATTCATGAAGATCAGTTGAAAAATACAGCCTCTATCGCATACACAAGGTTTTTCTTTGATTTGACCTAGTGACCTAGTTTTTGACCCCAGATGACCCCTTTTCGAATTCGGCCAAGAATTCATCAAGGCAATCATTCTGACCAATATTCATGAAGATCAATTGAAAAATACAGCCTCTTTCGCATACACAAGGTTTTTCCTTGATTTGACCTAGTGACCTAGTTTCTGACCCCAGTTGATCCCTTTTCGAACTCGGCCTAGATTTCATCAAGGTAATCATTCTGACCAATATTCATGAAGATCAATTGAAAAATACAGCCTCTATCGCATACACAAGGTTTTTCTTTGATTTGACCTAGTGACCTAGTTTTTGACCCCAGATGACCCCTTTTCGAACTCGGCCAAGAATTCATCAAGGCAATCATTCTGACCAATATTCATGAAGATCAATTGAAAAATACAGCCTCTTTCGCATACACAAGGTTTTTCCTTGATTTGACCTAGTGACCTAGTTTCTGACCCCAGTTGATCCCTTTTCGAACTCGGCCTAGATTTCATCAAGGCAATCATTCTGACCAAGTTTCATGAAGATCAGTTGAAAAATACAGCCTCTATCGCATACACAAGCTAAATGTTGACAGACAAACAGACGACAGACAGCAGACAGACGCCGGACATTGAGCGATCAGAAAAACTCACCTGAGCATTGCTCAGGTGAGCTAACAAGTCGCCTGATTGGTTAAAAAAAAAAAATAGATTTGCGAAAATAAAAATTACAATATCGGAAATCTAAATATACAGAAAGATGAATGTGAATGGGTCATCCTCAGATCTTCGTTTAGAAGATCAAGTACTTTAGTCAGATTGAAGAGTGATCCATCTGTTATACAAGGCCAACGCCTGAAAGTGTCTCGTCCACAGGAGCTTTGACTCATGAAATAGGTGCAAAATGAGTTTAAAAACCATCATCCAAACTTTCAAACCTATCCGTAACAATTTTTTGAAAAACTGTCTTTTTTGCGAATTTTCAAAGGCTGATTTCTTCAAGGTCAAGGCACTAGGGGGCCAGAACTAACCATGGAGTGTAAAATTAGCTTTTTTCAACCATCCTATAAGATTTCAAAGCAATACATGTAACGGTTTTGAGACATTGTAATTTTTGTGTATTTTCAAGGCATCAAAAAAATCTAAAACATGCTTATTTCTTCAAGGTCAAGTTCATTAGGGGCCAGGACTCACCATGGAGTTGTAAAATAAGTTTTTGAACCATCCTACAAGATTTCAAAGCAATATTGTAATGTTGGTCAGTTATTGAGAAAATGTCATTTTTTGTGATTTTTCAAAGGTGTCAAAAAATCTAAACAAGAGGGCCAAGATGGCCCTAGGTCGCTCACCTGAGTAACACACCAAAACAGTGTAAATATGTTTTACCTAGTGATTTTATGGAGACAAATATTCTGAACAATTTTCATTAAGACTAGACAAAAAAAAAAACGTGGCCTCTATAGTGTAAACAAGCATTTTCTTTTGATTTGACCTAGAGACCTAGTTTTTTTACCCCACATGACCTAGATTCGAACTTGTCCAAAATTTCATGAAAAAAAAAAACATTCTGACAAAGTTTCGGGAAAATTGGAGCAAAAAAGTGGCCACTAGTATACAAGCTTTTCCTTTGATTTGACCAATGACCTAGAGTTTTTGACCCAACACGACCCAGATTTGATATCATCCAAGGCTTCATGATAAAAACATTCTGACCAAGTTTTATGAAGACAGAATCAAAAATGTGCCCCCTAGGGTGGAAACAAGCTTATTCCTTGATTTGATCTGGTGACCTAGTTTTTGACCCCACATGACCCAGATTTGAACTTGACCTAGAGACCATCAAGTCAAACATTCTGACTATATTTCATAAAGATTGAGTCACATCTATGGCCTCTAAAGTGTTCACAAGCTTTTCCTTTGATTTGACCGGATGACCTAGTTTTTGACCCTACATGAGCCAGATTTGAACTTGACCTAAAGGTCATCAAGACAAACATTCTGACCAATTCTCATGAGTTTCAAACTTAAATTGTGATCTCTAGAGTGTTAACAAGATTTTCCTTTGATCTGGCCTAGTGACCTAGTTTTTGACCCCACATGATAGAGTTTCGAACTTGGCCTAGAGATCATCAAGACAAACATTCTGACCAAGTTTCATAAAGATTGGGTCACAACTGTGGCCTCTAGAGTGTTCACAAGGCAAATGTTGACGGAAGACGGACAATGACCAGTCACAATACCTCACCTTGAGCACTTTGTGCTCAGATGAGCTAAAAATGCTAATTTCTTCAAGGTCAAGGTCACTATAGGGTCAGGACTCACCCTGAGGGTCTAAAATTAGTTTCTAAATCATCCTACAAGGTTTAAAAGAAATATATGTAATGGTTTTTGAGTTATTCCCAATTGTTGACACTGTTGTCGCCGGCGCCCGAACTTGGATTGCTTAGTCTCACTTCCACTAAAAGTAGACGAGACAAAAACTGGTATTGACTTCCTACAGGCACTTAATTACGTCGCATACACTGTTTTGTCTATTATCAGCAACAGTGACCTTGACCATGTCCAAAAGTCCAAAGTGGGTCAAAACTATTCTTCAGGAACAATGGCCCCTAAAGACGAAAAATGCAATTCAATTTTTCACCCTTTGTTTTAATCAAATAAACACCTGCCATGTCCAATTCAGCCTGAAGCATAATAAGTACCCCTAAATTGGGTCATCTTCAGGAACAGATGCATGTATTCTTTGTGGTACATTTTAAATGTGACCAGTATCATAAAAAGCTTAAACATTAACTAAATGGATTGGACCTACTAGTATACTTAACAACTTTTTTATCTCCACGCCCAGTGTTTTGTTTTGATTTCTGGCAAAGGCTGATAGATTTAACTGAAACTTGGACACAATGTTTGGTGATTATTTCATTTCAATAAAACATATCAACGTCAACAATTGGAGGTCAATTCATCTAGCATAAGGGTTGCAAAAAGGAAAGCCTAAAATCAAAGACCACAAAATCAGCAAATCCAAAATCACTGGACATCAAAATGATGATATTTGAATTATTGTACTGGTTCGAGTCGTAAATTCGGCCACTTTTTGCGTTTTTCATAAATATTTCTTTCGTTTTACAATTGATTTGTACAAAATTTCTACCATACTTATGTGCTTTGATACAAGCAACATTGATTATTATCATTAACGGCCGTTTACAGTATGGTTAACAATACAACCGCGCTTAAAATAACAGAGAGGTTTAGCCTCCACATTTTACCTTCTAGAGGTTGTAAATATTTGGTCACTTTTTAAACATAAAGTTTGTTGTATTTTCAACATTTTCTTGGAAATAAATCGATCCTACAGCCAAAATTGTTCTTTTTTCATAAAACTACAGTCAATTTTCAATAGCATACCTCGTGGGAAATATTTGCCAACAGAGATTTAACAAGAGCGCCGCCAAGCAGGGCAATATACGCCCGAAGGCTTACATCATAGGATGGGAGCAAAATTTTAAGAACTTGACTGTTGTAGCCCCAATGGACTGGAACAACAAAAGGAAAACTTCAAAAAACAAATCTAAGTCCACAAAAAAAATATTCAAAGTCTACAAAAAAAATCCTTATCAGGTACAGGTATGTAAAAATACACCTTAAAATTGGAGGTACCATCCATGTTGTATCACAGAAAAGTGGTCTCAGTTTTTCCCTACGGCCAATAATAAAAAAGTTTCAAAATAAGCTATTTATAGTAACATAAAAGGGAAGTAATTAAAAAAAAAAATTATTGTAAGTACAAAAAAGAGATCTGCCAAATAAAAACAAGAGCACTGCAAGGCAGAGCAATATACACAAAGCAAAGTCATATATGACCTTTGACCCTTAAGTGTGACCTTGACCTTGAAGCGAGTCATCCGGAACATGCGCTCTGCACATCGTTACAATGTGGTGAACATTTCTGCCAAGTTTCTTTGAAATCCTTCCAGCAGTTCAAGAGTTACAGAGCGGACACGAAACAAACTGATATGACTTTCGCCCCCTAAGTGTGACCTTGACCTTGAAGCAAGTCATCCGGAACATGTGCTCTGCAAGTCGTCTTGGTGTGGTGAACATTTGTGTCAAGTTTCTTTGAAATCCTTCAAGGGGTTCAAGAGTTACAGAGCGGACACGAAACAAACTGATATGACCTTTGACTCCTAAGTGTGACCTTGACCTTGAAGCGAGACATCCAAAACATGCGCTCTGCACATCGTCTCAGTGTGGTGAACATTTGTGTAAAGTTTCCTTGAAATCCTTGAAGGGGTTCAAGAGTTACAGAGCGGACACGAAATTGCTAACGGACAGACGGACACCAGCGTCATAACATAATATGTCCCTTCGGGCTTATAAAAAGCGCCTGTCATCCTTCTCACACCGGCATGATGTAGTTTAATTTTTACGTCACTGTTTATCACACATTCTAGCATAAAACTGCTGTTCTTGTCACTTTTCGGGGGTGTTTCAACAGGAGAGTAAAGAGAATCTCTTGTTCACGTGCTATTATAACACCTTTTTATATATGCGCATTTAGTGGCAAAGCATAAACGTATTACGGCCCTAAAACGGATAATTCAAAAGGAAATGACGTCAACGTGAAAACAAAAAACAACGTAGACATGGACATTCAATAACGTAGAGGGACAATATATTCATTTTCTTAGTTTTAACGCGTTTTATGCTAGTTAGCGCATGTTCTTTTTGTGTTATAAAGTTTAGATTTGAATTAACCCTTGCCGGGCTTCAGCATAAACGAGCGCGTGCGATGACGTCACGGGACCCGCGATACAAAATATTTGCTATTTAGAGTACACAACTTTAGGGGAGGACAACTTATTTTCTATTCACCTCAACTTGTTGTTTTTTGCCGACTTTGTTGCTAACGCAAGTGCTTGTGATGACACAGATGCGTCTTCAAGCATCTGGCTCGAAAAAAAGCTTTAAAGTGGGTGGCCGAATATTTACGACCTGGCCGAATTTACGACTCGAACCAGTATACCAATTTTTCAAATTTCATATCAGGTGTGTGACATCACTAATGACGCCACATTAGTGGATGATGTGATGTGGCATTAAAAGCTACATTAACGCTTATATTTTTCAATTTTACTCGGTCTGACAAACAAACAAAATGTATGTTATTTTGTAGAAATGAATATTAATATGCAACAAACATATTATCAGCTTTGCATCAACAAATATGCACTGATTCTTTCACATATTGATATCGTGTGTCCTAAGTCATGCATTAACTTCCCTTCATAGCTTTTGCATATTTCTCTGAATAAATCTGATTATATACTAATGCAAACTGGCAGAATAATATCTGGTGTCTGCATAAGAGAATTTCTAGCCCTGAATGAGTATAAAGTTTACTGCAAAATCATTTAATCCTGCAGATGGCACTACTTGCCACATACGGGACAGCACCAAATCACACTTATTTTTGTCATTTTTTATTTTAGGGTTACGTTATTTGAATTGTCAGGCATCAATGAATTTATGTCCAATTGTTATTGCTGTTATGTTTCATTTAACTTAACTGATCATTAAATAGTATCTCTCATTTTCATTAAAATATGTCAATATTTGAATGGGATAACAATAAAAAAACTAAATGCAGAATTAGACAAGTTGTCGAGTATATTTCAAGAACCATATATTGTTTGAGGTAATACAGTGAACTAACTGGAACTGCTGCTGGGCAAATTTTGAGAAATTCTTCATTGAAACGATTACAAGGGAATTGTAATACTTAAAAAAATGGTGTTTCCCGGAAAGACATGCCAAGCATTGCATAGCCTTGTAAACTTGAATGGGGTCTGCACAAGAAAACAGCATTCAACTGAGTTTTCGTTTTGCCCGTCTCTCATGGACAGTATTTTTAATACTGTCTTTAGAAAATACAGATCCTCTGATTTTATCCAATATAATTTATGGGAATAACTGCAGACTGTTCATAATTATCACTGTTTAGTAATGCAAAGTTCATATTAGTCATCTGACAACTAGGATCAAGTGCAAAAATAATGGTTGTACTAGAAGACAGTAACTTCTTTATGTCAACTAGAAGTTCAAGCTTAATTGCAATGTTACATGTATTCTCTCTTATTGCCAACACGAAAGACAATTTTAAAAATTGATTATATACACGTCATCAACAGAGCAAAAATGATCATAATAATTATTATTATGATGTCTGATTTGACCATGATACAGTCGCATGTAATGATTTCGGACAAATTATTTAAACTATATCTAAAAAATTTAATAAATAAGTCAAGCGACTTTATTATATTAAAAATTTGTAACAAAACCACTTGATTTTGAAAAGTGACTGAACTTTAAAGATAATAAAAGGCATCCAGGTTATTTAATACCGGTAGCTAGATTTTGCCAGAAAGGGCATAATCTGATGGTACGGGTATGGCAATATATTGTATAAACTTTGCAGCTGACCGTTAATCATAGTCCATTAAGTTTTTCTGAAGACTTTCTGATTATCATGTCCAGCTTGATACCTACTCATCACTTGGAAGTTTTGCGGCATTTAAAATTATCCGCAGTGTAAAATGTCTACAATAAAATTATGCATATTTAATGATTAAAAATATCTGTATCTCAATGTTACTTGTTCCAAATCTGTGTGTAAAATGAGTTTGCTAAAAACCATCTCATTAACATAAGAGTGTTATTATGTGAGTTATTTTGCCACAAGTATGACCATTTCCACCATTAATTAGTGTGAGAATGTGTGACCTAATTTTCATAACACATAATAATCAGCTGTCAAAAATGTATACACAATGATCAAGGGCTTATTATGAGATGGTAATTGACATATTCCTATATAATAATTATGTGTAAACTGTCAAAATGTGTTTTGGTCAAAAATATGCTAATGATTAGACAACTCTTACCCTCCGATGCTGATCCATTGAGTTCCACTATCACATGCAGTTTTCCTCTGGGCTCTAGGTCAATCTGACAAAATATAGAAAGTCAGGATTCATTTTCTGTAAAATTTGCAGTCTTTAAGCAAATGTTTTATTCACAGTCAAACATAAGTCACAGACCAACCAGAATATTACAAATGTATAAAATGTTAATGTATTGGTGAATACAGGCGCCATCATAGTGCGTGTCCTACTTTCGACTTGCTCTGTGATCTCGCCGACAATAAACGTTAGTGGCCTAATTAAACCGCTAATAGGGCGCGGCGAAGCGTAAAATTTGTAACACTTACCCATATATCCGACTGAGACTTCAAGTCTTGGAATGAAAGTGAACAATTAGCGACAAAATCATCTGGGGGAATGGCCGCATCGTGAAAAACGGTCAACCCGAATGACTGTCCATTATGAATTTCTGCTGTAAAATCTTCGTTCCAAACAGGTTTCGATGTTTTTACTTTGGTTGTAGTTCGTGCAACATGTGATTCGTCAACGTCAAATGCTATATATGGGTCTAAAGCGGGCTCAATCTCTCCTTTTTTCGAGGACCCCTTAGTAAATCGGGCCGAATAGTCCGTCGGACGCAGCTCTATTGCCTCACAGATTTTAAGCTTCATCGAGCCGTTAAAGAACACCATGATTGCTTTAAATGATGGAATGGAATGCGTAGGTATATTAAAGATCACATTTCATCTTGTATATCCCCTGATCACACCTATTTATGGCACTAAATTCTCCAAACTAGTCATCGACGATCGTGAAAACAATCGCGGAAGTCGCAATGTCGAACAGAGTCTAGTGTTGTTTGCGCATGCGCAATGGCTGGGGCAAGGTCATTTCTTAGGCCAAATTATCATAGATTTCAGCGCTCAATATTTCTTTAAAGTTTGTAAAAGACATCTTTTCAGATGAAAGCAAAAAATGATGCATTTTTCATCATGCATTATGCTGAACATTAATTCTAAATCTTCGAGGAGAAACCATAACAGCAATAATTTTCAAACATGGGCGTAGCCAAACGGGATTCTTATTAAAATAAAAAATAAAATATAGGCGACATGATTTTTCTATATGATTGATAGGTCCTACCCGTTGAAAGACATATAAATCTATCATTCTTCTTAAGGCCATGCCAAATTGATTACTTTAAAACAAATATGGAGCGAGCGCACGCAATTTTTATTTTATGGCCTATTTTGCTTAATTTTAACTTTTTTGAGAGGCGGTACATTTTTAATGAATCAAGTCGGATTTTTTAAAAGTATAGAATCTAGTTAATTAAAATTATTAATCGACAGGTTTCAAAACAATACCACCGCCCGGTCATGACAAAAATAATACGTATTCACCAGCTGATTGTAGGATGGCTAAAAGAAAAGACTCCGTGCAGTTTCAACATCATGTGTAAGGCCCGGCTCCAGGGCCCAGCCCAGGGGGGGGCCGTGCCCCCCCCCCCCCAGTTGGCCGAGAAGTGACTTGTACTCATCAAAAATGCCCCTCAAAATTTAGACCCAGAAATGCACCAGAGGCCACCATTTCATACCTGTAGTTCAAAATTTTCCAGGGGGAGATCCCCCTGACCCCCCAATCAAGAGGGGAGTATCATTCTCCTCCAATACCTCAAAATTTAGTCCTAAAATGCACCAGAGGCCATCATTGTATGCATGTATTTCAAAAAATTACAGGGGATCCGCACCTGACCCCTGAACCCCTACCTAACATGGGCAAAGGCGGCCCCTCGAAAACCTTGCGCCTCGGCGTTGATGTCTTCGTTCAAGACTGGTGCCCCCCAGTCAAAAATTTCTTGAACCGGCCCTGTGTATAGGCCTACAATCTTAGTTATGATGACTATATTTTTTCAACAAACATTTTGTAAATTCAAAAATGACATATTGTCAAATTCAAGAGCGACAATTCTGCACTTACTGATTGAATCCAATATGTCAAATCTGCTGGTGCACAACTTAAGTCATGTTAAACTACAATATCACTTCATGTCTTTTGAATGCAGGCCTACGTAGATCTATACTCAGTTCCAAAAGAAAGTGTGCACTTTTTAAGTTTAAATATTTCAAAAAATTCCCCGACGTTTTTGTTTCATTTTTTCATACACTAACTCTCAGGTATAACTCAAAATCTAAAATGCACACCAATTTTTTTACGAACTGATTTAAATTTTGGTACCAAACATAAGTTTTCATGAAAATAACCGAGAAAAAATAACAGAAAACTAAGTGCACACTTTCTTTTGGAACTGAGTGTATGTTTTATTGGATACAATTAAATTACAGTTTAGAGATCCAGCTGGACATTTCAACAAAGTCATTGTCTATAAGTCGGAATCGTAGGTTGAATTTTCAGGTGCACCGTTAGGATTTCCTAACAAATATTTTCATAAAGTTTTGAACATTGTTACTAGACTGAACATATTTTTAAAAAATCCGAATCCACAGGTGAATGGAAGGGTGATTCAAAGTCAACTACTCTAATCACTTGGTCCAAAGTCTTGACATTGTCGTGTTTTCTACATTACATGCATTTATACCCTTTTTTAAGTCACAAGCGTATGAATAAAGTTCATTTCTGTAAATTATGATAACGTTTAACAATTTTCATGTATAATAAAAAAAGAAGAACAGAACAGAACATAATTTTATTTCAGTAATTTATACATAAACTGTATCTCGTTACATACATAAATTTTATATACAATTTTTTCATGGTCACGTGATAAACTACACACTATAAGTAAAAAAAAAAGAAGAAGAAGAAAAAAGACACATAAGTAGAGGTGCCAAGCCGCCAGGAGACATGGCAGTACACCCTGTGTTGCGCAGTGAGCAACACATGCGTGTCCCCTACCCCACGGCGGTATCCACCTCAGGTGTAGGTTCCACAAGGTTGACGACTCGGCAATAGCTTTACAGTACCAACTGGAGCGATTCGTTTCTCAGTTTGCCGGCTAAACTAATATATTTACCTAAATTTACAAGAACAGATTTATTGTTTGACTGCAACACTTATACTTGGTCTGGTATATAATAATTTAACGTTTAATTAATTTTTGGCGAAGATCATTGTAACTAGAACATACTGAAATAAAGTGATATTCACCTTTTACCTGAAAGAAGGATGTCCTTTGGTGTGGTCGTTCTGACGAACTACTTTACCAGTTTGATATGGCCTAAGGTATATTCATTTGTGATGATTTTTTTTCTAACCTGGCAGAGAATTTTAGCGTAAGCATAAATTTGATAAACACGTTTTATTCTTAAATTGTAAATGTACATTTTTTGTTGTTGTTCTTTTTATTGTTTTCAGTTTAGTTTTTAATTTCAGAAGACCATATTTGAAATATACGGTGGTATGTTTAGGACATGCATTTATTTTTTTAAGATTAAATTATCTCGTGCGCGCTACATCTTATCTCGAGCGCACGACATCTTATCTCGAGCGATCAACATTTTATCTCGTGCGCACGACATCTTATCTCGAGCGATCGACATCTTATCTCGAGCGATCAACATCTTATCTCGTGCGCACGACATCTTATCTCGAGCGATCAACATCTTATCTCGTGCACACGACATCTTATCTCGAGCGATCAACATCTTATCTCGTGCACACGACATCTTATCTCGAGATAAGATGTTGATCGCTAGAGATAAGATGTCGTGCGCATGAGATAAGATGTTGATCGCTCGAGATAAGATGTCGTGCGCACGAGATAAGATGTTGATCGCTCAAGACAAGATGTCGTGCGCACGAGATAATTTAATTAAAAAAAAATAATTGCATGTCCTAAACATAAAACGTGTAGATCTATATATATTTGTATATTTTTCAATGTGTGCAAACAAATATTTATATTATTAAATGGTTTTCAGACAATAAACAGCGAATGGACCTGTTTTATTCCTACCAGTATATAATGCCATAGAATGTTGGAGTTTGGTCACTTTTTATTCGTTTTCATGGGAAAATATACAAAACACTTATTCAGCAGTGTGCAAGCAAGAAAGCGCGTCCGAAACTGAATAATTTTTTCCGTATTAATCAGTTTCTTTTTTAAACATGATGATTGAAAATGCAATTTACTTTACCCGAACGATAAGATATATAGTATACGAAATTGTGAAAAAGATATTAATTTCAAGTGCAATTAGCCATACTGACATAACCTAAAAGCGACGTTCTGGTTGCTTTGCGGTATTTTTTCATTCTGATGCATAAAGGGGGTGTTGCACAAAATTCTATTATACCTCACACAAACAGAAGAAAAAGCAATGCGCTTATGATCAAATCTGCGCTATTTTAGAGTTTAGAGTGTATAACATTTCAGTGACGCTTGTAGTGCGGTCAAAGTCGGAGATAGCTCAATGCGTTGCCCGTCTTAAGACCGCTTCTGTTTGGTCTATTTTTGGGTTTTGTATTCTGAGCTATATTCCAGCTGCAGTCTGACGAAGGTTTGGTATGCCATATGGTTCTGAGTTGACCTTAATATTTCTGCAACAGAAATGTACGGTTTGACTAGCCCTTTTAATTGACCTATTTAATATGTGAACGTCCCACATGAGATCATTTGGAGTTCCACAAGAGATCGTTTGGAATATCCACGCCAAGATATTTTGCCGATCATTCGCGGTGTTTAGGACATTTTAAAACTATAAATTTGATAAAATATTTTAGATACGAGCATGTCTTGACAGGGTGAATTTTAATTGCGTTTGGAGATATAGGATAGCCACTACACGACTGCAACGTAAGTTTTGGAAGAGTCACTACACGAACTGCGACAGTTATACGGAAAATGCACATGAATCTGAACAGGATATAGGTATGAGAGTTTCAAGAGTCGGTACTCCCGAACTCTCAGGGAAACAGTGTTAGTCTATATTAGTTAAGTGCAAAAGTTGAATATATAAAGATAAAAATTGAGTTCAAGGGTTTAAAAAAACTAACAGCCTCTTGGTAAAGATATTGAGGGCTGGACTAGACTGGATATGACCAGGGGTCGAGACTGTTCTAGTAACGTATAATTCTAGGAAATAAAGAGTTTAGGTTATACTGAGTTGAGACTGGTGTATGAGGTGATCATGCATGGTAAACATAAAATTTATAAATAGATATGATAATTATTGACCCTTCGGTGTTCTAAAATTTCCTAGTGGAGGTTGTTTATCATTTGTGTTATACAGCTGGTAAAAACACAGACATAACCGGTCGCAGCTTTCCGGACACTTTCGATCTTATAGACAAGATGTTTCTGCCAGGGTTACCAGACAACGGAGCAGTACTCAACTCATGGTCTAACAAAATTATGTTGTGTGAGCTTCTTCTTTGACCTCTAGGTGAGTTGTTTGCTTTAGCTGTGATGTTGTTTATGTTCTGGGTCTAGTTTAAATCCTTAAAGATGGTCATCCCTAGATACTTAACTGAGGCAGTGGTTTTAAGTGTGGTTAAGTTTATACTAATTTATTTTCGGTCGATTGTGAAGCAAGTTCTACAACTTATATTAATCGCTCTCGACGCCTCACTCCTGATGGAATCCATCGCCACGACGGTATGAGAGAAGTGGCCAGTTTCTCTTTGAATGCTGATCGCCAAGCAAGGGAGCTACTGGTACCATTCTTCACGTCTGGTACGCGGCCGGGGTCGAACCCACAACCTCCCGCGCTCGAAGTGGACGCTCTACCACTAGGCTGTCGATGCGGTTTAAATGTGATATTGTGCAGTGTGTAAATGTGTGTAAGGGAAAATAATTGTTTGTTTTTTTCCTGTGGTTAAGCTCCATAGCTCAGTGTCTTCACGTTTACGTAGATCTCTAGGACAAATAAGAAAATGGTTTGCAGAAAATCACAATTTTGATTGTATTGTATATCGCGACACTATAGACACACACTACCCTATAGCCGCTTGGGAGAAGAAGTAGGGCATAAACTTACATCCAGACAAATGCAACACCATGCGGATCTCCAGGTCAAGGAAAAAATCGAGGAAGGGGTGCGCATTACAAGAACCTTTGTCATCCAAATACCTTGGGGTTGACATGAGTTCCAACCTATCTTGGAAACAACACATTGACCGTATGCTCGGTTTCCTCCAATGCAATCTGCGCATTCGAAGCAAGGATACTAAATCCAGCGCTTACTTCGCAGTGGTTCGTTCCAATTTGGAATACTGCGCATCGGTCTGGAACCCCCACACACAACCTTAAATATCCAAGTTGGAGTGCGACGCATGCAACCGGCAGCGTGACAGATATGCTCAACGACCTGAGCTGGGAGGCGTTAGAGTCCAGGCGCACCAAGATCCAACTCACCATGATGTACCGGATTCTCAACAATCAAGTTGATATAGACGCCTCTACCTATATCAAGCCTGCATCTACACGCACAAGGTGTCAACACGCAATGGAACTACGGCAACTACCAACCAAAACCATAACTTATAAGTACAGTTTCTTCCCATGGACTGTACTTACTTGGAATTCTTTACGGCAACAATAGCCGAGGCTCCTGACTTAGTACACTTCAAGCAGGAGTTTACCAAGATTACCATCTAATTTCAGCTATCTTGGAATATTAGGTTAGGCCTACTGTCTGATAAATTTTAATCTATTAGGCGTGTTGAAGAAAATATATTAGGCAAGGTTGTGCCAAGCCTTATACATTTTCGTAGACGAGCCTAATAAATTTAAAATTTTCAGGCAGTAATCTAATATTCTATTTATTCTACCTGGTCAGAAAATTGGGGGGGGGGGGGGGGGGGGGGGGGAGTCGTTGGAAAGAGCAACAGCGTGCAGACTTGACGTCATACATGACGTTTGCAAATGCAATTCAGTTTGTGGATAAAATTGAAAAATTGCAATTACTTTTTCATTCTGGATAAAAACTTTTGATATTACCACTTATTTTTTTTTTTTTTTAGTTAGAACATTTCCAATACAATGATAATGGCTTCAATGAAAAACTCGGAAAAAAGTGTTTTCAAAATTTCCGGCTTAAAAGTGATGGCGTAACGTCATTTATCCGGAAAACGTATAATAAAGCCTGAATTCAACGTACGGAAATCAAAGTCATTTTATGAATTAATGGCAGTCTGTGAGTAAATTTATTACAATGGCAATGTTGCTATCTTTTTAAAGTTAAGATATGATATTCTAATATGCTTTTCTCTGTTAAAACACTCTTACGCTAGAATGACGTCACGTTAACGTGCGGTGACGTCAATGTTTTTGTTGCGACCAAGAAAGAGCGCTACCATATTTTATCTACTATTTTAGATTAAGGGCATATTAGAATCGAAATAATTTATAGCAAACCCGTGTTTAAACACTTTTTATACACTCGGGCAAAAATACGTCGTACAAATAATTTCACTCGGGCTGCGCCCTTGTGAAATTATTACGCTCGACGTATAACCGCCCATCGTGCATAAATAGTGTTAAAGCACTCTTTTGCTATAGATTATTTCTTAATTAAAACATCTGACAGGTGAAATAATTCAAAATAATGTCTTAATGATTAACGTGAAATGTGCGGTTCACTTTAATCATGGTCAAATATCTTGAAAATAAGCACACGGACCTATACATTTTATTTCACCACATTTTAGGACAAATGTTTATTTACAACTGTGAGAAGTTTCATTAAAATCTACATTGTAGAAAATTTTCTTTTCGCGAAAATGTTATGAAAGTTATGATTTTACCATACACTCCCATTATGAAAACTTGCGTGAGGTCCAAATTTTTCAAATCAGTCTAGCAAAAAATCAAGCACACGAACCTATCGATTTGAAAAATCAGAGTTTAATCAAATTCTGCAATGTAGACAATTTTTCGATCCGAACGTGCAGAACTACCTTAAGTGCTGTAAAAGTGAAACCTATGATTTGAACACTCATTTTCTAAGTTCAAACATTTCGACGGTTTCAATACAAAATTTTGATAAAATATGTGATTTCAAAAGTTCCCGCAACACTGACTAGATAAAGAGGCCGATTTTGTGCTATATCTTGTATGAGGGTCGGAGCTAAAAATGAATAAAACAAAAACAAAACAAGCTATAAGGATTGGTCAGGGCTGTACCGGTTGGGTGAATTCCCATTCAAGGCGCTATGCTATCCAGGTTGGTCTGTCGATGAGGAATCGACTCTTACTTTGTACTTGCTTGTTTCTACCTATTCTATTATATCTATATTGCTTTTTCACTTTTTCTTGCCACTACTGTAGCCAATTTCGTACGATGTAGATGTCTATCTTTCACCAGAACCTGAGTACTATCCGACAGGTAACTCTGCGAAAGCCCCACCATATACGCGCGCGCTCGGGACCTAATTGCAAGTGTATTTCTATTTTTAGTAACAGGCAAACCATTGACACAGCAGAAAGGTATTCCCAGGTAGGTCAACCGTTTCTTGGTACCTGGCTTATTTTCACCAATTAGTTAATGTAGCCGGGCCCAATCCAGGTGACAGAAAAACGTCGACCATTTTGAATGTAGGAGATAAGGTACTAACTAAAGGTTTGAAGTTTGTTTTGTAACCATTTAATATTTTATTAACGAATACTACATGTAATTCCTATTAGATTTTCTCTGAGTTTACTGTAAACCACTTCACGTAACCGATCAGTTTATTTTCACAGGTAAATCACAGGTGTTTTTGTCGGAATGAAAATGGGATATACGGAAGTGACTAATTAGGTAAAAAAAACAATGGCTTTTGGTGGAACATTACAGAATGTGTCGGTTTCAGTGTTTTTTCTGCTATGTTGGGTCTCAATCGTGTTTTCGCAAGGATTCATCACACCTCCGGTGCCAGGTATACATCCAATAGAAGCTAATGGAAAGCTGTATAATCTGTGGTATGTACCATCAAAATGCAAAGACCCTTATGTGATGGTACAATCTGAGTTTGGTGGTGGTGGAATAGTGATAAAAGACAGAAAGGTTCTAATGGAAAAGTATGGACCATACCATATTCAAGGAAATATTGAAATAGCACCATCCGGATGTCTAGTTATTATGCCGGGAACTAAGATGTATTTTGGTCCAGGATATGGCATAATCGTCAATGGAACATTAATAGCTAGGGTAAGTGTATGGAACGGTATCCAATATTTTTTATTGCATTTGAGATTATAATTAAGTTACATAATATTGATACTTCAGAAACTTGAAGCCCATGGCAGGGTCTAATATATCTTTAATTAAATGGGAATTTAGTAGGTCTTAATAAGTGGAACTTATACTAAAAATCACCAATTGAAAATCTGACTCTGCCGACACCTGAGCTGAGCAACTTTGTTAGTATCCATTGGGTAATATAATTATAAATGACATTGTCATAGTAAGTTCCTTGTCTTTTAGTAGAAACCTTCTATATGCAAAGTGTGTTTCATACTTTACATAATTATAATATTATGTAAGTTTATGGAACAGTCTCCAATATTTCTGATGCATATAAATCTATATACAGCTTTCATTGAAATAATAAATATGTTTTTTTTTTCTTCAGGGAAGCTATTTACCTAATCAGAGGATATTGATGACAAAGAATCCCAACACAACCCACTCTGTTGGTCCAAATGGTGTATGGCCGAAAGATGCAAGGTTGGTTGATGGAAACACTACAAGAGATGGAAGACTGGACCTTTTGTATAATGGCAAGTGGAGAGGCGTTTGCACAAATTACAACAAGTAAGTTTTTATTAAAAGTAAATAAATGTTGAGGTGTAATACTGTTTCTTATCTAAATTATTGTAACACATTCAATTTTTGTTGCACCTTCAAAGGGATTGGAAGATGAAAGAGGTAAATTTGCAAAAGAGAGTGGTGCATTTACAAGAATTAGACACCTTAACCTTTACCCTGCTAAATTACTAAAATGGACTGGTCAGTCATTCAATTTGAGCTGTACCACATCTTCTTCAAAGAAGTATTCACTGAAAATTTATTGACTGAATAGCGAACAGTTGCAGACCATGATCAGTGTGCATGGATGTGCAGGCTGATCTTGGTCTGCACTGGTCGCAAAGGCAAATTCACTTGCCGCCAGCAGGCTAATTTAGATTAATTACCAAATGCATTCAAATCTTAATGGGAGGTAAATTTGACAGCTTCAAAATCCTACAAAATGATGAAAGTACTATTAAGAAAGTGAGGGGCCAATCGCTGCAGTTAATTTTAGTTTATTCTGGTTAACAAAACAATTGATACAGTTGAATTAAACTGATGTAAAATACAAAATTTATACCAAACTTCTGGGGTCTTCCTCCACCATCAAAGCTGGAAAGTCGCCATATGACCTATAATTGTGTCAGTGCAACGTTAAACCCAACAAAATATATATATATATATATATATATATCAAACTTGCAGAAAATAAATTTTCTAGATATATTTCAGGTTGGATTTATGTAATTGATAGAGTTTGTTCTTCTTTCAGAAAATAATTTTCTTTTAAAATGCTTTGACAAACAACAGTACATGTATTTAATTGGTCTTTGTTTTAAGTGCTTCTTTAAACTGTGGGAACATTTTATATTTCAGTTTTACAGCAATAGATTTAAATGTCACTTGCCGACATCTTGGATTTGTGTATGGCAATTTCACATATCACTCATTTGCGAGGAATGAGACAGATTACATGGTGTTTGAGAAACCAGGATGTCGTGGAACAGAGAACAGTCTTTTTGAGTGTCCTGGCAAAATCAAAGCTGGACCTAACATTTGCGGTGAGAAAAAGTCTTTATCACCTTGGTAGCCTGGTTGGGCAATGCTTAGGGTTTGGTAGATAGTTGGTAAGCTCCCCCAGGCTGCGTCATACCAAAGATTTGAAAAATGATAACAGTAATTCCATTTCTTGATAATCAAATTGTAAAAGGGAAATCTCAAATATCCTTTCTCATACCCCACATACCATCAGGAATGTGTCAAATATGATTACCGGTACCTTGTTTAAAAATCATTATGAAATAAGAATTAAAAGGCATGGGGAGATTCCCTGATAGCACTGAGCACAGCAAAGAGCCAGAGCTATGCATCACAATGTATACCAACCAAATTGAAACTGTAGCTGAAAGGTCTAGCAGATAGGTTGCTTTCATCATTATAGTCATTGAATGCTTAATATATAATTTAGCATGGTTGCAGAAAATAAATTTAAATTTACAGTATCTCTTGCTCCAGTCTTGAAAATGTATTTAAAAAGCAGATAGGTTTGGATTATTTTCCTTTTCTTGTCTTTAAAGGGTACTTGCACAGTTAGGCATATTAAAAGAAACAAGTGAAAGATTACTTTTCTTCTAAGAATGATTAAAATGGTCCTGCTTAATTAAGAAGTTTTAGTGGTTCTAGTTCATTAACCTTTACCCTGCTAAATTTTGAAAATGGACTGGTCCATCATTCAATTCAGGCAGTACCACTTACTATTCAAAGGGGTGTTCACTGAAAATTTATTGACTGAAAAGCGAACAGTGCAGACCATGATCAGACTGCAAAGGCAGAATCACTTGCCGCCAGCAGGCTAAAGGTTAAACTAGAGATAATCTGATATTGTTCACTAGTTCTCAGAAACTTTTTTTCTGCCAATTTTCAAACAGGGTGAGGGGCTATCAAAGTGGAGATTCTTACACCTGGAAAATGCATAATATGACTTTTTTTTTTAATTTGATATTGAGGGTGTACTTAGTACTAATAGAAAGTTCTGTAGACATTGGTTTGGAATTAGAATTTGTACTGGCAAATTTATGCAAGTTTAACTTGACAGACAGTCAGATTGGAAATAAAATAATCTAAAAATATACCATTAATTTTCATACAAAAGATTTTTGGATCAGTTCAGTCAGGAATCTTTCAATTTCTGACGGAAAAGTGGAGAGAAAAAAAAAGATATGCGGTTTCTGTTTAATAAAAAAAAATATCAGTATGTACAAATGAAGAACTCATTTGTATATTTTATTTTTCTGTGTTACAGATGGTCAGCAGGTAGTTGGATTTCAATGTGTTGGCCTGCGTCCAGACTTGGCTAAAGATCATTGGAGAGGGATAGAATTCTACAATGCTACAGTTGACTATATCTACAAGGATAAAAATCTCTATTTTAACTCATCCCTATCTTTCCTGGAATATCTAGACATATCCTACGCAGGTCTTGATATTTACAAAGTGGACGGTTTTCGCCATGGAATTGGAACTATCAGTGCTAGTCCATTTGTACCAATAATGAACAATGTTACAATAACACATGGTGCCTATGATGGTCTAAACCTTACTGACATCAGAGGAGAAATACACATTGCTAATAGTACTATAGCTCACAATAGAGGTAAATATATAGATTGTGAAATCACTAATTTTTTAGGGGAACTAATTAAATTGGCCTTAAATGAAAGTAAATGATTTCACAGAATAGAAATAATTTTAATGTAGAATTTTTTGGACCTATTAGCAGTGAACTTAACTTCAATTTTTCTTTTCACAAGTCATTTGTCGGGCATTCACTCCTTAGATATGTGTGCATTATTTAATTTATCAGTGTTGCCTTTCAATTAAGTAACGGTGATGGGGTTTTTATTCCAGTCATATGTCTATTTTTGAATTTATCCTGAGTCATAGCCATATTAGAATGGTTATTGTATTTTAGTTTATGGAATTTTTTACCATTTAAAATGTCTCTTTTATCACATCCATAATCATCAGGGTGGCAAACCCACATGACTTTTGGATACCATACACATGCTGTTGTGCAAAGTGTTGAAAACTGATTGCAGACATTTTGTGTGGAGGAAAACACTCATTTTTAGCTCATCTGATTTTTTGAAAAAAATGATGAGTTATTGTCATCACTTGAGTGGTTGTCGGCGTCGGTGTCTGCATCGGCGTTGCCCCGTTAAGTTTTATGTTTAGGTCAGCTTTTCTCCTAAACTATCAAAGCTATTGCTTTGAAACTTGGAATACTTGTTCACCATCATAAGCTGACCCTGTATAGCAAGAAACATAACTACATCTTGCTTTTTGCAAGATTTATGGCCCCTTTTGTACTTAGAAAATATCAGATTTCTTGGTTAAGTTTTATGTTTAGGTCAACTTTTCTCCTAAACTATCAAAGCTATTGCTATGAATTTTGGAATACTTGTTCACCATCATAAGCAGATCCTGTACATCAAGAAACATAACTCCATCTTGCTTTTTGCAAGAATTATTGCCCCTTTTGGACTTAGAAAATCAGTTTTCTTGGTTAAGTTTTATGTTTAGGTCAGCTTTTATCCTAAACTATCAAAGCTATTGCTTTAAAACTTGCAACACTTGTTCACCATCATAAGCTGACCTTGTACAGCAAGAAACATAACTCCATCCTGCTTTTTGGAAGATTTATGGCCCCTTTTGGACTTAGAAAATATCAGATTTCTTGGTTAAGTTTTATGTTTAGGTCAACTTTTTCTCTTAAACTATCAAAGCTATTGCTTTGAAACTTGCAACACTTGTTCACCATTATAAGCTGACCCTGTACAGCAAGCAACATAACTCCATCCTGCTTTTTGCAATAATTATTGCCCCTTTTGGACTTAGAAAACAATTTTCTTGGTTGAGTATTATGTTTAAGGCAACTTTTCTCATAAACTATCAAAGCTATTGCTTTAAAACTTGCAACAGTTTTTTACCATCATAAGTGGACACTGTACATCAAGAAACATAACTCTATCCTGCTTTTTGCAAGAGTGATGGCCCTTTTTAGACTTAGAAAATCATGGGTAGGACAATATTTCTATTATACAAAAAAATCAGATGAGCGTCAGCACCCGCAAGGCAGTGCTCTTGTTCTGTCTTTAGAGCTCTTTATTTTATGAAAATCTGTCAAGTAAGAAGGAAAATATAGGCAAAATGTTGCCTAAATTGGGACATTTTCTGCTTATGTACCCTCTCCAAAAGTCACGTTGGTTGGCCAACCTGTTCATATCCATATTTAAATTGTAAATATATTTCAGGTTATGGAGTATTTATCAAGTCACATGTTGGACGTACCCTGATTAATATGACAGATGTTGTTGATAATTGGGGAGATGGAGTGAAGATGTACCTCACAAACTACACAATAAATGAGTTCAATCGTGACTATCCGTCCTCTAAGTCATTTTGCAGAACCCCGTCATCTATCTATTTATCCGAGTTTCCAGTTGTCTTGCATGAAGATTTGGTGAACACTGTGGGTGACAAACCAGCTGGAAGTTCTTGCGAAAAGGTACACGATAAACTTCTTGTGTTCTTCACTTAGATCAAAGACTCCTGCGTTTATCTAATGTATCTACATGTATAATGCACATGTTTGTTTCTCGAAATGCAAAGTTTTCAGTGTACCTTTATACATGCAAACAAAAAACTGAGACATCTTTCCTTAAATCTTTCCCCAAAATAGCTGCCAGTCATTTCAAGGGAGATAAATATTGTAAAATAGGGAACTATCAGCACCCCACCCCCCTGCATTGTCAACAAGTTACATATGACCATACAGTGGCAGAAAGTGGGGAATACACATACAGTTCGCTATGCTAACAAGCTGAACAGAATTTTTATCATGATGTGATTACAAAAAAGTTAAAATTTATTGCAACTGATTACCTCTTAATCTTTCAAAGTAATAGCAAATCTGTTTACATGTATGTAGAAGTTAGGTAAAACTCTCAGTATTATAAAAAAAAATTTCAGCTGTATACCACAGTACCAGGTAAAATGATCACACTACACACCATTATAAATGAGAGGGATCCTGAGGCTACAGGCAAAATGATCATTCGAGACGGAGGCTCAAAGGGAAAAATAATCCAAGAATACCCCATAGACAATGGAACGTTCCCTCAGTCCATCACTACTAAAACAAATGTGATATTTATGGAATTTCAATACACAGTTCCACCACGACCACCAAATGGAGTAGACCCAACCAAGAGATGTAAACATCTGAGAGGCTGTATTCGTTTTCTGCTAGAAGCTACCACTGATTATGGTATTGTAGTTGTTTTGTTTTTTAGCTCATCTGATTTTTTGAAAAAAAATGATGAGTTATTGTCATCACTTGAGCGGTTGTCGGCGTCGGCGTCTGCGTCAGCGTTGCCTGGTTAAGTTTTATGTTTAGGTCAGCTTTTCTCCTAAACTATCAAAGCTATTGCTTTGAAACTTGGAATACTTGTTCACCATCATAAGCAGACCGTGTACATCAAGAAACATAACTCCATCTTGCTTTTTGCAAGAAATTATTGCCCCTTTCGGACTTAGAAAATCAGTTTTCTTGGTTAAGTTTTATGTTTAGGTCAGCTTTTATCCTAAACTATCAAAGCTATTCCTTTAAAACTTGCAACACTTGTTCACCATCATAAGCTGACCCTGTACAGCAAGAAACATAACTCCATCCTGCTTTTTGCAAGATTTATGGCCCCTTTTGGACTTAGAAAATATCAGATTTCTTGGTTAAGTTTTATGTTTAGGTCAACTTTTTCTCTTAAACTATCAAAGCTATTGCTTTAAAACTTGCAACTCTTGTTCACCATCATAAGCTGACCCTGTACAGCAAGCAACATAACTCCATCCTGCTTTTTGCAATAATTATTGCCCCTTTTGGACTTAGAAAAATCATTTTCTTGGTTGAATATTATGTTTAAGTCAACTTTTCTCTTAAACTATCAAAGCTATTGCTTTAAAACTTGCAACAGTTTTTCACCATCATAAGTGGACACTGTACATCAAGAAACATAACTCTATCCTGCTTTTTGCAAGAGTGATGGCCCTTTTTAGACTTAGAAAATCATGGGTAGGACAATATTTCTATTATACAAAAAAAATCAGATGAGCGTCAGCACCCGCAAGGCGGTGCTCTTGTTTAACTTTAGTGTCAAGTGTTGTTACAAAATTAATGTTAGCAGTACTATTAAAAATAATTATCACAGGTTTGACGTCGTGGGAGTGTAATAAAGCTATTAAATAAAAATGATAATACGCTAGTGTAATAAAACTTTGACTTTGACATTGTTTATAGTATAAGAGACATTGGTCAAATTGACTTGTTTGTAAAACCTTCAAAAATACCTTTAATTAAAAAAATACAGGTGTATTCCGGTTATAGAAAGTGTATTCCGGTTTTTAGGTGGATTCCGGTTTAATGTGTGACCTGTTAAAGAAAGTAGAATTTTTGAAGTTTCGACAGGAAAAGCTAACGTGATGAAAAGAATATTACAGTTTGTGACTTTCCACATTGAATTTATTAAACTTGTTGATTAAATTCAGTATGAAAAGACACTCATGTAATATCCTCTACTTAATAAAGTAAAAAAAGTTTTAGTTGCATATAAAGAATCTTGGTGCATGAGTACTTAATGGTAAGGTTTGATATCCTATTATCAGTTATACCGAACTAACATTCAGATATACAAACTAAATAAACAAAACTCTGTATAAATTAAGTGAGAACTGTTTCATATCGCAGTCTGTCAAATAACTTTTTCGTTGAGAAAAGTGTGCAGCCAGATGGGGACTCGAACCCAGGGCCTCTGAATACTGTTGTGATGCTCTGCCTATGGAGCTAGCCAGCAGCATCCACACTTTCTCCCCGTTTTAGTTTTCAAGTTCAAAACCATGACATAAGTGTAATTTTATACTGAGATTAAAATATACCCTATCCCTTTTAGTCATGAAAACCATGAAATATTTTTTATAGCATTTTTAGTTTGACTGGAGGTCAGCACTAGCTGTCCACCTCCGGCTCATACTTTAAAGTTTTGCATACGTGATCATATCTTAATAACCATTCATAATTTGCATGTATTGCATTGAAACATTACACAAGACTCCCCAGTCATCAAATCAAATGAAATGTTCAAGTTAGATTACTTTGGGTAAAGGCTCTTTTTTGACTAAAATAAAACTCTGTGAGCAGCTATCAAGCTGTTTCTCAGTAACAACTATAGGTACTGGACTTAAACTTCAGACCAGACTTCTCAATCATCAAACCTACTGAAATAAGTAAGTTAGATAACACTTGATTGAGTTTATTAGCTCGACTATTCGAAGAATAGTCTAGCTATTCTACTCACCCTGGCGTCGGCGTCGGGGACACACCTTGGTTAAGTTTTTGCATGCAAGTACATACAGCCATCAATTAAAGGCATATAGCTTTGAAACTTATTTTTTCTTTTTCTAGGTCAATTACCAACCTCTCTGGGTCAAGTCCCATAACTCTGACATGTATTTTGAGCAAATTATGCCCCCTTTTGGACTTAGAAAATTTTGGTTAAAGTTTTACATGCAAGTTACTACATTTGTATCTCCAAAACTAATGCAGATATTGATTTGAAACTTCACATGTGTCTTCGGGGTTATAAATCTAGTTGATAGCATCATGTCCCATAACTCTGACCTTCATTTTGGCCAAATTATGCCCCCTTTTGGACTTAGAAAATTCTGGTTTAAGTTTTGCATGCAAGTACATACAGTTATTTCTAAAAGGCATATAGATTTGAAACTTACTTTTTCTTTTTCTAGATCAATTACCAACCTCACTGGGTCAAGTCCCACAACTCTGACATGTTTTTTGAGCAAATTATGCCCCCTTTTAGACTTAGAAAATTTTGGTTAAAGTTTTACATGCAAGTTATTATCTCCAAAACTAATGCAGATATTGATTTGAAACTTCACATGTGTCTTCGGGGTTATAAAACTAGTTGATAGCACCAAGTCCCATAACTCTGACCTTCATTTTGGCCAAATTATTTCCCCTTTTGGACTTAGCAAATTCTGGTTAAAGTTTTGCGTGCAAGTACATACAGCTATTACTAAAGGGCATATAGATTTGACACTTATTTTTTCTTTTTCTAGATCAATTACTTACCTCACTGGATCATATCCCTTAACTCTGGCATGTATTTTGGGCAAATTATGCACCCTTTTGGACTTTGAAAATTCTGGTTAAAGTTTTACATGCAAGTTTCTATCTCCAAAACTAATGCAGATATTGAATTGAAACTTCACATGTGCCTTCGGGGTTATAAAACTAGTTGATAGCAGCAAGTCCCATAACTGATATGCATTTTGGTCAAATTATTCCCCCTTTTGAACTTAAAAATCTTTTGATATTTAACCTTTTTGGGTAATATTTTCCTGCTTCTGGGACAATATTTCGAATAGTCGAGCTTGGCTGTCTTACGGACAGCTCTTGTTTTAAATAATGGCTCTTTTTTCTTTCGACTGAAAATTCAGAAACAAAGTTTTATGAGCAACTATCATATTGTTTCTGAGTAACAACTTATGTTAACTTCAGACAAGGCTTCCAGTCATTTAACACACTGAATTAGGCAAGTTAGTTAACTCTTGGTTGAATTTAATATAAGTTATGACATTTTTAACTCTTGGTTGAATTTAATATAAATTATGACCTTTTTTGACTTAGAACATCTGATTGACATGAGTATTAACTATTTTATGGAAATTTTCATGTCTTCTTAAAGTCCTGTTGTGGACTTTATTTATTATATTCTGTCAAGTATTTTCAGGGGGCATGCATCATACAGGAACGACATCTTTCTTGAACTAAGCATTCATTTTCTAAGCAGTTTGTTGTTTTGTTTTTATTATTTGAAAAGTATATACTTCTCTAGCACTCCTACACTTTATTTGATAAATTAGAACGCACATTAAAATAACATCACAAATGATGTGAGACTTCTGAATTTAGCATCAGTGGAGGAAAATATTGACACTGAAGGTTCTGTAATTTAATGAAATGAAATATGGACATGTAATATTGTGTGATACTGGTCTGTTTTGCAGGTCCAGATACTGAGTTAAGACTGATAAATACAACTGTTGCTAACAATACTGGGTATGGAGTCAACGTTCAAGATGTTCGCTCAAAAGTTGCCCTCAATGCATCTGTGATATCAAACAATGGATATGGTGCTGGTCTACGCATTTACCAAGGGGCCGCAGAAATTGCAGTAAATAATTCTAGAATAGAATATAATGCACATTGTGGAGTAAATATAACATATTCGGGTGGCTACCAACTGTTCAACATGTCAACCATAGCACATAATTATGGTTATGGAGTGATAACTGAATATTTGCGCTTGAATAGGACACGTATTGAACTTGTGCAAAAAATCGAAGTTGTAAGATCATTTTTTGTAATGAATGAGTGGACAGCGTTTAGAATAGGCAATTATTGTCGTGGAGGAGAGTATTTGTTTAATTTGACATACTTTGGACATAATCAGCATGAAGTGATTGAGTATCTGTCGTGTAACATATCAACTGCGCATAATACAAACTTCAGTATGGCTTTCAATGTATTTGAGAAAAACAAGCGTCACGCAGTCCTGATGTCGCCAGTTGTGAATACTGTTGGAGTTTTTACAAATAACACGTTTAGAAATCACACGCTTGGAGTGCTGAGAATCAACAATGGATATGACTTCATTGAAAATCGCTGGTATAAAGAATTTGATGTTCAGTATAAAATTTTTGGAAATGCATTCTATGATAATAGTGGCCGATATGTTGTAAACTTCAGATTAAGTCAGCCTGGACCGCATCACAAACTGGAGTTTAAGTTCAACAAATTAACAAATAATTATATTACAGACCCATTCATGTATTTAAATCCACGAAGTAAAGCCGATAGCGTGATAGTTGTGTCGTCAGGAAACATCGAGGTCCAGCGGAACTGGATCTACAATCCAGATTCAGTAAGAGATATAGCGACTCATTTAGTAGATCCCTCCATCATTATTTTAGCCAATTACAACTGGTGGAATACACGCGATCATGGAATTGTTTATCAGAGACTTTTTGACCAGAAAAATCGTTTTAATTTAGCGGAACTTGAATATTACCCAGTTCTAAAAGATGAATGGTTGTATGGAACGTATGATACGAGCGATGAACCAAGACATCGGTGGACTTTTCAGAGGGGTTCTAAGATTGGAGGGGTGATGGACGGTACCTTTACTACAGATTACAGGATAAAGAGATACACAGTAGATAGAGATATATTTGTCCTGAAGGACGCTGTGCTCAATATTCAGCCGGGAACAACATTTGAATTTGAATCATCAATTGGCATGGTTGTCCATGGCAGGCTAAATGCTGATGGTAAGAATAAAAGTATTTGATTGGATACTTAGTCATATGAATGTTATAATTTTGTTGTTGGTATTAATGGTAAAGTTATAACATCATATACTGAAGAAATATTCCAACTCTACATTTTGGTTTTTGTTGTTACTTTGATATCTTTCGGTGAAAATTAAATATTCTGTTAGGCGATCATTTAATTATTTTGAATATAAGGTATTAATTGATACATGTAGTAAATTTATTGAACTCTAGGTGGTCCCAATTTTGAATTATCTCCCTTTTTTTGAAAACCTTGTCTGAGGCATAACTCAAATACTGTGTATTGTGTAAAACATTGAATTGATACTTTACACACATTGATAGAGGTCGAGAGAGGGAGTGCAGTGACAAGGAACCATAACTAGGTGGTCCCATTTTTGAATTATTTCCCTTTTTTAGCTCACCTGTCACATAGTGACAAGGTGAGCTTTTGTGATCACCCGTCGTCCGTCGTCAGTCCGTGCGTGCGTCAACAATTTCGTGTCTGCACGATAGTGGTTTCATTTATGATTTTATTTTAACCAAACTTGCACACAACTTGTATCACCATGAGATCTTGGTTCATTTTTGAACTGGCCAGATCCCATCATGGGTTCCAGAGTTATGGCCCCTGAAAGGGCCAAAATTAGCTTTTTTGACCTTGTCTGCACAATAGCAACTTTATTTATGATTTGATTTTTACTAAACTTGCACACAACTTGTGTCACTATAAGATCTTGGTTCCTTTCTTGAACTTGCCAGATTCCATTATGGGTTCCAGAGTTATGGCCCCTGAAAGGGCCAAAATTAGCTATTTTGACCTTGTCTGCACAATAGCAGCTTCATTTATGATTTGATTTTAATCAAACTTGCACACAACTTGTATCACCATAAGATCTTGGTTCCTTTCTTGAACTGGCCAGATCCCATTATGGGTTCCAGAGTTATGGCTCCTGAAAGGGCCAGAATTAGCTGTTTTGACCTTGTCTGCACAATAGCAGCTTCATTTATGATTTGATTTTAACCAAACTTGCACACAACTTGTGTCACTATAAGATCTTGGTTCCTTTTTTGAAATGGCTAGATTCGATAATGGGTTCCAGAGTTATGGCCCCTGAAAGGGGCAGAATTAGCTATTTCGACCTTGTCTGCACAATAGCAGCTTCATTTATGATTTGAATTTAATCAAACTTGCACAAAACTTGTGCTGCCATAAGATCTCAGATCCTGTTTTGAACCGGCCAGATCCCATAATGGGTTCCAGAGTTATGGCCCCTGAAAGGGCCAAAATTAGCTATTTTGACCTTGTCTGCACAATAGCAACTTCATTTATGATTTGATTTTAACCAAACTTGCACACAACTTGTATCACCACAAGATCTTGATTCCTTTCTTGAACTGGCCAGATTCCATCATGGGTTCCAGAGTTATGGCCCCTTAAAGGTCCAAAATTGGCTATTTTGGCTTTTGCAGCCATATAGAGACTTCATTTATGGTTTTATTTGATACAAACTTCTAAAATATCTTCAACAACAATAAATCTTGGATTCCATGACAAATCAGATCCAATCGTAGGTTCCAGAGTTATTTTATATCTGATTACCTCCCCTGATTGTAGTCAAAATGGATTTATATTAGTAAGTACTTATAGGACTTTTTTGAAATTTCATTATTGTCATTAGTTGGACTGAGCCAATCAGGGTAAATAACTATGGACTGATTTTATGTGAAATTACCTCCCTTTATTTCAAATTAAAATGGGTATATCTCCGTAACTCATGAAGATACTGATCTGAAATTTCATTTATGTCAACAGATTTATTTGGCAGATCCTTCTTTTGATCACTTACAATAATTTTCTTTTTAATTACTTCCCTTTTACGTTAATATACATAGCTTATTTTCAGTAACTTTTTTATTATTGGCCGTAGGGAAAAACCGAGACCACTTTTCTGTGGTACAACATGGATGGTACATATGTACCTCCAATTTTTAGGTGTATTTTGACATATCTGTACCTTGTAAGATTTTTTTTTCTTTTTGGTTAAATTTTTCCCATTGTTGTTCCTGTCCTTTGGACTTATATATTTTTTCTGAGGACCTTCTTGTCCTCAAGTGCAATGATAACAGGTGAGCGATTTAGGGCCATCATGGCCCTCTTGTTTAAAAAACCTTGTCCAGGGCATAACTCAAATACTATGTAAGGTATTGACTTGATACTTTACATATTCATAGAGATTATTGAGAGGGAGTGCATTGTTAAAGAACCGCAACTCTTACCGACCACATTTCTCCTTAACACAACCACTGTGACTGAAAAGCCCATTATGTTACAGTCATTTTGGGGAGTATCCATCAGTGTTACTGATTGCCATGTTCAGTTTACTCAGAGATTAAGAACAAAACCAAAGTGTAGAGTTAGGAGAGTCATTTTATATAAGTCTTTCCTAGATTTGCTACAAAAAGTATATTTGTTATTTATCAAAAAAGATAGAAAAATTGTTAAAGGTATGAAGTATGATGATACCAATATCTAATTATGCGTTTAAATCTGTATCACTGGATATAAGTATCGTAAGAAAAATATTTTGACTGCCATTTTATTAGCTCATCTCATTTTTTGAAAAAAAATGATGAGTTAATAAACTGTTATTGTCGTTACTTGATTGGCATTGGTGTCTGTGTCGGCGTTGCCTGGTTCAGTTTTATGTTTAGGTCAGCTTTTCTCCTAAACTATCAAAGCTATTGCTTTAAATTTGCAAAACTTGTTCACCATCAATAGCTGACTTTGTACAGCAAGAAACTTTACTCCATCCTGCTTGTTGCAACAATTATGGCCCCTTTTGGACTAAGAAATTATCAGATTTCTTGGTTAAGTTTTATGTTTAGGTCAACTTTTCCTAAACTATCAAATCTATTGCTTTAAAACTTGGAACACTTGTTCACCATCAGAAGCTGACTTTGTTCAGCAAGAAACATAACACCATCCTGCTTTTTGCAAGAATTATGGCCCCTTTTGGAATTAGAAAATATCAGATTTCTTGGTTAAGTTTTGTGTTTAGGTCAGCTTTTCTCCTAAACTATCAAAGCTATTTCTTTAAAATTTGCAACACTTGTTCACCATCAAAAGCTGACTCTGTACAGCAAGAAACATAACTCCATCTTGCTTTTTGCAAGAATTATGGCCCTTTTTGGACTTAGAAAATAACAGACTCCTTGGTTGAGTTTTATGTTTAGGTCAATTTTTCTCCTAAACTAGCAAAGCTATTGCTTTAAAACTTGCAACTCTTGTTCACCATCAATAGCTGACACTGTACAGCAAGAAACATAACTCCATCCTGCTTTTTGCAAGAATTATGGCCCTTTTGGACTCAGAAAATCAGATTTCTTGGTTAAGTTTTGTATTTAGATCAGTTTTTCGCCTAAACTATCAAAGCTATTGCTTTATAACTTGCAACACTTGTTCCCCATCAAAAGCTGACTCTGTACAGCAAGAAACATAACTCCATCCTGCTTTTTGCAAGAATTATGGCCCCTTTTGGACTTAGAAAATATCAGATTTCTTGGTTAAGTTTTATGTTTAGGTCAACTTTTCTCCTAAACCAGCAAAGCTATTGGTTTAAAACTTGCAACACTTGTCCACCATCAATATCTGACACTGTACAGCAAGAAACATAACTCCATTCTGCTTTTTGCAAGAATTATGGCCCCTTTTAGACTTAGAAAATCAGATTTCTTGGTTAAGTTTTGTATTTAGGTCAGCTTTTTCCTAAACTATCAAAGCTATTGCTTTAAAACTTGCAACACTTGTTCTCCATCAAAAGCTGACTGTGTACAGCAAGAAACATAACTCCATCCTGCTTTTGCAAAAATTATGGCCCCTTTTGGACTTAGAAAATATCAGATTTCTTGGTTAAGTTTTGCATTTAGATCAGCTTTTTTCCTTAACGGTCAAAGCTATTGCTTTTAAACTTGGAGCAATCAATCGCCATTAAAAGCTGACTCTGCACAGCAAGTACCGTAACTATACATTGCTTTTTGCAAGAATTATGGCCCCTTTTGGACTTAGAAAATCAGATGAGCGTCTGCACACGCAAGGTGATGCTCTTGTTTTTACATGTACTATAATATGTTTAATAATTGAAACAGCTGCTGAGTTAATGACAATCATTTTACCTCAATACATAGTGATGTCATCATTTATTACAACTTTTACCAAGTTGGCCAGGCATACAGTTTTGTAATAAGACCCATTATTTCTGATTAGCAAATAATGGTTTTTATTT
Source organism: Mercenaria mercenaria (assembly GCF_021730395.1). Lineage (NCBI taxonomy): Eukaryota > Metazoa > Mollusca > Bivalvia > Venerida > Veneridae > Mercenaria > Mercenaria mercenaria. Next base: position 103,535,144 of record NC_069361.1, on the reverse strand, counting down.
TTGCGCACGAAGCGTCGTGCGTACCCATGGTTACTGGCGGTATAATTCATTAGGATGGATTCGTATATGATAGTGCACATTTCCGTTTCCGATTTCTTTCAGTTCCGTGCTATCCAACGGACAACATCGCTTTCCAAAGTGGCGGCAAAAATTCAATCGGTTGTGCGGGGCGTGGGGGCGAGCGCACGTTGGAATCATTTTCAATCATTTTATATGTTATTTCGTTATGTAAATTGCGGCTGTCTATTATACTTTGGTTTCTCCATTGGTAGTTGGTAGTGGTTATTTACATCAAATCTTCTCAAATCGTTACAATCTCAGTAATACTCATCACCTCACATAAATCACCAGAGTCGATTTATCGTGTATGTACACAACCGCCAGTTTGTCCGTGTAAGTAGTAATGTACACCTTCAAGTTTGTCCATTTAAGTAATAAGGTGTGCAGATGCCATTATGTCCGCATAAGCAGTAGCGTACACGCCCGCTAGTCTGTATGATTCAGGTAATAATGTATACAAATGCTAGAAAGTCCGTGATATCATGTAATATCGTATACATATGTCGGTTGGTCCGTGTTAGTAATGCTGCCTGTACGTGTCTGTAATATTGTATACAACCATCATTTTGTCCGTTAAGTGCCCATCACTTTGTGCATACAAGTCTGTTCTTGGGCATGTCTGTGTCTGTGTCATTGTGCATAGCGGTGGTGTATTTAAGTAAACAAGTCAGTTGTGTATAAAGGTGTACTTATCAGTTGTGTATAAAGTAATGTAAACGTTTACGGTGTAAAAGTATGTAAACCCGTGCATAGGGTTACAGTATTAAGTTATGTAAACCAGTGTGTAGGTTTACAGTGTGTAAAGTTTGAAAACCCTTGTGTGGGATACGGTGTAAAGTCATGTAAACCCGTTTGTTTTGCTGGTTGGTTTAAGTACGTGAACAGGGTTTTGCCCATGACAGTGTTCGGTAATTCCTTGTTTCTCGTGCGTGTGTACTAGGCAATGTTTTTGTTTAACATTAAATTTGAAATTATTTGTTTACGCGTGTGCTTGCTCGCTCGTCCCGCAGCAGGTTTTCTTGGTACGACAGTGGTGACTCCTTGAGTACCTTTTCTCGTGGCCATTTCTGCCACACATCTCCTATCTACTAATCAAGGGTTTAGGCCTTAGATCAATGTGTACTTTTAATACCGTTCGTTTTATTGACCTTAAACTGTGTAATTGGAACATGTTTTAAATGGTTTATTAAATGTGTAACATGAAATCCGTTGTTGTTACTTCGGTAGTCATAAAATAAATTTTTGATATTTTCTGATTTGTAGGGGCTTTTTTTCCAATCAAGTTTAAACTGTATGAGGATGATGTGCTTCCATTAGAAAACCGGACAGTTTATGAGAAAATTAGACTGGTTGAAGGTCTTACAGAATATGAAGGTAGACTGGAACTCAACATGACTGGTGAATTCGGCACAGTCTGCAGTGATGTAAGGATTATATTATTGTTTGTATTTTTCAAATGCTTTTATTAATGTTTTAAATTCTAACAGAAATTTAGATGTTTTCACCAAATTTGTCCGTCCATCATATTCGTGACCAGAGCATAACTCAATAACCATTCAAGGTACATGTATTGACATATTGGTAGATGGCAATGAGATAATGTGCACAGCACATAAACGTCGGTAGGTCCAAGGTCAAGGTCACATATGGAGCTCAAAGGTCTTTGTCTGGATCATAACTTGATAACAGTTACTGTTCAAGGTATTGAATTTAAGCTCAGCAAACAGTTAGGTGGCGATGAGACAAAGTGCAGAGCACATGAAGGAGATAGTTTGGTCAAAGGTCAACCTCACTGATGGAACTCAAAAGGTCAAATTTGCCCTTCATATTTCGTGTCCAGAGCATAACTTTATGACCATTCAAGGTATTGTCTTCGGTCTTGGCATATAGGTAGGTGGCAATGAGATGATATGCAGAGTGCATGTACCATGTCTGTATGTCAAAGGTAAAGGTCACAGCAAAGTGAAATCTGTCTGTCATATTTTTTGTGCAGAGCAAAACTTGATAACCATTCAAGGTAATGACTTCAAACTTATCATATAGGTAGGCAAGGATGAGATGATGTACATAGCACATGAACTTGGTTTGTGTTGATCAAAGGTAAAGGTCACAAATTGAGTTCAACTCTGTCCGTTGTATTTAATGTCCAAAGCATAAGTTAAAAACTTATTATAATTCAAGATATTTACTTAAAACTTGGAATATACTATTAGGTGGATGGGGATGAGGTGAATAAAACAGTAAAATTCCCTTACACTTTATATTTCCAGGTTTAAATCCACAAATTTATATCATCATGAAATAGCCGTTATGGCCAAAACCATGAAATTTCATACCCACAAAATGAAATGATTTCACAGTGTTTGCCACCTCTGTGTCAGACCATTATCTATAATAATGGCTTAAATAGTGTAAAAAAATTATTATATTTATTTTCAGGATCTTTGTTCTGTTTTTAGCTCATCTGATTTTTTGAAAAAAAATGATGAGTTATTGTCATCACTTGAGCGGTTGTCGGCGTCGGCGTCGGCGTCGGCGTCGGCGTTGCCTGGTTAAGTTTTATGTTTAGGTCAACTTTTCTCCTAAACTATCAAAGCTATTGCTTTGAAACTTGGAATACTTGTTCACCATCATAAGCTGACCCTGTATAGCAAGAAACATAACTCCATCTTGCTTTTTGCAAGATTTATGGCCCCTTTTGTACTTAGAAAATATCAGATTTCTTGGTTAAGTTTTATGTTTAGGTCAACTTTTCTCCCAAACTGTCAAAGCTATTGCTTTGAAACTTGGAATACTTATTCACCATCATAAGCTGACCCTGTACAGCAAGAAACATAACTCCATCTTGCTTTTTGCAAGATTATTGCCCCTTTTGGACTTAGAAAATCAGTTTTCTTGGTTAAGTTTTATGTTTAGGTCAGCTTTTATCCTAAACTATCAAAGCTATTGCTTTAAAACTTGCAACACTTGTTCACCATCATAAGTTGACCCAGTACAGCAAGAACATAACTTCATCCTGCTTTTTTGCAAGATTTAGGCCCCTTTTGGACTTAGAAAATATCAGATTTCTTGGTTAAGGTTTATGTTTAGGTCAACTTTTTCTCTTAAACTATCAAAGCTATTTTGCTTTGAAAGTTGCAACACTGTTCACGCAGTCATAGCTGACCCTGTGCAGCAAGCACGTAAATCCATCCTGATTTTTGCAATAATTATTGCCCCTTTGGACTTAGAAAATCATTTTTTGGTTGAGTAATAGTTTAAGTCAACTTTCTCATTAAACTATCAAAGCTATTGCTTTAAAACTTGCAACAGTTTTCTACACATCATAAGTGGACACTGTACATCAAAACATAAATCTATCCTGCTTTTTGCAGATAATGGCCCTTTTTAGACTTAGAAAATCATGGTAGGACAATATTTCTATTACACAAAAAAAATCAATGATGCGTCAGCACCCGCAAGGTGGTGCTCTTGTTTCTATATTGGAGCATCTCCTGTATTAAACACATATCATGAATAAAAATTTGGCACATTTCAAAAAATTTGTTTTAGGCTAAAAATAGAATGATAGTAGCAGGCTAGAAGAATACTAATGTCAGTCTTGGAGGAAATTTGGTTCTAAAAGACTATTATTTTGACAAAAGTTGACTGTTTTGCAGGGTTGGACGGAACAGAACTCGGCTCTTGTTTGCCAACAGTTGGGGCTTACTTACAACCCGGAGTATGGCGACCCACTGAAGAAAATGTTTGGGCTCTCTCAACCAATTTTGTTGAGTCATGTAGATTGTGACAGCCTTGACACAGACATATTCCAGTGTAAGGCACAACGTGTGGGCGAGTTTGATTGTGATCACACTAGGGATGTATTTATACGCTGCCAGGCTCCAACCTGGTCAGGTAAGCTACAGTTCCTGACTGCAAAATACTAGATCAGTTTTCACCTATCCTTTGTTTTGAAAAGCTTAGAAAATAAAGTTCTTTTCAACAGATATTTCACAGATTAATGTACCTTTAACAAACCTTTTTGCCTCTGACACAAATAGAATCAAGCGCAGTTCTTGCTACTTCAACATCCTCAAAAAACGTCTTCATTTGAGGATGAAAGGACTAAACTTCATCTTGTTTGGGTCATTGTGTGCGGAAGCCATCCATTTGGCTTACAAAAGGTTGGTAGTTCTACCAAAGTGCCAACATGAGCCTGAAATAATCCCCCAGATGTGCACCAGTAATTTTCCTCAACCATTAAAGTTGGAAAATACCATAAAGTCATTTATTTGCATGGACATCAAATTTCATATTTTTGACCAATACCGGTGTGTGATGGAGATATGAATTCATGTAAACAATCAGTAATGCTCCAGATGTGATTCTTTCACTTGTAATGCTGGAAAATACTGTGAAATTGTTTCTTTAGACGGACATGAAAATTTGTGGTTTTGGTCAAAAAAATTTGTGGGGATATCAGTTTGTGAAATGCAACTTTTAAACATAAAATAAATAGAATATTTCTTGTTCATTGGGATTTAAGCTTGTACATTTAAGAAAACTCGATGAAAGTTAGTCCTCCCAAGAATATTAACCCTTACCCTGCTAAATTTCCATAATGAACTTATCAATCAGTTTGGACAGTAACATTAACTGTTAAAAGGGCTGCTTACCAAAAAGACACTGACTGAATGGCAAACAGTGTAGATCATGATCAGACTGCATGGATGTGCAGGCTGATCATGATCTGCACTGGTCGCAAATACAGAATCAGTTGTGTCCAGCGTGGTATTAGAGTTAATAATTTCACAGTAACCATATTATTTTTGACTTAAAACCAAACATAACTTTTTCCTGCCATAAACAGTAACTTTCTATGTTCTATAAGGTCAATATTAAATGGCAAAACAAGCATACTGTTTAAACAGACTATATATAACCTTTCGTAAATGTTTTTTAATTGGAGTTTTTTTTTCTTGTTCTTTGTTTAGGTCTTTTGATGCTGTTTTCATTCAAATGCACCTAGAAGTGAGAAGGAAATTACTTGTACTTTGTAGAAATTTTAGCAAAACTTGTGTTATGGTTATGTACATGTACTTGACAAATTTTTTATTTCAGGTTTGACAATACCTGCTATTCCTAGATATGGTCTGACTGCTGAATCAAGGATTAACCACCTTACCATTGAAAAAGCTGGCCTTCTAGACTTTGTTGACATGTCCTACTCACCTGGTTTTCGTATTGACTACAATTTCTATTCAATGTCACATATCACAGTGAAAAATTGCGTGTCAGATGGAATAAACATTAAATATAGTAATCCATTCAGCCGAAATCAGATGGAGCATGTAACGGTGGAGAATAATCTCGGGAATGGAATTTTAACCAGAAGTCCATTTCTAAAGTTGTCACATGTAACGCTTACCAATAACAACAAAGCAGGCTTCATTTATGACCCAATGTTCACAGAATATGAGGCCCTGAGTGTTCGAAACTTTATATACAGGAATAGGACCGTGCCGATTACTCAGGTACCACAGATATCGCTAGGCAACCGTGAAATGAAATTCTTGACCTGTCCAGCAAGCCAGACTGAAGAGGATGCAACATATTGGGTCGAGATTTTCACAGTAACAAACACCTTCCGAGTCACAGTGCAAGTGTTTGACTATAACCCTCTAACAAACATTGAAAAAGTTACATTCTATGATGGAAGAAAGTCAGAGTGGCAAAATTCAAAATCGTGGTCTATAGAAGAAGACCTTGTTGACTTCCCGATTGTATCTAATGGACAGTACCTGACTTTGAAGCTCACTGTCCGAGGATTGAGGTCAGGACGTCTAGCATTAGCAGTAATTTCAAGTAAGTGTGAACAGTTTGTGTTTATTGTCAGCTATGTAGACCTTGCTGTGCTGTGTATTTTGTACAGAATTTTAATGTATGGTGAAGGGGCATCTTGTTTACTGCAAATGAACTAAAAGAATATGTTCTAATTGTGATCGCGCGGCGTCCGTCGTCCATCCGTCCATGCGTGTGTCCGTAAACTTTTGCTTGTGACCACTCTAGAGGTCAAATTTTTCATGGGATCTTTATGAAAGTTGGTCAGAATGTTCATCTTGATGATATCTAGGTCAAGTTTGAAACTGGGTCACGTGCCAACAAAAACTAGGTCAGTAGGTCTAAAAATAGAAAAACCTTGTGACCTCTCTAGAGGCCATACTTTTCAATGGATCTTCATGAAAGTTGGTCAGAATGTTCACCTTGATGATATCTAGGTCAAGTTCGAAACTGGGTCATGTGCCATCAAAAACTAGGTCAGTAGGTCAAATAATGAAAAACGTGACCTCTCTAGAGACCATATTTTTCATGGGATCTGTATGAAAGTTGGTTGAATGTTCATCTTGATGATATCTAGGTCAAGTTCGAAACTGGGTCACATGCCCTCAAAAACTAGGTCAGTAGGTCTAAAAATAGAAAAACCTTGTGACCTCTCTAGAGGCTATATTTTTCACAAGATGTTCATGAAAATTGGTCAGAATGTTCGTCTTGATGATATCTAGGTCGTGTTCGAAACTGGGTCACGTGCCTTCAAAAACTAAGTCAGTAGGTTAAATTATAGAAAAACCTTGTGACCTCTCTAGAGGCCATATTTTTCATGGGATCTGCATGAAAGTTGGTCTGAATGTTTATTTTGATAATATCTAGGTCAAGTTCGAAACTGGATTAAGTGCCGTCAAAAACTAGGTCAGTAGGTCTAAAAATAGAAAAACCTTGTGACCTCTCTAGAGGCCATATTTTTCATGGGATCTTTATGAAAGTTGGTCTGAATGTTCATCTTGATGATATCAAGGTCAAGTTTGAAACTGGGTCAACTGCTATCAAAAACTAGGTCAGTAGGTCTAAAAATAGAAAAACCTTGTGACCTGTGTAGAGGCCATACTTTTGAATGGATCTTCATGAAAATTGGTCAGAATGTTCACCTTGATGATATCTAGGTCGAATTCGAAACTGGGTCATGTGCCATCCAAAACTAGGTCAGTAGGTCAAATAATAAAAAAACCTTGTGACCTCTCTAGAGGCCATATTTTTCATGGGATCTGTTTAAAAAGTTTGTCTGAATGTTCATCTTGATGATATCAAGGTCAGGTTCAAAACTGGGTCACATGAGCTTAAAAACTAGGTCACTATGTCAAATAATAGAAAAAACAACATCATACTCAGTTCAAAACTGGGTCATGTGGGGACAGGTGAGCGATTCAGGACCATCATGGTCCTCTTGTTTTATAAGACAAGTAAATAATTACAGTCAAGACCTGTGACTTTTCAAAGACTAAACTAACATTGCATGCATATTAATAAACTACATGTACTCACAATTTTCAACATATATTACATCATATATTTTTCAATTTATCAAAGTTGAAAATTCTTTATCCCATTTTATGTAATATAGAAAACAACATGGCAATACCGGTACATCGTATTTTACAAACTTTAGCTCTCAGCTCCTGAAAAGATACAACATAAGAGTGTGAAAATAAGAACAGTTGAGACTTCTGTTACATTTGGCTTAAACAAAGTTTAGGTAGCAAATTCTACCTTTATGTGAGCATAAAAAGAACCCTACTTGTTATAAACCTAGTGTGGAATCGTTTAGTTCAGCTAATTAAAATTTTATGAAATAAGTATATATCCACTGCTGAAAATAATGGCAGGAGACACTACCTTGGCAGCTGTAAAGCTTCTCCCTGAATTGCTCAGGTATTTACTTTCTGTCATTACTCTCAGCAGTGTATAAACAGAGAAACTAAAAATTAACCTATTAATCAAATTGAGAATGTACATTGGGAAATATTTTTATTATTTGTATATATGCAGTAAAATGCCAATAGCTCAAGTTTGCAAGGCAGTGAGCAAAATGCTCAAGTTACCAAGGATTAAGAGCAGTCCAAAAATAGAAAATATAAGGAAATTGGTACAGGACCAGATAAATTGCTTGAGTGAACCTAATTACTCAAGCCATCAATGCTCAATCGCATGCTGTTTCAATGTATAAAAAAGGTCATATTTCCTGACTGCTTCTTTTTTGTATTACAGGTGGTACAGCTGAGGCTTTAGGGATGCATTCAGCTATACAGATCTATAACGCAACAATTCGAAACAATGAGAGAGGCATTGTTACAAAACATTACAACAACCCATCTAATGAAAAAATGGAAATATTTCATAGAGCAAAAAATGAAGAAATTTCATTTGACTCCGTGAAAATTGAGAATAGCAGAGAAGAAGCAATGTTTATACCAAGTTTGACAAAATATCATACAAACTTTATACCAACTTTCGAGGAAATGACAAGACCTGCAAAAGTTGGAGCCGTAACTTACAATATAAAGTTCTCCAAGTTTATTAACAACAAGAAAGGGATTCACGGTGAACATAATCACGTAGATTTCGCCAACAATGTCTGGAAATGGAATGTGACTTACTTAGAAATCAGCGGCTGTCAGAGTGGTGGCTTTGAAATTGAACTTCCAAGGGTTAATGACATGTATGAAAGACAGTATCACTCTGTTACCTTCACACAGTCAAAGGTTCACAATAATCAAAATTTTGCGTTTGGAGTTCATGGTTATTATGCCAAAGTAAATATATCAAACAACAACTTTTATGATAATGTATGCAGGACGGGGTTAATGACGTTGGATGGGATGGAAAAAGAGTTAAACTTTAATGACAACAGAATGGAAAATAACAAATGTAAATATGTGGTGGATTTTGATCTAAAGAGTCATTCGGAATATTCAGAGAATGTAAAGGGATTTTTTCAAAATAATGTGATAACAAACAATAAGTACAACTCTTTTACACGTACGTTAGGAACTTCAAACACACCTGTAACGTATGCTGTAGCTATTCAAGGTGTTCAGAATATTCAAGCACGTAGAAATGTTTTTGAAAATCGTGAACTTCAATATGAACTGGTAGCTGGAATTACCTCCCTTATGTTAAACAGTACTTTGGACGTTAAAGAAAACTATTGGGGAACAACTGATCAGTATCAGATTAAGAAAAGGATATTTGATTTTGATGATTGGAATAATTTTGCTATTGCTGACTATTTTCCATTTTTGTCTATACCAAATCCTGATGGTGATCTGTCAAATGATCAAGAAATAAAAATTGAGCTGGATTTAAGTCACCTTGGTGGACGTATTTGGAAAGATTTGACTATACCTCCTGGAAAACATGAAGTGTTCTCTGACTTGACTGTGATGCCTGGGGTTAAGTTAGTGCTTCAGCCAGGCACTGAGCTCCAGTTCCATCCAAATGTTGGTATGCTTGTCCTAGGACAACTTGAAGCTAGTGGACTCCCATATAGCAGAATAAAGTTTGGGCCTAAAGCCTTAGTGCAGCAAGTAGGAAGACGTAAACGTCAAGTTGCAGAAGCCCTATCTGGGGATTATCTTACCACCTCCGGTATCAAATTAAATGGCGGACAGGATGATAATGAGGGATTTCTAGAACTATACAATACAACTTCAAGGTCATGGAATATCATGTGTGATAATCAGTTTAATGAAAAAACAGCAGAAGTTGTTTGCCGATCTATGGGTCTAGAGACTGTAAATGTAGATGTACGGTTCACACCATTATATGACTATTTTGTATTTGGAAAAGCAATGTATTTCCTGAAAGAATTTTGGGGCTATGCATACTATTGCAAAGGTGATGAAGATTCTTTAGATTTATGTATGAAGAGAATTAACTATAATATCAACTCATGTATCTTTGCTGCAAACTATACATTTATTCGCTGTGGTAAAAGAAATTTACCTACGTCTATTGATGATTTTGGAAAGTCTATGGATTATTGGGGAAACATTAGATTTGCTCATTCAAAATATGAAGAAGAAATAAATCCATTTATCCGTGATAAGGATCGTTCTCTCTTAGAGTATGTTGATATAGATGGAGCAGGAATGCTTCATGGAGAAAAAGTCGGAGCTATTCAGACCACTTACGTTAGTCCTAAAATGAGTAACATTAATATAACACGCTGCATCTCCAATGGAATTGATGTTGTTGCACCTAGACATAATGTAGACATTAAAAATCAGAATATTTCAGGAAATCTTGGGTATGCTATAAATATTCTTGTTCTGAATGGAGATTCAACAATCTCGACAACATCCTCCTTCATACCTTTAATCACTAACACTGTTCCATACAATCTGTATGGTCTAGTAGATATTTGTCGAAGAGAGAAGGAAATTGTCCTAAACAACAGACTCATTTTGTTTTACAAATACTCCCAGTCAGCAGTGGATTGTGTTAAAATCATACGCGGCCTAAGCAGTGTTGGTCCAAAAACCATTGCTTTACGGTTCTTGCAATTCAGTCTGTTCCATGACGACTTTTACAGAAATCTGATTGAGATTTTTGATGGAAAAATGATAACAGAAGACAATATGCTGGCACAGCTGACGGCCAATAGCACGCAAGATGAGATAAAACTGAAGTATATGAGCAGTACTGATTATCTTACAGTACATATACATGCTTCACCTTCTTATGGTTTCCATGGTTTTATTGCTGAAGTCGTCACTATACCATTGTCTGGACTCACTTATCCAGGTAAAAATTGTCTTCTTATTCTTTACATTTTTAGCTCGACTTTTTGAAGAATAAAGGCTACTGCCCCTAGTAGCATCAAACCTTACAAGTGTTAGTAATGGGCAGACATTTTTTGGTTTAACCTTTAGCCTGCTAGCGGCAAGTGATTCTGCCTTTGCGACCAGTGCAGACCAAAATCCAAGATGGTCTGCACTGCTCGCTATTCAGTCGGTAAATTTTCAGTGATAAGTGGTACTGCCCAAATTGAAAGATGGACCAGGTCATTTTAGAAATTTAGCAGGGTGAAGGTTAAGTATCCAAGTCAATGTCACTGTAGTCAGTATTGTAATTGTAACTTCTCAGTTCCACTTTAGCTTCATAACTACTGTGACACAGTCCCTATTATCATCAAACTTTACATAAGGATTGGCCACTGAAGGGACAAACATCTCTTGGTTTAGGGTCATGTACCTCAAAGGTCAAGGTTACTGGGGTCAGATTTCTTAATGGTGCTCTGCATGGTTCTGAACACCCATCTTGTACCAGTCTTAAGAAATTATTGGATAGGCTTGTCCAGTATGCATTTCAGATTGGTACTTGTCCAGATATATCACTTTATTGTATACCTGTATAAATTCTGTGAAAAAATACATCTTGTATTTCACAAGTAAATATGAACAGGCAGAACAAATTTCTGTATTGTACCTTTTGTATTGTATGTTGCCAAACTACTGTCATTTAATATGCATGACCTGACACAGTTCTATAAAAAGCGCACATAAAAACATCACTCAGTTCTATTTTAACATCGACAAACATTGAAGATTTCATTTGATAACAAAAACAAACTAACAGTTGGAAGGTATATAATAAAAGGGTCATTATAACAGTAGCTAGATCTGGGATTTTGTATTCTGCTGTCATGGATTTTGCCAGGTCGGATCACACTCGGATCCAGTCTGGCAAAATCCACTCAACCAGATTGAGCTTCTATTATAATAACCTTATTGTATTGTACAGAACAATATTAAATAAGGTAAAATTATATAACTGTCCTTAAAATCTGACTTTTGTTTAACTTTGCAGATGACAGCATCCACCATAACATCAAACATTCCATAATGAAAGGTAACCAGGATGGAGCCCTCCTGTATAAGAATGTTGGGGAAATTACACCATCGCTTATCGTTGATCAGTGTTGGATTGAAGGAAATGGTGTTGCCATTCTCAACCTGACTTCCCTGCCAGTTATTGACGTTGGTTTGCAGTCAACAAAACAGTTTAACTTCCAGAACAGTTTTGTCAGCAGAAATAAAGGTGGGATGTATGTAAGCGCGACAACTCCATCTGCTGCTACCAAACTCCGTGCTAACATTACAAATAATGTGTTTGCATATATCACTAACGGAGAAGTATTAAATCTGACAGGACATCATTATGAGAAGATTAAACTGTATGAAAATTACATCTTCAATAATACCGCCGGAGATTTTCGAGATACTATACACGTCCAAAATGTGATTGTGAACTTCACATTCAACACAGTTACCAACAATACAGGACATTATGTGGTGCGGTTATATAACACGGAGCTGACTGAGGCAACACAGGAGTACACAAAGAACTTGTTCAGCAACAACAATGCTACAGCTCTGTACAGATCCCTGTTTCATGTAGGCAGTGGTAACCCTAAAATAAATCACAACTATATGGTGAATCCAGAATGTGACTTTGAACTGGAATCAAACCCAATTAACAAGTAAGTCTTTTTTTAATACCATTTGAAGAAATGTTATGCAAAAGTCTAAAAAGATTGGTGGTTACATTCATTAAAAGTTACTTAATCAGGACTGTTTACACCGATTAGAAATTGACTATTCATTGCTACATGCTAAGTAGTCCAAACTATAGTTCCATGTTCATTGGAGCATTTACATTTTTCGGAAGGTTTGTTTTTCAAGTCAGATTACTTTTCTTGTGTATGTAACATGACATCCCAGAATTTTTACCAATTTTGGACAGAAGACATATAATAACTGGCTAAATATATCTTTGTAGGGTATTTATATCACTGAAATGCTATAAAGTATTAAAAATATTGTCTCAAGATTGAACTGTTTATATGAATTAAAGAAGAAAAGGAAGCAGTGTAATGTAGCCTATTATAGCAAAATTAAAGAAACACAAGTGCATTGCAATAAGTTACATACATACTAATGAAACATGCACATGAAATAATAACTTGATGATTTGTAGGTGTTGAATCATGATAATGTATAAGAAATATAGATAATATGCACTTTGACTGTCTGTTGTTTACTTCGTAAAAAACACCAGACATCTTTTTAGTCCCCTACCGACGGAACAATGGAGTGCCCCCCATCCATCCGTCCGTCCGTCCATCTGTCCGCAAATCTGGACCCTGCAATTACTCAAAAAGTATTCAAGCTAGGTTCATAAAACTTAGTATGTTAATAGAGGGCAATATGTGGATTATGCCTGTACTTGACTTTTGTTTGTAGGTCAAAGGTCAAGGTCACATTTGAAGGTCAAGTAAACTTGTTTCTGCTCCATAATTTTCATATGCATTGATGGATTATATGAATGATACACAAAAACATTCCCCATGATGAGACAATGTGTCAACACATGAACTATGCTTGTTGGTTAAAGGTCAAGGTCACTGTTTAAGGTCAAGTAAAAATTTGTTTCTGACATGACCCATAGTTGTTGGTCAAAAGTCAAGGTCACTTACTCACTACTGAAGGTCAAATAAAATTGTTTCCACTCTGTAACTTTTATGTGCTTTGATGGGCTATCTTAGTGCTGCACACAAATGTTCCCCATGATGAGACAATGTCGCGTATATGATCTATGCTTGTAGGTCAAGGTCACGGTTGAAATTTAAGTTTCTTAGCTCCTAAATGCCTTGAAGCCTTTTTAGCTCATCTGATTTTTTGAAAAAAAAATGATGAGTTATTGTCATCACTTGAGCGGTTGTCGGCGTCGGCGTCTGCGTCGGCGTTGCCTGTTTAAGTTTTATGTTTAGGTCAGCTTTTCTCCTAAACTATCAAAGCTATTGCTTTGAAACTTGGAATACTTGTTCACCATCATAAGCTGACCCTGTATAGCAAGAAACATAACTCCATCTTGCTTTTTGCAAGATTTATGGCCCCTTTTGTACTTAGAAAATATCAGATTTCTTGGTTAAGTTTTATGTTTAGGTCAACTTTTCTCCTAAAGTATCAAAGCTATTGCTTTGAAACTTGGAATACTTGTTCACCATCATAAGCAGACCCTGTACATCAAGAAACATAACTCCATCTTGCTTTTTGCAAGATTTATTGCCCCTTTTGGACTTAGAAAATCAGTTTTCTTGGTTAAGTTTTATGTTTAGGTCAGCTTTTATCCTAAACTATCAAAGCTATTGCTTTAAAACTTGCAACACTTGTTCACCATCATAAGTTGACCCTGTATAGCAAGAAACATAACTCTGTCCTGCTTTTTGCAAGATTTATGGCCCCTTTTGGACTTAGAAAATATCAGATTTCTTGGTTAAGTTTTATGTTTAGGTCAACTTTTTCTCTTAAACTATCAAAGCTATTGCTTTGAAACTTGCAACACTTGTTCACCATCATAAGCAGACCCTGTACAGCAAGCAACATAACTCCATCCTGCTTTTTGCAATGATTATTGCCCCTTTTGGACTTAGAAAATCATTTTCTTGGTTGAGTATTATGTTTAAGTCAACTTTTCTCATAAACTATCAAAGCTATTGCTTTAAAACTTGCAACAGTTTTTCACCATCAGAAGTGGACACTGTACATCAAGAAACATAACTCTATCCTGCTTTTTGCAAGAATGATGGCCCTTTTTAGACTTAGAAAATCATGGGTATGACAATATTTCTATTACACAAAAAAAATCAGATGAGCGTCAGCACCCGCAAGGCGGTGCTCTTGTTAGTCTTACCGGTAACTCTCTTGATAGCAACCACAAGGGACGAACACTAACAAAGTTTTAAACTGGTAGGGGACTTCTGTATTGCCACTGCAATACACTGTGTCACTTGTTCAAATGTGTTTAATTATGTGTCTAACATATTTTCTCAAGGTCAGAAAATGGTACAAAACTTGTATACAGTTTAAATGATTGAAAGTTCAGCAGTTACTGTAATGGAAATTCTTAGTAGAAATATGAACTGATCAGTTCTGTGTTCCTTTAATTTATGGAGAATGATAGTTTTGATAATGATAAGTATTGATATACTGTTTATGATGACAGGTGACTTGGTGGGAACAGTTTACTGTGAAATCATTAAGATTCCTGGGGGACTACTTTTTGTGGATTTTAGTGTTGCATCAATCCTTGATATTAACCCTAACCCTGCAAAATTTCTTTAATGAACTTGCCCATCTTTCAGTTTGGACAGTACCATTAACTGTAAAATGATAAGTATAATGAGAAATTACAAGTAGTAAATGGTGTAAAAAGAATAGTAAATCACAAATAATTAATAAATAATGAAATGCAAGGGTTATGACATATCACTAGAGATAGTTTATAAGTGATGAGATATATTAACCTTTAGCCTGCTAGCGCAAGTGCTTTTGCCTTTGCAACCAGTGCAGACCAAGATCAGCCTGCATATCCGCTATTCAGTCAGTTAATTTCCAGAGACCACCCTTTTGAAAAGAAGTTGTATTGCCAAAATTGATTGATGGACCAGTCCATTTTAAAAATTTAGCAGGATAAAGGTTAAAAAAAAACACATTATGTTGATATATTGAAGACTTCCAAATGGACAGCCAGCATACAGTGCTCCTATAGATGCTACAAAGAACTGGTGGGGATCAGAGAGTACAGGATATGTGAATGGGAAAGTCTGGGACAAATTGGATAATAATTCCCTTGTAGCTGTAGAATTTATGCCTGTGAAAATCAACAATCAGTCACTGATTTATGGTGAGTTTAATTTATCGTCTTACAGTTGCATCTGCAATACCAGTTGAAAATTATTAGGACATATTTTAGCTCATCTGATTTTTTGAAAAAAGATGATGAGTTATTGTCATCACTTGATCGGTGTCGGCGTCGGCGTTGCCTGGTTAAGTTTTATGTTTAGGTCAGCTTTTCTCCTAAACTATCAAAGCTATCGCTTTGAAACTTGCAACACTTGTTCACCATCATAAGCTGACCCTGTACAGCAAGAAAAATAACTCCATCCTGCTTTTTGCAAGATTTATGGCCCCTTTTGTACTAAGAAAATCAGTTTTCTTGGTTAAGTTTTATGTCTCCTAAACTATCAAAGCTATTGCTTTAAAACTTGCAACACTTGTTCACCATCATAAGCTGACCCTGTACAGCAAGAAACAAAACTCCATCCTGCTTTTTGCAAGATTTATGGCCCCTTTTGGACTTAGAAAATATCAGATTTCTTGGTTAAGTTTTATGTTTAGGTCAACTTTTTCTCTTAAACTATCAAAGCTATTGCTTTGAAATTTGCAACACTTGTTCAGCATCATAAGCTGACCCTGTAAAGCAAGAAACATAACTCCATCCTGCTTTTTGCAATAATTATTGCCCCTTTTGGACTTAGAAAACAAGTTTTCTTGGTTGAGTATTATGTTTAAGTCAGCTTTTCTCATAAACTATCAAAGCTATAGCTTTAAAACTTGCAACAGTTTTTCACCATCATAAGCGGACGCTGTACATCAAGAAACATAACTATCCTGCTTTTTGCAAGAATGATGGCCCTTTCTAGACTTAGAAAATCATGCGTAGGACAATATTTCTATTATACAAAAAAAATCAGATGAGCGTCAGCACCCGTAAGGCGGTGCTCTTGTTTAAAGCATACACCTGCAGGCTATGAAAATGTCTCTGAGACCATTTTTATATGCCCAAAGTGACGTCTTATGTTATGACGCTGGTGTCCGTCCATCTGTCTGTCTGTCCATCCTTCAGTTTTTGTGTCCGCTCTGTATCTCTTGAACCCCTTGAAGGATTTCGAAGAAACTTGACACAAATGTTCACCACATCAAGACAACGATTAGAGTGCATGTTTTGGATGGCTTGCTTTAAGTTCAAGGTCACACTTAGGAGTCATAAGTCATACCTTCGAGCATATATGATTTTGTTTTGTGTCCGCTATGTAACTCTTGAACTGCTTGAAGGATTTTAAAGAAACTAGGCACAAGTGTTCACCACATTGAGACGACATGCAAAGCACATGTTTCGAATGGCTCACTTTAAGGTCAAGGTCACACTTAGGAGTCATAGGTCATACCTTCGAGCGTATATTGCTCTGCATTGCGGTGCTCTTGTTTGCACAGCTGCCATGCTTATGTAAACTTTAGAGACAATTCTTCACTGTTGCTCTGACAGAGTAAAGTTGAGAGACCATTTTCACAGTGTTGCTATTACTTACAATGTAAACTTGAGACACCATTCTGCACATTTGCTATGAGGATGTAAACCAGACTTGCACAATTGCTTTATGACGTAAACTTGACTGATTTTGCACAGCTGCTTTATAATGTAAAACTGAAAGAGACCATTTTGCACAGATGCTTTGATGCTTAATACAGACCATTTTTAGCTCATCTGATTTTTTGAAAAAAAATGATGAGTTATTGTCATCACTTGAGCGGTTGTCGGCGTCGGCGTCGGCGTCGGCGTCTGCGTCGGCGTTGCCTGGTTAAGTTTTATGTTTAGGTCAGCTTTTCTCCTAAACTATCAAAGCTATTGCTTTGAAACTTGAAATACTTGTTCACCATCATAAGCTGACCCTGTATAGCAAGAAACATAACTCCCTCTTGATTTTTGCAAGATTTATGGCCCCTTTTGTACTTAGAAAATATCAGATTTCTTGGTTAAGTTTTATGTTTAGGTCAACTTTTCTCCTAAACTATCAAAGCTATTGCTTTGAAACTTGGAATACTTGTTCACCATCATAAGCAGACCCTGTACATCAAGAAACATAATTCCATCTTGCTTTTTGCAAGAATTATTGCCCCTTTTGGACTTAGAAAATCAGATTTCTTGGTTAAGTTTTATGTTTAGGTCAGCTATTCTCCTAAACTGTCAAAGCTATTGCTTTAAAACTTGCAACACTTGTTCACCATCATAAGTTGACCCTGTACAGCAAGAAACATAACTCCATCCTGCTTTTTGCAAGATTTATGGCCCCTTTTGGACTTAGAAAATATCAGATTTCTTGGTTAAGTTTTATGTTTAGGTCAACTTTTTCTCTTAAACTATCAAAGCTATTGCTTTGAAACTTGCAACACTTGTTCACCATCATAAGCTGACCCTGTACAGCAAGCAACATAACTCCATCCTGCTTTTTGCAATAATAATTGCCCCTTTTGGACTTAGAAAATCATTTTCTTGCTTGAGTATTATGTTTAAGTCCACTTTTCTCATAAACTATCAAACCTATTGCTTTAAAACTTGCAACAGTTTTTCACCATCATATGTGGACACTGAACCTCAAGAAACATAACTCTATCCTGCTTTTTGCAAGAATGATGCCCCTCTTTAGACTTAGAAAATCATGGGTAGGACAATATTTCTATTACACAAAAAAAAAATCAGATGAGCGTCAGCACCCGCAAGGCGGTGCTCTTGTTGCAAAGTTGCTATTACAATGTAAACTTGAGAGATCATTTTGCACAGTTGCTTTGATGTACACTTGGAAATCGATTTTAGTTTTGCGTGCTTTATTGGCAAATAAAACATGGTTTTGAGTTCAGATGGGTAGTAATCTAATCACGAAGGTCTGAGTGATTAATTTCAATGCATCTGAACAAAAACACATGTTTTATTTGCCAACTAAGCACACAAAACTAAAATCTGTTTTCGTTCTAACACGTTTGAATTACACCAGGAAGGGATACTAATCTGGAATCCTTTTTTAGGCAGAGTAGCCAAAAGTAGGTCATTTTGCTTAATGTGTTTTAATCGACAAGACAATACACAGTAAAATCCTTCTTTGTTTATAGAAAATCTTAAAAGTGTTAGAATTGTGTTCTTTCCAGTCTTTTTAATATAATTTCATGACAAATAGATTATCTGTATTAAACTGTTGTACTGATTCAACATACACGTATATTATTTATAAGGAAAGATTTATCTTTATTTAGGAAAGTGTGCTCCTGGATGGTTTTTAGAGGACAACAGATGCTATAAGTATATGGGAGCAGCATTGCCATATGCAGAGGCCAACCAGTTTTGTAAGGTATTACAAACTTGTTCTTATCTGGTTTCAGCTCTTTTTAGGTAAAATGAACAGGAATTTTATTTGTTGGAATTTCACATAGTGGATTGGTTAAATCATGAAATCCACAAACGCTCCACAAATATTTATAATTTTACAATATATATATATATATATATGTAGCTGTAGCAGATCAAGGATGTAGGTTTGAAGGCAAGTTGTTCTGTTTTACATACATTCTGCTGGGACAGTGATTTATTCCACAGGCTCCAAAGTATTAAAGTAGTTTTATACAAATGGTATGGAATTTCATTCCTCAGGATTTACTGTATGGAACTTCAATATTAGGTCAGGTCAGCAGTAACTTAATAGCTTTGGTAGCTTGTTTGTAGAGCAACTGCTTGGAGTGCGTGACATCATGAGTTCACTCCACGGCTGCATCATACTAAAGACATAAAATGGCGTTAATAGCTTCCTAACTTGTTCCTCAGCATTAAAACAATAGTTTAGGACTGGTTAGCCCCGTATCAGTTTAATGTGACTGATTGGGGAATCATGTCACATGTATGCAACATGCTATAACAGTGAGGTGGCACTATAAAGTTTGGCATTGTGCTCTCTGCTACAAGCAGAGTGACGTTAATATGACAAAGCTAAGTATATATAGGGCATAGTAATATTTGCAGGTATGTTTATTTGGCCTTCTGTTAAGTGAATGTAATTATGTCTCCCCCAGGAGACATATTGTTTTTGCCCTGTCCGTCTGTCCGTCCTTCCGTCCGTCCGTCCGTACGTCACACTTCATTTCCGAGCAATAACTGGAGAACCATTTGACCTAGAATCTTCAAACTTTATAGGGTTGTAGGGCTGCTGGAGTAGACGACCCCTATTGTTTTTGGGGTCACTCTGTCAAAGGTCAAGGTCACAGGGGCCTGAACATTGAAAACCATTTCCGATCAATAACTAGAGAACCACTTGACCCAGAATGTTTAAACTTCACACGATGATTGGTCATGAAGAGTAGATGACCCCTATTGATTTTGGGGTCACTCTGTCAAAGGTCAAGGTCACAGGGGCCTGAACATTGAAAATGATTTCTGATCAATAACTAGAGAACCACTTGACCCAGAATGTTGAAACTTAATAGGATGATTGGTCATGAAGAGTATATGACCCCTATTGATTTTGGGGTCACTCCGTCAAAGGTCAAGGTCACAGGGGCCTGAACATTGAAAACCATTTCCGATCAATAACTTGAGAACCACTTGACCCAGAATGTTGAAACTTAATAGGATGATTGGTCATGAAGAGTAGATGACCCCTATTGTTTTTGGGGTCACTCCGTCAAAGGTCAAGGTCACAGGGGTCTGAACATTGAAAATCATTTCCAATCAATAACTTGAGTACCACTTGACCCAGAATGTTGAAACTTCATAGGATGATTGGTTATGTAGAGTAGATGACCCCTATTGTTTTTGGTCATCACTCTGTGAAAGGTCAAGGTCACAGGGGCCTGAACATGGAAAACCGCTACTGATCAATAACTTGAGAACCTCTTGACCCAGAATGTTAAAACTTCATAGGATGATTGGACATACAGAGTAAATGACCCCAATTAATTTTGGGGTCACTCTATTAAAGGTCAAGGTCACAGGAGCCTGAACATGGAAAACAATTTCCGGTCAGTAACTTGAGAACCACTCAACCCAGAATGTTGAAACTTCATAGGATGATTGCTCATGCAGAGTACATGACCCCTATCGATTTTGGGGTCACTCTGTTAAAGGTCAAGGTCACAGGGGCCTGAACATTGATAACCATTTCCGATCAATGACTTGAAAACCTCTTGATCCAGAATCTTGAAACTTCATAGGATAATTGAACATGCAGAGTAGATGACCGCTATTGATTTTTGGGTCAGTCTATTAAAGGTCAAGGTCACAGGGACCTGGTCATGTGAAATCATTTCTGGAAAATAACTTGAGAACCACTTGACCTAGAATGTTGAAACTTAATAGGATGATTGGACATGCAGAGTAGATGACCCCTATTTATTTTGGGGTCACTTGATCAAAGGTCAAGGTCACAGGAGCCTTAACAGTGACTTGAGAACCACTAGGCCAAGAGTGTTGAAACTTAGCAGGATCACTGGATATACCAAGTAGATGATCCCTATTTCAGCCAACCATCAGTGTCTCTTTGACTTTCGCTCCTGACTCCTATTGACTTCTTGCCTATACCACTTTGCATTGGGGGAGACATGCGCTTTTTTGTAAAAGCATCTTCTAGTTTTGTTTCAGTTTCAGACAAAAAATTGTCCATTTTTAGCTCCACTATTCGGAGCATAGGGGTGCTATTCTACCCGCCCAGGTGTCGACGGCGGCGTGACCTTTCTTGGTTAAAGTTTTTTGGCAACCTTTGTTTTTCTTTGTTACTTTTGCTTATATCTTACTGTAAGTTCACATAAACATTGTCCAGCATACAAACAAAGTATTTACAGGGGCTGGGCCCATTATACCTGAGGTCAAGGTCACCAAGGTGTTATACTTAGGTTATTTATAAGGTTAAAGTTTTTCGGCAACCTTTGTTTTTCTGTCATATCTTGTTACTATTGCTTATATCTTACTGTTAGTCCACATAAACATTGTCCAGCATACGAACAAAGTATGTGCAGGGGCTGGGCTCATTATACCCAAGGTCAAGGTCACCAAGTTGTTATACTTGAAATTATTTTCATGTTAAATTTTTCGAAAGCTTCGTCTATAGACATAACTTTGGTACTTTAAAAGGTAATGACTTGAAATTAAATATATTTCTTTATAATCATTATCTGTGTGTGTGGTTAGGATCCCCATAACTCTTATTGTATTTTTGACAGAATTAGGCCCCTTTCATACTTTATAGTTTATTGGCAATATTCACTTTAGTACAATATAAGATAATGACTTGAAACTTAAAATGTATTTTTATCATCATCATCTGCTATAATGATAAATAAAATAAATAGATAAAATAAAATTAAAATAAATAAAAAATAAAGAGAAATATAATTTGAATTTAGCAAAGTCTTTATACTTTATGTGCATGTAGTTTCTTGGACTGTTTTTTCTGATGTAATTTAATTCCATCAAAATAAAGAATGTCAGTACCCCTTCCATACTTTACCTTTAACCCCTCTGAGTAGTAGTTTAACTTATTCTGTATTATTTCCAGGAAAACAATGGTTTCTTAGCAGAGTCTAAGGGTAGAGTGGAATTTTTGAAGTACTTGTTACGTCTGACAATGAATGTATATGATGAGAATAAACGTGTATGGGTATACTCAGAGGTGACAAGCGGAAGGTGTAGTGCTCTTGAAAAGAATTACATCACAGAGGAGTATGACTGCTACAATGTGTTGCATCCATTTATATGTGAGAAAGGTAAGAAAATATTGGTTGTGTTACAATATTGGTTGTGTTACATCCATTTATATGTGAGAAAGGTAAGAAAATATTGGTTGTGTTACATCCATTTATATGTGAGAAAAGTAAGAGTTGTGTTACTTCCATTTATATGTGAGAAAGGTGAGACAATTTGTTACATCCATTATATGTGAGAAAGGTAAGAAAATATTGGTTGTGTTACATCCATTTATATGTGAGAAAGATGAGAAAATATGTTACATCCATTTATATGTGAGAAAGGTGAGAAAATATTGGTTGTGTTACATCCATTCATATGTGAGAAATGTAAGAAAGTATTGGCTTTGTTACATACTGTTATATGTTAGAAAAGTTAGAAAATATTGGCTGTTTTACACCATTTATATGTGAGCAAGATAAGAAAATATTGCTTTGTTAGAAAATATTGGTTCTTTTACATACACTTATATGTGAGAAAGGTAGGAAAATATTGGTTGTGTTACATCCATTTATATGTGAGAAAGGTGAGAAAATATTGCTTGTGTTACATCCTTTTATATGTCAGAACGGTGAGAAAATATTGGTTGTGTTACATCCAGTTATATGTGAGAAATTTTAGAAAATATTGGTTGTGTTACATTCATTTATATGTGAGAAAGGTGAGACAATTTGTTACATCCATTATATATGAGAAAGGTAAGAAAATATTGGTTGTGTTACATCCATTTATATGTGAGAAAGGTGAGAAAATTTGTTACATCCATTTATATGTGAGAAAGGTGAGAAAATATTGGTTGTGTTACATCCATTCATAAGTGAGAAATGTAAGAAAGTATTTGCTTTGTTACATCCTGTTATATGTTAGAAAGGTTAGAAAATATTGGCTGTTTTACACCATTTATATGTGAGCAAGATAAGAAAATATTGCTTTGTTAGAAAATATTGGTTCTTTTACATACACTTATATGTGAGAAAGGTAGGAAAATATTGGTTGTGTTACATCCATTTATATGTGAGAAAATATTGCTCATGTTACATCCTTTTATATGTCAGAACAGTGAGAAAATATTGGTTGTGTTACATCCAGTTATATGAGAAAGGTGAGAAAATATTGGTTGTGTTACATGCTTTTATATGTGAGAAAGATGAGAAAATATTGGTTGTGTTACATCCATTTATATGTGGCAAAGGTAAGAAAATATTGTTTTTCAAGTCAGGGAGGTGTTAATTAGGGCATGGATATGTAGAAGTTTTACGTACTGGGTTCCCAGTCACAAAATACATATGGGTATCTTCTATCATGGATAGCACATGACAAAATAAACATGATAAAATAATCAGTTACAAGCACACAAATTCTATCATGTTCTCTGCTTAAGTAAAAATATTTACATTTGAGAATTGAAAAATAGTTCTTTAATTGTTCTTGAAAGAAAAACAGAAATGTCATTTCTGTTTATGTGAACTTGTTCACAAAGGTAATCTTGCTTTGAATGCACAGTCAGAAATAAAATTCATACAACGTTGATATATTTCATTGTTAAATTGGTCGGGTAGCAGCCACCAGATTTGTTGTAGGGTATGCCCTGAAAGGGGCTAATAAAATGTTTAATTATAACTTCAGATCCGTACATCACAGCACCAGATTCATCAATATACGCAGCTGTAATTGGTATAGCCGCTGGAGTGTTTGGCTTGGCAGTCATCATAATAATAATTCTAGCATGCATGTGGTGTGTTAAATCGAAAAGACGTAAGAAGGAGAGGTTTGAACGACAGTCCTCTATCAGGTCTTCAATAAAGGGCTCAACCATCAAATCAAGGTCAACTATGAGTATGTTGTCGGAAGGTCACTCAAAACGAAGATTAGATCAGTTGTCATTGTCTTCGTCAAAGTATATGTACGACCAGAGGTCACTGGGTGCATCACAGGTTTGTTTACTTCATATATTTGGAAGATGCTGTATACAATATAGGGGTATTGAATATCTCCCCTGGTACAATTTTATGATTGTTTCTATTAATCTGGAACAGAAGAACAGACGGTCTGTCAAATAATAGCAACTGTGAATATTGTAGCATTTTTGTGGGTTTTTTTTGGTTTTGGTTTTTAATGCTATTAGGTATTTCTATCGAACTTAGTTACCAGTATATACAATTATGATACAAAAAACAACATTTTAAAGTGAAGAAAAAAAAAACAAGTGTCAACATTCTGATGTTGTGTATTTTTTTGCTGATATTTATATTGGAGTTGATAAGACAAACTGATGTCTGATTTCCTGAAATGTTATTTGCAGATAAGTCTTGGTGGTGTCACTGAAGATGAAACAACCACAGATCCTAGAGAGGCAAGACGTAAATTACGGCAGCGTGCTGAAGTTGCAAGAGGAAGGAGAGATAACGATTCCCCTAGATACGATCACCATGATTTTCAGAATGGTCATGCAGGTGGTAGAAGGAGACGGGAATATAGTGAGGATGTTAGCGATGATGAACCAATAGCTCGAGGAAGACCTGATACACATCATACAAATGGCGGATATAAACACTCGGATGAGAGTCAAGATTACACAGAGCGAGACAGTGATGATGACTGTGTAAAGAAACCAATCTCTGATAGCGAAGACGAAGAAGACCAGAGAAGTAGTTTTACCCCGGTTAAATTTAAACCTAATGTTGAAAAGGATTTAGATTCGATACAGATGAATCCTAATGGATCTATACAGTTTAGAAAACAGGATGACTCTGGTAGTGTTGATTTGAGTGGGAGACAACTAAACCGGTCAATGTCAAGTTTTAGCGCACATGATTCACAGCAGGACCAAGGATCAAATTCCAGTCATGGCAGTGGATTAGAGGCAGTAAATGCACCCATACCCCCACCTTCATTACCTCTTAACATTCCGGCTAAACCTAATACCCCATCACGACCTCAACCGAAACCTGTGCCTGCTCCAAGACCAAAACCTTTGCCATCTGCAAGATCATTTGGAAGTAAGGAAAATCTTGGAGAAATGAAGTTGAACAATTTGAGTCAAGATGAAGTCAGTGATTATCGTGGAAGTCGGGAAAGACTTGACAATGTGTTTAGTGGTAGAAAAGCTCCAAGTAGGGAGAATTTGAACACATTTAATGAGCCATATAAACAGCCCAGAAACAGGAGTCGTGAGGATTTAACTAATACTGGTTTAGGTGTAGGTGTTGATTTATTACCACGACAAAATAAGAATGCTTTGGATAAAGATGAAGGAAGGGACTCACCCCTTCATACAAGTCGTGAAAATTTGCTTCCTAAACGAAAGGACAGTGATGGTTATAGACCTCCAGCTAAAAACAATCATTTAAATAGAAGTCGTGAAAATATTTACAAACCTGAACTTTATGATCGTGCAGCAGATTCTAGCAGGGAACCATTATATCCATATCAGGGGACTGAACCAGGTGTTGAATACATGGGTCGGCAGACACCACAAAACACAGACTATAGTGATGGTACAGGAATTGACTATTTACCAAGAGACACCAGAACTCCTATGAAAAGTAGATACATGATTGGTCAACCTCCACACAGTCCTGACAGTCAGCCACCCCCATACAGTCCTTATCAGTCTCAGGATACTGCATATCAGTACAGTCCATCTGCTTATCAACCCAGTTACCAAGACGATAGTGCTAGATATCAACCGGACTCATATAAACCCCGCTATCCTTCAAGTAGCGCAAGTGAGGGTATGCCTCACCAGCCCCCATCTAACAGTGGTATAGACTATCTGCCTAGAAGTAATATCGGGGCATCTCCGAAACCGAATATATCAAGGTCACGTGAAAATATTTCACGGTCACGTGAAAATCTGTCTCGTTCTAGAGAATATCTGCAATACTTAAATGCAGATCAAAGAGCATGTGACAGTGATTTACGGGAAAATTCTACAGATGTTGTGAAACCAAAGCAACAGAAATCAATTGAAACAGAAATCTAAAAGTACATATCCAATGAAATGATGTAACATATCAACTTATTTTTATATTTGTACAGGCCTACTATAGGATAAAGATTTTTTGTATATAGAAATATGTATTTTAAACAGAAGTTTTATACTTTAAAAATTAATGTTGTGATACTAGTAAGTGACCAAGGTACACTAGGTACTGTTTGCATTACATTTTTTCTGTACAAAATGTATATCTTTACATTTTTAAAGGTGATTTGTGTTGTGTTTTAAAATAGCTCAATTATGAGAGCATTCAATTACAGTGAGTTAATTTAAGATTTAATCTTCAAGCAGAGCTTATTTACGAAAAAGCAGCAATTTGATTAAGAAAGAATTTTTTGTAAAAAAAACTTGGTTTTGGTAAATTTTGTCACATTGTGACCGAAAATTCCCAATATGACTCATAATTTAGAGCATTTTGAAATTTGTGTTTGTATTGCTGACTGTCATAGTTATTTCAATATGTCACAGAATTGACACTAAAATTGAGCATAATATGCCTTTTTTTTTACTTCAGTGTTATCATTTTATGATTTTTAAAAAAAACGTTTTCAAGTGCAATAAGGTAAAATTAACAAAAAAACCCAGAGTTTTAAGTTCATAAACATTAATTTGTTTTAGATAATTCTTACATGTTTATCCATGTAAATATTGATACACAGTACATCATTTGACTTTTCATATATTGCCTGACCACAAATAAATTTGTGTGCATATTGTGATAGTCTCTAGTATTTCTCTTGTTGTCGAATTTTTCATCCTTAACATTCAGGTAATTGTAATGATTTTTCAAAAGAAATTTTTCAGCTTTAATCTGTCTGTAATTTTCTATTTGGCAGTAGTAATTTGTGACAGAAATACTTCCATGTACATTGCATCCATAGGTAGATGGACATTACCTTGTTCAGCATCAACCCATACATTTCGAAATGAGCCGTGCCATGAGAAAACCAACATAGTGGGTTTGCGACCAGCATGGATCCAGACCAGCCTGCGCATCCGCGCAGTCTGGTCAGGATTCATGCTGTTCCCTTTTAAAGCCTACTACAATTAGAGAAACCATTAGCGAACAGCATGGATCCTGACCAGACTGCGCGGATGCACAGGCTGGTCTGGATCCATGCTGGTCGCAAACCCACTATGTTGGTTTTCTCATGGCGTGGCTCAAATGATTTATTAGGTTTATAGTTCATCTTTATAAGATGAACTGTTCTATATCTACAGAATGTGGTCATTCATTCACACACTAGAAAGGTCATTTTCTACATAATGTGCCTTAACTAAGGTTTCCGTTTCCATTTACTTTCAACATATCGTTTTATTTTTCAAACTTTTTAAATACAATATTTACTCATGTATATTTATGAACTTCATACATTCCATTGCTCAGATTTGTATCATTGCTTAAAGTTACAAGGAATTTCCTATGTATATGTATACAGGGCAAGGTAAATTCAGGGGAATGTAAATTTGCTTTTAGGTCACTGAGTAACTGTTGATGCTTTGTCTTTAGATGGATGATTTTGAAAGATGAATTCTAGTTTATTCTGTAGAAAAGACTTATCAGGGATTCTGGTTAGTTGATTAGAAGAATTTTTAACAGCTTTCAGTTCCAAAGCATAAAACTTATTTTTTATAGCAATTTGAACTGATTTGAAAAAAAATCCAAGTATATATTTTTTGACCGACATTTTCGATTACTATAGAAGCTGCCCTCACAAACACTACTAAAATCATACATTTTAATAACTTTACTATGTTTTTAGCTCGACTATTCATAGAATAGTAGAGATATTGGACTCGCCCATGCGTCGGCGTCCGCGTCCCAATTTGGTCAAGTTTTTGTATGTAAGCTGGTATCTCAGCAACCACTTGTGGGAATGGATTGAAACTTCACACACTTATTCACTGTGATAAACTGACCTACATTGCACAGGTTGCATAACTCTATTATGCTTTTTTACAAAATTATGCCCCTTTTTCGACTTAGAAATTTTTGGTTAAGGTTTTGTATGTAAGCTGGTCTCTCAGTAACCACTTGTGGGAATGGATTGAAACTTCACACACTTATTTACTGTGATAAACTGACTTACATCGCACAGGTTCCATAACTCTATTTTGCTTTTTTACAAAATTATGCCCCTTTTTTGACATAGAATTTTTTGGTTAAGGTTTTGTATGTAAGCTGGTATCTCAGTACTCACTAATTGGAATGGATTGAAACTTCACACACTTGTTCACTGTCATGATCTGACATGCACAAAGCAGGTCCCATAACTTTATTTTGCTTTTTTTTTCAAAATTATGCCCTTTTTTCAACATAGAAATTTTTGGTTAAGTTTTTGTATGTGAGCTGGTATCTCAGTATCCACTAATGGGAAAGGATTAAAATTTCACACACTTGTTCACTGTCATGATATGACTTGCAATGCAAAGGGTCAATAACTCAACTTCGCATTTTACAAAATTATGCCCCTTTTTTGACTTAGAATTTTTTGGTTAAGGTTTTGTATTTAAGCTGGTATCTCAGTACCCACTAAAGGGAATGGATTGAAACTTCACATACTTGTCCACTGTCATGAGCTGATAAGCACTATGCAGGTTCCATTACCCTATTTTGCTTTTTTACTAAATTATGTCCCTTTTTCGACTTTCGTATTCATTCAATCGACAAGGCTGTTGAGTCGAGCATTGCTGCCCTCCGACAGCTCTTGTTTAAAAAGCAATCTGTTATACAGTGATGAGCCACTCCCTTTGTATAAAAATACTGACAAGTTTACAAAAGCTTTGTCTGTTGTATGAGTTATCTTTAATTTACCTGTCTTTATGACATCAAGTATTTTAGCTTTTGTCTTTGTGAAATTGTTTAAGATAGTTTACCACATTTTAATTTATACAGTCAGCTATAGTTTTAGGCATGCTAGCTTTAAAAGCACAGTAGTAGTGAGATTTTACACATTCTTCGATATAACATTTTACTCGGTCAGATATTAAACATTTTCCAGTCTTCAGTGTAACCGTAGTGAACATAATCATTTTAAAACAGTGATAGGTTTTAGGTCAAAGGTTGTAAGTCATAGCGACAGACCTTGTGTACCTGACAGACAACAGCATATTTGCTTTGTAAATACATATATGTAGTTAAGAATATTGTATGTCTATATTTGTACATAGCATATTTTTTGTCCATAGTCCACTTTAATATACATTCCATTTTCTCTCTGCCATCCATTCCTTTTTGATGTATACAAAATTACAAATGCCATTTTTATACATTTTTCTTTATAATAAACAAAATAAACAAAAATTGCTAAAAACTGATTTCTGTTATTTTCCTAAAAATGCTAACATTGCCAGGTTTGTGTGTGTGAACAGGCCCATTGACCCTCTTGTCCTATTATCCTTTAAATTTACTGGTATGCTAGCGATTTTCATTTTTGGGCTGTCAGAAAAGATTTTGAAAGAATCTGATTATAAAATCAAAACAGTTAAATATAAAAGTTAATACATGTATAAAACAGTTCAATAACCTAGAAGGAATTCAATTATTGCTACAGAAAAGGACAAACATATTTAAATACCACTTTAACATAATTACGAAGGCAATTTGAAACTACATTTTTCTACTAGATTCAATGTAGATCTATATCTTCATTTGGAACTTTTGACAGATTTTCATGTAGTTTTCTCTTCAAGCATCAATATCTGTCCAATGCACGTCTAAACGACAGCAGACTGTTAAATATACCAATATTCTCTGGTAGATGAAAAAAAGGTGTGACATTTTGGACAGCGTATGTATTTGCATACTTAGTGGAATGTTTTCTGTTCAAAAGTTCTATTGTCTCCGTGTTTAAATATCATCTGAGCTGCACCATGAGAAAACCTACATAGTGCGTTTGCGACCAGCATGGATCCAGACCAGCCTGCGCATCCAGGCAGTCTGGTCAGGATCCATGCTGTTCGCTTTCAAAGCCTATTGCAATTGGAGAAAGCGTTAGCGAACAGCATGGACCCTGACCAGACTGCGCGGATGCGCAGGCTGGTCTGGATCCATGCTGGTCGCAAATGCACTATGTTAGTTTTCTCATGGTGCAGCTTATTTTATGATGTGAACAAATTGGTTCTTCATTCAACGTGACAGATGGCATGAAAAGTTTCCCAGCTATTGGAAATAAGATTCGACCCCATTGACCATGCTTATCAGTTACTAAAGACACTGCTGGTCAGAGAAGGGTTGAGGTCATAAAACCCATAACAATCATTGATATATAGGTGTGTCAGACACCTGACGTTTCTCACAGACCCTGCCATTTTTGAACTGCTAAGCATGGGCGATCCACAGAGAACTGGATTTTTATCTGAACAGAGAAATGGTCAGTCCGGGTCATAATATAGGATATCGTTATCTTATCACTCGTAAGTGATGAAATGTTGTGGTCTGTAATTCATAGAGGTTTATTGCGTTCAATATTCCGAAGTGTTGTATTCAAAAGATAGTAATTATTATCCATTAAATACAAGATAAGATTTTTCATAGCATCATCAAAAAGTTTTCCTTGATTTTGCAAAATATGAACCAGGTACTACGATATACAAGGTCTAGACATTAGCGCGCTAAACTATTTGAAATCCTTTTACATAAAACTAGCTTATACACCATGGTCATACCAAAATTTTCTAAGTAAAAAGGGGCATGTAGTACTATAATAAACTGTAAGCTCGAGTCCCGGAACCTGGCTTATAGCAGTTATTTTGTGATACCTTAAGAAGTTTGAAAGCATTCAGTACAATAGTTCGTGAGAAACCTACTTATAAAATTTCTTTCTAAAAAGGGACAAAATGAGTTTTGATGCTTGCTCTGAGAAGTGAAGACTTCGGAAGAGTTTTAAAGCATTCTAGGAAATCTGCTTACATAAAACTTGTAAAAAAAGGTCGTCATCTTAAAAAAAAACAAGATAAATGAAAATGACGTTAGTACTGTAGCTCGGGTTGATATATTTCCCTGTAAAATACATGCCATAGCAAAAAAACCAAGACGTCAGTATCACAGCAATTATTTAAAACTACGCACTGCCTGGTATCAAAATTGAGAACGGCTTCCGCTCAACTACTGAAGAAGGCTTGGAACTTGGTAGTCAAATTTCGTAGGATTGTTGACTGAGTCTCAATTCGTGACTGTTACCCACCACAACTGAAATGGAATTATGTGATAATTCCGACACGAATTGAACGATTATGACTCCTTTTCAAAGGCCAAGTTCAAGGTCACAGCAACATTGCGTCTGTTCAAAGTCTGAAACTTCCATTCACAAACAGACAATATTCATTTTTCTATAACTTAGTTTACAGAAAATATGTACTGAGCTGTCTGTAACTGCAGAATGCACTGCACTTTGTAACAAAGTAAAAAAAAAACATTCAGCATTTTATAAAAAAGTGTAAGTTTAATTTTTTGGCTACATACCATGAACTGTGTCGGGGTGACAACCCATCAAAACAAACAGTTCTAACATGCCTCGATTTGCCAGTTTAACAAATAATGTTAAGCTATGTATAATTCAGAAATAATGTTTCACAAACAACGATTTATCGTTGAATAAAATTATTGTTTTGAGTTCAGATGCGAAGGAATTATATCACGAGGGCGGAGCCCGAGAAGGCCGATGCCCCCACCCCCACCCCCAGTTGGCTGAGAAGTGACCTGTAATCATCAAAGTTGCACCCACCTATTCTGGCAAAGGAATAATATTTTCTCAAAATTTAGACCCAAAAATGCATTTCATACCTGTATTTCAAAATTTTCCAGGGGAGAACTCCCTGACCCCCCTAAAATGCGGGGAGCACCCCATCCCGTACCCCAAAATTTAGAACCAAAATGCACCAGAGAGCACCATTTAATAAACTGTATTTCCAAAATTTCCAGGGGAATCCCAACTAATATGAGCGGGAGCCCCTTAACTGGTGCCCCTTCCCCACCAGATTCTGGGGCCTGTCGAGTGATATTATAAAATACATCTAAAAAAAAATGATTTTTAAGGGGACGCATATTGCTACATTCACAGTTCATACAGAAATGCGGAAGGGGTGCATATTCAAGAAATCAATGGTGGGAAAATAAAAAACATACTCCTAAACTGATATAATACTGATGGACACCTGTAATATTCAGTATTTTGTGGATAAGGATGTGGTACTATGAATGTAATAGGAAAACAGAGGTCTTTGTGAAAGTACATTCAACACAATATATTAAGCTTTTGTATAAGGAAAAAAACAGGTTTTTTACAATAACAGTGTTCCAAATAATGTTGAAGGGATGAGATTTTCTTTCTAACATACCAGGTTTGCTTAAACATGTAAAAATTTAACGCCACGTCATTTCAGCTCGGGATGGACGCCATATTTCTCATTGATAAAAATGTAAACAAAAAATATCAGAGTGGGATTAGCATTGCAAGGGCATAACATGACATTCTACACAATGAATACCTTAGAACAGATATCTAAGATGCTACACAGGTCAGGCGGGTTAAATGCATAATGGCGATCACTTGAAATTCATCTTGAAAAGGTGGATAATTTTAGTTTATTTACATGGTTTTTAATTTTCCCACGACTTCTCGGCGATTCACTGCAAATGTATTACTGCGCCGGACGAAAGGTAACTCTAATAAACAACGGGAGACAACTTAGGTGTCAGCACGTGTACGATTTCTAAAAAAAAACATGTCGATGATTATAATTTCTTATCAAATAATGAATCCTATTCAGATATTCGTCTTTAATATTAGAAAATTATTAATTTCTGTGGACATTTGTCAAAAAATATTACTTACATTGGACTACTTTGCGCATCAAACTGGTTTCCGCTTCAGTTGTGAGGCACTTCCGTTATACTTTTTGACAACAATAACAAAACACAAAATGAATCAATAAAGTCACTTATAAACCGACTGCTACTTAAATCAGTGTAAGTAAAGTTGTTGTCACAACATTATACATGTTCGTTACGTTATGAGATAAAGTTTATCTTGAACTGCATAATCCATTAATTACGTTTAGATGATACTGCATTTACAACTAGCCCGCCCGCTTAGCTCAGTAGGTAAGAGCGTTGGTCTACGGATCTCGGGGTCGCGAGTTCGATCCTCGGGCGGGGCGTATGTTCTCCGTGACTATTTGATAAACGACATTGTGTCTGAAATCATTAGTCCTCCACCGCTGATTCATGTGGGGAAGTTGGCAGTTACTTGCGGAGAACAGGTTTGTACTGGTACAGAATCCAGGAATACTGGTTAGGTTAACTGCCCGCCGTTACATAACTGAAATACTGTTGAAAAACGGCGTTAAACCCAAAACAAACAAAAACAAAGCATTTACAACTTATTTGACCCCATTTTTTACGTGAATGACAGCATTCTCGTGCAACTCGTGCAAACAGAGTTATGAAAAGTATGGTGGAGAATTCAAGGACAAATTATAAATGACATTAAAGTGAGGATAACTGT
Organism: Mercenaria mercenaria; assembly: GCF_021730395.1. NCBI lineage: Eukaryota > Metazoa > Mollusca > Bivalvia > Venerida > Veneridae > Mercenaria > Mercenaria mercenaria. Next base: position 103,501,355 of record NC_069361.1, on the reverse strand, counting down.
ATATTCGTCCAATTTTGATCATTGACATGCCTGCTGTGTATTAGTAACTTTTGTGAACAAGATTAGAATGTTACTTTTGCACATATACACATTGAGTGGACCTCTCAACCAAATTTCATACCTTATTTTAGGGATTTTTAAGACAATACATTTTCAAAAGTTTGTTCAATGTGTTTTGATATTTAAGTGCATTGTAGTTCATGAATACCAAGTTAAAAATTAATAATGGCAACATTTCTAGGCCTTATTATAAGCTACTAGACTTCTGTAACCATAAATTTTAATGTATTAAGGGGAATATACTCTTTTAGTTTTGGAATGTGGCATTCCTTGACCACCGTATCTTTTCTTATGCACTACTTTGTAAACAAACTAAATAATGTGTTTTAGCTTACATATGCGAAATGAAAAGCAAGACAGTGACCATATTTCACATTCTTTCTTTAAATTAGAATCTGTAGGACATTGATAAATGTTTGGACAAGGTGAAGCACTATTATTTTCGCACCAAAAAGTCTTAATTGTTGACTTTGAATGTACACAAGAAGTCTTATGTAATTCAACAATAACTTTCTTCTTTCAGTTTTCTCATTTTTATTTTAGTGAGCAATCCTTTAAGTACTTATAACAGTTTAAACAGTATCCATTTCATGTACCAAAACCTTGTACTTTTTTTGCAGGTAAATTTTATCATACCCCACCCACTTTTTTCTAATTTCAAAGTATGCGTCCCCTTAAGAGTAAATCACTGAGATATATTTCGATTCTAACACGCTATCGATATAGGAATAATACACATTTTTTTGTGTGTATTAACGTCTGCAGAAGCCCTTTGGATATGTTTGTGACCGAGGCCGAACAAATCAATAACACTATCAAAAGAATGTATTGAAGGTTTTTAAATGATTTTGTTTATTTCTCGTTATTATTAATCCTCTGCCGTGGCGGAGGGATTATAGGAATGGCCTGCGTCCGTCCTTTCGTCCGTAACAAAATCGTGTCCGGTCCATATCTCCTAAACCCCTTGAAGGATTTTCATGAAACTTGGGTCAAATGATCACCTCATCAAGACGATGTGCAGAACCCATGAGTCAGCCTTGTCGGTTCAAGGTCAAGGTCACAACTCAAGGTCAAAGGTTTGAGCCTGCCATTTTGTGTCCGCTCTATATCTCCTAAACCCCTTGAAGGAATTTTATGAAACTTGGGTCAAATGATCACCTCATCAGAACGATGTGCAGAACCCATGAGTCAACCATGCCGGCTCAAGGTCAAGGTCACAACTCAAGGTCAAAGGTTTGAGCCTTCCATTTTGTGACCGCTCTATATCTCTTAAACCCCTTGAAGGAATTTTATAAAACTTGGGTCAAATGATCACCTCATCAAGACGATGTGCAGAACCCATGAGTCAGTCATGCCGGCTCAAGGTCAAGGTCACAACTTAGGGTCAAAGGTTTGAGCCTTCCATTTTGTGTCCGCTCTATATCTCCTAAACCCCTTGAAGGAATTTTATAAAACTTGGGTCAAATGATCACTTCATCAAGACGATGTGCAGAACCCATGAATCAGCCATGCCGGCTCAAGGTCAAGGTCACAACTCAAGGTCAAAGGTTTGAGCCTTCCATTTTGTGACCGCTCTATATCTCTTAAACCCCTTGAAGGAATTTTATAAAACTTGGGTCAAATGATCACCTCATCAAGACAATGTACAGAACCCATGAGTCAGTCATGCCGGCTCAAGGTCAAGGTCACAACTTAGGGTCAAAGGTTTGAGCCTTCCATTTTGTGTCCACTCTATATCTCCTAAACCCCTTGAAGGATTTTCATCAAACTTGGGTCAAATGATCACCTCATCAAGGCGATGTGCAGAACTTATGAGTCAGCCATGTCGGCTCAAGGTCAAGGTCTCAACTGAAGGTCAAAGGTTTGAGCCTTCCATTTCGTGTCCACTCTATATCTCCTAAACCCCTTAAAGGAATTTTATAAAACTTGGGTCAAATGATTACCTCATCAGAACGATGTGCAAAAATTATGAGTCAACCATGCCAGCTCAAGGTCAAGGTCACAACTAACAAGGGGGGTATTCGATCTACTCCTTACCATGGAAAAAAAATGGCGGCCAAAACTGAAAATGTGAGTTTTTCTTACTTTTTTGCTTTTTCAAGGATATCTAGACAATAACACATGTCTATCAACCTGCTCCACTGTTTTCTCCATCTACCGGTACCTTTCACTTTGGAAACAGCACTTTAATTTGTCTGGAATGCTGGTCATGAAATTCGAATCGATGGAAAATTCTCCGGTAAACACGGGATAAGGAATAGTGCGACTTGCAAAAATGGTCTTTTTACCTAATATACCGCAGGTTGTAAGCTATTTTTCTGATTTGAAGGAATATTTCCACATATTTATCTAATACTGTTGGTTTTGAGCAGATCACAGTTCGTATTTTCAAAAAAACACAATTTTTGTCCGATGGTAAGGAACAGTGTGCGAAAATTAGAGGATAAGGTGCAGTGCAATTTTTTCAAACGGATTTTACAGTTTTCTTTCATCATTTCTGAGATAACCAGTTGACATTTTTATACCATATAATAATTAAAGAGGTCTGAATCGTGACCCTGGCTGTTAAACTACACTAATATTGAAGATGAACCATAGTGTAAACCCTCCTATCGTTAAGTTTTAAATGACGAACAATCGAGTGTTCCTTATCGTGGTTGTTTAAAAATAGGCCCCGGAAGCAAATTAAACATACTATAATTCCAATGAATATGTGTTTATACTTGTTACCTAATGTCAATTGGATTTATCATATCCGTAATCCAAAAAATGTACAAAAGACAATTTAAAATGATACATACGTTACTGGCGCCATGCGCAAGTTTTATACAAAAATTCACAACGCTTGACCGCTTTTATAGTTAATGACGGATTTTTTAGTAAATGCAAAGAATACATGTTCCCTAATTATTAATAACTGCATCATAATATGTATGTTTGTGTTATTACGATTCCTAAACAATAAAACAGATATGACGCCAATGAAGGAATACTTTGGTTATGGATCTATCCTACTATGAATATATGAGCTTGACATATAAAGAATATCGTTTTTATGTCTTTATAGGTTATTTCTAGTTTTGTTTCAACTACATGTTATAACATTTGATACAAGATATACTTAGTAGTGATATATTTTTCACTTAAACTTTCCTTATGTAAAGATTCCACTTTCTATGATACAAACGTTACATTTATTCTAAGACACTGAAAATCACAGCAGTTCATGTTGAACTAAGAGTAGTTTTTTCATGCCAAAACAGTATATGCATTTTCAATACATCAATCATTTGTCTGTTATGAAGCAGAGGTCCTTCTTAATTTAAATGGCATAAGAAATGGCAAAATGATACGTGATCGATACAAACGTTACCAATCTTATTTAAAATAACATAAACAAGAAAGTGTCACTCAGTTTTAATTGGCAGTGTCATCAGTTTGTATCGTCTATGTCGTAAGATGCAGATTTCACACAGGTTAAGTCGCACATTTGTCCTTGATGACGTGTTTTCTTTTTCTGAAAATGTTCAATGGGCTCCGCTGGTAATGTTCGGTTTAAATAGGAAACTTAAAGTAAAACCTATTTTTGATTATATGACAATTATATTTTTTTGTTTCAATTAAATTTATGTTGTTGTACATATTGAGTACGCCATAAACACAGTACAAATTATTGATACATACGTTACGTACGGTAACGTATGTATCCTTTCATGTCTGATATATTACTTTTTATACAACATGAGGCTTCTTTTATATTTTGAAGTCAAGGTTCCAAGATAATACGCTCAGGCGTTTTAATTTGCTAAAAAGTTTTGTTTTAATCACTATTTTTGTTTAAAACACGTCATGCAAATTCTATTTTTAAAATCTAATAATATATGCTTTAATATTAATTTCTTGCTAAAAAGGTTTTGTTTACAGAATTGGTTGTATGTCATAGTGTTTTTAGCATAAAGATACATGTTTAACATATTTTTGAATACAAAATGAATGGAAACAGCATACCCGTGGTACCCATAGCACAGTGATCGGTAACGTATGTATCAATACATAGGTTATTGGTGTATCACTGTTGACTTGTGGTGGGTTGCACATCAGGTTAACATTATTGTAACATCAAGGGCTAAAATCAGAAAGGTGTATCGAGAATGTGAGAAGGCTAAAGACAGTGCGCTACTTTAAAAAGAGAGAATCAGACAGTGAAACTATTACCTCCCTGCTAATTATATCCTTTGGCAAACAGAAAATGGAGGAGAGAAAATAAGAAAAACAAAACGAGAAACGGACTTCGAGACTTCGAAAAAAAAAACCAGTTCTTTTTCACAAGAAATGTATAATATGACATTATACATTCCCTGTGAAAATGTACCGTGTTTCTTTCGGAGTATCGAGAGTCTGTTTCTTAGTTTGTTGAATAGGCTTTGGTTGTTCGGGCGCAGGCTTAACCGAAAAGATAGTGTTTGTAGTTTTACTAAGAATGTATGCGACCTTATATTACTTTATTTTCGTATCTATTAAAATCGATACCTTAAAACAAATCGCTGCGTAGAACTGGTAGCTAAAAGGTAAAAGAGCTAGCTTTAATTACTGTTAAGGTAAAAATCTGCAAGTAAAAGGGCATAAAGTTTTGTTCCAACCGTGATATATCTTGAAAATTTTTTTACAAGACTGTTAATATATTTGAAAAAGTCTTTACAGTAAAGACAGACTTAATAGAACTGTTAACTCTGAATGAAATTTTATATGTAGAATTGTTGGTTTTTGTTGGTGCTTGGTTCATGAATGTGGTTGTACTCAAATAAAATTATCTTTTCTTCATTATTTGGAAAAGTTCTGACACGGTGACTTGTGGTTATATTTAATTTTTAATATTAGAATAAGAACTTTTTCTTTGTGCATTTCATTATATACAGCTTAAAGTGGTGTGATTCATGGATTCAGTGACAAAAGCACTTGTTTTAAGAGCTGCCACTTACAAATATACAAGAGAACGAGATTATCAAAGCCGCATGTGAGAATACGAATAATTAACTTGACAATCGTAAGAAATAATTAATTTGAATAAATAAGTATTTGTGCTTTTGATTTACAATGGTCGGCTTCAATTTGATGGCAATCTTGAACATGAATTTTGATGCCGAAAATGAATTTATTAGTTAATTTGGGATACATACGTTACCATCAGCATATTTCTGATCAGTTTTGACAAGTTTAATATGTGTTATTGTTGATTGACATAAATGTTTCCAAGAAAAGCTTGATGATTAAATGTTCTTAAATTCGTGGTATAAGATACATAATGTTGGTAAATAACAATCATATTTGCCACATATTAAGCCCTACTTGAATGTATTTTTTTCTCATACCTATGTGCAATGATACTTACGTTACTTTTGTAATGCAGCTTAAGATACAAGCAGGACACATAAAATATTCAAATTACTCTTCAAAATATATACGTTAATGGCATCGTAAGAGTATATCTATGATTTTATGAGCTTATTATGTTTGCGATTTGCCTTTTGTCAATGTTTTTAAATATGTTTTGTTACAGTTAAATGTTCGTTCAATAATCTACTAGCGAACTCGCGAGGTAATATTCCTTAATAACTCTAAGCCAACGTTAACTTAAAATGTAAGAGTTAACCATAATTATGAAAAGTCGTATACATAGTTATAGCTTCAACCACGAATAATTTCTGGTCTTTGTATCCATAAAATCGTGAATTAGTGCGCCTAAATGTCGCATAACGTATGTATTTTAACGCAAAATTACAAAGAATGCATAACACCTAAACAAGTTAAGTGGTGTTGCTGAGTTTCACTATCTTTAGTAAAACACATTGTATTTTAAGTAGGTTTAACTTTTAATGGTTTTTTAAGACAAAAAAATAATATTTCAACATTTTTGTAAGGCAATTGCTTGTTATTAATGACTTTGGGCGCTATACCAAATAGAAAGTTATAAATACTTAAATGTTGGCGAGGGATACTATATTAAATACTTGCTGAACTTTTGGCTTTCAGTACATCACGTGTCTGATAGACAGGCGGATACCTTTTAAATCTTACTACATTTAGCAAGAAATAGTTATAAATGATCACCAAAATATTATTGTATAGAATTTTACTTGATTGTCTCTGAAAAGAGCAAAGTAAAAAGTTGCTTGAAGAAGTGAACTGCACCTTATCCTCTTATTTTCGTACACTGTTCCTTACCATCAGACAAAAAACTGTGTAATTTAAAATTACGACTTTTAATCGGCTCCAGACTAACCATGATGGAAATATATATTGATTCTTTTCTTCTAATTAGAAAAATAGCTCACAATTATTTGAATTATAAGGAAAAAAGACCATTTTTGCTAATCGCACTATTCCTTATCCCGTGTTTACCGGAGGATTTTCCATTGATTCAAATCCCATGACCAGCATTCCAGACAAACTACAGCACTGTTTCCAATGTTAAAGGTACCGATAGATAGAAAAAACAGTGGAGCAGGTTGATAGCCATGTGTCATGGTCTAGAAAGCCTTAAAAAAGATAAAAAGTAAGAAAAACTCACATTTTCAGTTTTGGCCGCCATTTTGTTTTGGTGGTAAGGAGTAGATCGAATACCCCCCTTGCTAAGGGTCGAAGGTTTGAGCCTTCCATTTGGTGTCCACTCTGTATCTCCTTAACCCCTTGAAGGATTTTCATCAAACTTGGGTCAAATGATCACCTCATGAGAACTCATGAGTCAGCCATGTCAACTCAAGGTCAAGGTCACAACTGAAGGTCAAAGGTTTCAGCTCTGTATCTCCTAAACCCCTTGAAGGATTTTCATGAAACTTTGGTCAAATGATCACCTCATCAAGACGTTGTGCAGAATTTATGAGTCAGCCATGTCAGTTCAAGGTCAAGGTCACAGCCAAAATCAAAGGTTTACCCTTTCACTATCCATAGCAGTGGCGGGGGATTTAGCTGTCTTTCAGACTGCCTTGTTACACATTAATTTGCACAAGACTTAAAAACTTGGTAAACAGGAACACAATTTCAAGAATATATACTTTGCATTTGAGTTAATTTGATTACAAGCACATTTTAAGTACGGATGAGTACAAACATTTATTTTATGCTTACTGGTGAAATACTGAAAAATATCAGTGAGATATTTTTCTATATCACTCACAGTGCGAGAGATATAGCTCCACCTCCTCATTACATTGTGTATGAATTTTAAATTATTTGCTTAAAACAGGATGAAAATTGTAGTCGCACTTTGTTCTTTATAGTTTATTTCTCGATTCAAATTATTTTACTTAATGAGAATTTCATAACGTTATGCAGCAAAAAATAAAATGAAATAGAACTTTATGTTGTGTGCGTCTTTCTAACGTCACAACACGTCTGACGTCATGTCTGTTTACGCGCGTCTGTTTCCCGCGCTGAGATTAAAAATAGTTGCAAAATGCAAATCTCAACGTAATTGAGCATAAAATAAAAAGAAAATTTGTTTGTTTTCGTGAAGTGAGATAATTTTCTCATTTTCACTCGCGCTACGCGAGTTAGATAAAACATACAGACTGATACTTACCAAAATCATTTATATGATTTATAAAAACAAACAATCGCACAAGATAATTCAATACATTCACGGTTTAATATCGGCAAAAATTGAACCAACGGTGAGTTCAAAGGGATAAGCGGGTAAGTACACTGTTGGAGGCAAGGCGTTTGGGGTTGATACAGCAAAACAAACTATGGATTAGATTGCATCTTTTATTCTACAAAAAGAGGTTATTATGGAAGAAACAAGACACAGATACCAGATGTCCGAGAAGATATGTCGGACAGTCTGTCCCTGGCAAAGCATTTCAAACATAAAAAACATGTGTTAACAGCACGTGCCTTGTTAATACACAATTTTTTTGTCCTGGTAATACATGGGCGGATCCAGTGAAAAAAGTAGGTTTTATGCAAGAATGCTTACTATGTACATCCTTGACAACATCCACCAAATATGTGCCTGTTTTGTGTGGGTTTCTTTTTTCAGCGCGCAGTTATGACGTTTGACGCTATGACATACTATTTCTTACGCACAAACGGTGAATTGTTGCATAATAACACACAGTTTTCTGTCTTCTTTGTTTAAAAGGAAAACAAATCGGGTCGTGTTAGAAGCTTCGATAAACAACGATTGACCGGTAAGAGAACATTATGACGTCACTTATGGCGTCAAATTGTCGCGTGACGTCCGGTTTATTTTCACACCGATGGATAAACTCCAGCATAATTTTTATCAAAATATTCTCGATAGCCTAGTGGTAGAACGTCCGCTTCGAGTGCGGGAGGTCGTGGGTTCGATCCCCGACCGCGTCATACCAAAGACATGAAAAATGGTACCAGTAGCTCCCTTGCTTGGCGCTCAGCATTAAAAGGGAAACTGGCCTCTTCTCTCATACCCTCGTGGCGATGGATTCCATCAGGAATGAGGTGTCGAGAGTTTATTGTCTGTAATAACTGACTCAATAATTCCAGTTTGTTTGTTTGTGTTGGGTTTAACGTCTCACCGACATAAATATAGGTCATATGGCAACTTTCCAGCTTTTGATGTTTGAGGAAGACCCCAGGTGCATTATTTCATCATGGGTGGGCACCTGGGTAGAACCACCGTCCTTACATAAGCCAGCAGGATGGCTTCCTCACATGAAGAATTCAGCGTCCCGAGGGAGACTCGAACATACATCGGTGAGGGGCAAGTGATTTAAAGTCAGTTACCTTAACCACTTGGCAACGGAGGCCCCCAGTAATTCCAGACTGAAAGTGTTCAAAATAAGATGAACACTAATATTGACTGTAAACATGGACGTTCATGCTCTTCCTTGTATCTTTTGTCAGTGATACAGCTAGTATGTTGGGAAATAAAGTACACCATAAGCCGCTGCATAGTGACTGTTAATACACTGCATTATGCTATATACAGACTGTGAACTTACTTTAATAGTTAGCAATCTGTTGAATTCAAATATATTAAGATATGTTAAACCGTCAACATCCTCAAGTTTCTTCTTCTTATAGGTGCTGAACTGGGATCTTTTTAGTATGAAGCTAAAAGAATAGAAAGCTTCAGAAATCTAAAGCGATAGATGTAGTCAGTTTATATCCCAACCCGTGGAGTATGCAGGGGTTGCGATATAAACTGACTACATCTATCGCTTCTTAAAACAGCTGCGACCAAGAATGTAGTTCAACACCCGTGACTCTAAAATAAGAGTATGTTGATGAAAGACTTAAAGACTGGGATAGATATTTATCATATTCTTATATAAATCCTGTCAAAAAACAGCTTGTATTTCATAAGTAAATACGAACAGGCAGAAAGAAATCCGTATTGTACCTTTTGTATTGTATGTCACCGGGCTACTTTAATTCAATATGCACGGTCTGTCACAGTTCTATAAATAACGCGCGCACACACAAAAACACTCAATTAAAACAACATCGGTCCATTGAAGGTTTTATTCGATTATAAAACAAGAAACAAAAAGGTGGAGGTATATAATAAAAGGGTCATTATAAATGTAACAAGATCTGGGATTTTGTATTCGGCTCTCGTTGATTTTGCCAGGTCGGATCACAAAATCCTGGCAAAATCCATTCGAACCGAATACGGCATCCCAGATCAAGCTACTATTACAATAACCCTTTTATATCAGCAGTATTGTTCACGCACAGAGAAGTCCTACACAGAACTACATGATTCTCCCCATTTTAACATTAAGAGGTCAAGTGCAAGCACTGAAGGAACCTTGGACAGGGAGTGAAGTACTTGAAACAACCAACACTTACAAATAAGTGCTAGATCTACGGAACAGGCTGGAGGATACGTGCAAGATTGCTAGTGAGAAGCTCGGCGATGCACAAGCAGAAAAAGTCTCGAGTAATGTTTCTTCTGTCCGAAACTTAAAACAAACTTAGGTCCTTTTTCGCACAAATGAATAGAGATATACAGTAGAGTGTTTACAACAATAAAGGGTGAGATGGTGGTGGCGCTCAGCATGACTTAATGTCTATTTACAGTTTTAAAACATGTAAATGTATATGTACACTGGTGGTCAAAGATATGACGTGGAGCAGATCATACCTAGCTATTACGTCTTTAAATTATCCCGGATCGTGCGACCACGACGAATCCCCTTTGTGAATCCCCAATCGATTACGTCAATTTACTATGTTATCTAGTACAAGCTCGGAATACCTAAACTGACCACTCAGTCAAATGTTAATTCCCACGCAGGCCTTACTACAGTACAATGCACTACGCAAGGGTCAGCTCTATCTTTAAATTCTAATTAATTCTTCTTAAAATATCTGCAAGAGCTTTGGTACCTTGATGAGTACAATTTTCTTTTAAGCGTTTGTGAATACACGCTTCTTTTAAGCATCGGTTGGTAAATGACTACCTCTGTGTTTTCTTCATTCTACAATGGTTCGTGATTTAATATACATAATTTTATTTCAACCCATTTTTCATCTCTAAGTGTTTGTTGCACACATTTACTTAATTGAAACTCAATATCTCAAACTTACTTATCTCAAAATCCCGGATATCTCGAAGACATTGTCAAGTCCCATTCCGAAGAACACGTGCACAAAAAATAAAGTTTTAAAGGTATATTAGATCCATATATCATATTTCAAAACATGAACAATTACTTCACATAGTTTATGTAAACATAAAATTAACAGGTTGATGTGTATTAACAGTACTATGCAATCGGTTTAAATAGTACACACTGAATACACGTATAGATAAACACAGTATAAATGTGTAACCACTAAAAAAAAAACTGGCTGTTTTTTAACAAGCAGTTGTTACTGCATGACATTTAATTATGAATGTAGCTCTATATTTAAATATTTAGTAAAGTTAAATAGCCTATATTTGATGAGGATTTTATACATTTAAATATCTAAAGATAAGATATTTTAGTAAAAGATTGCCATTTGATATCTTTAAGTCGAATTTCGGTTATCCCGAAGTAAAGTGACCGATCCGACGTGTTCCGCTGTATTTTAAAAATATCCATAGGCTATTCACGGTGGAAAAACTGCGATAACTTTCTTATTTCTAAACGAAACATGTAACTGTGAGCATTCATTTTCTTAGTTAGACTATTTCCTATCCGATGATTATAGTTTCGAGTCAATATTTGATAAAAAGTTGTTTTCGAAATTTTTGGCAAGGAGAGCAAATCATTAAAGAAAGAAAAATCGACGGGGTTCACACATGCATGAACACTAGAAAAGGTAATTTAATCCTGTAATTTAAATAAACGCCTCGTTAAAACTGATCGTCGCGGTCTTTTAATCAATTAGTTACATGTAATTATTTGCGTTTCGATATTAACCAGTTTTGCAAGTTTTGGTCAAGTTAGCGGTACATTTTGGCAGGTATTCACCAGTGTTTTCCACGTTATGTATAGGTTATAGATCATTTATTGAACTTCTAATGCAATTAGGTTTGCCGAAACGGAGCGTAGCGTAGTGAAGGCAAAACTTAATGCATTTAGAAGTTCAATAAGTGATCTATAACCGGCTTATAGTTTAACGCCCCATTTCGGGTCAAAACTGCAAAAAGCTCTCTCTGAAGTAAACTAACCATGCCTTCTGTTAATTCATTGGCTAGTCTTATCTTCACTCATGGTGGAGAAGTACATGTTTACTACAACTTTATACAAGGTCATTTTAGTGCCAACCTTTAGCAAAACAGCGGTTGATCCAGTGCTGATTTTAATTTAGTTTATATCATAAATACATCAGTCTTATCGGGTACTTTGTGGAACACGATCTTATATTCTTATTCAATGGAAATATAATATGCAGGTTTAACTCGTAATGATGTAACAGTACAAGTCAAGCAACTACATGTATAAATAAAACAAGACAAAGTAGAATTTAAGTGCACCCTGGTTTATTTTTAGACCAGTAGAGGTAGTGAAAGATACAGAAAGGTCAAACTTGATCTATGAAAGTACAGCTTGCATTAAAATATTTGAGCCGCGCCAGACGTCTGGTCAGGATCTATTCTGTTCGCTTTCAAAGCCTATTGTAATTAGAGAAACTGTTAATAAGCGAACAGCATGGATCCTGACCACACTGTGCGGATGCGCAGGCTGGTCTGGATCCATGCTGGTCGCAAACCCACTATGTTGGTTTTCACATGGCACAGCTCATTTATCTACTTGGTCCGTTTATGAGATCTACATAGACACATTGCTTGTATGCAGTCCCTGCTTTGGTAATTGCTCCGCCTCCTAGAATGTGGGAAATCCATAATAGGCGGAACAATGAATACTCATTAATTTTGAACTACTTCATGATTAAGTGGATCAGATTCTTCAGTTATGAAACAATATGAAAATAAGTTGGTTATTTTTTTGAAAATCCCTCGCTTGTCATTGGATAAAAACGATTGTTGAACTATAAAGCTTTATCGGGATATAAAAGCAGTGTTTGCCCGGTTTATCGCCACTCGAGGCTAACCCTTACAGAAGCAAGCCTCTGTGGCGTACATGCTGCGTATTTGCTGTGTATATGCCGCGAACACAGTAGTACGCCAGAGGAGTACATTTTACATACACCACATGCCGCGTACTATTTCGACGAGTACACAGCATGTACGCAGGAGGTCACTAGTACACTTCAAGTACGCAGCACATACTCTGAAAATAAAGGAGTACACTGCATGTACGCAGGAGGTACTTGTACAAGAAAATAGTACACTGCATGTACACCGCAGATACTTCGAAATTTATAACACTTATATTTAGTTGCATTAAAGTTGTTTCCCCTTGATGCAGTTACGCCATTTTCTTCAGATGTTTACCAAATTACATGCTACAAAAATTGATTTATTTCATTGAAAGGTGGATGCATCAGTCTACATTATTTTGGTAAGGGTAAGTACTTATTGATGCATGTCACTTATCTTTTTTCTGTTTTTTTCTGTCCAAATGATCAGCATTTGCATAAGAAAGTTGGTGGGGTAAGGAAATTACATTATCACAGCAGTTTCGCCACAAGAGTACACAGCATGTATGCAGCAGGAGTACACAGCATGTACGCCGCAGGACTCGGGCCAGGAGTACACAGAATGTACGCCGCAGGAGTACACAGCATGTACGCCGCAGGAGTACACAGCATGTACGCCGCAGGGGTAGTACACCGCAGGCTCATTTGCATGTGAAAAGTGTATATGCCGCGTACATGCTGCGTACTATTTTCCGCATACTAAATTCCTCCAGCGTACATCCTGTGTACTATGTAGTCCACAGCATGTACGCAGCAAGTAGTACGCGGCACAGCTCATTTGCATGTCAAAAGTGTACTACAAACGTACTATCGGTGTATGTGCGGTGTATATCCTGCGTACTTTTTAAAGCCCTTGATTTCAGTACACATCATGTACGCATCATATACGCTGTATGTACACAGCAAGAGTACACAGCAGGCCTTTTTCTTCTGTAAGGGAAGTTTTTGGCAGCAAAACTATACACCCTCCCCACCCGCCCAGCGGTGGCATAATGGCTAACTTAATAACTCTTATTTTCAGGTTTACTTGACATGAGTAGCAGTTCAGAATAGTCAATAATTTATTTTTCTTCTTGCACAGGTTATCAAGTTGGCAAGAAAATCGAAATTTCTAGTGAACTGTAAACGCGATTTATACTTTGTCTCAATTCTTTTTAGTTTCGTTTCAGTTTTCCGAAGACGCACAAGTGAGGTCGTTATCCCAAACCACTTCTAAAGGACTACAAAATATGAAATGCTGTATTTACTCTGCGAAAAATTATAAATATCTGCTGCCAAATATAAGCCTTATTCCTAAATTCTGTGTTTGTATTCAGTAGTACTAGTAGTTGATTCAGTTTTATTGGTTCAGTTCAGTGTTAATAGAGATTAGAGAATAATTAATTTACTCACGGCTTCAGCCTGAGTAAAGAATAGTTCAATGGAGTATACACATGTTACTGAGAATAACAAATAATGTAGTAGGCCCTAAATTCAAAACCGATCAACTTCTAGAAATAAAGGGACATAACTTCATCATTCATTGATCATAACCCGACCATTTTATGTCAGACCTTTAATAAATGTAAATGTATGTGTTAAAACCTACTGCTATTCTGCAAAAAAATAAGAGAAAAAAATCCACAACAACAACAACAGTTAACTTAATGTAATTTATATATTTTCGTTCTTTCTACCGTAGAAAGTTCGTTCCTATATATATATAAACAAACAGCCATATCATTGTAATATAAGGGAAATAAAAATGCATGCACATAGACGAAATGCTACCTCATTTCTTGCCAAATTGTATAAAATGGTTTTTAATTTTATGTGGGATGAAAGAGGGGGGGGGGGGGGGGGGGGGGTAAGCCACCTGCAGATTCAACAACACGGGTATGTTTTAACATATTGAGAAGTTAATCATGACTTCTTTACGTTGTGAAGTTACAGGTCGCAATGACTTGGACGTATACACTAACATTTGAGCCCATTATACAACTCAGAATTTCAAAGAGTTAGCTGCCGCGTAAATCTCAGTTATAAGTAAAATGCTTTTAATCTAGCCTGTTATTATTTTATGTGTTTTAAAGTCTGTTCTTTTGTTCTTTTAACAGACTAAAAAGTGGTACGGTTATCACGACAGTAGTTCGAACTTTGTCAGACCCGCATCACGCCGGGTGTGATCTCGTAGTAGAAAGTAGTTCATGAACAGTTAGAATACGGCCTGTTTCTGATTTTTGTCAGTACATATTTATTTTTAAGTACAGGCTATATGATTTATAGAATATAAAGTTATATATTTAATCCAAGTATCGTATAAAGTGCCAAGGATAACAAAGAATAACCTCTTTAGGATAAAAAAGGAATGGCCATGAACAACCTCTCTAGGATAACAGGGAATGGCCTCTCCAGGATTACAATGAACAACCTCTCTAGGATAATAGGGAATGGCCTCTCCAGGATTACAATGAACAACCTCTCTAGGATAACAGGGAATGGCCTCTCCTTTATTACAATGAGCCGCCTGTCTAGGATAACAAGGAATGGCATCTCCAGGATTACAATGAGCCGTCTCTCAAGGATAATAGGGAATGGCCTCTCCAGGATTACAATGAACAACATCTCTAGGATAACTGGGAATGGCCTCTCCTGTATTACAATGAACAACCTCTCTTGGATAATAGGGAATGGCTTCTCCAGGATTACAATGAACAACCTCTCTAGGATAACAGGGAATGGCCTCTCCTGTATTACAATGAGCCGCCTCTCTAGGATAACAGGGAATGGCCTCTCCAGGATTACAATGAACAACCTCTCTAGGATAATAGGGAATGACCTCTCCAGGATTACAACGAACAACATCTCTAGGATAACTGGGAATGGCCTCTCCAGGATTACAATGAACAACCTCTCTAGGATAATAGGGAATGACCTCTCCAGGATTACAATGAACAACCTCTCTAGGAAAATAATGAATGACCTCTCCAGGATTACAATGAACAACATCTCTAGGATAACTGGGAATGGCCTCTCCTGTATTACTACTGAGCCGCCTCTCTATAGGATAACAAGGAAAGCCTCTCTAGAAAAGGAATGATCCTTCTAGAGCAACAAGGAATGATCTATCTAGAATAACAAGGAATGGAATCTCTAGGATGACAGGGAATAACCTTTCTAGGATAATAAGGGATGACCTCCATATAAAAACAAGGAATAACATCTCTAGGATAACAATACACTTACTAGAATAACAAAGAATAACCTATAAAAGTAATAGAAATGGTAGAACTAGCGTACAAGATTATATGATGACCACTAAGAAAACCCAACGTGAAAGGAATGGTCAAGAATAGACCTTATCTCCAAAAATGGAAAACTGACCAGCTGATCACCACGAGGTGTACCTATTGACTCAATGTAGTAATAATAAGAATAGGCTGTCAATGTCTTTGAAGCTCATTTGATCCGAGAAAATCATTCCGATGAAATAAAATGAAAAAAACACCTCATAGTGTGGGACTGGAACTTAATCAAGTTCAGGTATTAATATAGAACTACGTATTTAACTTAAAAATAGTGTAATGCCAGATATTTGTTACATGTGTATTTGTTGTTTGGATACTAATATTGTTTCAATTATTGCTTTACTACGGGAATGGAAACAAAAGTAATTGATGTTAAACGTTTGGCACCTTTTCTGTACTCTTGTTGGGATCGTTTTAAATTCCAAGTAATCTTCACGTATATTCATGCAATTTAAATGCTGCTTATTGTCAAAAACATTAATTCAATTTTCAGACTATTTATCATCCTCATTGTTCGAATCTAAATGTATTAGAAAAGAAAGTTTTACGACTTATTAAATTTCAAATTGACAAATGTCTATTTATCTAAATTGAACAAACATGTACTATTTTAACAAATTAGTGAACGTAACAGGCTTTAAATTTCATAAACGTCTAAATGTAACTTTCGCAAAGTGAGATAAATTATATCATTTTCCCGATTATCGAGCAAATTTCTACTTATTTGACGCAATATGTCGCAACTGTGCAATCATATCTGAATTTGTCTTCAAAGATTATACAAACATTTGTACATTTTCTGTATACTTTCAGGTAACCCGGTAGGGTAAAAGCATGGACTATTCAAGACGTACCATCACTTGTGCAACCATAGGAGAAGGAAATTTGCTTCTATGCTGTCTCAAAGACCTGCGCCATCGAAATTTTCACGTTAATGCGGTTTTCACAACAACCGAATGCGTAGAGACATTTTGCCATGAAAACAAGATACCCTGCTTTAAACGAAACGAAGACCTTGTCAAAATATTAAGCAACTATGAAACAGATTTTCTATTCAGTATCTCAAATCCACGAATTCTGAGAGAAGATGTGTTGCAAATCCCAAAGAAGCTTACTATTAATTATCACGACAGCCCACTTCCAGCTTATGCGGGCGTGCACGCAACATCGTGGGCAATTATGCGCGGGGAACGACACCATGGAATAAGTTGGCATGTAACCGAAGCTGGCATTGATACAGGAGATATTCTACAGAGTGAAGCTGTTGAAATTATCGAAGATGATTCGGCATTTACGTTGAATTTGAAATGTGTAGAGGCAGCAAAACGTGCATTTGTCCGGTTGCTTTATGACATCATTGACGGCGAAATAAAACACAAGAAACAACATATTAATGGAAGATCGTATTTCGGCCTGCATGAAATTCCTCCGAATATCGGTGTGTTGAACTTTAATGATAACATTGACAATGTCTATAATATGGCACGAGCTCTGGAATTTGGACATTATGACAACGCTCTCGGTAGTCCAAAGGTGAAAACATCCACAGGAAAATTTTTGTTAGTGACAAATGCAACGAAACCGAATAATGATAGATATGCGAAAGGGAAGGCTCCGGGAACCATTTTAGAAATAATTGATGACACTTTAGTCGTAGCTACAAAATCATCTCCAGTACATATAAGTATTGCACATCTAAATGGTTCAGCTATTTCAAAAGGACTGTTTCCTGCACATGACTTGGTCGTTGGAGATAGATTAGGCGAAATTATGCATGTTGATGTCAGTGATCTTGCACCTGTGAAAAAGAAGGAAAACTTATGGCGGAAAAAACTTGTCCAATATGAACCAACGATGTTTTACAGACAAAAAATGAACGTTGTAGCTAGTATTATTGACGTGTCTTCAGAGGTTAACGTAAAATCCGTAAAAATTGAATTGCCGACGTTGCAAGATACAGTGGGCGATGTCTCTGAGAGAGGATTATTTCTGCAAGCATGTTTTGTAGCCTTTCTTGCAAGAATAAACTGCACTCCGACAGTCCATATTGGATTTCTTACTGACAAAAAAGACATACCAAATGAATGCATTGACTTGTATTCTGATATATCACCGGGCATTTTTGATGTTGACATCAGATCAGCTGTTAGTAACGTGTTTGAAAAATGCCAGAAGGAAATCAAATCTCTAAAAGAGGCTAGCACTTTCCTTAACGATATTTTCTACCGATATCCGGAGTTACATGGTCACCAGCCGACACCGCAACACAATCTAGTGATGGGAGGGCCGAAGCAGCTCAGCGATCAATATATTCAAAGAATTTTACTCAACTGCAACATACTGATTCTTTTTGGCGGGGAAAAAGAGTCAGAAATGGAAATTCTTTACCACGAGAGGCCAGCACAAGACTTCGGACATATTTTAGATGTCCTGCAGCACTTCGCAACATTTTTGAAAGCAGCAAGCGACAGAAAAGAGGCATCGGATCTGAAAAGTTTGTCCATGGTCTCTAAAAATGAGATGAATCAATTCTATAAGGTCCAACCACATGAGGAATACAACAGAATTCAGACAGAATATATTTCTGGCCTCATTGATCGCCAGTGCAGCCTTACGCCCCTAAGTATCGCACTAAAGACAACATCATGTATGATGACCTATAGCAAACTAGCAAACGAAGTAGATATTATGCAGTCTTTACTCACCAAATCAATACACCAATCAGACGGAGAGCAGGGGAAGCCAGTTGTTGCCATTCACGCTCCAAATTCCATTTCTTACGTCATTTCCGTTTTAGCGCTGGCAAAATGTCACATGGCATTCCTACCGATTCCTTACGATTTACCGGCTGACAGGATCGTCTTTACACTCAATGATTCAAAAGTTAAGAGAATGATAACGACGAGGAGTATTTTTGACAACTGTGACATGAATGGACTAACACCGTTTATGAAACTGGTAGCAGAGCATGAAATAGCAGACGAGAAAGTAGTTCTGGTTGAATTTGATCGTGTATTTCCAAATGAAAATGAAGAAAGTCTTGTCCCTGATAACACAGAAAGTGATTTCTTGTATCTGATGTACACTTCAGGCTCAACGGGACGCCCTAAAGGAGTGCAAGTTAAAGAATCTGGAGCGATTAATCTGGCACGTGCACAAATTATATGTTGGGACATTGTTCCTGGAGATGTTGTTGCACAGTTTGCATCTATTGGGTTTGATGCTTCAGTCTCTGAAATATTTACCGCTCTTCTTTCAGGAGCATCCTTAGCTATGCTTGATGTATCAGAGAGACTTGGAAATGACTTCCTGGTGGCAATGAATAAGTTGAAAGTTTCTGTCATTACTCTTCCACCGTCGGCTCTTAACATATACTCTCCAGAAGAACTGCCAGCTATTAGGAAGGTTGTGGCGGCAGGCGAAGCGTGTACGCTAAACATGGCAATAAAGTGGACATCAGCCAAAAACGTTAGATTTTTCAATGCTTATGGCCCAACAGAAGCGACGGTCTGCGCAACTGTGTACGAGCATTTTCCAAACACATTGTACGAAGACGTAAATCGAGACCTCCCTATAGGGAAAGCCATTGATGGGGTTCACATCTATCTGTTTGATGACTTCATGCATCCGATTCCTCCAGACGTTGTTGGAGAAATATACATTGGAGGCAAGGGTCTGGCTCACGGATATATTGGTCACGCACAGCATTTGACCAAAGAACGGTTCGTACAAAATCCGTTATCTAAAGAACCATCACTCCTTTACAAAACCGGAGACCATGCATTTCAGGATACAGATGGAAATATCACATACGTGGGAAGAAATGATGACCAAGTGAAGATACGTGGACATCGTATCGACTTGAGCGAAATAGAACAGGTACTTATACAACATCCAAGAATAGATATGGCTGTAGTCGTGGTCCACAAATGTGCTGCAACAAGTGAGCTATCAGTGGCCGCCTTCGTTGCCCCTACATTTATCTACATATCTGAACTCAGAGAGTATCTATCTAAGGTATTGCCCCGATATATGGTACCGACATACATAAAGAAATTAGAGGTGAAAGATCTGCCGAAGACGTTGAATGGAAAAATCAATCGTAAGAAACTGGAGGTAGACGAGGGCATCCATGAGCAGGACAAAACAAATGGTCACAGTCATTTGAATGAGACACAGCTGATGGTCGCCAAGTTCTGGTGTAACGTGTTCAAGTACGACAAGTCTTTTATATATTCACTTCACCGAAAGAGCTCATTCAGTGAAATGGGAGGCAACTCTTTGCAACTGGTCCTGTTGCTTAGATTGATTGAAGATGAAATGAAAGTAAACCTTTCGTTTACTGATCTTGGGACTGCCGATACAATTGAAGAATTTGCGGAGGTGATACGACGTCGCCGAGATATCAAAGCAAAGAATGAGCAAAGTGATGTAAAAACAAGAAGTGAATTAAGAGAAATGATATATCATGATTCAGAGCTCGATGCTAGTATTTTCCCACATCCAGATAGACGACGATCTGTACAGTTCACACACTATACAACACTAGTCAATAAATGCACAAAAAAGCACCCAAGAAACATTCTGCTTTCTGGAGTAACTGGTTTCCTTGGAGCTTTTCTTCTGGCAGAAATTCTTGAACAGTCGAACTCTCATGTCTGCTGTATGGTTCGGGAAACCACAGAAGCTCGAGGCATTGGCCGTATCATCGACAATATGCGGAAGTATGGTCTATGGAAATTCGAGTACACTTCCCGTATAGCTGTCGTTATTTCAGATTTGTCACAGAAAAATCTCGGTATTGCACCTGACATCTACAGGTCCCTGTGTAATGCAATCGATGTCATCTTCATGAATGCGGCACATATGAACTTTAATACATCGTACGAAGACCACAAAATACCAAACGTCGAAGGTACGAAAGAGTTTATAAAGCTAGCTTCCACAGGCGTCCAGAAATATTTGTTCACTACATCGTCTCTGAGCGTGTTCTTGTTCCCAAAAGAGCATGTAGTGAATGCTACTGGAAGACGTGTGTGCAGCGAGTCGGAATTCTTTGACGACCCATTGCTTATCGAGGGCGGTTATGGACAAAGTAAATGGGCCAGTGAGCGCCTAATCATGCAAGCTTTAGATTTCTTACCCGGTGGTGCAATATTTCGACCAGCTCGTGTATCGGGACGAAGCACTGATGGAGTCGGTCCAAAGAATGACCTTTTTGCATCTACAATGGTCGGCCTGAAACAGATGGGATCATATCCAGATATGAATTTTCCCTACGACCTGACACCAGTAGATTTCTGCGCTAAAGCAATGATCGAAGTTACATTGAAAATTTGCAATACCGAAAGCGAAACTTTTGAAAAGGTGTACCATCTATTCAACAAAGATACGATACCGTTTCGGGATCTGTTCAAAGGGATGGGAATGAGAGGTATTTCCCTGGATGACTGGCGGAAGGAGCTAAAGCAAATTGATAGCAGTAATAGGGCACTTGTTCCACTGACTCCGTTCTTCATGTCTGGATTCTGGGACAGGGCTCCTGATTGGCCGGTATTCGACACGAGCAACCTTGACAACGCAATATCTGATGGCGCAAAGGCACTTCTAAAGCCTTCTGGTGAACTTTTACAAATATACAAAACTTTTTTCGACGTTTAAGAAAATACTTCAACATAGAAATGTCAAAAATGTTATACATCATTTTTTTCGAATATACAAATAGTCATACAAAATTGAAAATAAGCGAGAATGCAGTGGAGTAAAGCATGACGCGATTTACAAATAAATGAGGCAATTTCACGAAAAATATAACAAATTATTCTTTGATTATTTTACATAAAGAAAAAACGAAACGATAGTAATGAACTGTCGTGGATTGGTACAAACAATAATGCATTCAAATAAATGTGATGTTTCGCTTTCAGGCATATCAGAACCGTATTTTGGTATTTATATATTAGGGTCTATGCAAAAACGTTGTTCATTTGACCGGAATGTGTAGTCGTGTATATCTATTTGCGTGATTTTTTCAATAGCTGTATCATAAATTAATGCGGTTTCATTCGTTGCAGGTATCAATGAAAATGATTACTCTTTGAAGTGCGAGTTGACAATGAAAAAAAACCCATTGTTTATGTGTTCACCTGCAAAAAAAAAATGTATTCTGTAACCGTATATATCATATAAGTAAAGTACGACATTGTAATTGCCATGAATGTACATTTTGTTCAATTTAACTACGAACTATAAGTATAGCTGCGTTAATATATTATATACCGCCGTAATATTCCGAAATAACTTGCACACCATGAGTATTTCCTAAGAGCGATGACATTTACAATGACAAATAGTAAATGATTTAAATGAATTTTCTTTTGTAAGAGTGATACAGTATGAAAGGTGTTTATCATCACTTTGTAAAAATATAACTTAATCTGATATGCCAATGAGGCCAGAAAAAAAGTCTTTTTTACGACCTTAAATAAAACGAGCTTTCAACTTTACGCTCCTGATGGAGTTAACCAAACAAGAATTATTATGTCAAAATTCGTTAACATCTTAACTATTGAAATATCAATGGTTTTATTTACATTTAATAATGAGTGATGTGGCAACCCGTTTTCTTAGCTATTTTTTTTCACATTTTGTACTATCGGAGCATTTTTAGTTCGTATAAATTGATTATTTTGCCATATACAATGCAACTTCAGAAAACGTTGTGTAGTTCAAATATCAATTTTAATCGGGATTGGGAACCTATCTACAGGCAGTATAAGAGAAGTACGTGCAGTTATTTCCTGTTTCGTACTGCTTCATATCCGTGCAGTCTGGTCAAGAACTGCACTGTTCGCCATTCAGTATCTTTTTGGTAAGCACCCCTTTTAACAGTTAATTCTGTCCAAATTGAAAGATGGACAATGTCATCATAGAAATTTAGCAGGGTAAGAGTTAAAACAATATTAAAATTCAGTATATTACAAATCATTCATTTCAATCATTTGGTTTCTATTCTCGTTGTGATGTTATATCGTTCTTAGAAAATGGTCATGGGTGCAATTTATTTCGAAATATTACGGGGCATATTATTAAGTTAACACGGCAGCTGTACAATCGTAAACATTTGAAAGTTATATGAATCAAGTGTACCTACATTTGATATTTTCAGGAATATACATTATTAAATTCATAATCATATTCATTTATTTTGTAAATTGTATGTATAATTTGTTGTTATTGAGTTGATATTAAGAGATGAAGATTGTACAAATGCTGGAATTAAAAGCAACTGAAACAATCTTTAGTTATATTTTCAATTTACTTTTAATTCTAGTATAAACATGAGTGCGACTAGTATTCCACATGCTATTATTTCGGTTATCTAACAATGCCATACAATTTGTCCGGTCAAACAATATAAAAGATAATAGGTAAGGGTAGATTTCTCAGAAGCACAGAGCATCGCAAACACAGCCCCAGAGCCACGCATTTGCAAAGTTGGCGCTAACAGGGTAAAAGTGACAACAGGGCTAAATGTTCAATTAAATGTTCAATGTTAATTTTAGATTGATAATCACTTTAAAACAAACAAGCTGCTTACATTCCGAATTAGGCTACTTCCGTTATGTGTACAGTACAAAAAAACCAGTTACATCGATATTATAGGTCAGAGACCACCAATTCAAAAAAGTACAGGGAACTTACTGGGAATGAGGTAAGTGTATACCTGGGAATAAGGTAACGTCTGTGCGTTCTGATTGGTCAGTCATGTAAACAAACCCAGGAAGTGATTATTTTTTTCAAAATTGATATTTTTCACTCCATTTACAGTATTTTACTATACATTTTGACAAAATTTGCTACATTTTATGTGTATTGAAAAAAAGTTTTATCGAACGAATTTCTCCCGCCATGTCAATGATGTAAACAGGGGGTCATCTCATTCACACGAAAATTACTTAAATAAAGTATCACCATTCATATGTTTTTCGTCCGATATTTTGGTAGAACTAAGATAGTTCTTGAAAAACTTGTAATTAGATATACATGTTTCGATGTATGGAAGGCCGTACACGCCATAATGTTACAATGTAAGTCTATGGGAAAACAATTGGTGGTCTCTAACCTATAAATGCATTTCATTGTTATTTGTTTAGGAAAACAATGACTGGAAACAGGGACGAGAATGAGTGTTTCTTAAGAAGAGGGCCACGATGGCCCTAAATCGCTCATCCGAGATTCACATCTAGATTGAATAATTTTGGTATAGAGTCACCCTAGAATCATTGCTGTCAAATTACTTTGAGATCGGGTAAACGGATTTTCAAAGTTTCCCTTCTAATCATATAGGGAAAAATTACCCCGTTCACTGACGACCATGTCTTTTTAACGAAACAGAGTGATTTTAAGGAATTTAGAAGATAGTCACCCAACGAACATGCTCTGAAATTATTTCAAAACCGAGTCTGCAGTTTCAGAGGAGACTATTTCCAAAGTGTTTCAGTATAGAGAAAACTAGCCTTGTCTCCATGCAGTCCAGTTTTCAACAAATCAACATGGCTTTAAGAATTTTGCCAACCAAGGAAGAATCATTGCTGACAAATCATTTTCCCTGCCAGCCATACAGGGAAAACTAGCCATGTGCCTTGGCGGCCACGTTTTCTTACGAAACAGACCGATTGATGGAATTTAGTAGTAGGTCACCTAAGTAACATGCTGTGAAATTATTTTCAAATTGAGTCAGCATTTTCAATGTTTTAAATAAAGTCATATATAGGAAAGTAGTCCCGCACCAGATAACCATGCTTTTGATTAAATAAACATGGCCTGACGTACTTAAGTGGAGGATCACCCGTGCTATGTTTTTCAACTTAAAGGAATTTGGTTGAAGGCCAAAAACAAGAAAACAAGAAACATTGCTATGAAAGTCAGCTTTTTAAAGTGTTTCCGTTTGGTTTACATGGAAACCAGAATTCTGCATGGATGACTTAGATCTGAAGGACTCTTTCGGAAAGGGGCGACTAAAAGAACATTTCTGTCAAGTTTGCTAAAAATTAGTAGTGGTTTATGAGATGTTCTTTTAAGAAATTGTGACGGACGGACAGACGACCGATATCCAATAAAAGAGAAATATCTGCAGATGAGGGAAAGAGGGAGGGGACGGGAAATGGGAGATGAAGGGCTGTTAGAATAAAATGTTTAGGCCTACAAGTAGCTAAAACCGAGATCCATCTGAAAATATGTGTGCATAAAGTCGCCGAATTTTCCCGTTTTCCCATAGTGTACAATAGATAAAAACACATTTTCTGAATCTTAATTGTGTATATTATTCGCAAACTGTGTGTACGTAACTAAAATAATGTGAACGCCTGTTCAATTGAACGATATAAAACGCACATGTATTTTTTCCCGCTAAAAAATAAACAAAACTCTGACGCCACCAAAGAAAACTACACAACGCGGGAAAATATAATTCTCGTGTCCCACCAAAATAGTATGTCGCAATGAACTTATTCGCAGCACAAGCGTTTGAAGTTCGTTTTGAACATAATATCAGTTTTTTATCTGCTTTTATTGGGATAACCGTTTTTTTTAGGTTATAACAGCTGCAGAGTACCGACAAAGGCTGCAGGTGCTTAAACGAAACGTACATGCATTGACGTGTTCAAAAATAAACGATCATTAGTGCGTCGTCCTCTCAAAAATACTTTTAAATTATGTATGCGTTTACAGGATGAAATGTAAGTTTTGACATAGAATTAGGGTTTAGCCTAAAGACCCATCACACCTAACGTGAAAATCATTCTGATAGTACTGGTAAAGCTATCATGTCCAGAAATGAGACCGTGTTTTGAAGAGCATTGTCCCTTGATTATTAAGCCAGATCGGTTAAATTTGGTTGTTTCCCTTTATACCATCTTAACGCGAGTATCGACTTTTGTTAATCTCTCTTATCTTGATAATCTTGACCTTGCACTGGTTTTGTAATTAGGTGTATTGCGACAACATTGTGAAACTTTTTACACAAGCGGAGTTTATACCTTGCCCGAGGCAATTTGCAGTGTATTCCTCAAATTGGTGATTTTGAATGATAATCGGGTTTTTGTTTCAAAATTGAGAGCCGGGAAGGATATTCCCATTTTAGATATGTATTTAAACTTTTGATTTTATCTTTTAAGGGCAAAATATATGTGAATCATAAATTAAAAGTTAATTAATTAAAAAATAATTTTTGAAATTTAAATGTTTTTATTCAAACATGTAATTTAAAGTAACAGTTTTAACCTAATTTGACAAAGACGGAATTAGCTCGACGTACATGTTTATTACCAGATATACATAACATTCTTATTTCTTCAAATTGGTGATTTTGAATGATAATCTGGAATTTGTTTAAAAATTGCCAGGAAGCATATAATTCCCATTACTCAACGTATTTTTAAAATATGTATTTAATGACCTCCAGATTTGGCTAAAAATAATCTTTCTCTCAAATTGAAGTTTGTTAATACTAGAAGATGTGTTTTTGTGTCTAAAATATTTCGTCGAAACCAATAGCGCTATAGCGGAATAAGTGAATTGACTTCAAAATATAGATTTTTTTTTATAATCAAGACAGTTTACCCGAGTAAAGCGTTACAATCGCTTTTCGATTTTCGATTTTCATCATATAAAGTAAAAAAAACCCAGCAAATTCTCAAGTGTTTCCGTAATATATTTATTTCCAGATATCTATAAAAGTATTTTTTCTTGTTGTCGAACGATCTGGAGAATAGTCCCTTTAATTTTTAAAATATTTTTATGAGGGCGAAATATATGTGTATTTCGGGTCTCCTTGAAAATGTGTCTTTTCAATTTAAAAAAGTTTTTAAATATTATGGATCCGTGGCCTATAAATGCATTTTACTTTACAATAATGTGAATTTGGATTTTGAATGGTAAGATAAATTATCAAAATTTATAACTCCATATCCATAATTTAGATTTTAACTTTAACGTGTTTATGCAAGAGCCGTAATAATTGTCCCTTTATGCCGCGGGGCATGTCAGACAAACAGATACTAATCCAATTAGTAACGTTAATAAACAGAAATATGTCAGCATTCGGTTAACTTATTGTCCAACACGTTATTTGACATTATCATACATATATAATCATTACAAAAAAATAAGATAAGAAATTTTGAACAACAGTATTATAATACTTACAAACAAGAAACATGAAATTTACACCCGACCCAATGGACTTGTTATATTGACATGTACAATATTCAAGTTTAAATATGAACATGTAGTTCTATATGTTAATCAACTTTATGTTATGTTACGTTTTGATGCAATAAATAATTCTAGTTGTGAAAATGGTATTAAATGAATTAAAAAATGGAATATTTTTATTTAAACATGTAATTTAAAATAACTTTATTTTTATTTAATCTGACAATGTAATGACATTAAACACGGAATTAGATTGACACACATGTCTAGTCTAATTCAGTTTATCCGGTGTCATCAGTACACGTGTACTGTGACGGGCAAAATTTTCCAAATTAGTAAAATCAGTGATATTCAAACGTTTAGGGAAGCAAGAAGACATAAAAATAATTTAAAAATAAACTCATTGAAAGAAAGATTAACTTTTCTAGTTTACTTCAATAACTTAATAAATGTTGTGAGATGATTATAAATATAAGAATAATTCATTCTAAAAGACCATGTAAAGCTTAAAATCTGTCATTTCCTATAGAAATCAATGGGACTCGGGATCAAAATTAGTTACTTATTTCAAACGCTTAGGGAAGCAAGAAGATCATATTTTATTTTATTAAAAATTATATTGAAAGAAAGTGCAAATATTGCAGATTACTTCAATAACTTAATAAATATTGTCAGATGATGCTTTTGATGTCATTTGATGTGTTAAAGTTTTTCTCCTTCTATATTTTAATAGGCGTAAATTGACCGATAATGGCTAATCGATACACCCGATAACCTGTTTTCAAGGGAGACAATTTCGCCAATAAGCCAGCAAATTGGCTTAGATTTCTGGGTATGATTACAATAAGACAGATTGATAATTTAGGTCTCCCCTGAATTAATGTTTTATATTTACATTCGCCCTATTCTTTTCCATTGAAAATTATGACGTTTATTTCGTATGAACAGCAAAAGGAAAGGCGTGAAAGTTACGTCATCGCTGCTTAGTGATAAACGACCGCTGTTTTGACAACGTCCGTGTATAGTCAGGGAGAACGTTCCTTAGATGACGTCGCAGTTGTTCCGTCTGGTGAACTGAATGGCCAGAAAGCTGACAAAATATGTGCAATTTATAATATTATCTTGTTTACAGATGGAAAGGAAATATAATGTAAATATAAGAAATGAAACTATTTTTTCGGTGTTCATGCGAAATGAACGACAGAATAGGATCGGCAAATTAAACATGAATCGCACCGAAA
Organism: Mercenaria mercenaria; assembly: GCF_021730395.1. NCBI lineage: Eukaryota > Metazoa > Mollusca > Bivalvia > Venerida > Veneridae > Mercenaria > Mercenaria mercenaria. The sequence goes on along the minus strand of NC_069361.1, from coordinate 103,472,971 downwards.
AAAATCATTTCATTTTTTAACACAACTTCATCTACAAGCTTGCACAGCCAATTTCTTCTTTTGAGTAAACAATAGATGAGTAATTATCTTACACTGTAGAAACAAAGTGCGGTCTACATCAAATTAACACGTTGTCTTAACCTCACTGTCAGTTTGTAATACTTCTATTTCACAATTTTTTCATGCAAATCATGTTTAGTTACCATCATGGAAATATAAAAGAATACAGCTATTCTGTGGTGCGTCATTAACAGCACATGATGTCCTTGTTAATACATATTTACTGTGCAGTTCTGTTTATATTTTTAACTTATCAAAAGGAAGTTTTACTACAAACATTTGCACAGAATCAGCATCCAAAGATGAACAAACTGTGTCAGATACACGCCGCAATCTTTGATAAAATGCTCCGTTTTAAAGCTGAAAGTCAACCTAGAAATTCTCTCCTACCTTCGGAATATTTGGTCCTGATTTAGGCGCAGATTTTTCATGATTTTCACCGCGTTTCCGTCCTAATAAATCTTCGATCGCTTGATAATAACATGCATTTATGTCCGAAAAAAAAACAACACAGGAACCATTGTTTAATTAGTCGTAAAGAAAATGAAACACTCCATGAATGTTGTTCGGTAATTTTCGGATTTTGGCGCCCTTCGCCCAGAGGCCAGATGTGCACTTAATATTATCGATCTCCCCTAACACAAGCGAAAACTCAACGGAATTACATCGACCTCAGAACTGAACCTGGCAGCCTTCAAATCCGGTTTGTTGGATCTATCCTCAATTTTATAAACAAGGTTTCTTTCTTTCATCTAATGCACTTGTTAAAATATAAAATTGAAATTTTGAGTGCAACATCAGTACTAGCTAGTATTAAACTCCCCAGTTGTGCTTTTGCCACTGACTGCTCCGAAATGGTGCCCTACCGTGTTTCTTTGTTATTCTCGTGTAATAAATCCATTCATATACAGCTGCAGGATTTTCAGTCCTTTTATGTGCTGCGTTCTTAAAACACGACTCTGTATTTTGTACCTGTATTCTTGTGTCGCCAATAATCTATTAATGTGTGGAGCTACTTCGTTGGCTTCGAATCACCTGTTCTATGCCAAGTGTTCGAATCCTTGGTTTGAATGTACTTCTGTTAGGAAATTATCTATTTGGCTTTCAGGAAGCCAGTGCCTGCTCCTGTTTGCCTAATATGTCGGGCCATCCTCTTCTGTTTTAAAGTGAGAAAGTCTCCGTATGATGCATTGCAACTTAAAAATAACTTTAAAAACGTTAAACCAGTCTGCAACTGATCTCCATAAGTCTATAATTGATCCAAGTCCTTGGCATTGGAAACAAATGAACAAGCTGAAGATATATATACAAAATGACGTATACTGTAAGAGTTCCTTGTACATTACTGATAATATGAAATCATATGAGGGATGTTCAAAAATAGGTAGACTAGCATTACATTTGTTCACGTTATATGCATTAAAGTAAAATGGTACCATTATAACCAGAAAACCCTTTCTATTATAAAATTGTTCAACAGTACATATTGTGAAATAAACATTTTCTCTATGGCAGTCATTTTAGCTCCACTGTTAAAACATCTTCATCTCTGAACAAACATAAAACAATGCAAAACAGGAGCTCCTCCTCATGGAATATTGTATGTCCATTTACAAGCAGAATGGGATAGGACATATTGTACCATGAATGGTAACAATCGTGTTTAGTACAGGAAAAAAGGCTGAAGTGACCTTGAAATAAAATCTTAAGAAATGAGTCAAAACACATATTTATCAATGGTTTCAACTGCAAGAAGTAAGAAAACAATGCAGCCAAGATCTGAATAGACAGGATGAAATAAAATACATGTACCAGGAAGTCCTCAATAACAGTGAAAAATAAAATTCAACAATGGGCCTAGGTCTATCACCAGAAGAGGACATTGACCATCTGACACTGCTTCCGACCAAATTTGGCATAAATCCTTTAAGCACTTCATTAACAGTTATTTAAAGTTTTCTCTATATTTTTTGCTGTGGTTGTTCATAATTTAACCACTGGAACAAACTTCATGACCAGAGGTCAAGTTTTTCTCTATCTTTAGCCCTGGTGTCCTCTAAATGGGACAGAACTGAACCATTATAATGATGCCCAAGGCCAAGTTTGATGAAGATCCATCATGTAGGCTATCAAAAGAGGTCATTAATTTTTTTTTCCGTATTTAAGTTTGGTGACCGCTACAAGGGGCAAAGGTGAACCATTTGAACAAATTTGATAAAGGTCAAATTCAGGATGCTACTTGGTGTAATTGTGAACAGAAGTTTCAGATGTGAAAATGTTAACACAGGATACAGGACCACGAACTACGGACCAATACCTGTACTATTAGCTCATCCTGAACAAAGTTCAGATGAGCAAGTATGTCAGAGGGGCATTAGACATAAAAACCTATAAATATAAACTCATTTTTAGTCCACAGGTTTATTATGTCTCTATACTAATACAATCCACTCCACTCTTACATTTTAGTACATACTTCTATGAAGCCACCTGTTTGACTTTTCAGACAGTTGCTAGTCTGTCTGAGGTCAATTTCAAATCAAGTAAAAGTTTACCTCATTCTTTTGACATCATAAAGGTCACAGTCTGATCTTTAAAAATAAGAGAAACTGTAACTTACTTGATGCATATCACTTTAAGTGACAGCTAATAATAAAGATTTGACCTTTTGATCTAAAACAATGATGTGTTGAGGACACCTGCTATCTTTTTTACTTTGTAGGTTTAAAGTTTAGCCTATTTACAGCAGTACATTATAATCTAGAGCATTGCCACTGATGTTCTGTTTGAAGTAAACATGTTACAAATGATCAAACTAAAAGGTAGAACTTCTATTGCATGATTCATGAGAAGCTGTTTAAAGGAGTTTTTTTTTTATTTAGCTCTGTGGCCCTGAAAAGTAACCATTTGAATTAACTTGAGAAAGGACCATATGGGTACGTGGTTCTGGGACAATCTATGTATGAAAAGAATTGGAACCACTACCTTACCCTTGCATGATCGTAAGAGGCGACTAATAGGGTCTTAACACTTGGTTTTGCTGTAACTCTGTGATTCCAGCAGGTATACAAATTTTGATTCCATACCTCATGTTTTTATTTCGATGTAAATGAGATGTCGAACCAAAATTTGTAGTCCTGTTTGGCGCCATATAACCTATACTGCGTTGGTGCACCATAAAACCCAAATAAATAAATAAATATGAGGATGCTAGGGATGAAAAAGTTTGTGTGCAATTCATCAAGTGGTTCAGGAGATGATCTTTAAAGATTTTTTTATATTTTTAGCTTTGGTAGTCCCTAAAAGGGCCATGCATAATCACTAGAACAGAGGACCATAAACGCAGAGCCATTCATGGATTAACCAGAAGAAATTGTTTAAAACAGCCTTCTATTTTTAGCTCTAGCTGCCCCTAAAAATGGTCAAGTGGAATTATTTGAACAAACTTAAGAGTAGACTTTGACAGGATGTGGTTCAAAAGCTGTGTAAAAAAAAATTGTTTTTCTATTTTTAGCTTTGGTTGTCCTTAAAAGGGGTCAGGATGAATCATTTGAACAAACTTCAACTTGATCCATACAAGGATGCAACAGACCAAGTGTGGTGCAGATCTGAGAAGGTGTCATTTTAAGGTTTTTCTATTTTTAGCTTTAACTTTCCCTGAAAGGGGTCAATTGGCTCCATTTAAACAAACTTGATACAGGACCTTAAAGGGATCTTACTAGGATGCTACATAACAAGTTTGGTGTAATGCTGGGCAGTAGTTTGAAAGGAGATGTTTTAAGTCAAAATGTTGAAGCCTTACCATCTACCTATGCTTATAGCTTTACCCCAACCCTATGGTCTAGTCGAGCTGAAAATCAAGTTGAAAATGTGGTCTCTAGTGGTAACAACAGTTTTTTATATTTTCTAAACTGATCTAGTTTTTGACCCTAGATGACCCAGTATCAAACTTGCCCAAGATTTTAACGAGGGAAAGATTCCGACCAAGTTTCATTAAGACCCAAATTGTGAATTAAACAATTCAATCATCGACAACACATGACAGCAACAGGTGACTCATCAGTTCATTTTCAGCACTTACTGCTTAGGTGAGCCAAACATTTAGAGTATCTTTACCTATTGCTGTTGGAGCATTTTCAAGAAAAATACAGTCATTACAAGATATATCTGAATTTAAAATGGCACTATAAATGGAAACACACATACATTTTAGTACTTTATTGATACATTTATCGATGCTGTATATACAAGTTTGGTCTTCGTGACCAGCTGAAATTCACCGTGATGCATCAAGTACTTGAGCATCATTGCACAAAATCATGTTTGTCATCAATAGAGGTAAAAAGCGCTCATAAGACAAACTTTATATGTAAAAAAAATGGCCACAATCTTAGCTGATTTCAACGAAGAGTTTTCTAACTTGGATATGTAAATACATTGATAAGTAATAAACCTTGTGTAGTTTCTATCCAAAATATGTATTTGTTACTGAGATAAAGCTCAACAGTTGACTCACAGTCATAAAGGGCCATAACTTACATTAAATTCAAACAAGACTTGATAACTGTAAAGCCTTGTGTTTAGTTTCCATCCAATACAATGGTTACTGTGATATAGCCTTGCATGTAAAACTTTAACCAGTGTGACTCTGAAGATAACAACAATGGCCTGGTTAGTAAAAGTGCTCTCACTATTCTTCAAATAATCAAGTCAATATGGTCAGTAACACCATGACAACTGTATCAAAACACAAAAAACACATTCAAAATTTTGTTTATGTTGTATATTGTATTATCAGTCAACAACTTTACAACATATTTTATCTAACAGTAAATTTATAACAAACAACAAAACATGTACTGTGAATTCATTTAAATTCGCTGGCATAAAATTTCGTGCAAACGTGAAAAATGGCTGTTTCGCGCCGGCTTTAATTCGCGCATTTTCAATTTATAAATGAAAAAATATAATTAAAAAATAATAACAGCGCGGTCTTAAATTCGCGCATCGCTCCTAGCGCGAAATACGCGAAAATTCGTCCTACGCAAATAAAAATGATTTCACAGTATTATAAAAGAAAAGCAATAACATCATTTAGACGGATATCAAAGTTAAAGCAGCATTCAAAACCAGAAAAAACTTCTCTTTTCAAATTGATAAAAAAGTTTCAGAAGTATCAAGTTTAAATGTTTTAAACAATCTTGCTACATTTTTTTTGTAGGGAGGATGTGCTTCAAGACTTACATGGCGACTTTCCCAGCTTTTGATGTCGGAGAAAGACTCCAGGTGTCCTACTGAGCATTGTTTCTGGCACGGGCAGGCACCTGGGTAGGACCACCACTCTTCCACAAGCCAGAGGATGGCTTCCTCACATGAAGAATTATACACCCCAAGTGAGGTTTTGAACTCACAGCAATGTGGGAAAAGTAATTAGAAGTCAGTGACCTGAACCACATAACTACTATGGCCACGAGTTTGGTATAAAAAAATCAATTTGAAATTAATTTCATATACAGTCAAACCTGCCATAGAAACCACCTGGATTAAGCAGCAACTTGCCATAAACATTCTCTCATTAGCTAGGCTTAATACATGCTTGACTGAGGTTACAATTATAGGGAAATTAATTTTTGTTCAATTCTTACAATTGTAGAATAAATTCACGGACATACACTAAAAATAAAAACCTATATCTTTTTTTCCCCTCGCCATTAAACTTTATGAAACTTTTTTCTTATCTTCTTTTTCATGAACTTTTCTGAGTTCTGACACAACTATAACTTTAATGTAATATCATTATGAAACAATTAACAGGCAGGTCAAACCACAACATTTTTATGTAACAGATATGACTTTTTGACCTTAGTTACTCAGGTTTAATCTATTTGTTCAATATCAACAAAGTAATTTCCTAAACCATATACATTTGAATAGTATTTCTCCACAAATCATAATGTTACAATGCTTATATGTAAAGTTTGGGGACAAAACTTCTAGCAAATACAATGGCATTTGTTTATGAAACAATTAAATAAATCCGTACACAATTGCAGATTAAAGTCCTTTTCAGGTTTTCTTTTCATTATTTTTTTATTCATAATTTAAGAGCAAAAGAAGCTCCACATGAACATCCTTGCTCTGCCTGTGGATTTTCTATAACACGAAATGCAGCCTTTATTAATTCTTCATGATAGTCTATTGTTGATCCTTTGATGAAATCTAAAGATTCTTTGTCCACAACAATTTTTGCTCCATCACGCTCAAATATTCTGAAAAATATAGTTCATATGACATACTGGACAAGAAATAAACAATATGTTGAAATTTCAGATGAATAAAAAGTTAAAAATGCTGAATTGTTAAAAGTTGATATTTGTGCATAACAGTTCAAGACCAAAATTGTTCAGGAAAGGAATGTAACAACCCCTCATTGCACAGGGCAGCTGTATTTCAAAACACAAACAAGAGAGATAAGAAACATTGCTTAATCTTTTTTTTTCTTTCTCAACCTATGACTTAAGTCTGACCAGATCGAGAAGTACAATCATGGTATGTAGGATACAATATTTTAAAGCAAAAAGTTTTGTACTTAATGAATGAACTCTAAGCACCAAATAACAGTAAAATAATGAAGTAAGCTCCATGAAAGGAAACCTAGATCATCACGAAAAGTTTCAGTGGTCTGGGAAAATTAGCACATGTTTAATGCACTTAAAAATTAGATGTCAAATTTAGAACAAAATATTTTAAACATCTGTTTAATCTTTACCCTGTTATATTTCTAGAACGAACTAGTCCATCATTCAATTTGGACAGTATGATACTATCACTTATTATTCAAAGGGGTCTTCACTGAAAATTTACTGACTTATTGCAAACAGTTCAGACCATGATCAGCCTGCATGGCTGATCTTGGTCTGCACAGTGGTCGCAAAGACAAAGACACTTGCTCCCAGCAAGCTATAGGTTAAAAATCTGTTTAATAAATATCTTTTAATTACCTTATTTATTTCTTAAATTGTCTGTAATAGTGGAAAATGTTTCAGAGTCTGGTGTGTCTTAGTTTGATTAAATATTTTTGTATAATAATTGACTCAAATATGACAGATTGTGTATAATCTTTAGAAGGGTATCAAATCAACCAGTCTGACCTGGAAATAGTGCAGCCATATTTGATATTACTTTTTTACATAAAAGACATATCAGAATCAAAATAAGGTATAGCAGATATATGTTTTAATTAATCCAAACACTCTTTTCTTTGTATTAAGATTAACTAATTTATTTCTTTAGATGCAACCTTTTGTTTTGAAATATTTTATTCTAAATCTCTTTTGCTTACCTTTTTGTGAAGCAAGGTATATTACTTATTATAATATTCTCAATATTCTAAACTTTAACTTGAGGATCTGTTTATTGGATATAAAATCAGTACATGTAAACTTCTATTGCCAAAATTCATATATCTTTGAAATGTAACTGAAATAAATAAAAAAACAAGAGGGCAAAGATGGCCCTAGGTCGCTCACCTATGAAACACTCCATAACAGTGTAAAACATGTTTGACCTAGTGATTTCATGGAAAAAAATATTCTGACCAATTTTCATTAAGATTGGACCAAAAAATTGGTCTCTTGTGATAAAACAAGCATTTTCTTAGATTATGATATGACCTAGTTTTTGACCCTAGATGACCCATGTTCAAACTCGACCTAGATTTTATCATGGCAATCATTCTGACCAAAATTCATGAAGATCAATTGAAAAATACAGCCTCTATCATATACACAAGTTTTTTCTTTGATTTGACCAAGTGACCTAGTTTTTGACCTCAGATGACCCTTATTCAAATTCGACCTAGATTTCATTAAGGCAATCATCCTGACCAAATTTCATAAAAATCAATTGAAAAAAACAGTCTCTATTGCATACACAAGATTTTTCTTTAATTTGACCTAGTGACCTAGTTTTTGACCTCAGATAACCCATATTCAAACTCGACCTAGATTTCATCAAGGCAATCACTCTGACCAAATTTTGTGAAGATCAATTGAAAACTACATCCTCTATTGCATACACAATGTTTTTCTTCGATTTGACCTAGTGACCTAAATTTTGACCCCAGATGACCCATTTTCGAACTCAGCCTAGATTTTATCAAGGTAATCATTCTGGCTAAATTTCATGAAGATCAGTTGAAAAATACAGCCTCTATCGCATACACAAGGTTTATCCTTGATTTGACCTAGTAACCTAGTTTTTGATCCCAGATGACCCATTTTCAAACTCGGCCTAGATTATATCATGGTAATCATTCTGACCAAAATTCATGAAGATCAATTGAAAAATACCGCCTCTAACGCATACACAAGGTTTTTCTTTGATATGACCTAGTGACCTAGTTTTTGACCCGAGATGACCCATTTTCGAACTCGGCCTAGATTTCATCAAGGCAATCATTCTGACCAATATTCATGAAGATCAATTGAAAAATACAGCCTCTATCGCATACACAAGGTTTTTCTTTGATTTGACCTAGTGACCTAGTTTTTGACCCGAGATGACCCATTTTCGAACTCGGCCTAGATTTCATCAAGGTTATCATTCTGACCAATATTCATGAAGAATAATTGAAAAATACAGCCTCTATCACATACACAAGGTTTTTCTTTGATTTGACCTAGTGACCTAGTTTTTGATCCGAGATGACCCATTTTCGAACTCGGCCTAGATTTCATCAAGGTTATCATTCTGACCAATATTCATGAAGATTAGTTGAAAAATAAAGTCTCTATCGCATACACAAGGTTTTTCTTTGATTTGACCTAGTGACCTATTTTTTGACCCGAGATGACCCATTTTCGAACTCGGCCTAGATTTCATCAAGGTTATCATTCTGACCAATATTCATGAAGATTAATTGAAAAATACAGCCTCTATCTCATACACAAGCTAAATGTTGATGGACAGACGACAGACGCCGGACATCGAGTGATCAGAAAAACTCACCTGAGCATTGCTCAGGTGAGCTAAAAACAACAACACATGTCAACCAGACTTCAAGGTTAAAAAAGTAAGATTGGAGAAGATTGGTCAATATCAATACTGTGTTAAGAACTGACCAATCATATCATTATGTAATATAGTTTTTAACCCTAATCATGCTGGACATGATTAATTCTGCCTTTGTGACCAGTGCAGATCAAGATCAGCCTGCACATTCATTCAGTCTGATCATGATCTGCACTGTTCGCATACACAAAAACCTTGTGTATGCGATATCTTTTTGGTATGCACCCCTTTTAACAGTTAATGGTACTGTCCAAATTGAAAGATGGACAAGTTCATTATAGAAATTAAGCAGGGTAAGGGTTAAAGTTGTCTCCAAGATTCTTTAGACTGGTCTCCAAAATCCGTTGTATTGTAACCTACAGCTTCGTTCTCTCTAGAGTGGGGGAGACCATTGCTTCACTCTCTGGCCAAGACATACCAAAGATAAAGATAATGGTATTAGTATGGCACTCAGCATTTAGAGGGTAGTCTAAGGATTGGTCAGCCCTATCTCAGTAATGCGACTGGATGGGATTTCATGTTATGTGTCTACAACCTGATATTCCAGTAAGGCAGAACTACAAAACTGGGCATTGTGCTCAATGCTACAATTAGACACTGTTGTTTAACCCTTACCATGCTGGAAATGATTGATTCTGCCTTTGCGACCAGTGCAGACCAAGATCGTCTGCACTGTTAGCTATTCAGTCAGTAAATTTTCAGTAAACACCCCTTCAAATAATAAATGGTACTGTCCAAATTAAAAGATGGACAAGTTTATTATAGAAATTTAGCAGGGTAAGGGTTAATGACTGGGAATTTGCTGAAAAAGACTCTGAACCCAAACACACACACTGCTTTCATATATAAGTGTTAATTTATACCTGTCATCTTCTGTGATATCTTTACTCAGTTCAAACTGATACTGGAACCCCGAGCATCCCCCGCCCTCAACAACCACACGCAAATATGAATCATCATTCTTTATCTTATTCAGTCTCTGAAAAACAAAATACTAGAGCTTATATATTTATAAATATTTGCAACAGAATTATTGACCTTGTGCCATATGATGGGGACGATGATTGTTTTTGTTTGTTTTGGGTTTAACGCCGTTTTTCAACAGTATTTCAGTTATGTAACGGCGGGCAGTTAACCTAACCAGTGTTCCTGGATTCTGTACAAGTACAAACCTGTTCTCCGCAAGTAACTGCCAAATTCCCCACATGAAACATAGGTCGAGGTTGAATGATTTCAGACACGATGTCTTTTATCAAATCGTCACGGAGAACATACCCCGCCTCGCCCAGGGCTCGAACACATGACTCAGCAATCCATAGATCTGCGCTCTCCCTATTGAGCTAAGTGGCCTGGCCTGGGACGATGATGTGGAAGAACTATTTAAGATTTAATCAAATTCATTAAGTAATAACAGTGTACCACAATAAACTGAAACTCTAAGTAAAAAGGGGGCATACTTCATTAAATACTGGTGCAAGAGTTATGGGCCTTGTGTCAGATGATTTGGGTGATGATGTGGTACAATTATTTAAAGTTTTAATCAAACCTGTTTGGTAATAATAGAGATAGAGTGGAAGTGCATCAAAACTTTAAGTTGAAATTTTAAGTAAAAAGGGGTGTAATTCATAAAATATTGGTGTGAGAGTTAATGTCCTTGTGTCATTTGATGTGGGTGATGATGTAGTACAACTATTTAAAGTTTGAATCAAATCTGTTTGGTAAAAATAGAGATAGAATGAAAGTGCATCAACACTTAAACCTGAAATTTTAAGTAAAAAGGGGGATAACTCATTAAATATAGGTATCACAGTTATTGCCCTTGTGTCAAATGATGGAGGTGATGATGCCAATTAATTATTTTAAGCTTGAATTAAATCCCATTGATATAACAGAGATATAGTGAAAATGCATCAAAATTCACATAAAATTCTAAGTAAAAAGGGGGCACAATTCATGCAAAATTAGAGCCAGAGTTATGGACCTTGTGTCATAAGATGTCAAACAACTTTTTTAAGTTTGAATCAAATCCATTCAGTAACAAGAGTTCGTAGAACCCGAAATGTCCCCCTTGATGCATCTAGTAATTGCACCAGGAACAGAAATCATTTTGTCACTTTACACAAAAGTTCTACTGTTCTGGGTAAATATGACCTTGACCTTTGACCTATTGACCTTAAAATAAACAGAGGTCATCTGCTGGTCATGATCAACCTCCCTATTAAATTTCTTTATCCTATGCTTAAGTGTTCTCAAGTTATTGTCCAGAAATGGTTTAACTGTTCTGGGTCACTGTGATCTTGACCTTTGACCTACTGACTTTAAAATCAATGGGGGTCATCTGCTGGTCATGATCAACCTCCCTGTCAACTTTCATGATCCTAGACTAAAGCATACTTGAGTTATCATCTGGAAACCGTTTAACTGTTCCGTGTCACTATGACCTTGACCTTTGACCTATTGATCTCAAAATCAATAGGGGTCATCTGCTGGTGATGACCAGCCTTCCTGTCAACTTTCATGATCCTAGGCTTAAGCGTTCTTGAGTTATCATCCGGAAACCGTTTAACTGTTCTGGGTCACTGTGACCTTGACCTTTGACCTACTGATCTCAAAATCAGTAGGGGTTATGACCAATCTCCCTATCAAATTTCATGATCCAAGGCCCAAGCGTTCTTGAGTTATCATCCAGAAATGGATTGGTCTACATACTGACAGACCGACTGACCAACGTCTGCAAAACAATATACCCACCTTCTTCGAAGGGGGGCATAATAAGTGAGATAGAGTGAAAGTGCACCAAAACTTTAACTTGAAATTCTAAGTGAAAGGAGGATAATTCATAAAATCTTGGCGTGAGAGTTATGACCACTGTGTCGTATGATGTGGGTGATGGTGAGAAATAACTATTTAAGTTTGAAGTAAATCCATGAAGTAATAACAGACATAAAGAGAAAGTGTATCAAAACTTTAACCAAGGTGCAGACGCGGAAAGACGCCAATGCCGGGTCGAGTTGGATAGCTTTCCATACTTCTTATAGTCAAGCTAAAAACTGGACAACACTTGGCAATGGATGACCAAACACAGGCCAATAAGAGCTGTCCTTGCGTGCTTGACAATTGATATGTTGAACAAGGGCTTTAAATTTCTAAAAAGGGCTCTGATTTACAATTATTCAATCAAGTATTATTTCAGTAGGTTTGATCTCTGGGAAGCATTGTGTGCAGTTTCAATACAAAATATATTATTATTACTGAGATACAATTTGATAGTTGGATGCAAAACTTTAACCGAAAAAGGGCCATAATTTATGTTGAATTAAATCAAAAGTTATCTAAACTTGCTTCTTTTAGCAGGTTTCATGACTAGGAATCCTCCTGTGAAGTTTCAAACAAACATAAGCAATGGTTACTAATATATAACCTTGCAAACAGAAGTACAACCAAGGTGTGACACTGATGCTCCACTTAGTACTTAGGGGTGTGGGGTGGGGGAGGGGGGAGAGGGGAGAAAATAATGTACAATATAACAAGAGTTCACAGAGTGATCTTGGCGCCCACCACTGAGCCATTTTTGAATGTTCCAATTTCAAGACTAGCTCACGGTCAAATTTCATTTCGGTACACAACACTGTGCATGTGGTCCATGCATGTGGTCCAAATTTGAAAGCTGTAGCTTGAGAAATGTGAAAGTAGGTCACAAGATCAATTTCAAGGTCAAAGTTCATTTCAGTATACAAAATTATGCATGTGCTTCAAATCTGGAGGCTGCAGCTTGAGAAATGTGAAAATAGGTACTAGGTAAAAATCAATGTCAAATTTCAATTCAGAACATAAAAATATGCATGTGGTCCAAATTTGAAGCCTGTACCTTCAAAAATGTGAAAGTAGGTCAATGTCAAAGTTTTTTCGGTACACAAAACTATGCATGTGGTCCAAATTTGAAGGCTGGTCCAAATTTGAAGCCTGTACCTTCAAAAATGTGAAAGTAGGTCACTAGGTCAATGTCAAGGTCAAAGTTTTTTTGGTACACAAAACTATGCATGTGGTCCAAATTTAAAGGCTGTAGCTTGAGAAATGTGACAGTAGGTCACTAGGTCAAAAACAAGGTCAAATTTCATTTCGGAAAACACGAAACTATTCATGTGGTCCAAATTTGAAGCCTGTACCTTCCAAAATGTGAAAGTAGGTCACTAGGTCAATGTCAAGGTCAAAGTTTTTTTCCAGTGCACAGAACCATGCATGTGGTCCAAATCTGAAGGCTGTAGCTTGAGAAATGTGAAAGTAAGTCACTAGGTCAAAATCAAGGTCAAATTTCATTTTGGAACATGAAACTATCTACGTGGTCCAAATTTGAAGCCTGTACCTTAAAAAATGTGAAAGTAGGTCACTAGGTCAATGTCAAGGTCAAAGTTTTTTTCGGTACACAAAACTATGCATGTGGTCCAAATTTGAAGGCTGTAGCTTGAAAAATGTGAAAGTAGGTCACTAGGTCAAAATCAAGGTCAAATTTCATTTCATAACACGAAACTATGCATGTGGTCTAAATTTGAAGCCTGTACCTTCAAAAATGCGAAATTATGTCAAAGTTTTTTCCGGTGCACAAAACTATGCATGTGGTCCAAATTTGAAGGCTGTAGCTACAGAAATGTGAAAGTAGGTCACTAGGTCAAAATCAAGGTCAACTCATGTCAAGGTTCATCTTGCCACTCAAAACTATACATGTGGTCCAAATTTGAATGTTGTAGGTTATTGACAAGAAAAAAAGCTTTTCCCTATATAAGTCTATATGAACCATGTGACCCCAGGGCGGGGCCATATCTGAACAAACATGGTAGAGAACCACTAGATGATGCTACATTAAATATATATGAGCCCTAGGCTTTGTGGTTTGGACAAGAAGATTTTCAAAGTTTTTCCCTATATAAGTCTATGTAAACCATATGACCCCCAGGGCGGGGCCATATTTGACCCTAGGGGGATAATTTGAACAATCTTAGTAGAAGACCACTAGATGATGTCACATACAAAATATCAAAGCCCTGGGCCCTGTCACTTTGGACAAGAGGTTTTTCAAAGTTTTTCCCTATATAAGTCTACATAAACCATGTGACCCCCGGGGCGGGGCCATATTTGACCCCAGGGAAATAATTTGAAACATCTTGGTAGAGGACCATTAGATGATGCTTCATACCAAATATCAATGCCCTAGGCTCTGTGGTTTTGGACAAGAAGATTTTCATAGTTTTTCCCTATATAAATCTATGTAAATTATAGAAATAAACAAAGGACCATAACTCACTCAAAAATTGTTGAACCAGTCTGATTTTCAGGGGGACACAACAAGGGTACCAAGACATCATTCTGACAAAGTTTGGTCAAAATCCCCCCAGTACTTTCTGAGGAGATGCAATAACGAGAAATTCTTAATGGAAGGACTGACGGACGGACGGACGCAGAGTGATTTGAATAGCCCACCATCTGATGATGGTGGGCTAAAAACATGCAGTAGGATGAAGTATAAGCAACTGTTTGTGAAAATGTCAAGCAAAGTTTGCATATTCTGTAGGTAGCATCAACTACTTACAACAACATTAAATGATCAGCAACATTCTGCACAGAATATGCAAACATTCTTTTTTTCAGCAAGTTTAATGGATGATTACTAAATACAGGTTTGACAGTAATTCAATAATACAACAGCTGCTCAATCTTTGGCCTTCTACAAAGTGAAGGTAAGTGGAAAAGTTCCAAAACTTTTCATGACAGATATAGTTATTTATAGATGTAGCCTGAAAGTATGACATTTCAAACGGTTGCCCTTTCTGTTTAAGTCCAATTCTTTTGTAAGAGTCACAGGTTATATAACATTTTTTTTTAATTTACCAAACCAACCTACTTTTGACAAAAAAAGGAAACATACTCAAATTAAGTTTAAATACAAACAGACATAAACATTTAAAGTATATTTCATTCTTGAAGATCAACAAGCTAATAAAGTTCATCACTTAACTAAAGCCATCCATTCTTTATTCAGGTGAAATAGACATTAAAATAGACATTTTTACCAGTTGCAATACCTAACTGCCATTATGCTATAAAAGAATAAAAACAAACTAATGCAGAACTTTACCTTTGCTTACAGATCATGGGATTCTGGAAAGTCATGCTTACATCTATATATCCATTTAGAAAAGGAAGGATTTTTAACAAAAAAATATTCTTACACAACCAGCAGCTCCAATGAATCCAACATGGCACTACTAACAGGCACAAAATATCCTACTCAAGAGTTTTAAATAAATTATTCATATAAATTTCTACAATATTTTGTATCACTTTTAATCATGAACGACTGCTGTTAGTTATACAGAATGTTAAATACCAACGTGGGAAGGAATAAAACAGACCAAACTTAATTTATGCATTAAGTGGGCAGCAAATCAGAGAGCATCTTTCAGACTTCCTTGTTTTAGTATTGGCAATAAAATCATGTAAACCAAGGGAGATAGATATGACTGAAAAAGACAAAAGAACAGTTACAGATAACATCCTCTCTATAACAAAGTCAAAGTGACTCCACCATTTTGAAGCTTGATAGAGAGATACAACTAGAGCTATCACTGGAGTGATTAATATCCTCATGTAGGTCATAATGTGGGACAACAGTTTAAGTCAAATCCTTTCGGTAACAAGTTAATGAAGTATTGCCATGCAATACAAAGTCCCTTACTGGAAGGTACCTATATAATATAAGTCCACAAGAAACTCTTTACCAGGTAGAGATAGGTCAAAATACACCTTAAAATTGGATGTAACACGCATGCTGTACCACAGAAAAGTGGTCTCGATTTTTCTCTACCGCCAGTAATAAAAAAGTTACAATAAAATCTATTTATAGTAAAACAAAGGGACGTAATTCTAAAAACAAGGGTGCCTCATGGTGTTGAACATTTGGTCCAAGTTACATCAAAATCCCTCCATGGATTAAGAAGAAATGTTCCGTACAAAGTCATTCTTGAATTTGCCCTTTGACCTCTAAATATGACCTTGACCTTAGACCTAGGGACCTGGTTCTTGCGCATGACATGTTGTCTCATCCAGGGGAATATTTGTGCCAACTAATATCTAAATCCTGCTTTGCATGACATAGTTATAGACCGGACAGGAAAAAAATCCTCTTGACCTTTGATCTCAAAGTGTGACCTTGACCTTTAAGCTAGGGTACTGGGTGTTGCGCATGACACGTCGTCTCATCATGGGAAACATTTATGCCAAGTAATATTGTAATCCCTTGATGGATGACAGAGTTCTGGATCGGACAGGGAAAAAACCTTATTGACCTTTGACCTCCAATTGTGACCTTGACCTTTAAGCTAAGGGTCTGGGCTTTGCGCATGACATGTTGTCTCATCATGGGGAACATTTGTGCCAAGTAATATTAAAATCCCTTCATGGATGGCAGAGTTATGGACGGGAGAGGAAAAAACTCTGTTGGCCTTTGACCCCCAATTGTGACCTTGACCTTTGAGCTAGGAGTCCGGGATTAGCGCATGACACGTCGTCTCATCATGGGGAACACTTGTGCTAAGTGATATTAAAATCCCTTTATGAATGTCAGAGTTATGGACCGGACACGAAACAAACCCTGTTCATGCTATGTTAACATTTGACTGCTAAGGGTGACCTTGACCTTTGAGCTAGGGGTCTGAAATTTGTGCATGACACATCGTCTTGTTATGAGGTACATTTGTGCCAAGTGATATTAAAATCCCTTCATAGATGGGAGAGTTATGGACCGGACAGGAAAAAAGCCTTGTTGACCTTTGACCTCCAATTGTGACCTTGACCTTTAAGCTAGGGGTCCAGGTTTTGCGCACGACACGTCGTCTCCTCAAGGGGAACATTTATGTCAAGTAATATTAAAATCTCTTCATGGATGGGAGAGTTATGGACCGGACAGGAAAAAAGCCCTGTTGACCTTTGACCTCCTTGATCTTTGAGCTAGGGGTCCGGGATTTGTGCATGACACATCATCTCATCATGGGGAACATTTGTGCCAAGTAATACTAAAATCCCTTCAAGGATGGGAGAGTTGTGGACCGGACAGGAAAAAAGCCCTGTTGACCTTTGACCTCCAATTGTGACCTTGACCTTTCAGCTAGGGGTCTGGGTTTTGCGCATGACACGTCATCTCATCATGGGGAACATTTGTGCCAAGTAATATTAAAATCCCTTCATGGATGACAGAGTTATGGACCAGACACGAAATTGCGGACGGACGGACGGACAGACAGACATACGGATGTTCTAACGAAATGGTATTTATGTGACACCCCATTGTTCTCTCTATTGTTCTATCAGTCACATAAAAAGAAAAAAGTCACATAAACAGAATGGAATGAATGACATCAAAGAGAAAGTACCGTTATGAAGTCACTTAACCATCATTTCGTGGGCACGGACAGACAGACGGATGTTCTAACGAAACGGTATTTATGTGACACCCCCATTGTTCTCTCTATTGTTCTATCAGTCACATAAAAAGAAAAAAGTCACATAAACAGAACGGAATGAATGACATCAAAGAGAAAGTACCGTTATGAAGTCACTTAACCATCATTTCGCGGGCACTGACGGACAGACGGATGGACGGAATGACGGAAAAGTGCATTCCTATAGTCCCCGAAACTGGTTTTCAACCAGTAGGGGACTAATAACTAGATGTGTGTTCATTGGACACAGGTGCCCCAACTCCTGTCAGAGTACATGGTTTCATGACTAGGTGAAATATTTTTAAGACATATGCAACACAACCTTTTACACACTTTTTGTGTATTTTTCACTAAGTGAAGGACCATAACTCTGGCCTACCTGAGTGAAATCCCAAAGGGAACACCAGGTGCACAACTTCACAAGCTATAAATTAATCCTCCAATGCTTTATGCCTCTAGGTCATGTACATTTTTATATACATGGGACACAAACTTTTATTTTTTACTAAGTCAAGGGCCATAACTCTGGTCTTGCAAATAAAAATAAAAAACTCAGGTGCACAAATTCACATGCTGGATAATATTCCTACAAGGTTTCATGACATTAGGTGAAATATTTTTAAGATATATGCAACACAAACTTTTAAGAAATTTATGTGTATTTTTCACTAAGTCAAGGACCATAACTATGACCTGATTGTGTAAAATCCTAAACAGAACACCAGGTGTAAATGAACTTCACAAGCTATATAACAATGCCCTGATGTGTTATGACTCTAAGTCAAAAACTTTTTGAGACACATGCGACACAAACTTGTATACTCTTTATGCACATGTTTGACAATTAAGGGCCATAACCCTGGTCTGACTGTCAGAAATCTGTAACAAAATCTCAGGTGCACAATTTACATTCTGAATAACATTCCAACGATGTTTCATGACCCTAGCAGGGTTTCCGCTGCTATACGCCAATTCCTTTTTTGGTGAAAAAAAATTAAATTGGTGAAAAAAAAAAATCCACAGTTAAAGCCCTGCTCCTACCTTTTAACCTTGAATTGTCA
Organism: Mercenaria mercenaria; assembly: GCF_021730395.1. NCBI lineage: Eukaryota > Metazoa > Mollusca > Bivalvia > Venerida > Veneridae > Mercenaria > Mercenaria mercenaria. Next base: position 103,454,286 of record NC_069361.1, on the reverse strand, counting down.
CTGAAAGAGCATGGAAATCCTGACTTTGTACAGTGACGGCTGTCAAAATAGAGTCTATTTTATATAAAATTCTATATGAAGTATCTGGTTTTGCGTGCTAAAGTGTGGCACGTGGCCGTTAACTGTTACCCATTGTAATCATGGGTTGCATACACACAAAAGAGTCTGAATAGCCGCGGAGCAGGGCTTTAACAATTTTAAATTTGCGTAAAATAAACATCTGTTTTACTACTGGAAACAACGTTATAGTACAATAGAAACATGCAGACTATCACCGATCAATAATTATACACAGCGTGTCGCAGATAATCCGATATTTAGCAATACACACCGTGTCGATACCGAATTACACCTCTGGGCATAATTTAAAACTTCGCAGAGTCACAAGAGTGTTCCTCCATGCAAGAACGATTATCAGTCAATCTGATTTGACAAATTCAGACCCGCCTACTATTACGAAAGCAAATGAAACAAAATATTTGTTGAGCGCTTCATCTAAAGCCCCACCCATTTTCTTGATATTAAAACGCAAGTTATTTTTAATATCAAGCCAATTCACCGAAGTAATCGATAATAATGAAAAGTCGAGAGATATTATAGATAAATTTGTGCGATTGTAAAATATTACTGTTAAATACATCTACGCGCTCGTAAATTTCAGTTGTGTATTTCAGCGCGTTCGTAAAATTTCAGTCGAAGAATTGAGATATTGAGATACATATGAACTAAAGCAGTTTGTTTGGTTCTTTTACTTGCCCAACGTATAGCATTGATACATCGGCCCCATTCAAGGGCATCAAAATAAAGAGCTACTTATACCTTTAGGTGGTATTTTCGCTATACATTTTATGTATGAAACATTAAAGAAATTTAGAGATATATATAATAAAATTTAAGCCTTTTTGAAAAGCTTTTCAAAAGTCATAAAATAAAATAAAACACGCTGGTTTGGATAAATGACCTTATATAAATTTTGAAATAAAAAGTTAGAAATTAAAAAGCTAAATGTTCATGTTTAAGAAACATCTTAGTAGTAAAAAATGACCATTAAAGGGAGATAATTCAAAATTGGCAAACTATATATAGGTGTAACAGTCTCAGAAAAAATGTGCAGCCTCGACCGGGATTCGAACCTCGGACCTTCGGCTTACCGTGCCAACGCTCTACCAATTGAGCTACCGAGGCCATCCGATACGAGAACCGCTACACACCTTCCCTCTTATTGCGAGACATTGGCACTCCTGGCCAATGTCTGCCGCAGACTGTTAACCGAATTCAGATGCACAACCCAGCCAAACTGCTTCCCCCTCCATGGGCTCCAAGGGTGAGCATCCCGGACGAGCCCCCAAATGTAACAGTCTCAGAAAAAATGTGTAGCCTCGACCGGGATTCGAACCTCGGACCTTCGGCTTACCATGCCAACGCTCTACCAATTGAGCTACCGAGGCCACCCGATACGAGAACCGCTACATAGGGATAGTTTTATAGATTTGTTTTGAAAATGGTTGAGAATTAAGATTAAAACCTATTTTTGACTCAATGTGATATTAGGATAGACTTGTTCAAGAGCAAATTGCATAGCTAAAGTATGAAATGAAAAAGAGATTGAAAAAAAAAAATGGTATAGATCTATAATTTTGAACTGACTACTTATATTTACATGATAAATCAATGTTATTGTGTATGCACCTGCTTGTTGAGTTATTTGTGGAATGTAGAAAATAAATTTAAAAAACTGAACTAATTGATTGATATTATATTAATTCTAATTTTTTCGACATTATTGATCCTCTGCCGCACACACCTTTTTCTTTAAAAAATTTAAGCGGCGGATAAATTGTGCCCAGTGGAAACCCTTGCCCTAGGTCAAATACTTTTTAGATATGTGCGACATAAACTTTTATGCCCTTTCATACATATTTTTTACTAAGTAAAGGATCATAACTGGTCTAGCTGAGCAATACTTCTAACAAATACCCAGGTACACAACTTCATCTGCTGAATAATATTCCTGTAATGTTTCATAATCCTGGGAAAAATACTTTTTGAGATACATGCGACACAAACTTAGGCCCTTTTTATGCATATTTTTGACTAAGTCAAGGGCCATAACTCTGGTCTGGTTGTGTGAGATCCAAATTAAAACATCTGGTGCACAACTTCCCATGCTGAATAACAATCCTGTGAGGTTTGATGACACTAGGTCAGATACTTTTTGAGATATGCAGGACACAAATTCGGAGGGATGGACACACAGAAGGACAAACAAGGTCATCTCTATAATACCCCAGTCACACATACGGCGCGGATAACTACGTCTAGCCATGGATAGAAACGTAGTAATCCGTATTGATCCGTACCTGAGCCGCACCTTAAAGTAGTAACCCATATCAATCCGTACCAGTCCGTACGACTCAGGTACGGATCGATACGGATTACTACGTTTCTATCCGTAGCTAAACGTAGCTATCCGCGCCGTATGTGTGACTGTGGTATTAGATAGAGCGAAAGTCTTACCTGTACACAACTATCACTGAGGTGTAGGTCAGCACCTTCTTGTTGTTCAGGTTTTGAACTTGTCTCTGACAGAAGTTGTGAGCTTTTGTAAATCTGTCTTTGAACTGACCATGAAATATTTCTGCAAAATAACATATTAAAATGTCTTTAATGTTGTAAATAGTCATGTACTTACATAATAACATAGTACTATACTTAGTAATTATAGAGGTAGAATTCATGAAAACTTTAACTTGATATTGTAAGTAAAAAGGGTGCAAAATTCGTTAAATATTAATGTTAAGGCCCTAGTGTCATATGACGAGAAAAAATTTAACTTTCATTAGACTGAAGCAAAATTTAATTCATTAAGTAATAACTCAGTAATATTTCCATACAGGACTGTCTAGATGTGTGGTAATCAATATGAATACTGAGAACAGTATTTACGAAGAGGAGACTATAATTATTTTATCTTTGTAAACGGGAGATGAATTTAAAAGTTTACTCTCCAATTTCCATGTCATTTTTAAATACACTTTAAGTGACAGGAAACCGAAGTATTTATAATTCTTTAATCCCGGGAAAAATATGATCACAAATCCGATAAATAATTTCTCATTACTTTCTCTGTTCCAAATATATTATCAGAAATTTTATCTGATGCAACACTTTGCCTTTACATTTAAGGGTTAGCAGTATATCACAAAACCAAAGAAATGTAAACAAAGTAAACAAATAACATCTTTTTAAACCAGGGCTTTTCATCCTTATATATCAGAGGCCTGTATAAGGCCACTTCCCAATCCAAATATATACTATTTTTTCCCCACTGTGGCAGAGATATTTCCCAAAATGCAATGTAAGATTTCCCCAAAATCATGCCACCATATAGTTAAGATATTTTTTACATTTTAGTATTTCCAGAGGAAGCCTTTGTCTGGTATCAATTTTTTGTCGCACTATAGCCTAACAGCACACATAACCACATGTGATGCATTACCAGTCTAATCCGTTATGTTCCATGGCCTGGATTTTAGTCCGTGTTTCAGGGGATATAAATTTAATTTATCTTTCGGTGTTTACTTATGGTTGATTATTTTTCCAAAAAATGGACAAATATCACGCATAAACTTCCCAATCTGAAAGGCCAAGGCCTCTTCCCAATTTCCTGATGAAAATCCCTGAATTATCTTTACCGCTCTGTCCTGTATGATTGGATACTTAAAATATTCTAAAAGAGTTGTCCCCCTTTAAAAAAGAATGTCATTTGTAAAGAAATAAAAGTAAATAATTGTCAAAAATGATGTTTAACCTAGTTTAAGTTATGTAAAGTTTAAGCACTCGTACAGTGTTGCAAATGCATCAAAACGAAGACATGTAAAAGCTTTTTAAAAAAAAGTGAGTTTTTAAAGGCATTGAAGTATCCAGAAGTGTAACCCCTTCATGTAGACAAACTTACTGTCGCTGAGTGGCTGCTTTTTAATTTCTGACATTTGCAGCCACCACGACAAGCCAAAAGATGTCAAAACCCTGGGATATGTTCCGAGCAAAATCTGCTCGCTACTCAAAAAGATGAAAACAGTTAAACACCATGAAATATATAGCATGTCCATGAAGAAAGGACCCTTTTCTCGCGATCTGCACTAATTATATTCTTAAATTACACTGTATTACCTTATACTGGCCATAAATCCCCAACTACATCGTAATATTGACCTTGTTTTTCAGCCAGTTACAGTTTGACCGTCACAATATAAAACAAATTGTATACGTCGGATTAGTTCGACTACCCGTTCAAATAAAATCAAATCAAATCAAAATTTATTTATTGTTGGAGATATTTTAACAAGTTAACATAGGCTATGTATAGCTTTTTACCGACACATGCAGTCCTTTTACCTTCATGAAGTCTCTTTCCGAAATTCAATATATATATGATAATATGGGTAAATTGACAACGGTTTTGTAGAATAATATAAATGTTTTTTATGCTGTTTAATTTACATGTAAAACAATTCTTTCTTTCTATGATTTGGTGATGTTCAAACTTTCTTACTACCTTAGTAACTACAGTGCTTTAGGGTATTGCGGATAGCTAACTAATTTTTCCTGCATTCCAATTCAAAAAAATGAAAATAGTAGTTTTTTTTTCAGTATATCAGACAGAAAACATCTATTCTTCTTAAAACATTCAGCTTTTAATAGAAATTCAGATGTTTTTTCTCTCCAAGTCATTGTTTACATATGCGCTGATTTAGGGTGTACAGGATAGCTTTGGTCATTTTTTCAATTATTAGTTTAAAATCCACATCTTAACAAACTTTCCAAGATTTCTTTACTATAAATCAGAATAATAATGTATTCTCTTTTCAAAAACATTCAGCTTTTTAAATTTCTATCAAATACTTTTCATTCACTGATGTTTTTTACATATACACAGATTTAGTCTATAGGGGATAGCTACATTTTACATTTGGTGACATATGAAAAATAACACAACAAGCAATATTTAAAATGTATGTCAGAATGTCTGTTTGCATGCCAGTAAAAGAATGATATGAAAATTTATACAATAACTGAAGTCTAAAGATAAAATTTATCAATCTATCCTCTATACCCTAAAATCCGCTATACCCTAAAGCACTGTATTAAATTACATTTTAACAAAAAAATATATCACTCATAAATATATCATTCATAAATAAATTGATTACTGGACGGCTAGAAAACCTCGACAGGTCAGACTAAGTATCAGTTACGATTGATCAGGTCAGCGTGACATCATATCCGGAGCAATCGATTATGCAAATTACCTTGGAGGTGAAAACAGGACCTCGAAATTCGTAGCGAATTAACTAGTGGTGTGGGTTGTGATGTTTTAATTCTCAAATAAAACAAATCAAGAGTCATCTTTTTTATCATCTGCAGTCCTTACGCTATGGTACAATCTATATATTTTTCAAAAACAGTAGGGTTTTTGTGATAACTGATTTTGTGGCATTTTAAAACGGTCTGGAAAAAGTGACAGATTATGTATTGTCTGCTCTTCGGCGCTACGGAACAGATATAATTAAAACAAGTTCCCAAGCTTATTCAACATTTTCTCAGTTTGCTATATATATATTAATCTAATTTAAAACTAAATATCTGAGAACAAAACATTTTTTTTATTCAACTTCTTTGCTTGAAATCGTAGCAGTTGTTTCTTTCATCTCTTTCAAGTGTCTTGAATTTTTTTTTTCTTTTTAAGAAAGAACAGATCAAATAAATAGTAAATTAATTTTCTGATATTTTTATGTCTTTTTTAAATTAGCTGATTTTCTAAATGTTTTAATGCTCTGAAATAATTACATCGTTGCCATTTTCTGAAATGTACTTTGTGCGATATATTTTATTTAGTTAATGTAAAATGCTATAATGTCGAAGTACATTAAGTATGAAAGTCATTTAAATAAAGTTGAAAACTTATACTTTATTCTATATGTAATCTTATTGCAGATATTTTTTTTTTTTGAAGAAATGTCCTTCCATCCAAAAAATAGTTTGGTGAATTAATTTTAAAGTTTCAAATGAACTAAATGTTCGGGCATGTGTATTGGTTAAAGTTTTTTTATGTAGTAGCTCTATTAATCCCTTTGTCAATCAGGGTTTTTTCTTGCTGTTTTGGGAACATAGCCTATACCCCCAAAATTGGGAATTTTGACGCGTAAATGTTCCAGATTGGGAAATATTTAGTCCCATAGGATATAGTAAGGATGTGTTTAAGCACTTTCTCATACACTTGTTTCACATTGTACAACCTTTTGAACATACTGCCATTACAAAATTGTCCATAATTTAGTCAATATTTGTGTAATTTTGATGATTTTTTTTCTCAGAATGTAGATTGGGAATTATTGCACTCATTTTGGGAAAAAAACATACTTTTTGGCATTGGGAATATAGCCCAATAACGGCCGGAAAAAAACCCTGTCAATCGACACGCAAATAACAATAATGTGCATTTTCCAAATATCATAAGACCCTGAAGGCATACATCAAACGGATAAGACAGGAAATTACCATAAGGCCCCGAAGGGGTACATCAGAGGGATAAAACAAACAGGAAATCAATCTATTAAAAAATGATAGTAATTAGGAACTGGTCAAAACTGATTTTCATCAATATACCACATACTGATTGGTTTCCATAGTGATTTATGACTGGAATGAATGCTTTAATTTTGTGGTATGTGGAAGCAGTCAATTGTGACAGTCTAACAATTAACAAACAAAAATGGATATTAAAAACTACAAGATATGACTAACATTATTCTAGACAAAGCGTGCAAATTATCGTTCTCAGTTTTAAATAATTGACAAAACAGAGATCAGTATTTTTTTTAGTATTTTCGTAATTGAAGTCATCAATTTATTGATACGTCCTGGCTTTTCGTAAAAAAGAAACTAGCATGCAGTTATTATATATATCATTTTATTTCCGCGTGTAACACAGTAGCTCTAGATGTCATATTACATTTAAAACAATTGTAACATATAAAAAACCGCTTTGTGTTATAAATGCTATTGTGATCCTGATACCCTTCGAGGGAGAAAAAAATCCCTTCTCCAGTATTTACGCATAATGTGCTATTAAGCTTTAAATTATGACACCTCTCATTAAATTTCATACGAATGAGAATTTAGGTAAGAGGTGTTGATTTGATTAAATTTGGAGTGACTGAATCACTTTTGACACCACAGTATAAGCTATCTGGCTTTCAGAACTATTTTAATGGCAGGCTACTAAATAGAACGAGAAAAGTGAAACGAATGGAGAAACCTAATTAGATGAAATAGATTTTCTGTTTTATTTACTTTAAAAAGACCTCCGATTTTTTAAATTATAATTTTCATCCAGTCCGTCACAAATATGAGACCTTGCAGCTTACACGGATCAATGATGAATATCACGTCTGAAACCTAAAAAAGAAAGGTTTCTTTCTCGGGAGTGATTTCTGGAACATCATGCTACATTATAAATTCACTGACTTATTAATATTGCCCAAAATTTTACTTTAAGCAAAGAAAAACAACCAGCACTAGTGAAACATGAAACGCTTTTCAATTACAATTTAGCGTTTGCTGTCACCTCCGCTTGTTGCTACGCAACGCGATACGCTGAAGTGCCCAGATATCCGACCTGATCAATTATTTTAATCAATCTTTTATAGTCTTATCCAAATTTTAATGTCCGAAAATGACGACCTCGGACCACCAGGCATAATGTAATAAACCTTAGACAGCTACTGCACCGGAGCAAACAATGTAGCCTTATATTCATAAATAAATAAATAAGATAAAAATTACCGTATTATATTAGGTCTAAATAAGCAAATTTTACGAAACATTTCTGTTTTATGCTCTAATCACACAGACGCTTGGTTTGTTTTTTCCCAATTATTTCCCTTGAACTACATGTAGAGCTCTTCAAACGTGTTTTCTGGGACTAGATATTTCTATTATCTAAATCAACCAAATGCCGTACCAAATGGTTTGCAAAACGTATAAGACTATTTCTGATAAAATCAATATTATACTTTAATTATTTATAACCGCGTGGGTTAAGTCATTCCTCAGTAACAGATCTCTGTAACTCCACGGTCGGTGTAAACACCCCGGGACACCCAGCCCCAGGGATACCACTGGACACCCCGGGATACCTTTATCTTATAGAAAGCTTTGAATTGAATTGTTTTTATTGCAGTTTTATCATATTAAGCAATAGACTGAGTATGTATATAGCTGTATATATCATAAGTAGAAAACTTATGACACGAAACCTGGGACGCCCGATTCTACATCTACATCTACATCTACATGATACTTCCAACAATCATTAACGATTATGACTGGAAGGCGCTTGTCTGGGCAGTGTTAAAAATGAGAAAACTCATTAGGTGCAAAGAATAAAAATTACTACAGGTGCTAAGTTAAAAAACATAGTGAAGGAAGTTACTGCAGATGTACAGTGACCAGCCGCTCAGCAAATATGTTGAGGCTGGGGCTGGACTGTACATATTGGGGAAGGCCATTCCATAGTCTGATTGTGCGGGGAAAGAAGGAATTCATGTGGTATTGAGTACGGGACTGTGGAATTAGGTAGTTCAGGTTTCTGGTCGGAGTTAGATGGTTATGGTCGACGCATACATGATTTGTTCGGATTTTGTAAAAATAGATGAGAGAAGATTGTATGCGCCGTTCTTCGCAATTACAGTGATAAACTGCATACACTGGGACACCTTAAGAAAGCTTGCAAATACTTATTTTGTTATGAAGATGTACTTTATTTCTTAAATAAATAAAGCATGAATTTAAGAATATTCTAAGTAGGCTATACTGCTCATAATGCCTGTTTCATCACTGTTATGCGACCGCCTCGGTAGCCTAGTGGTAGAGCGTCTGCTTCGAGTGCGGGAGGTCGTGGGTTCGATCCCCGGCCACGTCATACCAAAGACGTAAAAAATGGTACTAGCAGCTTCTTCGCTTGGCGCTCAGCATTAAGGGGATAGTGCTAGGACTGGTCAGTCCGGTGTCAGTATAATGTGATTGGGTGGGGTATCATGCCACGTGTCTACGGCGTGATATTCCAGTGAGGCAGCACTATAAAGTTGGGCATTGTGCTCACTGCTACAAGTAGACACCGTCATTTATATGACTGAAAAATTGTTGAAAAAGACGTTAAACCCGAACACACACACATCACTGTTATGCAGTATGCAATTCTCGGATGAATCAGGCGCCCGGTGTTCGTGTTTTGAGTCTGCTTCTTAGGATACACCTATATAAATGCTCAAATTATCGCTAAACATGGAAAACATGCAACAAAAAAGTTAAATTCAAAACTTTCTATGTAAAATAAAGGTATCTCAGGGTGTCCCAGGGTATCCCGTGGTGTCCCGGGGTGATTACCCCGACCCGTAACTTCATGTTAAATCTCAGAAAGGTACAATAACCTGTCCTATCAGGGGGCCCCCCAGGGCTCAGTCCTTGCCCACTGCCTATTTCTCGCTACATTAATGACTTGCCCAGTAGCATCAAAAGTCGAGCCCCTCTATTTGCTGATGACACAATTTTTTACTAACCATTAAATTTCCAAATCCTCCGCAGAAATCTTGCAGCAAGACCTCTGCTGTTTTGAAAAATGGGAAACAGAATGCATGGTCAATGGAATTTAATCCAGATAAATGCGAAGTTCTAAGAATACACCTTAAAAGAAATCCTGTCGTATATATCCTTGCACCTTACATAACGCCCAATTCCAGTCCACTGACCATGCAAAATATCTTGGTCTTATCTTAGTAATATATATTAACTTGACGTGGTCAAATCATATAAATAACATATAACATCAAAGGCCAGTAATACCCTCCACTTCATCAAAAAGAATGTAAAGACTACTAACAATCAGGTTAAAGAAATGGCCTATAAAACCTATGTCCGCCCCCACTGGCCCAGGTCGAGTACTGTAAGATATGCCATTACGGAATCACTGGGAGAACCAACAAGTGGATAGAGTGTTGGCTGTGTAATCGGCAGCAGAGTTGTACTAGACGGCTCTACTTCCTCTGAGCACCAGTGATCTCCGGAGTTCCCCAGGGCACAGTGTTGGGGCCTCTTACGTTTCTCCTATATGTGAATGACATTGCTGATAAAGTTTCTAAAAGCACATTCATTAAACTGTTTGCAGATAATTGTCTTCTATACCGCATAATATGAACTGTTAGAGACCAACTGCAGCTCCAAAAAGATCTTGATGCCTTTGTTGAATGGTCTAAAGTTTGGCTTATGAAATTTAATGTAGCTAAGTGCCATCAGTTACAAAGTTACAACAACAAAAGAGATAAGTTTGAATACCAGCTACAACATAGACAATACAGCTCTCCAGAGGGTAGATAGTCATCCCTGCCTTGGAGTGGAATTAACATCAGATCTGAAGTGGAAAAAGCATATTGACATTATAACTGGCAAAGCCAATTAGATCTTGAACCTTCTGAGACGTCATCTTTATAACTGCAGCCAGGAGGTGAAACAACAGGCCTTTACATCTCTGGTACGGCCACATCTGGAATACTCTTCCTATGTGTGGGACCCGTATCACAGGCAAGAGATAGAAGCTCTAGAAAAAGTACAATGCCGTGGAGCCCGTTTTGTCACTGGAAATTACTCATATAGAAGCAGTGTCACCACCATGCTTGACGACTTGAACTGGCCTCCACTTCACAGACGCAGAAAAGATGAAAGACTTGTGACTTTTTTTAAAGCCTATAACAAACAATCGCCAGTGATCATTCCCGACTATGCCAACCGTTGAAGCTGCCATGAAACCAGAACTAATAGTGAATCATTAATTGAACTCAGGGCAAACTATGAACCGTACAAGAATGGCTTCCTTGCTCGTACCATCCGTGATTGGAACGCCCTCCCACCAGACCATGTGCAGGCCCCCACTGTAGACGTATTCAGCCGTCGTCTACAGAAGCTTGCAGCTTAGACAGTACACAGGTTTTAATCGTTTTTAATTGTAAATATGGAGCTTTTAACCATTGTGATGACGTCACTTGCCCGTGATGCGTAAGCCCTGGGCAGTAACAACATAGAAGTAGAAATGTTCCACAGTCTAGCACCCCTGGCAAAATATCTCGCTTACAAAGTAGATAGGATATAAAACAGCTTGCTATGTTTTTAGTGATTACCAGTATACCAGTAGCGTCTCAGATATGCTAAAAGAACAAAATAGAAACCCTTAGAACAAAGAAGAAATCATTCCTCACTGATTACGTTCTGTAAGATAAGAAATGAATTAGTGGCAGTGGACCATCATCATCTCTCACAGACATGAAATTTAAGCTACTTAATTCCCCACTCCAACACTATTATTTGGACTAGGTAGCACGTTCTTAGCTGCTTACTTTAGCAGTTTTAAACTTTACTGTTTGTTCTATATCAAATGCACAAACTTAATACGAGAGCTGTCACACATAGCCATTAGGCCCTTAAAAAAAGAAAAACTAGGTTTTTGTTCATAAATGACCTATAAACCTACAAAAAACACACAAAATAGAGGGTCATATATCTTTTTAGTCCAAATATATTATTTATATGCTAGTTAATTTTGGAAATATTACGAAAAATATGCAATATACGTTCAGTGTTATACTAAAGAATAAAATGAGCCACACCATGAGAAAACCAACATAGTGTGTTTGTGACCAGGTCAGGATCTATGCTGTTCACTTTCAAAGCCTATTGCAATTAGAGAAACTGTCAGTGAACAGCATGGATCCTGACCAGACTGCGCGGATGCGCAGGCTGGTCTGGATCCATGCTGGTCACGAACGCACTATGTTGGTTTTCTCATGGTGCGGCTCATAATGTTTTATTAATGTTGTTTCAGGCATGTGATATTGTGAGCTGTATGAGATTTTGATCTAGGCATCACTGTGAAGTGTTTTCTGTAAAACTAGGAAAAGTGTTGAAAACCAGCATCAAAAGAAAATTTGAAAATGGGTAAGGTGCAATTTTTAAAGAAAAACAAAAACAGGAATTGTTTGGTTAGGCAATGATCAGTGATTATATGTATGAACAACTTCTTCTTAAGAACAACTTGCTAGACCATCACCAGACTTGGTCTGTAGCATCGTTGTAAGGACTTAGGTCCTGTCATGGTTCTGCTTGACCCTATTCAGGGGCTGCTGGAACTAACAACAGAATTACATGAACACATTTTCTCATGAACCATTTGATGGATCTCCATCAATTTTGGTCTGTAACATCTTTGTAAGGTCCTTTCTCAAGTGTTCAAATGGATTGATGGATTATCCTAGTGCTACACACTAATGTTGCCCATGATGAGACAGTGGTTAGCTTGTCGGTTAAAGGTCAAGGTCACTGTTTAAGGTCAAGTAATAATTTGTTTCCACTCAATAACTTTTAATTTCATTGAAGAATTTTTAACTACTACACAGAAATGTTCCCCATGATTAGACTGTGTTGCGCACATGACCCATGGTTGAAATAATACTTAGCAGAACTATTATTTAACATAACCAAAACAGTACGATGAGGTTATACCCTTGTGGAATGATTTCATTAGGTTTTTTTTACCGATTTGTATTGTTTTGATATGTTAAAACATGGTTCTGCTAAATGTTATTTCAGTTCTAATATTACTTTTATATAAACAAGTAGATGAAATAGAGAAGCACTATTTCATGGCGTCAAATATAGTAGGTCAACGTGACGTCAATGCAGAACTGTGTTATAACAGTGTTAAAATGCTGGAAGTAACACATCATGTGGAATAACTTTGGAGTGCATAGAGGTCTAATGAGTTATTTTTCACGCCTAATAACCATGGTAACCTATACAGAGTTTGTTAATTAGTTGTAACACCATTCCATTATATCATTTTTTGATTCTGAAACATCTCGTATAAAATAGTAGATAAAATATAGTAGCACTCTTTCTCAGCACCTATATGGCACCAAATAATACATCGGCATGACATCAGATTTCCATATTTTAATGGAATTGTGCATGGATTTTTCATATCAGAATATATTATAGATGACATTATGAATGCCTTTGTCAGAAGCAGAAGTGTTATAAACAGAGGTTATTCTGTATTTCTTTATATAACAGATGACGAGTATGAGTGGCAGCCTCCGTCTGAAGCAGAGATGAAGATTATACAGGCCAGGAGAGAACGCTCAGACAAAATAAGTAAACTGATGGGTGATTATATGCTGAAAGGCTACAAAATGCTGGGAATAGTCTGTCCAGAATGTTCAGTGTGTATTCTATTTTATTTGTATCAACATCTGAAAAAATGAAACATGTAGAAAGTTTTTTGGAATCATAAAATGCAATTTGTCACCATGATCTATTTTGAACGTGATAGGCAAGAAAAATTATCTAACATGTCTGCCTGTGTAAGACAGCTTTTTTCCCGACCCTCGGTTTTTCATTCGACACTGTCCCTCTGGTAGGGAAAAACCCATCTTACACAGCCAGGTATGTATTAAAGATCCTTATAGTTCTGTTACCAGTTTCAGAGCAGTCTTGTGTGTAGCTTGTGCACTGTTCAACATAGTCCCAATCTGTGATGCAAGTTACCTCCCCTGACATTGCAGAATGCCACACTGTAAAGAAGATATGATTTAGGTCAGATTTAAATGGGCATAAGTTATTGAGCAACATCTGTAAGGAACATAATGTACATTGGTTATATGGAATTATATACTAAAAATGCAATCCAGTGTAAATGTACTCAAAATATTATAATTATTTTTTGTATTTTGTTAAAATGCACCAGGTGTTTTGTTTTGACTGATATGAATAGCAGCAATATTAAAAATGCTAAACTAATTTTCATTAGTATCTGTATTACTTCAGACAATCTTGTTACAAGACAAACAAGGAGTGAACTACTGTGTGGCATGTAAGGAGCTAGATACAGACACTGACAAGGACGATCCAGGTTAGAGACTGTAGCACGACCTACCTGTAAAAATATACCATTTTGTAACAGTTGATCGTTTCTGTGCAGAATAACCAAAACTTTAGTGAATATATAGCTGTAAAATTCATAAAACTCTCCTTGTGATCAGAGATACATAAAATGCAGCACAGTTAGATTTTTGACACATGATATTGACCGGAAAAGTCTCTTTAAAGCCAGCAGCCTTCTGATTTTTGCAGAAAGCAAAATTTGGCTTAGAAATTGCCTTCAGTATTATTTTAAGTGTACAATAATGGGTCAATATGATCTCCATAGCCGTAGGAAAATTACAGTAAGAAAGAACCTAAACCACTCAAAAGTCAGTCATTGCCAATTTTTAGCCAAAAATTCAGTTGCCATCTCTGAATGTAAAAATGACCAACACACATGTTGCAGTGGAAGATTTTCATTTCAAGTTTAGCCTGAGACATTTTTGTCATGCTGAAGACTTGAATTACAGTGAAAAACCGCTCGCTCGAGGTCGCAAGGGGATGAGCAAAATGCTCGAGTTATCCATGGTTTCGAGCGACCCAAACATTGACCAACCTACGAAGAAAATTGAAGTTTATTTTACCAATTGTCATCGAGACCATTTGCAGAGGAAACAGAGATGCGTAATATATATATACGTATTACAAACGTTATTTATGATAGATCGTAATTGGAAAAAATGTGAAGAAACAGCTAAGACATTTTATTTTTTTATATTTTTTATTTGAAATACCGTACTGTAATCTAATTCACGATTTTCTTCTCCAAATTAAGATCTCATAATTAACGTCTCAATTTTATGAAAGGCTATCTTATTTTCTTTATTTGCATGCAAACAACTGTTGATTAAAATATTAAGATCTCATAATTATCTTCTCGATCCCGCAGAAAAAAGTAGTAATTAATAACAATTTTGATCAATAAAATTTTTCTTCCACCTTTCATCAATAATTAATCTCATTATCAGATCAAATATACCGACAAACTAACATTTAAGATAGTTGGGGAATAGACCATGCAATTCTCACGGCGTGCGAAAATTTTAAATTAACCGATACATTCTGACCGCCGAAGGTGTGAAAAATTTTGACATCTCTGCTCGAGTTTGCCATAAGCAACAAAGGGTAAATTAATACACGGACCAGATTTCATGCTCGAGCGATCGAGTTATCGATGCCCGACCCAGCCAAGGTAATTTCACATAGAAAATAGGATGAAATTGGACCACATTAATTGCTTGAGCGAGCCCGGGTGCTCGAGTCATCGATGCTCGAGCGAGCGGTGTTTCACTGTAGTTAAAGTTTATTGATTATTAAGTTTTAGATTCTGATCTATAAAAAGGACACAAAAAATCTAAAATTGAAAAATCAGCGGATATCACACAATGCCTTTTCATTCTGATTTTATCAAACAAGCTGAATAAAATGTGAGGCTCTTTTGAGCATTTTATCAGTTTTATTCAACGAGTTTGATAAATTCAGTGTGGAAGACAGGTATGTAATACTCTTTTTATCACATGTAAGCTTTTCTTGCAGAAACATCTAAATTCCTTCAATTTTTATTTGTTATAGACAAAGTCAATTCAACTAATGTATCATATTTTAAAATGACATGTGCATCAAAGTATAAGTACCAAGCAAAAATCTGTAAGATGTCTATAAATCCAATAAAATAATATGATCGACCTCACATGATTGAAATATGGCTAAAAAAAAAACCCTCTGTCTGGTATTTTACCATTATGAGCTGCTGTTCTTTTTCAGTATTGAGCAGAGATGCTGCTAGGTCTCAGATATTAGAAGGAAGTGTCACGGAGGCGGGAGACACCGACCTGCCTTTCATGCTGAGACAAGATCAGCCAACCAGTGTACCTTCTCTTCCAGAGGTTCAACAGAGAGCCATTCCAATCACTATGGCAGCTGTGACATCGTCCGGAATTTCTAGCCAATCGGCTCAAAGCAGTTTGAATTTAAATTTTAATGACACTGTTGAAACTTTATGCCAGAAAATAAATTGGGCATCTGAAGAATTGAAGAAGTCATCAAGTGTAGATTACTGTGTTAACCTTTGTCAACTTATAAAATCCTCGGCAGATGCTTTACAAAGTTTGAAAAAGGTTGGATGATTAGTGCATGGCCTTTAATAGCATTGTGATACTTTGTTTCAATTTTAACTTTAAAAGCTTGCATTGAAAAGCTTGCAGATTTTGCCGAAGTTATGAGGCGTTCAGTGTTTAAGGTAAAGAGATACAGCTCACAAATAAATTGTGATGTGTGTTAACCTTTATGCAACCTACAAGAAGTGTCTGCTGGAACATTTAGTCAACACATCTTTCTTAACATAGACATGTACGTAGACAGAGGCAAACTATTTCATATCTTGAAAAGTACAACAAACACTTTTAACTATCCCTGTCATGGTCCGTTAAACTTATTAGGAGATATCAGCAGTACTAAAATATACTGTGACATCATTTAATTATGTTACTGGCATAAAATTTGGGATTTTTGTCAAAACTGCTATCTAAGTGTTTAACCTTCAGCCTGATGGCGGCAAATGATTTAGCCTTTGCGACCAGTGAAGACCAAGATCATGGTCTGCACTATTCGCTATTCTGTCAGTAAATTTTCAGTGAACACCCCTTAAAATAGTAAATGGTATTGCCTAAATTGAACGATGGACCAATCCATTTTAGGAATTTAGCAGGCTAAGGGTTAACTTTGTGAATTTCAAAATCTAAAGATGTATGGGAATTTTTTTTTGTGCAGTTGGATTAAATTTTGTGGACTGACAACCATTAAATCCATGAAAATTGGTTCTCCACAAATAATTATGATTTCACAGTAATAATCACAAGTTTAAGAAATGGCTAGAAATTTAAAATTAGACTGGCAGCGATACAACAATATGATAAGGATTTCTTTCTGCTTTGGTATGTAGTAGTTATAATTTCTTAATCTTTAAACATGAATGGAAAATAAAAGATGTGAAACCCGCTTGATTAGTTTCATTTACTATTAATACTGCATACACAGCATATTAATGAATGACATTAAACAAGGCCACTTTCCCATTTCCTTGGGTTTGGAAACTAAAATATATTAGTATAACATACAACTTACATGACCAAACATTACAATGGTGTTGTACAGATTTTATATTCTAAAAAACAAAGTAAATTGAAGTCTGTTATATAGTCTGTTTGTTGCAAAAAGTTTTTCGGCAAAGTCCTTTCAGGATTCTGAAGAAACTTCATACATTTGATTATCGTGAAGTGTAGTTGTATTTGACACTTCAAGCTGCTCTGAACGAAAGGTTCAAGATGATCATTTTGTATTACAAGACAAGATGGATGGTCCATTGTTGTCCGCAATTCATTTGATACCTTTCGTCACACTGTTGACTCAGTCTTAATGAAACTTATTCTGAATGTTTGTTTCAATAAAATATCTTGACTACTCAGAAACTTGGTCAATAGGTAAAACAATAGAAAAATTGTTTGAACATTTCAGAGGCCAAACTTTTTACCTGATTTTCATGAAACCTGGTCTTAATGTTTGTTTTTGATAAAATATAGATAAGTGAAAATCAAGACCACTAGTTAAAATTGGAGAAGAAACCAGGTTAATGCTCAGGAGGCCACATTTTGTAATTCATCTACATGAAACTTGTCAGAATGTTTCTCTTTATATCATATAAGCCAAGTTAAAACTAGATCATTTTGTGTCAAAAAGCTAGGTCACTGTCAAATTATTGTGAAACCTTACAAAAACTCTTGGAGGTCACATTTTCTACCTGATCTATATTAGATCTGGTCAGAATGTTTGTTTTTATAAAATATATGGAAGTTCTGATACTGGGTAACCTGTGGTTACAAAGTAGGTCACATACCTAAAATTGTAGAAAACTGTGATTTGAACTCGAGAAGTAAAACATTTTGTTCGGCTGGATCTTCATGAAACATTTGTGTTCATCTAGAATATTTTTATGAATCAAATTATTTGGCACAAACATTCAGCATACCAAGACAGTTGTTGCTTGCAATACTCAGACCCCTACCCCTAAGTTCAAAAATAACTTCTTTTTTGTTTTAATAGAGTCTGTTAAACATGTTTTTGTTTGTGGAAACAAAAATGAACTTTGATATTAAATTCAGTTACAATAAATGATAAACCAGTTTGATAAACCAGAAGTGATGGAGTAACGCCATTTATCCGGAAAACAGAATAAAGCCTGGATTTGGCGTACGGAAATGAAAATCATTTTATGAATTGCAAATGTGAGTAAATTTATTACTATGGCATTGTTACTATCTTTTTAAAGTTAAAATATTATATTCAAACATCTGACACAATAAATAATTCAAAGTAATGTCTAAAAATTAGCGTGAAATGTGCGGTTCACATTAATCATGGTCAAATAGCTCAAAAATAAGCACACAGACCTATACATTTTATTTCACCACATTATAGGCCATATGTTTATTTACAATTGTGAGAAGTTTCATTAAAATCTACATTGTAGAGAAAATTTTCTATTCGCGAAAATGTTATGAAAGCTATGATTTTTTTCCCATAGACTCCCATTATGAAATATTGCGTGAGGTCCAAATTTTTCAAATCAGTCAAGCAAAAAATCAAGCACACGGCCCTATCTTTTTTATTTGCTGAATTTTCTAAGTATATTCTGAAGATTTGAAAAATCAGAGTTTAATCAAATTCTACATTGCAGAAAATTTTTCGATCCGAACGTGCAGAACTACAGTAAGTTTGATCGTAGTGACCTTCACCTTTTTATGAAGAGTAATTATGTCTCCCCCAGGAGACATATTGTTTTTGCCATGTCCGTCCGTCCTTCCGTCCGTACGTCACACTTCATTTCCGAGCAATAACTGGAGAACCATTTGACCTAGAACCTTCAAACTTCATAGGGTTGTAGGGCTGCTGGAGTAGATGACCCCTATTGTTTTTCCGATCAATCAATAACTAGAGAACGACTTGACCCAGAATGTTGAAACTTCATAGGATGATTGGTCATGAACAGTAGATGACCCCTATTGATTTTGGGGTCACTCCGTCAAAGGTCAAGGTCACAGGGGCCTGAACATTTAAAACCATTTCCGATCAATAACTAGAGAACCACTTGACCCAGAATGTTGAAACTTCATAGGATGATTGGTCATGAAGAGTAGATGACCCCTATTGATTTTGGGGTCACTCCGTCAAAGGTCAAGGTCACAGGGGCCTGAACATTGAAAACCATTTCCAATCAATAACTAGAGAACCACCTGACCCAGAATGTTGAAACTTATAGGATGATTGGTCATAAAGAGTAGATGACCCCTATGATTTGGGTCACTCTGTCAAAGGTCAAGGTCACAGGGGCCGAACATTGAAAACCATTTTCGATCAATAACTAGAGAACCACTTGACCCAGAATGTGAAACTTCATAGGATGATTGGACATGCAAAGTAGATGACCCCTATCGATTTTGGGTCACTCCGTTAAAGGTCAAGGTCACAGGGGCCTGAACATTGAAAACCATTTCCAATCATAACTTGAGAACCACTGACCCAGAATGTTGAAACTTAATAGGATGATTGGTCATAAAGAGTAATGACCCCTAACGACTTTGGGGTCACTCTGAAAGGTCAAGGTCACAGGGGCCGACATTGAAAACCATTTCCGTCATAACTTGAGAACCACTTGACCCAGAATGTTGAAACTTCATAGGATGATTGGTCATGCAGAGTAGATGACCCTAACGATTTTGGGTCACTCTGTTAAAGGTCAAGGTCACAGGGCCTGACATGAAAACCATTTTCTCAATAACTTGAGAACCACTTGACCCAGAATGTTGAAACTTCATAGGATGATTGGTCATGCAGAGTAGATGAACCCTATATGATTTTGGGTCACTCTGTTAAAGGTCGTGGCCACAGGGGCCTGAACATTGATAACCAGTTCCGATCAATAACTTGAGAACCACTTGACCCAGAATGTTGAAACTTCATAGGATGATTGAACATGCATAGTAGATGACCCCTATTGATTTTGGGGTCAGTCTATTAAAGGTCAAGGTCACAGTGGCCTGTTCATGTAAAATCATTTTTTGGAAATAACTTGAGAACCACTTGACCTACAATGTTGAAACTTAATAGGATGATTGGACATGCAGAGTAGATGACCCCTATTTATTTTAAGGTCACTTGATCAAAGGGGTCACAGGAGCCTGAACAGTGACTTGAGAACCAATAGGCCACAAGTGTTGAAATTTAGCGGGATGACTGGACATGCCAAGTAGATAATCCCTATTGCAGCCAACCATCAGTGTCTCTATGACTTTCGCTCCTGACCCCTATTGACTTCTTGCCTATAGGACTTTGCATTGGGGGAGACATGCGCTTTTTTACATAAGCATTTTCTAGTTTTCCTTGAATGTGTGAATTAGGGTTCATGAATTTTTCGCTGTCAGTCTAAACAGAGTAATGTGCCTTTGAACTTGGACAAAATGTGTACACTGGGAACATTTGTACATAGAAGTTTTAGGCCCAAAGTAATATTGCACAAGTTTTGGTCAGTGAGGCATTTCAATATAATACAATGTTTGGCTTAGACTTTTTACACTGGTTTTATTGGTGCATTTAGGTTTGTGACTCTAACTACTTCTACAGTATTTAATTGATTCTAGTAAAAAATTTTAAACATAATCACTATGAAGAGTAGATGTGTATGAAAAATGTTCAGTTAAGGCATTGCAATTAGGTGTTCTTTGGTAAAATGTTCATACTGCATTACTGATTATCAATGCTCAATTGCTCAAAAGTCAAGGTCACAGGGACCTGGCAATTTCTAGTCATGATTTTTTTCATTCTGGGTTCTGAGCCAGAAGATCTAATAACTACAGATTTCAAACTTAACATAACAACATAGTTTTACTTGAAGATGACAACTACAATATACTGTTTTTGGGATCAAAGGTCAAGGTAACAGCAACCAGGAGACTGAAAATCGTTCAGGACTTAGTCATAAATTATAATATCTATGGCTTTCAAACTTTACACATTGACTAAGCAACACTGGAGGAAGATAGCTATTTCGTGGCAGAAATATGCCACCATACATTATCGAACCGTTTTCGGGCCAAGTGAGTTCTGATTAGACCCAGGCAGCCGTATGTTGGACGTTAGTCGCATATTCCGTCTGCGTCGGGCGAGGCGTTATTTATGCTGGTAACGTGCGCTTTGGGCAAGTTTTTAACGACGAATCTCGCTTCAGTTTAAGCACAGGAGTCTGAAATTCTATCAATAAGACCATAGAAGTCTATCTTTACAAAAAATACACCCTATATATATAAAATGAACAGGGGGTATTTTTTGTAAATATAGACCTCAATGGTCTTATTGATAGAATTTCATACTCCTGTGGTTTAAGTTTTTCAGATAGTAGAATCCGTGTTTACTATAGAAGGGTGAAAGGTTTGCTTATAACTCTTAACGAGATAGGTTTGGTGGTGGAAAATTATCATGGTCTGAGGGGGAATTATGGGAGGAAGACAAACTAACCGGGAATTGAATGCTCGGCGTTATGTTAATGAGGTATTGCGTCATGTGACAGTTCTGTTTCTGCAACAGCGCTATGGCATTCTTATTTAGGATAACGCCCAATGTAGGTGCCCATACAAGGGAGGTTCTTGCAGGACAACATGTTCATATTTTGCCATGGCCCGCGTATTCCCCAGGTTGTAATCCCATAGAACATATTTGGGAATATTAGGCAAATCACGTTTTTAACAACCTGCAAGAATCTGTTCGAATGGAACAGAATCCCAAATGACATCATCAGATGTTACGTCAGGCCAGTGGGGTCTTATTTATTGGCAATTATACGTCAAAGATGTGGTCACACTAGATATAGGCTGGTTTTCGGAGAAAATCAATGTGGAAAATTTATCCTACAATTTTCTGGTTACTTTCTTTCAACTACTGACCCTACTTTATAAATCGCATACAAAATTCACGTTTTACTTCAAAACTCAGGAAAACACTGATGTCATCATATGGACATATAGTTTGATACATATTACACATATGTGTCAACTTTGGATTTTCGTATATTGTTGTCAACCTCAAGCACACTCTGAAATACTGTTGAAAAAACGGCGTTAAACCCAAAACAAACAAACAAACTTTTCTGACTGAGCACATGTGCTGATTTCTTTCACATCAAAGGAATGAATTACCCGGTAGTGTCGGTAATAGCCAATGTTGAACGATCTCTTGATGGCAAAACAGGGCTCACCGGTTGTCTCCGACGCATTTTTCAAATCATCACACCGTCTTCTGCATAGATGAGACTGGCGGCAAAACTGTAAAGCGTCTGCTCACTGCCAGCTCCAGCCCACATGGTGATTTAAATACCGATGAATTCAACATGAGAAGTAGTTAAACTACAAAAAATTGTACAAGTCACTTTATTTTTCACCAACTTTTCGGCTACATAAGCCTTCAAGTTCAAGCAAACACAGACAAAAAATCGCCGACAATAATTTATGATTCCGGTGGTAACCATAAAACTCGGCACTAAAATAGTCAATCTCACGTCTGTCTATAATAAAATATTATATATAATTCATATTGCGTCAATTTGTGGAAATCGATTACAGATATTCAAGTTATGAGCTTGGTGACGTGTGCGAACGATATTAATGTGTTTGCACTTATTTTCATTGCTAAATTCTTTCAATCATAGATAGAATGTCCACTGTACGGATACGTCACACTGATTCTGATATACAGACGGAATATTCTTTCATATTGTAGATATATTCTTATTAGTACAAAGGCAATATGCCTATCAGTACACAGTATATATATATATACAGATATTAATTTGAAAACATGTCAATGGCATATCATATACATATTTTACAAACAGATCAAAATACATTGTTATAACAAATATACCAAATAGTGAGAGGACATGGTTACTGTTAGTAGGTGTGACATCTCTTTTTTCAAAACTTTTAAATATATACATTGCTAGATTTTTGACTATCCATATGTTTTCAGATTGAAACAATTCTTTAAATTTGAGGGTGTTTGGATTTTTCCAGTAGTATTTTTTCATATGCATATGTCAAATATTTTGATACAGAGGGCATTCAAATAAGAAATGCAATTCGTCCTCAAGAGTATTTCATAACTTACATTTTCTCTGGTCAAACACTATTTCATTTGGCGTATGCCATCTGCCTAATAGTATGTATCACAGTAATGGTCCGAGAGCTCACGGACTTTTATTGCAACAATTGAGGCCAAAAGAAGTTTATACATTTTTGGAAACAATATTTCATATCCTCCATGAAAACCCATTTCTTAAGTGTCAAAGCCGTGCCTATCTATATTTTGTTCGCTTATGTTTGTGATAAGGGTGGTAAAACTCAATTGTAAAAATATTAGGGGGTAGGGTAAAGTTTACGTCTATCAGTTTTTTCACTGTTTAAGTACAGTAACTATTTGATTGTCAGTAATGTATTTATGTCAAACAATGACAGCAATAACAAATTAATCAAAATGGGATAAAGGGTAAACATGATATTCAAGGTCAAAGGTCAAATTTATGTGAAAATCCAAAAAAATGGCATATTTGAAATTTATTTTTATTCTTAGAAAAAAGTTTGTTATCATAAGTCACTCATCTTTATCTATGTAATGTGTATACATCAGCAAAAATCAGAAATACAAATATTATTGCAAAAGGTCAAGGTCAGCCCTGATAATTGAAGGTCAAAGTTCATTTTCCTGCGAAAATGTGAAAACTGTTACTTTTACTTTTTCTAATCTGTTTAGTATGTCTTAACATTATTAATCGCTGAAGTTAATTCGTTTTAATGTTTGTATGTCAGGCAAAGTCAGCAGTGCAGATGTAACCCCAAAACCGCCAAGGGTAAAGCTAATATCAAAGGTCAAAGGTCAAATTTGTGTGAAAAATTGCATAAATAGCTTTCTGTTTGAAAAATAACAGACACTTTTTTTCATTATTAGTAACTGCTCGTGATTTAATTTCATGTCAGTAATAAAATATAGTTTGGAATGAGTCAAGTTCAAATGTTATATTAAGGGTCAAAGGTCATTTTCAAGTAAAAGAATGAAAAAAAATAGCTCTTTAACTTTCCTCTTTGTTGATAATATTTTGTCAATATTAACCAATGATATCAGTTCATTTTAATGTATAAATTTTAGGCAATGTCTGGTATGCACATACAATTTCAAAATATTCAAGGTCAACCATAATATCAAAGGTCAAAGGTAAAAAAGTGAGTAAAATGTTGCAATAGTATCACCTGTTTGTAATAATTATTATTGTTTAAAACTATTTGTTTTGTCATTTTAGTAATTGATTGTTGTTCATTTTACTGTATATATGTCAGACAATGTCATGAAAGAGAAAATAAGTCAAGGTCAAACCTGGTATTGAAGGTTAGGGGTCATTTTTGTATCAATAGCACAAATTGTAGCATACTTACTCATTATTTTGTTCAAAAATAGCTTGTTGTTATTTTTTATTGTTACCAATTTACTTTAATGTATACATGCCATGCAAGGTCAGCAATGTAGGTCCTATCCGAATAAGTCAGGCAAACCTATTAATAAAGGTCAAAGGTCAAATCTGTGTAAAAAAAATCACAAAAAGCAGCATTTTGCAATGAATTTTCTTTATTGTTTCAGGGGTTTTTGTCACTAGTAAAACTGATCATTATTCATTTTAAAATATCTATAAAAGACAATATCACTGTTGAAATAAAAATGAAAATTTGGTCAAGGTGAAACCTGACATTAAAGGTCAAAGGTCATTTTCTTGCAAAAAAAAAAAAAAAAAAATCAGAATGCAACATATTTATTTTTATTCTTCGTTAGAAATTATAAAATTCATTTTCGGGTAACAATTAAAACGTTAGCACTCTTATTTTATTTCTTTTATTTCTTGTCGTTATAATTTGATGTTAATTCATTTTTATGTTAACCTTTACTTACTTACTGCGTTTCATCTACTTATGGCCGTTTTATGTGTTTCATAGATTAGATGCGGCTATGAAATGCACCGTATTCTGCAGGTCTCTGGCATTTCCCCGCAGCTTGGTCTCAAATGATATTTCTGTGGGCCAAACTTTCTGGCGTGCTTCTTCCAGATAGGAACAGCTTTGCAGGATGTGGAATGGTGTTTGTTCTCTAATCCGCACTGACATTTAGCTGTCTCTGCAACACCCAACTTCTTTATATGTTTTCTCAGGTCACAGTGTCCAGTGCGCAGACGGAGGATAGTTGTTTGGCTGTGCCTGATTAGCTTGTGTAGACTGTCATGATTTGGCAGGTAGCTTCCGGTCTGACGCAAAGCTGTTCTTCAGTAGAGTCTGAGCTTCTCTGTATGAAATTGGAGGTGTGGGCTGTATTTGCTTGGTTGCTTCCATTGCAAGTTTGTCTGCAGCTTCAGCCCGGCTATGCCCACATGTGCAGGAATCCATTGAAATGCTACATTGTCGCTCTCAGACAGGAGATTGACGTTATTTAACAGCTGTCTCGATGAGAGAGCCTTAAGAGTTGACTTGGAGTCTGTTAGGAAAACAATATTCTGTCCCTTTTCTCCTCGCCCATACAGTTGGAGTGTGGCCGATGGCTTGCATCTCGGCTCTGAAGTTGGACCATCCTTTGCCGACTGGATAAGAGAGCGTAAGAGTGGAGCTGGAAACTTGATGTAGGCTCCACTCTCAGCATTCTGACTTGCTTTTTCCACTGATCCATTGATATATGCTTGTATCCAAGAGTGTGCTCAATAGCGGTCATTGATCATTTCTAGCGTTAGAGATTGCTGGTGAGCCTGATGTTGTTTACTCTTTTCTTCTACTTCTGGCACCTCTAATCTGATCTTCGAAACACAATGTCTGTCTAGGAACCCGTTGATCGGGTACAGGTGGCTCTGCCTCTGCGTTCAGTGCTGTTGCTATTCCCTTTCTATAGTTCTTTGACAATATGGTTTAGACTCTTGGTTCTGCTCTCGAGTTTTGAGTGGAGTGAATGTGATGGTAGTTTCTTTGCCTTCTCTGCCTGCATAAGGGCATTTGCACTCTCGTCTTGTCTCTAATGGCTCAAGGTTGTCTGTCTTTTCCATTTCTTTTATTCGTGTTGTTTTCATTGCTCAGAGAATTATCCTCAGGCCTGAACCTTGTCCTGTTTATCTTTACTGGTTTAGGAAGCGGTTATCCATGGGGTGGATGCGTACTCTGAGCACTATGGGCCGAACGGTGTCTGTGTAGGCTTGCCGTGGGATCTTTCCATTGGCTGCCCAACTTGTTCCAGCAAGTTTTTTCATACTTGCGAGTTTCTTGATGACCCTCGACATTGACCTTTAATGTCAGGTTTGACCTTGACTAATTCTTCATTATTAAAAAAGAATCATATCATCTGCTATATATACTTTAAAACGAATAATGATCAGTTACTAGTTTTGTCAAAAATACATGTACTCTAAAACAATAAAGAAAAATCCTTGCAAAAACACTGTTTTTGCTTATTGTCACACAAATTTGACCCTTGACCCTTGATAATAGGTTTGGCTTGGACTTAAGACCAACATTGCTGACCTTGCTTGACATATAAACATTTAAATGAATATCTAACAGTGGATTATAACAACAAGCTATTTTTGAACATAGTAATGAGTAAGTATACTACATATTGATCATTTATGCAAAAATGACCCCTGACCTTTAATACTAGGTTTGACCTTGACTTATTTTCTCTTTCATGACATCGTCTGACATATATACTCACAGTAAAATGAACAACGATCAGTTACTAAAATGACAAACAAATACTTTTAAACAATAATAATCATTACAAACGGGTGATATTATTGCAACATTTTACTCACTTTTTTGACCTTTGACCTTTGATATTATGGTTGACCTTGAATATTTTGAAATTTTATGTGCATACCAGACATTGCCTCACATTTATACATTAAAATGAACTTATACCATTGGTTAATATTGACAAAATATTATCAACAAAGAGAAAAGTTAAAGAGCTATTTTTTTCGTTCTTTTACTTGAAAATGACCTTTGACCCTTTATATCAAATTTGAAGTTGACTCATTCCAAACTATATTTTATTACTGACATTATGGGACATATATACATCAAACTAAATAACGAGCAGTTTCTAATAATGAAAAAAGTATCTGTTATTTTTTTAAACAGAAAGCTATTTAAGCAATTTTTTTACACAAATTTGACCTTTGACCTTCGATATTTGTTTTATCCTTTGTGGTTTTTGGGTTACATCTGCATTGCTGACTTTGCCTGACACACAAACATTAAAACGAAATAACTTCAGCGACTAATAATGTTAAGACATATTAAACAGATTAGACAAAGGAAAAGTAATAGTTTTCACATTTTCGCAGGAAAATGAACTTTGACCTTCAATTATCAGGGCTGACCTTGACTTTTTGCAATAATATTTGTACTTCTGATTTTTGCTGATGTATACACATTATATAGATAAAGATGAGTGACTTATGATAACAGACTATTTTCTAAGAATAAAAATAAATTTCAAATATGCCAATTTTTGTGATTTTCACATAAATTTGACATTTGACCTTGAATATCAAGTTTGCCCTTCATTCCATTTTGATGAATTTGTTATTGCTGTCATTGTTTGACATAAATACATTTACTGACAATCAAATAGTAACTGTAATTAAACAGTGAAAAAACTGGTAGACGTAAACTTTACCCTACCCCTAAAATTTTTACAAGTGAGTTTTACATCCCCTATCACAAACATAAGTGAACAAAATATAGATAGGCACGGCTTTGACACTTAAGAAATGGGTTTTCATGGAGGATATGAAATATTTTTTCCAAAAATGTATAAACTTCTTTTGGCCTCAATTGTTGCAATAAAAGTCCGTGAGCTCTCGGACCATAACTGTCAATGAACACAATCACCTAACACAATTACCTATCATGTATAACGTGTGTAATATATTTGAATATATGTTGAACTTCTGTGTAATAGCAGGATTTACTGTAGATACCACTTTACTATAACAAAGAAAGCCGCTTCCTATGACCCATATCGACTGTCAGTTATACCTATAAACGGACCTCGGTCAAAATGATTAGTTAAAGAGCGGTCAGGCTCGCACTCAAAGAATTATGACCATATATCAATAGTTCCAGTTTTGTATCTTTCGACTCCATAACAACTATGTGTGAATACACAGAAGCCAGGCCTGTCAATGTTGATTTAATGAGCGCTCTATAAGCGTGACGAGTCATAATCTTCGAAGTACCTTTGTGGAAAAATAAACCTTGTCGAATTATAATAACCTCTTGAAATTTCTGTTTAGATTAAGTGTAAACAGTAGTAATGGCCCATTTTAGATTATATTAAAATGATCAAATATGCCAGTTTTGTCAAAATATCCGTTATGGCATTGTTTATTGAAGAAGTACTGCCCATGACCGATCAGTACTGATTTATACAAGATCAACTTTCATTGACTTGTGAGCTAAACTATTGATATGTGGTCCAACACCATCACATATTTTCGATTAGCAGAACACACTGAGAAGTTTAAAAGTAGCACAGTTATTGCTGATTTCCATTTTTAAAGTACAAAAAGCTTTCCTCTAAATGTGATACTCCGATTTAGTGACAAACGTCTAGACTACTCAACACTTTTAAGAAAAGAAATAAAAATTAACATCAGCAGAAAACTTGCTCGGATGGTGAAAATGCCACAAGAGACTGGGTATAATGCATATTTTATTTGCCTGTAATCTTGCAGACGGCAGTTTTGATATTCACTCTTCAAGAGTAACGTTGAAAAGTAACTTATATTAGCCTACGGAAATGTCCCATTTATAAGTGAGAGAACGTCCGCAAACGCGATATATATTCAAGATATAATTATGGTCCCAAAGAGACCGTACCTAGTAACTGGAATGTCCGATACAGAGAAACAGGCTCTGTAACTGTCTGTCATACTTAACTGTCGTCAATTTATTTCTACAGTCTGTCGATTATCGAATATTGAATGCCATTTCAGGTATGTACGCCAGTTGCTATATTACGCCAAATACAGCGTGTTTAATAATGACAATATAGGGTCGGTGCTAATTCAAACTGCAATCAAACTGTATATGACTACCCGTATTGTTAGCAGAATAAATGTGGATATATAGGTTAAGATTGGATTTTTTTTGTACTAACTTAAATATACTATCCAGTATGTCTTACTATAACCCATAGGGTAATTGTCATTTAACAATCTTCTGGATATGGAGTAAATTAACGATTAAAAGCAATATGACTCCTTAATGGCATTTTAGTAGTCGTAAGTGCATGTTTGAAGGAATATTATTTAATTATGACATGCGTTTGTTTACTTAACGTGACAAATATATTCTTGGAATAACATTATCACGCCTTGGCCTGTGGGCTAATGGGGGACGGGGGACAGAATAAATCGCCGAGAAAGACGGAAGCATCCATTCCTCAGCTAGAGGACAAGCTATGGAAGGCAGTTCAGGCAGGAAAAGTAAAAAATCTTCAGATATTTATTGACGACTACAAAGAGCACGACAAATTTAATCAAGTCCTTAACGGTAATGACCCCGAATATGACGAGGATGGAGGTCATGTGGTTATTTACTGCACGAAAGAAGGGAGAGACAAGGGACCCTCATTTGGGGGCAGGGACTACGGCTCATGTTTGTCATTGCTTGTCGAGAGTGGCGCGGACGTTAACAAAACAGACATGGCTCAGAAGACTGCCCTGTCATGGGCCGTTTCCCTGAAATACCCTAATTTTACCAGTCGTTTGTTGAAATTAGGGGCTGATGTGTCTATATATGATCAAGACGGAAACAGCCCCCTGCATATAGCAATATATAGAGGTTACAAAGATATTGTAGCCTCCATACTTGAGGTTAACCCAAAAGTAAGTACTAATATAAGTTTATAAACGTGTTTAAAGATAAGTTATAAACTAGAAGCCAAGTTAATTAAATTGACGTAATTAGCCAGGTCCTATTATAATCTGTATAAAATCTGTAGGTGTAGGAGTATAAGAGTTAAGTAGTGTTAGATAAAAATAAAAGATAAACCTTTTGAAAACTTTGCGAAACAATATACTGGTGCGTATAACGAATATTTAACTTGTTCGTGAAGACTATTTTAACACATTCCTTTAACGGTAATTCAACATTATGAGGATAAAAAAAGGACATTATATCAAGAACGATGACACTATAATGTAAAATGTATACTCGTTTATATAGATTTATTTCGATCTATAGACCTGTAACTAAGTTTTAACAATGAATAAATATTTTCCTAAATAAAGGATTCGTTTACCATTTAAAATGCTGGTCGATTTTGTTTACCCTGTTCATAAACCGGTAACCGGTATTATAAAATCTATACCATGTCCATTTAGATTATTAATATAGAGAACAGTTAGCTTCTTACACAAAGGTCCTCCTTTTATACCGCAATGTATGCATTTATTATTTTTTTCTTATATGACAACTCTTCAATTTCTTTAAGGTGCATTCAATATATAAAAGATATCAAATTTTGCTGTTTGCCTGCGAAGTGGGCTCATCTTACGATCTTCGTAGATTTGTGTTATAAGTCTGTATTTATTATAAAGGACGCGGGCTTAATAACGATCGCTTTTTGATACTGCTGTTCTCATTATTTTCATTATTCTGTTTTTGATTTTGCTTATAATGTTTCTGTGCTATATCTGAATTATGTTTTAATGCATTGTAAGAACGAAGTTTTAGCCGTTGTGTGACTGATTGTTATCTGAAGTATTTTTCTAAAATTGACAACCACAATGCAGTTATAAATTTAACTGATTCATAATCATAACGGGATCAAACTAGCAATAGTTTTTCTTTTAAATATCGCTGTTTAAACAAATGTTTTAAATAACTTCATTTAAATCAAAGTGTGAACGAGTAATTTTACTAAATTATTCGATTCGTATTTTGTGCCTTTAAAAAATGGAATGAAGTATTTAAATAAGTCAAGTCATATGATTGCATAATTCGAAATAATTGTAGATTTGACATTCTACTAGCAAGTCAACAGACGTTTCTAATAGTGTAGAATAAATTTTTAAGTATTGATTTTAAGAATTTTTCATAGATATTGGCAAAATGCGCTAAAAGATTTGTTGGATTCCCTCCCAACTCCTCTCATGCAGCAGATAATACTCCAGTGAATAAGTTCCTCGTCTTTGTTTTATTGCTGCCCGTAGAAATGGCACAAACGGAGAAGAAATTAAACTTGAGCTGTTGTAATGTATCAGATCTACCTTTACTCTTTCCCCTACCCACACTCTCACATTTATTAACTTTTCACATGTTTCATTTTTTTTTTGCAATTTAAGGCTTAATTCCTCCAACTTCCACTCTGGCCTTTTTTTCTTCGTCAGACTGTATGAAGTTTGCCTTCAATATTGAATTGAAAAATAAGTCTTTTCTTGGACACGAGTATTCCGTGCTTCTTTTGAAACCATAACTGTTAGTTAATTTTAACAAGAAACGGTGGCTTTTTAGCTGACTTTTGCTCATCGCAAGCTACTAGTCTAGATTTAATCCGCAGCAAAACGGATTTCCGAGCGCGTACTGTGCATGCTTTCTAGTACGGAAAGGCGCCAAGGTAAGTCGAATGTTGCTGAACTACTTCTTCATGAATATGAAACAGTTGCAAAGATCCCCAATGGTCAAATGATCATGCAGGACTGGCTGCTTTCACTGTAAGTGTTATCATGTTATTATTGTCTCTCCATTGCATTTTATGAACGTACCTCATACTTGTGGTACCAAGAGGTTGCTAAATGATAAATATTTCCGCGTGCCAGTTAATGGCAACATCGTTTCAATACATAAACATGACTTACCTTTGTTTGATATCACGGTATAGTATGCGCATCTGTGCGGCGGATGTTATCTGAATTACCTCCCTTATTAATAATAACGCCATTTGTTGTAGGAAAATTTATATAGGGTTCAGCAAAAATTTCATTTACATAATTTGTATATACATGAAGCGACTTGATAAAGACTTCAACTGATAAAGCATATTCGGTACATCTTCACACAAAGCTGAACTAAGTAGCATATCCCCACATAGTTCTGGCTACCATAACTTAAATAACTGACGCTTTTTAGCTCACCTGTCACGCTTTTGTGATCGCGAAGCGTCCGTCGTCCGTGCGTGCGTAAACTTTTCCTTGTGACATCTCTAGAGGTCACAGTTTTCATGGGATCTTTATGAAAATGGGTCAGAATGTTCATCTTGGTAAATTCTAGGTCAAGTTCGAAACTGGGTCACGTGCCATCGAAAACTAGGTCAGTAGGTCTAAAAATAGAAAAACCTTGTGACCTCTCTAGAGGCCATAATTTTCAACAGATCTTCATGAAAATTGGTCAGCATGTTCACCTTGATTATATCTAGGTCAAATTCGAAACTGGGTCATGTGCCTTCAAAAACTAGGTCAGTAGGTCTAAAAATAGAAAAACCTTGTGACCTCTCTAGAGGCCATATATTTCATGAGATCTTCATGAAAGTTGGTCAGAACATTTACCTTGATGATATCTAGGTCAAGTTTGAAACTGGGTCACGTGCCTTCAAAAACTAGGTCAGTAGGTCAAATAATAGAAAAACCTTGTGACCTCTCTAAAGGCCATATTTTTCATGGGATCTGTATGAAAATTGGTCTGAATGTTCATCTTGATGATATCTAGGTCAAGATCGAAACTGGGTCACGTGCGGTCAAAAACTAGGTCAGTAGGTCTAAAAATAGAAAAACCTTGTGACCTCTCTAGAGGCCATATATTTCATGAGATCTTCATGAAAATTGGCCAGGATGTTCACCTTGATGATATCTAGGTCAGCTTCGTAAGTGGGTTACGTGCCCTCAAAAACTAGGTCAGTAGGTCAAATAATAGAAAAACCTTGTGACCGCTCTAAAGGCCATATTTGTCATGGGATCTGTATGAAAGTTGGTCTGAATATTCATCTTGATGATATCTAGGTCAAGTTCGAAACAGGGTCATGTGCCATTAAAAACTAGGTCAGTAGGTCTAAAAATAGAAAAACCTTGTGACCTCTCTAGAGGCCATAGTTGTGAATGGATCTCCATAAAAGTTGGTCAGAATATTCATCTTGATGATATCTAGGTCAAGTTCGAAAG
Source organism: Mercenaria mercenaria (assembly GCF_021730395.1). Lineage (NCBI taxonomy): Eukaryota > Metazoa > Mollusca > Bivalvia > Venerida > Veneridae > Mercenaria > Mercenaria mercenaria. Next base: position 103,420,970 of record NC_069361.1, on the reverse strand, counting down.
TGGGTGACGTGCTACCAAAAAGTAGGTCAGAAGGTCAAATAATGAAAAAATGTTGTGACCTCTCTAGAGGCCATATTTTTCATGGGATCTGTATGAAAGTTGGTCTGAATGTTTATCTTGATGATATATAGGTCAAGTTTGAAACTGGGTCAACTGCAATCAAAAACTAGGTCAGTAGGTCTTGAAATAGAAAAACCTTGTGACCTCTCTAGAGGCCATACCCTTGAATGAATCTTCATGAAAATTGGTCAGAATGTTCACCTTGATATTATCTAGGTCAAGTTTGAAACTGGGTCACATGCCCTAAAAAACTAGGTCAGTAGGTCAAATAATAAAACCTTGTTACCTCTCTAGTGGCCATACTTTTCATGGGATCTGTATGAAAGTAGGTCTGAATGTTCATCATGATGATATCTAGGTCAAGTTTGAAATTGGGTCAACTGCGGTCAAAAACTAGGTCAGTAGGTCTAAAATTATTAAAATCTTTTGACCTCTCTAGAGGCCATATTTTTCAATGGATCTTCATGAAAATTGATCTGAATGTTCACCTTGATGATATCTAGGTCAGTTTCGAAACTGGGTCATGTGCGTTCAAAATCTAGGCCAGTAGGTATGAAAATAGAAAAACCTTGTGACCTCTCTAGAGGCCATATTTTTCATGAGATCTTCATGAAAATTAGTGAGAATGTTCACCTTGATGATATCTAGGTAAAGTTCAAAACAGGGTCACGTACCTTCGAAAACTAGGTCAGTAGGTCAAATAATAGAAAAACCTTGTGACCTCTCTAGAGACCATATTTTTCAATGGATCTTCATGAAAATTGGTCAGAATTTTTATCTTGACAATATCTAGGTCAAGTTCAAAACTGGGTCACATTAGCTCAAAAACTAAGTCACTATGTCAGATAATAGAAAAAACGACGTCATACTCAAAACTGGGCCATGTGGGAAGAGGTGAGCGATTCAGGACCATCATGGTCCTCTTGTTTATATTTTGATGGCCGCATCCAAGATCAGAAACAGCGTATAACATCTCTGAAGCTGAATTGTTTTAGCTAATCCCCACAATGAATTACTATAGCAGCGGAGAAAATACTAGAATTCTGGATAACATAACTTGATGATTTCTGATAGGTTGTGCCACAGTAAGGCCTACCATGCACCGCTCCCCGCTAGGCAATTTTTAAAAAGTACCAGATTGTTTGGCAGGGTCAACAGTAGCCTTACTCATCTGGCTTATCGGGATAGCTTATTTTTTATCTGGTATTTTTATAGATGCCATCCCTCTAACAGGACAGCTACAGTCAAAACTTATCATGTTGTTACTAAAACATGCTATTATTTGGACTTAAGGCCAACAGTTAAACTGTATGAAAATAATATTCCAGTTTCAAACTAGATCTAGATATGGATGTGATTTTTTGTGATTTCACTGTTTCCTTCATTTTTGGAAATGACAACAATATAGATGACAAACGATCATATCTTGGCCATTTTGGTGATAAAACGATGAAAAGGGCACCAAAATGGAGATTATAGATGCTGGCATTTAATTTGAAATAATTTTATAATGACATTTTGAAATTTGAACATCACCAAATCACAGAAAGAAAGAGTTGTTAAACATGAAAATTGAACAGCTTATAAAATAGATATATTTTTCTAAAAACTGATTGTCAATTTAGTGATATATGCTTGAATTCCCGAAAAGGGACCACATTAAGGGGCCCTCACCATTTTTAAAGAATTGTTACATATCTTCTTTTTGATGCATTTGCAACAATGCCTCAGTGCTGAAATTTCAAATAACTAGGTTAAACATTGTTTTCAGGAATTTTGAATATTATTTATTTGCATTTCTTTAGAAATGGAATACTTTTTTAAAGGGGGACAACTTTTTGAGAATATTTTAAGTACAGGACAGTACGTCCATTCTACAGATAGAGGAGCAACTCCAATTTAAACATGTCGACACAGTTCAACTTTTTATACTTTTTGGTATTATCATTATTTTGCTTTCAAAATGAAGTAGGCATGTTTTATAGTGTCTAAAATCGCACTGAAATGTCCACTAGAGATAACTAATTTTCGAAATCAGACGTTTACACATGCACATGTGATCAAAAATCTATGTCGGCGATCTAGGGTTAAATTAAATTGCATGGTACTGAAATTTAGATATCTGGACAATTACTAAACTGTTATGCTCAAATGATTAGTTAATGATATATATCTTGAACAAAACATCGCCTTTTTCAATATGTGTCAATCGTTTGTATATTGACCACGTACATTTTGTGTCGGCAATTTTGACAACAGATACGTTACAACATCAATTCACCTCAAATACTCAGGTGTGTAATGCAAGTTCCGGAACGACTATTGACAGTTTGATTTGTTTAATGATATGATTACATCATCATGTATCAAAATAATATTTATTTATTAACAAAAAAAACATATTGTAGAAAATAAAATAAGATGATGTTCAACTGCCACCGTGTTTCAATTTCTTTTTAATAGATACGTTACGAAGTGTTTCATTCAACATACATTTATACTGCATTTATCTAGAAATGTTACTGGACAGTGTAGTAGAACACGTGTTTAACTTTGTATCCAAGTTAAAGTATTTAACTTTTAGTCCAGATTTCATATTTTTCATTTGAGAAATCGTATTAAAAACAGATACGTTACAAACAACAGATACGTTATACGACTGTGCTATAAATGTGTCAAAACGTTTAAATTGTTTGAATAATCATCACCTTAACTTAAAGTTTTAGAAAAAAGTTGATTACAGTTTTATTATTGATATCTGGAGTTAATAAGACATCATAGATAATGAATAAAACAGATACGTTACAATTTCTATTTCTATGTTAGATGTTCAAATTAAAGTTTTTTTTTATACAAAACATATACATTTTGTGTTATATTTCTTTATTTTCAAATAGAATCATATCAAAATGTATGAAATATAAAGCAAATGTAACGCCAATTAATCAATTTAAAAATGCGACAGATACTTTTATACGAAATGGGTAGACTATTTTCACCAAAAAGACTGTATTTTCAGATATATCTAAAAACCAACAGTTATATTGTTCATATAGTATTTTTCCCTCATCAATTCAAGTGCGTTAATCTACATAATGATATTAGATCTTATTTCATAATCCAATATGAAGTGCGTTTTATGATAATTGATATTTGTGTAAATTAAATTAGTTTTTCCATACAATTTGATTTATTTTATCAATCATGATATATAAATAACTTCATTTCTTTTTAAACTATAAAGAGTATATAGTCTGGACAGGTAAATAACCGACACAGATATTGTTATATGTTATATTAAAATAGTTTTTTGAATGAAAATTCACAGTGTAACGTATCTGTCGCTGACTTACAGCTATCTTTGCAAAATCAACGAAATAACGAAAAATTGTCGATAGTTAACTAAAATATTTAATTTGTGTACTCCAAAGGCATGAAACAACTAAATGAAATAAAATCTGATTATATTTGGGAACATCAGATGTGGGGACATTTTTACTGTCCAAGTTGCTCCTCTATCTGTAGAATGGACGAGTACGGGACACTATCGTAAAACATGTATTGAACAATTAGATTGTCAGTAAAAATGTCGCTCATATACAGACAATTGGGAGAACTTCATTTTATGGTTATTAATTCCCTTTTTATGGAATAATCATGTGTATTTCATGAAAGTCATTAAGCACATTTGTTTACAATAGTTGTTTCCCTTAGATTTAAATGGCAATCTGTCAAAAAATGCATATGGCGGAGAAGCAGAAAATGATTAAATCAAAGAAAACATACACTTATTTTTCAATTTAAGGACTGTTTCTTTTTTCCATTAATCCAATGCAATTTTTCACAGTTTGCCATTAACAAATGAAGATAATGACTTTCATTAAACAGACATTATTATTCCATAAAAAAGATATTACGAACCATAAACTTATCATCTCACAAGTGTTGGTAAATGAATTACATCTTAACAAACGATCTCTGTCCAATACATGTTTTAAGGTTTCGATGGAGGACTTGAGAAACAAAAATCAAACAACACCAAATCATAGAAAGAAAGAGTTGTTTGACATGAAAATTGAACAGCATGTAAAACATGTATATTACTTTACGAAACAAGTGTCAGTATACTGATATAAACATTGAATTCCGGAAAAGGGCTGCCTAAAGGGGCTCCACTTCCGGACAGTTAAACGCCTTTAAAAACTCACCATTTTCAAAGAACTGTTACACATGTTTGTTTTGATGCATTTGCAATAGCGTGCGAGTGGTGAAATTTCACGTAACAAGGTGGAACATAGTTTTCAGCAATTGTTTATCTTTTTTCTTTACAAATGGCATTCATTTTCAAAGGGAGACAACTTTTTCTCAAAGATTACTTAAAATAATCGGAAAAAGTTGTTTCCCTTTGAAAATGAATGCCATTTGTACTTAAAATAATCGGGAACAGTTGTCTCCCTTTGAAAATGAATGCCATTTGTAAAGAAATAAAGATAAACAATTGCTGAAAACTGTGTTCCACCTTGTTATTCGAAATTTCACCACTCGCACGCTATTGCAAATGCATCAAAACGAACATGTGTAACAGTTCTTTGAAAATGGTGAGTTTTTAAAGGCGTTTAACTGTCCGGAAGTGGAGCCCCTTTAGGCAGCCCTTTTCCGGAATTCAATGTTTATATCAGTATACTGACACTTGTTTCGTAAAGTAATATACATGTTTTACATGCTGTTCAATTTTCATGTCAAACAACTCTTTCTTTCTATGATTTGGTGTTGTTTGATTTTTGTTTCTCAATGCCTCCATCGAAACCTTAACATATTGTCCCGTACTGTCCCGAATGTAGAATATTCTCAAAAAGTTGTCATCCTCTACAAAATTTCATTTGTAAACAATTTTCAAAATTCTTAAAAATGATGTTTAACCTAGTACTTTAAAATTTCAGCACGGGATCATTACTGTATGTGCATCAAAATGAAGATACTTAGTATGTAACAGTTCTTTGAGAATGGTGAGTTTTTAAAGGCCCTGAACTGTCCAGAAGTGTGGCCAATTAATGTGGTCCCTTTTTGGGAATTGAACCATACTGTACATCAGTAAATTGACAATCACTTTTGCCAAGCCCGCTTGCAGTGAGCTTGACTTTGTCGTCACTTTTGGCAGGTTGGTGTATGTGCGTGCATCCTTCCGTCCGTGCATCTGTGCATCTGTCCGATTTTGTCCGGACCATAACTTTGTCATTCATTGACCAATCTTGTTTATATTTGGCATGAATGTTTACCTCACTGAGAAGGAGTGTCATGCGCAAACCCCATGTTCCTATCTCAAAGGTCAAGGGCACAGTTGGAGGTCAAAGGTCAAATTGAAGTTTGCCGGAGCATTTCTTCTCCATGCATGGTGGAATTTTGATGTTACTTGGCATGAATGTTCACCACTATGAGACGGAGTGTCATGCGCAAGAACCAGGTCCCTAGGTGTAAGGTCAAGGTCACACTTGACAGCTGGTTGGCTCAACATTTTGCCCATGGGCATACTTGTTTCAGAATAATATACCTATTTCATAAGCCATTCAATTTTCATGTAAAACAACTCTTTCTTTCTAATTTCCTAACTTATTACATTTCTTTATTACCAGTACATGAGGAAGAAGGTCAAGAACTATAACTCTTTTTATGCATCTTGTAAAATGTCAAGCACCTACAGATGGGCATTTTTAGTTCACCTGAGCCAAAGGCTCAGGGTGAGCTATTGTGATCGCTCACTGTCCAACATCTGTCCGGCGTCCGTCCACACTTTCCTTTAAACAACATCTCCTCCTTAACCATCAGGCCAATTTTGATGAAACTTCACAGGGATGTTCCTTGGATGGTCTTCTTTAAAAATTGTTCAAAAAATTTAATTCCATATAGAACTCTGGTTGCCATGGCAACCGAAAAGAAAAACTTTAAAAATCTTCTTGTCCAAAACCACAGGTCTTAGGGCTTTTATATTTGGTATGTAGCATCATCTAGTGGTCCTCTACCAAGGTTATTCAAATTATTCCCCTAGGTTCAAATATGGCTCCGCCCTGGGGGTCACATGGTTTACATAGTCTTATATAGGGAAAACTTTGAAAATCTTCTTGTCCAAAACCACAAGGCATAGAGCCTCAATATTTGGCATGTGACATTATCTAATGGTCCTCTATAAAGATTATTCAAATTATGCCCCTGGGGTGAAAAGAGGCCTCATCCTGGGGGTCCCAAGTTTTACATAGACTTATATAGGAAAAAACTTAAAAAATCTTCCTGTCTGAAACCAAAAGATCTAGGCCTTTGATATTTGGTATGTAGCATTGCCTTTTAGTTTCCTACTAAAAGTGTTCAAATTTTATCCCTGGGGTGAAAAGAGGCCCCGCCCCAGGGGTCTCAAGTTTTACATAGACTTAAATAGGAAAAAAATTAAAAAATCTTCTTGTCTGAAACCACAAGACCTAGACCTTTGATGTTTGGTATGTAGCATTGCCTTGTGGTCTCTACCAAGATTGTTCAAATCATGCCCCTGGGGTGAAAAGAGGCCCTGCCCGGGGTTCCCAAGTTTTACATACTTATATAGGAAATTTTTTTAAAAAATCTTCTTGTCTGAAACTGCAAGGCCTAGGCTTTTGATTTTTGGCATGTTGCATTGCCAAGTGGTCCTTTACCAAGAATGTTCAAGTTATGCCTCTGGGGTAAAAAGAGGCCCTGACCTGGGGGTCCCAAGTTTACATAGACTTACATAGGAAAAAAAACTTTTAAAAATCTTCTTGACTGAAAGTTCACGGCCTAGGCTTTTGATATTCAGTATGTAACATTGCCTAGTGGCTCTCTAACAAGATTATTCAAATTATGCCCCTGGGGTGAAAAGAGGCCCCGCCCCGAGGGTCACATAGTTTTTATATGACTTATATAGGAAAAAATACTTCAAAAATTATCTGATCATATTTCCTAGACTGTTTAATTATAATTGACTGTAACCTTGACCTACTGACCTACTTTCTTGTTTTCTAAGCTACAGCAGATTTGGACCACCTGTAATATCTTTTTAACAGATTTCAAAAGTAATCTTGCATAATCTTTACCTTAACCCACTCTCCTAATTGTCTTGTTTTTAAAGCTTTAGCTAAGAAATTTGTTCAAGCAAGCAACTCTACTCAGGTGAGCGATATAGGGCCATCATTGCCCTCTTGTTTTATTATTACGGAGTAAATTCATAGAGCTATTTAAAGTATTTTACTATTTGAATTTATAGACCTCTAACAATCTTTGATTTGAAGCAATCTGTGTTTTCATTGATTTCTCTTTTTTGTTTGATTAGGCCTGCAAGTGTTTCCAGAGCTACATGTTTACAGAAGAATTCTCGAGGGGATAATTATTTCCTTTTAAAAACCTTGTCTTCTGAACAGAATTGAGCTTTGGCTGTAATGTACATTTGCAAAACATAACTTACCATAAAACCACAAATCAATGCCCTTAAATATGCTAAACAGGGTCCTTTTAGAAGATAAAACAAGCAAATTAGATTTTATCTAAAAAGTTTATTTGTTTCTTAGTAGAGACATGAATTATTTAAACTATGGGAATTACTTCCCTTTAACTTAAAAGATACATCTACTTTTTAAACAATGCTGTTGGTGCTAATCTGAAAACTTAATCTCCCATTGAAAATGTCTATTGTTTTGATGTAGATGTGATGTAGTGGCCTACCTTAAGTCTTAGACATTGAACAATACTTGACCTTTTGCTTAAGCTAAAAATGTGTGGGCCTTTGTGGCCGAGTGGTTAAGGTCACCGACTTTGAATCACTTACCCCTCACTGTAGTTGGTTTTAAGCAAGGCTTGGGGTATACAATTCTTCCATGTGAAGAAGACATCCAGCTGGCTTAGGCTCAGTGGTACCCAAAAGAAAAAAAAACAACTATGTATTAAGCCGCCCACCCCCACCGATAAAAAGAACTTAAATGAATCCAATATTGATGTTTAAATTGTCCATCTCTTTCATTGCAGTGATCATCTTATTTCAGTTACCAGTGCTCAGAAATTAAAAGAAACACATCATTAAAGCTGAATAAATACCACAGAAAAACTACTGTTCTTCTCAAGTTAAAGATTAAGTAAATGTTCTGTTTTCACTATGGCTACCATGATTGAAATGTTATACCCTTTCTATTTGTTATTCATTGAAGTCATTAAACTTTATCAGCAGGTTATAAACCCATTAATAGTAATTTAAGGACAGTCATAAGCATGAATTAATTTAAGCATGGATTTCACCCAAAAGTTAATTTTGTTTTAAGCTGAATTGTATATTTCATTGACTACAGGCCTATGTTTAACAAACGTTATGGTTTATCCAAATTTATGACCAAATTATTTAAAAAAATGGATGGGTAACATTTATTACAATTCAAATATGACTAGCGGTGCTTAAATCATCACAACAAGATTATGTTGACGTCATATCAACGTGATATTTAGTGCTATTAATGCACCTAGAAATAGCGCTTTCAAATTTGATGGAATATTTTACTTGAGTTGGTTATTTGCTTTGCAGAATAATTTGCCATCATTTTCGCCTAAACTGAACTCTTCTGCAAGACATATTACCATTTCCGGTACTGGTGTGTATAAACAAAGGAGCATGACGACCTACCATTTGGCACCCTACATGCACCAATAACAGTTCTATCATATTATCTAAATTTTACGATGAATAGAAATTTTTTTTATAGCAAAACTGTGTTTGAACACTATATATACACTTGGGCAGTTATATGTCGTACGAAATAATTTCATGAGGGTTGTACCCTCGTGAAATTATTATACCCGAGGTATGACCGCCCATTGTGCATAAATAGTTTTCCCCCATTTTGGCAAAAAATGCTCCTAAAAAAACATGTATATTTGTTTACCTGTTGCTTTTTATATTTGGTTCCAAGACTCCTAGTACATGTATATTTATGTAAACTGTAAGCACAAGAAACACAAGTCAATGTATTCAGTACAGTTATCAATTAACCTGAGTTTCTTCTGAAATGGAACATTTTTATAAAAATACCAGCTTCATTATAGAGCAAATTGCGCTATCCCCATAGAAGTGAGGAAAAACAAAGCCATTTTTTACTATGAAACCCTTAATTTTGTCTCCCACCACACAGTGGTGTGGGAGACATATTAATTTACTCCAGTCTGTGTGTCTGTCTGTGTGTGTGTGTGTCTGTCTGTCACAAAGCTTGTCCACACGCTAAGTCGAACATTTCATATCCGATTTTCACTAAACTTAAACAAAATGTGTCTGACCATAAGACCTCGCCCAAGTTCGATAACTAGCCAAATCGATCCAGGCGTATTAGAGTTATATCCCTTGAATTACCAAAAATTGGCCTTTTTACTCTTGTCCGCACTCTTCAAGTCGGACATTTTTCATCCGATCTTCACCAAACTTGAACAAAATGTGTTTGACCATGAGACCTCAGCCAAGTTAGATAACTAGCCAAATCGGTTTAGGCATTTTAGAGTTACGGCCCTTGAATTACCGAAAAATCGGCCTTTTTACTCTTGTCCGCACTCTAAGTCAAACATTTCTCATCCGATCTTCACCAAACTTGAACAAAATGTGTTTGACCATGAGTCCTGGACCAAGTTCGATAACTAGCCAAATCTGTCCAGGCATTTTGGAGTTGCGGCCCTTAAATTATCGAAAAATCCGCCTTTTTACTCTTGTCCGCTCTCTAAGTCGAACATTTCTCATCCGATCTTCACCAAACTTGAACAAAATGTTTGGCCATAAGATCGAAAAATCGGCTTTTTTACTCTTGCCCGCTTTAGTCAAACATTTCTCATCCGATCTTCACCAAACTTGAACAAAATGTCTTTGACCATGAGTCCTGGACCAAGTTCGATAACTAGCCAAATCAGTCCAGGCATTTTGGAGTTGCGGCCCTTAAATTATCGAAAAATCGGCCTTTTTACTCTTGTCCGCACTCTAAGTCAAACATTTCTCATCCGATCTTCACCAAACTTGAACAAAATGTGTTTGGCCATAAGACCTTAGCTAAGTTCAATAACTAGCCAAATCCGCCCAGGCATTTTTGAATTATGGCCCTTGATTTACTGATTGGATCCACTCGTCCAGACCATATAATTGGATTCACTCGTCTAAACCAGCCAGAGAAACTAGACATTTTTCATAGGGGCAGTTGTGGGAGACATGTGCTTTTCTCAAAAGCATCTCTCGTTAACAACACATTTACCAGAACTGGTACTTTTTCAAATATAAGAAAAAATCCTAGGAATATAGGTTAGAGATATTGCACAGTACAGTTAGTTATATAGGTATGTATGGTAGGAATCAGGCAAGACCCTTAAGTATAACAGAATTTGAAAAAATGGACCCTTCAGTATAATAGAATTTTAGAAACAAAAGTTATTTATCCCAGGAAGCTAATTTATGGGATTATTTATTCCAGGTAGCTAATTTACGTGATAATCAAGGTGTGCCAGCTCTAGTCACTGCAGTCAAATATAAACATTTAGAGATATGTCGTCTGCTGCTGGACCATGGAGCAGATGTCAATGCTGCCGAGCAGAAGAACAAACGTACAGCAGTTTATCATGCCATACGAAACAAACATTTAGAAATTCTAGACATCTTGTTAAAGTAAGTTGTTTTACAAAGCTTTTAGGATATACAATTATACTATAATTATCCCCCGCCGATGAAATCGGGAGGGGGGTATTGAAATGGCGTTGTCTGTCCGTCACGTCCGTGCATCCGTGCGTGCGTGCGTGTGTCCGTCCGCAGCCATTTCTCAGTAACTAGCAGGTAGAATTTCATGAAACTTGAAATAAACATGAACCAACATACTACGATGATGCCCGTCAAGTTTTTTTTTGGATTGGTCGATTTCCCTTAGAGTTATTGCCCTTGATTTAATGAAAAATGCCCAAAAATGTCCGTCCGCAGCCATTTCTCAGTAACTAGCAGGTGGAATTTCATGAAACTTGAAATAAATATGAACCAACATACTGCAGTGATGTCTATCAAGTTTTTTTTTGGATTGGTCAATTTCCCTTAGAGTTATTGCCCTTTATTTACTGAAAAATCCACGTCTGCAGCCATTTCTCAGTAACAAGCTGGTAGAATTTCATGAAACTTAAAATAAATATGAATCAACATACTTTGATGATGTATGTCATTTTTTTTTTCAATTGGTCAATTTTCCTAAGAGTTATTGCCCTTTAATTGTTTAAAAATCTACAGATTTGTACATAACAAACCAACCAATTGGTAGAATTTCATGAAACGTCTTTCATTCTTTTCCATGAACATTTATTATAAACATGTGAAGTTGTGTACCCACACCTGGTCACCACCTTGCCTTGGTCACACCCCCTCCCCCTCCCACCCCACGCCTCCCCCCATCCCCCCCCCCCCAAAAAAAGATAATTTTTCATTCCTTTTTATTTATTTTTTTCAAACCTTCCATGAATATTTATCAACATGCAAAGTTGTACCATTCCCCCACCTCACTCCTCCACCCAGTCATGCCCACCACCCCAAGCATGCATCACCCCCGCCCCCCCCCCCCCCCCCCCCCCCCCCCCCACCCCCTTTTTAGCTCACCTGTCACAAAGTGACAAGGTGAGCTTTTGTGATCGCGCGGCGTCCGTCGTCCGTCCGTCAGTCCGTCCGTCAGTGCATGCCTAAACTTTTGCTTGTGACCACTCTAGAGGTCACATTTTTCATGGGATCTTTATGAAAATTGGTCAGAATGTTCATCTTGATGATATCTAGGTCAAGTTCGAAACTGGGTCATGTGCGGTCAAAAACTAGGTCAGTAGGTCTAAAAATAGAAAAACCTTGTGACCTCTCTAGAGGCCATATATTTCACAAGATCTTCATGAAAATTAGTCAGAATGTTCACCTTTATGATATCTAGGTCAAGTTTGAAACTGGGTCACGTGCCGTCAAAAACTAGGTCAGTAGGTCAAATAATAGAAAAACCTTGTGACCTCTCTAAAGGCCATATTTGTCATGGGATCTGTATGAAAGTTGGTCTGAATGTTCATCTTGATGATATCTAGGTCAAGTTCGAAACTGGGTCACGTGCGGTCAAAAACTAGGTCAGTAGGTCTAAAAATAGAAAAACCTTGTGACCTCTCTAGAGGCCATACTTGTGAATGGATCTTCATAAAAATTGGTCAGAATGTTCATCTTGATGATATCTAGGTCAAGTTCGAAAATGGGTCAAGTGCAGTCAAAAACTAGGTCAGTAGGTCTAGAAATAGAAAAACCTTGTGACCTCTCTAGGGGCCATATTTTTCAGTGGATCTTATGAAAACTGGTCAGAATGTTCATCTTGATAATATCTAAGTCAAGTTCGAAACTGGGTCAAGAGCGATCTAAAACTAGGTCAGTAGGTCTAAAAATAGAAAATCTTTGTGACCTCCCTAGAGGCCATATTTTTCAATGGATCTTCATGAAAATTGGTCAGAATGTTCATCTTGATGATATCTAGGTCAAGTTCGAAACTGGGTCACATGCATTCAAAAACTAGGTCATTAGGTCTAAAAATAGAAAAACCTAGTGACCTCTCTAGAGACCATATTTTTCAATGGATCTTCATGAAAGTTGGTCTGAATGTTCACCTTGATGATATCTAGATCAAGTTTGAAAGTGGGTCACGTGCGATCAAAAACTAGGTCATTAGGTCTAAAAATAGAAAAACCTAGTGACCTCTCTAGAAGCCATATTTTTCAATGGATCTTCATGAAAATTGGTCAGAATGTTCACCTTGATGATATCTAGTTTAAGTTTGAAAGTGGGTCACATGTGGTCAAAAACTAGGTCATTAGGTCTAAAAATAGAAAAACCTTGTGACCTCCCTAGAGGCCATATTTTTCAATGGATCTTCATGAAAATTGGTCAGAATGTTCACCTTGATGATATCTAGGTCAGGTTCGAAAGTGGGTCATGTGCGGTCAAAAACTAGGTCAGTAGGTCTAAAAATAGAAAAACCTTGTGACCTCTCTAGAGGCCGTATTTTTCAATGGATCTTCATGAAAGTTGGTCTGAATGTTCACCTTGATAATATCTAGATCAAGTTCGAAACTGGGTCACGTGCCTTCAAAAACTAGGTCTTTAGGTCAAATAATAGAAAAACCTTGTGTCCTCTCTAGAGGCCATATTTTTTCAAATGCTCTTCATGAAAATTGGTCAGAATTTTTATCTCGATGATGTCTAGGTCAAGTTCAAAAATGGGTCACATGAGCTCTAAAACTAGGTCACTATGTCAAATAATGGAAAAAACGACGTCAAGCTCAGTTCAAAACTGGGTCATGTGGGGACAGGCGAGCGATTCAGGACCATCATGGTCCTCTTGTTTTGTTTTTTTTCGTTTTTAATTTCCCATCAATATTTATAATCAACTGTACCCTCACCCAGTCACCACCACTGCCCCCCACCCCACCAAAAAATAGCATTCATTTTCTGTTAAATTGATTTTGACTAATGAAATTATTTGCCTCTTAGTAACATCCTTAACTTTTTGCCGGATATGCTGTTTTGCCATTCCTCACCAAAAACCCTTACGGCGGGGGATACCAATTCATCGAATTTGCTTGTTTATATGTCTGCCATGGACTGGTGGTTGTCTATGGCTTCATGAGCAACTAATCCATTAATAGGGGCCTCTGTGTGATTAATGCCGCTTTCTTTGAATAACTTGACGTGGGGCCTCCGTGGCCGAGTGGTTAGAGTCGTTGACTTCAAACCATTTGCCCCTCATCGATGTGGGTTCGAAACCTCATTTGAGGTGTAGAATTCTTCACGTGAGGAAGCCATCCAGCTGGCTTACGGAAGGTCGGTGGTTCTACCCAGGTGCCCGCTCGTGATGAAATTATGTACGAAGGGGCACCTGGGGTCTTCCTCCACCATTAAAGCTGGAAAGTTGCCATATGACCTAAAATTGTGTCGGTGTGACGTTAAACCCAACAAAATAAAATAAATAAATTGAATAACTTGACCCTCACATGTACGGTTGGCATGCAGAAATCTTTCATGTGAGGAAGACATCCAGCTTGATTACAATAGGTGGTGGTTCTACTCAGGTTCTTGCTTGTGCATAGAATAATGCCCAAATGGGCACCTGATGTCTTCCTCTGCTACAAGAAATTTACAAAAAAGTCACCATGTGACCTTTGATTGTGGCTGTGTGATGTTAAACCCAATAGAAATATAACCCCATTCATTGTTGTAGAATTGAGTCCTGCTAGAAATTTCAGTTATGAAAAGACATCAAGTTTGAGTTTGGAAGCACTTTTTGACTCAAGATGTAGCTGTTGTCTGAAGTGATGATCAAAGAGTACCTTGGGTCTAATTTATTGAGGCTGAAAGTTTGCGAGAGACCTTTGATTTTATTTAACTATAAAAAGAAGCATGTCTATTTTATGCAATTTAATATTTCAGTTTCCTTAATTTTCAGGTTTTATAAAACGTTTACTGCACAGATAGTTTTGGTAGAAATACTTGGACTTGTACGCCCAGAAAACAGGCTTTTGTGGGGCTTTGTTTGAATCACTTTGTCCTGTCCATCTGCCCTTTCCTCAGTCCATCCTGCCATCTGTCCAGATGACTAACTTGTGTTATCGGTCACCTTTCATTAACAGTCACTTCTAAATCCCCACAAGTTTCCATTTATAAATTACATCATTAAATGGCCACCTGCTTTATGCAGTCAGCAGTCCATGTTTTTCATCAGTATGTACATAATTATACAGTTCAAAACATTACAAAATCCATTTAGTAATATCAGCCATCATACTAATAAACTTTGATAATGTGGCAGTTGAGTCCAATAAGTCCAGGGGTGTTCAAAGATAATCTGTCATAGATCTATTGCAGAGCAATTGTTGGATTTACCTGTATTTGACAATAAACAGTGTCGATTGTATTCAGGTCAACTGCCACATTATCAAAATTTATTAGTAGATACTTTGACTAGATTTTATTGATATGTATGATATGGTTTGTAAATATATACTACATGCATTAATTGGTCACCTGACATAAGCGGCAAATTTGCTCCTTTTGCTTGACTGGCAGTATACATAAGTTTGTCTGTATATATTTAATGACTTTAGAATTATCTCCCTTTTAGTAGTTGATATTTCACATTTATTTAGCATATAAGAAAATAACTGATGGCAGTTTACTGTAACATACAGTAATTTACTGCAATCAGAGAAAGAGTTGAGTCGTAGAACCATCATTTTATATACAGTAACTTTAGAATGATTTCCCTTGCTGTAATTAATTTTCATATATTTGACTTCAAAGACAATATATTTTTTAGAAATTTAAGAGGAAATCTTAGATGAGTAATATTATAATGTTATTGAATTATTCAACCTCCTCAAGATTGTTTTCACTACTGACCGGCTATTCATTCAATAAGTGTTTTATTACATAATGTAAGAAATAAGTTTTCTTCAAGTTTTGACTTTAGCTAAGCCCAGCAATATTTAATGTTAAATTATTGACCAGCCAATAGCACAAACTATGATCTGGATGATTTATAATGATGCAGGTTAATTTACATTAATTTGAGCCGTGCCATGGGAAAACCAACATAGTGGGTGTGCGACCAGCATGGATCCAGACCAGCCTGCGCATCCGCGCAGTCTGGTCAGGCTCCATGCTGTTCGCTTTTAAAGCCTATTGGAATTGGAAAAACTGTTAGCGAACAGCATGGAGCCTGACCAGACTGCGCAGATGCGCAGGCAGGTCTGGATCCATGCTGGTCGCATACCCACTATGTTGGTTTTCCCATGGCACGGCTCATTTAATGGGTGATGTCAGTACACTTGTATACATACAGTTGATTGACCGCTGAGATTTGAAATGATGAAGGTCTTTTTGACATTTGATTGTTATTTGATCAATATCGATTAAACGAATGTATACAGGAATGCTATTGGCATGAAATATCAGTTCTATTTAAATGCTTGAAAGGTAGGGAGTGAAAACCCGTTAATATTTTCTAATCAATAGTTTAATATATAGAAATCATTGTTCTTACAGTTTAGTAAATGTTAATGTAGAATTTCATGTGAAAAGAACAAGTAATAATTGTTTTCTGTGATTGTACTTTGACCCAGTTTTAGCAGGTTACAATGAAATAGAAAAGTACATAACACATTTGTTATAAATAATTCTACATTTTACCAATTTACTGAATGATTTGACTCTGAATTAGTTCTTTTATTTAATTCTAAAATGTGTAGTTTCCCAAATCAAGCCGATATTAAATACATTACAACTTGTGTTAAGGTAGTTCTGCACGTTTGATAAACCGGAAGTGATGGCGTAACGTTATTTATCCAGAAAACGTAGAATAAAGCCTGGATTCGGCGTACGGAAATGAAAATAATTCTATGATTTAATCGAAACCTGTGAATAAATTTATTACAATGGCATTGTTGCTATATTTCTAAAGTCAAAATATGATATTAAAACATATGACATGTTAAAAAATTCAAAAAATGTCTTAAAATTAGCGTGAAATGTCCGGTTCATTTTAATCTTAGTCAGATATCTCAAAAATAAGCACACAGACCTATACATTTTATTTCACCAAATTATAGGCCATATGTTTATTTACAACTGTGAGAAGTTTCATAAAAATCTACATTGTAGAAAAATTTCTATTCGCGAAAATGTTATGAAAGTTATGATTTTCCCATAGACTCCCATTATGAAATATTGCGTGAGGTCCAAATTTTTCAAATCAGTCTAGCAAAAAATCAAGCACATGACCCTATCTTTTTTATTTGCTGAATTTTCAAGGTATATTCTGAAGTTTTGAAAAATCAGAGTTTAATCAAATTCTACATTGTAGAAAAAAATTCGATCCAAACGTGTAGAACTACCTTAATGATACCTCAAAGAAGCAAACACCTCCAGGGGCTTAGTTATTCAAAGGGGGTCTGGGAGCATGTCCTCAAGGGAAATTGTAAAATTCTGTATCACCACAGCTGCATTTGGTAGGTATTTTGAGGCATAATTTTATGAAAAAGAAAGTGTCCCTTCCCAGTGCTGAAAATATTTTTTGAAAAAATTATTAAATATGAATGGAGCTATTTCCAGGTCTTTTAGGGGTTCAGTCTTGACAGGTTGCTCTGTAGGTCTCAGAACATTTTCATAACTGGAATTAATAATTATATTTGTTCTATGAATAATTGATGAATGATACTGTATAAAATGTTGACATATAACTATGATACAGTGAAGCATATAGCTATATTGAACATTGTGCTCCGAGTCAGTGCCGACAAAGCTAACATATAGGCTATTGCAGTCATGCAGACTGTCAGAAATTAAATACAGTAGACTTCCATTCTGCCAGACTAACGATTGTTTAATTGCCTTTTGTTTAAACCTAACTTAAATATTGCACTATTGAAAGGTTCAGCTATGATAACCCTTAGTAATATGTTTCAGTCATTCAGCAGAGCTTTTGTTTTGACCATTTTGGTTGGCGTCCTTGTCAAAAACATTTTGCTTGTAAACAGGTTTCTCTAAAAGTACCTGACCTAATGCTTTCAAACTTAAAACGTATATTTGGTATCATGAGATGACCTTAAAGTACAAGTTTATAACACTTGCTTTTTTTGTTCTCAAAATTTTGCCTTATTTTATCTTAGAGTTTTCGGGTTAAAGTTTTGCAAATCACTTGGCCAAATGCTTTCAGACTTCACACATGGCTTCATGATAATGGGATGACCTCAAAAGGCAAGCAGCATATTTCAAACTTTTATTTTGTAAAAAATTATGCCCCTTTTTAACTTTTAAATTTTGGTTAAAAGTTTTCACATAAGCATGTTTCTCAAAGATTGTTTGGGCAAATGCTTTCAAACATTCAAAATTAATGTCTTTGGCATAACAAGATGACATCACAGATAAAGTTATATAACTCTAACTTTTATTTTATCAAAATTATGCCCCTTTTTCAGATATAAATTTTGTGAATATTTTCAGAGTAAGCATGTTTCTCAGGATCTACTTGACCAAATATTTGCAGATCATCCACTGCTTTAGCATCATGAGGTGACCTCACATAGCAAGTTTCATAACTCTGGCTTACATTTTGGCAAAATGATGTCCCTTTTCAACTTACAAAATTTTGCTTAAACTTTTGTATGTATGCTTGTATTATATGGAAGGGCTTTAATTAGTCAAGCTGTCATAAAGCAGCTCTTATTCTGATAACAAATTTTGTCCATCATATGATCATGTTATTATTGGGGGTTGGGGTATGAGACTGGAGGATAGAGAGATAATAGTAGCTTTTTATGAGGGAAAAAGATGGCTACCTTACATTCATTTTATATTTCTCAGGTCAGAAATTAAAGTTGATTCATATTTAATTTAGTGAATCTATACATTAGGTATTGTTGTACATTGCACGTTAACAATGGAAGAGGACCAAGTGACCTGCATGGGCAGGCATCTGAATAAAACAATTGGTCACCTTCTGTAAATGATCATGTTTGCTTCCTCGTAATGGAAACTGTAAGGATTCAATCCAGCAGCTGTGAGGACCACAGGTTAGAAATCAACAACCCCTGCCAGTCTGTCCATCTTCAAATGCTGTTTAACTGTACATTTTAGCATAAAACTGATGTTCTTGTCACTTTTGGGGGGTGTTTTAACAGGACAGAAAATGTATGTTACAGATAGATTCTTGCGCTCACATGCTGTTAAAAAACCTTTTTATATATGCGTGTCAGTACGTATTACAGCTCCAAACACGTAATTCAAAAGGAAATGGTCGTCAAGCATGAAAGAACAACTCAGATGTTACCATGCATTTCATGGAAATTTAATTATGTCGAGGGAAAGTGTATTCATTTATTAGTTTTTTTACGCGTTTTATGCTAGAATAGCATTAGCGCATGCTCATTTCGTGTTATAACATCTTCAGAATCCGTCAGGATACATTGGTACCCTTGCCCGGGCTCGGACACCAATCAGTCCCTTGGGATGCTGCGAATGTTATAACACGGGAAAACATGTGTTATCCCCACATTTACACAGAAAAAGAGTTTTACAAAAGTATTGACTGTGAGAGGTCACTGCCGTTTTAACAGAAAAATAGTTTAAGGATTAAATATGCAGACTAGAGTTTAAAATCAAGTTAAAACACACCTTGCTGCAACAGTTGTACATATTTTTGGCATATTGTTGCTTTGAAAGATTCAGGCGTGGAAGGAGAACTTTTAAAAAAAATTTGGGATGGAAGGTTGTTGTTTTATAAAGTTTGGGTACAAAGAAGGAAAATTTGTAGTTTAATCATCAAATGAAGTTCAGGTATCTCCGTATTAACTCTTATCCTGCTAAATTTTTATAATGAACTTGTTCATCATTCAATTTGGACAGTACCATTAACTGTTAAAAGGGGTGCTTACCAAAAAAAATACTGACTGAATGGCGAACAGTGCAGATCATGATCAGACTGCATGGATTTGAGGCTGATCATGATCTACACTGGTCGCAAAGGTAGAATCAATTGTGCCGAGCATGATAAGGATTAAGGCACCATATTATCCTGTGAAATACAAACAATAGTGGACTGAAAATTCATGACCTTATTAAGTGCATAATCTTTGGTCTTTTAACTATGTCACCCTCTAAAAACCATTAATACTTTAATTAACTGATAGCGGTCAGTCTTGATTTTTATTCTAAATACAATCAGATTAGCGGTTAGTTAACAATTTACTTAGAGATGACCTTCACAGTTCTCTATTATTTTGTCTAATTCTTTAATTCTTTAAGTATGTAAAATAGCCTTTAAGTAGTATTTTGTGAACGTAAATCTGACTGAATTTTTTCAACAAAATTTTAATTACTCATGGAATTTCATCTGTGTATTTTAATTTGTTTCACTGTCATTCAGTGTATGTATTAACCTTACTTTTAATGTGTTCAATGAATAATTATAAAGTGTATATATCAGACTTTTATGGGTGATACCCCATACGAGGGTGGTAACGGGAAACCATTGTATTTTCAGTGTTACTTTTTATTGTGTTTAACGTATAGAAACATACAGGTTTTACTCATGCGGTTCATTAGTTATGTGACGATAAAGGTAACTTTTTAAAATTAATCACAACGGTTTGGGCTGTTCTGTTATCTTGTAATTAAATAGTTTTATAAACGTGCAGGTTGGATCTGGGAGTTTTCATCTGATTACAGTCTTGGAGTTCTTGCAGTGCATTTGTTTGGATTTATAAAAAATATTTCAAATATGGATATTTGTTATATAGGATAACATACAAAGGAGATGTAAGGAAAAAATCGTTTCATAAGTTTGTATATTAAATCTGTTATTCGGTAACACAGTAGATTCAAATATTTTATATAAAGCATTGAAAAATTAATAAATGAAAGAAAAATGTATTGCCAATGTTACCTGGAAAATAATGAATTCAGACAATAAGTTATTGGCCTTGGCTTAAAATTCACACATTGATCTCAGTTGTTATTAACAAAGTAATATGTTCATTCATAAAAAAAACTAGTTTATATTTGATGATTATCGTTCAAGAACAAAAAAGCTGTAAGAGATGCAGATTTTAATGTTATGATAAATTAAAAAGTTATCCTGTAAAGAGATCTTAGTTTTTGGTTCTATTCAGATCAAAAATTACAACTAAGAGATATAATTGAAAATTTGGTGAAAAAGTATTAATTCACTAAAAATTAAGATAAACATATAGATAATTAATTAGGATACTCCAGTACAAGTACTTATATTTCAGTTTAGTTTTAGATATATAAATTCAGACCGAAATTAACTTCTTAGAAAAAATTACATGAAAAAAATGGAGTTTGCAATATTTTGAATTAATATGGATGGCTTATAGTTTAAAAATAACTTCTCTAGTGCTTTTAACTAGTGCCATAATAAAGGAATGTCTGTGAGTTTTGACAAGTTATGAATAAAGTTTTAAAAAATAATTTTTTTGCATGCACATCGAGGGCTGAGCGCGAAACTATTGTATCTTGTTCTTTATTTATATACAGTTACAATAGTTAAGTCATGCATCTGGAATTACTGTCTGTTTAAGGTAGTTTTTATAAAAGGTCTCACAGTCTAAAATGGTTTTGAAGCATTATAATACTGTCCCAGTTTGTTTAATATTCATTCTAGTACTATAGGCCATGCTACTTTCTTTATTTGCAACATGGTTAATATAATGGCTCAAGCTTGACACTTCGAAAAAATATTAAAAAGGGCCGTGATTCCAATAAGTAATAATTTTAAATTGTTTGCTTCTCAACATTTTCATGAAGTCAGGTTTGATTGAGAGTTGCCACAAAACAGTTACTTTATCTAAATGTAGCAATACTATTACCTTAGTAGTAAGTGTGGCTGTGAGTAGGGCCCAATGGTATAAAACTGAGTTTGTAGACCAGTCTTAGATCTTCTGTATCTGATTGGTTGTTTCTGAGAACAGTTTTAAAGCTGACCAATAGCAAGGCAGTATTCTGAAACTGGTTTTCAAACTTAGTTTTATTACCTTTCTAACAGGTTACACTCTCTCTCTCTCTCTCTCTGCCACATCACTACCTAAACAAGACCATTTGTAATGAAAAGTCAAGGAAAACCCATGCAACAAAGATATTGAACGAGATGTATTTGCATCGGTTATGTTCTAATGTTTACCAGTCACTAAGTATTTTATAAATGTGATGCAAAACAACAGTCCTATTGTACATTTTGTTATGAAATATGTTTTTCTTGAAGTATTGATCTGTAATACGGGTATTAATTAAGTACAGATTAAATATTATATGATTAGTGAAGTGAAATTAGTAAACACAATGGGCTGATTGTTCAACTGAAATCCTAGATTAACGTTATTTCCCTAATGGTGAATTGTGAAAATTCTATATTTGTTTGTATCTGTTAATTTGTTAAAATATTCATGCTATCTTACTTATCCAAACCTTTGAAAAATGAATGAATTGAATTAACAATAATACTTTTTTGTGTATCATCTATTCAGTATGTGCATTAGAATGAATGAAGTCTTCTTAGGTATCAAATAAGATCCGTTGTTAGTTTTTTGTGTCGTACCAGCAGTGTAGAATCAAGTGTAAAACACTTGGATGTTTAAAACTGGAAAAAGAATTTCAGGTTTCAGCTTGTTCTTGTATTTTCATTTAATTTTATGAGTGAAACTGGTAAAGATACAAAGGGCATAGTAATTCAGGTGTTTTAACCCAAAGAAAAAATGTAACATAATAAATTCAAGGAATTTTATTCACCCATTTTAGAAAAACAGATGTAGTATATGTGATTGCGGGTGCCTCTGTCCATCCCTCCATCCACCTGTCTGTCTGTCATATTTCTTGTCTGGAGCATAACTCAATAACCATTCAAGATGTTTGACTTTAAACTTGGCGTATAGGTAGATGGCAATGAGATGATGTGCAGAGCCCATAAACCAGTTCAATAGGTCAAAAGTCAAGGACACAAATGGAGCTCAAAGGTCAAATTTGACCCTTATATTTCCTGTTTGGAACATAACTTAATAACTATGTGAGGTATTGACATTAAACTCGGCTTATAGGTAGGTGGGAGCACATGATCCAGGTTGGTAGGTCAAAGGTCAAGGTCACAGATTAACTTTAAATGTCAGATTTGCTCACCATATTTCATGTCTGGAGCATAATTCAATAACCATTCAAAGTATTGACTTCAATCTTGGCATACAATGTAGACAGCAGTTAGATGATGTGCAGAGTGCATGAAACAGGATTGTAGGTTGAAGGTCAATGTCACAACAAGGTTAAATCTGTCTGTCATGTTTTGTGTCCAGAGCATAACTTGATAACCATTCAAGGTATGGTTTTCAAACTTGGAAGATTGGTAGGATGGGATGAAACAATGTGCATAGTGCATGAAATGGGTCGAAGGTCAAAGTCACAAGTTGAGTTAAAAGCTGTCCTACAGAAAACAGCTTCAGAACTATTCAAAGTATTGACATTAAACTTGGAATATAGGTGGGTGGTGATAGGGTGACTTGAGGAGTGTAACAATCCACATTACTCCCAATCCCCTCCTTAAAGAAAAAAAAAAAATTATGCCCTAGTGTTGGAATGAATGGACCAGGTCAGTAGGTCAAAGTCAAGAATACAGCAAGGTCAAATTTAATCTGTCATATTTTGTGTCCAGAGCTTAACTTAATAAATATTCAAGTTATTGACTTTAAACTTAGCATTAGGTGGCAATGAGACAAAGTGGTAGGCACATGAACTTGGTTGGCAGGTCAAAGGTCAAGGTCCTTTGCCCTCTGTGTCCGCAGCACAACTATTCAAGGTGTTTATTTTTAAATTGGAATAAAGATGGGTGGTAATGATTTTATTTGAGGAGTGCAGCAAGCCACATTACTCATTCCCCCCCTCCCCCCCCAGACATGCACATTAACCTCCTCCTGTCACCCCACAAAAAAATCACCTTAGTTTTATTAATCCCCCGCCGTGGCGGAGGGATTATAGGAATGGTGTGCGTCCGTCCTTCCGTCCGTAACAAAATCGTGTCCGGTCCATATCTCCTAAACCCCTTGAAGGATTTTCATGAAACTTGGGTCAAATGATCACCTCATCAAGACGATGTGCAGAACCCATGAGTCAGCCTTGTCGATTCAAGGTCAAGGTCACAACAAAAGGTCAAAGGTTTGAGCCTGCCATTTTGTGTCCGCTCTATATCTCCTAAACCCCTTGAAGGAATTTTATAAAACTTGGGTCAAATGATCACCTCATCAAGACGATGTGCAGAACCCATGAGTCAGCCATGCCAGCTCAAGGTCAAGGTCACAATTCAAGGTCAAAGGTTTGAGCCTTCCATTTTGTGTTCACTCTATATCTCTTAAACCCCTTGAAGGAATTTTATAAAACTTGGGTCAAATGATCACCTCATCAAGACGATGTGCAGAACCCATGAGTAAGTCATGCCGGCTCAAGGTCAAGGTCACAACTTAGGGTCAAAGGTTTGAACCTTCCATTTTGTGTCCGCTCTATATCTCCTAAACCCCTTGAAGGATTTTCGTCAAACTTGGGTCAAACGATCACCTCATCAAGGCGATGTGCAGAACTTATAAGTCAGCCATGTTGGCTCAAGGTCAAGGTCACAACTGAAGGTCAAAGGTTTGAGCCTTCCATTTCGTGTCCGCTCTATATCTCCTAAACCCCTTGAAGGAATTTTATAAAACTTGGGTCAAATGATTACCTCGTCAGAACGATGTCCAGAAATTATGAGTCAACCATGCCAGCTCAAGGTCAAGGTCACAACTAAGGGTCGAAGGTTTGAGCCTTCCATTTGGTGTCCACTCTGTATCTCCTTAACCCCTTGAAGGATTTTCATCAAACTTGGGTCAAATGATCACCTCATCAAGAACTCATGAGTCAGCCATGTCAACTAAAGGTCAAGGTCACAACTGAAGGTCAAAGGTTTCAGCTCTGTATCTCCTAAACCCCTTGAAGGATTTTCATGAAACTTTGGTCAAATGATCACCTCATCAAGACGTTGTGCAGAATTCATGAGTCAGCCATGTCAGTTCAAGGTCAAGGTCACAGCTAAAATCAAAGGTTTTACCCTTTCACTATCCATAGCAGTGGTGGGGGATTTAGCTGTCTTTCAGACTGCTTGTTGTTTCTTATCATTCCATCACGGCTACCACACTAACCCCTCTTACCTCATACCCACTGCCACATTACATCCCCTCTCCCACACACACATCCCCTAAAGAATTTCTTTTAAATTTTGCTTCCTCCTCTGGTCGTGAACTTTGGAGGTATATTGCCTCCTTTGCAGAGCTCTTGCTGTCTCTGGTTTCAGTGCTCATGTTCTGTAATAGTGGTGAATTAAAGCATTAATTTATGGAATGTTTCAATTTTCATATGTTCTGTTAAAGATTTATTTAATAAACAAAAATATTCATTGCACAGAGTTAGATCCGTATTAGAAATGTCTGGGGGCCTCCGTGGCCGAGTGGTTAAGGTCGCTGACTTCAAATCACTTGCCCCTCATCGATGTGGGTTCGAGCCTCACTCGGGGCGTTGAATTCTTCATGTGAGGAAGCCATCCAGCTGGCTTACGGAAGGTCGGTGGTTCTACCCAGGTGCCCGCTCGTGATGAAATAATGCACGGAGGGGCACCTGGGGTCTTCCTCCACCATCAAAGCTGGAAAGTCGCCATATGACCTAAAATGTGTCGGTTTTTATTTCCAATCTGTTTTGTTTGAGCAACAAGGATGGGCAGAAGTGGGGTAATAATAATTTTACAAAGTTACATTTGTAGTAAGTTTTGGCTAATAATTCAACCAGTATTTAATATTTGAATAATAATTGCCAGTGCAAATCTTTGACAACTATGATATAGAGACCATACTTAAGCTTTTCGCATACTCCGATTTTCGAAAATATGTGGTTTTTACAAGACTAGTGCACCGGTTACGAGTAAAAATGCAGATTTCAGTTATGGGTGGACGGATAGCTCAGTGGTTTGCACACTGGCCTTCCAATCCTGAGGTCGGGGGTTCGATCCCCTGCAGCTAATCCTTGAACTATTCCAGAACTTTGTTCATGAACAGTTCACGAATAGTTCATGAAAGTTAGTGAACTACAAATGGGACTTTTTACGGCATCAAAAATTCATGAACTGGGCACGGTTCATCAAGTTCATGAACTGGACTTGTCTGTTAAATTCATGAACTGGATGTGTTCATCAAAGTTCATGAATTGACCAGAAATTTGCGAACTTGATGAACAGTTCATGAATAATTCTTGAACTATTCGTGAACTATTCATGAACAGTTCATCAACTACAAATGGGACTTTTTGCGGCATCAACTATTCATCAAGTTGATGAACCATAGTTCAAGAACTGAAAGTAACAAGATAAATGGAAAGTTGATGAATCCAGCTGAATTAGAAACAGTGATTTTGACAATAGTGACGTTACTATAGCAACTACCTGATAAAGCCTGTCTGAGAAAAGTAGGCTTTCTCAGGTCAGTGACTTGAGAACACTTTGCACTGTTTAAACCTGTGATTAAATCCAAGGACATCCGATTGTGTCCATTTTGCATTTAAAAATTATTACGCCCTCATACGACATTGAAAAAGGTCTTTAAATTCCAAAATATAAAAAAGCGGAAAAAAAAACAAATGCTAACCTTGTGTTTTGTAACCACATCTCTGTTTTCCTGAACACGAAAGAGTAATTTCAGTTTGTTCCCAAGTGAAATTTTATCCGAAATTCAGTTGCTAGACGGTCTAATTTACTTTAATCTCAAGATTGACATTCAGATTAGATACTAGCTTTGTTTCAGGGTCGTGAAAACATGTGACATTTTGAAAGGATTTTATATTTTTTAAAATGAACAATTTATGACAACACCATAATTACTTATTTGATATTCAGTATACTCATGTTCCTTTTAAACCATTCCTTACTGTAGTATGATAAATATTTCCTTCTCATTTGCTGCACAAACTTCTAAAAAATTGCTGAATCACATGTGCAAAAAATTTCCCAGCATGCAACAAAATAATGGAAACTGATCAAGTGACATAAATTTAATGTTCATGAACATTCATGAACAGTTCATGAACTTATTCATTTATTGTAAAAGGAAAACCTAAGTTTTATGTTTAATGAGTGAACAGTTCAGAAACTCCTAATTGGGTTCAAGAACTGGTACTGAACTAGAAAAAGGTTTTGAATTTTTAGTACTTTTATTGAATTCTTAAGAACACATCAAGAATGTTTTAAGAATTAAATATTCTTAAACTGCTCATAAAATGTTCAGCATTTTTTTTTTCAAGAATTTTTCTTGAATTCTTTAGGTATATTGACATTCATGAAAAAATCTTGATTCATTCTTAAACAAGTTCATGAATATTTCAAGGATTTCTGGTATGAAATGAAAGACATCAGTAAATTCACCAACCAAGTATCAGTGTACACCATTATTCTTTTCCAGTGACATTTTCTAAATTGCCAAATAATGATGAAACTTCTGTTAGCTATCCCCAATGTTTAATCAAAATTTTGTACAAATTGCAGACAACATAAAATACAAAATACAAAATACATGTAGTAACACATTCCTAGTCATATGTATGTTATCAGTAACTCTGGTATTAGCCTTCAGCTGTAAATACTAGAAGCTTTTACTTTACAAGTAAATGGATCTTGTTTTATGGATTTTATGAGTTTCAGACTTGATTGATCAATTCATTAATTTGAAGTTCATGAACAGTGTATGAACTTCAGGTTCATGAACCATCAGCATAATTGAAATAAAATCAAATACTGCACTGGAGTTCTGAATGAAGTCACTTGTTTGATTACTGAACTATTCGTGAACTTAAAATCATGCACCAAAGGTGAAATTTTTGAAGAACCAGTTCATGATGAATTTTAAACTTTAGGTTCACAGACAGTTGGTGAACTTTTTCAGGAATAGTTTCATGAACAATTCATGAACTTTTGGTTTGTGAACAGTTCACAAACTTTTTGAGGAATATTCATCGCATTGTTCACGAATGGTTCAGGAATGTTCATGAACAGTTTGTGATCAGTTCATGAATGCTCATCAGTTCATGAACTACAGCTCAACAGGGAAGTTAGCCGGACAAGCCTATATCTGATTTCTGATCTCTCTGTCACGGGGGCTTTGTCTCACTTTGTCCCTCTGGTCAGATCGCTCTGTGTCTGTACTAGTAGAGGATGAATTATGCACCCTGTGTGGCTGCATTTGAACTATGTAAAGCGCCTTTGAACGTGAAATTGATCATGAAAAGGGCGCTATATAAATCTGGTATAATAATAATAATAATAATAAAAATGTAAACAGCGGACTGTCTTTAAATCTTTGGAATGAATGAATGACAGTTAATCTTAGTCTTACTATTGATTAACAGTGAATGCTAATGACTTCGTGTAATGCATAAAGGTATTTAGTTTGTACCTGTAATTTCCTAACAATTGAAATCCTCTCAAAACATGTAAAATTGTTGCTTAAATTTGGACAAAGCTTGCTGTCTTTGCCGTTCGCCTGCTGCTAAAAGGGCAAATATAAAAGATTCGGTGTAAGTTATATTTCACTGGTACTACCAGTTAGTATGTTCATACTCTAACAAACATGCCGGAGAAATTTGGGCAGTTTTGAGCGATTAAAATACCGGCAAAATCAGATTAAATTTTTTCTTTACACGAATATTGTCATAAGATAACAAAGCGAATACGCTGATAATCCGGAGTACACCGGACGCGTTATTGTCACGAAATTGTTTCAGTTCACTTAAACTGCCTAGCTATAGTCACTGCCGTTATAGAGAAGTGGTAGTGTGTCTGCCTTGGGTGTCAGTCTCGGTCCTGGGATCGAGACCTGGTCAAAGCTTATATATTTGCATTCAGTTACATTATATATTTGTAGGTTATCAGACTGTTCCAGATATTTTACATTTTTAGAGAACAGTATCATGGATCATTACTTATCAATCCAGATCACTGCTGAATGTTAAATGAAATACACCCAAATAGAAATTATTCAATTTATTATGTCCCTTTGATGTTTTTGCACTTCATGTTCAAGAAGAGTTACATTTCCTTGATCACATAGCTTTATTTTTTATGAAAATATTAGATGCTCATAACTATACGCTTTTGGTTGAAATATTGTCAATATATCTATTTTTGAGAAATATATGGACATTTGCCTTCATTTCAAAGCTTTATAACTTCATACCTATGATTTGAAAAAATTAGGTACTATCTATATATGATAGTTATATTTATATCATTCCTTAGGTTCAAGTATGTTTAATACTGTACTTATATTAAAAAGTCAATCTTGGTAGGGCAATCAGGATAGAAAAAAACTCTTTTTGCGAAATTCTCACATGCATTAAGCATACAGTGAACATAAATAAGTGTAAGTAATAGCATGTTAAAGTTTTAAAACATAATCCATTTCTTGATAAAAATTAGATTAACCACTTTTGAAACCAATTTCACATACTGTAACATTTTTGAATTATATGAATAGCTTTGAAACAAATACAGACTTTTAATAAATCTGCAGTATTTTAACCCTTGGCCTGCTGGTGGCAAGTGCCTTTGCCTTTGCAAGCAGACGTGCAGGCTGATTATGGTCTGTTCGCTATTCAGTCAGTAAATTTTCAGTGAACACCCCTTTAAATAATAAGTGATGCTGCCCAAATTGAATGATGGACCAGTCCATTTTAGAAATTTAGCAGGGTAAGGGTTAAACATAATCTTATGTTTCATCAAACCACAGCATTATTTGAATATAGAGAACAACTTTTAATAGAAAGAGCTGAGGTTGCATAAAATCAAACTTACTTGTATAGATCAGCAAATTCAGTGTTATCTTCTCAATGCAACATTATATTCATTGTTTTACCTATTTAATATTCTGTGTTTCTCATTTAATATTATTTTGCAACAATTAAACCATTTTCCAAACAAATCCTCTCTAAATATCGAAACAGTTTCACATGCCAAAACTTCAGTAATTTTTCTGTTCCGAAAAGAGTTTTTGACCATTTAAGAAAGAGCATAAACGTTTGATAGATGTTCATTGAATATGGTACTCAATATAATAACCCAAATGACAATTAACTGAAGTTTTTCAGTCAGCTGTTGAAAAAAGTGGTATATTTTATCAGATGATTTCACAATGAAATTATAACATATTTTATCTGATATTTTCAGACACAAACCTCATCTAGACACTGTAGATTCAGAAGGTCGTTCCATATTATACCTCTGCTGTGAGTCAACCGATGTGAGATTTTTTCATAAAGTTATCAGCCAGTGCCCGAAATTTTCGAAGAAGATCATGGATCAAACTGGGGATGATGATAAGACGCCCGTCATTGTGGCGTGTCAGCATGGCAATGCTGAGCAGCTCAAACACCTGCTTGACAATGGGGTATATTTTATGTTGTTTTTTAGCTCACCTGAACTGAAGGCTTAAACAAATGGATAAAAATAGCATTATCTTTTAGTTTGATCCTAAGGTAAACAGCCCAGTTGAGCATCTTGTTGTTTTTTTTTGTTCAGTTAGTTGAGCGAAATTTGGACTGTTGTATGAAGGTGTGCAAAGGTTGCTTGTATTAAGAGTTTGTCAAATGCCTTACAGTCATTTTTGCAATGCAAAACTTGTTTGAGAATAACATCTTATAATGTTTTTATGCCCCCCAACATGGAGGCATATAGTAGTCGGACCAGCCGTCTGTCCATTTCTGATTGATAACTGAAATATATTTCTTTTTAGAAATTCTGAAAGTTCTTTTAATGGAAATGTTGCTATTATGCTAACTAAGATATCCTGAAAGTTTGATAACAATGCATCAACACTATAGCCAAAATTTAAATGTTAAAAAATTCAGTAGTCTAAAACGGTTGAATTTTACAATAAAAAAAATTTCACCTGAGGGTGCAATCAACAATTTCCTGCTTGGCAGGTGATCGTGTATTGAGATTTCAGACCGAAATTTATACTTTTTATATACTTATTTATACAAAAATCAGTCCAAAACCAACAAACCAGGAATTTCCGGAGCCCTGTTCCACCATATTGTTTCTGATGATAAATTCAAAATTAATCAAGATGTTTTGAAAATTGAAAATTCCTGTTAGCACCTTCGCAGTTCTTCAAATGATGTATAATATCAATGATATTGTCTTCTGTTTATAGAGAAATACAGGAAAAACCTTGTCATGGAAACGGTGAATCAGCAGCAGGTAGAAACATTCTTGTATTCAAAAGATTGTTTTTTCTTGCAGGCTTCAGTAAAAGCATCAGATACCTCAGGGAAAACTGCACTCCATCATTGTGCCGACAACTTGGAGACACAGTGTGCCGAGATGTTACTAGAGAAGGACAGTGCGATCCTTGAGGTACAGGATGAGCAGGGCTACACTGCTCTAGCCCTCGCAGTACTGGTTGGCAATGTTAACCTGATCAAGCTACTGCTGGAGAAAGGAGCAGATATTGGTACAGATGATAATGAAGGTCATAAACTAGCTCATTGGGCAGCAGGTAAAAAAAATAACTTAATATTTCTCACTAACTGGAGCATGTTTTTGTAGTTTTACTCTAAAGCAAGAAAACAAGTCTGTCTTTTTGTGTGACTCAGTCTTACATCATTTGTCTTGCACTTAGATTCATGTGCAAAAGTTGTCAGTTACTTGTGGAGAATATATTAGAAGTGGTACACAATACATGTACTTGGATAATTTTACAAACTGCTGAAATACTGATGAAATACTTTGTAGCAGCAG
Source organism: Mercenaria mercenaria (assembly GCF_021730395.1). NCBI lineage: Eukaryota > Metazoa > Mollusca > Bivalvia > Venerida > Veneridae > Mercenaria > Mercenaria mercenaria. The sequence goes on along the minus strand of NC_069361.1, from coordinate 103,389,501 downwards.
TGTCAAATTAACAAACAAGTCAAACTTCCCTACAGAGTTTTCGATCAGGTTATGCTGTGTCTTTCAAGTCAAGTAAAGCTTCATAACATGAGAGTTTAAAAAATCAACTTCCTATTAGATCAAGACTTAATCAAGTTTCAAGTGTATTGATAATGTCAAGGCCCATTAAGGGCATCTGAAAACAAGTGATTTTTGTTTCATTGCGTATCTAAATTTCTTTTAATTTATAATAAATGTTGCTTAATTGATCATTTTTTTTCAGTTTGTGGGCATCTTAAAGTGTTAGATATATTGATACAGAATAAAGCAGACATGTCAACAGCCGATAGTCACCATGCTTACCCAATACACTATGCAGCTCAGATGAATGGTGCTAACTCTGGTAATACAGAATCTAGAATATCAGAGAAGGTCTTGAAAAAATTTCTAGACTCAAAAGTTAGACTGGATGTTGTAGATGATGCAGGGAGACAACCATTACTCTGGGCAGCTTGTTCTGGTAAGATTTGTCTTTCTTGATTATATTCCAAATTTCAGAGATTATTTTATGATATGATTTCAGTAAATTATTGAAATATTAAAGTGACATAGGAGGTGATTGAGATGTCAAAGAATTTGAATATAATTTTGGCTGTTACTGAACTACGAAACTGGTAAAATTGGGTAAGAATAGACATGAAATAAAAAGAGCATTTTTGTATGATCAAAATTTCTTTTAGTCATGAACACCAGTTGTGGAGGTAAAAATGTACTGCATCTGGTATTTATTCCATGACAATTTTATTTTTATCTTACCCTAAAACAAACAAAAATCCTGTATGAATCAGAAGAGTTGTTTTATATGTCTGTGTTTTCACCGCTTGGCGTAGCTCTTGTTGAGCTTTAGGATGGTAAATTGGAGGATGCACGGAACTTAACTGTGTATCTCATACTGTTAGAACAGAACTCTTTGTTTTACCAAAGTTACATTAAAAGAGTGAACACAAATGAGCCGGGCCATGAGAAAATCAACATAATGGGTTTGCGACCAGCCTGCGCATCCGTGCAGTCTGGTCAGGATCCATGCTGTTCGCTTTCAAAGTCTATTGCCATTAGAGAAACTGTTAGCGAACAGCATGGATCCTGACCAGACTGCTCAAATTATAAATATCTTGATTCTTATATGGTGTGTTCTTGAGTCTTTGTTTTTGGAAAATCCGGTATTGTTGTTGAGGTGTAGAGCTTGAATATCAACCTCCTTGCTGAGTTTCCAGCACTTTATCTATTACACCAGCGATCCCAAATATTTGTACAAAATTATTTTTATTGTTGTACTAGGTAACGCAGAATCCTGTAAGATGTTACTGAAAGCTGGAGCTGATATCAACTCTACTGACAAGGATGATCTTACAGGTAGGTCAAAAAATGGTCTTAAATGTTTTGGACAAATTATAAATATCAATTCTGTCAAAACATAAATAGAAAAGTTATGTTCCAGAATAAATTTTGGCAAGTTGCCCATTGGGGCACAATGGAAAAGTCATTTTTCTGAGAACACCACCACTTGTCTTGCTGTAATGCAATTTTACAGAATATTGTCTGCTGTACATTTCAAATTGGGAGTCAGTATTATAATAAATTGTATTAAATGAACTACTGTTAAAATACTTAAATACTTACCACAGTTGAGTTGCGGTTATAACAAGTAATCACATGTGTTACTGGTTACAGCTTTACACTGTGCTGCCAGTAGAGGGCACTATGACTGTATAGAAGTCCTGAGGAAAAATGGAGCAGACGTCAACTTGATAGACAAGAATAAGTGCACACCATTGTTCTATGCAATCACCCTTGGCAACAAGGACTGTACACATGCTTTGATTAAAGCCAAGACAAACGTGAACCATGTGGATGACAGAGGCAGAAAGTAAACAAAGTTTATATTACATGTCAGCCAACTTATTACTTACTTGTACCTACTAACTGACTTACTTACTTACTTACAAAACCTATACTGTTACTATAAATAGTAAAAAGTGCCCAAGCTAGGACTGACATATTGAAATGAATATGGCCTACAGGTAACTTCAAGAAAAACCAAAGTTTGAATTACATATTGGAGATATATGGATGAAGGTCAAGGTCCCGGTTACTAAATTTTACTGTGCACTAACCAATGGTAAAACGTTCTACAATGGCTGAGTTGTCTAAAGTTGTTTGCACCTGGTATTTTTATGCCCCCCCATAAAATGGGGGGTAGGGGGCATATAGTGTTACCCCTGTCCATGTGTGTGTTTGTGTGTGTGTTCAGGAAAGGTTGGTGTTCGTGTCCGGGCCATAACTTCGACATGCATGGTCCAATTTCAAAATAATTTGACACAAATGATAAGCATGGATAGACAATGCGTCCTGTACAAAAATCATTTCACTAGCTCAAAGGTCAAGGTCACAGTCCTTGGTTGAACTTAGCCAGTTTTCACTACATAAGTGGTTTTCGTGTCCGGGCCGTAACTTTGACATGCGTGGTTCAATTTCGAAATAATTTGAAACAAATGATAAGCATGGATAGATGATATGTCGTGCGCAAAACCATTTCACTAGCTCAAAGGTCAAGGTCACAGTCCTTGGTTGAACTTAGCCAATTTTCACTACATTTCCTACAATATTTTTTTTTGTAAATAAATAGGGCCAAAGGTCCTTCTTTTAGTTTTTGAACAGTACCAAGCCTGTGACCTTTCTCATGTTGCGGGGGCATCCGTGTCTGTGACACATTTCTAGTTGTAGGTGAATAAATTTTGAACAGTTCCTTTTGTTTTTTTTTTTATATAATTAGTTGGTTAGAAAAGAGCAACTAAAGGGTCAGTCAGGTCAAGGTCACTGTTACTATAAACAGAATAACAGTGTCAACTGGAAAAATTTAGTTTGGATTGATGTATTGAAATTCAGCCTGGCCTTCCTAAGATAATAAATTCTATTTAGTATATTGCATTAATAGTTGTCAGCAGTTGACTAGTCGTCTCCTGTCAATCAAACTTATCTATGATCCGATCAGATATCAATTTTTGACACATGTGTACTGCTTATCGCCACCATTTTCTTTCAACAAGCTTTAATATTGTCGAGATTAGCATATAAGTAAGCATCATTCTTGGAAATCTAGCTAAAACTCTGTATTTTATTGTTAAACTGTTGAAGTGAAGTTAGTTGTGCAAGTTATTTCTTTCCCTCAGTCATAAGTAGCCTCGAGAGACATGCAAACTTTTGTCTTCCTAAATTAATAAGTACTTGAGACCTTAAAACTTCCATTAAACTTAAAAGTTATCAAAAATGTGGCACCATATTCAGTATACTGAGACATATAATCAATGAATTCCAAATAAACTAAGGTATACATATACTGATTTTGTGAAACAAAAAAAAAGCGTTATATGGCCAATGAAAAGAAATGAATGGGCCAACAACAGTTTTTTTTGGTCTGAAATTGAGTGGTTTTTTTTTTCTCAAAAAATCTTAAAATGCTGTTATACAAGAAAAAAACTTTAAGCACATGTTTCATTTTATAACTTTTATAGATATAATAAATACCACACAGACTTTCAAATATAGATGAAGGATCGAAAATGGCGAAAAATTCAAAAAGAATTGGCTTGATAATGAAGAGGGCACAGAATCTCCAAACAGGATTAGTGTGAATCATGCTAAAATACCAGTGACTGGTGGGATGCCCATACCCAACCCTTAGAAATAAAACTGACCAAGTTAATTAAAAATAAATAGTTGTGCTGGATTTAATTTGGGAAGTGGTAAATTGCAGTTTTATAGCCACAAAAGAGAAACTGTTTGTATATAATACTGAATGAGTTAACATAAGTAAATTGAAAATGAAGAAACTAATGATATCAAGAATTAAGAAGAATTTACTACGTAAAAAAAGTCTATCAATCGAAACATGAATTTGTTCAAAACCTTCTGCTTGGCTGTGTCATACCAAAGATGTGAAGAATGGTACTGGTAGCTTCTTCATTTGGTGCTCAGGATAGTTATAAGACTTGTCAGCCCAGTGTCAGTATACTTTGACTGGGTGGGGTATTATGCCATTTGACTATGACATGATATTTCAGTGAAGCAGCACTACAAAGCTGGTCATTGTGCTCACTGCTACAAGTAGACACCATCATTTATATGTCTGAGAAATTGTTAAAAAATATGCTAAACCTGAACACATAAAAACATAACAATACTTTTTTATAAAATTTAAGCTTGAAAGGTTGGAGTTTTTTTAAAAGATAAGTAGTATACTTGTGCTATATTTACCTATACATGGGTATTTAGACAGTGATATCCATCATAATAATCAATTATTGATTTTTTTTATTGAATTTTTTAGAAACTGAGATTTTGTTGTATTTCATTGTCAATAGTATTTTGACTTTTGTTTGTAACTACGGTCCACTTTCATATATCAGTGGTTGGAATTAATGGTATCAAATATTACTGCAAGGTGATACCTCTTACCCTGAAGGCCCACATATTAATAACCTATAAATGTTAAGGTAGTTCTGCATGTTTGGTATGAACCTGAAGTTGTGACATTATGTCATTATCTGAAAAACAGATTAAAGCCCGGATAAAATAAAGCCTGGATCTTGCATATGGAAAGAAAAACTGTTTTGCAAATTTATGTTGTTCTCTGTATACATTTATAAAAATAACAATTTTACCTCCTTTCTAAAGGTAAGAAAAGTGATAACAAAAACGATTTCATGTGAAATAATTCCAAATGATACCTTCTGCTTGAGATTTGCCAATCTCTTAATTGATGGGTAAGTATCTTATATATAAGCACACACACCTATACATTTCATTTCACCATGCAGTAAGACAATATGTTGATATAGGACTGTGAAGTGTGTCATTAAAATCTACATAGTGAAAAAATCTGTTCATAGAAATGTTAAATGATTGTGATAATCCTATGGACTCCCATTATGAGAACTTGCATGAGGTCCAAATATTTCAAATTAGTCTTAACCAAAAAAATCAAGCACATTAGAATTATTGCCCTTTCTTAATTTCACAAAATAGGCCATATGGAAAGGATTTGGTGTGTTCAACTCCTCATACATATTTTGAAGGAATGGATTCAAAGTTGCCCAGGTGCACAACCTTATCTGAATACAATTTGCTTCAAACTTTTAGTCAAACATCCTTCTTGTGATGATGATCTGTACTTAAAACTTTGCTATTTAGAGGATAGTGCAGTATGTGGGGGCATCCATGTCCTATGAGCACAATTCTAGTTTATTTGCTGAATTTTCTTAGCATATTCGAAAAATCAGGGTTTAATAAAATTTTACAATGTAGAAAATGCCTTGTCACAAACTACCTTAACTCCATATATTGATAACTAGATAAAATGTTAATATCCCTTATTAATTAATTGATTGATATTGACTTCACATATTGTAAGATGATTTTGTAAAGTTGTTTGAAACTTGAATTCCACAATGACCTTTTGTAACTAAAGAAAGATCTCAGATGTGTACAGCTGTACAGAAACCTGATCAAATAATATTATAAAGTGAGAGTTTGTTTGAAATTTAAAGAAGAGATTCACAGTATATTTATGTTTGAATTAAACTAATTTTGTAAGATTTGACAATAAGAAGAAAGCATGACCACAGTGCATACAGAAATGTTGTGATAATGTTGAAGGGATTGCACTAAAGTTGCAGTATAAAGTGTAAGAAATATCAACTGTTTATCACATTGTAGATTTTAAGATTGTCATATAACAGAGATTTTTGTATTGATATCTGTAATAAGTAAAATTTGTTCTAGTTTTGTGTAGGATCCAAGTTATCCTGGTAACATGTTATGGACTTTTTGCTGTATTTAATGGTAGTTGTTTTAAAATCAAATTTGTGTAACTTGTATTTAAAGGGTGCCCTTTCTTCTCAATTCCGTTATTCAATTAATTTGATATTCTGTAATCATTTTGGATATCGATATGTTTTTTGCTTGGGTAACTGGTATTTTGTATTATGCAGTTTAATATTAATTCATCTAAGAAAAGTTATTTTGTTGTTATATTCTGTTCATAGATAAAATTTGAGTAATAAATGTGCAGTTTCCAATTTATGGAATTTATTAGTCCCCTACTAGTTGAAAACCAGTTTCGGGGACTATAGGAATGCGCTTTTCCGTCATTCCGTCCGTCCATTTGTCTGTCCATTCGTCCGTCCGCAATTTCATGTCCGGTCCATAACTCTGTCATCCATGAAGGGATTTTAATATTACTTGGCACAAAGGTTCCCCATGATGAGATGACATGTCATGCGCAAAACCTGGACCCCTAGCTCAAAGGTCAAGGTCACAATTGGAGGTCAAAGGTCAACAGGGCTTTTTTCCTGTCCGGTCCATAACTCTCCCATCCATGAAGGGATTTTAATATTACTTGGCACAAATGTTCCCCATGATGAGACGACGTGTCATGCGCAAAACCCGGACCCCTAGCTCAAAGGTCAAGGTCACAGTTGGAGGTCAAAGGTCAACAGGGCTTTTTTCCTGTCCGGTCCATAACTCTCCCATCCATGAAGGGATTTTAGTATTACTTGGCACAAATGTTCTCCATGATGAGATGACGTGTCTTGTGCAAAACCTAGACACCTAGCTTAAAGGTCAAGGTCACAATTTGAGGTCAAAGGTCAACAGGGTTTTTTTCCTGTCGGGTCCATAACTCTGCCGTCCATGAAGGGATTTTAATACTACTTGGCACAAATGTACCTCATAATAAGACGATGTGTCATACACAACTTCCAGACCCTAGCTCAAAGGTCAAGGTCACACTTAGCAGTCAAATGTTAACATAGCATGAACAGGGTCTGTTTCATGTCCAGTCCATAACTCTGACATTCATTAAGGGATTTTAATATTACTTGGCACAAATGTTCCCCATGATGAGACGACGTGTCGTGTGCAAATCCTGGACCCTTAGCTCGAAGGTCAAGGTCACAATTGGAGGTCAAAGGTCAATAATTTTTTTTTCCTGTCCGATCCAGAACTCTGTCATCCATCAAGGGATTACAATATCACTTGGCATAATTGTTCCCCATGATGAGATGACATGTCGTGCGCAAACGGAATACCCTAGCTTAAAGGTCAAGGTCACAATTTGAGATCAAAGGTCAGTAGGATTTTTTTCCTGTCCAGTCTAAAACTTTGTCATGCAAAACAGGATTTAAATATCAGTTGGCACAAATATTCCCCTGGATGAGACAACATGTTATGCACAGAACCCAAGCCCAGGGTCTAATGTCAAGGTCACACTTAAGAGACCAAAGGTCAGACACAAGAATGACTTTGTCTGGAGCATTTCATGCATGGAGGGATTTTGATGTAACTTGGCACAAATGTTCACCAACATAAGACGGATTGTCGTGTGCAAAAACCAGGTCCCTAGGTTTAAGGTCAAGGTCATATTTAGAGGTCAAAGGTCAAATTCAAGAATGACTTTGTCCGGAGCATTTCTTCTTCATGCATTGAGGGATTTTGATGTAACTTGGACCAAACGTTCACCACCATGAGGCACCCTTGTTTTTAGAATTACGTCCCTTTGTTGTTACTATAAATAGATTTTATTGTAACCTTTTTATTATTGGCCGTAGAGAAAAATCGAGACCACTTTTCTGTGGTACAACATGCATGTTACATCCATTTTTATGCCCCCGAAGGGAGGCATATAGTTTTTGAACCGTCTGTCAGTCTGTCAGTCTGTCCGCAATTTTCGTGTCCAGTCCATATCTTTGTCATCGATGGATGGATTTTCAAATAACTTGGCATGAATGTGTACCACAGTAAGACAACGTGTTGCACGCAAGACCCAGATCGGTAGCTCAAAGGTCAAGGTCACACTTAGACGTTAAAGGTCATTTTTCATATAGTGCATTCATGTCCGGTCCATATCTTTGACATCCATGGATGGATTTTCAAATAACTTGGCATGAATGTGTACCACAGTAAGATGACATGTCGCGCGCAAGACCCAGGTCCGTAGCTCAAAGGTCAAGGTCACACTTAGACGTTAAAGGTCATTTTTCATGATAGTGCATTCGTGTCTGGTCCATATCTTTGTCATCCATGGATGGATTTTCAAATAACTTGGCATGAATATGTACCATAGTAAGACGACGTGTGGCACGCAAGACCCAGGTCCGTAACTCAAAGGTCAAGGTCACACTTAGACGTTAAAGGTCATATTTCATGATAGTGTATTGATGGGCTTGTCCGGTCCATATCTTTGTCATTCATGCATGGATTTTAAAATTATTGGGCATGAATGTGTACCACAGTAAGACGACATGTCGCGCGCAAGATCCAGGTCCATAGGTCAAAGGTCCTAATCTCTAACATCGGCCATAACTATTCATTCAAAGTGCCATCAGGGGCATGTGTCATCCTATGGAGACAGCTCTTGTTTAGGTGTATTTTGACCTATCTCTACCTGGTAAAGAGTTTCTTGTGGACTTATATTATATAGATTTTTTTATTTTTTTTAAGATTAATTTCCCTTTGTTGGTACTATAAATAACTTATATGATAACTTTTTTATAATCGGTAAAAACATTTCAATATGAAAACAACTGTGGGTTTTTATATATGCACATTTTAATCCAAGTGTGTTGTTATAACATACTGTATATAATAGTACAATATTGTTTATACATCATTGACAGATATCAGATCATGATGTTATACTGCAGTAGAGAAAATTAGATGCCTTCCAGTAGGGGACTTTGTATTGCATGGCAATACTTCATTCACTTGTTATTCTTTAGTTTAATAGTCCTGGAGAAAAAAAAATCAGTTACTATACACTTATAAATTAAACTATACATTTCTATTCGTTTATAGCCCAGCTCACTGTGCTGCAATCAAAGGTTGTCTGGACACTGTGAAATTACTGGAGAAAGAAAAGGCAGATTTGTGGCACCAAAATAACAAGGGAGACTACCCAATACACGAAGCTGCCCAGAAAGGGCATATAGGTAACTTTTCTTCTGTATGATGACTGTGCTACCTTGTGGAAAATGTAAGATAATTAATAGCACTGTCTTCTTCTTGTTGAGAAATGATGTACTTAATTGCTTTTTTCAACATTCAGGCATACTAGAATAGGTTATCGAGTTCTCAATCTTTGCAACGAAGTTGGATAATCAAATACCTTCAGTCGGAAATTTGATCCATTTAATCTTAAAAGGGCATTCAATAAAAACTGTGAGATTAATTCCCCGATTTATAAGGCATTTTGTCTTTCCTTATCTGTCGCACTAAGGCAATTTTGTTGTAGTATTTACTAAAATCAATATATTGATAGACAAATTGACAGATTAGATTTCCACAAGTAAAGTGACACTATGTCGGTCAATATTCTTTGTTATGACAATACATTCAGGAGGTCTGAATTTTTTTTTTATAATGGTAAAACATTATTATGCTTTCATTTTATTATACTAACAACAAAAATCAGAAACAAATCTGCATTGTAATGTATATAAAATCACTTTTGTTTACATGTGTATATATATAATTATAATACTGAAAAGAGTTTGAAATCCCTTTAAACTTTAGCAAAATATTTACAGATAAAATGGGTGCAGTTGTTTTCATATTTTCATATATGAGCCGTGCCACGAGAAAACTAACATAGTGGGTTTGCGACCAGCATGGATCCAGACCAGCCTGCGCATCTGCGCAGTCTGGTCAGGATCCATACTGTTCGCTAACAGTTTCTCTAATTCCAATAGGCTTTGAAAGCGAACAGCATGGATTCTGACCAGACTGCGTGGATGCGCAGGCTGGTCTGGATCCATGCTGGTCGCAAAGCCACTATGTTGGTTTTCTCATGGTGCGGCTCATATCATTTTTCCTACTTCAATACAAAGTGCCCCTTTTCAGAAAATAACATGTCAGTTTCAAAAATTGCAAAGAAACTGAAACATATTGTTCAAAATATGTCAGTAACAGTTTGAGGAAAGCCAGTGTGGTCATTCTAGCTCTAGTTTTGAACAGTGTATGACTTTGTTCTTAAATGTTGCCATAGCAACCAAAAGCTGACAATTGTCATATTTTTAAATGACAGTGACTTCTTGACATGTGTACAAGTACTATCATGCATTTTGGTTCAAAGTCAAGGTCATACCAAGCATTGGGAATTCCTGTTTATTAAAACAATCCAGAATCAGAACTCTTCAGACCTTCAGATTCAACTGACCTTTAAACCTTTGCTTATAAAGGCAACTGCTTGTACTAGATTTGTCTGTTTCCCAATGAGTTCATGTTCTTTTGGGTAAAATTCTTCCATGCATTCAAAGATGATAAACCATAAAAAGGGTGTTTGCATATAACACTGTGGTGGCTGTATTAAATGTACATTATATAACTATTTTTGTCCAAAATTGTCAAGACTTCTGACTAGCTGAACTTAATACAAAGGAGCAATATATCCCCTGACTTGTGAAGCTCAAACTCAAACATGTCTATTGTGTGTGTTAAAGGCCTCCAGGCCATACACATACATTTACAAATATAAATGATAAGCACAGGTATGTGTGTGACTGCACACAGTATATAACGAGAATGATATAGAGCAAATTCATAAGTGCAAATAAAGCACTATTTACCAAGATGTATATTTATGTAGGGATAATACACATTTTTTCAAGCCCGCTCGCGGAAGCGAAGACATAGTTGTTCAAATGGCTGTTTGGTGTATGTGCATGGGTCTGTGCGTGCGACCATTTGGATTTGTTTGTGCGGACCATAACTTTGACATGCATTGAGCAATCATGTTTATATTTGGCATGAACGTTTAACTCAGTGAGACAGACTCTATCTAAAAGATCAAGGTCACAGTTAGGGGTCAAAAGGTGGGCTAGACATGTTGTCCGTGGGCATCTAGTCTCAAGTTCATTGCATGAAACTTAAGCATTGCAAGATAGTATCAACAGCATTTTCAGTTTCAGAGAATTGTGATTGGGTTGGGGTCTTTCAAATTCTTTAACAAATATTTTGTGAAATATATGTAGAGAAATAATTTCTTTGGATTTAATGGAGGTTGTGTCAGTCCACAAAATTAATCCTAACCCTCTATAATGAACTTGTCCATCTTCCAATGTTGACAGTACTATTGACTGTTAAAAGGGGTGCTTACCAAAAAGATAATGGTTGAATAGCGAACATTGCAGATCATGATCAGATTGCTCGGATGTACAGGCTGATCATGATCTGCACTGGTTGCAAAGGCAGAATCAGTTGTGTCCAGCATGATAAGGGCTAAACAAGATTTGTATCTTTGGATTTCTTTTTGTATTGATCTAAGATTTTTCATAGTCACCACCTGCAACCCATGTGGGCAATTCCTTCTAAAGACTTAGTTAGTCTAGTGAGAAATCAAGGCCAACTTAAATTCTAACTCATCAGGGGTTAGAATTAGGTCAGGTGAGCAATACAGGGCTTTCAAGGCCCTCTTGTTTTAAGAGGGGAAGTGTTACGGACACTTACACATAGCCTGTACATTTAAAGCCAATCTCTTACATCTGCATTAGTGAGTCGAGTCTTTGGCTCAGTGTTTAGAGCATTGGACTAGCAACTAAGCGACCAGGATTCAAATTCCTCCAAACGCAGTCAGGATTTTTCATCATAAAAATCTATGCTCTTTGATTTCTAGTACATCAAAAAGTCTTAAGATGGGGCTCGTCTGGATACTTAACCTTATCTTGTCAAAATGACTTTAATTTGCCAAAAGGCATACAAGTCATTAAATGATGATTTTTGTGAAAGGGAGTGTTATACACTTACCCATAGCTGTTTTAAAGCCAATCTCTTACAATTGCGTCAGGGAGTCAATTCTTTGGCTCAGTGGTTACAGTTTTAGACCCTGGACTAGCATTGGACTAGCACCCTGTCAGGATACTGGTTATATGACCCAGGGAAGTGCCTACGCCTTTAGTATCTTGAACAATGGTTTGGGTCCAGTCGCTAAGGTGACTATGTCTTAGACTAGCTGACAAACGATATAGAATGTCCTTTGTTAAAACGTAGAGTTGGTGAGACCAAATATCTCATATATAGAATTTTCCTCTGGCTACCTTGCCTAAATGATTCGTGTAATAATGATTCGTGAATGACTTCCTATTATGAGCTAGACAATTTCAGGGATCAGGCAAATCACTAAATGTTTCAAACTAACAATCTCCAATTAAAAATGATTAGCTCAAACTCCTATAGCCTGGAGACTCTATACTTGACTGGTCTTTTTGTTGAAGTTCCCGTCAGACAATGTCTTTGAATCAACAACATACGAGTCCTATCCCATAGATGCTCGGCCTCTGTCCTCTCAAACTCTATATGATTGCCCTGACTCCTGGATGCTCAGCGCCTATATGCTATCATATGTAACATTCAGCTTCCATATAGGTATTATCCCTGATGCCTTGGATGACTTCGCCAATAATGCTGAACCGTCTATAAGCTGGAACTCTCCTACTATCTCAGTAGATTACCAAACTCTGGGTCTCTGTCTCAGCTTCCCGATGCTCAGCCTATATATGCTATCGTCTATAGCATTCAATTACCTTTAAGGTAAAACTCCTATGCGCTGGCCCTATAGCTCGAAACCTTATCGAAATTCTGCTACTCTTCTTTAGTCTAAGAACTTCCAAAGTCTTCTTTTTAATAATTTATCCGCCCTGACAGGGTAACTGCAATAGTCTCCTTCTCAAGGTACTGGGATAAATTATTAGTAGAATCCTCAATGCGTCTTCTTCGACCGCTGGATACCGAATGAGCTCTCTGTCATCAATCTACCTATTTATACCCCAGCATACGTGCTATTTTTAGAACTTGTTTCTGATTGGTCCAAATTTAAACATAACGTCTTACAACGAGTACTTGCTCTATCAAATATCTCGTTCCCTTTAACTTTTATATATGACATAATGTGCGAAGCTGGGACCCAGCCATCCATATAATGAACCCAAATCAGCCACAAATGACCCAAATTCTATTAATTACAGCAATTCAACAAAAATTATAGCTATGACAACACGAAAAAGGAGTCAAGCACTATCTGTGCTTATGTGTTACATTATCAATATATTAAACATACAAATTATTCTGACACACCCAAGAGACCAGGATTGGAATCCCCACACAGGCAATTGGGATTTTTCATCTCTTTGATTGGTTATGCCCTAAAATCGTAAGAGTCTTCCTCTATTTATAACTTTAAAATGGATTTTGATTTATATCTTGAAGGATATATTATAGCACTTGCTATTACTTTCTTAAATGTAATAAAATGTTTGATCTTTGTGTTCTAGTTTTAATGAAACATTTTTAAAAGGAAAGTAACACATTTTTATACTCATTCTTTGCCTTTTTCAGATGTTGTGAAGTATCTTATGCAACATAAGAATGACAAAGATGCTGTAAATGTGACAAACAAAGTTGGTAAAACACTTCTACACATCGCCGCGGCAACCAACAACCTTCCACTGTGCAAGCTTCTCATTAACGCTGACTGTAATAAGAATGCACTCATGAAGCATGCTGTAAGTCCTTATTTTGTCGTAAAGTATCTTCGTACTTCTGATTTTGTAGTTGGTTTTTAACATAAGCTTGAATCTATGAAAATCTCATTCCAGTGTCTGAGTCTAAAACTGATGTTGGTGGCAAATCTCAAAATTCTTGCTTCTGATTACTATTAGCAAGGCCACATTTCTGAGAAGGGGCCTCCGTGGCCGAGTGGTAAGGTCTCTGACTTCAAATCACTTGCCCCTCACTGATGGGGGTTTGAACTCACTCGGGACGTTGAATTCTTCATGTGAGGAAGCCATCCAGCTGGCTTACAGAAGGTCCGTGGTTCTACCAAGGTGCCCGCCCATGATGAAATAATGCACGGAGGGGCACCTGGGGTCTTCATCCACCATCAAAGCTGTAAAGTGGCCATATGACCTATAATTGTGTTGGTGCGACATTTTTAAACCTAACAAAAATAAAAAATACATTCTGAGATTGATCTCTAAACAAGATTATTTTCTCTGGATTTCTTTTTAGCTCACCTGAGCAATGCTCAGGTGAGTTTTTCTGATCGCTCGATGTCCGGCGTCCGTCGTCCGTCGTCTGTCGTCTGTCGTCTGTCGTCCGTCGTCTGTCAACATTTAGCTTGTGTATGCGATAGAGGCTGTATTTTTCAATTAATCTTCATGAATATTGGTCAGAATGATAACCTTGATGAAATCTAGGCCGAGTTCGAAAATGGGTCATCTCGGGTCAAAAACTAGGTCACTAGGTCAAATCAAAGAAAAACCTTGTGTATGCGATAGAGGCTGTATTTTTCATTTAATCTTCATGAATATTGGTCAGAATGATAACTTTGATGAAATCTAGGCCGAGTTCGAAAATGGGTCATCTCGGGTCAAAAACTAGGTCACTAGGTCAAATCAAAGAAAAACCTTGTGTATGCGATAGAGGTGGTATTTTTCAATTAATCTTCATGAATATTGGTCAGAATGATAACCTTGATGAAATCTAAGCCGAGTTCGAAAATGGGTCATCTCGGGTCAAAAACTAGGTCACTAGGTCAAATCAAAGAAAAACCTTGTGTATGCAATAGAGGCTGTATTTTTCAATTCTTCTTCATGAATATTGGTCAGAATGATAACCTTGATGAAATGTAGGCCGAGTTCGAAAATGGGTCATCTCGGGTCAAAAACTAGGTCACTAGGTCAAATCAAAGAAAAACCTTGTGTATGCGATAGAGGTGGTATTTTTCAATTAATCTTCATGAATATTGGTCAGAATGATAACCTTGATGAAATCTAAGCCGAGTTCGAAAATGGGTCATCTCGGGTCCAAAACTAGGTCACTAGGTCAAATCAAAGAAAAACCTTGTGTATGCAATAGAGGCTGTATTTTTCAATTCTTCTTCATGAATATTGGTCAGAATGATAACCTTGATGAAATCTAGGCCGAGTTCGAAAATGGGTCATCTCAGGTCAAAAACTAGGTCACTAGGTCAAATCAAAGAAAAACCTTGTGTATGCGATAGAGGCTGTATTTTTCAATTGATCTTCATGAATTTTGGTCAGAATGATTGCCTTGATGAAATCTAGGCCGAGTTCGAAAATGGGTCATCTCGGGTCAAAAACTAGGTCACTAGTTCAAATCAAAGAAAAACCTTGTGTATGCGATAGAGGCGGTATTTTTCAATTGATCTTCATGAATTTTGGTCAGAATGATTGCCTTGATGAAATTTAGGCCGAGTTCGAAAATGGGTCATCTGGGGTCAAAAACTAGGTCACTAGGTCGTATCACGTAAAAACCTTGTGTATGCGATAGAGGCTGTATTTTTCAATTGATCTTCATGAATTTTAGTCAGAATGATTGCCTTGATGAAATTTAGACCAAGTTCGAAAATGGGTCATCTGGGTTCAAAAACTAGGTCACTAGGTCAAATCAAAGAAAAACCTTGTGTATGCAATAGAGGCTGTATTTTTCAACTGATCTTCATGAAATTTAGCCAGAATGATTACCTTGATAAAATCTAGGCTGATTTCGAAAATGGGTCATCTGGGGTCAAAAACTAGGTCACTAGGTCAAATCGAAGAAAAACATTGTGTATGCAATAGAGGATGTATTTTTCAATTGATCTTCATGAAATTTGGTCAGAGTGATTGCCTTGATGAAAACTAGGTCGGTTTTGAATATGGATTATCTGAGGTCAAAAGCTAGGTCACTAGGTCAAATTAAAGAAAAATCTTGTGTATGCGATAGAGACTGTTTTTTTCAGTTGATATTTATGAAATTTGGTCAGGTTGATTGCCTTAATGAAATCTAGGTTGAATTTGAATATGGGTCATCTGAGGTCAAAAACTAGGTCAATTGGTCAAATCAAAGAAAAAACTTCTGTATGTGATAGAGGCTGTATTTTTCAGTTGATCTTCATGAATTTTGGTCAGAATGATTGCCTTGATAAAATCTAGGTCGAGTTTGAACATGGGTCATCTAGGGTCAAAAACTAGGTCATATCTAAGAAAATGCTTGTTTTATCGCAAGAGACCAATTTTTTTGTCCAATCTTAATGAAAATTGGTCAGAATATTTGTTTCCATGAAATCACTAGGTCAAACATGTTTTACACTGTTATGGAGTGTTTCTTAGGTGAGCGACCTAGGGCCATCTTGGCCCTCTTGTTGTATTTATCTAAGCCTTTTCATAGTCGCCACCCACAACCCATATGGGAAATTCCTTCTAAAGACTTAGTTATTCTAGTGAGAGGAAAGTGCAAGATACAGAAGCTGCTGCAGTTCCAGTAGATACCCTGTTTCTTTAGCTTGCCAGGTGTAAGCACCCATACACGGGACTCTTATCCCAATGTTAGTGATTTTAGTTGAAGGAGAGGGGGTAAAACTCACAACTCCCAGCAATGCTGCTTTCCTAGGAGCCATTTTCTTTTGATGAGGCCATGTTGTAATTTGGATATGGCTCATGACATTAAAATTGAGCAGCTGATATTTTGTACCACTGCTCTGTAAGGACATAGAAACCATTGACAGTAACATATTGTTCATATAATACAAGGGAGATTAATCTTGAGAAAGAGAAAAATGTATAACAGTAAGTTCTGTTTTAAAAATAAATCAAAGGTGTCTTTAAAAGTAACTTAAGCTTATGTCTGAATGAAACAGATGTGGTATTGTGATCTTTATTATGATAATCTTAATTTTTCCTTTTGTCCTATCTAATGGCATCATTCAAAAAAAAAAAAGCATATTTAATAGTTACGTAATTTAATATACTGTTAAAACATGTTATTTTTTCCCCTTTCATCTGAAAAAAATTGATTGGTTTATTTATACAGACCTTGTATTCTATACAGAATATGTTTATTAGGTATAATGATTAAGAATTGCTGCTTAAGGTCATGATCATACATTAAGAAATAGCATTTAACAAATTTTGTAATATATCTTTTGAATTGTATCAAAGTCCTTCATTTTTCTGTTAGTAATTGTGTGTATAGCTGTATTTACACAAGAACTGGTATGATTTCCTCAAATTATAGACATTATTTACATTTCTTCATGTTTTTGTTATACTTGAAATTATATGATATTGTAATGTTAAACTTCACAAGAGCCAGTTAAATACAAGAAATCTAGCATTAGAAATATAAAACTGTTTAAAAGATATTGGAGGGAAATATTATTTGCAACATTTTTAAAAATGATAAAAAAATGGATTAAGTAAATATGTTTATAGGTTAGTCACATTTTCTGTTCTTGATCCAGTATAAGCTTATTTTAGAAAATTCTGTTAATAACTGAATTTCAAATTTTAGCCATAATCCTATAAATAAATGTGCTAATGTTTGAAGATTTTAAAATTTTGTTTAGACATATCGAACAAGCTTTGAATTTCAGACTAGATAGAATATAAATCATGCCAAATTTTTTCTGAAAATGTCATACTTCTAAGGACCCATTTATGTAGCAAACTGTCTGTAGTCTATTTAGCAGTAATGACCATATTGTTATGCCCTGCCTCAAAGAAGAGGGAGCATATTGTTTCATTAATTTTCTGTCCTTTGGTTGGTCTGTTGGTCAGTAGACCATTAGATTCTCAGTCAATAACTACAGAAGCCCGCCAGCTTAGCTCAGTAGGTAGAGCGTTGGTCTACTGATCGCGGGGTCATGAGTTCGATCCTCGGACGGGGCGTATGTTCTCCGTGACTAGCTTACAGTTGTTAAACTTTGTAGGATAGTTGCCTATCAAGAGATGTCCTCTTTTGTTTTAGAATCTGCAGGTCATAGAGACCTTGAGACAGAATACAGTTTCCACTCAGTAATTAACAAAAGCTTTGTCCTTCAGTCATCAGACTTCAAAGGATTGATTATCTGTGGTTTGAAGATGACCTTATTGGTATAGGGATCAGTAGGTCAAAGGTCAAGGTGACATTGGTTTGGGACTGAATAAGGTTCCCCCACACTTTGGCCTGCAATTGCCAGACTTCATAGGATGATTGCCTGTTATCAGAAGACCCCTCTTGTTTTAGGGGTCAGTAGGTCAAAGGTCAAGGCCACAGTGTCCTTGATACTAAAGATAGCTTCAATGCAGTAACTAAAGAATGCTTTAGCTTACATTTATCAAACTTCATGGGATAATTGCTTGTGGACAATAGATAACCTGTATTGATTTATTGGTCAGAAGGTTTAAAGTCACTGAAAACTGTTACTGCTAAATGATTTAAGAATGCTTTGGCTGTCAGTTGTAATAGGATGGTTACTTTTGGTCAGTAGGAAAACCCTATTGTTTTTGAGGTGATTTGGTCAAAGGTTGAGACCTCAACTTATAAAAGTCCAAACAAGTTACAATAGGCCATCATTCTGGAAGGAGGGGGCAACAGCTCTTGTTATATGCCCGAAGGGACGTATTATGTTATGACGCCGCTGTCCGTCTCTTAGCAATTTCGTGTCAGCTCTGTAACTCTTGAACCCCTTGAAGGATTTTGAAGAAACTTAACAAATGTTCACCACATCAAGATGATGTGCAGAGTGCATGTTTTGGATGGCTCGCTTCCAGTTCAAGGTCACACTTAGGGGTCAAAGGTCATATGATGTTGTTTCATGTTTGCTCTGTAACTCTTGAACTGCTTGAAGGATGTTAAAGAAACTTGGCACAAATGTTCACCACATCGAGACAACATACAGAAGACATGATTCAGATGGCTCACTTAAAGCTCAAGGTCATACTTACGTGTCAAAGCAATTTCATGTCCGCTCTGTAACTCTTGAACTCCCTAAGGATTTTGAAGAACCTTCACACAAATGTTCACCACATCGAGACGACATGCAGAGCCAATGTTTTGGATGGCTTGCTTCAAGGTCAAAGTCAAACTTAGGGGTCGAAGGTCAAATGACTTTGTTTCGTGTTCGCTTTTTAACTCTTGAACTGCTTGAAGGATTTGAAAGAAACTTGGCACAAATGTTCACCACATCAAGATGACATGCAGAGCACATGTTTCGGATGGCTTGCTTCAAGGTCACGGTCATGCTTAGGGGTCAAAGGTCATACCTTTTGGTGTATATTGCTCTGCATTGTGGTGCTCTTGTTATATTTAATTTTAATTGTGCCATAAGAAATAAGTTAAAAGTTTTAAGTTTACCTATGACTTTCAAGTGACAGAAGGCTGACTTGGTAGAGTTTAAATTTACTATTGAAAGTTTTTTGTTTGTTTTCATTTCATTTAACTTTAAAATGAATTTGAGTTGAAATGTGGCCTTCGGTAATAATATTTCAATGTTATTTTTATATCAGCTAAGTTGTTACATTGCATTACTGGTAAAATAGGAACCTAATCTATTGTATCTTTGTATAGTATAGTAGTTATAGTAGAATATATAACCTGTCAACATGAAGTTTATATTCAGGCTAGGTATATTATTCTCGGTTTTTGTCAGGACCACTTGCAGTAAGAGCAACATAGGCAGTTTGGGAAATAATCATTAGAAATTTTTGCCCTTGATAGGACAGCTGTTGCAAGCTAGACCTGTCACACTCTAGTTCCCCATGACACAGAGGTCAAATATCGTATCAAAGGAAAATTTCAGTGTTTCATAAAAGAAAAACCTCTTTAATTTTCAGTATATTTTCAGTATACTGAAACCTGGGTAATTAACCCTTAGCCTGCTGCAGGCGAATTTAACAGCCTTTGCAAACAGCTTGGAACCAGATCAGACGCCGATTAAATCGGCGTCTGATCAGGTTCCAAGCTGTTTGCTACTCTGACAATATTTCTTCCAATTTTGGAGCAAATTGAATGAACTTTACAATTTTAGCAGACGACATTTCCAGCAGACGACAATTTATCTAGCATGCTAAAGGTTAATGAAAAGCCTGTATGAGTATACATGTTATCTATCAACTGTCAGTAAATTGAGTTTTGGCTATGCAGTCTGTTGTTAATGTTATTTTACAGTTTTACAGTTGCCTGCTAGTGAAATCATACCTTCCTGAAATTGTCCATTTAATGTGAAATTGGAAAATTTTCATCAGGTGAAAATTTCTTAATTTACAGTGATAGTAGTAGTCAGTATAGGGCTTGAAAATTTTGTACTATAATTGCAGAAATTTTCACTTTGCCCTAAAACCTTGGACGTGATCATAATTATAGGAAGAATGGCTGGTAACAACGAAATATTTACTTATAGATTTATTGTTAATAGCGATCAGTTTAAAACTGTCCATTTAAGGCATGTTGTATTGCCATACTTTAAAAAGAAAAAATTGAGAATATTTCCAAATTATTGACATAATCTTTACAATGAAGATTTAAATGTTTGGCCAACCTAAGAAGAATCTGTAATCTGATTAAACATGTGTGTGAAGACTTATAGATACTAAAGTGTCTTATATTCAAACCTGTGATATTATATTTAATGTAGTTTAAATAGATTCATACTATTTTTAGTTATTGTCTTTTAAAAATACCATGACTTACCAGTGTTATTGATGAATGTGTAAAAAAAATCCATTGATACGGTACATGTATACATGTATGTATGGATAATAAACTGATTTCAAAAAGGTAACTTTACACATTTTTGCTATAGATCAACAAACTCTTCAAAATAATTTAGAAACTGGAAAAAAGTACTATTTATGCAATGGTGCAAAATTTATCAGTACTTATGTTTTGTTTATTGCTTTGCTAAATGATGTTGGACAGATTTTATAATCACTGTATTATTTCGCCAAAATGTGTTCAGCCTTAACTAAAGTTTATGGATACTCTACTTTTACTGTTCTTAGGGAGTTCAATCCCCGGGCTGGGCGTATGTTCTCCGTGACGATTCGAAAAAAGACATTATGTCTGAAATCATTCGTCCTCCACCTCTGATTCATGTGGGGAAGTTGGCAGTTACTTGCAGAGAACAGGTTTGTACTGGTACAGAATCCAGGAACACTGGTTAGGTTAACTGCCCGCTGTTACATGACTGAAATAGTGTTAAAAAACGTCGTTAAGCCCAAAACAAACAAACTTAGGGGGAAGTTTTCATGTGAAATTTTTTTAAACACTTACACGAACTGAAATACTTTTAAATGGTGTTTAAAGATCTTTTTAGAGAACCAAACATAGAAAATGGCAAATCGTAAAATATAGTAAAAAGAACCCACACAACCACCTTTAAGGAAAAACACGAGATACTGAAAACAATATAACAGATTGTCATAAAATTAAAATAACTGGAGGTAAAAAAAAAATGTTTTGGTGGATACCTGTGCGACATCAAATGTTACCAAGTTTAAAGTTCCTATATATTTTGTTGGATATTTAAAGAAATGCATACATAACCTTTAATTATGTTCTACAGACAACCAAAGATGAATATCAATTATATCTTTATCATTTAGCAATCTTATTTATTCAAGGTTTATACTTGTATCATACCATAAACTCAGTCAAATTATCAAGTTACTGAAATAAAATCAGGATTTTTTTGTAGACTATTAAATATTTATTGTTGTTTTGTACTATTTGGTTGAATGTAATTATCTTTAAACACGTACTAGTAACTGTCACTTCAGTATCAAAGCACCTTTATGCCACACCCACAGGCATCTGACAGCTTCTCCACATATATTCATTTCAAGTAATTTACAACTTCTGTATAATTATGCACAACAAGTAACTGACAACTAATCCATACCGATACACTACACATAACTGATTACTAATCCTCACCTTTATTCCACAAGTAACTGACAACTTATCCATACCGATACACTACACATAACTGGCCACTAATCTTCACCTTTATTCCACAAGTAACTGACAACTTATCCATACCGATACACTACACATAACTGGCCACTAATCTTCACCTTTATTCCACAAGTAACTGACAACTTATCCATACCAATACACTACACATAACTGGCCACTAATCCTCACTTTTATACCACAAGTAACTGACAACTTATCCATACCGATACACTACACATAACTGGCCACTAATCTTCACCTTTATTCCACAAGTAACTGACAACTTATCCATACCGATACACTACACATAACTGATTACTAATCCTCACCTTTATTCCACAAGTAACTGACAACTTATCCATACCGATACACTACACATAACTGGCCACTAATCTTCACCTTTATTCCACAAGTAACTGACAACTTATCCATACCGATACACTACACATAACTGGCCACTAATCTTCACCTTTATACCACAAGTAACTGACAACTTATCCATACCGATACACTACACATAACTGGCCACTAATCTTCACCTTTATTCCACAAGTAACTGACAACCAATTCTTACCGATACACTACACATAACTGATTACTAATCCTCACCTTTATTCCACAAGTAACTGACAACTTATCCATACCTATACAGTACACATAACTGGCCACTTATCTTCACCTTTATACCACAAGTAACTGACAACTTATCCACAGCTTAACACCACAGGTCAATGAAAACTTATCCACACTTATATACAGCAGGTGGTTGACAACTGCTTCACACCTTACACCACAATTCACTGACAGTCTCTTGACACCTATACACAACAAGTCACTTAAAACTTATCCACACCATACATAATACACCACAAGTAATGAACAACTTATCCACACTTATATACCACATGTAACTGACAACTTATGTAAGCTTATAATCACAAGTAACTGTCAACTGATCAACAACTATACATCACAAGTAACTGACAACTGATCCACACCTTTACATCTGAGTAATAGGCAACTTATCCACACCTATACATCATATAGAACTGACAACTGATACACACCTGTTAACCACAAGTAACTGACAACTTATCCACAGCTTTACATCCAAGTAAGAGACAGCTTGTCCACCCTTTTACACACAAGTAACTGACAACTTATCTAAACCTATATATTACAATTCATTGACAACTTATCCACTCCTATACATCACAGTTAATTTACACCACAAAAAATTACAACTTATCCACACCACACATAACACCACAAGTAACTGACAGCTTAACTGCCCAACACATGTACACCATAAGTAACTGACAACCTGTCCACACCACACATATACCAAACAAGTAAATTACATCTTATCCACACCACACATTTACACCACTAGTAGCTGACAACCTTCCCAAACCTGTACATAACGAGTGATGGACAATTTCTCCACATCTGAATATCACAGGTAACACACAAGTTCTCCACATGTATACATCACAAGTAATGGACAACTTGTCAACATCTATACATCACAACTAACTGATAATGTATCTACACCTATACATCACAGGTAACTGACAGCTTCTCCACACCTTTAGTTACTAACAATGTCTCTACACCTATACATCACAGGTAACTGACAGCTTCTCCACACCTTTAGTTACTAACAATGTCTCTACACCTATACATCGCAGGTAACTGACAGCTTCTCCACACCTCAAGTTACTAACAATGCCTCTACACCTATACATCGCAGGTAACTGACAGCTTCTCCACACCTTTAGTTACTAACAATGTCTCTACACCTATACATCACAGGTAACTGACAGCTTCTCCACACCTTTAGTTACTAACAATGTCTCTACACCTATACATCACAGGTATCTGACAGCTTCTCCACACCTTTAGTTACTAACAATGTCTCTACACCTATACATCACAGGTAACTGACAGCTTCTCCACACCTTTAGTTACTAACAATGTCTCTACACCTATACTCCATAAGTACTTGAGATATGTCTGATAGTCATGAAGAAAATGTTATTCACAAACCGTTTTCCAATTTCATTTAGTTTTATTTTAATCTTGAGGTGACGTGGCATTTTTCCACCTCCTGTTTTTAACAGAGTCTTACATATTTTCAGGGGAAAGAGTTCACACCATATGACCTTGCAGTTATCAAAGGTTACAAGGACGCAGCTGATTATCTTAAACAGAAAGGTGCCCTACCCTACTCTGATCTTTCAAATATCGAAAAACGTCAATCCAAATCTGCCCGCTCTCGTAAAAGTAACATAGAACCTGTTAAGGAAGAATCAGAAAAGAAAGAAAAAGGAAAGAAATCTCCAACCAAAGATAAAGCAACACCTACAAAAGAAGCTGGAAAGGTCTCTCCTGCCAAAGAAAAGGGCAGCCAAGAGGCAAAACCACATCCAGAATCACCTGTTAAAGCAGTAGTTGTAACTGCAGTTACAGCTGAAGAAAAAAAAGAGAAGGGAAAAGAAGAAGAAAAACAAGCTAAAAGTGTTTCACCATCTAAGACTCCATCTCCTGTGAAGGGGAAAGAAAGCCCTGTAAAATCTGAAGGAAAAGAAAGCCCAAAAGTATCTGAAGGGAAAGAAAGTCCTAAAGTATCAGACGGGAAAGAAAGTCCTAAAAAATCTGAAAGTCCTCAGCTTGACAAATCAGTAGGAATAGACAAAGATACTTCAGGTGTTAACACTGATGCTGAAAAACGGCAGAAAAAAGTAATAAGTAAAAAACCAAGTGCTGATTCTGTATTGGAAAAGGAAGATGGTATAAGAACATCAAATGTTTCTCTAAGATCAGAAGAATCACCTCTGACAAGAGATGCTGGTACGCAGAAACAAGGTCCAAGGTTGAGAGACGGAAGTACTTCACCAATGGGACAGTCTCAAGGGAAGAAGAAGGAAAAAGAAAAGGAGACAGGGAAGTATGTGTCTCTTGAGAGAATTGAACCAACAAAGACAGAGGATGAAGCAGATAGTCCTGAAGGAAGGCGAACAAGGGGGACTGGTAGAAAAACACCCAGGAGTAGGGTAGGGTTCAATGATAATGATGATAGTGGTAATGAAACAGATCCTAGCCGTTCAAAATCAAGACAAACAACACGCAGGAGCAAAAAACCTTATATAGATCATGTACGTGAAAGTGTTCGAAAATATCAAAACAAAAGAAATTACTCTCGTAGTTTAAATCAGTTGAAACGAGCACAAGTTCATACAGGACCAATGCATGATATCGTTATGTTCAGTAAAATGATGGATAATTATCGCAGAGGCCTGATGGGGGATGAGGAAGATCTAGACCTTCGTAACTATGCCAACTGGGACGGCTACCTTAATGGTATGTATATGTCAGAATCTTTGTAAGTGACTGTTCATTGTAGTATTACTGAATTAAACCAACTAGGTGAAACATAATCTAGCAGTCATCATCATTGATCTAATTTTCAAATAAAATAGACGCTAAATTTTTTGTATAAAACTTGTATTCATATAATTGCTCGAATAAATACAGTCATAACTTTGTTTTAATATATATGTTTAAAATATGAACTGAATTAATATGTAATATTTATCAACAGTTTGCAAACATTGCCGACAGATGAGAAATCGTCCCCAGTCATCGCCAGTAAAACGGAAACATTTACTGATCTATGACCTAGGCACTGATCTTGTTATTGCAGACTTCCCTTTCTCACATTGTTGTTGTCATGGATGTACACTCATGAAAAATGACCATGAAAACATTTTGTCCAAGATTTATATTTATACCTATTCAAAAGTATATAGTTTTTTGGATTGCAAAACTTTAGAAAAAAGTAAAAAATGCATAAAGTTAGTGTTTTTCTTCACTGGGTCAGACATTTTGTAAAGCTTTCATTTGTGGTACTAAATTCAAGTATCAATACATTGATTATGCAGAAAATACCATATTTAAAACATTTATATCGCTTGTGAAATTTCTTGTTTTAATGACTTCTGGGTTTGCATCTTTAAAGTTTTGATGTTTAGCATGGATGTCTGAAAGATTCTTTTGAGCATGTTACTGTATCTTTATTTTTTCTCATGTGAATTGGGTATATCTATTTTACTGCATTCATATCAAGCTTGCTATTATGTATAGGTGGTACAATATAAAGTTTTAAGGAAGCAGTCATGGGTTTACATTTACTGTAAATGAAGTTCATGCTTACCAGTGGTTTAAATTTATGTTGTCTTTATAAATTCAACATTGTAATCAGCAGTCTCAGTTCATTCTGAAAGACGTTTCCCCCTACCCTTTTTTGAACAAAAAATAAGGGGACATTGAAATGGGTTTTGTCTGTCTGTCCATCCACAAAGCCCATAGCTCTAAGGTCAAGGTCTCATTTTGAGGTCAAAGGTTTTCAGTCAGGATGATAACTCAAAGAATTTTAATATAACTTACCACAAATTGTGACTATAACAAGATGTGTTCAGTGCATGACCCAGGTAGTCAAGGTCACACTTACAAGTTTTGTGTTCATTGCAAAACTGCCATTCATGTAGGCATGAAAAATGTTTCCCATAATAAGATCAGCCCGTCCAGTTAGCTCAGTACAGAGAGTGCAGATCTACAGATCGAGGGGTTGTGAGTTTGATCCATGGGCTGGGTGTATGTTCTCCGTGACAGTTTGATAAAAGACATTGTGTCTGAAATCATTTGTCCTCCACCTCTTATTCATGTGGGGAAGTTGACAGTTGTGGAGAATAGGTTTGTACTAGTATAGAATCCAGGAATACTGGTTATACTGGTATAGAATCCAGGAACACTGGTAAGGTTAACTGCCCGCCATTCCATAATTGAAATACTGCTGAAAAAAAGCTGTTAAACCTAAAACAAATGAACATACATAGTATGATCATGTCTTTCACAAGACCAAAGGTCAATAACACGCATGAAGGTGAAGTATTTACAAGGGCAGTTTCATGTCCAGTGCGTGACTCTGTTACTGTATACACATTGTATGTGTTTAACAAAAGTCAACTTAACATAGACCTATAGTATTTATGTATAACACAGCTTTTCCAAAATAACTGTTCAAAACTAAAAGGATATAAGTGACAAAATGTCTTAAAGTGGGAGACATTGGTAACTCAGTGGTTGTTGATAATTTGTTTGATGGTTTTTGGAAGAACTTCTAGGAAAAAGAAAGAGAATATTGATCCATTAGCATGAACTACATTTCAGCATTGTCAGTATTTTAAACACACATACAGAGTATGTCCAGCAGTCATACAGGGTCAGTTTTTCTTGGAAATAATGTTAAAATACATTAATTTATGAATTCAAGAAGAAATCTTCATTTTGTTTCTTTCACAGTTTACTGTTTTAAAACTGAATTATGGTGTCTCTGTGATCATCTTGTTTTAGCTTTTAGCTGTGATCTTTCCATAATAGTTTGCAAATGGAGAAGACTTGTCAGAATTTTGAGACCATTTTGTAGAAGTTGAAACACCAGAAAATTACTGTCTGTATGTGTGTTTCAAGTATGTTGTTAATATGTTCACACAAATATCACTGTGATGCAAAAACTGTCTACCTTTGATGTTGATATAATTGCAAGTAGAAAGTTTTTGCCATATAGTGATGAAAGATTGACATGCAGCACATTAATGTTGTTAAACTGTACTTTTCTTCTAATCAAGCACTCAACAGAACTCAACTGTTCAAAGAATATTGAGAACTATTCTACTCACCCAAGCATTGACATCAACGTCACATCTAGATTAAAAGTGTTTGTGTCCCAGTAAGCATTATATATATTGGATTGAAACACAATTCATTGCAGTCATCAAACCTATTGAATTTACCAAGTTAGATAACTCTTAGTTGAGTTTTATGTATGTTATGACCCTATTGGCCCTAAAAAAGTTGGTAAAAGTTTTGCATGCAACTAAGTGTCAAGGTGTATCTCAATAACACCTACGTATAATGGATTTTAATGTATAACTGCCTAATTGTCATACATACTTAAAAAAACCAATTAAGATAATTCTTGGTTGAATTTAAAGTGAATTATGCTCTGCTTTACTTAAAAAGTTGGTTAAAGTTATGCATGCAACCTACTGTTAAGCTATATCTAGTAATAACTACATAATATTGAACTGGATTAATTTCTGCAAGGCATCCCCCTTATCAAACATACATACATAACTAAGCTAGAGACTCTTGGTTGATTAATTCAAATTATGGTCCATTTTTGAGGTGTAAAATTTGATTTGCATGCAAGTTGTTATCATTGCTGTTATGAAATATATAACTGTTGTTATTAATGATTTGGTTACATAAGT
Organism: Mercenaria mercenaria; assembly: GCF_021730395.1. Taxonomy (NCBI): domain Eukaryota; kingdom Metazoa; phylum Mollusca; class Bivalvia; order Venerida; family Veneridae; genus Mercenaria; species Mercenaria mercenaria. The sequence goes on along the minus strand of NC_069361.1, from coordinate 103,361,359 downwards.
CTTGTCTGACTATAATGAACGTTATATCTTTTGTTCAGCTAAGATAGTGTCGAATAGTGGAGCGCAATGGACAGCCCTTTTTAATTTTCCCACACAGATACATTTTTATTGAATCTACTCTGTTTTATTACTTTGCCTTATAATGAATATTTATCTTTTATTATTACATTCCAATTTTGATTAAATCAGAAAATGGTGAGATAAAATAAAATCTGAAAGAAATATTGGTAACAATAATTACAACTGTTTGTATTTAATTTTACAGAAGTTTCTAGGACAAAATCTGTATACTCTGCTGTATATTTCAGTAATGATGGAATGACTTAGGTTTTAGCTTATATAAATATGTGATTATTAACAATGTTTTCAGAGCAATTACGATTTGTATCACATCTGTACAATGATGATGGTTCGGAAACACCTCGTGATGTACAGGACATGGCAAAGGTACACAACTCCGTCTGCTGTCGTAACAATAACTCATTGCGGACAACCTTTTCTTTTTGACAGCATTTTTTAAAATCAATATACTTTAGTTGTTTGAAAAAAAAGAGGAAAAACAGAAAAGTAATTTGATCTTTTATAATAAATTTTTGAATGATGATTTTGATTATTTTTCATGTTGGATTTGGAAAAAATGTTTAAGTTGACATACACAGAAGTTAAAACTAAAATTAGAAGGGTTTAAAATGAACCAATATATATAAGAAGTGTAGCGCTATTTTCTTTTCAGAAAGAAAAGGTTGTCTAGAAAAAATGATGAATGTTCAGAAGATTTAATAACATAAATGTTATAATAAAAGTTGTTTCAGTAGATAGATTTAATTTTGAATTTTTTATTTTCTAATTTTGAAGAGGGTTCATCACATTCTGGGCTGTTACCAAGGCTTATGAGCAGGAAGGTACAAAATCAACATAATCACCTGAGTTTCAGTTTGTTGCTGACCCACTGTTACTGCATCTGTGAAACATAATGTGAATAAGACATAAAAATTAATTATAAATGCATGCCTGTCAAGTGTTTTATTCATTTATTTTCTTGGACATACATTGATTAGGTGGTTAAGATTGATGACTCTGAACTTGTCCGACCATGCCGAGGTTTCAAGCCAGGTCCGGTTTTGCTATAGCCATCAAGCTAGTCTTGGAAAAGATGGTTGTTTTGTGAAAGGTCTACGCTTGTACTTGCATTGCCTGAATGTTCACCATGGGTGCCAGTATTCCTTCCCCGTTACAGCTGGACAGCTGCCATAGTACTGTAACCAAACAAAACAGATTTTACTTTACTTCCTGTTCGAACATTCTCAATCATTCAGTTTACATTATTGCTTAGCATTGCAAGACAGAGCTTTGATAGCCGCCAATTAAGTATCTCTATTGCACATCAGAAAAGTTGAAACAAATGCAGTAATATTGGGTTACCATCAAAGATTATATGCAGTTAAATATATACAAAGCTTTGCCAATATCAAACACTGGGTTTTGAATGTACACACTTTGAATTCTGTCTTTCTGTTTGTATGTAACTTGACTATTCAACAGCAGAATGATACAGATTGTTTCATGTTTTTCTCTTCCCCACATTTTTTTTTTGCATAGAGATACGTCTGAGCCATTGCTCACCTATCTCCCTTAAAGTGTAATTGGAATGTTTACTTTAAGGCGTACACAACTGATAGAATTGTCAAAAACAATGCCAAAAGGTACCATAAAAGTTAAGCATATCAGTTTTTGTAAATATTTTCTAGTGTGTAGTATATTTGGTATACATGGATTCTACAGGAGTGTCTGGTTAACTTTTTTTCATTTTTTTCCAGTTTTCATTGACTGCTTTGAATAGTCAAGCATATTTCCTAGGTGAGAGTTTACATTTTGAACTGGCCTTTACTTACTACATGTTACTGGACCTTACTGGTTTAGTCAACTTTTGTTCTCTGAAACACAACACTTCTGATGAACACTCTTTGCATGTATTGTATGTCTAAAATAATCTGAAGAAACTTTCTACATCTAAATGTCTCTAAACAAAATTTTACTGTAGTCTGTTCAAACATTCACACTGTGTTTGACTTAAATGGTTAGATGCTTGCAAAGACTTTTATTCTAAAAAAACTCGTCAGGAGGACAACTTTCACGTCGCAAATTCAGGTGTCAGTGTTGAAATTTTTTTTGTGGGGCTTATGTAACTGGATTAGTAATAATTGTTTTCAACAAATGAACTTGTTGTATTGCAATGGTTATGGTGCCTTATCTTCAAGGTCAAGGTCAGGAACAGTAGTACACAAGATGATAATTTGTATTTGGAAATTAAGTGAATTACTGTTGAATACAATAACAGGTATTGCATGTTGTGTAAATCGGAAAGGAAACTATTTTAAGAAGACATAATCCCCACACATGTAAAAGTATTTGCAAGTTTAGGGTAGTAACTGATTAACACAGTTTATTACATGTTTTTCAATGAATTATTGAAATATTAACTGAAAAATATCTGGTAATTTCTCACTGAAAAATATCAAATTTACAAAATTTGGTTAAAAACATTGAAAAACATGAAATAAAAAGAAAATTTGTTTGATTTACGCATAAGATCAAATTTTCTCACTTGTGAACACAAGATCTTTCATTTTCATTTGTGACTGCACCACTTGTGAAAATATTGCGCATGGTGTTCACTGGTTGAAAGATATTTCTGTCTTACACTGAAACAAACAAATATTCTCTATTTCTTCTTTCTGCATGTAAGTTGCATGTGTTTTACTGTCTGTGTGTTTATGTTCTCTGTACACAGGAGCAATATAAGATGTTAGAGACAGAAGCTAACAACCGTAAAAAGGACACCGATAATCGGTGTGGGAAAATGGCCGAACAAGAGGTTTGATTTATATTGCTTTACATGATATATATGCATATAGAGTTACAGAATATATATTTTAGTGCATTAAATCATTCCAGGGGAGAGAATAATTATTAGAAAGGTTAAGAGTTGAGCAAGTGCATGTGAGGAAGTTAATACCCTTATGATGATATTTTGCTTAATTTTAATTAGTTATCATTTTGAACATGTATAGAGTTTTGAAGTATAAGAAAGTCTTTCGTCAAATCAGTCATATATCAGACGGCTTTCACATAGTGGACATTTTTGGAAATCTTTATAAAAACAGTTATAGATGCCTGATATTACTTTTTTATTCTTCAAAGAAAATAAGAAATGTTTTTCTCCGGTAAAAGTACAATAATGTTATCTGAATATTACCATAAAAGTTTGGGTCTATTACTTCATCAGGCTGTAACAATACAGCAAGCATAACTAAGATCTTGATTTACAGTAGTGGACCTTGAATGGTAAACTCCATTCAAATACTTAATATTCTTTTTGTGTGATTCCAGCATTTTATATGTTTTTTGAGTGTAAGATGTAAAACATGGTAATTTCTTTCATTATAGCTGGAAAAAGTAGAGAAATTATTTAACAGAAATACAGTTCAGATATGTATATAGAAATTTAGTAAATCTGCTATTTTTTTTATTTTTTTGTTGGCATGGAAACAAAATGGCTGCCAGTTTGATCACATATTGAAATGTTCATTATATACTTTCTAATTTCAAAACTGATTTTGAAAATTATTTCACTACTTTAAATGATTTTTAACAAAATCCTGGCAGATGGAATTAATATGACAACAACATTGCCTTTCCCTTTACCTGGAGTGCATGTATGTTTAAGTATGGAGTGCATGTATGTTTAAGTATAAATTGAAATGTTCCAAATATAGATCTACAGTGCAAATGAGGACATAATATTAGTATTTGATATTCAATCTTTAGTACACTAAGTCTTAATAGTTGAATACAGAATGATTTGCTAGAGCCAGTATGATAATGACCACAGATGAAGTAAGATAGATAGGTTTCATATAGAGGTCATATATGTAGTCAAAGGTGAGACATAACAAATTGATATATGAATATCTGATGTCTGGGGTTTGGTATTTAACCTTTGCTTTGAAAGAAGTGAAATTTGTAAAAGCCTAAATGAAAACCAAGTGAAGCATTATTATGACAGCAATTTTTAGATATTTGAGATATTAAGAAATTGTGATAAAATGAAAACTATGACATTGTTGAAATATAAAGTAAGGTTGGCCACTAAACTAACTGATCAATAGATAAATATTTCAATCTTTGGTATGGAGCAACTTCTTAAAATAACTTGTGCTTTATCCTCGTAGACATTGTTTACATCTGATTTTTTTTTCTGATGGCAGAATTGTTTCCCCTTTTCAGGTAAAATTCATTCGGTCATTGCATGACATGAAATTTTTCCTAAAATACTATTTATCACACAAAGAAAAGATTGAAAAATTTAAATGCTCCTGTTTTTAGCTCACCTGTCACATAGTGACAAGGTGAGCTTTTGTGATCACCCTTCGTCCGTCGTCCGTCGTCAGTCCGTCCGTCCGTGCGTGCGTGCGTCCGTCCGTCAACAATTTCTTGTCTGCACGATAGTGGTTTCATTTATGATTTTATTTTAACCAAACTTGCACACAACTTGTATCACCATAAGATCACGGTTCCTTTCTTGAACTGGCCAGATCCCATTATGGGTTCCAGAGTTATGGCCCCTGAAAGGGCCAAAGTTAGCTATTTTGACCTTGTCTGCACAATAGCAGCTTTATTTATGATTTGAATTTTACCAAACTGGCACACAACTTGTATCACCATAAGATCTTGGTTCCTTTCTTGAACTGGCTAGATTCCATTATGGGTTCCAGAGTTATGGCCCCTGAAAGGGCCAGAATTAGCTATTTTGACCTTGTCTGCACAATAGCAGCTTCATTTATGATTTTATTTTAACCAAACTTGCACACAACTTGTATCACCATAAGATCTTGGTTCCTTTCTTGAACTGGCGAGATTCCTTTATGGGTTCCAGAGTGATGGCCCTGAAAGGGCAAAAATTAGCTATTTTGACCTTGTCTGCACAATAGCAGCTTCATTTATGATTTGATTTTAACCAAACTTGCACACAACTTGTTTCACCACAAGGTCTTGCTTCCTTTCTTCAACTGGCCAGATTCCGTCTTGGGTTCCAGAGTTATGGCCCCTTAAAGGTCCAAAATTGGCTATTTTGGCTTTTGCAGCCATATAGAGACTTCATTTATGGTTTTATTTGATACAAACTTCCAAAATATCTTCAACAACAATAAATCTTGGATTCCATGACAAATCAGATCCAATCATATGTTCTCCAGAGTTATTTTATATCTGATTACCTCCCCTGATCGTAATCAAAATGGATTTATATCAGTAAGTACTTACAGGGCTTATTTGAAATTTCATTATTGTTATTAGTTGGACTGAGACAATCAGGGTAGATAACTATGGACTGATTTTATGTCAAATTACCTCCCTTTATTTCAAATTAAAATTGTTATATCTCCATAACTAATGAAGATACTGATCTGAAATTTCATTTATGTCAACAGATATATTTGGCAGATCCTTCTTTTGTCCACTTACAATATTTTTTTTTAATTACTTCCCTTTTACGTTACTATAAATAGCTTATTTTAGTAACTTTTTTATTATTGGCCGTAGGGAAAACACGAGACCAGTTTTCTGTGGTACAACATGGATGGTACCTCCAATTTTTAGGTGTATTTTAACATATCTATACCTTGTAAGATTTTTTTTTCTTTTTGGTTAAATTCCTTCCCTTTGTTGTTCCTGTCCTTTGGACTTAGATATTTTTTCTGAGGACCTTCTTGTCCTCAATTGCAATGATAACAGGTGAGCGATATAGGGCCATCATGGCCCTCTTGTTTTTGTACCCATTTAAAGTTGTGCCACTATTAGGTTTTGAATAAAATTCAATGTTAGTTTAGTAATAATGCTAAATTGGATTTAATCATTCTTTGTCAATCAGTTGGCTATACACAAGATCTGTATAACCACACAATGCATACAAGAACAAAGACTAAAGTCACTGATCAAATTGATAACTATTAAAACTTAAAATTACATGTGAGACATTATACAGAAAACGGATTATAAAATGGCGGAATTATCATTTTTACGTCATTTAACAGAAAAAAAGAATCAGCGGACATGGAGAAGAATGGTTTGTTACTTTCAAATGTTTTATCAGATAAAAAAAGTTACTGATAACACTAGGGTATATAGTATCACAAAGAATACTGCAAAGGCAGCTGAAGGTCAATTAAAACTGTATAAACATTTTCTTTATAGCTTTTACACTACTTTTTCAGTATATTTTTATGCATAGTTCAGAAAATAATAGAAAGAGTAAAATAGAATTTTGTAAAATGCAAAACAGTTGACATACAGTCTTGTTTTGTGAAATGCATAACAGTTGACGTACAGTCTTGTTTTGTGCAAGTTAAATCTGTGTTAAATGTTATTTTGTTTTAAGAATTTTAAAGAGTTATCTGAAGCTGTTTTTATCTTTACATTTTAGTTCTGTGTATGTAAGGTGCCTCTGTGGCTGAGTACTCGGTAGTTAAAGTGACTGTTTTTGAATAAGTTGTCCAATATTGATGTTGGTTCTAAATCTGGCTTGGTGTGTAGAATTCTTCATGAGAGGAAGTTATCAGCTGGTTGATGCCAATTCCAGAAACAATACCCTGACTCTCAACCAAACAGAACAAAAAAAAACTGTGTAGAGATATTATGAAAATACATAATAGAAAAATAGAACCTTTCTGCTGTATAATTGCTAAAATTAGTCCAGATATCATTTTATATAGAACTGTAATTTTGATGAGCCATTCACTGTATATGAGCCGTGCCATGGGAAAACCAACATAGTGGGTGTGGGACCAGCATGGATCCAGACCAGCCTGCGCATCCGCGCAGTCTGGTCAGGATCCATGCTGTTCGCTTTTAAAGCCTATTGGAATTGGAGAAACTGTTAGCGAACAGCATGGATCCTGACCAGACTGCGCATACCCACTATATTGGTTTTCCCATGGCACGGCTCATATCAATAATCATAGATATTTGTCATCATATTGAATTAAACACTTTATGAAAAATTGAAAACAAAAATGCTACAGCACTTGAATTATTTAGAGTGATGTATAATTTCTGTATTACCATAAATTACCTACAAAAAGAAATCCACAAATATTGTTTCTAATAGAGTGTGAATCAGTGTTTATTTGGGTACAAAATGCTTGTATTTATATGATCATGAAAGCATTTTTGCATTGCCGAAGTTGTCAGTTGACACAGCAGAGCTCGTTTAATTTTCCAGTGCTCTAGCACACTTTTATAGCCTGTATAGTGTATACCATAAGTAATAGTATGAAAAAGCATTAATTATATTTTTTAATATACAAAAATGAAATAAGTTGTTGACTTAATATGTAAATGAATGGTCAAAAGTAAAACAATACAATATATTACTTTGTCTGCCCAGAACAGTGTTCTAATACTCCTAGAGAAATCTACCAATTGTTGTTAAAGGAATACAATAGTACGTACACTGTTCTGTTCTGGTACCCAGCACTATTGAGATTATCTATATTATAGATAGAGACCAAGATTTGCTTTCCATTGCTGTAAATATTTATCATGTTTTTGTTCTGTCTGCACCAGGTTTTATTTATAACAATCCACACTGTGATGTTCTAAATGTTCCAGAACACTACTCTTTTCCACTGCATTGATGTAGAGTCTGTGCAGAATGTCAAAAGAATATGGTCATAGGAAGAGTGATCTAATTTTCCGATTCGCTTTTTTGCTTCCCTGTTACTAATGAACAATTTATTGTATGACAGGAGTTCCAGAGGAAGAAGAACATGGATATGGATAAAGAGATAGACAGTCTGGCTACACGTACAGCTGAGATGTTTGACAGTGTTAAAACAGGAGCATCAACTAGCCTGGCTAGTGCAAAGTCACGCAATACAAAACTACGTGATGAAATGAGGAAGTCACGAGAAGAGAAGTTACTGAATACAACAGACCCTCATGAGAGGGAAATTCTTCAAAGACAGGCACTGTAAGTATTCTTAACTGTATAAGTGAAGGCATTACACCAGTAAAATATTTAATTGGGAAGACAGTTGGAAGAATGCGAAAATTAAACAGATATTGCAGTGAACTAAAGGGCAAATGTTTTGATTCCATACCTCATGTTTTTATTTCGATGTAAATGAGATGTGGAACCAAAATTTGTAGTCCTGTTTGGCGCCATATAACCTATATTGTGTTGGTGCGCCGTAAAACCCAAATAAATAAATAAATAAATAAATAAATAAATAAAGGGCAAATGACTGACTATTTATGTCATTTATGTAAATTTTGTGATACCTTATTTTAGCATAAGACTGCTTCATTACTAAATTTTCTTCTGAGTGGTCATTGAAGCTAAAATTTAGTACATATATCAAAACCATTGAGAAATTTCAGACAACTTGAGTTGATGTAGAAAAATGCACTTTGAATAATAAAAAAAACAAGTTTTGTTATTGTCCTTTTTTGTGCCCCCGAAAGTTTTTTAGAGTTACTCTTGTCCATCAATCTGTCCATACATCCGAATTGGTGTCGCCTTTATCTGAAAAAACTATTTGACCCAGAATCATCAAATATCACAGGATTGTCTTTCAGCATGTGAAGTTGTGCACTAGGTGTTTTAATTAAGATTTCACACAGCCATGACAGTGATGACCCTTGACTTAATCAAATATATGCATAAAAAGGGCATGTAAGTGTGTGTATCTCAAAACATATTTAACCTTTGTTTGAGATTTCATTTGAGCATATTAGAGTTATGGACCTTGCCTTACTAAACAATATGCCTAAAAAGGTTGTAAATGTTTGTTGTATCCCAAAAAGTATTTGATGTAGGTTTATGAAACATTACAGGAATATTAGTCAGCATGTGAAGTTTTGCACCTATGGTGTTTTGTTCGAGATTTCACTCAGCCAGACCAGACAAAAATATGCTTTAAGGGCATAAAAGTTGTGTCACATGTATCTCAAAAAGGTATTTGACTTAAAACATTAGAGGATTGTTATATAGCATATGTTGTGCTCCTGGTGTTCTGTTTAGGATTTCACTTAGCCAGACCAGAGTAATGGTCCTATACATAGTGAAAAATACACAAGAAATGCTTGAAAGTTTATGTTACAGTTATCTCAAATTATAGTTCACCTAGAGTCATGAAACTATGTGCAGTAACAGATAGGGGGAGAGGGGCACCTGTTTCCATAGGGCACACATCTAGTTTCATTGCTAATATGTGTTTGCCTCAGTGGAACATCCTAAGACCGAGTAGACCTTTGTATTTATATTTATGTTTTTCACTTACAGAAGTATTTCAAGATGGGCAGCATTGTTAGAAAAGTTTCATTTTTAAATTCTTAAAAGCAAAAGTGGATTGAACTCACTTATGGTACAGAATTATAAAATACATGCCAAGTTTGATTTAGGTTTCTATCCACTGATTATTGGCACAGTTATTGCTTCTTTTCAACATGAAATTTGGTTGTTCATTTTTCATACACAGATTTATGGTTATAAGAAAGAGGCCATGTTTAATTTTGGTTACAATCCACCAATTTTTGGTGGAGTCATGGCCCCATTTCAACCTAAAATTTGATTTTCTGTTCAGTAACTCTTGAATAGATGAAGGGATTGAATTTATTATATGGCCCTTAACCTTTTACACAGTCATATAATTCTATAAATTAGTTTCTTTACAGACATTTTACCACTGTAAAACAGGCCTAGCTACCGGTCTTTCATTGTACAGGAAGGGTATGTTACAAAGGTATCATTAAGTCTGCTGGAAGGCCGACAGTTCTAATTAGTTTATCCTTATCTTTTGTCATCACATCTCATGTGTATGTTTTATAGAGAAGATCAGTTAGAGGACCAACAGCATGAATTAGACACAGAACGTAAAGAGCGCTACAAGTCGTGGAATCGTCGTAAAGATGAGGACATGCGACGGAAGCTTCTACAGGCCTATAGACCTTACTTCCCCAATGATGTGTTTAGCAAAAAATCAGGTCAGTAGTAACCCTTAGTGAATAAAGTGTCATTGTATACTGCTTTGAAGTAGGGACTTGATAGATAGATTTTGTGTTACTAGTATGTCCTGTCAAAAGTTAAAAAACAAAAGTATCTTTATGTCTTGCAGTTTGATAAATGTGATGCATTATAGATTTTTATACTATGTATTCATGAAATACCATAAATTATGTATGTATCTTGTAGAGTATGGATGATATTTTTGTTGCCTAAAAATACAATTGTAGTTTAGCTGTAGCAGTTTAGTATGACTAATGATATATGTTGCTTTTAAAGTAGCCAAACATGGCAGACTTAAGCCTTTAAAGGTTACACCAAGACCAAAGACACAAACAGGCACCAAAGGTAAGGTACTCAAGTTGTGCATCTTGCACATCAGGTATTTTGGTTTCAGGTATCGATCACTATGGTTACTGTGTCATTTCCTGTGGTTATGAGGTTCTATTCTTCTGAGCACCCTTCAGCATGAAATCTTGATATTTTATCTATATGTATTAGTTTTCAGTGCTTTCTGTTTTTAGCTCGACTATTTGAAGAATAGTCTAGCTATTCTACTCACCCTGGCGTCGGCGTTGGCGTCGGCGTCGGCGTCGGCGTCACACCTTGGTTAAGTTTTTGCATGCAAGTACATACAGCCATCATTTAAAGGCATATAGCTTTGAAACTTATTTATTCTTTTTCTAGGTCAATTACCAACCTCAATGGGTCAAGTTCAATAACTCTGACATGTATTTTGAGCAAATTATGCCCCCTTTTGGACTTAGAAAATTCTGGTTAAAGTTTTACATGCAAGTTACTATCTCCAAAACTAATGCAGATATTGAATTGAAACTTCACATGTGTCTTCGGGGTTATAAAACTAGTTGATATCAGCAAGTCCCATAACTCTGACCTTCATTTTGGCCAAATTATGCCCCCTTTTGGACTTAGAAAATTCTGGTTAAGTTTTTGCTTGCAAGTACATACAGCCATCATTTAAAGGCATATAGCTTTGAAACTTATTTATTCTTTTTCTAGGTCAATTACCAACCTCACTGGGTCAAGTTCCATAACTCTGACATGTATTTTGAGCAAATTATGCCCCCTTTTGGACTTAGAAAATTCTGGTTAAAGTTTTACATGCAAGGTACTATCTCCAAAACTAATGCAGATATTGAATTGAAACTTCACATGTGTCTTTAGGGTTATAAATTTAGTTGATAGCAGCAAGTCCCATAACTCTGACCTTCATTTTGGCCAAATTATGCCCACTTTTGGACTTAGAAAATTCTGGTTAAAGTTTTGCATGCAAGTACATACAGCCATCATTTAAAGGCATATAGCTTTGAAACTTATTTATTCTTTTTCTAGGTCAATTACCAACCTCACTGGGTCAAGTTCCATAACTCTGACGTGTATTTTGAGCAAATTATGCCCCCTTTTGGACTTAGAAAATTCTGGTTAAAAATTTACATGCAAGTTACTATCTCCAAAACTAATGCAGATATTGAATTGAAACTCCACATGACTGTGTCTTCAGGGTTATAAAACTAGTTGATAGCAGCAAGTCTCATAACTCTGATATGCATATTGGTCAAATTATGCCCCCTTTTGAACTTAAAACTCTTTTGATATTTAACATTTTGGGTAATATTTTCCTGCTTCTGGGACAATATTTCGAATAGTCGAGCTTGGCTGTCTTACGGACAGCTCTTGTTTAAATGAAACTTACTAACAGTTTAGATAGAATGTTCTAGTTCCTGATTTGTTTTAAGTGCATGGTCAGCATAGTCACAAACCTGTGTTTGAACTAATCAAGGTAGATGATACAAAGTCATCGAAATTTCTATATCATTTCATCATTAACTCATTCTTTTAAGATTTTCATTCACTTTGTACCATACAAAGCAGTAAGCATTGTCTTGCATTACACTGAGGAACCATATCATTTGTACTTGTGATTATTTGTATGATCAGTAACCTGTTCAGATTATCTTTTTTTTTATTTGAGATTGAACATTGTATTCTAAAGTAATTTCTTTTTCAATGTATATTTAGAGATATTGTGATATCTAGTCTTAGTTATCAGTAATTGTTATACTTGGTATGAAAACGAAACATGTATGCTTATTAAAACAAGATCAAGGTGCAAACAAATGACCCTTTTCATTGTGTTTTTGACAGTGATTATGTGTAACTGTTAGGTTTGAACATGTAACTCAGTGGAACATGTAGTTTAAAATAACACAGTAAAAACATTAGAAAAAGCAAGGAAAACAACCCCAAAGAAAACAGCAAAGTGCCTCCTCATACTAAATCCCTTCAATGGTGTATGTATGGAAGTGAACAACATGAAAATACATGCCACTACGACAAAAGGGAGAAATAAAGGAACACGTGGATGCACCACTTTGAAATGGTCAAAGGCAAATCCCCACCAGTTAATAGTGCATCAAACCTAATTGGTTTAGTTCCGGTGTTTTTAATGATTGTCTGTCAAGGGATCTTCTATAACTATAAAGGAGAGCATAGCAAAAGTGAAAGTGTTGAACATCAAGAATTGGGTGTATTTAAAAACAGCCAGGTGATGACCTTTTGTTAGTAAAACATTTTTATAACGATGTAAATCAACTAAAAAGTTTGTTGCCTGCACAAAGTTGCACAGAATATGAGAATTAATTGCATGTTAAATTGCAGTAGAAAGTTCTTAGAGGGTATGTTGAAGCATATGTGGGTTTGTTTGCATTGGTTATCTCATTCAGTGCTTTTTCCTCTAAAGCATTCATTTATATTAAATGACTTTTTAGTCTACTTGCACTTTGATGGGTAAATGAATTAGTTTTGTCAGTAGTGGCAAAATGCTTTTCGTCAAAAAGACAAAACTCAGAGCCCTAGGACATATGTTTTACATGCATGTTTTGTTTGATAGTTTACAATATATCCCTTTAATTTACAGGATTGACATTTTTGTATCAGAATCCTTTTTTGTAACAAGAGCACATTACATACTATTTAAACATAAAGACTCGTATATTATTTACTTTATACAGCCACCTTCATGTTTTATAATTATCTATACACAAGTTTCTCCCATTAGTTAGTCACTCACGATGTGGTGTGACTTTTTTTATTATTATTGACAATGCATTTTTCCAAGAATGGTAGAAAAAACTTCGTGTTAAGAATCTGGTCCTTACATTTGAGGTTATAAATATCAGTTTGTCAAAGGATAAATTCTGAAAAATGGCTGAAGTCTTTGACATTTTTGGTCTTTTGAAAATGATGATTCGAAGGCAAAACTTTTCAGTAGCACAACTAAATAGTCTTTATTAACGTAGTCTAGATCCATGACATCTCATTTACTTCTGTCATATTTTTGAAATATTTATGCACTTTTGTCAATAATGTACATAGTGTGTGACATGCCTATACTCTAGAATATCGTCTAGAAATTAAAATATTTTTGTTTAAATGGGAAGTCTTTCAAAACGTTTTTGAAGTCAATCTGAAAGACAGCGAAAGTACGACATAAGCCAGTATTCAAATATATTTGTTTATCAAAATACAATGTATTGTAAACATTGTTAAGATTCGAAACAACAGTCATTTCTCATTTCAAGATTAAATGCTTTAACTTGCAATGCTGATTTCAGTTTGTATATCTGGTGGTAGAGTGAAATCAGCAGGTAGATTGAGGGTGGAGTCGTCCCCGTCACCCCGACCTAGACGACCATTCCAGTCGCCCCGCCCTAGTTCCACAAAGTCTGGTACTACAGAGAGTAACTATTCCTCAGCTCAGTATAGGTTAAAGGAAGATAAAACACATGTTCAGATGACACCGTATGGTTTACGTAGGGTCAGAAATCAAGAGAGACCGACATATGGTTAGTACTTCTTAGACATTTAGCTTACTTTATGAAGATCTCAATAGAATCCTTCTATGTCACAATTTTTTTAAAACTTTAAGACAGTCATTTAAAAAGTGCTTTGTGTTAGACTAGGATCATTTTAAAGATAAATGATACTGGCTGATTAGATGTATCACTTTCTGTTTCTTAGATTTCTATCATTCTATCTTTGTTACCACTGTCTGAAACTTTCTTCGTTCCAAGTTGTTTGATGATGCACTCCTATGTTTTGCTCATGTCTGATTCTTTTGCACATTTTGTGTTGTTTCACAACAAGCAAGCATTTCATATCCCTAAAAGTTTACATTGTAGTACTTCCACATTTTACAATGAGCCGTTGTCATAGTGTTTTTTTTCTACTTTGGCAATTGGAAGTTTTGTTCCTCATCTAGAGCATTGACTTCCCCGTTTTCTTTGTCACTAAAATATGACATATAATTCAAAGATATTTGGCATCATTGTTTGATCACTTGTTTAATTAATATTTTGTTTAATATTCAAATTATTCTGTTGTAGACAGGATAAGTTGTATGTATCTTAAACTACCCACAGAACTTCGCTTTACCTAGATTATGATTTTAACAAAATTAATTGCATGATACATAGAGGTTTATGATGATTATTAATATGAAGTAAATTGAATTAATCTCATGATGCGAAAGTTGCTTAACTTTTTTCTTCCAAATATAGAAGAGGTAGAGGCTGAATTAGCAGACGCCATTTTCTTTAGTCCGAATCGGTGCACAAAATCGGCCGATCTTGCAGGTATATTTAGAGGCTAAATGTGATCGTGTCTGTTGTGTAGAGCAAAATATGTGAATCAATTACATGTAGTCTATTCCACATAGAGTGACAGTCTCTGAAAATTTTGTTGTTTTGTGTAGCCATGGATGGCATAACAGTGTTTTGGCTTTTGATTAATAAAAACAATTATTGAAGGCTGTTTGAAATATACTACAGTTGTTTACTACTGTGAGGATAGTGATTGTCAAAGAATAATGATGGAAATATGTCTATAGAAGCTTGTCAAATGAATGTCCTGTTGTGTTAACATGAGCTTTGTGTCCATTCTAATGCTTCACAGTGTACATATTAACCATTTAGTTTTCCTCTATTCAGACTGTTTGGCTATGTGTAGCATAAAATTGTGCTTAATACATATTCTACATTTAGTTGCCATGATAAAAAGCGACATTCAAGTTGTGACCATTTTCTAAAGGTGCTTAACACTCTATTGTTTAGGTATCTTTTAAGTCTAATACAGTGAAACACTACTCGAGCAATTCATGTTGTTCTGGTCGTTTTCCTTACCTTTTTCTATTTTAAACTTGGATAACACGAACATTATGCTCATGTCATTGCGATATCGAATCCTAAATAAATTTAGATAGCTTCTACTGTACTACATGTTAGCTGAACACAGTTTTTTGATTTAACTATCAGTTAATGGTTTTGAGTCGACACATTCTCTTACAAATCTTAACATTGTGCTAAAGTCATTTCTTTTACCACAATTTTAAAAATGTCATCATATTTCCATCATTATTCTTTATGATTTGTATTACATAAATGATGTCTTAACATGTTTGGTGCTTCTTGTTAAATACTGATATTTGATATTTAATGAATCATTTAACAGATCGCCGTGCACGTGTCTATGTTTTCAAGTCAGAATTTGAGATCCAAAATCCAAAATATGGTTATGACCCTGAACAAATTCTTAAGACAATACGGTATTGTAAAAGTTTTAAGTATATATGAGCCACGCCATGGGAAAAACCAACATAGTGGCTTTGCGACCAGCATGGATCCAGACCAGCGCAGTCTGGTTAGGATCCATGCTGTTCGCTAACAGTTTCTCCAATTCCAATAGGCTTTGAAAGCGAACAGCATGGATCCTGACCAGACTGCGGCTGCGCAGGCTGGTCTGGATCCATGCTGGTCACAAAGCCACAATGTTGGTTTTCTCATGGCACGGCTCATATATATTTTGCAGGATGTATATCTGTAAATATCCTGAAAGCATGCGCGATCTTATCTTGCATGTCGCTTAATTAACACAATTCATCAAATCAGCTGATTAATTATTGCAAGCGCTTCTAACAAAAAATTACATATACATACAGTTCATTAGTAGAGACATGATGGTATGTCTATATTTAGTATCGTGTGAATGATTTGCATGTGTTGATAATCGATTCTTTTGTTGTGTCAGTAATGTTTGCTTCCGCTTTTCCTTATTTTATAGCATGGTCAACATCTTGAAACTTTTGTAGCTTGCTGCTATCATGGAGGTAATAAAGAGATTTTTACTACCTCCATGCTGCTAAATATTTACGTGTTGTGCTTGCTGGCTCGTGCAAATACTGCATTGGTTATGCTCATTGGTCCACATTTTCTTTTATAGATTAAGTTTTATTAGTATTGTTTTGTAAAATTAAGAACAGAATAGTGTTTTAACTGAATTTTACTTCCAGTTACCATATACTTAACATGCCCTAACGCTCTAACTTCTCCATTGTTTTCCTTTATTATTTCTGCAAAATATTGACAGCTTTCAAATCAGTCCAGTTGCTAGTGACTACAGTACTGTAAGAATGTGCATTACTGATGTATTTCATGTTATTTTATACACACTCATTTTTCAACTCCGTGTCAGTGTGTTCCATATTCTAAACGTGTAAGTTTGACGTCACTAAAGACACCACATTAATGGATGCCATGGGCTAAAATTATATTTCGTTTTGTTAGCCAAACAGGAGAAATATATATTACTTTGTTAGTTAAAATGAATATATAACTGAAAGAATAATACTTTACAATATGAGAAATGTGTACATGTTCTTCCGTGTATATAACGTACACACGCAGTTGGGCGGTGTGTTAGAAAAGCACTGAGAACTGATTACATATATTTTGTGAGTAGGAAAACACTCAGTTTGCCGTCTTCGGCGCTTAAAAATCCGTCCAGTAACAAGGACAATTTAGGCAAAATTTAGTAATATCTGTTAATGTGCGTAATAGTATCCAATGTCCAAATAAGAACGTGTTTTCTCTCTCGGCAAGTAAAGCAGAGTTGGTCGCAAAATGGTCTAATCCAGCAAACAGCACGTCTTGGCACCAAGTGACACTCATTTTTTGACTTCTTGTTTTAGGGTTATCTGCTTGTAATTGTCACGTCTCAGTAATTTTATGTCCAGCTGTCGTTGGTTTAACTATGTCCAGTTTTGATATAAACATGTCAATATTTGACAAAGATAACAAAAAAAAAGGCAAGTGTGGAGTTAGAAAGTTTGTTAGGTATAGTATTTGACATGCTTACTATGAGTTGAACTTTATTCTCTATTGTTGATATAATTGTTTCCTGTTGCTTTGTCCGAAGCTTCATCGCCATTTTGTCATTGAATCTGCATGGCTATTTACACAGTGTAAGTATCAGAGTTATTCTAACAAACCTTATTCGGCTTTACTCTTCGTAAGTATGTTGAGAGGCGTGTTGATACTAATATGCAAAAACGTCTGTTCAGCAGCTAAAAATGACAATCTAGACCTAATCTGTGCGGCAAACCCACGTGATTCTTTGATACCGTACACACCGAGAAAACGTCTCGATTCGGGTAACAGTTTGCCTATATTTTCCTTACTACTTGACAGATTTTCATAAAATAAAGTGCGTCGAAGGTAGCAAAAATAGTGCTTTCCTTCGCACAATGCGTCTGCCATGTGTTCTCGCTACTTTTCTCAAACATTTCGCCCAACTGCTTTTCGTGAATTAACTGTAGATAACGTACACACGCAATTGGGCGGTGTGTTTAAGAAAAGTACTGAGAACTGATTACATATATTTTGTGCGGAGGAAAACACTCAGTTTGCCGTCTTCGGTGATTAAAAATCCGTCAAGTAACAAGGAAGATATAGGCAAAATGTAACCTGAATCGGGACATTTTCTCCGTGTTTACGGTATCCAGAATTCGCACGTGTTGGCCACCCTGTTAATTAGACTTTTGCATCTAGACTTAATTAGACTTTTAAACAGTCTGCACATTAATAGGAATACAATAGAGTGTCTGGATCTACTATGGTATACTAAATGTATGCCATTTGAACAGGATTCAAAGATGTTCAACTGAGATAAAGAAACATTAATTGACATTTAAACTATGTATTAAAAAGGAATTAATCATTTCAAGCTATCTTATAGTAAGTTAAACATTGTAAATAGGTATGATGAAAAACGGCCATAAAAAGTTATCCTCTTCTTGGACTTTGTTTTGATATTATTTTATGTCCTTCGGGAGTTCATTGACATGGATATTATAATAGAGTTTCGTTTAAGACAGTGCTAGTTGACATATCAGTCGTTCACAGAGTTTGCTATTATTTCGCTTTGTTGGGTTCAGTGCTTAGAAGTTGAAGACAAATTGATTTGCCTGATAATACCATGAAATATGCAATTGTAAATAAACTGTTAATCTCATGTAATGTTCATGTCGGCACACAGTTCAATAGATTAAATTCTTAATAAACTTAGATTTTAACAAGAACTCAAAATTCTGACAAAGACATACTGAAATAGGTGATATAGGTATACCAGTTACGCGTAACTAATTGTTATATGGCTTAATGTTGTTTTAACGCCAAATAATTATCAAATTCACGATGTTCCCAATAGAAAGCCATTTAATACAACTAAAATTAGACAAAATTCTTTATTGAGCGCCTCATAACTTAAGCATTTTATGAATGATAGAATACAATGCACATAAATATCCAAAGGTGACTTTTTATTCGTCTTGGTAACATTTTATACACTGTTTGATATTCGAACGTGTAGACAGAACAGTTCTGTTTGCTAAATTGTAAGCAACGACGCACGTGAAGTATTATACAAACTCTGTATTACAGGAAGTTTTAGGTCTACACAGTCATGTAAGGACGATGGTAATAAATGGAATTATGTTCATCTATATTTTTAATATACTTTACAAATCTTTCAAATCGAACTAACTCTCTTGGTATATGTGTGCTCTTTCTCTTAGAAACTAGTTTACAATATTTCAGCTCCTGGAAATATGTGGGACCTTCAATACTTTCCGTGGCAAAGACAGTAGCTTACATTGTTGTAAGATCAGTTGCTTTGATATAACTGACAAACACTAGATTTTAAACTATTTCCTGTCACACTCAAGCTCTAATTTTTCGATTGATTTTTATTCCAGTTCAAAACAGTAACATACCTTTGTGTTTTCTTAAAGCTTTAGGTAGACCCCACCAACCAAGTTTATTAACAAAAATGCATTAAAAATGCATCACGAAAGGTGTAAAAAAATATAAACAACAAATAACAGACGGGATAAAATCTTTGCATTTTACTCGACCACATACTGTGTTTGATTCGCTTTATTCATATATTCACATGAGCAGTCCAAACATATCCCTTCCTGAATTTAACCACTCTTGCTATTCGTAAACTGAGAATATTATTATACTTTGAGTTTTGTTATTTCAACATTTAAGAATATACTAAATATTTTTTATGTTTGATGAAAAATAATTGTTATTAATTGATTGGAGCTTGTTCATGCCTCAGTCAAAATACATTTAGTTGCAAGGCGGTTAGTTTGGGAGCGGGATTATCTTATATCATTTATATTTCTCGCTTATACGTATCATAATAAACCATTTACTGATATTACTGTAAGACTATATTAGTCGAAGAATAAACCATGTATTGGGACAGTTTATAGCAATCGTTGAATATTAAATAAGAATTCATTTAGTATTTATTTTACGTATGCTGTTAAGTAAGTACTACTATCTGTAAACAATGACATAAATCATTTGGTAACAAAATTGCTTATGCAATTATATTTGTTAAGTCATACATGTTTTTCATATCTTCAGCGAACTGGAGTCGAAAATACGACGGAAGTATCCGGCCACGTACGAGTCTTGTATTTGTGGAGCCACGCGTTTACGACGATTTGTTACGGGAAGAGAAGGACGCCAAACAGCTAATCTCGTCGGACGTCCGCCGGCATCTTACTAACGGAGATGTTCAACGTTCTGAAAAACTGCCAAATGATAATGATTCCTTGTTGGGATCATGATGAATACACAAAGATATTTTTGTTTGTTCATTATTGTGGTTTGGCATAGGTTGAACACGTCAGACTCGAAGTGTTATATATGACAACATTTTCCTTCGTTTGAAGTTGCAAACTATATGTAGACTGTGATCCTGATGACTTTTCCAGGGATTTTTGTTCTTACAGGAAGATTTTACATTACATTTTCCAGAAGATTTTACCATTTCCATGCATTAAGAAGAATAGTTTTGCCTCGTGGGTATTAGTATTATTTTTCAGTAGTGTCTCGTGTGCAAAAGAAAATTTCGGCGTGCTGCGAGACACAGTAGATATATATTTATGCATAGATTCCGTTAAATGTTAGTTGTTTATGTAAGTTTCTGTGATACTGAATTCTTTGTGATATTTATTTAGTTGTATACCGTTTTGTATAAATCACCATATTTATTGTTTTCAATAGCAGACTCTTTTGTAATGTGTTTTTTTATGTCGAAGACACTCGCCCAGTTCGCTCTGTGGGTAGAGCGTAATACTTTGATTCCAGAGGTCGCAAGCTCTCTCTCAAGTTTTTCAGCCTTTACATACCTAAAAACAAAGCTAAAATCGAGTAAAAAATGGTAGTCAGACGTTAGACTAAAACAGCATGTGTCCATATGAACTCCACGGCTGTAATAATTAAACAGTTGAAATGTTTTAATTGTAAAAGCATTATGCAATAGACTCTTTGAAGTGAATCATCGACCTGTGATATTCTTTATTTGTCTTGTTTTATTTACTATTTCTTCCATATTTTTTTAATCTTTCATATATAAAATAATGTGTTAGGGAAATTAGTTTGCCTTTTCGAAGAATCAATATTGTATGAACATGAAGCAAGTGGGTACGATAAAATATTTTTAAATTTTTTAACATCTTTGAATAAGGAATAACATAGTGCTATATTTAGATTTAATTGATTATCATATTCTTAAATGCTTAACAATAAAGATGCGTTATAAATATTTAAATCTTGTTATCTTTAATAAGGATTTTTTAAAGTTGAAAACCTGGTTATTAAATTGAGTATGTCCTCCGGCGGGTGAATGGATGGATTGCTGGTTTTTCATTTCCGTTCGATAACTTTTTAAGATGATATTTAAATGAAAATTAGCTTATAGTAAGACCAAGGTGGGACAGTGGAGCAAAGGTCGCTGCCAATGTTGCTAAAATTACTTTCCGCTCCATTAATTGATGTATTTAAATGAAACTTGACCTTTAAGTAGATTACAGAATAAAAACAATATAAGAATTGCATATGGTGTCAGTAGGGTCGAGCTTAAGGTCGGCATAACTTAATTAACCTGTATATTTTGAAACTTTAACCTTGGCACAGTGGCCTAAATCGTTGGTACATGCACCGTTATGATTCTTATGAATATAGATGTTTTTGGAGGACAGCGGACGGGTAAATGACTTCTAATCTTGGTCCAGGCTTCAATTTTTGTGATAAAAAGAACCATTTAGATGCCATTCAAATAAGATAAAAACCTGAGTTATTAAAACTGTTTTCCCCGCTAGGATCATCGCACCTTTTTTGTTTTTGAAAAGCGGTTTTAGTTAGACATACTGTCGATAAACAGACGTACATGAAAACCAAGTTTGGGTCACTGTTACTATAAAAATAGAAAAAAATAATCCTTGCTTATTAGGAATGAGATGGACCTTGGTATGTAGGTAGCTTTATAGGACAGGAAGATTGGGGATTATTTTTGTGAGCAAGGTCAACGTCACTTTATGTTCAAAGTCACTGTTATAAAAAAACCCCAGAAATTATTTGAAAAACTGGTTTTATTATTTTTATTATTATACCACACTTATATCGCACCCTTTTCATACAAAATATGTACGTTCAAAAGTGCTTTGCAAAAACATAAAGAACACATACATACATATACATACATGTAAATATATTGGTAAAAGATTAAAAGGAATAGTAATTAAAACAAGATCATCCATAAATTATGTTCAACGTTAAATTACATTACGAGAGAAATCCCTTTCTCGACACGAAACAAACCTGTCGTGGTTTGTTTTGGGCTTAACGCCATTTTCAACAGTATTTCAGATTTTGTTATTTTATAAGTTTTCAAAGATTTTTTAAATGCGAACAGTGAGCTTGAATCTCTGATGCTTGCTGAGAGGGCATTCCAAAGCCTTGGAGTTGCATGCTTGAAACTTCTGTCACCATACTTTACTGTTCGGCTCCTCGGTACAACCAAAGACACCGGGCCATTTGCCGACCTTAAGTCTCTACGAGGCTTGTACATGTCCAGCATATGTACTTTGGAGATTCATTGTGCATGGCTTTGTATGTAAGTGTCAAGATTTTGAACTCAATGCGGTGCTGAACCGGAGGCCAGTGCAACTCCTTCAAGACCGGCGTGGAGTCTTGGTTATGATGCCGGCCGCTGTGCTTGGTACACATTGAGGTTTTTGCAGTGTGTCTTTGGAAATTCCATACAGCAGCGAGTTACAGTAGTCTACTTTCGATGTAACCAGAGTGTTCATAAGAGACTTGGTAGCATCAGCTGTGATGTACTGCCTAATGTGGCCTATTTGCCGAAGTTGTGCATAACTAGCTCTACAAAGAGTTAACATGCTGTGTCATGACCATGTTTGAATCCATTCTAGCAACGAGATTCTTCACACAAATTGATGGTTCAATCTGAGAGGGTCCTACTTTCACGCAGATATCTTCGGGTATTTTTGTGTGATTCGTGTGAAACAAAATGACCTCAGTTTTGTCAGTATTGAGCTTCAGCATGTTCTGATGCATCCAAGAGACTATGTCGTTGAGACAGATTTCAATTCGAGATAGGGCTTCATGTTGGTAGGAAATATTTTTTGGCTTAAACGACAAGTATAGTTGTGAGTCATCGGCATAAAAGTGATGATTCAGTCCATGGCTTCTGCAGATTGAACCAACGGGTTTTGTGTACATGATGTAGTTTTTCGGTCCTAGGACAGATCCTTGTGGTACACTGTATTTCATGTGGACTGGAGTAGACAGTTCGCCATTTACTGAGACTGTTTGGTAGCGGTCATTCAGATAAAAAGTCATCCACTGTAGTGGTTTGCCAATGATCCCGAAGTCCTTTTCCAAGCGTTTTAGCAACGTTTCATGATCGATAGTATCAAACGCAGCTGATAAGTCAAGCATTACCAAAATTGTGATTTCGTTTTGATCCAGGGATTGAAGAATGTCATTTTGAACTTTGAGAAGTGCTGCAGACTGGTGCTGTTCATGTAGGTTCTTCGAAGTGAGGTGGCACTCAGTACGTTTATCTACTACTTTTTCCAGTACTTTTGAGACAAAAGGTAGGTTTGAAACAGGCCTGTAGTTCTTTAGTTCATTAGAATCAAGGCCTGTTTTTTTTTCAAAAGAGGTCTAACGTGAGACTTTTTGAATTCTTTTGGAACATACGCGGTTTCCAGTGATGTGTTGATAATTTTTGTCAAAGCTGGAAGGAGCTCGTCAAGGCATGTCTTTAAAAGCCAAATTGGTATTTGTACTAATTCACACGACTTCACCTGGAGGGGATTACTTTTATTTACACTGTCCCGTGTCTTTGGAACATGGTGGGGGTAAGAGTGAGGTTGGGTGCGCACCATAAACCGGTTTCAGCTCCCCAGTGGTGTTTTTGCCACTGACCGTTCCAAGGCGGTGCCCCACTGTGTTCCTTTGTTTGTTTGTTTTGTCCTTATGTGTTGGCTTTGTGTGTGAGCGCGTGTATGTGTAGTGTGTGTGTTTGTGGTGTGCGCGTCTGCGTGCTGTGGGTTTCGTTTTGAGGAGGCTGCGTTTTTGGTACGTGGCATTCCCTGTTTGATATTCGTCTTTGTTTTTTTACATGAATAATATTCTTCACTTCTTCTGGTGTGGCTTGAATGAAAAATTGAACTGCTGGACATTTACCCCCCCACCCCCAGTTGAAATGGTAGATAGGACATTTGCACCCCCCAGTGCTTATTTCATCAATTTCGTTATTACAAATTTAGTATGTTTTGACATTTTTCTAGTTCTTTCGCACACAGAAAATAATCACACACCTTACTTTAACGGTTGTAATACAACTCTAGAATTATTTTATTCCAATATCTATTATATACTGACCCTAATTAAATTGTTACTATTATCAGGAGATGTTGAGTTGAACCCTGGTCCGGATGAGAACTCGAATCACTGTTTATCAATACTCCATCAAAATATACGTAGCATAAGACATAAATTAGAATATATTTCAGATAATTTCTTAGATTTCGATATTTTATGCTTCACTGAAACTCATTTGTGTGCCGAAGTAAATAACGACAGTTTACAATTAGAAGGTTTTGATACAATGTTTCGTAAAGACAACACCTCTTATTCTGGGGGATATCTAGTCTTCCTTTCATCCTTTTTGAGACCAAAAAGAATATTAGAATTAGAAAATATATTACCTGAATCTCTTTGGATAGAAATTAAAGATCGTAACAATACTTTTCTTATTGGCACTATTTACAGACATCCTCATTATACTGCTGATTTTTGGGACAGATTGGCTGTATGTATTGATAAAGCTACCGAAATATCAAATAACATTGTTCTTGTTGGAGATGTAAATGAAAATCAACTTAGTGACACCAATACAAAATTAAACGACTTGCTCATGATATATAACATGACTAATTTTATTACAGAAGCAACTCGCGTCTCAAATAACTCTAGTACCTTAATCGATCCTATAGCCGTTTCAAATGGCATTTCGGTGTTTCAGGCCGGTATTTTGAAAACAGAAAATTATATAAGCGATCATTACGGTACATATGTACATATTGAAATTAACCTTCAACGTAATATACCTTTTAAAAGAAAAGTATGGAATTATAAACGCGCCGATTTTGAAATGTTTAATAATCTGATACAAACAACTGAGTGGTCCTTTTTATACGACAATACTCTTAATAACGCTTGCGACTCCTTTGTTAGCAAATTTCTAGAATTAGCAAGAACATGTATACCGTCATCTTTTGTTACTGTCCGTCCTAACGACAAGCCTTGGTACAATTCAGAGATACGTAAAACCTCGCGACAACGTGATCGGCTGAAAACCACCGCAATTCGTTCCGGAAAAGATTCTGATTGGCACAAATATAAATGTACACGCAAAAAAGTAAATAATATGATAAAACATGCAAAAGAGCTATTTTACAGTAATATAGAATTTACCTTGAATGACCTCACCAACACAGACCCGCGTCAATATTGGAAAATTGTTAAAATGTTAGTCAAAGAAAACTCAAAAGGAAGTAACATTATCCCAACTCTTGTAAATAATGACCAAAGTTTTTCTGTGTCTGATACTGAAAAGGCAAATACTCTGAATAATTATTTTGTGTCTATTTCAAATTTAGATGATTCGAATGTTTCTCTTCCATCTTTCATTGCCAAGACAGACTCTTTGCTAAATGATATAACAATTTCAGAACAAGATATATTTGATGTTATTTCTAACCTGCAATTAAACAAAGCATCTGGACCCGACGAAATAAGCCATCGTATGTTAAAAGGAACAGCATCCACAGTTAAAAAGCCACTTACTATTCTATTTAAGGTTTCGATGGAGGCCTTGAGAAACAAAAATCAAACAACACCAAATCATAGAAAGAAAGAGTTGTTTGACATGAAAATTGAACAGCATGTAAAACATGTATATTACTTTACGAAACAAGTGTCAGTATACTGATATAAACATTGAATTCCGGAAAAGGGCTGCCTAAAGGGGCTCCACTTCCGGACAGTTAAACGCCTTTAAAAACTCACCATTTTTAAAGAACAGTTACACATGTTCGTTTTGATGCATTTGCAATAGCGTGCGAGTGGTGAATTTTCGCATAACAAGGTGGAACACAGTTTTCAGCAATTGTTTATCTTTATTTCTTTACAAATGGCATTCATTTTCAAAGGGAGACAACTGTTCCCGATTATTTTAAGTACAAATGGCATTCATTTTCAAAGGGAAACAACTTTTTATGATTATTTTAAGTAATCTTTGAGAAAAAGTTGTCTCCCTTTGAAAATGAATGCCATTTGTAAAGAAAAAAAGATAAACAATTGCTGAAAACTATGTTCCACCTTGTTACGTGAACTTTCACCACTTGCACGCTATTGCAAATGCATCAAAACGAACATGTGTAACAGTTCTTTGAAAATGGTGAGTTTTTAAAGGCGTTTTACTGTCCGGAAGTGGAGCCCCTTTAGGCAGCCCTTTTCCGGAATTCAATGTTTATATCAGTATACTGACACTTGTGTCGTAAAGTAATATACATGTTTTACATGCTGTTCAATTTTCATGTCAAACAACTCTTTCTTTTTATGATATGGTGTTGTTTGATTTTTGTTTCACAAGGCCTCCATCGAAACCTTAACAGGTCCGTACAAGAAGGCATTTACCCAAACTGTTGGAAACAAGCTAATGTTATGCCACTTTTCAAAAAAGGAGAAAGTAACACCCCATCTAATTATAGACCAATCTCTTTAATCAGTTGTGTAGGTAAAGTCATGGAACGTGTTATTTTTAAATACATGCACAATTTTTTAATGTCAAACAATTTAATATACAAAAGTCAATCAGGGTTTCTACCAGGACATTCCACAGTTTTTCAACTCATAGATATTTATAACCTGAATCTCTTTGGATAGAAATTAAAGATCGTAATAAAACTTTTCTTATTGGCACTATTTACAGACATCCTCATTATACTGTTGATTTTTGGGACAGATTGGCTGTATGAATTGATAAAGCTACCGAAATATCAAATAACATTGTTCTTGTTGGAGATGTAAATGAAAATCAACTTAGTGACACCAACACAAAATTAAACGACTTGCTCATGATATATAACATGACTAATTTTATTACAGAAGCAACTCGCGTCTCAAATAACTCTAGTACCTTAATCGATCCTATAGCCGTTTCAAATGGCATTTCGGTGTTTCAGGCCGGTATTTTGAAAACAGAAAATTATATAAGCGATCATTACGGTACATATGTACATATTGAAATTAACCTTCAACGTAATATACCAAAAAAGGAGAAAGTAACACCCCATCTAATTATGGACCAATCTCTTTAAGCAGTTGTGTAGGTAAAGTCATGGAACGTGTTATTTTTAAATACATGCACAATTTTTTAATGTCAAACAATTTAATATACAAAAGTCAATCAGGGTTTCTACCAGGACATTCCACAGTTTTTCAACTCATAGATATTTATAACCAAATCTGCAAATCTTTTGACGAAAAAAAAGCCACATGTATAGTCTTTTGTGATATATCAAAAGCATTTGATAGAGTTTGGCATAAGGGTCTTATTTTTAAACTTAGACAACATGGCTTTTCAGGCAAACTAATTGACTGGATTACTCACTATCTTTCAAATCGCAGCCAAAAAGTTTTCGTTAATTCCTCTCCTCTTTCTCAGACTCTAAAGAGCTTAAAGCTGGTGTTCCTCAAGGCTCAGTGTCAGGTCCTCTTCTCTTTCTAATATACGTTAACGACATCGCAGATTCACTTATAAGTACGACACGATTATTTGCAGATGATAGTTCTCTAGCCGCTTCGTCTTCCGATATACACGAAATTGAACTTTCTCTAAATTCTGACCTTATAAAAATATCAGAATGGTCAAAACAATGGCTGGTTACATTTAATCCTACAAAAACAGAAGCTATCTTCTTTTCCCTCGCGCGTAGACAGTGTCCTAATCTATTGTTTGAAAATACTCAGTTAAATTTTGTCGATTATCACAAACATCTTGGCATAACACTCTCTAAAGATGGATCTTGGCACGAACATATATCTAATATTGTAAAGTCGGCAGCAAAAATTCTAGGATCTATGAGAGCGCTGAAATTTAAATTTAGAAGGCACACCTTAAACAAAATCTATATAGCTTACTTGAGACCAGTTCTAGAATATGCCTCTGTTGTTTGGGATAACTGTGCGAATTATGAAAAAGATCAATTAGAAAAGATTCAACTTGAAGCAGCGCGTATTGTTACTGGGCTAACGCGTTCAGTATCAATAGAAAGACTTCTTAACGAAATTGGATGGGTTTCTCTTTCTTACCGCAGAAAAATACAAAAATTAATTTTAATATACAAAGGAAAAAATGATGATCTTCCAACATATTTACTAGATTTATTTCCATCGATCGTGAATGACTCAAACCAGTACAATTTGAGAAACAATGCCGATTTTGAAACTTTAGCTAGGCGTATTGAAATTTACTCCCAATCTACTATTCCCTCTGCAATAAAATTATGGAATGATCTGAACATTGAAACTCGTCAACTACCAACTCTTTCGGCTTTCAAAAGTAAACTTAAAGAAATTTTCAAGCCTCCACAATTCCCTACTTTTTACTTAATTGGTGACAGACGATACTCTGTGTTTCACGCTAGGATACGAAACAAGTGCAGTAATCTAAACGCCGACTTGTTTAATAATCACATCAGAGAAAATCCAAACTGCGACTGCGGGTCCGAAACGGAAGACGCAGAACACTATTTCTTTAAATGCACTCGTTTTTCACATCAAAGAAGAGAACTTTTTACTAAAACAAGATTATTTCACCCACTAAGTGTCAATAAGCTTTTATATGGCAATGATAATATTTCTATAGAAGATAACACTACTCTTTTCACAGAAGTTCAAAACTATATCAAACATACAAGACGTTTCGACAGTACATAATGTATTTCTTATGTCCTCTTGTCATTATTACGTTACTTTGGAACAGGATGTTTGTGATTACTGGGTAGACACTCGGGGATATAGAGCAGCATATATTTCTTTTTCTTTTCTTCTCTAGCTCAACTATAATGATTACAACCATAACTTGACTAATACTAAAATTTATTAATTATCATTGTGTAATTATTATCATAAATACTATTATTGTTATCATTTTGTTACTACATCATCGTGTAATTATTATCATAAATACTATTATTGTTATCATTTTGTTACTACATCATCGTGTAATTATTATCATAAATAATATTAGGGTTATCATTTTGTTACTACATTGATATCATCATCATAATATTTTCCTTCTTCTTCTTCTTCTTTTTCTTCTCCTTCATCTTTTTATCTTTGTAGTTATTATCACTATCATATATCTTTGTATAAGGAATGCTTAATTAAACTAATACACTCGTTCATTTTTCATTTGCTATTAATGTTACGCACTTGGGAAGGGCTGACTTCTAATGTTGCAATAACTTGTAGCCCAACCCATTTGCTTTTGTTACTTATTATGTATATGTGCTATGTATTATGTGTTCAGAAGCAATAAAATATGATTAAATCAAATTTCTGAAACGGACATTTTCCCCCCAATATTTTTGTCCTGACAGAAAATGTCAGTTATGTAATCAAAATATTGGAGATGAGTTCCATTATGTTTTAGAATGCAAACATTTTGTAGATGATAGAAGGAGACTTATTAAAAGATACTATTTTAGATATCCAAATGTACTGAAATATAATCAGCTGTTCAATAGTGATAATAAGTTTGAATTAATTAAACTTTGTCAGTTCCTCGATATTATAAAGAGAAATGTAAAAGCTAGTTACAATTAGCCATACACATGAAATGTATAAAAAATGTATAAATGTACATATGTATATGTAAAAGCAATATTTATGTTGCAGTTGTATAAGAAATGCAAATGATATTATTTAATTATATAATTAAATGTTAATAATATGTAAATACTGTATAGGCATGCATGTACAAAGTTTTCTTACATTTCGTTTCGGTAAGATCACTCGTGAGACTACATTGACTTGCCAACTCTAATTCCACAAAGTCACTTTACTTAACAAAAAAATATCTTATTAACAATAACTAAGAAATGTAAGAAGAAACCAAGACTCACAAGTTCAATTATCCCAAATATCGAGCATTAATATCTCAAACTTTGTCCTCCACCAGAAATATGTACCACATAAAAACCTCCATCTGTAATACATGCATGCGTATACATTTGAAATTTGGTAACCATCTATTGTACTATTGTCAAATAGCGCATGACATGCTGTATATAGCCATATATTTATGCAAACCAATTTGCTTGAATGATGTAAAAATATTACATACACTTCGTAAACGGACCGTATACAGAAGCAGGCATCATTTCAACAGTTTGAAATATTTTAACATCACAACAATAAGCACATAAATTACTTACCAGCTTACACTGTGACGTAAAATAACCAGTAGCCAGTCTGACAGCAAAGCAACCGCATATCCATTGTCAAATATCCGCACCAGTCAAATATAATATCCAAACACTTATTAGAATACATAGTTGGACAACGCAAGTATAAAGTTCTCTCAACATATAAAGCATCCCAGCATAATAAGAATACTAGATAGATGACATTAAACACACATCGCTTATAAGCCAATCACGGATATAATTTAACAATATCCTTCACCCTTCCTTCATAATATCCAAACTGAAGTTACACACTTTCAAAATAACACGCAGAAACGGCAAGTCCAAACTTGCGTATCAACTTAACATAAACTACAAAAAAGCATGTAATCCATGCATCACGCACAACTAACCATAAAATTTAAATATACACATCATAGTAAGATTTCTTTCATAAAAAAATAAAATAGAGTTGCAATTAAATTTTAATCTGCTTTCCAAAGTATTATATAAATTTGAATGAACTGCGCAAAGCTATTATTCATGAACAAAAGACAGACGGTCAGTGTTTTTACAAGAGATGTCACTTTTAGACAGTCTGAAATATACACAATTTCGTGCCAAATACTAGATTCAAACCAATCTGTAATTCGACAAAACAAATATATCTGGTCAAATTAATTATTCAAATAACGTAAATCCGAAAATTTGCATACCGATGATTGCTAAAATAGTAAAAGATAAACACACTCAGCTACGGACTCGTGCTGGGTGCGGTGCTGGGTTTGGGGTGGTGAATCTTTTCCACATGCGACATACATATACTGTCCTCATAACACAGATTTATGATTAATAATATTGTAAAAAGAATTGTAAACAATAGATGGTTACGTTTTACGAAATATATCCTGTTTGTTCTCTGTAAATTAGATTTGCTATGTACCGCTGTTTAAAATGTATTACTATATATATACCTCATGTTTGTATCATGTATGATGCACTGAGTGAATAAATTTGATTTGATTTGATTTGATTTTTTAGGAACTTGGTACAAGACATAGATCATATTTTAGGGGACAGTGTCTTTGTTTTATACAGTTTTGTAGTAGTTAATAGCCAAATTAACAAGTTTGAGTGTTAAAAACATTGCACTTATTAAGAAATTATAGTGCTGCTATGAGCACTTTTAGTACGCAATAACAGGCTGTTATTTACCTTAACACCTGAAAGTAATTAACATATTTATCAAATTATTATCAATAAAACACTTTTTTTTACTGAAAATTGCCTTTTAGAGTAATTTTGATAATAAAACAACCAAAAATACAGTTATATATACTGGCATATAGGACAAAAATATTGGGGGGGGGGGGGGGGGGGGGGGGCAAATGTCCATTCCAAAAATAAGCAATGGGGGGCCAATGTCCTATCTGCCATTTCAACTGGGGGGCAAATGTCCAGCAGTTCATTTTTTTTATTGGCGGGCAAATGTCCTACAACCCTGTTTAATAGGATTTCCACCTGTCATCTTTTTACGGAATTCTGAGGCTTTCCTAACCCTTTACTGATTATTCACCTGGCCACCAATTTAGTATTTCATCACTTCCTATCATGTAGAGATAGACCCTAACATTTTCATTGGTAGAAATACGTTAAATAAAGTAGAGAAATTGATTTCCAAGTCCTTGAAATTAACAAAAATGATTTCACAAATGTGCAATGTATGATAATTTTGCTAATATTAATAACAGAAATTTTAAGATTTAATTCAAAGTTGTGATACGCAAAGAATGTTAACTCTTGCCTTGGGCTAGTACTTTAAAGCAGAGATATCTATTAGTTTACTTCCCTTGCAATTACACAATAGAGTAGAAAACGAAAACAGTTTAAGACACAATATTATACATTTTTACACAACAAAATCGTTTAGGATTTATTAATATGTGTTTGATTTACCCCTGAAACACTGGTTCCTATGATTTTGTCAACTTACTTATGGTAAAAATTAACTTTTAACAAGCCAGTAATAAAATGAAATACCAGTAAGTATTTTATAGTGCAGATAATACAGTTTTGCTTGTATCGAAGTGTCACAATAGAAGCACTTTTGTATACAGAACACCTGGTAGGATTAGTAAAGGTGAAATTATATTGATCTCTTTTTCCTATGTAAGCATTTTGACCTTAAGCTTGCTCATTTAGTACAAGCCAATACATCCTCAACTAAAGTGCATGTTTACTAAAGTACCCGTTAAAGTACAATTTTTGTTCTAAATACATGTGTATATATGATATAGACAGGTAAATAGATCTTTTACTAAAGCTGTATAACATTCAACACCACAAATGCACACAGTTTCTCCAATCAAGTTTACTTTGGCTTGTATTCTTTTAAAAATTATTCACTTACAATAGTAATTATTACCTCAGATGTAATTTTTCATTTAAGAGACAGTAACAAGGTTGCTGGGGACAACTTTGAACAATGACACCTTACGAGAACCTTCCACCATTTGTTGTCCAAAACAGAAAATATCCCATTAGGGTCTGGGAGGTCAGATAAGGGTTTTCCTTACTTCCCAATCAAGGAAGTGTTTACTCCACATTGTAAGTTAGTTTCCATCCAGAATGAAATAACGTGACGTGACGTGTTTCATTCAAAATTGGACAGTATTAAATCTCCCCGCTATTATGTTCTATGTAAAAATAACATCGTATGACATCTTTACATCGGCATTTCCAGTCTTTCACGTCTTGCGAGGATATCCTTGTCTTGAATGTCTGTCTACACTCGAGGACTAGAAAAAAGCCCTATCTATGCGTCTTGAAAATTTAATCCAACAGAATGTTCGTAATGTATAGTTTTGTATTAATGAATTATGTATAATAAGTATATAGGATAAAAGTCATATCTGGCAATACAGAGATTCGGTAGTCGTCAGAAAAGAAGATCGATTATCCGTTTAAGTTAGATAAATAAATCGACCAGTGTTCAGTTGATAAAAGTTTAAGTTGATTTTACGTTGCAATGTTGGTTACGTCGACGTTGTTTAAATAAAACGTTCACATGGCAGTGTCAAACGTGGAACCCTAGAGATGCAGCCTGCTCGGTATAAATTCAAATGGTGTTTAAAATTGTCAAGTTATAAAAGTTCAGTACTTTTCAATTCCAGCCTACTTTTGAGAAGTCGTTTGACTTTTAAGTTAGTAATGATTTTAAGTCGGCATTTTTTTTAAATTGTTGTTCATGTGTTTGTAGCTGACTTCGGCATATACATTGTAATAACATTGCGTGCTGTTAATTAGTATAACATAATTTACTGCGCGAGCTACACGTGCAAGGGTAACGTTTCAAGTATCACAGATGAAATCAGATTTAATAAATAATGGTATGTGAATATCAAAATATTTGAATAAAGGTTGCAAAAATGAAATAGTTGCTTTACATGGACGAGACGGTTTTCCTTATAAATCGTAGACATTTGAAATAAATCATTTTTATGGACTTCCGATTTAAATTATTTTACACCCGTATATTTTGTTTTCCAAAAAAAAAAAAAAAAAAAAGGGAAAAAGCAAACTATAAATGTTCTTTTTTAAAAAAATATCTTTATAAAAATGTTTAAAAGTTTCTATTGAGGACCGGTACACGTAAGCGGTGCAATCCATAAGACACAACAAAATAAAATTTGTTATCTGTCTACAAACTTGTAACAACGCACATTCTAAACATTTTCTGCTAAATGTCCATATCTGTATCAGCCTATTTCATTCTGACGTCAATCAGCCAAATTGAAAGAAAATGACCTCATTGTTGTTGGACAGTATTTGTGCCATGTTCACAAGTGGTCAAACTCGTCTTGTAATATGGCGACGTCGGAAGATGCCGTGGCACGCCGGAAAGTTGTCACATTCTGTGTAGAAAACGGAATACCGCCAACCTCCCCATTCTCACACTCAGAAGTTGCAACTTATAGATGCGGCAGATATGAGACGTCGTAAAGGTAAACGCGAGAAGTATCTAAAATTACAAGATACTGCAACTTTTAAGCGACTATATACTTCGATAAATTTGCCAACGATTTATAAATGTGGCGTGCATTTTGCGGTTGGTTCCTCGGCCATCAAAAGTGTAAACAACGTGCAGGGGAGTATTTTGAGAAAAAAATGCACATTACGCTACATCCTTAGCACCGGTTGGAGATCAAATGTCGATTAATTTTTCGTAAGTTAAATGCAACAATTTCAGGGCGGCGTATTCTGCTAAATATAGTTATTCATTGTCGTAAATGCTTAATTTGAGAACCACGAATGTTGTAGAAAAGTCCACATCTTACTGACCGTTTGTTCATATCATTTATGCTCCATTTCGGAAGTTTATACCAATTGACTTTTAACGCTGGTATAGGTCCAACCGGTGTGGACATTTTCTGTAAACATTATCACACATTCATTTTCCATTAACAATACATATGTCAGCACGCTTACGTGTATGCTATGTTGTCACCTTTCAAACGGATATATTGAAAACGTTATTTTTAAATCTTAAGATTGTTTAATATTCTGGTTGCAATACTGGACGTTGACTTTATCACTGGTTACATTAAGCCGTCTTGGAACGATATATCGAGCATAATAAGTTGGCGAATAAACGAGCATAATAAGTTGGCGAATAAACATAGACAATGTGTTCAGAAGCAGATCATAGTGGCATTCGAAGACAGTTAATGTAGTTACTACAGTGTTTACATTTAGTTGCAAAACAATCTCCAAACGACATATATTGGTCCACAAGGGTGATTTTTAACTCTCTCAATTAGTGACTGTTATAATCGAATGTAGGTGTTTGTCGCCTAGACACAGTTATTCAACTGGGATCAATTAAATAACAACTCCTAACTACTGGACTTTCCAGAGCTTGTTTTGCACGGCTGCCAAGTTACATGTAAATAACGTATGAGATATTGCGTTTTATTTCCTTTTAAAGGTAAGTAAGCAGATAACGACAAGGTATTGATAGAAAGCTGTATATCGCACAAATTCATTTACAGCAATAGAAAATCACGCTGTTTAGGGCGGAATCGTCACCACCATGCTGACGTCCCTCCACTTTGGTTGCCAGCCCACATATTGCTGTACCATCTACGCACTCCGCGCTCCATCCACCGTACGAACCATACTTTCCATGACCGGGGTCTTTAGCAAGTATATAAGACGAAAACTCACCACCTTTGTCTCGGCACTTAAACTGCACAAAATTAGCAGTCGAGTCGTCGATAAAGCCACCTTGCTGAATAAAGAATCAAATACATAAGTTCACTCATTTCAATTACTTTTAATTCTATGATCAGAAAAATAGGATTTGTTTCCAGCATATTCGTACTTATATGACATTATGACATATATTGCAAGATGCACTATTGTAGTTTGTCGTTTGAATTGACATTTCTTTATGTCGTACTGACATGCGCAATATTTTTTATGCACATTTCGTTGTGTCGTCCTAGCGCGCGCCAACAAACCATAACGACATTTTAAGTCTCGTGTGTCGTTTTTGGCCCATGCGCAAACGCTAAAAACGGAAACAAACAATGCGACAGAACGAAATATAGCACGCGACAGAACGAAACATTAAATTTCGCGTTGGCGTCCGCGCCATTAGCAAAGACTGTTTTGGCGTGTTATCGTGCGCGCCAATGCGAAATTAAATGTTTTATAATGTTTGTAAAATTTCAGTAAATCTTGGAGATATTTCCTTATAAATGACCTATGTTCTATTTTATTTTTCTAGATTTTCAATGCGAATTGCTGATAATAATAAGAACTAATACCTAATTTCTTATCTATTCATGTTTCAACGTGTTTGTGCCGACGTGAAATATAATGGACGCACTTGTTTATTATATAACAAGAAGACAATCGTGACAGGATAGGCTTTCTGAACTTGTAATCAGGGACCTTTATGAAATGCTCCGACTTTGACATTAGAAATTCGTGTGATTATTGACAGTTGGCTACTTATCAATGCGATGACATTATTGGTGCAGTTACATTTTGGAAGTACAGTCGAAAGTCTCTTTGAAATTTGTTTGCTATACACGTTGTAAAAGTATCTATATTAGCTTGTGATGAGCTATTTCAAAACATTTTCGAAACCAAAAAATTGATATCTTATCCATTATGTATGTTTTAATCCTCTTTAGTATAATATTCATATTCTACTTTCTCTCCCCCGTGTATATACATAATATATATTCATTTTACTTGATAAGGAGAACAATATTCACAAAATATCACAATTGGAAAAGAAGGATGATTTGAAACCACTGTATCTTTAACATTTGGCCTGTGTGCAGCTTATATGCCCACGTTTGAAGTTAGAAGTTCAGCAAATAAATTCATATAGTAAATTCAGTAAATAAATTCAGACATGAATTCAACACAAATATGATTATCTGTTAGACGATCCTATAGACTTGCAGACTTAAATAACACAACCAAGCAAAATAAAAGCAGATCACCCTTCGCGACCCCACCCTCTAGCACCTGCTTAAGACGGAACTGCATTTTAATATGATTTAATTACCTCGACGATCTCAAATGTCCCAAGGTAATAATAACATAGAGTTCAAGAGCTGGTCGACATTTTTGTGACCGCCGCTCAGCAGTTATGTAAGAACCGCTTTTCTGATGGTTAAAAATCTGTAAGCTCTAAGCAAAATGAGAGCAGACTTGGTGTAGACAATGGATGTATACAAAATATGGTTTAATTACTACTTAATCAACACAAATACACACCGGAGGTTCTACTTGTAAATCAAAAGCGGTCAGGTAGAACTGTGATCCACTCGGATGATTGCATGATGCACGTCCGATCCAGTTGCCCCATGGCCCCACTCCTGAAGTGATAGTAGTTGTCAGGTGTCCTTCCGAGGTTTCACAGTATAATTTTATCCCATTCATAGCGGTGTCGTCAACCCAGCCGCCTTGATATGGTTCAATCTAGAGGCAAAAATAACGATACTAACCAGTAAGGTATCATTGCTTCTGACATAAGGTAAATGGCAAATATCATTACTACGCACATAAAGAAATGCTACTACATAAAGCAAATGGCAGATATCATTACTACGCACATAAAGAAATTAGTATTGATTATACATAAAGTAAATGGCAGAAATCATTGCTATGCACATAAAGAAATTAGTAGGTATCATTGCTACTACATAAAGTCAATGGCAGATATCATTGCTACACACATAAAGAAATGCTACTATATAAAGTAAATGGCAGATATCTTTGTTACGCACATAAAATAACTAGTAGGTATCATTGCTACATACATAAAGTAAATGGTAGCTATCATTGCTACGCACATAAAGAAAGTAGTAGGTATTACTGCTACATACAAAAAGTAATTAGTAGATATCATTTCTACGAACATGCATTATTGCTACATATATAAAATAACTGGTAAATATCATTACTATGCGCATGATACATCATTGCTGCATACGTACAGTAATTGGTAAATATCATTGCTACATACATAAAGTAAATTGTTATTATCATTGCTACGCACATGTATTATTGCTACATATATAAAGTAATTGGTAAATTTCATTGTTACATACATAAAGTAAATTGTTATTATCATTGCTACGCATATGTTTTATTGCTACATATATAAAGTAATTGGTAAATTTCATTGTTACAGACATGAAGCAGTCGGTAGATATTATTGCTTCAGACATGAAATAACTTCTATTCTCTGTATTGTAATCGTCTTTAATGATGTTTATATTTATGTAATGAAGTGCTTCGTAAACTACACAGCACTTAAATACTATGAGCAAGCAAGCAATTTGATTAAAGTTAATAAAGATATTGTTAACTGAACTGTAACAATGTTTTCTTTCGCATTCATTATAAGTCAATAAACAAAATTATTAAATGGCAACCTTCATATCATAGCCAGCTGCGTATGATCCCGGTGGACAAAATACCGCACTACCCCAGTCACCCCATTTCCCTCCATTGTTGACTGTTAGCGTCTGCACAACTCGTCCATGGTCAAATGCTGTTGATAAGTACAAATAGTGTACATTGTACTTGCACGAAATCCTCGTAAACTGATATGTTAAACAGAGCATCATACAGGTCACTTAATGAAGGTGTATTTAAATTGTGACCGCCCCGTGTAAAAAATGACAGTTACAATTTTAAGAAAGTGTATTGGGTCCACAGTCACACATTTTTACTACAATGGTATAAAACTATGGTGGCTGATTTTTGCCATTTCGTTCTGGCGTGTTGGCTTGTTTGACGATCGCCAACGTGCAAAAACGGCAAATTACTGCGCCAATACGTCCAATACCTTATTAAATTTTATCATACTGACACGCTTATTTCTCGTTTTGGCGGTAACACACCAAATTCACACCAACAACAGAACGACAAAACAGACAAATAACCGCACCGGTAAAGTATTTGTCGCTTTTTCGCACTAATTTGTCGTTCTGGCGTGTTCGCGCTCTTCAAACGTGCCAAAACGCCAGGTCGAAAGCCGCCATAATTCAACTTTAGTCCTTTGCAGCGTCCTTTGAGCTTTGAAGTCATATGTTACAATTTTCACAGCATGTGTATTTCTTAAAAGCGGTGTCAATGGTACTTGCACTACTATTTTCAGATCTATACAATAGCTTTGTATGTTTGCTTACACTTTATATATATCGATTTACTTGATAAACAGAAAGATCATATGAAGAGAGATTTCAAATTTGAGGATGTCAAAATATATGAGAAATATAGTTCGTAATATAATTGTAAGGTTGTCGTGCGACCCTTCATGACATGTTAAGTGGCAAAAATGTTCTTTCTCTCCATGCATAGATCACCAAGACAAAAAAAAATGTGTCACAAATACTCAAAATTTTGAAAATATGAGACAATTGTAGATTTTGGAAGTACCTCACTTTCTTACGCATACTTGGAGCCACCTGCGTAAAAAATTGATAATTTGATATCAAATTACTTTTAAATAAATAGTAATGGTCTAGATGAACTAATTTTATCACAGGTATTGTTAAGTTACGCAAGTACTTTTGATTATTGTTAAGAATTGTCCCTATTCTTGTATAATGAGCCAAGTACGCTCAAGTTTTGATCATTAAAATTAATTACTCATTCAAAATTGCAACAGTATTTCATAATTTTCTTTGAACTTATACAGCTCCGTCTAGAATACTGTAGGATGAGGAAATGTTTTGGTTTATTTCCCTCGTTGAATACACACAACATTTAATCGATATATGTTGTACACCCATCTTTCCAAAGATGAGCGGTATGCAAGAATATTTTATGACAGTAAAATCAGATATTTACTTACGACTTATCAAAAAAGCTCCAGTGTCTGTAACGATCAAAGTAAGGACAAATGCGCCGAACATGTTGTCGCCGTCAGAGTTCCAATGATTATGTCACTTGACACATTTAATCGTTTAACCTTGTATGCGCAATAAACGTTGTTTAGCACCGCATTAGCAAATCTAGATAACGGATCAATAAGGAAACACATGTACATTAGCACAATGTCATTTTTTTCTTGAAAAATAACCATTCTCATATGGAAGCCCTGGAGGGACATTTGGCTTCAGTACTTCCTACTTTTAATTTTTGACTTCTGCACTTCGCA
The DNA here is from genome assembly GCF_021730395.1 of Mercenaria mercenaria. Taxonomy (NCBI): domain Eukaryota; kingdom Metazoa; phylum Mollusca; class Bivalvia; order Venerida; family Veneridae; genus Mercenaria; species Mercenaria mercenaria. Next base: position 103,321,378 of record NC_069361.1, on the reverse strand, counting down.
CTTGCAAGTTCCCGACTTCTTACTTCCAACTTCTAACTTTCGCACTTCTTTTTTTCACAAATTTAATCTGTTAAGAAAGTTTAAAGTTAAAACAAGAGCTGTCTGTAAGACAGCACGCTCGACTTTCCTCAGTGCTTGACTCTGAATTAGAGCTTTGCCAGTAAAAGGAGCATAATAGTCAATAGCTTTAAAAGTAACAGAGATATTGGACATTATATAAAACTTTAACCAAAAATTCTAAGTTAAAAAGGTGCATAACTCTGTCAAAATTCAAATGTAGAGTTATGGGGATTGTTTCTCCTGGTGTAGACTTTGATATAAATTCAAGTCAAAAGCTTTAATAGTAACAGAGATATTTGACTTTATCAAAAACTTCGAAAAGTCGAGCTAAAAATGCTACATTTTCATAGCAGTAAATATTCAAGTCACATATCTATGTCATGATTATGGTTTAAGATTCTAACAGAATTTTCAAACGTATACACTATTTGATTACACTTTACTGTATGCCAATGTTATTACCTTTTTTTTTCACGAGTTCGCTGTAGGTCAAAACGTACCCAAACCAAAATGTACCCATGTTTTCTCAACCCTGTGGTGAATTATTTTCAATGTAAATTTATTTAAAAAAGAGGCCACCTAGAGTTATGTTTTTTTGTCACTGCACTCCCTCTTACTGACCTCTATCAATATGTAAAGAATGAATCAATACCTTATATAGTATTCAAGTTATATTCCGGACAAGGTTTTCAAAAAGGGAGATAATTAAAAAAGGGACCACCTAGAATTATGGTTTCTTGTCACTGTGCTCCCTCTCACTGATCTCTATCAATATGTAAAGTATGAAGTCAATACCTTACATTGCATTCGAATTATGCCCCGGACCATGTGTTCAAAAAAGGGAGATCATTCAAAAAACGGGACCACCTAGAATTATACTTTCTCGGGACTGCACTCCCTCTCACTGATATTTATCAATATGTAAAGTATGAAATCAATACCTTATACAGTATTCAAATTGTTTAAAAAAGGGAGATAATTAAAAAAATGGGACCACCTAGAGTTGTGATTTCTTGTTATTGCACTCCCTCTCAGTAAGGTCAATCATATTGTAAAGTTACAACTTGGTACTTTCAATACTTTTTAGCTCGACTATTCGAAGAATAAGTAGAGCTATCCTACTCACCACGGCGTCGGCGTCGGCGTCGGCGTCGGTGTCGGCGTCGGCGTCGGCGTCACACCCTGGTTAAGTTTTTCGTACCAGTCCACATTTTGACAAAGTCTTTTGAGATAAAGCTTTGAAACTTTCAACACTTGTTTACCATCACCATGTCCAGTTATAGGCAAGAGTACATAACTTTGCCAAGCATTTTGACTGAATTATGGCCCCTTTTGACTTAGAAATCTTGGTTAAGTTTTTCGTACCAGTTCATATTTTGACAAAGTCTTTTGAGATAAAGCTTTGAAACTTTCAACACTTGTTTACCATCACCATGTCCAGTTATAGGCAAGAGTACATAACTCTGTCAAGCATTTTGACTGAATTATGGCCCCTTTTGACTTAGAAATCTTGGTTAAGTTTTTCGTACCAGTTCATATTTTGACAAAGTCTTTTGAGATAAAGCTTTGAAACTTTCAACACTTGTTTACCATCACCATGTCCAGTTGTTGGCAAGAGTACATAGCTCCATCAAGCATTTTGACTGAATTATGGCCCCTTATTGACTTAGAAATCTTGGTTAAGTTTTTCGTACCAGTCCACATTTTGACAAAGTCTTTTGAGATAAAGCTTTGAAACTTTCAACACTTGTTTGCCATCAAAATATTCAGTTGTAGGCAAGAGTACATAACTCCATCAAGCATTTTGACTGAATTATGGCCCCTTTTGACTTAGAAATCTTGGTTAAGTTTTTCGTACCAGTTTATATTTTGTGTAAAGTGTTTGACATATGGCTTTGAAACTTTTATATCTTGTTCAGTATAATAGTCTCTATCAGTAGGCAAGAGTACGTAACTCTCTCCTCTTTTTTGGCTGAATTATGGCCCTTTTTGAACTTGGAAACTGGTTCTGTTTTGTATATGTCCATGTTTTGTCAAGACTATTTGACATATGTCTTTTAAACTTTAAACACTTGTTTGTCATTATGATTTCCATCTCTAGGCAAGAGTACATAACTCTGACAACTATTTTGACTGAATTATGGCCCTTTTTGGTCTTTCAAATTTGTTCAGTTTTTCTTACAAGTCAGCGTTTTGTCAAAACTATTTGAACTGTGGCTTTGAAACTTTTAACACTAGTTTATCAACATGATTTCCATCTGTAGGCAAGAGTACATAACTCTGTCAACTATTTTGACTGAATTATGGCCCCTTTTGGACTTGGAGATAAGTTAAATTTTTCATATAAGTCCATGTTTTGCCTAACATATAACTTAACATATTTGCCATCATGGTCACACATTGCCATTTAGTGCAAGACTAATCGAAATCCACAAAAACAGGAACATTTTTTGTTTAATCCATTTTTTTGTTTAGTCTGAAAATCTATGGAAATATTTTGACCCCATTCTTCAATCAATTCTTCGAATAGTCGAGCGCGCTGTCATCCGACAGCTCTTGTTTAGTTATTCTCCGGACAAGAAGTAAATAAATAATGGAGATAATTCGAAAATGGGACCACCTAGAGTTATAATTTCTTGTCACTGTTCTCCCATTCACTGACCTCTATCAATATGTAAAGTATGAAGTCAATACCTTACATAGTATTCAAACTATGTTCCGGACAAGGTTTTCAAAAAAAAACGTTAATTCAGAAATGGGATTACCTAGAATTATGTCACTGCCTTCCCTCTCAATGACCTAAAGTATCAAGACATGCATAGTATTTGATATATATTTTTTGAGTTATCCTCCAGACAAGAAGTGTAACTGACGGACAGACAGACTGTCGGACGGAAAAGGCGGCGACTATATGCTCCACCCTTCGGGGAACAGGAAACAGCATGGAATCCAACAAAAAATAACATTTTGGTCATCTTAATTACCTTTTCTTTTTTCAGGTCGGCGTCTACAGAAGATGCGGAAGGCCGGGATTGCTATTATTGTCGGGTCTGTGATAGGGGGCGTAATTTTGATTATAATAATAGTGTGTTTGATCTACTGTTTATTCTGTTCTGATAGCACTACTCCAGAAGTTTCAACAACATCTACACTCTCGTGAATACTATGTATTAAACTGAAACAATGAAATTATTCTTAGTAGTTTTGTTTACTGTAAAGATATTTCGAGGGCCTAAGATAGATAATCTTTTACCTTAAAGTTTTACTTTTTTGTACTATATTTTTGTTTTATTGTTGACCTAAAGGTGTTTTGAATTAATAACTATATTTTAAAAACCATTTATTCTTTAAATATCCATTACATGCACCCGTTCAGAATAAATGGTAGAAAGTAATATTCTTCCTATTACTAGTAAGTTTAATAGACAGATACGATCAAGTCAACCATCACCGCAATAAACCAGACCGTAACGGTAAAGCGCTTTAACTTCAGAACAGCTGCCTTTCCAATACATGAGATCCACGAGAATGCAATTTTGCAATATGAATTACAAGTACGAAAGTGGCTGCAAGATGCAGCAAAAGGAAACTCCGCGCCAAACAAAGCAGTGTATGTTGTACTGATAGATTACTTGGTGGTATAAAGATGCTGGTGTCTTTGTTGTAGACCACAGGCAAACAGACAGTCTGGTGGGGTTTCATGAATGTTGAACTCACAGTTTAAAAAATAATGTGACTATTTAGATTACCAATTGGCATAATTTAACCTCGAACTATAATACCATTTACAAAAGTAAAATTAAAGGTCCATAATGCTTTAAATTTTTATCTTAAAAACAGATGAAACAGCTTTCCAAATAGATGTTATGCGTACTTATACATGGTTAGAAAAGCACTACTTTCAATATTGCACATGAACTGTTATAGTAACAGCCATTAAGGGAGGTATTAAAAAACAACAGATTCAATAAAACATTCTCAGTATATTCAGCAATATTCAAACCTTTGAAAATGTTGAAGAAAGTAATCATCAGAAATAGGGATTAACATGGAATTAATGTACTTTATGTTCATAACGGAAAATGTGGCAGCCACATTTTAAACAAAGGCGTTAGGCCTATGAGCCTTTAAGGACGTAAATAACGTCTACAAATTAACAAAAGTTTATGAAAAATGTCAGGATTTAATATTGTATTCGTGTTTGCGAAAGTTACAATTTCAGTTTTTAAATGCTGAACTATAATAGCATTAAAAAGTTAAGAATAGTAAGTATTTACAAATACACCTGGGATGGCGATAACTGACTCTAAAAAAGTCTTTTAAAGAAATAGTACGTAAATTAGCAAGGACGTTAATATCTTCTTGAAATTAAAGCGTAAGTATATGAGCCGCGCCATGAGAAAACCAACATAGTGGGTTTGCGACCAGCATGGATCCAGACCAGCCTGCGCAGCCGCGCAGTCTGGTCAGGTTCCATGCTGTTCGCTTTTATAGCCTATTGGAATTAGAGAAACTGTAAGCGAAAAGCATGGATCCTGACCAGACTGCGCGGATGCGCAGGCTGGTCTGGATCCATGCTGGTCGCAAACCCATTATGTTGATTTTCTCATGGCACGGCTCATATGGATCCCCTTTTTTCATTAATTAAAGAAATGTGCACTTAAAACAGAATGACTCGAACAATTCACACCTTCAAGCATGTCTGGTTTTTGTCAAAACAGAACAGAACAATTTTATATGAAAGGCCCTCTTATGAAATTTTGGAAGATAAAGAAGAAGATAAAATCAGTGTCTCAAAGGTTAGAGGGTATTAAGTGCTATTTTCTATGTAAAAATAACAATATATAACGTGTTTTTATCAGCAATACTGGTCTTTCGTTTCTTGCAAGACTACCCTTGTTTCGAAGGTCTGTCAGGCAATCAGAAGATACCAAAAATATGGGGTTGTCCATAATGCAATGAAACCATGGTCACGTGACTAAGACATGTAAAGAAAACGCTAACATTACATGTTTTTATCAGCAATACTGGTCTTTCACTTCTTGCAAGACTACCCTTGTTTCGAAGGTCTGTCAGGCAATCAGAAGATATCAAAAATATGGGGTTGACCATAATGCAATGAAACCATGGTCACGTGACTAAGACATGTAAAGAAAACGCTAACATTACGTAGGTAGACATCGGGAAATATTAATAAACTTTGATAATGTGGCAGTTGACAAACCTCAATACAATCGGCACAGTTTATTTTCCGATACAGGTAAATCAACAAGGAGGTATAGACTTATTAATCTAACATTTGCTATAATGAAGGAAAAGACTCGTTAGCACAGATGGCTAGCATGTTGTCTTCCAGTATTTTAGTATAGAGTCCATAGATTCGAGACTCTGTAAAACATTTTTATAAATAATTTTCATGAATATTTTTAATTGCATCTTTTTTTTTCAGCAATAATGCCGTGCAATTATTTGGTGACCTTTCATTACGTTTTTTATGTGCACTACAGATTGTTATATTCAATAACCGGTGTCTGTATTGGTATGTATCTTGGTGTATCTTGCGAAAACAAAACGTGCACTTACTGCGAGTAAATGTATGAGAATCGATTGCGAACATTAGAGTTGTGTCAGTTGACAGTCGTTGCTTTGACTAAAATATGGCATCAGAAAATAATGCTAAACTATTTTCGTTTGTGTTTTTAAAGTTGATGCCATTATTATTGGCCAGGCCAGACATTAAAAAAGAAAATCTGAAATTTTGCAAATCGAAGGGACAAACTCGTTATTACGGCATACATTGCACTGACAAAAAGCCATCACAGGCGCGGAGAATTATGGGTAAAGAGATTTTATATGAACCAATCACCACCACAATATGCCAGACGAATTACGGTAAAAATAAAAAAGTGGAAAACCACATGTCGTCCAACACGACATAAACGAAAATGTGTGCAGGCTCGGTTTGATTGAGCCTGTTCATGGACGGTAGTGGAAGTGCAAGCTACCGTCCACGCCCTCTAGTCCCGGGTTGAGCAAAACTCAACATTTACACATATTATAAGTACCAGACATCAGATGTATTCATACGGCGGTGCACGTCGAACCTTCACTGATGCACAGAGTGCAATTCCATGAAAAGTGGCGTTTGGTCCCCAGATAAAATAATGGATGTGCCCATCCATATTCAAGGGGTGATTAAACAATACTCAAAGCTTTTAAAGCGGGAGTATTGGAACCACCTAGGCCAAAATATTCGAGCTGAAAAATTAAACAGTACACTAACACAACATAAATGTCGTGCTGAACGACCTGAAAGGACCGAAGTATAACAGCTCTGACTGAAGGTGCGAGGCTTTTTACGGCCACCACACGGCACAAACAACGCTGCTGTGATAATAAAATATATAAAAGAACAGATGTTAAAAAAACAACAAAAAGAACTTTATTCATTATTTGATGGAACGTTTTATTTACTTTGTTTTATATTCTTTTCAGGAATAATAAAAAGTATAAAGCAAATATGTTCAAATAAAATGTTACAATAAGCCGAGTCCACTTTGATTTTGCTTCGCTGCGTTTTCTTTGTATGCTTGCAAAACGTATTTTTTAAAGATTTGATAGTGAAACTCAAGTCAAAAAGTTTATTGTCTTAAACATATACATGCACATCGCCAAGTCACATATTTGGCGATTTAAAACTAACATAAATACAAACACACATACAGAAAAGTACAAATATATGGTATGAAACAAACATACAATGATAAAACAAGAATTACAAGTTAACACAATATAACAATCAAAGATCTCAATTTGCGGAATCTCTCTTAACTGTTGCAAGATAAATAAGTCTGGCTAATTTAACCAGAAAACTTTTCTTGGAAGATTTCTTTATATTCCTAAACTTATTCAAATTTGGCCATGTATAGGTAAGTAGAAAGTTCTCAGTTCAGAGTAAATCGACCTTCTTCAATAGCTAATCTATGAGCATTCTCGCATACCAGAGGTCTACCGTGGTTCCCCGGATGAACCTCTGGCACATTTCGCCGATATTTATGGTTTGGTTACATTACAGGTAAAACGTTTCAGCCAATCAGCGTCGTTTCGCGACAAATCGTAGCGAACCAATCAAAATCGTCCGTGAAAAGCGTGACCGCGTCCTTACCATATTATCGAGGGAATACGATGTCCATTTACGGCGAATATTATTATTTCTTGATGTAAATCTCTTAACGTCGAATTACAGGAATAAATCTTTATTTATCGCAATCATGGAATACAGCCTTTATCCATCGTAAGCAAGTATCTTAATTATAGTTGTTTACATATTTTTTGAAGTTTCAATTCGGAGTTCCAAATAATGGCGAACAATGATTGGCTGAAACCACTCCCGATAGTAATTACGAGTGCGCATGCTCACCAAGTAAACGATGGAAATAAATCAGAGGTTCGTCTCGGGATTTTGACGAACCTCTGATGGATGAGAATGATCTATGAGCAAAACATCTAGATATTGACAATGCAATTCTTTGTTTAATACGTGTAACGTAGTTCAAATATTTTTCAGTGTTAAACTCTGTTTTAAATTCTCTATAAGGTTCAAGTTTTCTAGAAATTCTTAAGTCAGCAAACCATTGTTGCACATACTGATCTTTAATTCGTTGTATAACGTTATCTATTTGTGAATTGCTTACTGAATTACTATCCCATAGATACTGAAATCAAAGTTTACATAGTAATCTCTTAACATTTAATGACTAAGAATCAACAATGTTTCCACGATCATCTGTTAAGTACAACAGTTTATACAAAAGAGTACCAGGAGTTTCCATGATTCTAGCCCAAACTTTTAAAATTCTTATCATACGAATGATAGATAAAGGCATTTTTCCAATTTTCCTATAAACAGCAATATTTGTTGTCTGTTGTCGTACACCCAAAATTTGCTTTGAAAATATTAGATAGACACGCTCTATATCTGGACCACTATGGAAACCCCAGATTTCACATCCATATGTTAATATTGGCAACATTGCATCAAATAGCTTTTTCTTTTCTGTAGCACCAAGACTAACAATATCAAATAGTGAATTAAGTGAATATAATGCTTTAATTGCTTGGTGAGCTTATGCCTTCAGATCTTGATAAAACTTCCGTTTGATGACAACGTAACACCTAGATAAGTAAACTTTTGTACTACCTTCAACACTTGGTTGTTGTAATATTGCTCAGCATTCTCATGTCTATCACCATGCTTGAAAACCATTACAACAGTTTTGTCAACATTTACTGTTAAACCCCACTCTCTGGATATAATTTGTTTATGAGTATTTGTAACCCTTCTTTAGAATATGAAAAAGATCAGTATCATCAGCAAACAATAACAGAATTATCTGCAATTCATCAAGTGTGAAAACATAAAATGTATCATTGTACAATTGTGCATTCACATACTTATTTTCATTTCTTAAGATGAACCTCGAGAGAAAATGGGTTTTCTAACAAAAATTCGGTGTCAGTATAAGGAAAGAAAAGCCTTCTCTAACGTACTTGTTCCCTAAAGTTCAACATAACTATGCCTGTATCATCTGAAGGTACACGACTCCTATGATATGTAACATGTTCCTATGATTTATAGAGAAATGTATGAAGGTACTCATAGTCTTTTCAATACCACATGGGTTAATACATAGTGTCAGGACCCTATCAATTTCATACAAAATGTCTGGGAGTTTCTCAGCCTTTCAAAAGTAAAAATCCTATCATGAATTATTTGAACTCTGAATGTAATATTAACATTCTATCATTTAGACTTTCAAAGTGAATTGCGATCAGGATATCTTTAATAAAATGTTTTTCTTTCTGCATTCTGAGACTGAATTTTTTGTGACAGCCCCATTTTTACTCTTTAAGCGATAGCTGAAAATGTAAAATCTCTAGCGACTGATATATAGGGAAATGAATTACATGAATATTAAAACAGTGTCACAAAGTAGAACTGAAATGTATAAAATATATGAAAACATACCATCTAAACATTCTATAAAATGCTGCGATCACATGAACACGAAATTCTAAACTAAGATTTCAAACCAGTTTCGTGTTAGAATGCAACTTTGCAACTGGCTTAAATATTCGTAAGAATATTCAGTTTCACAAGATCACAATATTATAACTTCACCAATGTCTTTTGTTTACTCCGTTGTAAAAATAATACTTTTGCCAACAAGTGTCAGTCTTCTAAGGACGCCTGAAAAGTTTGCTGCGCACTGATATATCAGTCAGCATTTTGTTAGTATGCGTCCCTTCAAATTTTCTCTATAGCCCTTTGAATCGTTATATGATATAATATGAACCATCTGGCAAAACTACATAACGTTATTTAAAACCAATTTTTCAAAGATTAAACTTACTTGAAATAGTCTAATGACTGTTTTTTTTTCTTTCTTTTAAGTTATTTGTGAATAATTCAATTTGCAATACGTTCAAAAACGTATGTTTTAGTTCGATTTTGATGAAAGCTGTTGTTATAGCAGATGGTGCGGTCATGACCCCAGTTGGTCTCGATCCACAGCCTCCGGGTATAAAAATTAACTGCTAGACCGATATTCCTTAACTAATTTTGTAGCTTCCTGTCCAATCTTGATTTATATCTTTTCATGCTATGAAAAGAATATCAATAAAATATTTTTCAATCACATTTTTTTAACGGTGCTTTCAGTATTTCATTTGAAGTACTTATAATTTCGTTCTATCAAACCAAAAGTATCTCTACTTAAGATACTTTTAATAACTAGGTATTGAATTTCTTATATCCTTTAAATTTCAACGGTTTTAAATTCAAATTCTAAAATGATTATAAATACGATTTGCACAATTGTTAAAACCCAAAGCATTGAACATTAAAAAAGAGAGAAAGATAATTGATATTTGAATACTTAGTAGTTTCATATCGTGAATAGATACTTCCTAGTACATTTTTAGTAGGATCTCGATCAATATTTCATGTTTTAAGTTCAAAATATTTAGCGCTTTATGATTTTTCAAGTAAGGATATTATTCAGATCGAATTGTTTTGTTAAATTTATTGGGAGAAACTAAACCTTACTTGATATGTATATTGTCATGATACGCTTGTAATGAAATAACAATATAACAAAACACAATTTGTATCGTTGTTTAAATTGTGATTTTCAATATGGCGACTGGAGGTAGCTTTTCTAGAACATTACAGCGCGGACATGAATCATTTTATGACTTTCCATGTTCGTTATGTGAGGAAGAAGGAAAGCACGTGGAAGCTGCCAGATATTGTGAAGAATGTTTTGTTTACATGTGTGACCCTTGTGTTAGGAATCACAACAGATTTCCGCTGCATACGAGACATCAGTTGTTGGATCAAAGTCAATTCCTGACAATGACCCGGTCTAAACTTGTTTCTTTTCCGACGAAGCGATGTTTGAAACATCCTGGTGAACTCATCAATATTTATTGTGGAGACCATGATGTCGTCTGCTGTAGCTCGTGCAAGGTTCTCGAGCACATGTAAGTTAGATATCGTTTACTTATTCAATCATTTATATTTATGCATGGCCGTTACACCATGCTAGTAGCAAAACGATAACGACAAAATTGTAATGCTAAACGCTGATTTTCAAATACTAAATTTAAAATTTAGCGGCACTGTATATTCCAATTTTTGTAAATTACACACTATGTAACTAATAATTGATATATTCTCAATATTTAATTTATCTAATCTATTTTGGTTATGGTAAATAAAGGTGAATAATTACCTAATTCAAGCACTATTTAACTTGCAAGCTGATAGTCTTGATTTTACATATTTCATTTTAACAACATCAATTATCACATTTTAAATCAGCCTTTAATACTTTCTACTTTAACTTCAAACGTCGCAATTTTTTACTTGCAGCAACTGTGCTAAAACCAAGTATTTGATAGACGCGGCTATGGGTATACAGAAAAGCAAAGAGTACCAAACTATCAAACAAGAAACACGTACCCTCATGAACGACGCCGCTAGAGTTCTTGCAGTCCGAAAAGCTGATATTTCTCGTATCGAGAACGAAAAACAAAATGTCAAGCACATTATTGCTGATTTTAGGAAAAAAGTCAATAGATACTTTGATGACCTGGAGCAAAAAAGTATCGATGCTTTAAATGATAAAGCGGAAATTATTGTAAGCCGTTATGAAAAAGACAAAAAAGATCTTTCTGTTATGAAATTAAAAGTCGAGGACATTTTGAGGCAGCTGGAATCATTCAAGGGAGATAATGAGTGCGATCTCTTTGTACAAGTCAAAACGGGCAAGAAGTTCTTAAGTAATGCTATGCAGGAAGTCCTTAGTATCTCGAAGACGGTACAGAAAGAAGATACTATTAACTTTAGAATAGACCCAAAAATCGAGCGATACCTTAGTTCAGTTGAAGTGTTGGGCACCTTTATAGATTTCCATATGAACGCAAGTCAACTTTCAATAGTAGCTATAGACACGCATGATCGCCAGCCACGTTCATCTATGTCATCCTCACAAACGTATCTGGATAATCGTGATCCGCTCCCTAAGGAAAAAACACAGCTATATGGTGACTTTAATGTAAAGGAGAAATCTGATTCTGAAGTGTGTTATATATCAGACATCTGTCAATTACTGGACGGAACTATCCTTATCATTGATAATAACAACGAAAAGCTGAAGAGACTAGATCAGTCATATAAACTTCTTGATTCACTTCGACTGACCAATGGCCCAGAAAACATCTGTTATGTTTGTTCTGATGAGGTTTCTGTGTCTCTGTGTAATGCTAAGAAAGTTCAGTACATCTCTGTTAAACAAGAACTGACATTGACGAGGTCATTTAGTACAGGTAACTACTGTAGAGGAATGGTTTATGTTGATAGTAAACTGTATGTATGTTGTGGTAATAGATGTGATTTATCGTCCGGTTGTATAGAAGTGTATAACAACGATGGTCAGCTACAATATTCTATAAGCGGATCACCTTATGTTCCATTATACATCACAGTCATAGACTCTGGTCAACATCTACTTGTTACCAGCTATCGCAGTGATAACGTTACTATGATGAATCTGATTGGTAATGTAGTCAACACGTTCAACAACAGGGACTTGATACTACCTAGAGGCATATGCACTGATGGTAAAGGTCAGGTCTTTATCTGTGGTTGGGACAGTAACGCAGTTGTTCAGCTGGAACGGAAGCAGGAGAAGATAGACGTGATCCTTGGAAAAGAAGATAGTGTCAGCCGTCCTTCTGCTATTTGTTATGACAGGAAGTTCTCGAGACTTCTTGTCGGATGTGATTACTCTAATTATCTGCTCGTATTTAATTTGAAATAGTACAAGAAAACGTGAAAACAAAAAACAAAATCTTTCTTGTAGCATTTTTACAACCTTAGATGAAACTCCATATTCTATTATTTTAAACCATATACCATTTCTATTGACTAAGTCGAACGCATTTTTTAAGTCAACAAATGCTGAGTACACTTTTCTTTTGTCATGTTTATTATGTTATTGATAATAGAATTTTATAAACATTCACAACAGGAGTCTGTAAGTGCCGTGTGGCGGGCGTAAAACGCCTCTCCATACCTCGATTCAGTGTCGTTATTTTTTCTGGTTCTTTGGAATCATGAAGTTCAGTTAATGATTCTCTATAATATCATTCCTCTTGAAATAGAAAACTACGAATCGTCCATTTTTCGGCGACGCCGTCTAAATTCGTTTTCGTTACCTATGCCACGTGACCTCAGTTAGCAAATCAAACTACTTGATAACGCATTATAGATAATTTATCAAAATGGAAGATTTATGCAACACTCTGCCTGATTGGACGAGAGTGTCAATTTCTTTCACTCTGTTGATTGTGCTACACTGAGTGAAATGTAGACAAAGTGTTTATCCTAAACGACGCTGTTCACAGTTTTAAAGCTAACTTTGGCTGAGTATATTTGGCAAGAATATTGATATATCTCAAAATGATAAGTAAGTTTGATAAATATGATAACAACCTGTTCAAATACCAACATATATCAAATTAAAGAAAGAGCTGAATACTGTCTGCGTATCACAAAATAAGGGTGTGATAAGAGTATTTTATGTAGAGAAGTGCTTTTTAAAAGATTTTCCTTGTTACAATTGTCGTCTGTATATGAAAAGGTTTCTTGCTTTTGTGACTTATTCAGATTGCATATTAAAATGGGTACTTGTTTGCTTTGATATATTTGTTATAAATTATTTAACTGATTTATTATATATGAGTATCTTTCTTTAGTATGGTATGCAAATATTGAACTCAGTGGAAATCTGTTTATTATATATATGTTATATAATGACTGAATCTCATTTCACTGAAATGAAGGTATGCTGCATACAGTTTATCTATGTGATATGAGTACGGTCAACTTTACTTATGAAACAGAAATATTGAAATAATTACAATTGTATGTTTTGCTTGACCTTCACTTTTTTATAGGTGTGACGTCATTGTCCAAAGATTCATGAATAACGAATATGCATTTGTTAAAGCGGGATCAGTTGGCCTATTTTAGAAATAAATAAAAATAATAAATAAAAAAATCCTTTAATTGATTTTTTCTCATGTATTCTAATCAAACTTGATTTGTAGCATCTTTATTAGGCCCGCAGCCAACTTTGTTCAGCTGGAACATTTAACCCCTTTTAGGAGCTGCTAGAACTAAAACTAGAAATGTCTTTATACAGCGTCTAATGAACAGCTTGGTGGATCTTTGTCATACTTGGTCTGGCGCAGCATTATAAGGTCCTCTTCCAAATTTATTTTGCCCCTTGCCGGCGGGGGGATAGAAAATGCTAGCTGTATCTCCATGCAGAGGGGTACGACTCCCCCGAAAATGGAGCCACCTGTTTGCCGTGGGTGGCGGCCCGTAAGCCGGAGAGGAGGGTCCTGGGTGTTGAGGTGCCCCATGGCATCCCGGGGAGATGATGCGTACTTGTTTGCATGTGCGCATCTTCTTCCCGGGATGTGGGTGCCAATACACATCTTTGGCCTCTAATTCGGTGTAGACGTTCTGGCGGTCGTATTGGCCAGATACGATCAATCGGCTAGTCATGCCAAGCCCTAGGAAATCTCACCTTTACGTTTACATTTTCTTTTGCTTATTTCAAACTGCATCTTTATGTGATAATTTTTATATTTTCACAAACACAACTTTGGAATAAAATACGTTACACAAAACCTGTCTTTACTCTGCTGTATTGTGACATTTTACTGCGCTCAATAAACTTCATATTACGTTCACACAAATGTATTTAACAATATATTTTCATATGTACTTCAATCTATGTTTCCTAGAAGGCGGTGGCTTAGGGCCAATCGGTTGGGTTGAGTAACAATCCCTTGAATCCCATGTTTGCTTTTTTGCATTACAACTGGTGATATGAACAAGATTGAAAAATACCTGGCCGAGTATATCACTACAGTATCCCTAACATGTATATTTATACAGATGGTTCAAAAGATGATTCAAAGGTTGGATGTGCCGCCGTTAGCCATTTGCATCAATCAAAATTACGTTTTCCAAATAACGCTACAATTTTTTCAGCCGAGGCAAAAGCTATTGATTTGGCCCTTAATTTTATTTCAGAATATAATGAAGAAAAGTTTATCATCTTTTCCGACTCACTTTCTGAATTACAATCAATACACAACCATAATACAGAAAATCCTCTCATTCAAAACATACTTCTCAGGGTTCATGAACTATCTTTTAAAAAGTCCATCATATTCTGTTGGATTCCTAGTCATGTTGGTATTTATGAAAATGAAGATGCTGATACTGCAGCAAAGAAATCACTTTCATTAAATCAATCTAAATTGAAATTACCATATACTGATTTTAGGTCAAATATCAACAAATACATTTTAACTAAATGGCAGTCCTCATGGAACAATGCTTCGTTCAATAAACTTCGTGAAATTTAACCTACTTTAGGTGAATGGCACCAAGGAAATAGATCTGTTCGCAGGGAGGAAGTTGTTCTTTCTCGTTGTCGAATAGGTCATACTCGGTTGACTTATTCGTATCTGCTGAACAATGAAGATCAACCTGAATGTATACCATGTCAAACACCACTTACTATTAAACATATTTTAATCAACTGTATAGACTTCGATCCACAGCGCAACTCATACTATAATGTTGAATCGTTAAAAGACATGTTCGAGCAAATTTCAGCCGACAAAATTTTACAATTTTTGAAACAAATAGGTATATATCATAAAATCTAAACCTTATTTGATTTTTATTCACCACTTTTTTAATGTTTGCATTTGAATTTTTACACTATATATGTATATACGCTTTTACTTTAATAGTTTTATATATGCTTTGCAATTAACGTAATCCATTTAACTTTTTCTCGGCGATATATGACCTTTTTGTGTCGATTCGCCATAAAACCCAACTCATTCATTCATTATATTCCAAATTTATTTATATAGGAACTTGGGCGCTATTAGGGACCACTATAGCTAAAAGTAGATATGCTTTCTTCGCATTAACCATTAAAATGTAATGGATTTTTATCAAACTCGATGTGTAACAATATCGTAAGGTCTCTTGCTATTTTGTTACAAATGGGGATAGGGACCAATTTAGTTAAAAATATAAACACGTTTAATGACCTCTTCTCATGAACCGCTTCATGAATCTTCATCAAACTACTGCTGTAATTATTCGTCTAAGGATAAACGAAACAAAATTGCAACCCTACGAAACCTTTGCGAAAAATTAAAAGAGAACCATTTAAATGGTTTAAGTGCGGTGTTTAGTTTTGCAAAATGTTAGATGAAAGATGAATGTTAGATGAAAAATTCATAAACTTCTTTCTTTATTACAATTCGCCGACCATCATTTTTAAAGATATTTCTTGTTAAGTTTGTGCTTAGTGGGTTGACGGAATTTGCACATTTCACTACTACTCACAAACTTAATCGATTAAATCCAGTCTGCCAATAGTTTGGCTGGTTTTGATCTTTTTGTAGATTTAACTTTATCATACCAAGGAAAAATGGAATGAGTGGCTTTAAAAGAATATGCTGTTATCTTAGGATGTTTGAGAGGTCAACAGGTTAGGAGGCTATTAATGGTGTTTCGTTTGTTTCTTTGTCTTCTGTAAAGTACCTAAATACATGCGTGTATGGTTCTTAATATAATCATTTACCCGTGCATTTTGTTGTTTTACATATTGTGCCTTTTGTTGCCATTTTTTTCACCTATCAATGTTTTGCCCCAGGGAGGCCATTGGCAGTCACCCTAGAGGTTTAGACAATTACGTAAAAGTCGTAGTCTAATTCCCGACTTATCTGCACTAAGAGATGCGTGGGTATGAAATGGCCCCAGATGGTTATGTTACAATGAACTAAAATCATATTTTCCATTTCAATATTCAGATCAGACTGGTGAGTAAACTGAATATTGACCAGCCCTTGATTAAAAATAAGTGTGTTTGCCCTTCACCTACCCATCATTATTATACTGGGTATGTAGGTAGATAAATTATAGTATTCTTGTCCTTATGTTTGAAATAATGTAGGCAGTGTAACTAAAAGTACAAACTTCAAGTAGGAACTATCTATTTCAGATATATGTGTAGCTAACTGCATCAAAGTAGGTAGACTGAAAAAATATTTTAGATATCATTTTCAGAAAAAAAGTTATTTGAGCTGAAAAAAATGATCCCGGGTAAAATGTTTGGAAAAACTGGAGACAACTCCGCTATGACTTTACTGTAGGTTTAGGTGACTATTGACCTATTACCCCATGAAAACTATATATGCACTTTTTACCTCTAGTCAGGGAAAAAGCATGTATAATTGCCACAAGGATTAGCAATCTGAATAGAAAACTGTGTAAAGATCAAATAAGTTAATGCTCTGTGGAAAATGTGACATTTTCTGTGGTGAAATTTGTCAACAAACAGACGATTTTTTTTGAAAAAGTCAAAACCCACAGAATTTCACAAGGTAAAATATGTTGAAAAGGCTACTGCTGGAAAGAAAACAATCTCTATTACCTACATATATGAGTTAAAGTATGGGAAAACATCCAGAAATATGAGAAAATCAAAGAAATCAATTTCAGGACTGTTAGATGCATGACTGTCTTATCATGCATAGAATTTAACATAGATAGATTACTTTTCCAATGCACTGACATAACATGGAAAGGATTAGGATTAACAAACGATGTTCACTAAACAATTTCACTATATAAACAGACTGTTTCCCTTGTGTAAAGAGGGCTTAGGGTAAGTTTCTAGAAATAGTTTTATATTTGAGGCTTATATTTGTGTTTTTGTTGTCTACATGATGACAGCTGATACGAATATTATGTGGTTAAAGGTCACCAACCTCTCATTGCCTTGGGTTTGAAGAGATGGTAATTGTTATAGTCTGAATTGAAGGGTATTTTTAAAACGACAATATTGCGTAGCCTTGACAGAAATAAGGCATTATTAGAGAGTGAATAAAAAATGCTTGATAAGGGAATGAATTCTCAATCATATCAATTGGTGTCACAATTGTATTCTGAAACCTATTACCAAGATAAGAAAGACAAGTTTAACATGGCATTTTGAAGAAATAATTGGCACAAGTAACCCTTAGCAAATCTATTATCTAAATACCTACTTTATTTGTTGTCAAAATCTAAGCTTTTTCTAGCAAGATACACGTATCATTATTCTGTTTTGAGCATTTTTAACACATTTTAAAAACCAACAAGAGCTGTTGTAGAACTGAAACACTACACTCAATAATTCAAAAACGATGTCACTAAAAAGTTAAAAAATAGAAATCGTAGACATAAACAATACAAAGGGGCAACGATTTTATATCCTCTTATGATGCTTAATGCGATAACTACCAAAATAACCTTGTAAGGGGTAAAATCAAATAAGAGCTATGGAACCTATACATTTCAAATCATCACAGTATGAAGTTTCAATCCGTTACTGAGATACCAGCTTACATACAAAAACTTAATCCGAAAAAAGGGGGCATCACTTTTTTAACAAGAGCACCGCAATGCGGAGCAATATTCGCCCAATGGTATGACCTTTGATCCCTATGTGTGACCTTGAACTTGTAGCTCTGCACATCGTCTTGATCTGCTGAACATTTGTATCAAATTTATTTGAAATCCTTCAAGGGGTTCAAGAGTAACAGAGCGATGACATTTGATCCCTAAGTGTGAACTTGACCTTGAAGCGAGCCACATAGAACATGCGCTCTGATGTGGTGAACATTTGTGTCAAGTTTCTTTGAAATTCTTCAAGGGGGTCAAGAGTTACAGAGTGGACACGAAACACACACATATGACATTTAACCTCTAAGTGTGACCTTGACCTTGAAGCCAGCTATCCAGGACATGTGCTCTACACATTGTCTCAATGTTGTGAGCATTTGTGTCAAGTTTCTTTGAAATCCTTCAAGGGGTTCAAGAGTTACAGAGCGGACACGAAATTGCTAACGTACAGACGGACACCGGGTGTATGACATAATACGTCCCTTCAGGCGTATAGAAATCAAAATAGAGTTATGAAACCTCTGCAATCCATGTCAGATTATCAAAGTACACAAGTGTATGAAGTTTCAATCCATTCCTATACGTGGGTGCTGAGATACCAGCTTATATACAAAACAGGTGAGTAAACACGTGTTCTATGAATAGTCAGGCTGAAAATGGGATAACAAATGAATCTTGATAAGCACGGTCCGAGATATTA